>NC_041744.1:7658355-8908355 GCF_004115215.2 Ornithorhynchus anatinus
AGGGTGTGAATTTCTATTGATAAACAAATATTTTTGGATTCGAGTTCATCATCATCAACAAATATAGATTCAGCCCCCACTGGGTGTATACAGAATCATTTTAGCGACTGAGGAGAAAACTGGCCCTAGGGTGTAAGAATCGAAGGGGAAATTTGAATGTCACTGGTTCTGGTGAAATCTCAACAGAGCTAGCAGTCCTTAGATACTAAAGCAAATTCACTATAAGGAGGCCTGCTTAGCTTAAGGATCAGCTGGAATGGGACACACCAAGTTAGGGCACTGAGTTTCAACACAACACTCTTGATAATCCTGTCCGGCAGAAACTACAGGTTACCTTGGTTTGTTTTCACATCACTGCTTCTCTCCCTCCCACCTCTCCTCTTCATCCCCCATCTTCCCTTGGGAACAATTTTTCTTTTCTGTAATAAGATCGTTTAGCTCCTATGTTAGTTAAAAAAAATTCCTTAAAATTCTGTATCTCCCTCCCTTAAAGAGGCACGTCACTGTTTTTACAGCTTGGGCATAAATCAAATTGCTCTCGTTGTAATAACGTTTACCCTACATGTTCAGGGGAGCCAGCTTTTCAATTCAAGAACAGGGGTGAAATCAGGAGCAGGGCTCTCCTGGAGGCAGGGCTAGGGAAAAATGAGAGGCACAGATACACTTACAAGGTGGAGATACACACATACACACACATATTAATGTAAGTGGACGTGTAGACACAGGCATGGGTCTGGGGAAAAGGAAACAAACACCCACAAGGGCTAGCAAGACACCTGAGGAAAGCAGCTGGGAGGGGAAAAGCCATTTTCTGCTAAGGCCAGTCCGTAACTGAGGCAGAGTCCAGAACATCCATTCCTGGCTTGAGGCTGGGGATGGGAAAGAACTGAAGCCAGAAACCCTGTTTTGATTCCAGCTTTTGGCTTCTTCTGGAGAGGGGTGGGACTGAAAGGGGTGAGTTGGGGTGGGCAGTTCATAAAACTGTAGGGGTGAAGGATACACCCAAAGTCCCAGTTCTCTGGAGGCGATAGCTCTCATTGTCCCCACATAATTGGCGTCCCTATGCACGTAACATAATCAATTGATTGTGTCTTTATTTTCTTCCTCTGAGATGAGGTAACCGTTGTAAGCCCATTTTTTTTTCCATCAAAGGCTCATCTGTAGTCTATATTTCATCTGACCCACTCCAAGAAGAACAATGAGTAGTGAATTCCAAGAGTGGGAACACAAGCATTAGGCTTCCAGGTGCTGTGGAAATTAAATCTCTCTCCAAGAATAGAAGGATTGATGCAGAATCAGGGCATGTTCTGCAAGCTCAATGAACAATTGTGGACAGATGAATCGGCTCGAAAAGTAATTAAGACCCAAAATGGTCAGGCTCCTCACATGGGTATCCTGGTGATTAGGGTGGCACCTGGCAGCATGCTTAAATTGCTATACTCTGCAGTACGATCAATGTCTGAAAGATGGTGTGGCTGCAGGAATCCCTCTCTCAGCTTTTCATTCCCACAAAGCCAGCCAGAGCTCCAGGTACAGGGTGGGAAAATAAGATGCAGTTTGGAAGTTGTTAGGTTTAAGTGGCTTCTCCCAAAAATCTTCACGAAGGCTTGTGAGCAGATCACAGTATAGTAGCTGTGCCCACAGGTTCTAGGCTCTTGCTGAAGTTTCCTGGAGGTCACAGCCATTCTGGGACGTGGCCAAAATGTTCAAGTACAGTCAACTCACATATCATTTGGGTCACATTAAAAGTCAAACACTGAAGGTAAAAATGACTGGCAGTAAATAAGATACTCTTCAGTTCATTTTTTCACACTGAATTACTGGGGTGCCAGAGCAGTTGAAAAGCTAAACTTGAAAGTTCATTTTTGGTTCCTGAAAGACTATAATAATAACAATGTTGCTATTTAAGTGCTTACTATGTGCAAAGCACTGTTCTAAGCGCTGGGATATACAGGGTAATCAGGTTGTCCCACATGAGGCTCACAGTCTTCATCCCCATTTTACAGATGAGGTAATTGAGGCACAGAGAAGTTAAGAGACTTGCCCACAGTCACACAGCTGACAAGTGGCAGAGCAGGGATTCAAACCCATGACCTCTGACTCCCAAGCCCTTGTTCTTTCCACTGACTCACGCTGTGACTATCAGTTCCACTAACTTGAGAGGGCTTAATTTTGAATTCTCAAAAGGTGGGCTATTACAGCAAGGCAAAGAATTACTATCTTTAACAAATTCCTCTGAGAAGTTTCATTGAAAGAACAAATCAAGGGTGTGATGACAAGTGTTACCATGCAGAGAGTGGAGTCAGGTAACGAGCTAGAAGAAGAATCTTTTTGAAAGGGACTACTTTCACATGGCTGTAAATTTTGATCCTGTGTTTGACACTGACTTCTTGAACACCTTAACCAGGGAAGTGATTTATTTACTGGCAAATAGAGATTTAAAACTCCTTGTAGAAAAGTAGGGAAATCAGGTCTCCAAAAAAATCAACTGGAGTCCCACATCATGCCCTAATTTGAAAAAAAAGTCCTGTGGGCAGGAAAATGGTGAATACAGCCTCTCTCTGTGTCTCTTTCTCTCTTCATTGCCTCTTTCTCTGACTCTGATGAAGGCATGACTGGCTACTATATAGGGAAGGCATTGCTTGGGTAAGTACTCATGTGTTTGTCAAACGTGGGTGGGTGAATGAGTGAGTGAATGTGTTTTTACACCCCATCTGCGTATGTCTCTCTATCTTTGTGCCGCTCTTCTATGTCCGTCTTTATTTCTCATCTAACCTGTCTTCCTTTTCCGCTTTTTTCTTCCCCCACCTAGTCTCCAACAATGATCCGGCTTCCAGGGAAGTCTTAACCCTAGCCTTCTTTGAGCGTCAGAAGAAAAGGTTATTTTATCTCTAAAACAGGGCATTCTGACCAAAGATCAAAATGACAAACTGGAAATGGCTTTTAGTTCTTTATCGATGATCTTAGAGACATTTCTCATTTCTGATTAAACTACATGACTGAGGTTATGTAGTCATGATTTTAGATGTAAAAGTTTTAGCCAAGCATCACATCTTTATAAAATCAATTGTATTTATTGAGTGCTTACAGTGTGCAGAGCACTTTACTAAGTACTTGGGAGACTGCAGTATAACAGATTTGGCAGACGCGTTCCCTGACCACAACAAGCTCACAGTCAAGAGCTGTGTGGGGGAAGCAGCGTGGCTCAGTGGAAAGAGCCTGGGCTTCGGAGTCAGGGGTCATGGGTTCGACTCCCAGCTCTGCCACTTTTCAGCTGTGTGACTGCGGGCAAGTCACTTAACTTCTCTGTGCCTCAGTTACCTCATCTGTAACTGTGCGATTAACTGTGGGATTAACTGTGAGCCTCACGTGGGACAACCTGATTACCCTGTATCTACCCCAGCGCTTAGAGCAGTGCTCTGCACATAGTAAGCGCTTAACAAATACCAACATTAAGAGGGACTGTAACTTAATTTAACTGCAGAAATCCTGGGAAGAGATGATCCGAGGTCTTAATCAAAGAAGCAAGCTAATGTAAACCCGTCAGTGGGCAGGGATTGTCTCTATCTGTTGCCGAATTGTACATTCCAAGCGCTTAGTACAGTGCTCTGCACCTAGTAAGCACTCAATAAATACTATTGAATGAATGAATAATGTTGGAAGCTAATGTTAGTGAACGGTACACAGCCAAGTGACCCAACAGGACATGGATAAGCTTTCAGGCCTCACCATTACTTGCAACAGTGGTGTACAAAGAAAAAAAAATTGGCAGGAGCTGTGCAACTTGATTCTCAAGGCAACTCTGCGAGCAGGAGGTGTGAATTGTGGAGCTGGAGACCTGTAGAGTCTCTGTTGCCCCACCTTGACTAAATGCAGGAAATGGTTTGTTTTTCCATGACTGGAATGCTCTTTGTGCTTCCTCAAGAGCCCCCTTTTCAGGGATGCACACATGTTTTCCTGGTTAATGTTGATGGAAGCCCTATGTACACAGTAAGTAGAGAAAAAAACGGAGGACGCTCTGATCTGACCCCAACTGGCTGGATTACTTACCATTACATGATCATTCTGGCTGCCTGAACACACTGAAGCAAGCAAGAATTTCCAGCCTCCTCCTCCAACTCATAGCCTACTTTGGCAGCACAAGGAAGAGTTAATTTTTCTCAAACACTGCTTTCTCAGCAGCTTTTTTGTAGAATTTAATACATTTATAAAACCCACACAAATGGGGCCATCATCTCCTCTCTCCCAAATAAACTCACTTTACTGCGGGCTCAATGAACAGTGTCCCAGAGAGGGGCACGGGAGGGACAATGACACTGCTGCACAAAAGCCTTCTCCCGCCCCCCTAAAGTGCAGAGGGAGACTTCAGTCCAAAGCGAGCACAGTAACCACTCTGTGTTATGTTCAGGGCACGATAAAGCAAAAGACAACGGCTGCAGTGTTTACGAAAAGAGATAGAATATTCTGGCTGGGCTGCAGGCAGCCCACATCACCAGGCTGCCGTTAGTCATCTCTTACAGGAGAAGCCAAAAGGCAAAACGATTATGGGAGGGTTGTGCCCAGGGCGCCGATTGAACATGCAGCGTATGCAGACCTTGATTTTCCGCTGAACCCAATATGCTACCAGAGGTCTGCTGGAACCCAGAATGCACTTTGTAGGTCTCGCTAGGAAACTGCTGGCCTGTTGTTCAGGCCGCAGGAGGTTTCCATGACCTAGCCTCAAGAGTTTGGGATGCCAAGAGCCTGGCACTGCTGAAGTGGAAGTCTGCTGCCCGGTGGAGGAAAAATTATGATTCGTGCTGGGGATGAAATCAAACCACGTGTGTCAGGATAGGAAATACATCACTTCCCCAGAAATATACCTAGGGGACTGTGGGGCCCAAGGCGAGTGCTCTGGTGGTTGGCCTCCCAGGTTGAATTGGGAGGGGAGGGAAAAGTTGAAGAACACAAGTTCTGCCCCTCCCCTCTCCCTGGTTCCCCATGTCTGCTGCTGTTTCTTTGGGCCACATGGGACTCTGGTCAGCCCCAGGCTGAGAGAGCCCTGTCTTGGGGCAAGGCCTCAATCAGTCAGTAGCATTTATTGAGCGCTTACTGGGTGCAGAGCACTGAACTAAGCGCTTAGGAGAGTACAACAGAGTTGACCGACATGATCTCCGGCCTCAAGGAGCTTGTAATCTAATGGGGGGGGGGGGGGAGACAGACTCTAAAATAAATTTCAGATCCCGGCTCTGCCCCTTGTCAGCTGACTGTGGGCAAGTCACTTAACTTCTCTGTGCCTCAGTTACCTCATCTGTAAAATGGGGATTTACTTTGAGCCTCACATGGGACAACCTGATTACCCTGTATCTACCCCAGCGATTAGAACAGTGCTCTGCACACAGTAAGCACTTAACAAATACCAACTTTATTAGATAGGAGAAGGGGCAGAGATTAAGGATATGTACCTAAGAGCTGCAGGCCTTGGGGTGGGGTATCACAGTGCTTAATGGGCACAAACCCAAGTACATAAGGAGGGAAGGGAGGGGGAATAAGGGTGGGGAACGAAGATGGTAGGGAAGGTTTCTTGGAGGAGATGTGATTTTAGTAAGGCTTTGAAGGTGGGAGAATGGTGGGTTGTAGGATATGAAACGGAAGGGAGTTCCAAGCCAGAGGGAGGATGAGAGTAAGGGATCGACAGAGGGAACGACCGGGCAGGGAGATCGAGGCCCAGTGAGTAGGTTGGTGTTAATGGAGTATGTGGGCTGCATTAGGAGATCAGCGAGGTAGGAGAGAGAGAGAACTGACTGAGTGCCTTAAAGCCATTAGTAAAGAGACCCTGTTTGATGCAGTGATGGACAGGCAACCACTGGAGGTTTCCGAGGAGTGGGGAGCCATGCACAGAACTTTTTTTTAAGATAAAGGATGTGGGCGGCAAAGTGAAGTATGGACTGGAGCACAGAGAGACTGGAGGCAGGGATTGTCAGTGTGGAGGCTTATGTCGTAGTCTCAGGAGAGCCGGCACCATGGGGAGCGATAAAAGGGGCATTATTTGGCCACAGCGCCTGTGACTTTGGGCACATCATTGCTTCTGCCTCCTCCCCGCCGACCCAAACCACAGCAGCTGCCAAATCCTGCTCACTGGGATGGAACAGACCCTCAGATTGTGAGCCTCCGAGGACAAGGACCGTATCAAATTCCTACTTGTGTATTCCCTTCCAGCGTTCAGTGCAATGCTCTGCACACAGTAAGTACTTAATAAATACTATTACCATTAGGGAGCGAAGCCTGAAGCATTTGCCCTAATGGACTCCACAGTCAGCGCTGCACTTAGGGTAAAAAATACAGTTCTTAACTCTCCGAGGGTTTACTTAAGGTCAGGTCTTATTTGGGGGCCATTTAATTCTCTTTTTTGGCTGTGCTATCTAGAGACCTGAAGGAGTAAAATTATCAATCTGATAGAGCCTTATTAAATAGAACAAAGAAAATGAAATTTGCAAACCGAAATAAATCATTGTCTTACTGACTCGATAGTAGGTGAGACGTCCATGGAATCAGGAGAATCACATTAGATTAGGTAAGAGAAGGGGCACAAGGGAAAGAATAAGACACAAAATACAGACCCAGAGAGATACAGACAAACACATAAGGACTCAAGAGAGACAGACACAGTTGCAAACAGACTTTCTTCTTGAAGGGAAGCACCAGGAGCACACACAGACAGAGAGAAACATAATGGAGCCTGCACCTCCTTGACTGCTGCTAAGCAGCCTGATCCCTTGTTGAGGACTGGAGGGATGGTTACTGCTGCCCTCCCAATTGCCAGAGTGGAAAAGGCTGCTTGCAAAGGGGCTTCCAGAACCCCGGAACCATGGAGAACATGACAGCAGCAGTGGCAAGTCCTGCATCCAGAAGCCAGGCTCTGGCAGAGGTTGGGGGAAGGGCATCCCCACTGCATCTTTCTTCCCTTTTCTCGCTGCCCTCCAGATAATACCAGAACCTTCCAGAAGGTTGCAGGCGGCCTATGGGCTAAGAGTTTTAAAAGCCTGCTGGATTGTGACAATGAAATTCTACCATATATATTATCTTACAATTCTTTCCTGAAGAACAATTCAAACCTGCAAACTAGAGTTTTGGCCAATAACCATATTATGGTGAAACCAAAGTTTTGTAGTGAATATGGACTAATGGGTTGGTGGAATCTTGGTCTGTGAGAACGCAGAATTGTGCAAAAGAGGGTCATTTGTTTCATGCGGCAATCTGGGGTAAGGTCGAAGGGGCAATCAGTAATCCTGGAAAAATGCTGGATGAGATCAGAGGGGCTACCAAGGCAAATACCTGCTGGGTTACGGTGCTATGATACAGCAACCACAAACACCATGCTGCAATTACATGGGTTATGCGTCAGTTTGCTGCACAATTTGCTGCACACCCTGTGACCAGAGCTGAGGCTCCTTGGTTGTTCTCAACGGAAAACTCCATCATTATTGGTCAATAATTCACTCAGAAGCCCCAGTAGTTCAATGTTTGGCTGGTTTGTGAGAAATGCTCAGCAATACAACTAAAAGGAGAATGAATTCTATCTGGTTTAGGAACTTTTTTTTTCCCTCAATTTCAGATCAGGAAAAAAACCAGATTCCTGGTAGAAAAATGAGCAGAAGGCCTACCTCCATGGGGTCCTTATGTCCTTCAGACTCTAGGTGAAACTTTCTCCTCCCACAGTATTGTGCTCCTTGTCTTATGGAGCCCATCCCGAGTATTCTCTCATTACAAAGTTGCTTTGTTAAGAGATGAAGCAACAGCTTTGCCCTGGAGGCAGAAGTCTGGAAATTGCTCAACCTTCCCAAAGGAAGACTGAGTCATGCCTCTGTGCATTTGGAAGGCATATCACACAGAATCTGAAGTTAGGCTATCCTACTTTCATTCATCACTGACAGAAAGTTCTCCAATCTACTATGAGGAACCCCAACACTTTAATTTTCCTCAAAGGTGAATCATGTTTCTAACTAAGATTAAATTTGATCCAACAAAGTGATCTTTTAGTTACCTTCAATCTAGTTTTGGTCCAATTGCAATGTTTCTTCAAGTAGGATTACCCAATCAATTGAATATTTAATGGTTCTTTTTGTTTCTTTCCATATTCGGTACTGAACATAAACCCTTAAAATGTCTCTGTTTGTAGAAGTATGACATGTAAAACTCAAGGAACCTTTCTTTGCCTTCAACTATAAACTCAAAAGGCACTGTTCAAGCACCTAGGAATCAAGGCATGAGCCAGCTCCTCATATAAAATCAATAATAATATTGATGGTATTGATTAATGCCTACTACATGTCGACATATCAAGAGAAAATATGAGATTAATAATAATAATTGTGGCCTTTGTTCAGCATTTAACTCTATGCCAAGTACAGGGTACTCTGGTAGATACAAGGAAGTCACACCAGACACAGGCTAAGGGGAAGGAGAACAGATATCTTAGCTCCATTTTTCAGAAGAGGAAACCTAGGTACAGAGAAGTGTCCCATCAAGACGGAATACTTGGAAATGGGGCATTACAGATAGCTGAGTGCTGCTGAGGATAGGAAAAGCAAAAAGCAAACCTCTTTGGGGTCAGCGCTGGCTGGAGAGACACATAAACTTCCTCCCCTGTTCTGGGCAACACGCCCCTGGGTCCTTGTGTACTCTTCTCTCCCGGGCACTTTTAGATTTATTTTTAGTACAGAAGCACAAGGCCTATCTTTAGAACTGGAAGTGCCATAGCTGCACACTCAGAGTTAAGGATGAGGTTGTGAAGAGGAAAAAGATACCAACTCAGGTTCAGCACCCCTCAACTCCCATGGGTGGATGACCCACCTTTGTACTTGCCCAGAGGGTCCAATTTTAAACTTCTGCCCCATATCATTTCACATTAAACTTGCTTCTGGCTTGGTGATTTGATTGTTTTGAACCAAGTCCTACTCCTTTTATAGCGCTGCTAAGAATCTAGACCTGCCCTACATGGAGAAATCAAACAAGTAAATCCCAGCACTAAGCAGTGTCGCCTAGTGGAAAGAGCAAGGACCTGGGAGTCAGAGGACTTGGGTTCTAACCCCAGCTCCACTACATGTCTGCTGTGTGACCTTGGGCCAATCACTTAATTTCTCTGTGCCTCCAGTTCCCTCAACCGCAAAATGGGAATTTAATACCTGTTCTCCTTCTTACTTATTCTGAGTCCCCTGTGGAACTCGATTATCCTGCATCTACCTCAGCGCTTAGGAGAGTGTTGGGCACCTAGTAAATGTTTAAAAGATAACACAATTTCTATTATGATCATTAATCTGAGACAGTTGAAATCAAGTTCATGGCCGCATCTCTATTTCTGTCATCTGAAAGTTTCTTATAATTGTCAATTAATACCTGTTTTGGCTCTATCTCTCCTATGAATCAATGCCTTACCATGGCAGGAGAGTTTGCGTACACCAATGAAACTTAGAGCTATATCACTGTGAGAATTCTCTCGTCAAGGGTACCCATAGTGGAAAGGTTTAAGCTGAAGCTTCGGGTAAAGTTGATTCACCCGTGCTGGGCAGCAGCGGCATGGGAAAGAGTCAAAGGCGGTTGATCAAGCTATCAAAATACTGATCAAAGACAACGCAGAGACTAAAGTTTTTACTGCTCAAAAGAAGGCAGTGCAAACCACTTCCGTATTGTTTACCAAGAAAACTCAAAGTTACAATGAATGGGAAACAACTCGACGGCATTTAAGAAAGAATCGGCTTTATAAGCAAACTCCACTCAGTGGTGCTAATTACACTTCCTAATGAAGAACACAATTTGGTTATTTACGACTAGAGTCAAACAACTAAGAATCTAGAAGTGAGTTACATGGCTAAAATTCTGATCTTAGTCCTTGGTTAACAACAGTGACTTGTGCCTATTTTCAGAATAAGATGGATATTATTATTACTGTGGTGGCATAAAGGTGGGAAAGGAAACGGGTCATGAGTCAGGACAAAGGGACAAGGCCCAAGAAATACCAAAAAGAACCACTGGCCGGAAATTAAAATAAGTCATCGACCCAAGAGTAGTCACTAGGTTCACAGGATTGTGACATTGGGTGGAATGGCTGATAAAGCTCCTAAAATCTAAAAGATAGGGTTAAATTTGGTGGGTGAGAGGAATCAATAGAGTTTCTCTGGGCTGGGAAGAGGAATTTCCTTTTCGGTATTAAAAATTAAAGAAATGGTGAATTAAGGTATATAAAGAGTGGCAGTTATACATATTGTTTCCTGGACCTTTGAGTTCTACCTGAGGCTGTAGCAGATATAACCACTATTACAATGGCATAGTTCCTTTCGGGGCATTTACAAGTAGGCATTCTCCTACTTGCGGAGTTGTGGTTCGCACCCTATTCTCCCAAGTCTCAGAGGTACGGGTGGTAGACAGTGAATATACAGTCCAGCACAGTTGAACATTGATCACTGATTGAACATCCACACCCACGCACATGGCTAAAGTTCACTGCCAATAATGTAATTCGAAATCAAAGTACAACTACAACATAATTCGCTGGGGGAAGTTTAGCATGTGTCAGCTAGCCCATGAAGCAGGTGTAGAGGTTTCAGAGATTCAAAAGGTTGAAGTTCATATGTAGCCAGAATTTCATTAATATTGTCTTTCTTTGAATCAACCGAGTTTATGTCTGACCAGAGCTGACTGGAGAGTGGCGTGAGACACGTGGCATTGCAGTGTCACAACGGAAAAAATGTTCCAATATAACAAGGATATGATGTCACGCATGTTCCAGAGTGAGTCTGCAGTCAATTTTTCTCCTGCTGCAGCCTTCAGAGACAACTCAAGTCCAGTCCAAGGGTTATTCTGGGGTTGGGAGGGGCAAGCAGCCCTGGCAGAAATCCCAGTCTAGGCCAGAGAAGGCTGTGGGAGGAGCACAAGGACAGAAAATTGGGCTGGGCTGTTCTATTGCTGGGGGAAGTTGTGGACTATTCTATCTCTCCAGGCCAAGGTGGGGCTTCTGTAGCTCCTACCCACTTCCCTACTTCCTTAAAGCCAGATAAGATCCAGGTGGGTCTCCAAAGACCCCAGTAAGGACAGTGGAAATACTGCCACTCTGGGGCCCGGAGACCTCAGTGACCTCAGCCAATATGGTGCCAGGGCAGTTGCTCTATTCACTCACTTCCATTCACCTGGCTCTGGGCCTAGGCGAAGCTACTCTAGCCCCTGAACCAAATACTCTACTTAGCACTGTACAATTCCTCATCTATTCCTCGATCTATTGTCTCTTCCCAGGCTTTCACCTCTGTCCTCATTTACGAGGATCATTTAGTGTGGTTCTGAGACCTTCCAGTTCTTTCTCTATCACATTCCACGGCTCCACCCTTCTTCTCTACTCTTAGTACCACCAACCTGCTACAGTCTCATCATCTCTGCACTAGACTACTGAAACAGACTTTACCCTAGCCTCCCTGCCTTTAGTCTCTCCCCTCATCAGTCTATCTTTATGCATGTCTTCTGTCTCCTTCAATGGATGAGATTCATGCCTGTCTCTTCTTTAAATTCGCTAAGTGACTAGTACGGTGCTCTGCACCTAGTAAATACCAAAAAAAAAAGAAAGAAAGAAAACTCGATGAGAGATTCTGGCAAGTTACTATAGGTAGGGCTTTATTCAATTCATAAACCAGAACACCCTGTTGCTAATTGCTAATTTAGATGACCTGAAAATGTACTTTTTATGCCCTTAGTAAATGGACCGGTACATTTGCCTCACTAATGACATAATCTAAATGGGAAATTTTAAGGTCAAATTCAGAAAAATGAAAAATTTACAACATAAAAAATGGTCTTTGGGGATCAGATAATTAACCATCCAGTCCAGTAGTCTATCTTGGCAGAGTCAGGGATCGGTGTTCTCCAACCTAAGGGTAGAGGATGTGCCAGTCGAACTTTCCTAATTTTTCTCTCTGTAATCTTAATTTCCTCTCTAATAACTCGAACATCTAGCCGTGGCTCAGTGGAAAGAGCACGGGCTTTGGAGTCAGAGGTCATGGGTTCGAATCCCTGCTCTGCCACTTGTCAGCTGTGTGACTGTGGGCAAGTCACTTAACTTCTCTGGGCCTCAGTTTCCTCATCTGTAAAATGAGGATTAAAACTGTGAGCCCCACGTGGGACAACCTGATCACCCTATATCTCTCCCAGCGCTTAGAACAGTGCTCTGCACATAGTAAGCACTTAACAAATACCAACATTATTATTAGCCCAAAACTTTAACCAAGCTCTCTATAACTTACTGATATTTTCTGGAACAGTCCTACAGGGTGTGAGACAAGGAATCAATTAATCTGTGCAACTTTCAATGGTAACCACCTCCTTGTTTATCATTTACTCTGTTCTCTTTTGTTTGTTTTAAAATGACATCTGCAGACATCAATGGGGGCCTTCTTGCCCTGCTGCAGGATGGAAAACAATGCTGGGTTCACCCTGCCCAAGCTCTTGATGATTAACAGTAGCATGACCTAGTGGAAAGAGTACACATCTGGAAGTCAGAGGACCTGGGTTATAATCTTATAATCCCTGCTCTTACTAGATTCCTGCTAAATGATTTTGGGGAAGTCACATCTCCATGCCACGGTTTCCTCATCTATGAAATAGGGATTAAATACTTTTTCTCCCTCCTACTTGGACTGTGAGCCCCATGTGGGTCAGAGACTGTGTTCCAATCTGATTAAGTTGCACCTATCCCAACACTTAAAACAATGTTTGACGAACAGTAGGTACTTAATATTTATAACAATAAGAATGTAGTTATTATTATTAATATTATTCAATCATGCCCCCTTTAAGCCTTCATCTGCCTTGACTGAAGAATAGTATTCCTTCACATGGAAACACCTCTATCCCTTTAATCATCTTGGATGCTCTTCTCTATGCCTTTTCCAGCTCTTTTGTAATTTAAGATACGGAGAACAGAAACTCAGAATATCATGTTTTTAATAGTATTAAAATGATGTCATAATGCTTTTGAATTTGTTTCTTATTCCCTTCTCAATGATACCCAGGATTATGTTGGTCTTTTTGGTGTCTGCTACACAATGAACTGATGATCTGATGGACTGAGAATCACCCCATTTCCCTCACCATTATCCACTCTTAACATGCACATATCTCTAACATGTCTATTAAATCTGTTATAGCGTACTCTCCCAAACCCTTAGTACAGTGCTCTGCACACAGTAAGTGCTCAATCAATATGATTGGTTGATTGACTGATCATTAAGCCCTGTTATTTCCCCATTCCTCTTATCTACTTTAGTGACTGTTTCCACACCTAGATTTTATGCTCTTTTAGGGTAGGTATCATGTATACTAATTCTACTGCACTGGCACAAGCGTTCAGTACAGTTCTCTGCCCAGAGTAAGCACTCGACAAATACTACTGAGTCACCTGCCGATTTGGAGATTTCTCTGCGCACTTCTCTTTCCAATCACCAATGTACTAAACTGGTCCTACTCATACACACTATATAGACAACTTCTATGAAATGGACAGACTGCACGATGTCGCTACCACAAAATGGGTCTTGGCCAAAACTGGTTCTCGAACTAGCCTGTTCGATGTGTTTGCTGAGGGTTAGTCAGGCTCCACCTCATTCAGTCCACTTCACCTGCTGTTATTTCTAGGTGCAACATTAACCAAACCAAAAAAAGTGTGGAGAGGACACCCACAAAGCAGTCAAGAGTGGGTCCCACTCTTACCCCTGATTTGCACTGGAACAATGCCAACTGCTCCTATCTCTAGGGCAGCAATTTCCTCCTCACTATTTATTTACATAGTAATCAACACTACATTAGGAATTCCTAAGAATCCCCCTGAAAAGCAAACTTCCCTCAACTGCTGTTAACAGAGTTCTCGGAAATCAATGTCATAAAATTTTTAGGGCTCCATTTCTGCCATTCTGAAAACATTGTGAAGTTGTTTCAAGTTGGTGAGGTGGGGAATGCTAATATATACAGATGATTCAAGGCAAAGGAAACTGTTAGGAAATGATTCTTTGGATAATATGCATTCTATTATGTCTAGACTCTTTCTGTGCCAGTTATATTTTGCAAATATCAGTGCTGTATGAACTACTGCCTGTGTCATCTAATTGAACTTCATTCTGATACTGCAACAATTTGAAACAGGCTGAACTATCATCTTACTCTCCACATTGCTGAGCATGTCACCTAACCCTGGAAACTCCATCCCTGAAGGACTGCCTAGAAATAAGTTAGAGAGGAGTAAGTCTACAACAGAAACTGAGCTTTGCTGCTCTCCACTCCCATCTCTGGAAAAAGTGTGGGGTAACTTCAGGAATAATGTCCAATTTTCCTCTAGCCTAGCCCAAAATTGACCACAGTAGGGTTTCTGGGTGAGAAGTACACCCACAAAGAACCACCAGCCAATCTTCTTGAAAGCCATCCAAGATCCCTTCTCTGGGCTGATGCCCAAAACTCTTTAAGTCAGATCATTTTGCCTCAAATATGAAACAAGGCAGAAGCCTATGGGTCAGTTAACAGTCTGCATTCTTTTCATGCCAGGGCAAAGGCTAGACTTGTATTTTAGGGATTGTTTCCCTCTGCAGACCATGACTATTCATACCTCCTTATTTGGGAATTTTCCTTTCTGGGGAGGATTTTAAATAAATAATAAGTCTTTTAGGAATTTCAACTATTTTTCTTATAGTTGACTTTTCCATTGGCCTTCATTGTGACACAGGTACAGTCAAAGGATGGAAGTTTTTCTATTGTTTTAAAGCAATGGTTTCAACTAGAATTTTCTCAAAGTCCATGTCTTAGACATAAAATTTTTAAAAAATCCAAGAGTCTGGAGTACCTGGTGTATTTCCATATAAGTTCCATGAGGGCAGGGATCAGGTCTTCACTGTTACACTTTCCCTAGTTCCTAGGAATGCACCCTGCACATAGTAAGCATTCAATAAATACTGTTGATTGACTGATGATTTGTACATTACCACTGATCCTGATCCCCTATATCAGAAGAATAAGGGCTCAGAGATGGAGTGATTCCCAGGGCAGAAGTCATGGAAGTTGGACAGGGCAGCTCAAACAATTTGCCAGGCCAGGATTTGAAACAGCTCCATTATGCTACACCGAAAAGCTCTCATAAGTCTTTGAAACTTAGAAAGAGTAAAAGAAACCTGTTGGAGCCAAAGCCTAGAGAGAGTAAAAATTAATTAGAAACAAATAAAAAAAGCATTATGTAGCCTCAGAGTTATAACTACTCTATAAAAATAGTAAAATGACTGGTGACAACTTTACCCCCAAAGTTTGCAAACCTATCAAGTAGAGGGGTAATTTCTTATCCAAAACTCACAAAAAGTTTAAAGATTACATACAGGATACAACAAGAAATGAGAGCCATTATAAGATCCAAAACCAAAGAATTTCAGGTACGCTTTCCTTCAACGGTTCAACATAAAAAGTCAAACTGGTAAATTTGAGATCAGTTGCTGTGATAGTGGCTGTGCTTATTATTGACACACTTTCAATTGCTCAAGAATGATTTCATTTTTAAACAGTGACACTGTGAGTGAAGAATTTTCTCCCTACGAGGGTCTCTAAGAAACAACATTCAAATTGCACCTACACCTATAACTACTTTGGGAGTTTAAAAATACTAAACCTAGTTAGTAGTCTGCCCAGTGACCTGGGCATTTGTTGGGGCAAAAATAGAACAGAGATTGGAAAGAAAAGAGAAAAAAGACCTGCAAATTTAAATGAGCACAATTGGCATTAGGAGGCTCAAGATAATTTGTTTTCTGTTTCATTAACCTTAGTGTCATGACTTCAAGGGAAAATGAGCTTGTCCGTTTAGTCTATTCTTTCTAGGACAATATGGTTCACAGGTTGGAGAACCAAGAAAACTTTCTTTCTCTAGTTCATTTGGAAAGAGGTGTGACTTCCCCAAGAAAATGTTACCAACAGGGCCATACCACTCCCTACCTTCTACTATTTATCTTTGCCAGAGGAAAGAAATACTGTTCACCAACTATCCACATATTCTCAGCCTCAGATAATCTTTACATGGGCTAATTAAAAATGGCACCAGCCTATTCATTCATTCATTCAATAGTATTTATTGAGCGCTTACTATGTGCAGAGCACTGTACTAAGCGCTTGGGATGAACAAGTCGGCAACAGATAGAGACAGTCCCTGCCGTTTGACGGGCTTACAGTCTAATCGGGGGAGACGGACAGACAAGAACAATGGCACTAAACAGCGTCAAGGGGAAGAACATCTCGTAAAAACAATGGCAACTAAATAGAATCAAGGCGATGTACAATTCATTAACAAAATAAATAGGGTAACGAAAATATATACAGTTGAGCGGACGAGTACAGTGCTGTGGGGATGGGAAGGGAGAGGTGGAGGAGCAGAGGGAAAAGGGGAAAATGAGGCTTTAGCTGCGGAGAGGTAAAGGGGGGATGGCAGAGGGAGTAGAGGGGGAAGAGGAGCTCAGTCTGGGAACGCCTCTTGGAGGAGGTGATTTTTAAGTAAGGTTTTGAAGAGGGAAAGAGAATCAGTTTGGCGGAGGTGAGGAGGGAGGGCGTTCCAGGACCGCGGGAGGACGTGACCCAGGGGTCGACGGCGGGATAGGCGAGACCGAGGGACGGCGAGGAGGTGGGCGGCAGAGGAGCGGAGCGTGCGGGGTGGGCGGTAGAAAGAGAGAAGGGAGGAGAGGTAGGAAGGGGCAAGGTGGTGGAGAGCCTTGAAGCCTAGAGTGAGGAGTTTTTGTTTGGAGCGGAGGTCGATAGGCAACCACTGGAGTTGTTTAAGAAGGGGAGTGACATGCCCAGATCGTTTCTGCAGGAAGATGAGCCGGGCAGCGGAGTGAAGAATAGACGCGGAGCGGGGCGAGAGAGGAGGAAGGGAGGTCAGAGAGAAGGCTGACACAGTAGTCTAGCCGGGATATAACGAGAGCCCGTAATAGTAAGGTAGCCGTTTGGGTGGAGAGGAAAGGGCGGATCTTGGCGATATTGTAGAGGTGAAACCGGCAGGTCTTGGTAACGGATAGGATGTGTGGGGTGAACGAGAGGGACGAGTCAAGGATGACACCGAGATTGCGGGCCTGCGGGACGGGAAGGATGGTCGTGCCATCCACGGTGATGGAGAAGTCTGGGAGCGGACCGGGCTTGGGAGGGAAGATGAGGAGCTCAGTCTTGCTCATGTTGAGTTTTAGGTGGCGGGCAGACATCCAGGTGGAGACGTCCCGGAGGCAGGAGGAGATGCGAGCCTGAAGGGAGGGGGAGAGGACAGGGGCGGAGATGTAGATCTGCGTGTCATCTGCGTAGAGATGGTAGTCAAAGCCGTGAGAGCGGATGAGTTCACCGAGGGAGTGAGTGTAAATGGAGAACAGAAGAGGGCCAAGAACTGACCCTTGAGGAACTCCAACAGTTAAAGGATGGGAGGGGGAGGAGGCTCCAGCGTAGGAGACCGAGAATGATCGGCCAGAGAGGTAAGAGGAGAACCAGGAGAGGACAGAGTCCGTGAAGCTAAGGTGAGATAAGGTACGGAGGAGGAGGGGATGGTCGACAGTGTCAAAGGCAGCAGAGAGGTCAAGGAGGATCAGAATGGAGTAGGAGCCATTGGATTTGGCAAGAAGGAGGTCATGGGTGACCTTAGAGAGAGCAGTCTCGGTAGAGTGGAGGGGACGGAAGCCAGATTGGAGGGGGTCTAGGAGAGAATGGGAGTTAAGGAATTCTAGGCATCGGTTGTAGACGACTCGTTCTAAGATTTTGGAAAGGAAGGGTAGTAGGGAGATAGGACGATAACTGGAGGGGGAAGTGGGGTCAAGAGCGGGTTTTTTTTAGGATGGGGGAGACGTGGGCGTGTTTGAAGGCAGAGGGGAAGGAGCCCTTGGAGATTGAGTGGTTAAAAATAGAAGTTAAGGAAGGGAGGAGGGCAGGGGCGATGGTTTTAAGAAGGTGAGAGGGAATGGGGTCCGAGGCGCAGGTGGAGGGGGTGGCACTTGCGAGGAGGGAGGAGATCTCCTCTGAGGATACTGCAGGGAAGGATGGGAAAGTAGGGGAGGGGGTTGTTGGGGGGGCGGAGGGGAGAGGCGGAGGGGTGACTTTGGGGAGCTCAGACCTGATCGTGTTGATTTTCGTGAGGAAATAGGTGGCCAGATCATTAGGGGTGAGAGATGGGGGAGGGGGAGGAACAGGGGGCCTAAGGAGAGAGTTAAAGGTCCGGAACAATCGGCGGGGGTGACGGGCATGGGTGTCGATGAGGGAGGAGAAGAAGCTTTGCCTGGCGGAGGAGAGGGCAGAGTTAAGGCAGGAAAGGATAAATTTGAAGTGTGTGAGGTCGGCTTGGTGCTTGGACTTTCGCCAGCGGCGCTCAGCAGCTCGAGCATAGGAGCGTAGGAGGCGGACGGAGGAGGTGATCCAGGGCTGTGGGTTAGTGGCGCGAGAGCGGCGGAGGGAAAGGGGGGCGAGAGAGTCGAGATGAGTAGTGAGGGTGGAGTTGAGAGCGGAGACCTGATCGTCGAGAGTGGGAAGAGAGGACAGGGCGGCAAGGTGAGACGAGATGCTATTGGAAAGACGGATGGGATCGAGAGAGCGGAGGTCTCTGTGGGGCAGTAGAGAAGCATTGCCTAGGAGCCTAGCATGCTAGCAGTGAAGGGGTTAGAGTGGAAGGAGCAGACATTTTAACTTCCACTTATCACCTTGGGGTTCAAAAGGCTTTCTGTGATCCTTTCCAAAGGTGCTTAGAGATTCTAAATATCTTGAGTTGACCCAGGTCCTCTCACTTTTGTGGTGTGGGGAAGAAGCCCGTATGTTCCTGGCCAGATTTTTTTAATGGAATGAAGTGCATAGATCCAGAATTGGGAGGGGCTGTCACCTGCCAGATGCACTTGGAAGAGGGGGCCAACTCCAGTGATCAAATGGCTTGCATGGGTCCACTGGACCTGGGATTTGTATCTACATCTACAGCCAGGCCCCAAATCAGTCCTGACAGGAAGCCTCTGATTTGGAGAAATCTAAAAGTTCAGGAATACAAAAAAACAAAGCCAGGGTGAGGGGAGCACAGGTGTAAAGGGTGGGCTGAAGGTCAGGATCGAGATTCATTTGCAAATTCACCTAGCAGAAGAAGAACCAATCAATGGCACTTTTTGAGCAAAGTTGGAGAACTGTGCTAGTTGTTGTAGAAGTTAAGAATAAAGCACAGGCCCTGCCCTAGAGGAATTTATGACTTAACTGGAGAAAAGGGAGACACTGAATATATAAAAGTAGATACAGGTAAAATATAAGTGGCAAAGGCATAGAAAATATAAGATTTATTAAAATTCTGACCTTAGCAATAGACTTGATCAGAAAGTTCAATGCTGGTCGCAGCTCAGGACTAAGTTTCATTAGATACATTGGTTGAACAGATAAATGTACATAATACCTGTCATTGCTAGACATTCTTCCTGCCAAATCAATAAAGAAAATTTTTAATTCAATAACCAAAAGACTTGGGCTCTTCTGGGTATCAAATCCCCTTGATTTAGTAAAAGGCTCTCCTGAACTGAATTAAGAAAATGGAATTTATATATGAAACGTCAAAGGCAGAGTTGGAAAGGCAATTCCTCAAGACTATCTAATCCTTTCTTAATTCTTCCTGAGAATGCCTTGGAATATTCCTTTCGCTGGGCAAAAGGTGGTACTGCTCATGATCCTGGAGTGTGAATCAAATTCTAATCTGTGAATGAATAAAGGTCCTTAGTAAGTTCTGATGACTGAAGTTGGCTTTGCTAACTCCCCATCAGAATGCCCAGAGTAATATTTTTGTAACCCTTATAAGGCCTGAGACTTGCCTGAGACATTAAAGACATGGAAGGAATTTTTCCTTAACTAGGTCCCTCACTGCTATGTTCAAGAGTAGTCCCTTCCCTTGTAGAAATGAGGTGCAAAATATTCTCTAAAAGATTCACAAGGGTTCAAATGGTGCTTTTCCCCTCTGAATTTAAGGCTTTTAGGAAAAACATGACACTGACAACTGTCCTTACCATCAGACTGCAAATGATGAGAGGAGAGCTCTAGATACAAATATTAAATGTCTCTTTTTAATGAGATTTAACCTCATTTTCTCAAAAAAAAACCAACTTGAAAACTTTAACCTTCTTCCAGAGCACACTTGAATAAAAACAATTGAAAAAACATAATTATTTTTATTTTTGAAGTATGTATTTATTAGTAGTAGTCTATTTTAGTAATTGAGAAACTAAAAAAAAGAGTGAGAAGGAAAAATGGCCACAGGAATGTTTTAAAAACTGCCACAGTACCATCTGACAAAACTTGAGCAATGACTTAGTTTCTTGCAGGGAACACAGGTTTCCCATAACACTATTAAGAATCCCTTGAGATTGTAGAATCAGCTAGTAGTGTTCAGAGTGGTCCAGTGAAGCAGCAGATTCGTGGGTCACTGTGGCCCCTGTACTTCAAGGGCAGATCTTTCATTATCTTGACTCAGATGGATGCTTTACCCCCAGAGTTTGCAAACCTATCAAGTAGAGGGGTAATTTCTTATCCAAAACTCACAAAAAGTTTATAGTCATGAGTAAACAAAGCTATGAACAGAACCTCTATTAATAAATGGACTAATCCACAAACTTACCATACATACATCAATGCTATTTATTGAGCATTTTCTGTGTGCAGAACACTGAACTAAGTGCTTTGGAAAGAACAAGACAACAGAGTTGGTAGACATGTTCCCTACCCATAAGGAGCCTACTGTCTAGAGGGGGAGAGAGACAATAACAATTAAATTACGGATATGTATGTAAGTGCTTTGGGGCTGAAGATGGTGTGACTGTCAAGTACTCAAAGGGTACAACAGATGTGTGGACCCAGATGACTAAATTCAAACCTACATTAAAGTGATCATTTTCTATCCTTTCTCATTAAAATGCACATATACACACAAAAAAACTCCCATATTTTAGGGGATTGTCTTCATTTAGTCAAGTGCATTCATTTATTTGCTCATTCTGATTTATCAGTTTTCAAGATATTTTCTGTGATCTCATCCTCTGATTTGAATATATTCATAGCAGACACATATATATTGCAAGAGAGAAGATGAACTATCACATCTAAATGGGGAAAAGGAAAATCATAAATTCATACCCTTCAGATTTTTTCTTTCCTGCCTCTGCAGTGGTATCAAGTGATAGTTTGGGTCCCTCAAAAAAAAGGAGTGTATAATTAGCTTGTCTCATGAGCACTCTATTAACCTATTTGAACCCTAAAGACTTAGTCTTGCCCCATTTAATCCCTAACTCCTTGTCTCTTCATTTGATCCCTCTCTTTTGGACTGCTCTTTAAATTGGATTTAGACTCACTATTGAGAAACATTAAATTTGACCCAAGAATCACAGCTGAGGACTATTAAATTGTTCTACCTTCACCAGACTGAGCTCGGTATCCATTAGCTTTCTCATTCCCAGTTGCAGGTGGTCCGGAAACAGGAACAGAACCCCAACTGGGAAATCAAACCCAGGTCTCCCATAAGGCAATGCAAAAATCTGCCTGTGAGGTCACTGGCCTTCAAGTTAAAATGTTTCTTTAGCTGTATTTGTTTTTTTTTCTACCCTAAATCTGTAGATGGCATGAAATCCTGGTGGTATAGAGACCCTTAAATCCCTTTTGCTGTAATGTGAGCTATGAAACAATACACTGTTTTTAAATGAACTAAACCATTTTTATCACGTGGGGGTGATGACACGGTAAAGTTGGTTTTTCCGCGGTTTCCAGCTTTGCTGCCGAAGGTCCAGAACCCATTAATTCCCAATGGTTGTGGAATATAATGTGTATCCAGTACACGATAGTTGGGGGAAGGGAGAAAGAGGTTAAGAATCTGGGTAGCAAGGATGTTCTAGTCCATGAACAAACCCTAGCAAAGAGTGAAATCTTGATCTAGTTACGAGTGGGGCCAGAAACACAAAGCAAAACACAAACCAGACATTTGAGACTCACGGGTTGAAAAGGAGTGAAGAAGTTCGTTTTTCACACAGTTTGCGATGAAGAAGTTAATTTATAGTCTTGTCGTCCAGGGGATTGCCAGCCTCCCGAAAGAAACATTACGCATGATCTCTGAAAGCATCACAGATGTAGCATGGCCCAGAAGAGAGCAAGAATACTAAAACAGCTCTCTGCTAAAAATGAAAAGGATTATACATTCATTCACAAGAGTAGGCAACAGATGAGGAATTGTTCTACCAGCTGGAGCTGGGGTCAGTAGAAGAAAAACAGGAAGCCATATTTAAGGCTGCAGCTCATTTGTAGATACTTGGTCAGGAGTGCAATGTGTGAGTATCCTGGGGCATGCTGAGGTTGCAAGAACTTCCTGTACAACACTGTGTCACCCTAACGTAAAACGGTTCCACAAGCGCTTTGGGATTAACCCCCTGCCTGTACGTCACTGAAACTAAATCCAGATGACGACACTGTAGACGAGTGATATGCAAGATTCAATTTCACAATGGAAACAAGGTATAATCTGTGGAGCTACCTTGGCTTCAAAATGGCACCACAGGAGTAATCAAATACTGGAAGCACAGGATGTGGGAAAGGAAAGCAAGAGGGAGAAAAAAGTCACAGGTTGAGGGAGTCATAAGTCTCCCACTCTTAACCTTCCCCACAAAGGGAAACTAGGATAGCACAGAAAAGAGATCTTAGCAAGGGTTCACAAAATTAATGCCACAAAAGTTTTCCCTAGAGGGTGTGTCTAATAATAATTGGGTTATTTATTAAGCACTTTCAACCTGCCAAGCATTGCACTAAATGCTTGTAACTGCTTCTTACTTGCTTCTTACTAAACTTAACTTACTTCTTACTAAGAACTTGCTTCTTACTAAATGTAAGACACAGACCTGCCCTATATGGGGCTCCCTGTCTAAGGGGGAGGAATAACAGGCATAGTTTCCCCATTTCATAGATGACTTTAAGCTCACTGTAGGCATGGAATATGTTTATCAAATCTGCTGCACTGTATTCTCCCAAGCACTGAGAACAGTTCTCTGTCCACAATAAATAAATACCACTTATGATTTGATTGATAAGGTAACTGAAGCACAGAGGATTTATGTGACTTGCCCAAGTTCACACAACAGGTAAGTGGCAGACCAAGGCTTAGAAACCGGGTCTCCTAACTCCCAGGCCTGGGCTCTTTCTTTCCATTAGGACACACAACTTCTTTAAGGATCCTATTCCCACACTCTTTTGCCATAAGACATCATAACAACATCTCAAAGGAAAATAGCAGGGAAATGGTTAAATCGTGCTCTGGTACAGTAACTCATAAGGAACTTTTGTTTAAAGTATATATCAGCACTAATGAAGCTTGAGCTGGTGATATTTGGAATTTTCCACACCAGAAGCAGAAACCTTTTGGCTTCTTTCTTCCCTATTTTTATATTCTTGGGACAACACCTTCTTTGGCATTAAAAAGAAGCGATGTTGAAGTATGGAAGAAAAGTCCACAGTTGCTACCAAGGCAACTGTCTGCTGGGTCTGGGTTGTGGTGCTGCGGCCGAGTATCGGCACTAAACTGCAGTTCCTTGGGCCGAAAACGGATCCCACCCCAAAAGACATTGGCCTGTACTTGGCATCGTTCTACTCCCCTACCCACCTACCTCCTCATTGTGAACGTGCAGACAGTAGAGTGCAAGTGGTGCTAAGTCCTCGAAAAGTAGGCCTCCCCACTTCTCTAAAACCCTCCAAAGGTTTGCCCATCCATCTTCGCATTAAACAGACAGTTCTTATCCTTGGCTTAAAAGCCCTCAATCAGCTCTTTCCCATTCCTACTTCATTTTGCTGATCTCCTACTGCAACCCAACCCACACATTTGGCTCCTCTAACACAATCCCACTCACTCTGCTTCAATTTCACCTGACTCACCAGCAAACCCTTGCCCACGTCCTCCCTCTGGCCTGGAACTCCTTCCCCTTCCATATCCAACAAACACCACTCTCTCCACTTTCAAAGCCGTCCTAAAGTCACATTTCCTGCATGAAACCTTCTCCATGTCCTCATTTCACCTATTTGCCTTCCTCTCCGCATCACCTAAGATCTTGGATCTGTACTCCTTAAGCATTTGACATTCACCCTAACCTCAGCCCGAGTACTTATTTTTGTGTATATATATATATATATATATGTATGTATTCCTTACATATTTTCCCTATCTGTAATTTATTTTGTTGTCTGCCTTCCCCTGAAGACTGTAAGGTCCTTGAGGGCAAGGATCATGTCTTCTAACTGTTGCATTAGCGCTTAGTCCAGTGCTTGGCACACAGTAAGTGCTCAGTAAATATCAATGATTGACTTGACTGATAGATTGTTGGAACCTCTACTACTATAACCATACAAGGACCAAGGCGTGTTTCTCCTTCTTGATGGGAGACTCCATCAACATCATCACATGCACTGCAAGTGCTCAATAAACAGCAGTGATGATGAGGAGGAGGAGGAGGAGAGATGTTAGATTCTCCAGTCAGGAAATGGATGAATCTTGGTCCTGAGAACCTGCACAGTTAGATGAGAGATGCAAGGTACTTCATGAGAGAAATCCCATCCTTTGCCTCAAAAGTAACATTTTTGTCACTGCTCCAAGTTTACCCATATTAGAATGTCACATCAACCCATGGGAAATGCCTCCACTCCATACAAGTAAATTCTGCAAACCTCTGTAAGCCAAGTTAAACAAACACCCATCACAGTAGGTTGAGAATTCTTCCCAGACTAAAGAGGGAAAGGCTCACAGCATTAATCAAAGCCTGGAAAATGGCAAGTTACCCTCTGGTGCCAACTAGATCTGGGAAAGGACCAAAAATGACAATGCAGCTTGAGAACAGTCAAAAGGGAAATGAAGCTGCCAGCCTTTCTGATTCTAAAGCCACTAAGAAAAAAACCGAAAGTTTCTTGCCTACAGTGTGATAGGGAAAATAATCAGTCACATACAATACTAACAGGGTTTTGAACGGCATTTCTGGGAATCACATCTTTAAAAGTATGGTGAAATATGCTTATGGAAACCACCCAGATTCCAAAAAAGTGTGCTCTTTAAGACAAAGGGGGCTTCAAATTCACTTGTTAGGGTTTCTACTCTTCTATTTTCAATTGAATGATCTAATATTGTTTAGTGCTTTATTTTTCCTCAGAGCCCATATTTAAAATTCCAAGTCTACACTTCAAACCCTGCATAGTTACCAATCATAGCAGCAGTGGTTTGCTTTCCAGGATCCCTTAAAGAACAGCCAAGGAGAATCTTGTCATTTCTGAGTACACAGCTAAACTGTGCTCTCTCTCTCTTATTGCATAGCTGTGATCATGGGGAGGAAGAGTGGGCAGGACGGAAGGTGGGGAAGAGAAAAGGGAGAGGAGAAGAGGAAAGGCAGAGGAAGTTGCTGATAAGAAGAGATCTGATGATTAAGAAAAGGCCTTCTCCAAGGTGCCCCCTCCCATCTGTGGATCATAACTTAAGTTCTGGGTCTTAAGATGGCTTCCAAACACCATCAGGAACTCCATAATACCATTTCTACACTGGAAGCTTCTTGAGGGCAGGCATCATGTCTGCCACATGTGTTATTCAGTATGGATAGCTACTGATCTCTAGCGTTTCCAAATAACTTCCTGCAGCCTGGCTCACACGTCCTCCACTGTAGCAGTGACCTGTGATTTTGGGTGCTTCCCACACACCTTGTATTGGAGAATTTATTGAACTCACACTGGAGAATTTATTGAACTCACACTGTGTACCATCACTCCAAACTGGCTTATAACTGCTTGGCGACTGACCTGACCGAGGTCTCCGATTCCTTAACGGTTTCCACTGTGTCTCACCTATCTTGTAATCTACCCCAGGATTTAGTACAGTGCTTGGCACCTAGTAAGTAATTAAACACCCCAATTACTATCAGTCTAGCATATTTCATTACGTGACTTTAAATGAGGAATATCGGCCTGCTTCATCAGCTATCCGACTAAATCCTGGTCTCTACATGACCTACTCAGGCCACTAAGTTGTGACAGTAAGTCCACCAAGTGAGCAGTCTTCAAATTTTGCTGTATTGTACTTTTCAAGTGCTTGGTACCGTGCTCTGAACACAGTAAGTGCTCAATAAATACAACTGAATGAATGAATGAAATCACTACTGCACATCACTGACAAAAGAGACAAGGTACAATCAATCAAATGATCGATATCATCATTAAATGCTTCTCTTGTTTGCGTCTCTGAGCTATATGCTGAGAGAAAAAAAAAACACAGTGATTCAGATATAGTTCCTAAACTAAAGGGGTTCAGAATCTAATCAATGAATGGCATTCATCTCACACCCACTGTGTGCATTCTATTAAGTATTTGGGAGAGTACAATTCAACAGTTGGTAGACATGTTACCTGTCCACACAGAGATTACAGTCTATAAGGGGGAGAAGGAGAGGTACTCACCAACTACGAAGATAAGAATTCATGATTGCTGGGAGAAGAGAACCCTCAGTTTTCTCACGGCTTTAAGTGGAGCCAAATTGTTACATCCTCCCAACCTTTTAAGAGCTTTGCAAGGCCTGCTCCTCTGGTCCCATGGCCACTTATCCCAGAGATCAATCAATCCATCTCATTTATGGTACTCAGTACTTGGGAGAGTATAATATAACAATATAATGGAATAGTTAGACACATTCCCTGCCCACGATGAGCTTATAGTCTAGAGCAGGCAACTTAGATGGCTCCCGCTTGTGCTGCCCTTCTTGCTGAAAAGCAGCACTGACCCAGGACCTGAGGAGATAATTCTCTGGTCCAACAGGCCACTGCCATCCTGAGCCAGTGGCCTGTCTCATTCTGTCTCAAAGCAATTCTGCCTTCCAGAAAGGACCTCAACCTGCTTTGGAGGGGTCTGCGGAAACCTTAGTATGGAACGGGGACCAGGCTCTCCCCTCTCTGGAACACAGGTGTGACATCATGATGGCTTAACTTCACAGTATTATGTTATTGTGACATCAGAAAGTCACAGTGCCATTTCTAGCCCCACAGCAAACTCAAATGCTTAGAAGTCCCTAGCTACAAATTGGATTCTGACTAATAAAAGCAATTGAGGTTGGCATCTTCACTACTGACACTGTGTTAAGGACTAAGAATAGGTAGACAGATAAAGGCTGAGAAGCAAGGAAGCTCTATTAGAGCTTTTCATTCAGATTTTCTTTTAGAGTATTATTATTTTACTTCCTGGTTCTATCTCAATCTTGTAAGAAAAATGTCATCCACTAAGTCTTTATTCACTTATTTTTCCTATGTAATTCATTCAAAGACAAATCTTCCTTATCATTCCATCAAGGTTCTGGCAACAAATTCCACTCAAATGACTGAGAGGTAAATCCAAACATAGGTGCTGCACACCAAAAGCCCTATACACAATACCTACACTTTAGTTCAATTACTTCAGGGGTCATAAAATATCTAATAAGCATTCAGTCAGGTCTCCCTGATTCTAGTTCTCCCAATATTTCCGATTGATAAAAAATCTACCGATCAGTTCAATGTCAGTCATTGAGTAGAAATGGAAAATTGCAGCTTTCATCTCGGGTGCAACAACGAATGAGTTATGTGGGACTCTGCAATCTCAGAGACCAGGAAGCAGAAAAACTGACCTTGGAAATACACAAAGTCCATTGTTTGGCTCTAACTTGGATCACATGGGCCTCAACTGTTACTATTTTCCCCCAGTATGATGATCCCCTTTGCTTTTAAGAATGAATGGCATGTTTCCCAAGGCCTGATCAAGGGATGGCACAGGGGCTGTTTTCTAAAAGATTGGAAAGTTGGCATGTGAAAATATTCCCAAAGCCTGTGGAGCAATGGGCAGCTCAGTTTGACTGCAACTGACCTTCAGGCTTCATACATCCTTTGCCAATGATTTCAAAATCTGAACAAGAGAATGACACCCCATTAGCAATCTGGCTGGTGTTCTCTAAAATGGGATATACTGACATCTGGGAGTGGGAGTGGAGGAAAGGATTCTGTAGGGGGAGAAAGCAGAGGTCACGGTAACACTGAAGATGGAAAGTAAAAATTGAAAGGCGCAATCTGATGCAAAGGAGTAGGTGCTAACACTCATTTACGAAGGGGCAGAAAAATAAGGCAAAGGCTTGGGAGGCAGCGACTGTAAGGGAAAAAAATGCCAAAGTTCACGCGGGAGGAGAAGCATTAAAAAAATGCACAGGAATATGCAAAACAAAGTGGCAAAGTGGCACTGAGAAAGGAGCTCTTTCATCTAGTTTTTAAAAGGAATGTCTACGACAATTTTGACTTTTGCCTTCAAAAAACACATTGTTCCAAATGTATGTATGCCCATCATTCAGTAACTTGATAAACATTTAATTGCCTTGATAATAGAGCCCTATCAACTTTGATTCCCCTTCTTGGGGACTACCACCGCTCCAAATCAGGAGAAGCAGCAGGCTAAGGGAAGGAAGCTTGTTCTCTGCCCCTGGTCCCAAATGACAGAGAGGGGAAGGAAGCCACATGGAGGTGGCATCTGATTAAGGAGATCAGACATTCCAATCTGGGCAGGACATTCCTCAAATTTCAGGATTTGTCCAGGCTCCCACTTTAGTTTCTTCTGACCACATTCATATTCCAAAACAAACCTAAAGCGGAAAACCTGGTCAGCTGAGATGCATGTGCCTCTCAGTCAATAGGAAGGGGCACATAAAGGATAAGGGGATAAGAGGGAAAGGAGAAGAGAAGAAAGAGAGCCATGGCTATTTGGATTTAGGGGGGAGAGGATTCAGACAACACCAAAATTGATTTGACTGTAAGAGACATATTCCTATATTGTCTTTCTGTCCATCACTAGTAGAAATCTTCAAAACTTGCTATACAGTGAGTGTGATGAGGTTGGTCAGAGGCTGGGAAGTCGAAGCAGGATGGCCTAGTGGAAGAAGCACGGGCCTGTGGTCAGAGGACCTGGGTTCTGATCATGCTTTCACCACGTGTCTTGCTGTGTGACAATGGGGAAGTCACAACTTCTCTGTGTCACAGGTTACCTCATTTGTAAAATGGGGATTAAGACTATTAACACCACGCGGGACACAGGCTATGTCCAGCCTAATTTGTATCTACCCCAGCACTTAGTACAGAGTAAACACTTAACAAATACCATTAAAAACAGAAAAAAAAGGCACAATTGCATCAGGCTTTCACCGAGACCACACTTATGCTCACAGTCATACTTTTGAACACCAAATCTATTTGAGCCAAGTTGTGGATACCTAGAACTTACTCATGTTGTGTTGTGGGGAGACTTCTAGGGTATGCATTGGTGGCACAGTGGCGAGCATGGATGCCTTCCAAGCAGTTGACCTGGGTTCAATTTATGGCCAATGCAGAATGTCCTAGAGAAGCAGTATGGTATAGTGGATAGAGCACGGGCCTGGGAGTCAGAAGGTCATGGGTTCTAATCCTGGCTCTGCAGCTTGTCTGCTTTGTGACCTCAGTCAAGTCACTTCACTTCTCTGTGCCTCAGTTACCTCTTCTGTAAAATGGGGATTGAGACTGTGAGCCCCACGTGGGAGAGGGACTGTGTCCAACATAATTACCTTGTAACAACCCCAGTGCTTAGAACAGTGCCTGGCACATAGTAAGCACTTAAATACCACAGTTGTTTTTTTAAAATACTTCCAGTGTGTCTGTTCCACACTATCTGATGAAAGTATACATTACAGCAAAGCTGACTGCACTAGGGAAACACCAAAGAGGAGTCATCATCTAAGTGTGATAAAAAGGAGTAGGGCTGTGACACACTGCAAAGGATGAGAAACAGCAATCTTTCCACAACAGAGATAAACTGTGATCTCTGGAATACATAGGCAAGAAAACTGGCTGGTAAGCAAAAACAATCCTTCCTGCTTAGATGGGCCAAAAGATGTGCTTGCGAGACCTTGGGAAGAGGTCAATGGTTTTCTTTCAGGGTGCAGTTTTCTCAAGCAAATCCACAAAGAACCTGGAGGAGTCCCATTACATATTCAACAAAATGAAATTAATTTTTCTTGCTTCCCTTATGCCAAGTCAGCTATGTCAGGCATTTGAGAAATCAATTGCTATTTGCATTGGAAATACCAGTGTGGTAAAAGTAAAATACCAGCTTCTAACTGGCATTTCCCTTCATTTACTTTCAAGCCAGTTGCAACATACTTCCCGTTAATCAAATTCCCCAAATAAACAGCTGTTTGTTACTGATATCTAGGTTACTAGATTACATGAATGACTAGAAATAGACTAGAGAGCCTCTCTTTTCTAGGGTACAAGTTTGAATATGGCTTCTGTTAATATTGATCCTTGACTATTACCTATATGTGAACTCATCTGCTCACACGGCTTCAGCTATACTGAAAATAAAAATAATTGTGGCATTTGCTAAATATTTCCTTACTCTGAGCAATGAACTGTATTAAGTGCTGGGATTGATTCAAGGTAGGCAGATCGGACATGGTTCCTGTCCCACGTACAGCTCACAGTCTACGGGGGAGGGAGATCAGGGATTGAATCCCCATTATACCTATGAGGAAACTAGGGCACTGAAAAGTTAAGTGAATTGCCCAGCGTCACACAGCCCACAGTCAGCAGACCTGGGATTAGAACCCAGGCCCTCGGTCTATTCATTAGACCACGAATTATGTTCATCAAGAGTTCATCAACATTATGAAAAATGCTCATTATAGTACATGCATCTTAACCCATGCCATGGATATATACACCACTGTCTCCCAATATTACACTGTGTTCTATTCAAAAAGATCTGTTTTGTCAGAAGACGTTCCCTAATTCCTTAACAGCAGTCTAAAATGTGTAGTGAAAACATGTGTTATGAAATAAGGGAGTAAAACTTTTTGGCTTACTTTGCTATTTGTGGCAAGTTGGCTGTACAGTGAGGCACATTTCATCCTGGAGCAACTACACATTCTAATGTATAATATACTCTAGTAGCTTGACGGGATCAATGTACAACTGAAAACACTCAAATTAGAACCAAGGGGCATCTTGTGCATCCAAAGAAACAATTAGTGCATCAACAAAAAAAATCGAGCTGGCTCAGAAATTTCATACATGAGGAATAGTTTTTTCTTTCAAGCAGGTAATATATATATTTACTAAAAACAAAATCCAAGACTGGCAATGCTTACTGCAGTTTGGGCAAACTGATAAAGCAAGGATGGTTCAGGATTTTGGGTTCTTAAATCACTTCTTCTGACACTTTTCTCTCCATCTCTGGGTTGAGAAGGCTGTAAACAAGCTATATAATAATAATAATGTTGGTATTTGTTAAGCGCTTACTCTGTGCAGAGCACTGTTCTAAGCGCTGGGGTAGATACATGGTGATCAGGTTGTCCCACGTGAGGCTCACAGTTAATCCCCATTTTACAGATGAGGTAACTGAGGCAAAGAGAAGTTAAGTGACTTGCCCACAGTCACACAGCTGCCAAGTGGCAGAGCTGGGATTCGAACCCATGACCTCTGACTCCCAAGCCCTGGCTCTTTCCACTGAGCCATGCTGATATACTTTTCTTACACTACCCAAAGTCAAAAAACACATCTATTTGACCTTCAGATAAAGTTTTGGAAATTGAACTGGAATTCTGAGCTACAGGTAGCTATAATATACTTGTACACACAACCAAAAGAATGAGATGAAAATACATTTCTAATTTCTAATACATTTTCCTGTGCTGTGACAAATGCATAGATTTTGCAAAGCAGAGCTTCACTCGGTACTTCAGGAACAAAAATCACTTGCAAGAAAGGACAATAAGAAGAAATGAAAGAAGAATTAATCCTTGAACAGAAGAGCATATGTTTCACCATCCTCATGAGGAATTGGGGGTCTGAAGGCCTCGCCGACAGTGTTTCAAGAAATCACAGCCTTAGTCTAAACTTTTCCATGTAAATTACAATTGTGAATTAATGTGTCGGCTGGGATATGCTCCCTGTTCCCTTCAAAACCATCAATTCTATCAAGTTGTTTGGCAGAACTGAGGTGTGGACACACAGCAAGATTCAACTCAAAGCCTTTTTGTGTTAAAGGGAACATGGAAGATGCAGATACTCTGGCACTGGGGAAGGCTTTAGAGAGTGAAAAAATAGATGAAGGAAATGGTATGCTTCCACTATTCTGTATTTAGTTCGCAAAATAGCATATCAATGTAAAGGAGTCCATGAAATTACATTTACATGAATCAATGATATTTATTGAGCACTTTGTGCAGAGCACTGTAGTGAGAACTTGGGAGAGTACATACAACACAGTTAGCAGACAAGTTCCCTGCCCATAACAATATAATAGTCCTTCCCCAGTTTTGGGGGCCACCAATTTCTAGTACAAAATGGGGCAATTTTTATTGAGGAAAGGAGAGGAATAATTCCATAACCAATTAAAATGGCTAAAAGAACCTGCAAGTGGAGGATTATCTTATTAGTTAGTTTAGTTTTAGCCAAGATATGATTTGGACAGAACACAAAACAACCTCCCGATTACAAAAAGTACCCTGGGGGTTATAATAGCACACTCCCCTCTCTGATATGCAAGGGGATTGCCAAATCACCTCTTAGCAAAACACTTTCCATGGCATACTGCTTACTCTGACAGGTTACTTTAGTAGGTTCCTCCCCAGCAATTCCCATGATAATCTAAACATTTCGTCCTTGTCATAATCCCAATTTGTTTTTTTTAAACTGCACATCCTTATCTCTTTTAAGCCTTTGGGAAACCCATTTGACCAGAGAGAATTTCTAAAATTCTCAGTTGAGATCTAAATTAATTTTCCAAATTTTCTCTAAACGTTGGGGTATCACAAACTGGCCACCCTGTCCCTCTTGAGAAAAGGAGTAAAAAATTGAGCAATATGTACTTGGACTTTTATGATTTATTAGTGCCTTAACTAGATAGATGAGACCAAAGAGACATCTAATGATCAAAAACAGGGATCGTAAGTAATCTCAGTATGTTTGAAAAGACTTGCTAGGAAATGATGTAAAGAATGTTGCCACAAGACCTAAGATGATATTTGAAATAATATCTGGTCTCGAGAAGCACAATTTGGTGAGTATCATCGCCTGCATTCCTTTCACCTTAACTATTTTTACCTGGACAATCCAGAAGCTTTTATAACTTGGGGAGAATGCGAATCAATAAAAGAATAAGAAAAATATTTTGTAACAAATGGTCAATTCTTTTTGGCTCCATTTCCACAATAAATTTAAATTATTCTGTACAATCTGACTTTCAAACCTGCATTTTACTTTCCTAACTGCCCCCTTATCATCAATCAATGGGATTTATTAAGCACTTACTGTGCCCTGAGCACTGAATTTCGTGCTTAGGAGAGTACAATACAACAGCGTTGGTAGAAACCATTTCCTGTCCACAGGGAGTTTTGACTGTCTAGAGGGGGACACAGACATTTAAATAAATACATTTCTAACCAGATTCTATTTATTCTTAAAACGATTCCTAATCTGTTTCTCTGCTGGACTGAATCTGCTTTGAGGCTTTCCGTTTATTACTCTGCATAACCTTGTGAAACAAAATTGGCCTTATTCTTCTCTTCAGTAATTGGGAGTCAGACCTTCCTGCCTCCAGTCTCTCTCCATCCCAGTCCCATCTCCCTGAGAGGTCTCCTCTTATTAGTCACTCATCTCCCATCCAATCTCCCCAATACTGCCACTTCAGCACTTCCAGGTCACTTAAGCCCTTGTGAACTCATCCCAACCTCCATGCCTCCTCCTCCCTGTACCCACTACTTGCCAATTGCACTTAAGTACCTATCTTTATATTCTGTGCTTTGCCCTTCCTATAATTTATTTTAGTGGCTGTTTCCCTGTTACCAAGCGAAAGTTACCAGTGCTTTGTAGAGAGGAGGAGATCAATAAATAGAACTGATTGGTAAGTTCACCCACTCCACTGGTTCTTTAAATCTGCCCCAACTTATCTTGGAGCTCCCCAGACATAAGATCCTAATCAAAATTCACTTGGTTTTGTTTTAAGCAAGGTCAGAAGGGGAGAGACAATGAGATTTATGGCCCATTTCAAGACCAAAAGGCAAAAGCACTGGGCTGGGAGACCCACAATGAATGGCCGCTGGCCCAGAGGTGAGTGGAAGGACTTGGCAAATGTGGTGCCCCATGAAGCCCCGGGGCTGAGAATCTGTGATTTTCCACACTGAGCGAATGAACATTACTAATTAAGTCATTTTGTTTAACAAGTTTTCAAAGGTACTGATACCCAAAACAACTAATTAAATCTCTTGGCTTGAATCGTGACGTTGCAGTTTAGTTTAATGCACAGAAAGGTTCTTGGGAATGACCTTCTTTGGCCATGGAAATGTTTACATTCAATTAGGAGTATAGAGTACAGTTATGTCATTATTGTGCCTCCGTAAACTACTATTTGATTAAGTGATCATTCTCCTAAATATATTTCCGCTGGCCAAAAAAAATAACAATATTGATGTTATTGTGAAAAACTTTTGATCACCTAGGGAAAACTAAACAGCAGCTAATACTTTATGAGTGGCCACCATCTTTCATCAACCGCTAAGGCTCTACAAGAATGGGCTTTTAAATGAAAGGTATGAATTTGTGAAATCATTTCAACCTTTGCCACAAATTTTTCAAAGGATTAGCTTCTTGTTGTTGGTTTTTTTAAGGGAAGAGGGTTTATAACTGTTGCTGCTTTCACAATAAAGTGTCATGCCGTGACTAGCTCATCATCATGGGATCAGAACCTCCTGCATGTTGGACGTGACGGTGGTGGCCACTCGGGGACTGTCACCTTCTCTCAGCCCCGTCTCAAGCCATAGCGATACCCTGAGAGCCCAGGAACCTTATTCCGAATGTTGACACTGCAGTCGGCAGTTAACTGGCAGCACCAAATTATCATGGACCTAAGTGCTACGTTTAAATGCCACGTTTTATTAAGAGAGTGTGTGTTTAGAAGAGACATGGCCTTAGAGTTTTCATATACTTGACATGTACCCATCACCTTGACTGCTCCCCCTCTCCAACCAGGAGAAAGATGACTTCTCATGGTCCCTTCCATGTCATAAAATTGCCCCCATCCATTTTATTTGGAACAATAAAAGTCTTGTTCCTGCCTGGCCAATGTCATAGGATTCTTTGAGAAAACAAGTCATTTTGAACAAACTAGCATCACCCTTAAAGCACTGTACACATGGCTATATTGTATGCCGCTTTATTTACAGATTCTGAGAGGTAAGTCACCTTTCCTGTTAAATTGATACTAATTACCTCCTACCTGCATCTTGATAATTAAGGTGTGATTCTTAGACTCCTAAAAAAGCTGTTATTTGTCAAATGGAGGGTATGTAAGCTCCTTGAGGACAAGGAATGTGTCTACCAACTCTGTTGTATTGTACTCGCCTAAGCACACGTAAGCGCTCAATGAATACGATTGACTGACAGTGGAATATCAAGGCACTTCACTTAAATTAAACCATGTATGTAGACTTTAACGAACAAGGCTGAGAACTGCAGATCTACACCCGACCCCACCTAAAGGAAAAATTATTTTTCAAAATTGGCTTTCTCAATTCTAGTTTTCACTAGTATCTCACAGGTGGCAGTTATTTGGCATTTGATTATAGCATAAAAACTGGAAAAGATTACACTGATAAAATTGCTCTGGCATTTCAAAGTTCATAAAGAAGACCTTCTACCCTAACACTTTTGAGTAACCAAAACAAAAACTAACCTTAACAACTTTAATGTCTTATTTTGGGAGCAACAAGAAGATCTGAGAGGGAACACTAAGTAGGTAGTAAAAACAGTCACTCCTGGTAAGGACCTTCTATCTTATTTCTTCCCCCTGGAGTAATACGAGAAGCAGCATTGCTCAGTGGAAAGAGCCCTGGCTTGGGAGTCAGAGGTCATGGGTTCAAATTCCGGCTCTGCCACTTGTCAGCTGTGTGACTGTGGGCGTCATTTAACTTCTCTGTGCCTCAGTTACCTCATCTGTAAAATGAGGATTAACTGTGAGCCTCACGTGGGACAACCTGATTACCCTGTACCTACCCCAGGATTTAGAACAGTACTCTGGACATAGTAAGCGCTTAACAAATATCAACATCATTAGAAAAGCAGCGTGGTTCAGTGGAAAGAGCCCGGGCTTGGGAGTCAGAGGTCATGGGTTCTAATCCCGGTTCTGCGGCTTGCCAGCTGTGTGACTTAGGGCAAGTCACTTAACTCCTCTGGGCCTCCGTGACCTCATCTGTAAAATGGGGATTAAAACTGTGAGCCCCATGTGGGACAACCTGATCACCTTGTATCTCCCCAGCACTTAGAACAGTGCTTTGCACATAGTAAGCGCTTAACAAATACCACCATTATTATTATTAATACACTATTTTGTAAAGCTCTCAAGGGACAATAATAAGTAACAACTTCAAAAATGTTGACTCTGATGACATGATCTCATCACAGTGGCAGCACAAATTCAGAGGTACAGGCCTAGTAAATCTACACTCCCTTAGGACATTCTCAAACCATGGTTAGAAGGCTTCTTCTTTCATTAGGGTAACGAGTTTGCATAAAGTTAGATAAGCTATTCAAAGTATGAGTGCTTCTAAAATACTGCAGATCTGTCTGAGCTCCACTCATCTGCCTAATAATTGAATTTTGGGCACTCACTGACCTGTGCTAGAAATTCTGTGAGGTGAGGAGGTGGAGAGGGGCACTGTTTTCACCCCTTTGCCTGTGCTATTCATTCTGTAAAATTCCTTACAGAAGTCACCTTCTAAAAAGTTTTTCTGGGGGATGTGTTTAAATATTTATGAACATGTAGGCAAGACCTCATTTTCCATTTTCTTCCTAAAAATGTTTTCCTTTTTAAGATACTTGTCAGTCCCTATCTCCTTGGAAAATATTTCAAGAGGATTTTACTATATACAAGTAATTCAAATTCCAGATTGTTCGCTATTCACCTGGACCAATATTCTGGCAGAAGTTCACCAAATTCTTCCTCAAATTATCTTAGTGGAGAATTTCTGATTTGCCATTTTTCTGGAAAAATTTAACCAGTGACCTTCTAGTGGCAATGGCAGAATGTTCAGAAATACAACATTTTGCTTATTATCTACATCTGGGCTTGAGCGTAATGTAAAGCAGAGGGATGAAAACCAGAGACCGGGCGACCCTCTGACCTCCCACTAAGTTCTACCAGTCTTTGAGAGAAGAAAGCCAGATGAGCTAAAGGAATCTAGGCAATCAAGAAATATGAGCATATTATTTAGGGGAGAGCTGTGTCAAAATGCAAGCTTTTGGCTTGCCTACGAAGGACAAATACAGAATTCCCTGCCCTCCACCCTCTACGGAACTCTCAAAGTGCTTAATATGCAACTGATGCACTGCAAAAAGGGACAATGAAGACAGAAAAAACCCTGCAAAGGCACAATTGTTCATTCCAAAGGCCGGCCATATACAGCACATAACAGAGCCGGATCTGAAGGTATCAAAAAGTGATCGGATGAATGCCTTCTAACACCAGTCTTGCATGAAGCATACTTACGGAATGTTATCTGACAGACCCTACAGATTTCCTCCTCCTTTCTCTGCACTGGAAGACGCCTGTCTGATCTTTAAGCCATTAAGAAAAGGGTTCCTGTCCAAATCAATGCACCAGGAAGATCTATGCTTTCAGGCATGTGTATAACACAAATGGCATTTCCTTGTCACAAGACAAACACAGGTAATTTCTTAATCCCGCGAGGGCCATTCCAAACACCGACACCACACATCACCAGAGCCTCACCTTTCTGCTTTACAAAGACAGCCCGGCTAAACTCTTCTTTGGCACACACTGAGGCGGTGCAGCAAAGGGAGGAGAAGGGCGAAAGAAAGGCAGAAAAAGACGGTCGACAAACCGAGCTCGGTTTTGCACGACACTGATTCAAAGAGCTTGCCATCCGTGCACAGACCTTGTTCCTGCTCCTCTGGACGCCCGGCCTGATTGCCCATCTTCGGTAGACTTCGGAGGCTCTTCCCTGAGAGATTATTTAGGGTACCTATTCCCAGCTCATGCTTCGGCTCAGCGCAGTCTTCTTCCTTTCTGCCTTTACGTCCCAGTGAAATGAGAGAGTCGGCTGCTTCCTAGTTCCTGGCACCAGGAACAGAGCCTGCTGCTCATGCTAAGGCAGCTGGGGCGAAACCTCCTACCTCATTTCAATATTATGCGCTGAAGGGCCGGCCTATGCACTTAATTAGCTGCCTGACTATTGGAATGAGGGAGAGCCAGAGAGAGAGAAAGAGGGAGAGAAAAGGGGGAGAAGGGGGAGGGGGAAGGCTCAACGTGGGATGTGGGCCACACTGAGGCAGCTAGAACAAACTGCAGCTGAAACAAGGGAAGGGAAAAACGAGGGAGATGGTGTGAAAGCATCAAACAAAGAGGATGCAGAAGAAACAAAAGCCTGTGTGTGTGTGTGTGAGAGAGAGAGGGAGAAAAAGATGCGAGTGAGAGAACCAAGAGGGAGAGAAAAAGAGAAAGCAAGGGAAACCAAAAGGGCTATAGTGAAATGGAGAGGCAGAAAAAGGAAATAAGCCAATCGGCATCAGCAAACACTGTGAGCGTTATAATTAATAAAAATGTCCCAAAATGAAGGTCATAAAAATAGTATTAAAGCAGGACTTGCACTGGGTGGTTTTGCCACACTTGCGGGCACCATCAGAAGTGAGTTGCTTTACAAGATTCGGATGGCAAATTACATACCTGCAGGTGATATTTTTATGACGGAATTACTTGGAAAGCAAAAACTACCTTAGTATGAGTGAAAATTAGTCATTCCAATAACAGCCGTAAAAAGTTCATTTACATATGAGACTCCATACCTTTCCCATTGGTTTATCCCTTCTAATGGCGGCATGAAAATCTGCAATAGTTCAAACTACTGGACCCTGCATGGTAGTTTAGTACCTCACTGTCAGAGGGAGGGAAATATGTCCTACTCTGGAATGGAATGGAAGGAGAAATCCTTCTGGTCCTGCAATGTAAATGGCTCATGTCTGGAGACTGATAGACAACTGGTCTTAGAAAAGTGAAGAATAAGAAAGACAAATTTAACAACTCCCAAAATCCAAATACAGTTAAATCAAACAATCTGAAAGTTGGCATCCTAATTTCCTAGCCACACTTCTATTCCAGTCTCTGACCTTGACTCACTTAGGGATCTCTTGGTCATGAATTTTCATCATTTTGTGTCTCCAAAACAGTCGACAATAATGTCCACCCACAACCTCACAGCTCACTGCAGAAGGAACTGATCACATTAGGATTATTTTTATTAGTTTTAGGGATCCTGGAATTCAAACAGCATGGGAGAAGATGCCCAGATCTCAACCAACAATGTGTACTTTGTTAAGTTTAAGGCTGCTAGCTCACCCTAACCTTAATGGCCCTTTTACCTTCTCCAGTGCAAAGTTACTCATTGTTATTTTAATGTAGGAATTTGTAAATCAGATCCTTCTCTCTTCTGTGGCCATAGGCCCCAGATGGAAAAACTCCCTAGCGGCTGACACTTGATGGATTAATCAAAGTCAAGTGCAATCATTTGGATCAGTACAATTTTGCAATGAAATTGGGGAATTTGGAGCCAAGGCCCCATAATATCGGTGAGAGTTCAGTGAGTCTTACCTCAAGTAGTAGGAGCTCTGCCCACATCAGATTGTCAGGATCTAACCCCAGGGGTTGGGCTGCCTGAGACTTATTATTTTTTATAGTATTTGGTAAGCGCTTAGTATGTGTCAAACACTGTTCTAAGCACCGGGGTAGGTACACATTGATTAGGTCAGACACCATCCCTGACCCGCTTGGGACTCACAGTCTAAGTAGGAGGGAAAAGAGGTATCCCCATTTTATAGCTGAGGAAACTGAGGCACAGAGCAGTTAAGTGATGACGAAGGACACACACATGGCAATTGGCAGAGCTGGGATTAGAACCCGGGTCCTTCTGACTCCCCGTCCTCTCACACTGCTCACTTTATTTTTTTTAAATTTGCCTGCATGGCTGTTGTTTGCTGTGACCACTCATGCAGCTCACTGGGGCTGCAGCTTAGCATGGTAGTGACAGTTCAGCGGGTCCCAACTCCAGCAGCACCAGATAAATGAAGATTTCTATGTCCTGTTGTTTCATCCCTGCCGAGCTGGAGAGGAAGCCTAATCAAAGGCAGAATAGTAAATGAGCATTTGGATTTTTTCAGCTCTATTTTGCTCTCCCCACCTACTCAGTTTGGAACCCCACCCCAAGTCCTACTAGATTACTACTAGTCCTACAGTCATTTGTTCAGTTTCATACTGAGCATTCCATTTTTCAGCTAGCTTGTCCCCTTTGGGTACTGATACGGCACCTGACATCTTCATGTCCAGAATGTGAATTTTAAACATCCGGATTCCCTCTGCCTCAGTTCCTACTGTCAAGTCCCTTGTCTTGAAAAGCAGTGGCTGAGGGGAATGCAAGAGCTCTGGAGCAAGCAAGGGGCCCCCATCAGGAATATGCTGTAGGTTCTGAAGATTTCCACCAAGAGCCTTTTTGAAAGTCCTCAGGTCGCCATTATGTCACACTGTGAAACTTTTGTGATGCATACAATGTAGTATATGTCTTCTGTTTCTGGGTGGCAAAGGGGTGTCCAGTGTTCTCTTGTGCCATCAGAGGCCACCCTGGGCCAGGGTTTCAGGAAGGCCGAAATTTCACTGAGGACATGGGGGCAGACTCAGATGGGAGCTGGGAGGGGGCAGGGCTTCAAGGGGGTGGAAACTGCCTTCCAGCCTCTAGCGGGGGCTCAGACAGTCCCAGGCTGGCTCCAGGGACTAGGGCAAAACCAGCCAGATTTTAGCCGGCAAAATATTCTCAAAGGACAGAATCTTCCCTATGAGGCAAAGGGAGGCTAACCAAAAATTGCTATCAGGGGCTAAAACATAAATGGGAAAACAAGTAGCTGAGCTCATTAAGGAAGACATTAAGGAAATTGGACTTCTAATAGATAGTGAGGGAAGACTGATGAATGAACAAATAATAATAATGGTGGCATTTGTTAAGCGCTTACTACGTGCCAAGCACTGTTCTACGGGCAGGGGTAGATTTAAGGTAATCAGGTTGTCCCACATGGGGCTCACAGTCTTAACCCCCATTTTACAGATAAGGTAACCAAGGCACAGAGAAGATGTGACTTTCCCAAACTCACAGAGCTAACAAATGGAGAAGCCGGGATTAGAACCCACAACCTCTGACTCCCAAGCCTGTGCTCTTTCTAATGATTTGCATCACCTCAAGCTTTTATCAGAAGAGTGAACTGTGAGCTGGAAATGGCAACACAGCTCTGTGAAATGCTTCTTTCTCCAGCATCTCAGCCCCTAGGAGGGAGGAGAAGAAAAAGCAGCTCCACACCCCCCCAAGACTAAACTCTGGTGTCAAAAAGAAAGAAGATAGTACTGGGTGTGACTTTTCTTAACTGGTCAGTTATAAGTTGCTAAATATGATTTTCACAGTACACCTGGCATCTCTTGTACCTGCTACCCACAAAGTTAGTATCAATTAACCAATGGTATTTATTGAGTGCTTATTGTGTGCAGATCACCCTTAGTGCTTGGGAGAGTACAATACTACAGAGTTGGGAGACACATTCCCCCTCTGAAAGGACTTTACTATCTAATGGGAGAGACATTAAGATAAATTAGGGAAGCAGCAGCCTACAAAAGATATGTACATAACTGCTATGGGGGAGTGAATGAGATATCAAGGTGCTCTTCCAAAAATCTACTACCCCAAAATTAGTCTAATCTGTTTTAATCTGGCAAACTTATCTATTAATTGAGGAAGACATATTCATAGAATGCATCATCTGACTGATTTATTGGGATTGCACACAGGCTGGTCTAATAAGACCATCCATAATCAGAAAAGTTCCCTGGACGGGACACTGGGAATGCAACAGCAGAAACAAAGGGTGGCCTTTTTGTTTGCACTACTGCCTCCATATAAAGTATCAGAAATGAAGGCGCAGTTGGATCTAGCAGTTTAAAAGGCAAATTTAAATATTTCTATACTGGGACTCATATAGTCAAACTCCAATATGCATTGGCCCAGGAATGCCAAATGCCAATTAAGTCTCACATTAATATTGGTACAGAGCAATAAATGCTGTGAAAGTTATTTCTGATCCTAGGGACAGAGTGTAAATTGATAGAGGATTAAATTGCCCATGACTCGGCAATGTAGTGCTGTTAGTAAAAAGAAAACACGATTCAGAAATACATAAATAGAAATACAGAATGAGATCACTTGCCCAGTGATAGGATTTTGACTAAATCATTGAGCCCAACTCTGGGATCCACAATTGAGAAAAAGGGAAACTTGGAGAGCTACCAAGATAATGAAAAAAGAAAAGAAAAAGAGGCCTACAATGAAAAACAAAATGAGTGGGGATTTTTCAGCCTGGGGAAAGAGGAGGGGGTGAGGGGCTATTTATTGAATTTCAAAAGGGATTTCATTTCTCTGTTACACAGAAAATGATGACCAGAAGTTATTCATGAGCAGCAGAGATCAGAAGAAAATGGGATTAGGCTTCAGAATGAGATGTAGGTTAAACCCAAAGAAGAACATCCTCAAAGTGAAGATTTTTAGACATGGGATACTGAGGACGGATGTGGAATTTCCTCCTTTAGCAGTCTCTAGAAACAAAATAGACTTTCATCTCTCTGGAGTGGTTAGTGTCCTGCCTGAAGGGTATGGGCCGTGGGGGATTATGTGGGGCTTCTCAAAGCCCCTTTCAGCTGCAGGATTCTTTGAATCTTCCCATTTCCATTTCAAAAATAATTTGATTTAAGGCATAAGACCCATAGCTCCATAATACTAGATGCTCCGGAGGGGAGCAGGAAGGTTTCCCCATGGCCAGGGCTGACTCCCTCCCCCTGCCCAACACCACAAGAGGGAAGCTTTTAACTACCTTCACAAGGCTGTGAACGTTGTGGCAATCTGGAATCTAGGACTGTTGCCTGGAGTTCTGAGAAGCCCAAGACCTGTCTCTTCCAGGTTCTGTTATTTAAATACTGTTAATTGGTTTATTTTAATTTTTATTTCACTCATTGCCATTTTTAATTTAGTCTGCTCTTCTATGTATTTGTCTTTCCCAACTTGGACTATGAGTCTCTCCTGAGGCTGGGGCAGTGCCTTAGTGATCTTGTATTTAACAGTGTTTAGCAAAGTACTTGGCACATAGTGTTTACTAAACACCATAAATAGTAATAACATCGAGGGTTTCTAGATGATCTTTGACATTCTAATTTGGTGAAATACAAGACTATATGTAGAAAAAAGCCCTTCTTTATTGCTGTATTATACTTTCCAAGCACTTAGCACAGTGCTTTGCACACAGCAAATGCTCAATAAATGTGATTGAATGAATGAAAAAAGGAGGTTAAGAATATTTCTTCCACAAGAAATTTCATTGCCATACGTCTGGCTATAAAATACAAAGTGGGATTTTTTTTGCTAAGCAAAGAAAGATTTTAACTTTTAATCCAATGGTTCTCCTGGCTCTCATTTAACTAACAGGAATGGAGTTGCTTTGGGAAAATTACTCTTAATGGTGATTAATAAGAAGAATGGGTTTGCTGCCTCTAGAGGGACTGTCAAAAATACCTCAGCTTTTTCTAATTAATGATTAATCTAGAAGCTTTGTTTTCCAGTTTTTCTAAGAGAAATCAGGGAACTGGGTCAGAATTAGAACAGGGGATCAACGCACAATCCCAGAGAAAACAAAACAGGGGAAATTTCCTGCAATTACTAGTTCAGTGACTTCAGAATAAATGTTCACAACTGTAAAAACCACAGAAATCCCACAGAAACGGGCCTTTTGTTGTTGTTGTTGGAGAGGCCAAAGAATAGGACTATCTTATTAGAGAAGCACTGAGGACAATAGAACAATAGAGAGAAGGAAATTTCCATTGAGATTACCTGAGTATAACCGGCACAGGTCCAGCATGTGGTGCTCTGGCTTTCAATCTGGCACCTTCCAAAAACATCAGGTTACATTTGAAAATGATCAATCATGTGGGGGAAAATGATTAAACAAACGAAGACATTTCCATCCAGTACAGCAGCAGGCCCCAGAGACGCAGACAATCCTTCAACTATGAGTACACTACAATAGGCCACAGTATCTCGCAGTTTGCCAGGAAAAGCAGCCGAAAGAGCAAATCGGATAATATTTTCCACTGAGAGGCTTGAATGCTTCTGGAGGTCATGACCAAGGTCACCGGCCTGAGCCTCAATCTTCCATGAATTCACTGGAAAGTCTTTCGGTCTCCCATGTATTGTATATGAATAGTGTATGTATAAGCCAAAAAGTACTGAAGAACAAAGGAGGGTTACTCAGAATGAGGAATGCTGAAACCCCTCCTGATCGTCAACTGGTATTTTATTGTCTTTTACCCTTCGTGGCATTCTCAAAGAGTGCATTTTGGTATGCTGTCAAACATCCTTGGCTATAAAACAACTGAGTTTGTTCAAGCAATGGTAAGGGAGATTTCTCTTAAAAGAAAGCTGGTAATTATGCAGAGTTGGTCCTGTTCTAAAATTTCTGTAACCGGTGGGGGAGGGAAAACACACTCTTCCTTGTAAGACAACCAATAGCTACAATCATCCTCCCTGCAGTTATACAGTCTGTCACCTTTACAACCCTAATTCATCTCCACGTATGATTTAGATGAAGCAATTTACTCCTCAGCATATTTAAGTCATCAACATATTTGATTAAATGTCTCCTTCAGTGATGTTTACCATTTAACTTTAAGCACTTCACTCTCAGTTCCTTTTCTACCCTGGCACTCCCTGACAGGCTTAGGAACTTCTTAATGAAACAACAATCACATCTTGTATATTGTACACTGTGTTGGAGTCCTATTTTAATATATAGCTTTAAAATGAATCATAAAGTGTGAGCTCATCTGGAGATACGCTGTTGAAGGGAGTTTGGATATGGCTAGTAAATATAAAAGAGCCAGCAAGTAGTCTCCAAGGAAGCGGAAGAAGAAAGGACCAGTCAATAATGTCGGGACTCTTACCTGTTTCTAAATAATGCTAAAAGACTGCAAAAGTGACACATAGCCTGAGAGATTGCAGTATCTTCACTATTTGGAGTTCCTGAATCCACATCTTGGCAATTAGTAGTAGTAAGATAATAATAATAATAATATTGGTATTTGTTAAGTGCTTACTATATGCCAAGCACTGTACTAAGGACAAGTGTAGATATAAAATAATCAGGTTGGACTTTGTTCCTGTGCCACAAGGGGCTCACAGTTTAAGTAGGAAGGAAAACAAGGATGTAATCCCCAATTTACAGATGAGGTCCACGGTTTTTCCACTAGGCCATGCTGCTTTTTCTCAAGAAAGTCAAATGCACAACTTCTAAAGTTTTGAAATAGTTCATTAAAAAGCTACAAAGCATTACGTACTCAAAAAAATCCTGCTTGGGGTATTTAATAATTTCTAAGAACACAGATTTCTCTTTACCCTATGAATGTTTCTGAATATCCTGCTTCCTTTGCTCCCACCCACCTGAAGTTCAAGAGCCAAGGGGAGTCTCAAGCTTGGCAAACTTCCTACAGTGTCATTCACTATCTGCCAAAGAAGAGGAAAAGGAAAGTACTGCTTATTTTAAAACCTAACAAAGAAGGCTTCCAGATAATCCGGCTCTCAAGAGAAAAGGAGGGAAAAAAATGGCTCCAAAAAGAATAAACAGTTCAGCTCATCCAAAAGATGGGTTTCTGTAGCATATGAAGGGGAAAAGGAGAGTAAAAAGACTAAAAGCTCAATTGAAAAATACTTTTCCAGAGCACACACTAATTATTCCACTGTGCAAAATTGCAAAATCTCACGTATTCAAGGCCTGAGTTCCTTCTTTTTGTTCCTTCAACTGCCACTGGACTATATATCACTCCTACTGGTGAGTGGAAAGGGGAAGGAAGAAGCGGTGAAACTTGAATCAGTCCATTTTTCATCCTTGAATAACTTCAGTAGATGACTTGGTGGGAAAGGAAGTTGAAACTAATGGCTAAATTAATGCTTTTGGATTACCTGTGGGTTTTAAAAATCCATACTGGTCTTGTTCCCTAGTTACGAAGGATAATCAAGAGATGGCTGCAACAACTAGCAAGAACCAAGACCCTCCAGGGGTAGCCCATCCACCTCTGCATCAAACAAAAACTCCGTACCATAGGCTTTAAAGCACTCAATCACCTTGACCCCTCCTAGCTCATCTCCCTGATTTACTACTACAACCCATCTTGTACGCTTTGCTCCTCTAATAGCCAAACCTCTTCTCAGTACCTCCATCTCATCTATCTCACTGGTGAGCCCTTGTTCACATCCTGCCTCTGTCCACACCCTCCCTATTCATGTTCAACAAAGTTCACTCTCTTCAACTTCAGCCTTATTAAAAGCTAATCTCCATTATTAAAGCCTTATTAAAAGCTAGTCTTCATTTCCTCTTCTCCCTCTCCCTTCTGTGTCACCCTGCCCTTGAATTTATACCCTTTATTCACCCCTCCCTAGGTCCCTCAGCATTTACATACAAATCTGTAATTTATTTATATTAATGTCGGTCTACCCATCTAGACTGTAAGCTTGCTGTGGGCAAGGAACTTGTCTACCAACTCTGTAATACTGTACTCTACCAAGTGCTTAGTACAGTGTTTTGCACACAGTAAGCATTCAATAAATATGACTGATTGATTGACTAAGGAACACTAAAACTATGCATTTCTACGGAAGGGATCAGAAAAAGAATTGTGGTACAAGGAAAGTACTCAAGTAATTGGGGTTTGATAAAGCTTTGTGTAATAAATTCACGATGAAACAAAGTCCTATTCATTATATAACACTTCCACTGCTACCGCCTACTACTATTAATAATAATAGTATTTGTTAAGTGCTTACTATGTGCCAAGCATTGTTCTAAGTGCTGGGGTAGATACTAGATCATCAGGTCAGACCCAATCCCAGTGCCACATGGAAGGTACTAAGAAGGTGAGAGGAGAGTATTTAATCCTCATTTTCCAGATGAGGAAACTTAGGCACAGAGAAGTGAAGTGACATGCCCAAGGTCACCCAGCAGGAACATCTGGGAGTATGAATTAGAACCCAAGTTCTCTGACTCCCAGACCTGTGCTCTTTTCCTTAAGCCACACTGCTGCCTCCTGAGCCCACTCTAACCCAATATGAGGGTTGCTGCAGGGTCACAAAGGCAGGCAGCAGAGAGAAAAACTGTGGGATGGGCAGTAATGCGGGGCCAGCCGGCAGTGTAACTGAGGCTGGGAAAGATCCACACCATTTCCACTTTTTGTGGTCAACTTCTGGTTTCAGTGGGACCACTGGCTATCCCTGATAAAGTAAAATATATGACACTCAAATGAAATCATAAATTTGTAGTATCAAAGAGTTGGGAAAAAAGTTATGGCTCCAACGATAACATTTACTTTTAAAACACTACGTCCTCACTGTATTTCTGGTGCTAAATGTTAAATACGTGGGGCAACTTGCAACATTTGAACTACCGCCCTGCTTTTGCTATTTGGATTTAAATTGACCAGTTACTAAAACAGACTTAGCAGTTGTGGGATGCTGTTTTGTTGTAGCCTGGAGATTTTTGGATTGTTAATGTTTTCCCACTGTGAAAATGCTAAAAGCATTACAGAGAAAGTTGTTTGAGAAGACCACCCACAGTTCCCAAGAAAATGAGTCTATGGATAGGTTGCCTTTGAATACACATTCTTTCACAGAAAAAAAAATCATCTTTGCAGATACTTTTGGAATACAGGTGTTCTCGGATTGAGAATATCATACTGACTGACAGAAGCAGCATGGCATAGTGGATAGAGCACGGGCCTGGAAGTCAGAAGGTCATGGGTTCTAATTCTGGCTCCACCACTTGACTGTTGTGTGACAATTGTGTAAAGAATCAATTAACTTCTCTGTGTCTCACTTACCTCATCTGTAAAATGGGGATCGAGATTCTGAACCCCATTTGGGACAGGGACTGTGTCCATCCTGATGTATTCACCTCAGAGCTCAGTACAGTGCTTGGCACATAGTAAGTGCTTACAAATACCATAATTATTATTACTGGGACTTTCAAGTTGTGGGAGAAAAGTCCACCTGCCTTTACCATAATTCTGTGAGACATATGAAATTCCGAGTTCTGGAAGCCTTGCATTGTTTGAATTTGTTCTTCAAAATGATGATCAAGGTGTCTGTAGGTGTTTTCTCCTTCCAAAGAATCACCATTCCTGGCCTGGGTTCAGATTTGATTTCCTCTAGCAAAATCCATGTGCTTTATGATTCAGGAAAATGCTGATTTTAACCAACGCTATGCTCTGCTTTTCTGAAAGATGGGATCGTTCTATGTTTTAAAGCAGAAGGTTTAAAATGCAGCATTAGTTACTACTTAAAAGACACTCTCAATCCAATATGCAACTTTAAAAGTCCAGAGCCAGCATTTTTAAGAAGTTGCCTAATCCTCTAACTACTGGAAGTTGTTCTTTGTCTAAATGTAGTAAGCCAAGTTGAATGCTGACGCTGCAGGCTTGAGCTATTACATTCTCCCAGGGAAAACATTTGGGGGATGGGAAATAATATTTACACAGAGTCCCCCTAGGCAAGGACTAAAGCACTCACTTCTGGAAAGATCAGTGCAGAATCCCAATCCTTAAAAGCCAGTGAGGACACTGTATACTCCTTGTGGGCAGGAATCTGTACCCTCCCAAGTGTTTAATACAGTGCTCTGCACACCAAAAGCGATCAGTAAGTACCAACGATTGATCATCTGCGGTAGCTCATACTCGACAAATTTAGGGATGCAGGACCCTAAATTTACCTTGTGGAAAAATATTAAGCCCAGGGCTGGTGCACCTGCAGTAAGAACCTTGGCCCTCGTGGGATTAGAGGGTGGGTGCTCCCAAAGGGACTGAATAATAATAATAATAATGATGTTAATGATGGTATTTGTTAAGTACTTACTATGTGCCAAGCACTGCTCTAAGCACCGGGGGAGATACAAGGTAATCACGTTGTTCCGCGTGGGGCTCACGGTCTTAATCCCCATTTTACAGATGAGGAAACTGAGGTACAGAGAAGTTAAGTGGCTTGCCCAAGATCACACAGACTGAAGCCACCTAAAGGATACCCAAGGAAGTCCCGAAGGCCTCACAACAGTCTCTCATTTTCCTCACTTCCCTGGCCAATGTTTCTAGACTGTGGAATGTGTAACTTGTCTGTCGAAGTTATCACAGTGTGAGACCAGGTTGCAATATCGCTTTGCAACACAACAGAATCCGGATCAGAGTTCTGAAATAGTTTCAAAGATGCTAAGCAATCAACTTATAAAAATGCCAGAGAAGAAAGGTTTAAAGTTCAATTTTAAGGCAAGCAGAGACTAGAAAAAGCAAGGTATACTATGGCATACTAGTGATCCACTGGAAGATGCTGAATTAGTAGAGGGCAGAAAGGTATTTTTAAGTAGATATGTTTTATGGGTTTGGGATATTGTAGCAATCTAGTTTTCAAATCACTTTCATAATTAGGCAATCACTAATTAATTTAACGTGACAACAACCAGAGAATCTTGGGCCAGCAATGCAGGAATAAACCAACACATTTATGAAACCATTAAGAGAGATGTATTCAATGCCTTTACAACATTCTTGAAATCTGAAATTTTACAGCTTCAGGCTGAGAGAACTTGAAAAAGGGTCTAAAGACAGTGAGGATTTACCTCAGGGGTTCAGCAATTTTGTGCTATTTTAAATCCCCAAAACAAAGAAGTTCCTTCAAAAATTTCTCCAGTGGGTGTAGTCTGGGTGAGGCAGGCAATTTTTAGGCCTATCTCTTCCAGTCCACGTCCCCATTTGAAGTGAGCAGTAGATTCCTGAATATGGCTGCTCAGAAGCAAGCCAACAGCCAAAGTTCTGAGCCCTGCAGATGGCTTTACTTCAGCTTTTCCCACCAAATAGCTAGAATTATATTTCAATTCCTATTCCAGATGTGGCAACGAATTATGCCACCTATCCACACCCTTTCACCCTTCCCCACTTTGAGACCGCTGGAGTAAACACAAAATCTACTTTCAACGCGGGTCCGGGCCCCATCGAAGCCAGACGGAATATCTATTAACTCAATACAACGATCTACGTTAAATATCTATTCATTGCTCTAAGGTATTTACTTAAATGGAGAATGCGAAGATTAAGGAAGAAAGGTGCGGAGAAAGGCAGAACTCTGAAGAATAAAGATGTGTAGAAAGATCATAAATCACCGATGAATGGGGCAGATTCTGTCGGTTCTGCTATCGTTGGCTGTCGCTGCCACCTAGTGGAAATTCTAAACAATTTAGAATTCTAAACAATTTAGAATTCTAATTCTAAACTGAGTATTTAGTATTCAGAAGCACGACAATTTGCAGTCAGAGATTTGGACATTTACAGTGATAATTCATCCCTTGGCCAGCCATCTCTATTTCAGGTAATGAAATGATTCTTTATGTAAAGATGTATTTTTATTCCTTCATAATTAAGCGGAAGAATGATTCACTTGAATAACCGGCACGATGCATTTAAATTCAGTGCCTAGTTATAGCTGGGTTCAGAAAGATTAATTGTTTCACACCAAAAATACACCGCAATGGAAGCAAGTATTATGATCCTTTACTAATTCGCTACTAGTAAATGCCAGAACAATAGATGCTGGAGGATCTCATGAATGACCAAACATGTTTTGTTTCGTTGTCTGTCTTCCCCTTCCAGACTGCGAGCCCATTCTTGGATAGGGATTGTCTCTATCAGTTGCCAAACTGTTCTTTCCAAGCGCTTAGTACAGTGCTCTGCACACAGTAAGTGCTCGATAAATACGATTGATTGATTGAATGCATGAAAAGGTCAAGAGAAAATATCCCTAAAAAAAGGCAAAGGGAGTAGAATACAGTTTTCCAAGTCACTTAAATGCATTTCCTTAACTGACAGAAGAAATACATTTTAGACCAGGCTGATGAAAATTGGAAAAGACAAACAACAATGCTACCTTTTAATCCTTTTAACTCTGAATCTGATGCTTTGTTTTTTTCAAAAAAACCCAACCCAAATTCTAGCTGTGACCCCTCATCTCGGTGGTCAGCAATCTGTTTAACTCTCTCCTCTTAGGAATGATAGTGAGAAATGTGGTTGTAATCCTAAAATTGGGAGAGAGAAACCTTTCTAATAACCAGAAATGTCAGCTCTGAAAAACATGAACCGTTACTTGGCTCCTTCCTACCTGTGTTGCTTTTCAGACGACCTTCAGCAAGCTCAGAGATTGCTCCAGTTGTAGCAGTTTTCTTTATTCTAGCCACCCCTGAGGCTGTAGTAACCCCTGGTTTGGTAAGCATGTCATCACTGCTGGCTCGTTTAAGCTGGAAAGAGAGAATCAATCAATAATCAATCAATTGGGACAGTCAATGGTATTTATCGAGTGCTTTCTGAGACTGGAAAGGCATAAAACAATGTTGGAGAAGTAGTTAGCAGTAAATTAAAAAGAGAGAAACCCTCATTTTAGCATTTGCTGCAAAAGCCACTGTCACTATAATTAATTCCTTCGCACAGAATCTCGGTTCTGAAGTCTTGGGACTGAGGCTCGTCTGTCATCCTTGATAGAAGACTCCATTAATTGTCATCATTGAGTTAAAGTTTCTTAGAGCTACATAGGTAAATGATGGACACCTAGGACAAAAGGCTGGAAAGGGTCTTCCATTTTAGCTGGAAAAAGTAGTTTCAGAATATCCTGACTTCCTTTAAATGGTGAGGAAAACCATGACTTGTATTGAAAAGAAAAAGGCGGTAGCTGAGGAAAAGAGAGAGTTGTGAGATAAGCAAGAAGAGGTGGGCAGGCAGGATTCTGGGTCTTTAGGTGTCCCACCAAGGCCCCAGCAACACTCCTTTCTACCCCTACGGGATAGTGCTGAAAAGCTTGCCACAGCAAGGTGATGGCAGACCCTACCTACAGAGGGTTTCCTGGGCCCTAAATGGACCTAGCTGGCTCAAACAAGGACACACGTTATGCTTTGCTTAAAGAACAAAAACTTAAACTTGCATTAGGTCGTTAACCCCTAATTCATTTATCTGAGGAACATAAGTGAGAACTTGTAATAAGGAGAGCATCAAAGAGAGTAATAAAAATCGCTATTGCTTCCTTCTTAAGCTTAATATCACTATGTACGGTGTTGAATATAGTGCAGAAGAAAAGCCAGATTTAATATTGAGAGCAACTGTAGCTTGAGCGGGAGGGGATGCTTAGCTACAAAGAAGTTTGTCCAAGAGAAGATATCTTTCTCCCCAAAGGAAATCGGTCATAACAAAGAAATACATCCGATTTTAGATTTTTTAAATCCCCGGAATGCTCCCTAGAGAAAGAAGGGAAGTACTTATCCTACAGTTCATCAGGGAATTGAGGCTTTGTTGAAGCAAATTAATGGCATTCATTTCCGCTTTCCAAAACTCCAGTTTTAAATTCCGACTTTCCCCTTCTGACAATTTATAAAATGGGAGGCAGAGTAATAAAAGCAGTGGTAGGATTTATTTAGCACCAACTTTGTTTAATGTCCTGTCCTAGGTGTGAAAAGGATTAGCAAGAGAAACAAACCCCTAAGTGTTCAAGGAGGTATGGAGGGGTTAGTGACACGGACAGCTAACGGCTTGGCAATTTTCTTCTCACCAGTCATCTTCTTCTGAACATCACCTCAGCATTTTTACACCACTTTTGCAACTTGGACACTCACAACCACATGGAGCACTCCAGTATATAATGGCTTACAAATTATTTTAGGGTTCACACATTCACATATCCGTTTTTCCATTCTCTCATTCCTTCTCTCTGTAATTACTTCATGACCATCTCAGACCCCCACTAGATTAAAAGCTCCTTGAGAACAGAGATCAAGTCTAACTACTGTTCTTCTCCAAGCACTTAGTATAGTGTTCTGCTCACAGTAGGCTTTCAGTATATTGACTGGTTAATTGATTGGGAGGTTGTTGTGGACGTGTGGCCTAGGCAGGGGATTATCAAGGAAGGTTTCTGAGGCTTCTGAGAGAATTTCTGGAGGAAGGGAGTAATGTGGAATGATGAAACCAGAGGAGAGAATAGCAGGAGTAATGGCTCAGAAGAGAGTTTGTGAGACAGAAAGGTAGTGAGCCTGGGCAGATCAAAGAATACATTCATTCAGTCATATTTACTGAGCACTTACTGTGGGCAAAGCACTGTACTAAGGCTTGGGAGAGTACAATATAACAACAAAGACACAGTCCTGCTCACAACGAGCTCATGGTCTAGAGAGGAAGATGTGATAGAGTAATGAGTTAGACTAAATATGGGTGGATTAGCGATTTAGAGCTTAGGTTGAATGTAGAAGGTGAATGGGTGCTGAAGAATTTTGAAGAATATAAGAAATGTCATAGTGGTCTAGATTAATTAACACTCCATTCCATCTAACGCTCTTAGTCTGACAGTGATGAGGATGCTTGGAGGGCATCCATGAGCATAAGTAATCAATCAGTTGTATTTACTGGGTGCTTACTGTTCACAGAAAGAGCACTGTACTAAGTACTTCGGAGAGTACAATACAATTGAGTTGGTTGACAGGATCTCTGCCCACCCACAAGGATCTTACAGTCTACAGGGGAATCAGAAATCAAAAGAAATTACAGATAGGGGAAATGGAAAGGGTAAGGATATGTACTAAAGTACCTATGTGCTTTCTAATTTCCCAGTATCTATTTTACTCTCTTTAATGCCTTCTACCATGTCTAACCTTCCTATATTTACTCTATGTATGACACCACTACTTTGTGCATAGCTAGATACAACAGATCTTTAAAAAACCCTAAAAATTGAAGACCATCCATGGAACAAAGGAATTTATGATCTGCAGAAGCAGAGCCAAAACCCACCTAGTCAAAAGTAATCCTCACTCTCCTCTCCTACCCCAAACCTAGCCCCAGTCCAGAGACAGCAAGGTCCCCATTTTGAACTTTTTACAATCGCTCCACGCTTCACCTACTCGCCATGACCGGAGGGTGGTGGGGTCTAGTGCTGGCAATGGCTGGCAGTGCTTTCAGCACAGTGACCCAAGCCCACAAGTCCCCAAACAGCCCGGGCCTGGTCTCCTCCGCTCTCTGAAGTCAATTCCAAGTAGTACCCCCATGACCAAACTTTCCAGAAAGAGTGGCCAGGCCAGCCTCACGGGCTCTTTACGAGGCGGAAGCGTGAAGCATGGAGCGACTGTAAAAAGTTCAAAACTTAAAAGGTCTCCCGGGATGTGAGGCGTAGAGGGGAGGGAGACAGTCCAACTAGTCCTCTGAAGTAACTCATCATATTTTTGGACACAACATCAAATAAATAATGCTGTTGTTCTCAGTTCCCAGGTCCTAGTCTTTCTCTGTTCCTGATTATGTTTTAGGCTTTCGTTTGCCAGCCATTAGACTATTGAAGAAGTTCCACTTGAGGTTTTTGTTTGTTATAAACTGGGAAAGTCTTATATAAAATGAAATCCATATAAAAGCATCTTTGCTATGTTTAGATGTTTTTACTACACACTTCATTGATATTTAAACTGCGGGCCATCTGCAAATGGAAGTTCATAAAAGGGAAAAGTTCAAATAACTCACTGATTAAAGTACACTCCCACAAAGACTCTCTTTCTGGGAAAAAAAATTTCAAAGATCTAACATCATCACATAGACATAATCTACTTTTAATGCCAAATGGTGGGCTATTATTTGGTTTGTGTTTCATAGCTACTTGATACCAAAGTCCAGGGCTTGGAAATTACTGCATTGGCTTCTAAATATTCTGGCTGACTACTAATCACAGAATGTCCAATAATAATAATAATGATAATAATGGTATTTTTTAAATGCTTACTATGTGCCAAGCTCTGTTCTAAGTGCTGGGGTAGATACAAGGTAATCAGGTTGTCCCACATGGGGCTGACAGTCTTAATCTCCATTTTACAGATGAGGTAACCAAGGCACAGAGAAGTTAAGTGGCTTGCCCAAGGTCACACGGTGGACAAGTGGGGAAGCCGGGATTAGAACCCACCTCCTCTGACTCCCAAGCCCAGGTTCTTTCCACTAAGCCACACTGAGTCTAGAGGCTCATTTCTTCCAACACTTTGCTTTGGAAATCAATTGGTTAGCTGGTTCATCAACAACATTTATTGAGTGTCCCTTATGTACTGAGTACTGCAGTGCAGAGTTTCAAAAGGAGGAAAAGATAGGGTCCCTGGTTTCAAGAAGGTTAAATACTACTGAAGGAAAGAGTAAAAATGGAAATAAATGCCTGTGAAAACAAAGAGCAGAAATGTCAAACTGTATATAACCCACTGACGTTATATAGAGAAAGACAGTATGTGGTGATAAAGTCTCCTTTTATTTTTTAATAGTATTTACTAAGAATTTACTATGTGCCAGATACTATACTAAGTGCTGAGGTCGATACAAGTTAATCTGGTTGGACTCAGTTTAAATTCCCCACTTTACAGATGAGGTAACGGAGGCCCAGAGAAGTTAAGTGACTTGTCTAAGGTCACATGGTGAAAAAGTGGGGGAGTCAGGATTAGAATAATAATAATAATGTTGGTATTTTTAAGCACTTACTATGTGCAGAGCACTGTTCTAAGCGCTGGGGTAGATACAGGGTAATCAGGTTGTCCCACGTGAGGCTCACACTTAATCCCCATTTTACAGATGAGGTAGCTGAGGCACAGAGAAGTTAAGTGACTTGCCCACAGTCACACAGCTGACAAGTGGCAGAGCCGGAAGTCGAACTCATGACCTCTGACTCCGAAGCCCAGGCTCTTTCCACTGAGCCACGCTGCTTCGCCATAACCTAGGTCCTTCTGAATCCCAGGCCCGTGCTTTATCACTTATGCCACACCGCTTCCCTACGTGTGGAAAGGGAAGCAGGAAAGACAGACATATTCCTCATCATGTTTTTCTTCATATTCAATTTGAGTTGGTGACAAGATATTCAGTGGTTGATGACTTGAAGACAGCATAGTATAAAGGGGAATAGGGTGAAGAGTTCATAAATGGACAGATATATGTTCATGTCGCCTGATTTCAGACGAGAGTTGAATCTGTGGGAATAGACTATCTAACCAAATGTCAGGGAGAAGAGCAGAACAGAAAGGATAGAACTGTACTGTTCCTTAATCAGTGCAAATGTAATAATGAGGAGCCTCCAAAGAAAGTACCACTATTTTGCTCCACAGGCAGGGAAAATTAAACAATAAGGTGGAACGCTAATGGACTACTCATAACCAGAAACTCTTGTTGGGCTACGAAATTTTCTGTTGTTGCCAGAGGCTCAAATTAGTCATTTCAGTGCAAATGTCAACAGCCAATAACTCTGTGGAAGCATTTGCTTATTTGGGGCAACTGTGTGTAAATGGTCAGCTGAGAAACTAGCCTCCAAGCCTTCCACTTTTGGCAATATTCATGATGCAAACAGAACAGATGTTGTCCTGGGCACAGAAACCCCCCAAACCCAAAGAGACAAACTGGTTTCTGCATCTCAAAAGATTGCCACCGTCTCTGTGACCCAATCTCTATGATGACTCCCCAAATCATTCAGTACCTTGCTGAGCCGAGATTCGAAAGCAAGTGAAGTTGAAGATTTGGAAGTCTTCATTCCAGAAGAAGCAGCAGGAAGTGGGCGTCCTCGATCCGTTCCATGGCTCCCTTGCTTTGCTACTGTGCCCCAAGGTTTGGCTGCACTCTTCATTTTTATTCAGGAAAAGTGGTCTCCCTACAGGATAATGAAAAAGAAAAGTTTCAAAATTAGTAGAATTGTGGAAGAAGATATCCAGAACTCTCTTCATGTCAAGAGGGAGACACAGTGATATTTGCTGAGTACCACCTTAGTGCTAGAGATTGTGCTAAGAACTTGGGAGAATACAGTATAAGTCAAACAAGGGGAGTTTACAGTGTAATAGGGGAGCTAGACAAAAATTATTCGTAAATAGTGAAAGGGGAAGGAAAGACAAGGACTAAGCAGGAAGCAGTACAAATGCACCAGGGAAACAGCTGAATAAACAACTAAAGATATAGAAAAATATATAAAATATATAAAAAAACCCACAAATATACATACGTTCATGAGTCCTGAGATAAGAAAAAATATGCAAGGGTCAACTGCTGACATGACTGGCATGTTGTGAATTAAATCAGGGAGAACAAAAAAATTGCTCATTTAATGACCAAGGCTAAAAATCTAGACTATCCAGAAAAAGAATGTTCTGTTCCAAACACCAGTGTGGCCTCTAGAGACAAAAAGGGAAGCACTTATCTCTAGGGCAATTTTTTTAACTTTACCCAAAATATTTTTTTCTGCTTTGCAACAATCTGTCAAAGAACCATAACTGTATAGACGAGCAATCATCTTCCTCAGCGATGTCACCTGCTTCCTGGACAGGGTTACTTAGCACCATATTTATGGGAATTCTTTTAAAGAAGGCCAGCGGAAGGCAAGGCAGAGAAGCACTGCCAACAAGTCACGTCTATGCTTTTTGGTGAAGGAGGGAAAGTCCCCAAATCTCCTGCCTATCTTAAAATTGCAGCTCCCGCCAGATATTGGAGCAGGGCTGTGGAACGTGTGAAACTCCCACTGGAGAATCCCTCCCATTCCCCCCACCCACCCCACAGTGATGCGTCTAGACTGGGGCTGCTCTGCACTCTCTGTCTCAGGAGACTGTAGCTGAGGAGCAGAAAACTTTGTGTGGATTCCTGTCTCCCCAGATCCCAAATGGAAATACAATGGAGGATTTAAAATGCTGCTGGTATAGTTCACATGTGAGTTTTCTATAATATGAAGCTTGGGCCTAATTGTACTGGTTAAATTAGTTATTTTTCATTAATGGAGTTAGTGGCTTATATACCAAATAGCCCAACTTATCCTGCCTCTGACCCCTAATTCATGCTGTCCCCCCAAGCCTGGAGACCCCCTTCCTTCCAAATACACCAGAACAGAATTCTTCCCATCTTTAAAGCCCTTTTTAAATCCCACCACCTCTAGAAAGCCTTCACCAATTCATTCAAATGACTTCAGAAGACCAACATTCACCCTTTTCACTTCTGTATGTCAACTCTACTCTTAGGAGTTGTTTACATAAGTACATTTGTATTATTTATTAATCTGTACATTCAATTATTTGTTCAGCTACTTCATTTCAATGCATCTGTTTTGCTTCCAGCTATATACTTGTTCTTCCTCTGGCTTTCACTTTCTGTGAATAATTTTTGTTTGTCTTCCCCATTCAGGTCCTTAATGGCAGAGAAAATGTATCTTATTATTTTTGTACACTCACAAGGGTTTAGCAAAGAGTCTAGTAATAATAATAATTGTGGTATTTGTTAAATGCTTAGGCACTGTACTAAGCACTGGGGTGGATAAGGTGTACATCCCCTTAATTCTATTTATCGTGATTATGTTGTCTTGTTTTTGTCCGTCTCTTTCCCCCGATTAGACTGAAAACTCATCATTGGGCAGGGACTGTCTCTATCTGTTGCCAAATTGTACATTCCAAGCGCTTAGTACAGTGCTCTGCACATAGTTAGCGCTCAATAAATACTATTGAATGAATGAATGAATACCGGCCAATCGGGTTGGACACAGTCCCTGACTCACGTTGGGCTCACGGTCTCAGTCCCCATTTACAGATGAGGTAACTGAGGCCCAGAGAAGTGAAGTGACTTGCCCAAGGTCTCACAGCAGTTAGAAGCCATGACCTTCTAACTCCCAGCCCCATGCTCTATCCACTATGCCAAGGTGCTCAGTAAATGCCATTAACTGATTTTTTAAATTGCAAATTTATACAGCCAGCTAAAAGCCCTGTGCTTATCTCGTTAATCAACAAGTGGTGAAGCTAGAGTCGAGTCATCTTCAGAAAGCTATTCATTTTAAGTCAACATTTTAGCTTAAAATTCTCAAATCGTTTACTCTCCTTTTTTGCAAAGTGGCCTGAAAATGATGGGAATAGGGAGAAAAATCAAATGTGGACCTTCGAGGACCAGCATTATGAATATAATCCAAACGGAGAGAAACAACAATGTTTTTCCCTCCAAATGGCTCTTTAATAATCATAAGATTTGGGTCCCCCGCTTTGCAAAACTCAGTTTTGTTGGAATTCTTATTCTAGAAGGCAGAAAAAGAATTAACCCCATAATACTATTTCCCTCATAATTGCTATAGAATCACTATAAATAGCCAGTGTCTGACCAGGAGCAACACAGATCTTTACCTCCTAATGGGAGGGGAAAGGGTTGCAGTTGAGGCCAGACAATTTCCAGTTTCCCTTGTGGGAACATGCCTGAATTGGTTGAGGTCATCTTGGAGCCAAGAAGCTCTGGGAATTTTCCTGGCTTCCCTGCAGGGGAGTGCTGGCCAGGATCCCAGTTCTCCAAGTGAAAAGTGGCTCAGGAAATTTGGGGCATAACTGGATGCCTAGGCCTGTGGAATCACAATTCAGACTCCGAGGGACCAAGGGATTCCTGAGTCGAGCTAAGTGTGTTCCAAGATGAGCTAATGGTCTTTTGCATGTTTAGTTCCATTCGACAGAGTTGCCACCTTCTGGATGGTGTTATGGCTTGGCCATATTGATGATGTGGCAAGCCAGAAGGGCTCCTGGGGATCAACATATGAGTCAAAGGGAAAGCCTAACTTGGTAGGATTGGTACAGTTCAGTGGTGGCTTTTCTCGAAGTTTTGCCACTCTGGCAGTCCCCTCTTTTCTCTCCTCCTTCTTATCTGCCCCCCACCATTTTTAAATGGTATTTGTTAAGCACTTACTATGTGCCAGGCACTGTACTTACTAAGTGCTGGGGTAGATACAAGATGGTCAGATGGGACAGAGTCCATGTCCCACATGGGGCTCAGTCTTAATCTCCATTTTACAGATGAGCTAACTAAGGCACAGAGGAGTAAAGTGGCTTGCCTGCAGCCACACAGCAGGTAAGTGGCAGAGCCAGGATTAGAACCTAGGTCATCTGATTTCCAGGCCTGGGCTCTTTCCACTAGACCATGCTGCTTCCCTTCTAGATCACTCTTCAACTATTCAAAACTGGAAAAGTTTGAGTCGTTACCCTGACTTCCGCTACTTAGACACAATCATCGATACCTGGGTGACTATTTTCCTAGAGCCGAACAAAAAGAAGCTGGCCTTTAGGCAGGCAGTATGGGAGAGTAGAAGGGGCAAAGAGGGCTTTAGTGACTGGAGCTCTAAAATCTCTCAGCACTGCCCTTGTTTTGGACATAAGATCAGTGTTAGTACTCAGAAAACAAGGCACTTCAGTTTCTGGGTTTGTCATTATGGCAACTTGGAAATTTAAGTCATCAAACCAAGTACTATCCAAAATTGGATTATACTAAAGCATAAGGATTTCTTTGGCATATTCTCAGTGAGTAATTTTTATTTCTGCATTTGGCGGTAGTAATAAATAAACGATACTATCTTCAAGTGATCGGACCTTCCAACATCCGGGCCGATTGCTGCTACAAAGATGAGATCTTAGGATACACTGACCACAACACTATAAAGCAACAAAAGTCCGGGGGAAAGTCATTCAACTTCTATTGAAAAACAGGAAAATACTAATTCTTTAGAGTGAAGAGCACAACAGAGAAACCACAGAAATAGCTTTCCTCCTTCCAGGGGAAAAAAACAACTAGGTAATCTGGCTGTATTTACCAGGCAAGATTTATGTCTGAGCCACACAGTCTGTAAGCTACCCTCAGTAGGTATCAATGCTAGTTTGGGCTGTTGTCTTGATGGGCTAAACAGATCCTTGCCCTTAGCTGTCAGCCCACTCAACATTCCTCAGCCTCCACAAAAATCATCTGGTTCTCATATAGTAAATCCCATCAGCCCCTGATGGGAAAAACAACAGATGGCTTTTTTTTCCTCCCCTGCTTTGGATTGATGTTTCCTTCTGTACTTTGGCCTCATTTTTCAACACAAACATGTGATTTAGATATGCTCTTGGTCAGCAAGAAGCCAATTTGGGGATCCATTTAAAACGTGAGTTCAGGCTATTAATGGTGGTCAGACATTTAAGCAGGCTTAAATGGCTGGTTAAGTCTCCTTTCTCATAGCCGGGTCGGCTGCGTGTCCACCCTAAACACCATTGCTGCTGAAGTATAACCAGATCTTGGGCAATCTTGGTAGCAGCAGTCTGCCAGGTGAAGGCACAGGGCTTTAGTGGGCCAAGGGCATTTCTGGTCATCTGCCCCTATTTGAGTGCCATTTGGGCAGACTTATCAGTTTGCCTTCTCTTTATTTCAAGGAAATATTCCTATTCCTTAGTGCGTTTCCCCATTTTTTTATTTCCACAAACCACTTAAAAACTCAGTTTAGCCTGGTGTCTCAATGTTCTATTTTTTTCAGAGAACATTTCTTGCAGAATCTAAATGTAAATTACAGTTCTCCCTCACTTTTCAGTTGGGCATGAACTCTCTAAGAACAGGCAGTGCAAAAGAAATTAGTGTAATGTTATTACTGCTACTATTATGGCATTTGTTAAGCACTTACTGTGTGTCAAGCACTGTTCTAAGCGCTGGGGTAGATACGAGATCATCAGGTTGGGCACGGCCCCTGGCCCACATGGGGCTCACAGGTAGAAAAAAACCCATTAGGAACAAAGGAAAAAAAGAGAGAGGTTGGACCTCTAACAGATCGTGAGGGAAGGTTGATGGATGAACAACAAAGAATCCAGAAATATACTTGGAGGGACAGCTACTGAAAAATGGGGAGGGTAAAACAAAAAGCCAGAAAAGGAAACTGAAAAGATGTGTTGAGAGGTATGGGGAAAAAAAATACCAAGAGAATTCAGTTGTTGGCAAAACCAAGGTCCAGAGAGAATTTCTAGAAGGGGATGGTCAACACTGTCAAAGGCAGGCGAGAGGTAGAAGAGTGTGGCTAAGTGGAAAGAGCACGGGCTTTGGAGTCAGAGGTCATGGGTTCGAATCCCAGCTCTGCCACTTGTCAGCTGTGTGACTGTGGGCAAGTCACTTCACTGGGCCTCAGTTACCTCATCTGTAAAATGGGGATTAAGACTGTGAGCCCCACGTGGGACAACCCGATTCCCCTGTGTCTACCCCAGCGCTTAGAACAGTGCTCTGCACATAGTAAGCGCTTAACAAATACCAACATTATTATTATTATTAGGATAGAGTAAAACCCATTCCGTTTTGCCACTGGGAGGACTTCTGAAGTTTTGGAAGGCTCAGTCTCAGAAGAGTCTCAGATTGTGAAAGTTTGAGAAGAGAGTTGGAAGAGAGTCTCAGATTGTGGACGTTTGAAAAGAGAGTTGGCACTGAGGAAGTGGAAATAGTGAGTGTTTCTCCCCAGTCAAGGAATCTATGTTGGGATGAGAAATGGAAGATGGGTCACGGCTAGAGGGTGCAATGAGGTTAAGTGATGTTTTTTCAGTATGTAGGAGCGGGAAGCAAATGGATAAAAAGGTTTATGTGGGAGCTCATGCAAACCTGCATCTCTACAGAAAGAACTCATATAACATGAGGAAATCTTATACTTAGGATGTATTTTGCTGCTCCAGAATTAAAAGTTAGCTTTTCAGTCCCAATGGGCTTTTAGGGTAATAATCTACCAACTACAGTAACAGAGATTGAGTTTTCCCATTTTAAAGTCTGTACAGTTATAATTTGTATCAGAATCTGAAAACTCAGAGTATATGGCAGGAACATGGTTATATCTAAAATTGGACTTGTCACTGTCTGGGGCTCTGTCTCAGATGCTGGGATCGATCAACTCGGGGGTGGTTCCATCTAGCAGGATTGTCTCAGAAGGTGAGGGTGGAAAAGATTTGTGAGTACTGCATCCCTCTCCCCAGCCTCCAACCCCTAAACCCACCTCACCGCAAATCTCTTCCTCCCACCTGCTATTGTCCTGTTCCCTACAGTAATGGAAATGGGAATGAAAATTTTCCTGAGAAGGTACCTGGCCTTTCCCCTCTCTCCCACCCACCCAGAGAGCCACCAGAGCCTTAACTCTGCCTCATCCAGATGGGGACCACTTGGTAGCTGGGGGTGGGAGGTAGTGACCGAGGGCCATCCAGCATCCACCTCACACTCTTCCACAAGCTGCCAACACAACCTTAACTCTATGTCTGGTGGCTAGTGCTATCAGGGCCTTTACAAACGTGCCATTTTTGGCCACGGTGAAAGCAGCAGCACCAAGAGAAGGAAATAGAGATTAACTCCAACCACTGCCTCCACTAGCTAACCAGTGGGGGATGGGGAGGCCTAAGAAGGTAAGTATCTCCATGTTTCAGGCTCCTTCTGCAGTTCTTTCCCCCTAGCTTTACTTCTCTCACGCCAGCACCAAATATGGGTCTTTGGGCCGGTAACTGATGAAGTAAAAAATTAGGACAATATTGATGAGCTTTATTTCCAGCTGGTTCTGTTCATTAGCTCCTCTCACAGAAGCTTTTCATCCTTTTCCAGGAGTGATTGATATAGAAAGGAATGAAATGGAAGAACTACCCATCTCTCACCACAGTTCAGAACAATAACTTCTTAGCCTCAGCCGTATTTTCCACTTTTGCTGTCAATGTCAGTGTCCACTGTGGGCAAACACTCAGAAACAAATGCCTCTCTGGCCCAATCAACATCCTTTTCTCCTTCAACTCCACAGCCACGTCCCTGTTCTACACTTTAGTCTACTGACACCTAGACCACAGTAATTTGCTTCCTAGTGGCCTTTCCACGTCCAAACGGTCACCTCCAATCAGTCCAATATGTTACAGCTAGAATCCCCTTTCACAATTCACCTCTTCTTGTCCTTTTCTCATCTTCATATTGAATTCTAATAAATCGTGTCTCAAAACAGGGCCTTCTACCAGTTCACCACAGCCTATATCACCTCTATCAACTAACTCCCTCTGTTCACTAATCTAACTGCTTTCATTTCAGTCAAGTAAATATCTTCACTTTCCTCAGTTCCTTTTCTATTCCTACCTCTGTGCCTTTTTTCAAGGTTTGCGTGGATGGGAATAACTGCCCTCTTCATATCCATTCAACATTTTCCTTCCCTCACACTCCCATCCTCTAGGATGCTCAGCAGCTTGAGAAGACCTTTTTAATATCCCTCCACCTCAGGTGCTGGGATTGCCAAAAAGAAACTAATAACAATAATAAGGGCATTTATTAAGCGCTTACTAAGTTACAAGCACTGTACTAAATGCTGGGGCAGATACAGGATAATCAGGTCCCTCAGTCTAAGTTGGAGAGAGAACAGTTATTGAATCCCCATTTTGTAGATGAGGGACTGAAGCAAAGGGAAGTGAAGTGACTTGCCTAAAGGTCACAGCAAGTACACAGCGAAGCGGGAATTAGAACCCAGATCCTCTGACTCTCAGGTTGGTGCTCGTCCCACTAAACCACACTGCTTCTCCAACTCTGTGTGGGAAAGGGGAAGGAGCTGCAGCTGTTCAACCCATGGTCTTTATTAGGGAGTCAGCTGAGGGAGGTCTTCCGGAGCACCTCAGGCCCTGTGGGGATCTGGAGCTCGTGGCAGGAGAACTACCTCAATTGACTACAGCACACATTTCTTGGAACTGTGCAAACGGGGGAACCCATGATTTAATATCAGCTGAGGAGTAAAACATGAGGGTAAAAGGAAGGAGTTGGTAAAATGGCAGGAAAAAGGAGAAAGGAAAGGAAAGAGAAAAAATGACATACTGGAAAGTGATGACAAAGTCATTATGAATAGGACATGAATTTCAATTTCCTTGGCCAAAAGCATAGCTACTGAACTGTTCTTTATTAAGAGCAAAATTTATCCACCAAATGGATGTCCTGATAATCACTTACATTTCCATAAATCCTGTTTTCACTGTGCATTTTCATTAGAACATTCCCTACCTGTAGTTTATTTTAATGACTGTGTCCCCCACTAGACTGCAAACTCCTTGAGGGCAGGAACTGCATGTAACAACTCTATTGCATTGCCCTCTCTCAAGTGCTTAGTACAGAGCTCTGCACACAGTAAGCACTCAGTATATACCATTAATAGATTGGTCGGTAATGGCAAACAAGCTATGTGACCCACGCCTACATAATGTCGCATGATTATCAGACCTATAAAATCCATTTAGGGGGTATTTGTCCTGTAATATACAGCAATCTCTAAAATAAACAGCAATGCCTTTCATAAATTTTAAATTAAATTAAAATTAACTTTAATTTCTAAGTGTAAATAGTGAAGGAGTTCCACAGTTCTTGTGGATCCATGTTTATTTTTCACTGTGTGTTACATGCTGATGCTCCCAATCAGCATTTCCGCTTTTCTTATTATTCAAAAATAGACCCTTTTGTGAGATCAATTTGGGGGAAATCAGCCCAGTATGTCCTGAAAGCTGTCTAGGGGTTGACGGGGTTTTCCACAGGTCACAGTGGGCCTTCATTAGACGCCTCCCTTAGCCCAAGTTTAGGGGTCTGCAGGGATTCAGTGCAGCTCATGGACTTCAGAGCCGGATGGACGCTCCTCCCTATATTTCAGCACATGCAGCCTCTGAGCGGCTGCTGCTGTGGGAGGCTGAGACCGCAACTTTTGGCTTCCCAGACTGTGCTGCAAGCCCAGCAGCCACCCTAACTATTGCTTGCACGCTGGGGGCCACTTGCCACACAGGAGGTCAGGCTTCTTGAGCCAGGCCCAGATCTGGGATTTCACTTCGAGTAGTCACAGGCTGCTCAAAAATCTTCTGGTTAATTAGGACAGCCAGCACAAATACTTGATGCCCTTTTCCTGCCCAGAAATGTTCCAAACGTTTTACAGGTACACAATATAATGACATCATCCAAAACCTCTTACGGAAATCTGCAGGGTCCTAAGTGTGCCAGATGATACCCCCAACCCCACCTTTTACTCCAGAGCCATTGAGCTCCCCTCCCAGGTCCCTATAAAAATGGAAACCATTTCTGAGCCACAGGACTTGAGGGGCAGGAGTCAGGGATTAAGGAGGCTGGGCACCAATACAAAAATATTGACTATAAAGACATGTGGTGCCTTAGCAATCCCAGACAGGAAAGAGTCCAGCTGAAAACTGGACTGTCCTGTACAAAACCAGATGAATGGCCATTCAATTTCCAGACTGGGTGAGGTTCTCCCAGACTTGGCATATAGGCCTCGGTCCACTGTGGTTAATTAGCTGGGATTTAATAGTAATAATATTTATTAAGCACTTACTACATGCAGGGCACTGCACTAAGCACTGGGAGAGAGTGCTCGGGTGGGGACGAGACACGGGTAATAAAAAATATGTTCTGGCTGGGCTTTCCACCTAGCTGCCCAAATTGCAAGGGTGGAGGGAGACCAACTGTGAGTCCTGCATTTCCTTCAGGCCTTATGGTCCCCAACACCACTCCTCTATCTTGATTGCCTTGTGGTGTGGGCCCTTCTCTGCCGATGAAAAATGGGTAAGTTGTGAGCTCAAATTGCTGAGCGTGGGTGCAGAAACAAGGACCCCAGTCAGCATTGCAGCATTTTAGTCCTCTGAAGCACCAGAGGACTTCTGGGGCAGGGGAAGGGATGTAAAGAGGTGTGAATGAGCAAGGACTTTAAAGAAAAGAGGTGGAGCCTAAAGTGTTTTTTGTGGGCAGAAGGAGGAAGAAAATGTCGCAAGTAAATCAGTGACACTAAATCACCTAACAAAGAGGATCCATGAAACAAAGTCAGTGAGCAAAAGGAGAACGGCTCCTCCACCCAGTCATTTTGAAACTCTCTGACTTCCTGCAAAGCTAATCCTTCGGGGTAGGTGAAGTTGAGGAGGAAACAGACGAGAGGCTGGCTCAAAATAAATGGTATCTCAAGGGCTAGGATCAAATTCATTTCTTTTTTTTTTTTGGCAATTGAAAGTGAAGGGAAGCTCCCTATCCTTTCCCTCTATATTTGTACCTTTGAGTTGAAGCTGTCCCAACCCATAATCTTTACTATGAAGTCAGCTGAGGGAGGTTCTCCTGAGCAATATATATTTTTTTCTGCCAGAGAGTTAAATATCATCGTAAAGTCACTGTCACTTAAAAAAATAGGATTGTGTCATTGTTTCCTGGGTTGTGGCAATCTGCAGTCCACCATCTCCAAATAATGGTGACCTAAGGGGATGGAGATTGTGGCTTCAAGACGGGTGGGTTTTTTTTGTTTTCCCCCTAAAATTAAGGTTGACTCTTGTGGAATTTCCCTCCTTGGTCAGTTTATCCCCAGGGATATTCACAGGGGTGGCATTTCTACATAGAAGCTTCTCAAGAATTACATTTAATTTTAGAAACAACCCATGGCAAGTCAAGATCCCTGCCTAACCCATTATGTATGTCATCAGCATGGCCTGATGGATATAGCACGGACCCAGGAGTTGGAAGGACCTGGGTTCTAATCCTGGCTCTGCCATTTATCTGCTGTGTGATCTTGGGCAAGTCATTTACCTTCTCTGAGCCTCAGTTACATCATCTGTAAAATGGGCACTAAGACTATTAATCCCCATGAGGTAATCAAGGCATAGAAAAATGAAGTGACTTGCACTAGGTCACTCAGCAGACAAGTGGCGGAGCCTAGATTAGAACCCAGGTCCTTTGACTCCCAGGCTCGTGCTCCTTCCACTAGGGCACATCGCTTCAAAAAACCCTAAGTAGAACCTAGGTCTTCTGATTCCCAGCAAATAATCACCTTTGAAATAACAACCCTTCAAATGTCAACTGCAAGAAATGGAGGGAGGGTTTCTACAACAAATGAAATTTGCAAGGTTCAGATGGGTTGGAGAAGAGGATGGGGAGAGAGTGAGATGCTTTTTTGTTCCCTACCCAAGATCCTTTTGCCTGGGGAACCCTCTCTTTTGCCTTTTGTTGCCTCACCTGCTGTCCAATCACATCCAAACCTTGGGCACCATCATCAACAGTGGTATTTATTGAGAGTTTACTGTGCGCAGAGGACAGTACTAAGTGTTTGGGGCCATACAATGCTACCGAGTTGGTAGAAATGTCCCCTGCCCACAATGACCTTACAGTCCAGACAGACCAGTGACTGTCCAGTCCTTCCCTTAGTGCTTGCAGAATATTTGGAAAAGTTGTCCTTTTGTGGACAATGACTGTTATGCCTTGCTCTTATCAATAGCAGTGTCTTCTATCTAGCTGGGTGGGCAACTCAGCTTTGAGAATTAGAAGCAACAACTTGAACTCCCTCCCTCCAAAATTAAATTAAAAGGGAGCATTAGTCACCTTGCTTTATGAAAAGCATCAGAGGTATGACAGAAGCAAGGAAAGAATAATTCACAGAACAAATTCATTAGATACTGGAATTCTAGAGTGTTAAACAGCCCTGTGTTTCTTAGTGGATGGATGTCAGAACCTCCTGCATTACAGACTCCATGCTTGTTATAGGAAAAATGATATTACATTTTGGAAGGGCAAACAGATTTGATTTTGCATATATTGGCCAACTTCTGCAATCAAAAAACCCTCTCAAAGTAGACAAGAAACTGGTAGTTGGTCATGCAAGTTGGAGATTTTAATTTGATAAATGGTACTGACATTTAGCGGCCAAGATTTTTAACAATATCATGGCATGATGCTGAACTCATTGGGTGTTCTTGCCTCTCCCCAGTGAGAAAGTCCCTGTCTCAATCAACTGTCCACAAGCAAGGAAATCTTTTGTTTTTTTTACTCACCGTCTCCCTCTCCCAGGCTCCACTCACCTCCATCCCACTCAGAGCCAGATTTTATTACTCTACATACTCTCACTAGGCCGGTCCTCTACTCTCCCCCCAAGTCATCTTTTTACACCTTGTTCTTTGCCGCCAGTCATGTCCCCATCCCTACTACTCTGGTATCAGGTGAGAGATGGGGTTAGTCCAGTGGGAAAGACTGCACTGGGAATGAGGAAAAACTGATTGAAAAAAATGAGTAGGCTGGATCAGGGATAGGGAGGGAAATGAGGGGGCAAGTGTTGAGCTAGGAAGGGGCAAATGGGAATGGAGTAGAGGAAATGGCAGATTAATTTTTGAAATTACTTTTCTGATGGCAGCTGGTAGTGATGGGACATTTCTCTCTGGAAGCAGCAGCTATACTCAGTAAATTGGCAGTTATGACATGAGTCCTGCAGTGAATTTGATTTTGCTTCATTTGGGCATGAGGTCCAGGGTGCTTTGGGTAATCTTCAAAGTTTTTTTCAGTAACCTGGGACTCTTTCAACAAAACTGGGATGCTTAGCAATTCCAGAAATTGTCACTGAATCAATCAAGCAATTTTTGTACTTGAATCAATCAAGTATTTTTGAGCATCTACTGTCTCAGAGCATCACCATAATGAGAAGCAGCATGGCCTAGTGGACAGAGCATGGACTGGGAGTCAGAAGGTCCTGGATTCTAATCATGACTCCACTTTTCTGTTGTATGACCTTGGGCAAGTCACTTAACTTCTCAGTGCCTGAGTTACCTCATTTGTTCTTTGTGTATTTATTAGTTACCTTTGCCTAGACCCTTGAGTTTGAGCTGTAGTTTTTTTCCCCCTCATGAAACATGAAAATCAAATCTCATCCATAGTTACCGTGAGGCTATCTGGGAATAATCTGGTGCCTTTTCTCCATTTGAGACTAAGACCATTCTAAGACTACCTCAGGCTAATGTCCTGGTGGCCCAAGCCTGAACATAAACCAAGTTTCCAAGCTTAATGAAGCATGATGCCAGAGCTGGTTCTGATCACTCCATCAATCAAGGGTATTTATTGAGCGCTTACTGTGTACAGAGCACTGTACTAAGCACTTGGGAAGAGTACAGCATTACAGAGTAGGTAGGCACATTCTCCACCCACAATGAGTTTACAGTCTAGAAAGATGATCCAAAAGCCTAGGCGAAAAATAGGAAAGCATCGAACCTATTCTGTTGGGTTCTTCACTGTTCTTCCTTAAGACTGTGAGCCCCATGTGGGCCAAGCACTCTATCCAACCTGATTAGCTTATATCTACCTCAGCGCTTAGAACAGTGCTTGACACACGGTAATCACTTAACAAATATCATCATCATTACTATCACTATTATTATTATTATAAGTACTTGGGAGAGGATAACAGAAGTAAAAAGCACACATTCCTTGCCCACAAGGAGCTCACAATCTAACTGTATAGCTAAAGAAAAGTGAGAGGATTAAGGGATTGGAAATGGGCATACCTAAAAATCCCAGCTTCAAACCCCAGCCATTTAATACTGTCATAAGTGATATAAAGTAGCAACCAAATATCTAGTTACCAAATTAAAATTTTAGGTACCAGACATCAATCAATATGGCAGGAGGCAGATGTACCCTCACCATCTTTTCCCCTTCTCTAAGAATTTGAAATGCCAAACATACCAATCAGGCCTTAGAATCTGAACTACACTGCCCACTTTTTCCCATCTAAAAAAAGCCAAAAACACAGTTCTCCAGAATAGTTTTCGTTTGTAATAAAGAAAAACATTTTTTCAATCAACTCCATTTGCATCTGCCCCCAATTTTTCTTGAGCAGAATGAGGCTTTTGCTTATAAATGAAAAGTATGAAAGACTCAACATAAAACATAACTTCCCAAAAAAAGGAAAAGTGTTTTATTTTGTATTTATGCACAACTGTAAAGGAAAATGCCAAGATTACCCTTCCATTTTTTTCAAACACAAATTTCTGAATGTTTCTAAAGTATTACATTCAAGATTGGGCGGTATTTTACAGGAGCTCAAATTTGATGCTTTACTTCTGGCAAAAACATGGAACTGGGTCTAGCTATAGATTATTGTTGGCACGCACTAACAGGGACTCTAGTAGTTCCCAGTGACTGCTATTTTGGGGAGAATTAGAACCTTGGTCACTATTAAGAAGCACTAGGAAGCTGAAAATTAAAGCACTGAAATCTCTGAGATCTAGATGAATTAGTTGGGGTTTTTTTCCACATTGCTCAACTCTCACAGGACTTGTTTGTTTCATTTGGCAATAAAAGACAAGTGAACATACCAAAAATTTATACCTCAATAGAACCTGTCAGAATTCTATGAAGAAGCTAATATAGAGAGTGTTTACTCCTAGGCTTTTCCATGAGGAAGAACAGTGAAGAACCCAACAGAATAGGTTCGATGCTTTCCTATTTTTCGCCTAGGCTTTTGGATCATCTTTCTAGACTGTAAACTCATTGTGGGTGGAGAATGTGCCTACCTACTCTGTAATGCTGTACTCTTCCCAAGTGCTTAGTACAGTGCTCTGTACACAGTAAGCGCTCAATAAATACCCTTGATTGATGGAGTGATCAGAACCAGCCCTGGCATCATGCTTCATTAAGCTTGGAAACTTGGTTTATGTTCAGGCTTGGGCCACCAGGACATTAGCCTGAGGTAGTCTTAGAATGGTCTTAGTCTCAAATGGAGAAAAGGCACCAGATTATTCCCAGATAGCCTCACGGTAACTATGGATGAGATTTGATTTTCATGTTTCATGAGGGGGAAAAAAACTACAGCTCAAACTCAAGGGTCTAGGCAAAGGTAACTAATAAATACACAAAGAACAAAAAGGAGAAGCATCTATGATCTATGGGAAAGAGACCTTTAAGGATTGGTCACTGATCTCCAGGGCCCCAATCCTGAATTTGGTCTGTGAATACTGAACCAGGAATCCCAAAGCCAACCACCAGATGGAGGTTGGTCACCTGAAATAGGAGCCATGGCGTCGGTATCACTAAATATAAAATATAGATGCTAGAGAAAGGCTACAATTTTGAGAGATCACATTGAGACAGAATCACTGCTTTGAAATACGTTTTTGGCTCCAAAGTGGAACCCAGGAGCAGGCTTCCCAGGGAGTTGGATGACCACTAACTAGCAGTTCTTTCTTTGGCCTGCTGATGTGGCTTCAGTTCAAAGAGTGAAAGAGTGAATTTGAAGGGCAGTAAAACAAGGGATGGAGCTAGAGCACAAGCAGGCTCCCTTCCTTGGAAAATCTCCAGAGTGCATAGTATTTTTTAACATCTTTGGTTCAGAGTGGCAGATTTTGCGAACAAACTTGGAATCTAGAAGGGAGTTCATGGTTTTCAAACAGAATTCAAACGAGACCTCTAATCTTAGCCGACCGGAACTCAAAACTCTATTATTTAATAAAACAAGCTCGGAGGCCCATTATTCCTCTCTCTCACTACTAACAACAGCAGCAAAGCAAGTTTTCTGGCAATAATGAAGGTCTCCAACCATTTTATTCAAAGTTAACTTGAGTCTGTTCTGTCATAAAGGAGAATGCCCAGATTCTCACTGCACCTTTGGTTAATAGCTAGAAGGAATAATAGGGGAAAAGGGTGAGAAAGGAAGGGGGCTGTGCCTGGGTTTTCATGTGGGTACAAAAATGGAAAAACAAAAAGCTGTCATCTGGTAATGGCTTCATTAAGAGTAAATGTGTATCCTTCCAAAAAGACAATATGGCCTTTAAAAAGGCCAGGATATGCTGTAACAAAGGACCACAGAGAAAGAACCTGGTTTGAGCTATAGCTTTTTCTATTTTTTGGATTATATAAATGAATAATGAATGAGGAAACAGAAAGAAACAGAAGTTCTAACTCTTCCCTCTTTCATCCCTAACCTTTCCCTCTATTAACCCATTTTGTACCTATCATCCATGAATTGATAATAATAATAATGTTGGTATTTGTTAAGTGCTTACTATGTGCACAGCACTGTTCTAAACGCTGGGGTAAATACAGGGTAATCAGGTTGTCCCACGTGAGGCTCACAGTCTTAATCCCCATTTTACAGATGAGGTAACTGAGGCACAGAGAAGTTAAGTGACCACAGCTGACAAGTCACACAGCTGACAAGTCGCAGAGCAGGGATTTGAACCCATGACCTCTGACTCCCAAGCCCATGTTCTTTCCACTGAGCCACGCTGCCCTCTTAGAATTGATCTAAACTCTCCTTAAACCTATAGTTCCTCTTTGGGGAAAAGGGGAAAATTCCTTCTTTGGGGAAAAGGTAACGAGAGACCATATACTGAGACATACTGAACATTTTTATAACATCGCTTATGTAATATGGTGCGGTAGTCACCTGACTATAAGAGTTTGAGAGAATCCACAATTTGGGCTGGATTCTTCTGGGAACAAGAAAAAAAGCATTTTAGCTCACATACCCTGTAGGAATCCCCCAAGCCTTAAAGAACTATGGCTGGATGGAATTTCAGTCTGAGCTCTGGATTTCCTAATTGCTATTGGATTAAGTTAGACCACTAAATGCCATTTTCACAGGCTTGGGCATTGTCTGCTAGGCAGGTGACAGAAACAGCTCCAACACTCAATGGGTTAATGGCCCTCGGTACTTCTCAGTAAGGCCTACCATTCCACTGTATATTTAAAGTGTATTGAATTAAAAATGTAGCATTTTACAGGCCACGGGTATATAATCATTCCCAAAGTGATAGGTAATTCCAAGGGCTGTGCTGAGCAATACCCAGTCATTATGTGTTCCTGCACAGCCCAAAGGAGCCACATTTACAAGATACAAAAAGGGCAGTAATTGCCAGGTAACCTGCTTCTTAGTTTGGGAGACAGAAATAACTATGTATCCCACAGGGCAGTTGTCCCTGATGTAGGACTCCCTGACTCCCGATGGAAACGGGCGTAGTTTCCTGCCCCTCATGTGAGGGCCAGGATGTGTGGAAGTCCAACTTTCTCCCGCTCCTCCAACTCAAGGGTGTTTTGACAACTCTAATGAAGCCCCTCCTGCCCTTTTTCCCTCTTCACAGACAAGGACGAGGGGCAGCCACTGAAGGATATAGTCCTCAATAAAGTATTGTTTTGAAAGAGAGTAGAGAGAGAGAGTCATCTTTCATGCAAGAGTGCCAAAATGTAAAGTGCCATGAATAGGGTGATTTGGAATGTTAAAAAAAAAAAATCTTTCTAGGTTGGGATTTTGAACCAGACTGTGGAAGAACAGTAGAAATAAGAGATGGGAAGCCATTTTTGAGCTGTAAAAATGCACAACACAATAATGATGATCAACCTGGCTCTAAACACCAACTAATTCATTTAACCTTTACTGTTCATTTATAAAACTGTTTTTAACTTGTTGAGCACATTTTTAAAAGCAACTATTTCTTTAACTGAGGTAATGCTTCAGTGATCAGACAGCTGCCTTTTCGATTGGGCTCCCCTAGAAAAAGAAAGCAGTTTTACCACGATATTAAGAGGAAAAAAATTGGGGTCGGGGGGGGGGGGGAAACGACACAAGATAATGCAGACAACAGTGTTTTGAGAGCGGCAGAAGATAGGCACCATAGACATATAGGGTCATAATAAAATAGGAGTAAATCTATAGTGAAAACACTACTACGAGGAAAGGCTGTGCAAATAAAAAAAATAAATTTTAGTTCAATCGATATTTATTGAGTGCTTACTGTGTGCAGAGCCCTGTACTAAGCGTTTGGGACAGTATAACAGCATAACAGACACATTCCCTGCCCACAGCCCTAAGAGAAGTATTTTTCTCCCCCAACCCCCTGCCCCTCTTGCCTTGAAGTCCTACCATCTGTGCTTTATTACACCATCTTTCAGATCAAAGCACAGCCTATTGCTGAAAACACCCTGTTGACACCAGACTGAACGGTAACAGACCCCCTGCCTGGGCAATGCGAGAAGGCACAGTCCTAGCCCACCCTCCAATATTAGCACCGACTGTCTTAGAGAGCAAGGCATTTTGTCTCCACAGCCTGGGCAGCCCACTCTACTTTGATTTCTCGGCAGGATTTTGCTTTTTTCTTACCTCACAGGTGCAGCAAAGCAGTATAGGAGAAGCACACTAGTTGAATGACAGTTCCACACAGCTACTAGTAATTGGGGCTCGTATACAGTCTTTCCTGTCCAAACTATGCTATAAAAATTAACTCATTAACTTTCAGAACACCCTCTCGAGGAAGAATGATAGTTACTATGCTCGCTTTGGCTGATGGACAGCTGTGGCTGAGAGAGAAGCTACTTTTTCAGGGTGTCAGAGAATGACAGCCTCCGCTTCAACAGCAAGTAGGAAACAGATGCACTCCCAACCTACCAGTAGCTTCTTCAGTATTTCAAGTGATAGAGAAAATTCATTGCAAGTCGTCAAATTACGGTCCACAGCACCAGCTAGTTTAGCAAGTTGGAGACTACAGCACAGATCCTGGAGTAAGAAAGCGAGTTCTGGACCAAATGTACCTCTTCTGCTGCTAGAACTAAGACACACCAGTCCCGCTCATAAATAAAAGCAATCAAGTACTTACTGCGGAATCCTTCCCTTCTTCATGTATTAAAACGAGAACTGCCTCTCTCTAGCTTCTGACATGTGTGAGCCAGACTGACGATTCAAGGGTTTAGAACTTCCCTGAGAGGAAAACCACATTGCAACGAGACACTGAAAGCTGCTTGAGCAATGATTCACATGAGGAAGCAAGTTGGCTTCACCAGCGCTTTGACATTCAGCACACAGAAACATTCGTTCTCCTCTTCTGGTTATCTTTCTCTCCTTCTCCCTCTTTCTGTCACACACAAACACACATATACATGCACGTTCAGGGAGAGGAAATAAAAGAATTCTATTCTCATCATGCTATTTCAAATTCATAAGCATTCAATCAAATTTGAACAAGACTCTAGATGTACAAAGGGTATGTTTTGTTTTGTTTTTTTAAAGAGCGGGCATGGTCGTTTCATGCTGATCTTTTCCTTTAGCCTCAAATAGAAGAGAATTCAAACTGTTACATCAGGTGGCATGATTAGCCCTAATCACAATCCGATCTTCTAAAATGTGCAGAAAACTTTGCAGAGGGCAAAAAAAAAAGGGTTCCAGTAGCTGATGCCATTTCCTGGAGACCAAATAGACACATTATGCCCTTTAAACTACACACTGTCTGTATCTGCCCAGGGCCAGATGTACTTTTTTGAAGAGATCATTCCACTGCAAATTACCTTTGGAAGCAGATCTTTGTGGGGCAAACTTAACTTTGAGTCTTCGGCTCTTCAATAGGGATGCAGCTGCAGACACAACTTTAGACTTTGAGGGCTGAATACCATCGGCTGTGCATCGGAGCCCTCCCCAGAAGTCCTGGGAGCAGGGGTCTTGAATTGGGGGCTTTTCCAACCTTCAGGCCCAGCAACGTATTCTGTTGCCATCTGGTGGGTGCTTCAAGGGAGACCCCCTTGGTCGAGGCTGCTAGTAGGGGGTCAGGAGCGGTGCTCTGGGGGCAGCCGGGAATCAGGCGAGCCCTTGTGAATCTGCGTGACCTCGGCCCAGAGCTTTCTGGGGGGATTGGGAGATCTGGAATAATATTATAGCAGTGCTGTTTCACTGGGACTCCAATTTCCTGTCTTTAGCTCTGCTATAAATTAGCCTGGCTGACACAAGCGGAGAGGACTGGAGGCAAAATGGAAACATTTACACTCAGGGAAGACGGACACTCTTCCTTCTCTCAGAGCAATTAGCCGCAGCAATATAGTTGTTAATTACTATTAAGAGTAAGACTGAAAATACTGTATGGTACATTTAAGGTCATCCCTGAGCTCTGGCAGAGGAGTCCAAAAATCACACCCTGCCTCCTGTTTGCAAAGGTCATCCCTGAACTCTGTCAGAGGAGTCCAAAATCACACCCGTCTGCTGTCTGCATTTACACTCCAATGCCACTATCATCCCAGGACTACTGTTTCCATATTTTTTTTTACATAAATGCAGCAAACTCTCTTGGCAAATTTGGAGTTCATGGGACACTGAGCAAAAGAATTGAGCCTGAAGAAGATGCCTGGGCTCCATTTATGATGAGGGTTCCAGGAAGTTCCCTGAACTTCCCCATACTCAGAACTTGGATCCAGGCATCCCCTCCTACTGTGATGTCTGAGCAGAAAACGGGCTAAGAATAGACCTTTCCAGCTCAGAGACCGGGCCTATGGGAATCAGAGAAGACACAAGGGTCACATTTCCCACTCTGGGTGGAGCTGATAGGGGTTCTTGGAACCTTCCTCAGACCAGAAAATGGGGAACCTGAATACAGCCCTCAGAGCTAACTCCACAGCATTACAAAGCCCTTGTAACAGAATTTACAAGTTCAGAAATGCTAGTTAAGCAAGGACAGAAGTCAGAAAAAGTTCCGGTAATTGTGTATGGATATGTGTTTTTTCAGTAAATACTTGTACGTGATTCACCGACAGTGGGAAAGAATAAGGCGATCCACTAGTCAGGATTACTATGAATAAGGGTTATAGAACATTTTGCAAACAAAAAGTGCAACACTGTATTCTCCCAAATGCTTACAATAGTGCTCTGCACACAGTAAGCACTCAATAAACGAGATTGATTGACTGCCGTGAAAATGTTTAACACTAAGACTAACCAGCCCTAAAGCTGGACTTTTCCAAACTGGAAGGCACTTCTGAATTTTCTCAAGCTATCTGAAATTAGTGACAATTGGAAATCACGATCTTTCTGCTCTGAAATTTGAGAATATAAGGTTCAGAAATATAGTGTGGGTTATTACACTGGTACCATGAAATGAGTTTTACTTGACCAGCTCCTACGATATAGCGATGCTGTGACCATTTGCAAATCTCTCAGATCTTACCCTTCATCCATTTTTTAATGTGAAATGCCCTAATCCAAATTCAAAACGAAACAGATTGTGCATGTCCAATTTGCAGGATTCACCCTAGGAATATTTTCACTTCAGCTTTGAATTTTTATGCTCCACCATTCAAAAATGAGAGAATGTTTCAGGAAAGCGGGGGAGGATGAAAAAGAATTGAGGCTCATAAAAGGATCTTTCCCTCCTCTAGAGTGGCTTGGGGAGCCAAAATAGAAAATTAAAGAAACTGAATCCAGAGATAAGATAAAATGTAATCGGAAGTTTTAGTAGCTGCAGGAAAAGAAAGTGACCTCGGCCAGGATTAGTAAATTACTTTGAAATGACCCCCAAAACATTTCTTCAGTGTAGATCAGATATTTGGATCCATACCAGCAGAGAAATTTGAAAGGAGAAGCATTTCTACTGTTGCCATGTTCCAAATGGGTCATTTGATATAAGCTTTAAATAACGCTCTGAACTGTATATTAACAAAAATTTCACTACAGATTAATCAACTATTTAATTGAAAACTCATCCTTCAAAGTAATGTGGCCATCCATCCCACATTAGGGAGGATGTTCCCAAATTTTTGTATCCGGTGGTGCCACCCAGGAGTTGGCTGGAAAGGCCAATAATAACTGATTGTCGAGGCAGCAGTGGTGGTGAAGCAGTTAAATTGAAGAGGGTAGGAGAAGCTGGCCAGCCACTTCCTTCTCCACTGCCATCACCGTTGCCATCGTCACAGCTGTTCTGGCCGCTTCTGGGCTGTCTCTAGAAGCACTCTGGCGTTGCAGAAACTACATCAGGGCCGCTGCCTCGGAAACCTTACGGATCAGTTGGGAACTCTGGCCCAAACGAGCTCTCCACAGTCAAGGCTTAAGGGGTTGGGGGTCCGCAGCGGTGGTGTAAACAGCTGGACTCCGCAACCACAGCAGAAACTGTAGTTGTGCTGCAGCAGGTGTCGGGACCAAGAAGGATAATGAACATGAAGGCTTTCTGGGTGTGTTTGTGTACGTGAGTGGATGTCCATGTGTGTATGTGTGTGGGCGTGTGTATCCCTGTCTCCCAGCTGCCTCTGTCTTCCCTCTCCATCCCTCTCTTGGCATTTTCTTGGTCTCTAACTGAACCTTGTCTCTCCTTCTCTTTCTAGCCCTTCAGTCCCACCACCAGGAGACTTCCCCTCACATTCCTAAAATTGAAAACAATGCTAAACACACACCCAATTAAGAAATTTAAATTCCTCTTTCTTGGAAACATGAATAGCTAGAGTTCAGAGTTAATAGGTACTCTTCCATTTCTCTTCAGTTTTGTCATGCTGAAGAAGCAGACTGGCCAAGGTATTGAAGTTCCCATCAAGAGTTTCACCCCTCAGCCCAGAGCATTTGAATTCTTCATTGTGTGAGATACAACCCTCAAGGGCCTGGACCCTCATCTGGCTTCTAGGACTTCTGGTTTCCTGAAGGATCAGAAATACTTCAAGGACAGCCTGGATATAGTTTTCCTACAGAGAACATATACTGGGCAGCATAAAGAGGTGCAAAATTCTGCAAATTAGAAGCACTTTATACTTCAAAATGCATGACAGAGTGCTATTTTATCCTGTCTGGTCCAACTGACTCATCAAAATTTTTGAAGGATTCCTCATTCCCCAAATCTATAAAATAGAGATCCATAGCTGCATGTTCTTCTGTACACATTACGAATGTATTAACAGTGCCTCATCCAAATGTGAATAATTATGTTATTTTGGGTGATACATACACAGACAGTGAAATCATTCAGGTATGTGGTAGAGGAACTTCTGACCTCAAATCCCTCCCTGTTTCTGACACTGGGCTCCTTTGAATTTATAAAATCACCAACAAGAAGGTGCCAAAAACTCTCCAATTTTAAAACAGTAGTTCTGGCCCCTTAGAGTATCAGGTCTTATGAGAAGCAGCGTGGCTCAGTGGAAAGAGCCGGGGCTTTGGAGTCAGAGCTCATGAGTTCGAATCCCAGCTCTGCCACCTGTCAGCTGTGTGACTGTGGGAAAGTCACTTAACTTCTCTGTGCCTCAGTTACCTCATCTGTAAAATGAGGATGAAGACTGTGAGCCCTACGTGGGACAACCTGATTCCCCTGTGTCTACCCCAGCGCTTAGAACAGTGCTCTGCACATAGTAAGCGCTTAACAAATACCAACATTATTATTATTATTATTATTTGACAGTCCAGCAGGACACTGGAGCAGAATTCCAGAGTCTCCAAACTGAAGTATAGAGGCTGAAAGAAAGTACTGTTTCAAAATATGTGTATTTCAATGGACTGGATTTTTGCCATTGCTTGTGAGTTCAGACATGGCTCAATGGGAAACCAGGCGCCTCTGTCCACTGAGCAGAATTTCCTATCACTTAGCCAAAAAAAAAAAAAGGGGGGGGGGGGGAGGTGGGGAGAAGGACCCGAACGCCCTGTTCTATTTTTGGAAATAGATCTGTCACAGTTAAAAATAAGTGGAGCAAAATTCTATGATGAAAGTGATTTTACATGAGTCTAAAACACAGAAATTTAACAAATTTGGGGTAAAATTAACCAGTGAGCAAGAGTTCTAGATACAGAATAGGCCACCTACCATTTCTTCCCTTAACAGATTAAGAATATATTCAAGAAAGTCAGAAACAGAGACCAATTTTGTAGCTTAAAATTTACAAGAATATTCTATAAAGTAAACAAAACACATTATCTTTCAAACATATTTAACCTTTTATCCAAATACAGATCAGGACAGCAACTTTTATAAACACTAACTGGTCTCCAATAAATCCCCAAAGCATTAATTTGGCCATTATTACAGTAGGTATTTTAAAATAGTGAGATGTGGCAGAAAGTAGGTTTTCCTAGTCATATTTAGAAATGCAAGATAGTTTTTTTATATATACATAAACATGAATACAAATGGGATATTGATAGGACAAAAGTTGGCATTCACGCAAAGAAATTTCCTCCCTAGAAATGTAAATATATATATATATATACATATACATATATTTCTATAGCATATAAACCTAGTTGTAAACATCCATGCTCTCTGATAAGTCACAAAGAGGAACTTTACTGCTACTTTTAAAAAAACCTATAATTTTAGATGACCCTTTCATTCTGTTCCAAACATAAAGTATCAGTGTGTGGAGTTAGGCTGAGAAGTAATTACAGGGGAAAAGTCACCACACTGGTAAAGTAGACATGAGTAACGTTAAACTGTATTTCGGCTTTAGGGCAAAGTTCTGTCTGCCTAATGCAGATAGTCAAACTAAACTCTTCTTTAGCAAATGCAAGTCTACAGTCAGGAAGGAAGTCCATGTCAGTCTACAAGTTTCAATAAGCTGATCAACTTCCACTCTATGAAAGAAAACAAGCTGGTGTGTTAGCAAGAAAGAAACATAAAACGTGTCATCTCGACCTTCCCCTGCCTTAAGGCAGAACAACACCTAAACCTTGGCCAGACTGATGACAATCTATCCTAGTTTTAATGACCTCTAAGAAGATGCCACAAGCTTCCCAGGTAATCTATTCAAACAGGGCCGGTGTTAGACTCTGTATCCTGCTTCCTTAAAGTAAGTCACAAAAATTATATTACCCAGTGGCTTAGACAAACAAGAGTTTGAAAAAAATTCATGACATTTCAGCAGCCTAAAGGTAACTCATTTTAACCAACAAAGTCTAATGTGCTATTAGGAGTTTTATTAGAGTAAAATAGGACAGAGAAGCATTAGGTTGAGCACAAGAGAAAGGGTTATTTTTTTCATGTACCAGACTGTGTCCAGGCTTGCGTCCTTTGGATGGTCTTGACTCTGACGGATGCTCGGTGCTGCCTACCTCAACCCTCTGCCCACCTGCCTGGACACTAGAGATGGCCTGGTGAAAAATGGAAGCGGCTGGTCCCGCCTCCAAATGAGCTTAAGGCACAAGGAAACACCACTCATCCCGTCTGCTTCAGGGGCGATGGATACCGCTGCTGAAGAGGAGGAGACCCATCTTGCCCAACTAAGCCAAATAGACTCACAATGAAAAACTCACCACTGCCATTTCAGGACCGGGGACTGCAACTGCCCCTTGCTGCCTAAGATCTGCCAGCATTATGCTGCAGGAAGGAACTACATGACTTGAAATTAGGCATGTCTTGTACAGGTCTGAACAAAAGAATTTTCTACAAGATAATGCCTTTAAAAAAATACATTCTCACATACAGTTGTGCACGGGAAAATGGAAAGAGCACAGATCTGGGAGTCAGAAGGATCTGGGTTTTAATCCCGGCTCCGCTACTTGTCCTTTGTGTGACCCTGGGCAAGTCACTTAACTTCTCCGTGCCTCAGTTACCTCATCTGCAAAATGGGGATTAAGACTGGAAGGCCCATGTGGACATGGACTGTGTCCAACCTGATTATCGTATATCTACCTCAGTGCTTAATATAGTGCCTGGCCCAGAGTAAGCATTTAACAGATACTATAAAGTGAAATTGAATTTTAAAAAATTGGGAAAAAGTTCCAAGGAGAGACTCATAAAGCCCAGAGGAGTCAGGCCTGATTGGGTAGAACCTGTACTTCAAGAAAAGCAGCCGCATGGCTCAGTGGAAAGAGCCCAGGCTTGGGAGTCAGAGGTCATGGATTCTAATCCCGGCTCCGCCACTTGTCAGCTGTGTGACTTTGGGCAAGTCAATTCACTTCTCTGTGCCTCAGTTACCTCATCTGTAAAATGGGGATTAAGATTATGAGCCTCACATGGAACAACCTAAACACCTTGTATCGCCCCAGCGTTTAGAACAGTGCTTCTCACATAGTAAGCACTTAACAAATGACACCAAGATTATTATTATTATTAAAAGGAAATCCCCTATACCACTCTAGATGGGACTAGAAGGAGTGGGGTCTAAAAGACAGTAAGGAAGCTCTTGGTCTCCTGCCTAGATGAAAGAAAAGGGGACTCAATCAGTGTATTTATCGAGCGCTTATCGTGTGCAGAGCACTGGATTAAGAGTTTAGGAAAGGACAATACAGTAGAGTTGATGCCCATGATCCCTGCCCACAAGCAGCTTACAGTTTAGGGGACGAGACAGACATGAAAAAAGTCCCAGAAGTCCTAGACTCTGGCACCAGTGGAGCCAGTGGGCATCTGTAGGGTATCCAAAATGTCATACACTCAGGTTCAAAATCCCATTTTAGTGGGGTTACCCATATAGAAAACTTTAGGCCTTGGGGGTACTTCACTGTTAATTTTGAAATGAAGTGGCACCCACAAACTATGTGGCATAAACTTCGGGGTGCTTTTGAAAGAAAACAGCCTACTTTACTGGAAAAATCTAAGATAAAACCTTCTTCACAGACTACTATTTTTAACCCTAAGACCTATAGGCCTAGAGGCATAAATGGATTTATGAAAATATCTGAGTGAATTTCATTAAGAGTTGGAGGGTTTCACTTTATTACATGTTTTTATTTTAGGAGAGAAATTCGATAAGGCCTTTCCCTTTTATCACTCTCCAAGAGGAGTCCAGCCTGTAAGCTCGTGGGCAGGGAATGTGTCTACCAAATCTGTTATATTAACGATGATGGTATTTGTTAAGCGCTGTCATTTGTCAGGCACTGTTCTAAGCGCTGGGGTAGATACAAGCTAATCAGGTTGTACACAGTCCAACTCTCAAGTAGTACAGTGCTCTGCACAGAGTAAGCACTCAATAAATATGATCAATTGATTGACTGAGTTAGCTAGTACACAAATAAGAGGTGTGAGGTCAGAGTTTGTTATTTAACCTCATATTGTGTTAAGGATGCTCGGCATTTTTTCTGGTCCTTTCAACGTTTTTTTTTTTTTTGCTTTCTTGTGCGATGGTAAAGTCGCTCCTCAGAAACACGGCTCAACTCACGCTGTGTTAAAACAGCTTGGTGCACACAGTGAAATTGTGTAGGTGGGTGGAGAACACAAAGCAGGGCGATGGAGTTAGTGCCTGGAGATGGAGGGAGCCTGGCACCCTGCGGACTCGTAGCTATTGCAGGGTTGCTGGTGGGTGGGAAGACTGGGGGAAGAAAGGGCAGTTGGCAATTGCAGGGAAGGTTAGTAAGGAACAAAAAGAGGACACCAGCAGAAAACCCATCGTCTTTAGATCGACTACCAAGACGATGACTGTTTCTGCTGGTGTCCTATTTTCATTCCCTACTAAAGTTGCGGGGGTGTGGATGGCAGTTTACAGGGAAATTGGGTGAAGCTTGGTGTAAACTAGTCTTATTTTAAGTAAGTAATAGGATCCTGTTCTGACTTCATTTCTCACTTTAAAATCCATTATATGCAAGTACGATGAATGCACCTAAATATAAAATGAGAACTCTATTCCTGTGCAGAAATATATTCTATGGGCCCAAAATCCTCTTTTTCTCTGTTCCAGGGGTTCACTGTACTCCACTGCAGTGCTTCGAACAGTGCTTTGCACATAGTAAGCGCTTAACAAATACCATCATTATTATTATTATTATCTGTTTTAGCCTGTGCTGCTTTCTCGTTAGACTGTAAACTCCCTGAGGACCCAGTCATATCTAATACAGGTCCAGGCACCCAGGGGATGCTGAACAAAGGTTTATGTAGTGAATAGAGCATGGGCCTGGGAATCAGAAGGTCATGGGTTCTAATCCCAGCTCTGCCACTTGTCTGCTGGGTGACCTGGGCAAGTCACTTCACTTCTCTGTGCCTGTTACTTCATCTGTAAAATGAGAATGAAGACTTTGAGCCCCATGAAGGACAGAGACTGCGCTCAACCCAATTTGCTTGTATCCACCCCAGCACCTAGTACAGTGCCTGGCACATAGTAAGGGCTTAACAAATACCACAATTATCATTATTATTGATGATGACATTTTATTTTATAGGTAGTAACATATTGGAAGGAGGGTTACCATTCTTCATTGAAATCAAAGGATTTGTGCTTTCTCCCATGATTGTGGAACCAGAACCACTAATGGCATTTCAATTAATGGTCAATCGTGAAACATTATCATATAAGTACTAAAACATTGTATATTCATCAGACGGGAGCTTTAGTTTCTAAAAGGACTACTGGCATCTGTTTGCAATGTTAATGGTCAGGGCCCAGTGACTTCAAAATCGGAGTTGGAAGCAAAGCTGCATTTTGAAAGAGTTAGGGATTGACCTTTCTAAGTTCAGATGTAGAGGCACTAAGGTTAAACCCATCATTTCATAGCCTTTTAGAATGGACATTTTAAGAAGAACCTTCTTTGGGTTTTTACCTGCTGTACTTTGGGAGCAGAACTGGCTCCAGCTGCTCCCGAATTGGCACAATCTCAAATCCATCCTGTACCATCAATCACAATCACTTAACACCTCACTGCCGCAGATGGGAAAATGCAACCTTGACAAGGATTGTAAATAGACAAGGAGGCCTCCACTGGATATGCTTCCTTCTGCAGAAATTCCAGGGGCAAGATTATCCGGCCAAAATAAGGAGCTCAAACCCAAGAATATGCACCTGTTCCACAAAATGCATCCTGGGGTGCCAGGAACAGGAATGTGGATGCACTCACTTTTTCCAGGCAACTGGGAAGGGGAGCAGAGGAGGAGAATAAGTTTATTCTGAACATAAATATTTATTTATATTAATGTCTCTCTCCTCCTCTAGACTGTAAGCTGCTTGTGGGTAGGGAACGTGTCTTCCAACTCTGCTGTACTATACTCTTCAAAGTGCTTAGTATAGTACTCTGAACACAGTGCGTGCTCAATAAATACCATTTACAGATAAATTGTTTTGCCTTCCCTTATTGAAGAAAAAGGGTCACAGGAAGCTTTATGCATTGGAAGCATTAAGTGCTTAGGACAGTGGTCTGCACACGGTAAGCACTCAATAAATACGATTGAATGAATGAATTAATGAACATATTGAAACACAAAACATAATGGTTCACGTAGACTTAAGCCCCTCCTTTAAACTTAAAGTTCCTTGAGCGAAGGATAGCATCTACCAACTCTCTTGGGTTGACCTTACCCAAGTGCTTAATACAGTGCTTTGCACAGAGTAAGCGCTCAGTAAATACCACTGACTGACTGAATTTAAGGCCTTGGCCACTGTCACCGTGCAAACTCAATCTAAACCCCTATTTCCCCAAATCACCATTTGTTTCTAAAACTTAAGTCTTTTAAAAGATACAAATTGTAATATTTTCCAGGAACAACTGATAACTAGGAAAAAAAGCACAAAACTGTCTAGTGCTTCCCTTCAGTGTTGTAGTTGTCAACTGGATGCAGGGTTGCAAAACATAATACAACCAAACCTCTACCAAATATAACACAACTAGCCATAGCCAGAATAACTGTAAAATGAAGAGATGTGAAAAAGGCACCACACTATTCAAGAAGAAAAGTGAATTTGTGGGAGGGAAAGGCATATTAATAGCAACAATATGCCAGGTGTATTCAGCCTACAACATTTTTAGTGTAGACAGTAATTCTAGTAAAAATTTCACCTGGAAAATTTGGCAAAAGGTAATGGAAATAGCTGAAACGTTGCAGTGGATAAGTTGCAATAAATGAACCAAAATATGAGCAATTTTCTTTACACTGACATGACTGGGATTGTATTTGACAGATGTAGGGTGGTGACCAGTGTCATACAGATCACTGACTGGCTGAGCACATGTAGCATATTTAGGCCATGCCACGCATCAGGGGAGAAGACACCCACAAGAATACGGCTTGCAATCCCAGACTCACAACAATGGAAACTTTGCCCTCCACATGGCCAGAGAATATGTCCAAAGCCTCTCACACCTTCCACCGCCACTATGATGGCAGGCCTTGGCACCACAGGAGCTAAACCCCTACCAAATCCTCATTTGCCAATGAGGTGAAGGCAAATACCATACCCAAGGTGAGAAGGAACTTAACAAGCTTCATTCTGAGAGCAGCCTTGGATAAGGTGACCTGATTTAGGGAAGCTCAAAGTGGGTCAGTGGCACCTAAAAGGCAAAAAAGTGAGGAGCCAGGGGTAGTGAAGAAAGGGAATGAAAGGAAGAGGGAAAGAAGAAAAGACAGAGGGGAAGAGAGAAAAAGGAAAAGAGAAAGAAAAACAGTGAAAAGCACAAAGGAGACTCAGCTGTAGAGAGAGGGGTACAGATGAGGCGGGTAAAAAGAGGGGGTTGAAAGGACAGACGGAGGCAGAAAGGGTTGGAAGACAGCAAGAAGCCTGGAAGATTAGGGGTGTCTTTTCTACTTTACCATGAAAAGCAGGGGAGAAGTAAAAACAAAAGATACAGTAAGTTCTAAAATGTGAAAGTTGCATTCTTCAAGGATCCTTCTTAACAAAAACTCCCTTTCAAGACTCCCCAAGGGTCTGATGCTATGAGAATGTCTGTTGTTTCTGAGATACATCCCGCTGCTAAATTGGACAGAATTCCTTAATTCTGCTTTCTCATTTTATCAAAAATGTGTAAAGGACACACACTTTATGGCAGAACCGACTGTATATTGTTCTTTGCAAAACTAGACAGGCTGGAGTTGGAACATGGCCAGAGTACCAGGGCAAACCTATGCATTGATAACGGTGGCAAAGTGCTTTTGCTCCAGGGCAGGGCCCTCGGAAAGAACTACTAGGTTTGAGCTCCCCAAAGTCTCTCCCTCCTTTTCCTCTCTCCCACCCCCAAACACACACTTCCATCCTTTTCAGCCATCTTTCAAGAGATCTTCCACCAGCTTTCAAAATCTACCCCCTCTAACCTATGCTTCCTGTCCCATCCCATTTCACCTTCGCTCCCTGATCACCAAATTCAACTGCTCACTCTCAGATGTCTCCTCACCCTCTGTCTTCAAACATGCTCATATCTCTCCTATCTTATAAGGAGAAAAAAAACCTTCTCTACATCCTACTGCACAACCTAGCTTCCTAATTCTGTTCTCCCCAACTGCCTTATTTAGTGCCCTGCACCAACTAGGTGATCAATAAGTGCTACTATTATTGAATGGTAGGCAAGCACCAGTCAGTCGATCATATTTACTGTGCCCTTATTGTATGCAAAGTACTGTACTAAACTCTTGGGAGAGTACAATATAACAATATAACAAACACATTCCCCGCCCACAATGAGGTTACAGTCTCGATGGGGAGATGGACACCAGGATATTCGAAATGGCAGCCCAAAGACGACAAACCAAAATCTGGAAGTGGTTTCCTGGGTCTCAGAAAGTTGCCAGATATTTTTCTGTAGAATATATTGTCAAGGATCACGAATACAGTTTATCGTCCAGTAAGAACATGTCTAATCATGTACCAAAGATAGGCTGGGTGAAACGTTGGAATCGGTGAAACTGTAAAAGGTAAAAAAGAACCACAAAGTTTGGTGCTTTAGATGCATTCCGGGTCAATGCAAACTGAAAGAGGTTTCTAAAAGAACTACATTGTGGGACGGTCTTCAGGAACCAAGACTGGATGCCAAGAGGCCAACAGCAAAAGGAACTAGGCCAATTACAAAAATGAGAAGGCAAGAATATACCTAAAACTAAAATTCCTGAGAGACAAATCCATGCTAATATAGGACATAACTTTGAGGAGACAAAGCTAGATCTTACCAGGTTGCTCTGCCTTGTTATTTTTGAGTCTCTAAATTCAGCAATACTAAATTCAGCATGGTCAGAGAACTGACTTCTGCCTCCTGAATGGGAACACTTTGTATTCTCAGAACGAATGCCTGAATTTTTACCTTGGGGGAACAGTATCAGGGATACACACCGCCAGCTGCTTTAGAGCTTTGTACTTCTGTGTGATTGCTTCTCATCAGCTGACATACCATCCCTGCTGGACCAGCAAGGGCCTAAAATCTAGAAGGCAGAAAAACTAAATCTCAAGCGTACAGACACTGAAACTGCTGCTGAGGGAGCAAATGTCTCCGAAGATGATACTGCTCCAAGCCACCCTCTCCCGCTTATATTTTGAGTACTGTTCTTAGCCAAATGAATGCTTCCCTCATCCCTCAACTAGAAGAAAGTCTCAGAGGAGCAAAGATAAAGACTGCAAGAAGAAGAGGAAAAGGAGATGCCAGAAAACTCCCCAAAAGCCTCCAACAGCTGATAACTCTGATAAAAGAAGGAGATAGGGAGAAATGGAGACAGCAACGGTGACTATGTTCCTCCGGAACTAGATGCCTGCCTGGATCGCCCAATGTGTTTGGTACAAGGGGTCCTGACCCAGGATCCCAGGAAGAGGGGCCTGAAACAAGCTTCCCACGCTTTCAAAAGGGCGGGGAAGGGGGTAGTTCCCTGGCTAACATAATGTGACAAGAGAGGCAGGGTTTGTGTTTCTCTCAGAATCCCCTAGTGTTCGGTTGTGGGTGAGGGAACTGCAGGAAGGGCTCTCCTTTCCGGGATCAGAGACAGGTCCTTTGGGTACTGCAGGCCCCGTGGGATCCCAGGCACTACAAATCCCTTCCTACTCTGTGAGCCTATGAAAGCCACAAAACTTGAAAGTCAATGGTGGACAAATCTCCAAGTTTGATGTTATGAAAGAACACGAAAAAAATCAAAGATTTAGAGGCCGGGTTCAGGTTGTTAATAAAATATTACATAGTTATTGTTATGGCTTTTAGTAGTGACCTGTCAATACATTTAGAGGTAAAAAGCATTTACTTTGCCAAATTGCAATGGAATTCATGTGGTGGAATTTGACTACTGGGGTCAAAACTGACTGCTGTTATATTGTTTTATCAATTTTTCTCTGGACGTATTTCAAAATATTATAGGTAAGTTCAGTGCCCGAAAAGCAACTTCTGCAAAACCGTTCCATTTTCTTAATTCCTGGATTTTTTTTTGGAGCAATGATTTATTATCTAAGAAACCAATAATTTGGCAATCGAGGAACCCAGATTTTACTATACATTCAATCCAATCAATCATACTTATCTAGACACTTTAGAGACTACAATAAAAGTAGTTACATTGTCTCTGCTCTTAAGGAGTTTATAGTTGTGAAGAGAAACATGGTTATAACCAGTAATACCAAAATATAGAAAACTAAACAAATAAAGTACATAAATTGTTATATTCAGGGTACAAATGGTGGCTATTTAGGGGACATGCCCTGGCAAGAGGAAATCTGTCAGGAAATGCCCTTTGGAGGGAGTCAGTTTCAGTTTTCAGGAGGGCTTTTAAGGTGGGAAGAGCTACGATTTAACAGATTTCAAATTGGAACTTCCTCCCAGGAGGGGGAAGAGTGTGAACAAAAGGTCAGAACTGGGGAGGTTACCAGTGAGGTGCAGTGAGAAGGTTTAACTTGGGAGGAGTAAAGAATGTGAGCTGGGGTGAAGCAAGTGACGAGTGTTGTCTAAAATATTTAAATGAATTTAGGCGCTTTTATTGCTATTATGCAAACTGTTTTAGATGGACAAACCATTCATTGTTTTACTGCATGTTTATATTTAAGGTTCAAGTTTAGCCTAAAGGGATTAAGGCACTCCAATCGACACTGAGGGTGAGTTTGAGAAATGTCTACACACAGATCAGGGAAGACAGAGAAGAACTGAAAGATAGGACAGCGAAACACATCTGTCATCAATTCCTAAATCCAGACAGGCCCAGAGATCAAGAGGTTTGGGAGTTTTTTTATGGTATTTGTTAAGGATTTACTATGTGCCAAGCACTGTACTAAGTGCTGGAGTAGATACAAGCTAATCAGGTTGGACACAGTCCATGTCCCCACATGGGGCTCACAGTCTTTATCCCCATTTTACAGATGAGGGAATTGAGGCCCAGAGAAGTGAAGTCACTTGTCCAAAGTCACACAGCAGGCAAGTGGAGGAGTAGGGATTAGAATTCAGATCCTTCTGAGTCCCAGGCCCATGTGCTATTCCCCAGGCCATGCTCCTTCTGAAAGTTGCCAAAAGTGAGCAGGGGAGAACAGAGTGGGTGAGCTTTAGCTGACCAGCCTACGGCAGGGCTTGGCATCTTATGTCTTGAGAGCAGTATCCGGTTCTTCCTGGAACCAAAGGCAGCTCTCAAGCATAGGCAACAACTCGGTTTCACCCCATTACGTCTGGGGCAGGAAGTAATTGACACACCCCATTCGTTTGAGCCAAAAAGGGGCTAAAGGGGAACCAAAATCGTGGCTCCCAACACTTGCCTTCTGCTGACAGGATGCAGCCGCACCCAGCTCAGGGTCCAGTGGTGTTCCAGATGTCAGACTGAGGTGGAGCTGCTCTCGCCGCCCTTCCCTGCCCACCATCCACAGGGACGACCTGTCCCCTTTCCTGATGGCAAACTATCCCCTTATGACTCCCGTCCCAGCAGAGCAGCCAAGCTGGGCAGGAAAGGGACTGCTCAGCCCCGTGGGCACCAGGGCAGAGGGCAAGAGCAGTCTTTGTGCCAAGTGTCAAAAGAGCTGATAGCGACCTGGGGTGGGCTGCACACTGAACAGGGAAGCACTGGGGTAGGGGGCGGGTACCGCTTCCACGCCGGGCGACTCGTGCACAGGGCATACATGGTCTCCATGGGCACTGGAGAGAAGGAAGGTTCACCCTCCAACACGGGCCAATTCAGTGGTACAGGGGAAGGGAGAGGAGGAGAAACTGGAAGAAGAGGAGGAGGAGGAAGACAGCAAGAGTGAGTCGGGAACAACGTTAACAGTCATGATGCTTTCCTGCTCTGTCATCCACACTTCCCCCTTCCCAAATGAAGTGGACAGGAATAAGTTGCTGTTTCTCCTTTGCCTCTTATGTCTTTCCTTCTCTCCTCTCACCTTTCTCCTCTTTGTTCTTCCCCCTTCTCTCCGTTGTTTTAGAAAACAGCAATAAAATAACTTTAAATTATTATTTAATAATTCCATCACCACAAAGAAGTTGCATACTTCACCTGCTTGATTGGCTCTTTGGGCACCAAGTGCTCCAAAGTTTCTTTTTTGGGGCTCGTCTACATAAAACAGTTGCGGACCCTGGACTGGAGAAGGCAATTGAAGGTTATTTTTTTAAGGATCCAAGGAGTGAAATGTGTAAGTAGAAGAATGAATTAACCCCAATGTATTTTCCAATGTAAAATATTTTTGATCATTTGATTCCTTAAAAATGGTGAATAAAGCTATTTCAGATTTCTAGTGTTACCAGTGACCCCAGGAGATGGTCAAGCGGTTTCTGATTTTAGCCTCACATTCCTGCCCAGTATATTCCACATCAAACACACACACTGGTATTGTCTGTGGTCTCCCAGAAAGGCTGAGGGGGAGTGCCCTTTAGGGTGGCTACTGTTTGCAATCGAATTACAGGGCAAAACTTCAATACTAATTCTCCCTCGCCTTGTCAGTGCAGGACCACATGACAAGAGACTGCAATGCAGCACTGACGCAAACAGCTTATCTAATGCTTTCAGGACTCAGAAACTCAAAAATCCCTCAATCCCTCAAAGTTTGGGTTATTTGACTTTCGATGGCTGTTTCACCCCAGCTCGTTTTGCACCATCTGGCCTCATCACCTCTAAAATACTCTTTTCAGCTGGGGTGGAGAAAGCTTGGGCGGATGAGGACGTGGGGGGAGCAGCACACAAAACAAGCTATATTGCTGATGGATGTGGACTACATATTTTGTGAAAAGAAAATACAGCTCTAAGGCCACAGTCACATTTTCTGCCAAATGTGTTTTAATCAAGCCTAAAATGAAATATTTTTCTTCTTGATATTTCTGACCTGGACAAAATGTGACCCCCTCAACAAGGTGGCAAACGGTGAACTATGATAAACTTTCCGTCAGCAATAGTCCCCAGTTCAACGGTTTCCATGGTGACCATGGGTGTTCATAGCTGTTTTAAAAGTGCCCCTCTCTTAATCCTATCCCTCTTTGATGTTGAAACAAATAAAAAAGGGTAAACTAAAATTTAAATTTTTGTCAAAAGCAATTCTCAAGCCCTGTAATTTCAAGTACATTTAGGTGGAAAAATACTTTGGGTCTAAAAGCGTACTCTGAGTAGCTCTAAAAGTATTCATTCAATCGTATTTATTGAGCACTTATTGTGTGCACAGCACTGTACTAAGTGCTTGGAATGTACAATTCGGCAACAGATAGAGACAATCCCTGCCCAACAACAGGCTCACAGTCTAAAAGATCCATCTCCTGGTCATGAAATTCTACAAATGATTAAAAGATTTATTTTTTTAATAAGCATTTACTGAATCAGATATAAAAGCACTAAAATGTCATTTTTTAAATGCCAACCCAGTTCTAGAGAGTTCATTTCCCACCCACAAACAATTACAAGGGTGCTCCAAAAAGATTAACCAGAAATTTTTTTTTTAAGAAACTATATATTCTAAGAAATGAGAATACGGTTTCAAGGGTGTCATTAGATTTTAATTCTACTCTGTGTGTCTTAATCAAGTCTAAATTAAATACTTTTCTTCTTGGTATATCTGACTTCACCAAAATGTTAAACCCTAACAGATGGGGAAGGGACTGCTCGGCCCCAGTAGCCCTCCAAAAATATAACTAATGAGGCTTATTGCCATTCAGTCAATCAAAACTATTTACTGAGCACTTTTTGTGTGTAGAGCACTGTACTAAGCACTTGAGAGACTACAACACAACAGAGTTGGTAGACACTCTCCCCACCTACAACAAGCTTAGAGTCTAGAGCTTAGGGTCTACATTCCTGGCTTCACCTCTATTCCACTTCTTTCTAAGTACATTCTGCTGAAATCTTCTACTGGTATTTAACTACCGGAGTTAGTGAAGGTTTTTAAATGGCAATGATTTTAATTTATGAAGTGTTTCCAAAGCTCCTGCGTGACTTGCAAAGCCCTATGAAGTAAAAACCAACCTGAATATTCTGGCAACATGAGTGCTTTGAAGGGGAGATTGGAAGAGCCAGGCTTCCCTGTTGGCAAGCTTTTTACATGTCTGGGTCGATTAGCGAGACTGAACTTCCCCGGGTGTTGCCTTTTGGTCTACCGGTGACCTCAGGCCCTCAGTAAAGGCTAATTTGTTCCTTTGACCAGAAGGGATTGTCTCATCCTCTAAATATAGCATTCTCCGATTAGGAGAGCTGGGTAGCTAGAGTTTCTTGGTCATTAGTTGCTTCCTGCAGGATAGCACGCTCACTCTGACCAAAGAGGGGGTCATTTAGACCAAACGTTTTTGGTAACCTCCAGAATCACTCATCTGAAATCCCGCAACTCTCGGGCTGGGTGGCCAGGATCCAGAGACCCACATCTCCCCCCTTCACAGGGCTCCACGGGGCTCTGAGGACCAGAGTGAAAAGCCCCCCCCAGCTTTTCAGGAGCCACGCTCCATCCACCCTGTAATAATAATAGTTGTATTTGTTAAGCACTTAGTATGTGCCAGGCACTGGGTTGGATACAAGCAACTGAGGTGGGACACAGTCCCTGTCTCATATGGGGCTCAGAGTCTTACTCCCCTTTTACATATGAGGTAACTGGGGCACAGAGAAGTGACGTGAATTGCCTAAGGTCACACAGCAAACAAGTGGTGGAGCCGGGATTAGAACCCACATCCTTCTGACTCCCAGGCCCATGCTCTAGCCAGTAGGCCATGGTGGGCAGGCTGAAGCCCAGCACCAAGCAAACCAAAGCTCTCCCACCATTAGCGTCCCGAAATTTGCCCCGGCCACCAGCACACTCCCGTCGGGGGCCAAGTCTCACTTGGGACAACATTTGGACTGTTGGCGAGGGGGACATTATGGCAACTCAGACAGGACAGATGAGGAGATGGATTGAACTACTACTCTTAACTGGGGTAATTTCTGCTTTGGAATTTTTTTTGGGGTACTGACTAAATGCTTACTCTGTAACAAGCACTGTACTAAGCACTGGGGTAGATACATGCTATTCAGGTTGGACTCCACCCCTGTCTCACATGGGACTCACAGTCTAAATGTGAGGGAGGAGGATTTAATCCCCATTTTACAAATGAGGTAACTGAGGCACAGAGAAGTTGAGAAGCAGCGTGGCTCAGTGGAAAGAGCCCGGGCTCGGGAGTCAGAGGTCATGGGTTCGGATCCCGGATCTGCCACTTGTCAGCTGTGTGACTGTGGGCAAGTCACTTAACTTCTCGGTGCCTCAGTTACCTCATCTGTAAAATGGGGATTAAGGCTGTGAGCCTCAAGTGGAACAACCTGATTACCTTGTATCTACTCCAAGACGCTTAACAAATACCAACATTATTATTATTATTTAAGTGACTTGCCCAAGGTCACACGGCAGAGAAGTAGCAGAGCTGGGATTAGAACGCGGGTCCTCTGACTCCCAGGTCCGTGCTCTTTCCCCTAGGCCGTGCCGCTTCATTGGATTAATTTTTACCTATTTTTCCCATTTGCTCCCTTTCCCCATTTTAGGTTGCTAACCCTTGATCTGAACTAATTGCCACACACTCTTCCAGAATTAATTACAGCACTTTGTACCCTGTGAATGTTCAGTAAATGCTGGTATAGCTACCCTAACAGAAGGATAATCCCTGATGTACTGGGACGAAGAGTGCCCAATCAAATAATGTCTGACCAAAAAAAACCATGCCGTAGTGGATAGAGCATGGGCCTGAGAGTCAGAAAGTCATGGGTTCTAATCTCAACTCCGCCGCATGTCTGCTCTGTGACCTTAGGCAAGTCACTTCACTTCTCTGTGCTTCAGTTACCTCACCTGTAAAATGGGGAATAAGACTGTGAGCCTTATGCGGGACACAGAATATGTCTGATTTGCTTGTATCCACCCCAGTGCTTAGTATAGTGCCTGGCACATAGTAACAAATACCATAATTACTATCATAATTATTATTATTTTAAAAGTCCAGGGGAAGCCAAACAGATATTTAAAAAAATACAACCAATCTATGAAGAAACCCAACTTTATACTCTATAAAGTTTGTAGAGCCGTTAAAACGAAGTTACCTGGTCATATTTCTTGTGGAATGAAAATCATCCATGGCAGTTTTTATATGGAATTAAGGGAGGAAATAACAAAAATATAATCTGGCAAAGAGTTGACGAGTTTGCCTACAAACATACTGATTTAAGGATTAACTTGCTACTGATAAAGAAAGCGATGGTAGCGGGGGCTGAAGTTCTATTCTGAAAAACAATCATCTCTCTGGGCAGAGTCCTGGGTTCATTCTTCTCCATCCTTTTTTGGGAAACAGTTAACAAAACTGATGGGGCAAGTGCCACGGCATCTTTCCGCTCTGCACAGTAAGCTCGTTGAGGATAAGGAACGTGTCTACCAATTCCATTATATCATAGTCTCCCAAGCGCTTGGAACATTGCTCTGCACACAGTAAGTGCTCAGTAAATACCATTCATTGACTGATTGGGTTTAACGCAACCCTTTTCATTTTCTGCCAGATCAACTAAGATCTAAAACTTCTGCTTTGGCAAGAGCTCTTCATCTTCTTCAGACTCCACCTTCAGGAAATCTGGTTCAGTAGTAGGCTTTGATCGTTACGGAAAAGGAGTTTAAACTCCAACCTGGGACATGATGAGGTTTTTATAAAAACGGGCTCTCCAAAAGACAGCGCTACACCAATCAGGAGTGGAGCTGGGCCATGACATATGTTTAATGTTTGGGTATGTAAATTTCACACATCTCCAGCTCTGCCAAGAGAAAGGGAATCCAGCTGCTTTCCTTGCAGTGGTGAAAAGTCTTTTTATTTGATAGTTACAACATGTCACAGCTAATATTCTGCTTTGAATTTTCTTCTCTATTGCTCTTGGTTTGGTTCCCTTATTTGGTATTCATGCTATTTTTTTTAAAACCACGCAGCAATGTGCATTTCAGGGAAATCTTTATCATGTGCTTTGCTCATTCATATTGAACGGTGTTACAGAGCTATTGCCTTCAAAGGGTGCACATTCTCTGGACCCGCAGCTGAGTTTCATTATTACACTCTCCTTTCTATATGAGGTTGGTATTACATGGAATTCACTTCCCATTCCCTTAAAATGTAGCCAGACCCCGAAGCCAAGCTTCCTTTGTAGTTAGTTACTGCTAATAATCAGACTTTGTACTTATATAGCACCTTTCATCCAATGATTTCAAAGCTCTTTATAAGCATTCTCTTATTATCCCTTTATACACTTCTATGACATTAGTAAGTATTCTACACTCCTCTCCCAGATAAAGAAAAGGGAACCCAGAGAATATTAGTGACTGGAATAGTCACGTAGCACTGAGCACAGGTTTAATGATGGATTCCTTTGGGCAAGAAATCTACACTTTTATCCACAGAAAGGCAGGAATTCGACTTAACTCTAGACTGTAGACTCACTGTGGGCAGGGAACGTGTCTGCCAAATCTACTGGTACTCTCCTAAGCGCTTGGTACAAGTGCCCTGCACACAATAAATGCTCAATAAATACCATTCATTGATTGATCAAATTGGATGGGTTCAATGTTCCAAGACACTAAAATATTACTAAAGGACTTGGAAGTGATTTAGGCGGGATGCCTCCTGATCAGATTTCTTGCCCAAAGGAATCAATCTCCAATGAGTCTCCCAGAATTAGACAAAATAAAGGCAAAATTAGGCCTTCATTCATGCAGATATATTTAAACATCTTTAAGAAGTGAGCGGGTCCCTTGAGATAGGTATTCAGCTGAAACTCATCAAAACTGAATGCCTGAACAGAAGGGAGATGAAAGGGATATCTGCGTAGGAAGAGAATTATGGGGTAAGAAGATCCCTCGACTTTCTTAATTCCCCAACCTCGTCTACTCCCATTCATTTCCCCTCCATTTCTGGCTTTCTCAGCAAAATGGCAGGAGAAGAGTTGGGCTCAAGGACGATACCATACGCTTAGAATTTTAACATTTCAGTTTTCTGTATTCTTGCGATTCCCACTCATAATGCATACAGGGGGCTTAGTGCATCTTTGAATAGCTAATAATCTTGGATAGAAACAAACCAATAACAATGCAGTAAAGCTTATCAAAACTACATTGGGAAGGGATATGATGCCAGAGTAAAAAAGGAATGATTGCAGCAATCTGGAAAATCAAATCAACGAATAGTATGTTTTGTAAGCAGGGCACTGTACTAAGTATCTGGGAGAGTACAAAAGAATTGAGACACACGATCCCTTCCCTCAAGGAGTTTACAATGTTAATGGGAGAAGAAATCAGAGATGCTGTCATCTAAGTGTTCTATCCTTTCCTTCTCTTTTATATTTCAATTTCTCCAACCCACAAGGAGGACGTTTGTCACAAGCAACAACACCGCTGCCCGCGTGCACGTGCACACGCGGACACTCAAACGTCTCCATGTGCATGCTCCATGTCATTTTAAATGCTTACGCTAAGCGGAAGTGTTGAAGTGGTGGACAGCAGGGGGAAGTAGAGTGGGCACAGGAGAAATTGATCAGAGAGGGCCTCCTTGAAGAGATGGGATTTCAGAAGGGCTCTGTAGATGCGGAGAGCAGTGGCCTGCCGGATGTGAAGGGGGAGGGTGTTTCAGCAGAAGGGAGGGTGGGAGTAAGAGGTCGGTGGTGGAACAGACCAGCACGACGCACAGTGAGTAGGTTGGTTTGAAAAGAACTGAGTGTGCGAGGTGTATTGTATTACGCTTGCAAAGCATACTTTCATAAACCATTTACGATTAGCTTCTGTCATTTGGACATCCAGTTCAGAGTTGCACCAAGATTTTATAAACATGCTAATCATAGTCCCATTCACATCATCCCAGCCTGCCAAACAGATTTGAAAAAAATATCATCCGCCAATACTTTTGCCGAGGTGCCTTCTCCCTATTCGCTATCTTCTACTCTTTGGGTAGCCATCCCTTATTTTAACCTTGATTTCGACTTAAAAAAAAATGGAGGCATTTATGCAAGATGCTTTTACATATAAGATGTGACATTTTCCGGAAACGTATTTCAAAGCATTAAACACAAAGAAATTCAATAGTTTCTCTTCCCTTTCCTGCCCTCTGATTTTTATTACTTCTTCTCCAGGTTGAAGAGCACAGGATACCTTTACTCTACACATTCTCCCAATGGTCAGTGTGACATGGTTCTGACCCTATATAGTTGACTGCCTTAATGGCTCCTGAACCTCTGAATCCAACCCATCTGCACAGCTGTTTCTTGAACCTCGTTTCCCACTGGAGGCGTCTCGCACCTATTTTCGTGGCCATTTTATGAGCAGACAATAAAAATACACTTTGCCAATACATCTTACCAGGTGCCTGTTCACCTGAGGAAATCTTGTCAGGCCTCTTTTCCCAACCCCTTCTAGATATTTATCAAAGTTGCTAAACTTCAGAAGCACCGTTAAACTCCTATACAAGCACCCTCACCCCCTTCCTCTGTCTTCTTCCACATTCCCTCAAATGCCCAAAAGTTCTAATATTCACCATATACCATTCAGGGGGTGGGTAAACAGATAACCAGAAAGTGCAGACTGAAGATCTAGGCACTGTGAGGGAGAAAGAAGGAGAGGAAACGAGGGAGAAGAGAATGGGAAGGCAAAAAACATGAACAATGGGGATTGAAGTCTCAAGCCTTGAGAAGCAGCGTGGCTTAGTGGAAAGAGCCCGGACTTGGGAGTCAGAGGTCATGGGTTCTAATCCCGACTCTGCCACTTGTCTGTTTGTGACCCTGGGCAAGCTGTTTAACTTCTCTGTGCCTCAGCTACCTCATGTGTAAAATGGGGATTAAGATTGTGAGCCCCACGTGGGACAACCTGATTACCCTGTATCTATCCCAGCGCTTAGAACAGTGCTTGGCACATAATAAGTGCTTAATACATACCATGATCATTTATCATTAAGTCCTGAAATACACTGGATACCTAGCAAGGGGGCCCTCTCTTAGACCATCGTAGTCTCACCTGTGTTATATCCAATGAAAACCAGATCTAGACTAAGTAGCCATAATTTACTACTAGCTTGTGAAAAGATCAGTGGAAGGGGGCTGACTCGTGTAACTTGTTTCCCTCCTTTCTCAAACATTAATTATTTTTCACATGAAGTTTGCCAATTACAAATGGACCTGCCACCTAATAATTAGGTATCTGGGTTTGAGCATCACTCATCTTACTCATTTGAACACCGAGAATGGTGTGAATACTTAATGGAGCACGGCAGAGTGAGTCAACTGGAAGCTAAAGACATCTGAAACAAAGACATGACAGATGGCGTGGTATAGTGGAAAAGAAACTTTCATCTAGAGACAACCCCTCTCTATTTCAAGAATACGATGTACCTCTTAGGCGGGCATATTGTGGAAAGAGCAAAATCACATTATAAACATAGAAAGTCAGTCAGTCAATCAGCTTAATTGAGCCTCTACTGTGTGCCGGGAACTGCATTAGGAGCACCAGGGAGTTTCAGAGGTAGTTTAAGACATGAATGACCTGACCCAGAGCCAGTTATATGTAAACAAACAGCAACAGGGCCTAGGATGCTCTAAAATCACTGGAAACCACTCCTGTGGAATATCCTTCTTGAGAAAGGCAGGCAAGTCACAGCTATCTCAATGACTTGGGTCTTCCTGTCACCTTCCATTCTCTCTCAGTAGTAGATTTGAGATTGCCTTGCCTCTGCTGTGAACATTTGCCCCTTCTACCACTAAATTAGGTGAGGAAAAGAAAGAACAAGAGACAGCAAAGACGCAGGTCACGTTTTGGTGCTTCAGTGAGCATTTCTCCTCCCTGCCTCATTAGCATCTAATTGAGAACTCACTGCATGCAGAGCACTGGACTAAACACTTGGGAATATACAATAAGAATAAAAGACATGGCCTCTGCTCTCGAGGAGCAATGAAAGAGAATGCAAGAGAAAACATAGATTCAACTGGTAAAAGCCAAAAAAAAAAAAAAGGAATATGTGGGAACAAATGAATCAATACACATGAAAGTTCTACAGATGACTAAGGGGATGACCTGTGCATGGCTAGTCGGGAATGTCTCCAAGAGGAGATGTTTGTTGTTTTTAAAGAGCACTTTGAAAAAGGGGAGGGACTTGGTTTGGTGGGTTTGAATGGGGAGACAATTCCCGCATGGATGGGTAGATGAAAAGGGTAAGAGGGTCTACAGTGAGGTACAGCTATGAGGGTGGCTTGGGCCGTGCAAAGAGGGAGAACTAGGGCACATGTAAGAAAAGAGTGAAAGGAAGGAAGGAGCTAGCTAAAGGACAGCTTTGGAGCCAATAGTCAGGACAAATGTTGTTTTTCAATGACAGAAGTGTGTAGCCAACGGTGGTTTTGAGGACAGGAGGGATGTGTTCAGAATGGTGGCTGGAGGAGATGATCCGGGCAATGAAGCATTGGATAGACTGAAGAGGGGAGAGACTGACAGAGCAGGGAAACCAGTAAGGAGACTGATGCAGTAATGCAGCCAAGAAGTAACCAGATCTTGGGCCCGAGTGCTGCCCGGAAATGTGGAGGAAAGAAGTGACCGAGGTAAATATTCTCCGATGGAAACCTCGGAATTCAGGGAAGGATTCGGGAGAAGGTGCTGCAAGAAATACATGGCTAAATAAACCCCAGCTTCAAATCATATTGGACAAGTAGTATGCTTGATTTTCTGAACTTCTTAATCCCCGCCTACCATTTAACCTTTTAATCAACCAATAATATTTGGTTGATTAAAACTGTGTGCAGAGCACCGTACTGAAGTGCTTGGAAGAGAAAAATATAGTACAGTTAACCGTACCAATGACCGCTAAATTGACTCAGTAAGCCAAGGAACTTTCAGAGTAGACTGGTAAGGGATGGGTTAGTACATTTGGAAAGTTGGGACCCTGGGTTTCAGAGCCTCCCACTCTCTGATTCATTATTCAGGAACTCATTATTGAAATCCTGTGCTCTTCCCATCTTTAGGCTATTTTCCTACTGAATAAGACTTCCAACAATAGATGGGTAGGGATAAGGCAAAGAGTGAAACTTTCATCAGTCAATTTCCTACTCTTTAGCTGCTCTAGTCATATATCTCAGGTGGAAGTAAATTTAAACTATTTGCAAAAATGAGTTTTCAGTTACTTGTGAATTTAATTTATCTATGTCCATCTGTGCTTCTGTTAATCCATACCTGCACACACAGATAGACCACTGCGAGGAATGTCATCTAATAACTCTAAGAATTACTTTAATAGACACACACTAAGAGGACTAAAGGAGAACCTAATAATAATAATAATGTTGGTATTTGTTAAGCGCTTACTATGTGCCGAGCACTGTTCTAAGCGCTGGGGTGGACATAGGGGAATCAGGCTGTCCCACGTGGGGCTCACAGTCTTAATCCCCATTTTACAGATGAGGGAACTGAGGCACAGAGAAGTTAAGTGACTTGCCCACAGTCACACAGCCGACAAGTGGCAGAGCTGGGATTTGAACTCATGAGCCCTGACTCCAAAGCCCGTGCTCTTTCCACTGAGCCACGCTGCTTCTCAACCTACAGCTGGAATTTTAAAAATGGTAAATGGAAAGCAGGAAAAATCTTTTTGGGGAGACTCTCTGCTATATATAAGAAATCAAGAAGTTTAAATAGAGAAGACAACTTAATGAATTGTTACTAGTGTCTTTCTGTACAGTACAAAGTTGTCCTTTCTATCTACTGGAAGAAAGTGCTATTGCTAGTATTTACAATTTAGAACAAAGATAAAAATATCTATGAGGACAAGGTTTTGTTCTGTCCTTTACTAATCTCCATTGCAAACAAGACCCCAGGTTCTTCTGGACTGGTTACTGGAGAACGTAGGTGACTGCACACTCCTGGAACCACAGTGTAAATTTCAGATCGAAGCCTGGCCTAGCGGACCTGACCTTTGTGGCATGTCAGATTCAGGAAAAATGCTGACAGCACCACAAAGGCCTTGCTACACTGACTTTACGAAAGCCTTTGACTCCATCAGTAGATCTGGACTCTGGAAATTGCTCAGTAAATCTTGGTTGCTCTGAGCCGTTCATTAATGTACAGGGCTCTAAACACAGAAAGTGCTCAGTAACCACCATTGATCGATTACTTGCTTCACAAGATTATGGCAAATCATTGGGAGTGCCCTGTCTGTCTGATCCAGTCCCTACTGCTCATGAGGAAAGCAGGAGTGCAGGCAAGGCCCAATCAATTAATGGTATTTGAATGCTTACTTCATGCAGAGCACTATACTATGCGCTTATACTAATTTATGCAATTTATTTCACATAGCAATGTTGAAGGGGACCTGGCCACAGCTATTAGAAGATGTTTCCATTCTCCAAGAAATTCTTCCCTATCAGCTGGCTAAAAACATCATCTCCAATCAGAGACAATAATGGTAGAGAAGCAGCGTGGCTTAGAGGAAAGAGCACAGGCTTGGGAGTCAGAGGTCATGGGTTCTAAGCCCAGCTCCACCAACTTGTCAGCTGTGTGACTTTGGACAAATCACTTAACTTCTCTGTGCCTCAGCTCCCTCATCTGTAAAATGGGGATTAAGACTGTGAGCCCCAGGTGGCTCAACCTGACTACCTTGTCTCTACTGCAGGGCTTAGAACAGTGCTTGGGACGTGGTAAGCAAAAGAAAATACCATTATTAATCGATCTTTAAAAATCTGCACACCTACGTCTATAGTTATATGTACATTCAATTGTTTTCTCAGTTATTTCATCCTAACATATTTGTGCTACATACTGTTACATCTTTATTCGTTCTGCTCCCCCTATATGTCTATAACAAGTATTTTATCTCCTCCAGTAGAGTGTAAGCTCCCTGACAGCTGGGAACATATCTTGCCTCTGTTGTACATCCCCAAGCACTTAAAGTGTTTAGAACTTGGGAGGTGTTCAATAAATACCTTAGATGAACTGATTGATTAGCTGCTATACGTGGATGGCTGCATTCCAGAAACTCACCCAGGAAAACTCTCCGAAGATTGTAAACAGCTTTGCGATAGAGCCAAGTGCTACAAGCTGAAAGTAAACCTGATGGAAACGGAAATATGTCAAGGTGTTCCAGGGATTCCCTACCATATGAGCAAAGATTTTCACTGGGAAAGTCCTAGACATGGAGGTAGAACTTAATGGAATTTTCAGTCAACAGTTTTATATCCACGATTCAAATTTAATATCGTGCAGGGGACCGACCCAGATACTATATTATGACAGTCCAGTCTTCAATGCAGTCAAACTCTCTCTAAAACTGAAGGCAGTAAAAGAGATTGCCCTCAGAGATAAAGTAAAAGCAATCATACTTTACTTTACAAGGGAGTGACCTTGAAGTTTACCAAATCCAATCTGATCGTTTTTGACAGGAGAATCCATCATATCATTATACATTCAATTCAGATTACAACACAGTTGTTATAAGAGCTCTGAAGATACGGCTTTTGTAGAATTGCTATAAAGCCATAAGGGCCCAGAATATGCATAGCAGCTATCCGAGCTGAACTGAAATGTATCTCTTCAAGCACTTAGTATAGTGGTCTGCACACATTAAGCACTCAAGAAATAGCATTGACAAAAAGTATTAACTCTTTTGGATCACTAGGAGACAGTTCAAGTGCTTAGCACAGTGCTCTGCACACAGACGGAACTCGATGAGTGCTATTAATTGATTCATGTTTTGGCTGGGAATGCACGATGTAGGTGGCAATAATGCAACTGGATTCTAACCCCTGTTACTTGTCTCACTTTGGGTGTCACTTTAGGTAGTAGGTTTGGCAATAAATGGGAAGCAGAATTTGACATCTTTTAAACAAGTTGGCCACGTGAGTCACGGTTTTTTAAAGTTCTCTATTAGAGCTCCACTACTAGAGCCCTAATCAAAGAAATATATCAATATCTGAATTCAATTTGAGATGCAATTACATTGGTTCACTATTAGATTCAGCTCACATCAATATTTTAAATGTAGATTCCTATCTCCTCTCTAGTTATGTTTAATTGATTTAAAATACCCTCCGGTCACATGAGAACAATTCGTACGTTTAAAGGGAAAGAGGGCCGAGAAAGGCAGGTAAGAGGGTTCTTTCGTCAACAAAGATATTTCTGATGGAGAAATTCCACCCTTATGTGTTAGTGCCATTGAAAGAATGTCTCTTCTACTCTGATCCCAAAGAAGTATAGAAGGGGAAATTTTCTAGCCCCTACGTCTACCGGGTTGGTTGTTGAGCATTGCCCGAAACAGGGGAGGTCAGACACCAAGAGCGCTTTTGAATGGCACTACGGTCTCTTGGGCCAAAAGATCGATCCCGGCTTAGCCACTCATGTAGGCTGTAGCTTAGGGTTTGGGACGTGGGAGACAGGCAGGGCCAGACTGGCTCCAAACCTCTTACGGCACTGTCCCAGTAAGAGTGGGAAGGGGAGGAGAAGTCTGAGCAGAAACGCCTTTACTTGTGCTGCAGTGCTGGCCTCCGGAGTGGCTCCAGAGTGGCTAGAAGCAAACATGGAGTCGCTTGGATCCAGTTAGAAGAGCGGTGTTGAAGATGGAAGGGCTGATATTGGCTCCTTGAGTGGGAGTGGCGGAGACTGGCTAAGAGAGGTTGGGCGGGGGGAGAAAGTTGGGAAAATCTGGGCCGAAGTCGCCTTCTTGCATGTTGTCTTAAAACAGACAAATTCACATCAGCCCGAGAAGTTCCGTAAGCGTTCAATGGCTGCAGAGGGCCTGACCATGAAATGGTGCTTCCTCAAGATGTAGAATTGGGTGGGGCGCTGCAAACTGAATGCTTTTACAGGGAAAATGTTGAGAGATGTGGTCTAAAAATGGCACTCGGCAACAAAGGAACCAATCCATCCTATCTCTTATTAGAAGTAATACTATTAGAAGTAGTAATAACAGTAATAGAATTTGTTAAGCACTTATTCTGCATTAAGCACTGTGCTAAGTGCTGGGGTAGATTTGGGATAATCAGATTGTACCCAGTCCCCGCTCCCAGAAGGCTCACAGTCTAAGAGGAAGGGATAACAACTATTTAATCCCCATTTTACAGGTGAGGAAACTGATGCAGAGAAGCTATGCAACCTGCCCAAGGTCTCGAGGCCGGTACCTGGAGGACACAGGTCTCCTGACTCCCAGCATTGAGCTCTTTCGATCGGTATCTAGGTGACCCATAGAATCACTGGGGAAAGAGGCTGAAGGAATATTATCCCCATCCTAGGAAAAACACGTGCTTTCCAAAAGAGAAGATATACTTTGCACCGAGCCATCCTCGTTTAGTCACACAGCCCCCATGTAGCCAACAGCATCGAAAGCAAGATGGCTAGCAGAGGGAGCAAGCATTGCCTGTGGCCACAAAAAATCACCAAAGCTCCAAATCCTTTTGAGCAACAGTACAGAGACTGTGCCTCCACCTGTTCCATAAGCTGTTATTAAGGACGGCACTCACGTTATCCAAATTATGGGTTGTGAGGGGTCTCATAACATTTTGCTAAAACTCGGGGAATTGAAACCATAACAAGTACAACCCAAACAAACAAGTAGAACGCAGTTGTCCTCGAGGAATATCTCCTTTAAGATAAAGTCATCCTCACTGCAGCCACGTGACCCACTCTGTACCCCGAGAAACCACAATTTCCGGGCTAGGGGCTGGCCCCGTTTGCTGTCTTTTATGGCCAGAAGACTCCGTAGGGCTTAAGTGAATTTACCTTCCTTTGAGACAAATCTGCAGGAATAGGCTCCAGCTCAAAGATGGCCCCATCTTATCCCTCACCTACTCTCATTCTAGGAATAAAATCCTGTCCCTGGGCAAATCCAGGCAAATTCACATTTTCCTCTCCCTTTACTCTCTCAAGTATATATCTAAATTGCATGGTGTTTTTGTTTTTTTTGAAACGGCCACCCGATATTCGCTTCGGTAAAAGTCTGGTAGGAGCAAAAACAGTTGGGACAAATTTTTCAGTTTGAGTGCGGCTATGTCAGCTCAGTTTATAACCTTATCTCCGGCTTCTTTAGCTACTGCAGTTTTCAGATAAGGATTTAAACCGGACCCACACAGTCAATCCAGTAGGGGGCAACGATGGATACACAATTCTGTAATTTCAAGAAAACATCCACTACCTATTACATAAGCAGTTCGGGGCTCTGACTTACCCACACGTGCAAAAATCCTAAGAAATAGAAGCTCGGTTTTCTGCCTCATTTGGTAGAAAAGGCAGTTCCCATCAATAGATGGGGGAGAAAAAGTGTCCATTGGAGTTCTCTCCAAAACCACTGGCATGAAACCATCTGCCCGAGGGCTATGAAGTGAAATCTGCCGAAAAGCCGGAGGGATCGCGTTGGCGCTAAGTCTGCTATGAAATACTACATCGCTTAGCCAAACTGCCCCTCGACGGGCTGCATTTCACGCCTGCAGGGCGGATGCCAAACTCTTCCTGGGTGCTGGGCCAATATTGACTGATTTCGGCAAAACACCTGGAGTTTCTTCAGGCCCGAGGCCAACAGCCCCACACGGGGAATGGCAGGGCCTGGGCCTTTCCTTAAGGGTTAAGCAGGAGGGCCACCCTATGGCATCCACTGATTTCGGGGAGACACCTGGACTTTCACCAGGCCCAAGGCCAACAGCCCCACACGGGCAATGGCAGGGCCTGGGCCTTTCCTTAAGGGTTAAGCAGCAGGGACACCCTTTGGTACTGACTGATTTCAGGGAAACACCTGGACTTTCTTTAGGCCCAAGGCCAACAGCCCCACACGGGGAATGGCAGACCTGGGCCTTCCCTTAAGGGTTAAGCAGCAGGGCCGCCCTTCGGAGAACCCATTCCTCCTCGGGTCCCACTGGCCCAGTAACACAATTGCTCTGCCTTTAGCACTTTCCCCCCGACTTTCAGAAGGGGCTGCCTGCCTGCCTCAGTTTCCAGACGGCAGCGCAAGGCGGGACGCTGAGCATTATTTTGTGCCTTCCCCCATGCCGAGCCCTCAGGGACTTGAGATTTGGCCGAGTGGAAGGCTGTTCCTCTCCCCCTCCCCACTGTGGGCAATATGGAGCGACTCCCCCTGGGACCTGTTGCCCCCCAGGGACCTCAGCCCTTGATGCCCGGAGCCCGGGGGGGGCGTCCCTGGCCCTCTGCATTTGGAGGGGTGATGCCCCGAGGGGATGACACCCACCCAGGGTCATCTGTATCTTGTCCTGGCCCAACCGGTCCCTTGGGGCCAGAGGCGAGGGCAGCGTCCCCCGACGCGGGGCGACCCTGGGGGACCCTGGGGGAGCGGGTGGGGATGGGCACGCACACCGGCGCTCAGAACAGTGCTTGGCACCTAGGAAGAGCTGAACAAATAGCACCGTCGGGATCATCCCTCACCTGCTCCCGGGCCCCTCCGCAGCCGCAGGTTGCTCGAACCTCGCAGATGCTCTGCGTCCAAGGACTCGCACCACCCTGCACCGCCTCCGAAGAGCCTGCAGAGGGAGCCGGAGAGCGCCGCGCGGCCCGGGGCTCCCTGGGAAATGGAGTCCGGCGGCCCGGACTTCAAATCCCGTCGGCCCCCGCGCGGAGGGGGCGGGGCCCGGCCTTACCGGCGGGATGGGGAGGGAGGCGGGTTTCTCTGAGGCCCCCAGCAGTTTGAGAAATCATTGATTTCTCAGTGATTCATTGATTTATCAATCAATTTCTGCGTGAGGCCCGCGAGGAGCAGCGTGGCTCAGTGGCAAAACTCCGGGCTGGGGAGTCAGGGGTCACGGGTTCTACTCCCGGCTCCACCACTTGTCAGCTGTCACTTCACTGGGCCTCAGTTCCCTCATCTGCAAAATGGGGATTAACTGTGAGCCTCACGTGGGACAATCTCATTACCCTCTATCGACCCCAGCGCTTAGAACAGTGCTCTGCACATAGTAAACGCTTAACAGATACTGACATTATTATAGAGAAGCAGCGTGGCTCAGTGGAAAGAGCCCAGGCTGGGGAGTCAGAGGTGATGGGTTCGAATGCTGACTCTGCCACTTGTCAGCTGTGTGACTGGAAAATCACTTCACTTCTCTGGGCCTCAGTTCCCTCATCTGTAAAATGGGGATTAAGGCTGTGAGCCTCACAAGGGACAACCTCATTACCCTCTATCGACCCCAGCGCTTAGAACAGTGCTCTGCACATAGTAAGTGCTTAACAGAGAGCAGCGTGGCTCAGTGGAAAGAGCCTGGGCTTTGGAGTCAGAGGTCATGAGTTCGAATCCCAGCTCTGCCACTTGTCAGCTGTGTGACTGTGGACAAGTCACTTAACTTCTCTGGGCCTCAGTTACCTCATCTGTAAAATGGGGATTAAGACTGTGAGCCCCACGTGGGACATCCTGATTCCCCTGTGTCTACCCCAGCACTTAGAACAGTGCTCGGCACATAGTAAGCGCTTAACAAATAACAACATTATTATTATTATTATTATTAACAGATACCGACATTATTATAGAGAAGCAGCACGGCTCAGTGGAAAGAGCCCGGGCTGGGGAGTCAGAGGTCATGGGTTTGAATCCCGACTCTGCCACTTGCCAGCTGTGTGACTGGGGGCAAGTCACTTCACTTCTCTGTGCTTCAGTTCCCATCTGTAAAATGGGAATGAAGACTGAGCCTCACGAGGGACAACCTCATTACCTGTATCGACTGCAGCGCTTAGAACAGTGCTCTGCATTCATTCATTCAATAGTGTTTATTCATTCAATGGTATTGATTGAGGGCTTACTATGTGAAGAGCACTGTATTAAGCACTTGGAATGTGCAATTCGGCAACAGATAGAGACAATCCCTGCCCATTGACGGGCTTACAGTCTAATAAGCGCTTAACAAATACCAACATTATTATTATTACATAGTAAGCCCTTAAATGCCATTATTATTATCTTGTTATATGTTGCCGAATTGTCCATTCCAAGCGCTTAGTACAGTGCTCTGCACGTAGTAAGCGCTCAATAAATACTATTGAATGAATTAATTTGGCAACAGATAGAGACAAACCCTGCCCATTGGCGGGCTTACAGTCTAATAAGCGCTTACCAAATACCAACATTATTATTATTATTACAATGTAAGCCCTTAATAATAATAATGTTGGTATTTGTTAAGTGCTTACTATGTGCAGAGCACTGTTCTAAGCGCTGCGGTAGACATAGGGGAATCAGGTTGTCCCACGTGGGGCTCACAGTCTTAATCCCCATTTTACAGATGAGGGAACTGAGGCCCAGAGAAGTGAAGTGACTTGCCCCCAGTCACACAGCTGACAAGTGGCGGAGCTGGGATTCGAACTCATGACCTCTGACTCCAAACAAATGCCATTATTACTATATCATTATCTGTGGCCGAATTGTCCATTCCAAGCGCTTAGTCCAGTGCTCTGCACAGAGTAGGCGCTCAATCAGTATTACTGAATGAATAAATACTATCGAATGAATGAATGCAGAGCACTGTTCTAAGCGCTGGGGTGGATAGAGGTCCCTCATTGAATGAATGAATGATTGCGGGGCGGGCGGGTGGCGTCTACCGGGTCGCGGCTGCTGAGGTCGCCCGGCTGCGCTGTCGAATCTGCCGTTGGGGAACGTCAGACGGGGGGCGGGGCGCGTGTGGAATCTGCGGATGGCGGGAGGGCGGCAGGAGGACTGGCAAGAGGCCGGGCGGGAGGACTGGCAGAAGGACTGGCAGAAGGACTGGCAGGAGGCCCGACAGGAGGACTGGACGCGGTCATGGCGGGGCCCCCGGCCTCAGACGGCCCGGGCTCGGCCGAGGCCCCGCTGCAGTACAGCGTCCTGCTGCAGCAGCTGGTCGGTGAGCGGCGGCGGCCGTGGCCCGGGCCCCTGGAACCCGGCGTCCTGGGCGGCATCCCCAGCCCCGCCAAGAGCGAGGAGCAGAAGATGATCGAGGCGGCCATGGAGAGCTGCGCCTTCAAGGCGGCGCTGGCCTGTGTGGGAGGTGAGCCCCGGCCCAACGCCGTCGCCGTTCCCTCGGTCCCATCTATTGAGCGCTTACTCTGTGTCATGGGAAGCAGCGTGGCTCGGTGGAAAAGCCCGGCCTTGGGAGTCAGAGGTCATGGGTTCCAATCCCGCCTCTGCCCCTTGTCACCAGTGTGAGTGGGGGCGAGTCACTTGACTTCTCTGGGCCTCAGTGACCTCATCTGTAAATGGCCCAGTGGAAAGAGGCCGGTTTTGGGAGTCAGCGGTCATGGGTTCCAATCCCGGCTCTGCCCCTTGTCAGCTGGGTGACTGGGGGCGAGTCACTTGACTTCTCTGGGCCTCAGTGACCTCATCTGTAAATGGCTCAGTGGAAAGAACCCGGGCTTAGGAGTTAGAGGTCTTGGGTTCCAGTCCCGACTCTGCCCCTTGTCAGCTGGGTGACTTTAGGCAAGTCACTTCACTTCCCTGGGCCTCAGTGACCTCATCTGTAAAATGGGGATTAAGACTGTGAGCCTCATGCGGGACAACCTGATGACCTTGTATCTCCCCCAGCGCTTAGAACAGTGCTCTGCACATAGTAAGCACTTAACAAATATCAACATTATTATTATTATTATTGACTTCTCTTGGCCTCAGTGACCTCATCTGTAAATGGCTCAGTGGAAAGAGCCCGGGCTTGGGAGTCAGAGATCATGGGTTCCAATCCCAGCTCTGCCCCTTGTCACCTGTGTGACTGGGGGCAAGTCACTTCACTTGTATGTGCCTCAGTTACCTCATCTGTAAAATGGGATGAGGACTGTGAGCTTCACGTGGGACAACCTCATAATAATAATGTTGGTATTTGTTAAGTGCTTACTATGTGCAGAGCCCTGGACTCAGCGCTTGGAATGCTAGAGGAGCGGCATGGCTTAATGGAAAGAATTCGAGCTTGGGAGTCAGAGGTCGTGGGTTCTAATCCCGGCTCCGCCACTTGTCAGCTGGGTGACTTTGGGCAAGTTACTCTTCACTTCTCTGGGCCTGAGTTACCTCATTTGTAAAATGGGGATGAAGACTGTGAGCCCCACGTGGTACAACCTCATTACCTTGTATCTACCCCAGCGCTTAGAACAGTGCTTGGCACATAGTGCTTAACAAATGCCATGATTATTATTATTACAGTTTGGCAACAGAAAGAGACCATTCATTCATTCAATCGTATTTATTGAGCGCTTACTATGTGCAGAGCACTGGACTCAGCGCTTGGGATGTACAATTTGGCAACAGATAGAGACCATCCCTGCCCTGTGACGGGCTCATGGTCTAAAGGGGGGAGACAGACAGCAGAACAAAACAGAACAAAACAAAAACAAGACATTATCAGTACAGTGCTCTGCACATAGTAAGCGCTCAGTAAACACTATTGAATGAATGAAGATAAATAGAATCAAGGGGATGTACATCTCATTAACAAAATAAATAGACTCCCAGGTCCCCTGGCTCTCTGCACACCCTAGACCTCAGTTTCTCCCGCTGCCAAGGGAAGTAATCAGGGCACAACCTCAGGCGTGGGCCACCGGGACTCTTGGGTCCTCTGGCTCTCTTCAGGCCCTGGACCTCACTTTCCCCTACTGCCAAGGGAAGTAATCAGGGCACGACCTCAGGTGTGGGCCTGGACTGACGGGGGATCGGGACTCCTGGGTCCCCTGGCTTTCTGCACGTCCTGAGCCTCATCCCTCCCCCGGACCTCAGTTTCCCCTGCTGCCAAGAAAAGTAATCGTCAGCCCCGCCGCCATGGCCGAGCACGCCTTAGCAGGGAGCCACCTGGGCTTTTTCCAGGTGTGACCGATCCAAATTATATTTTCCAAGCGCTTAGTCCAGTGCTCCGCACACAGTAAGTGCTCAATAAATACGATTGAATGAATCCAGGAAGTCGGGGAGAGGGATTTGGGGCGTTTCTGCTGACCTGGATGCGAGGGATGTGCCTGACACTTTTTTGATACAAAATGTTAGCATCGATGAGCCTTTTTTATGGCACTGAGGTATTTACTATGTGCGAGGCACTGGACTGAACGCTGGGGTGGATGCAAGCTGATCAGGTTGGACACAGTCCCTGTCCCACATGGGGCTCACAGTCTTAATCCTCGTATTACAAATGAGGAAACTGAGGCACAGAGAAGTTAAGTGACTTGCCCATGGTCACCTAGCAGACAAGTGGTAAAGCTGGGATTAGGATCCTTCTGACTCTCAGGCTCTATCCACTAGGCCAAGCTACTTCCTCATATCTGTAAATTACAATTGATATACATATTACAATAACATGCATTTATTAATGTATATTAATGTCTGTACTCCCCAGACTGTAAACTCCTTGTCAGCAAGGAATGTATCTACCAAATCTGTTGTACCCTCCCAAGCAACGCATCAATCAATGCTATTTTTTGAGTGTTTAGTATGTAGCTCTGTACTAAGCTCTTGGGAAAGTACAGTACAACAGAATTAGCAGGTATGCCCTGCCCATAACAAGTTTATAGTCTTTAGGGAGGAATCCACATTAATATAAGTAATTTAAAGATATGTCCCTGACAGTGGTGGTAGCCACATCCCAGAAATAGTGATAATAATAATCACTGTGGTATTTGTTCAACACTATATGTCAGGAAGCACTGTGCTAAATACTGTGGCAAATAGATCTGAGACAGGCCCTGTCCCACATGGGGCTCACACTGTAAGGGGAAGGGAGTGGAAAGAGCCTGGGCGTAGGAATAAGAAGGACCTGGGTTCTAAACCCAGCTCCGCCACTTGTCTGCTAGGTGACCCCGGGCAAGTCACTTAACTTCTCTGTGCCTCAATTCCCTCATCTGTAAAATGGGGATTAAGATTGTGAGCCTTATGCGGGACAGGGACTCCCTCCAACCTGATTATCTTGTATCTATTCAGTACAGTGCTTAAATACCATTAAAAAATAAACAGGTATTTCATCCCCATTCTACAGGCGAGGGAACGGAGGCACAGAAAAGTTGTCTTGGCCAGGGTCAAACAGCAGGCAGTCAGTAGTATTTACTGAGCACCTACTTGATGCAGAGCACTGTACAAGCACTTGAGAGAGTGCAGTGGAATTAACAGGCACTATTCTTCCCTAAATGTGACCAGGTGTGAGTAGAGGGGCAGGAGAATGGCCACTTCCTGGATGCGGCTGGCGTGGCCACCCTGTGAACTACCAGCAGCTCTGCTGGCAAGAGCCCTTCTGCCCCACTTGTAGCCCCCAACTTCCATGAGCGGTGGCCAGGAGGGGCGGCAGTAGAGGGAGAGGGCATCACGTCCATTTTCCTTCCCCCTCACCCTCGTTCCTTCACCTGTCACCCCTCCTGGCTGTCCCTTTTCCCTTTCTCCCCTCCCTCTAGGTCGAGGTGAGCAAACTCTGACCGACTCTGGGAACTGCATGAGGTCATCTTCACAACTTGAAGAGGGGCACAATGCACCTAACGGGTTGTGGGGGGGAGGAGAGCAGACTGGGAGGGTTAGAAGTCGTAGCAAGTGTGTACATGCAGGTTTGCACGCAGTATAACAGAAACCTTTCTAACTAGGGAAGCGATCTTGCTCCTGCTGCAGGATTGCTAAGTTTCGTCAGTCATGGTGACAAGGTGCCGGTGGCCACTGAAAGACTGTAATATGGTTCCAGTCCAGAACCAGACTTGAAATCCATTTCCTCTCCTTCCCCATATTTAGGCTTCGTCCTGGGTGGCGCATTCGGTGTGTTCACCGCTGGCATTGACACCAACGTGGGGTTTGATCCCAAGGACCCCTACCGCACCCCGACTGCCAAAGAAGTCCTTAAAGATATGGGCCAGAGAGGAATGTCCTATGCCAAGAACTTTGCCCTCGTTGGGGCCATATTTTCCTGCACTGAATGCCTGGTGGAATCTGTGAGTATTTCTTGGCCTTTTCCTTTCTCCTGTGTCAGTTTGCCTTTTGCCACCTTATAACCTTGAGTGGAGTTGCCCCATGTGAATCTTTTTACTCCATGTTCTTGATCACGTGCTGGAAAATGTGAAAAGCAAAGGGAAAGCAGAGGCTTAGTTCTATTAGAGGTAAGCTTGGGAAAGGGACTGTTTCACTTGCAGGTTTTATACTAAGTGTATAGTCTGGGACATTGTAGTGTAGGGAAGCAGCATGGCCTAGTGAAAAGAACACAGGACTGGGAATCAGAGGACCTGGGTCCAGTTCCAGCTCCGACACTTCTCTGCTGTGTGACCTTGGGCAAGTCACTTAACTTCTCTGTGCCTCACTTTCCTCAACTGTAAAGTGGAGATTAAATACCTGTTCTTCTTCCTTTATGGACTGAGTGTCCCATGCAGGACAGGGACTGTGCCCAACCTGGTTAACTTCTGTCTACTCCAAGGCTCAGACCAGTTCCTGACACACAAATTAAACAATTAGCAAGTATAATAATAATTGACCCGGTAGACGCTTGATAAATGCTATTACTTCTACTGAATGGATTTTCCTTTTTTTATGGTATTTGTTAAGCACTTACTATGTGCGAGGCACTGTACTAACTCCTGGGGCAGATAGAAGGTTGGTTGCAGTCCCCGTGTCCAGGGGGCTCATAATCTTAATCCCCATTTTTCAGATATGGTAACTGAGGCACAGAGAAGTGAAATGATGTGCCCAAGGTCACACAAAAGACAAGTGGAGCAGCTGGGATTAGGACCTAAATTCTTCTGACTCCCAGGTCTGTTTCTTCTTTCCTTTCAGTTAGATGATCCCTTTCCCAGGAGAAAGTGGTTATAATAAAAGAAACTGAACTGCCGAGGCCTCGGGTTCAGCCCTCTTTAACCCAGGGTTCAAAATGTGTTCCTTATGACCACCCAATCATCTTGGGCTGACATAGATTTGGGTCATATTGGATGCTTCACCCCTCATGTGACAGTTAAATAATTGAAATAGAGAAGTAGTGTGGCCTACTGGAAAGAGCACGGGTCTGGGAGTCAGAGGACCTGGGTCCTAATCCTGGCTCTACCACTTGTCCGCTATAAGACGTTGGTTAAGTCACTTCATTTTTCTGTGCCGCAGTTCCTTCATCTGCAGAATGGGGATTCAGTACCTATTCTCCCTCCTACTTAGACTGTGAGCCCCATGTGGGACCAGTGCTTAGAACAGTGCTTGACACATAGTAAATACTTAAATTCCACTATTAACTAATTAAATTCTCTAGACTGTAAATTCGTTGTGAGCAGGAAACATGTCTACCAGCCCAGTTGTACTGTACTTTTCCAAGCGTTTAGTACAGTTTTGATTGATCAAAAACCAAAATTTATCAGCCCAATCAGGAAGAATATTTGACTTCCCTTATGGAACTGGCTGTTGGAATATTGCTGTCACCTGCAGGAAATAGTCTGGATCAATGATGCTGTGGGTCATTTGACCAATCAGTCGTATTTGAGTGCTTACTATTTGCAGAGCACTGTACTAAAATGTTGGAGAGTACAACAAAACAGAATTAGCAGACATGTTCCCTGCTCATAATGAGCTTACATAAGAAAATAGTTGGATCTCTGTTTGGGACCAATTGAGCCAATCAGATCTTCCCTTGGCCTTTGGCCTCCCTTGTTTCTGAGGAACTTAACTCCATTTTCCACTCAATCCCACAGTACCGGGGGAAATCAGATTGGAAAAACAGCGTCATTAGTGGCTGCATTACAGGAGGAGCCATCGGTTTTAGAGGTAAGTTAGCGACTCAGATGTGATTCATCTCTCTGAGGTCACAGACCCTGAACCAAAACCAACAATTCTGGGAATAAGCAGCTGTTAGCTGCAACCAGCCCCACGTGGGCACTTAATAAATGCTATTTGGTAATGAGATATCAGCTGGAGTTACACTCGGGCTCTTCGTGACATTTCCCTTGCCAAGGTCAAGGTGAGACACAGACACTGCCCTCTCATAAACTTACCTGATCAAATGGAAATTATTGAACCTGCGGCATTATCCAGCCCCCAAAGGTGTTAGTGAATCCCCAGTGTCACTAACCAGTTCCCCAAGACACTCCCACCTCAGGTTCACTTCTGTGGGGTCCCTGAGTGCTACAAGGGCACATTTCACCCAAGCACATCACTGAGGGAGGATGGGTTTAATCCAAGGGAGAATTTCCTGCAGGATGGGCCCCAGGCTGGGTCAGAGGCTGGGGCGGGGGGGTTGTGGTCAGCTCAGGCCTCCCCTCCGGGGATCGGTGAGTCGGGTGTGTAGTTTGGCCTGAACCGTGCGGCTGCCTTGGTGTCCTCTTAAAGTCAGAATTCGTTTCAGGGCAGCTTGACTTCCACAAATGGTCCGTGGATCTTGGCCACCAAGAGCCCACTCTAATTTTGTTCCTTTCACCTAAATATTTTCTTCAGGTCCCCCCGCCCCCCCCAAGGTAGCTGACTCTGATGTTAATGAGAAGTTCAGGGCCGAGGCACCATTCCTCTGTGCCCTGCTCAGCTCGCCACTGCCTCTGACCGACTTGGCTTGCTCTGACCCCACTGTAATCCCAGTCTGGGAATTTCCTCTCTTGACCATCACCAGGCTGAGTGCTGCTCTCAGCAGGGCCAGGGCCCGGATGGGTTAAACCAGGTTTCTGCGGCACCGGGATTCCTAGGGACGTGTTCCGTGCAGCCAGTTTGGGGCAGTGTTGTACTAGAAATAAGTACAGTCCGAGGTGATTTGAGGTTGTTTCTGAGTGCAGATTGCCGTTTTGCATGAGTCGGGCGCAGCGCACTGTCTCCTTCCCCCTACTAATATACATCTGTTTGCTTTGTAGCTGGCTTAAAGGCAGGGACCATTGGATGCGGAGGCTTTGCTGCATTTTCAGCCGCAATTGACTATTACCTCCGGTGAGATGGCACCTCTGGACCCCTGTATCCGAGCCCTCAGGCAGAGACCAGGAGTCCCGTATGGCTCCCGCGGCACAACGAAGGGGAGAGACTTGATCCAAGGGGAGAGATTTGATCCGTTGGTTTCCCCTCCCTTGGCCCCGGCGGTGCCGGGCGGGAGCACGTCCTGACTGGCCGGCCTTCTGTTTCCTCAAGAGCCAGACTTCTGGGCCCACCCCGCACCCTGGCCGGCCGCCCACACCCGGGATCACTGATCTTGCTGGATCTCACCCAGGGCTTTCAGAGACGGAGCGCTGTCAGACTATCTCTTAAAGACGGATCAGGAGCTAGCTCGTTGACTTCTAGGGATTCGATACGTCTCAAGTGCGATGCTTCTGTTTACCACCGTCCTCTGGGTTCACAAGGGCTGTGGTCGGGGTCTCTCTTCTCTTTCCATTGTGCTATAGCTCCCGCCTCAGCCCATCACCACAAGTGGAGCAGGAGTAGATTTGTTCCATTTGGGCCATCTAGGGTTCAAGGTGCCATTTGCCTTTCTGGCCACTTGTGTACAACCTTAACGTATGTATTTAAATAGAAATAAAGAAATAGGTTTGGAATAAAAAGTGCCCGTGTTTGCCATCGGGGGCAGGGATCGTGTCTTCCAAATGTGTTGTATTCTCCGCAGTGCTTATTACAGTGCTCTGCACATATTCATTCAATCGTATTTATTGAGCACATAGTAAGTGCTCAGTGAATATCACTGTTGATGATGACCTGCCTATCAAACCCCCAAATTCTCTGAAGCAACGGCTGTGCGACAGAAAGATTGAGTATTCAAACCGCTTGATGGTCGGCTTCCAAAGCTTACCGCTTCGGGGCTGCGTCAAGCCTGTGCGGTGGCCCTGCTGACCTCAGAAAAATAGGCCAGGCTGTCGGCTGACAGACAAGTGTGTTTCCAGTTGGCTGAAGAACAAACTGGCTCCGTTCTGCTCACCTGTCTAGGGATCGGCTCAAATGTGTGTCGGGCTCCAGTGGCTGGCAACCAGTTGGGCTAAACACATCCCCCCGCACCTGGCTAGAACATAAACATGAATGCTATTCGGGCTTGGGAGTCAGAGGTAATGGGTTCAAATCCCCTATCTGCCACTTGTCAGCTGTGTGACTGTGGGCAAGTCACTTAACTTCTCTGTGCCTCAGTTCCCTCATATGTAAAATGGGGATTAAGACTGTGACCCTCACATGGGACAACCTGATTACCCTGTATCTCCCCCAGCGCTTAGAACAGTGCTCTGCACATAGTAAGCGCTTAACAAATACCAACATTATTATTCACCCTGCTTCCCATCCCCTTATAGGTGTCTCCGTTTTGCCTTCCCGCTAGCAGCTAGTCAGAGAAGCAGCATGGCTTCGGGGATAGAGCACGGACCTGGGAGTCCAAAGGACCGGTGTTCTCATCCTGGCTCCGCCACATGTCTGCTGTGTGATCCTGGGCAAGTCACTTAACTTCTCTGGACCTCATTACTTCATCTGTAAAATGAGGATTAAGAGTGTGAGCCCCATGTGGGACAGAGACTGTATCCAACCTGATTAACCTGTATCTACCCCAGTGCTTAGCACCTAGTAAGTGCTTAACAAGTACCATAATTATTTATTTAGAATCCCATCCTTTAGGGAAAAGCAGTGGAATGTGGAGATGGCTACTGGTTGCTAAACGCTCTATCTGTTAAGATGGGGAACTTCATCGTAAAAGTGAGTGGTAGCTCAGAACCAGCGGGTCAATGGGACAGCTTTGTGAGGGAGAAAATATCTCCAGACAGCTTTAGGATGACAGAACGAAATTCAGGGAATTAGGATGGGCCTGAGCAGCTGCAGGACTAAGAACAAGTGTTTGCCCTGGGCAGACAATCTTGGCTGTGGACAGTTGCACGTACAAGTACCGAGTGGAACCAGACTTTTTGACTCCATTCCATTTCAAAAATTCAACCAATAAGTTTTCAGCTCAATGAACTAACTACATCTGGGTTGCATTAACTTACTCCTCTGCACAGTTATCAGCAGGGTGAGTAACTACTAATATCTGTGCTCTCAGGGCAGGGGGACAGAACCCAGTAAAGCTTGAGGGAAGAGCAGGAGAGGGGAGAGCCTGTTCCCCGTCCCTCCTCCCTGGCTCCTCAGAGCCAGCCAGCCTGGATGGCCCTCTCCTGCGTACCTCCATGCCCTTGTAACCCTCCCCCAGCCCTGCAGCCTTTGGGCAAGTTCCCAATCCACCAATCCATTATTATTTCCTTGTGTTTGGACTACCTGGCCTTCCTAGGCTAATCGGCAGGGCTGAAGGGGAGGCCGTCACACACGTGGCCTTGGGGGCTCTTCTCTCTAGCACCCAGGCCCGATCCCTGCCCTTTACACTTTTGCTGCAGTCCCTCAGGAGCACAGGCCAAACCAGTTGGGAGAGACATAGACTCCTGAAGGGAGCACGATGCCAGAAAATATTCAAACATTCCCTTTTCTCCCTCTTCTCTGCCTTGACTCCCTTGCTTGCTCTTCAGCTTTTCACCCTTTCCGCAGTAAAAGACAGCACTCTAGAACCAAAGTAAGCAAAAGGCTAACCCTGTGCATCTGTGTGCGGTGTGATACGCATGTGGTAGCACAGCTTACTTTATGAATCCACATCTGCACCAGATGCATAAATGATCTGCAAAACTGAAGCCTAAATTTACTTTTTTCCTGATCTTTCCGAAGCAAAAAACCCAGCCCTCTGAAATACCCAGACCCCAACAGAAATTAAATATTCAAGCTCATAAAACAAAAAAAAAATTAAAAATTGGAGCACTCTTTTTATCTAAAGACTACCCCCACCCCCCAAGTCAGGTCTCGTGACAGTACCTTTGCTTCCTCTTCCTCCAGTACGGTTCTTGAGTTTTCTCCTCTAATGGAGGCCAGAGTGAATTTTGGGGCACAAACCCAGCCTGCGCTTGCTTTTGGAAGATAAGCCCGCAACTAGTGATTACTTCCTTCTGTGGTGAACTCTCTAGCCCAGCCGCCAGCCGGGGCCCCAGGGTTTTTCGGATTGGCTTAAATGTTTCTTTTCAACGTCAAGGCGTCATAAGGGAGAAGCCGTCTGGCCAAACCCCCTGCCCCCAGGCAGGCAAATGACTAAACTTTTGAGGGCGATGGGGTCCCACAACCCCCTCTGCAGCTCATCCCAGTTCACCCAAAGTTCTTCCTTAAATTCAACTGAATCCTCTACTGCTTTAATTTGGGGCCCATTTCCTCCAATGTCATCGCCCAGGGAAATGAACCAGTCCGCATTCGCCCACTTAAGACTCCAAGCTCTTTGTGGGCAGGGAAGGCGACTACCAACTCTGTTTTACTGTACTCTCCCAAGCACGTATTGCAGTGCTCTACACACACAATCAGCGCTCAATAAATTCTATTGATCGATTCATCCCCGTACTGACACAACCATCAGTACTCCCTTCGGTTTTCCAGACCAAACAACCGCAGCGCGCTTTAACCGGTGCTTGTAACCTTTCACGGTCCTTTTAATCAAGTTCCCACCTCTGGACCCTCTCCAGTTTGTCATCCTTTTAAAAATGTGGTGGCACAAAACGACCAACATAATTGGACTCCTGAATGCAAAGTGTAGTACTAAGCTCTGGAGAAAGAACAACAGAAGCAAAACACCTGATTGATCCCTGCCCCGAAGCAGCTCACAATCTGGTCAGGACAGAGTTGAGTCGGGACTCTTGCCTGCCTGGCACCTGCTCGTACCTCCCAGGAGGGTTAGTCTGGCTTATTTAACAAGTCTATCCAACTGACTCGGTCAGTGGTCAGCAGTGACCCGCTAGCCTCCATCTGCTTTACCTCTGCCCTGCCAGTCCATCCTGCCCCATCCTAACCTCGGCATCTATGTCCCTACACCTCCGACCTCGCACTCAATCCGACTGCACTTCCTCCTGTTCTTATGGAACTATTTTTCCAATCTTTGAAGAGCAAAGTTTTCGAGAGCTTGGGCCTGGGAGTCAGAAGGCCCTGGGTTCGAATCCCAGCTCTGGCACTTGGCCTGCTGTGTGACCATGGGGAAGTCGTTTCACTTCTCTGTGCCTCAGGTCCCTCATCTGTAAAACAGGGATTAAAACCACGAGCCCCGTGTGGGACAAGGGACTGGGTCCAACCCGATTATCTCAAGTCTACCCCCAGTGCTTGGCACGGTGTCTAGAACATAGTAAGCACTCAACAAATACAACAATTATTTTAGTATCAGCTCCAAATTTGATGAGCACACGGTCAGTCCAGAATCCCTGTGGATCTGGGTGGTCCCCAGGACTGATCCCCAAAGGTCCCGGCTGGACCATCCCTCCAGGGTGACCCTGAGCACTCGCGGGAGCAAACCCCAAGCCAGGTGTGTCCCCACCTATCAGTAGCTCAGCCGAGACCCCCCTCCCCCCAGTCCAGCCCAGAGAACCAGCACAACGCAGAACATCCAATCTTCTTCCTAACAGCAGCACCTGAAAGCCTCACGCGCCCCTCCAGGAGAGCTCACCCCGGGGATCCGAGTCTATCCCGCCTCGAGCAAGGCATCCTGAATAGCGCCTATTCATGCGCGAGGGCACTGAATAAACAGTAAGAGGATGAAATGCTCTCCCAAACTGTCTTTGAAAAGATGAGCCCGGGATAGACACTGACCGTCGGTTCAATACACTGAGCATTGTTAGAATGAACTTCTCGATCGGGAGGGGAGATGAATGCCTTCCTGTTTTAGATGGCCAGATATCCAGAGTGAGCTCATAAACCAAACACCAATTTTCAAAGACATCTGTTCCCTCTCCCCAGAATAAACACAGTGTTCGGACAGCTTGGGCTGGGATAAGCCGGCATTAACCCCGTTGGCTTTCACAAAGAGCAGCTCGAGGAACTCCTGGGTGTTCCACGCCACCAGACCAGCGTCTCTGACAGCGGGGGCGGCCGCAGCTCTCCACGGGGCCGCCATCGGGGCCGGCGGCTTTCTTCGGCGGGGCCGCTCTGAGCGGGAGAGACTTCGGCCGGAGCCAGGGCCCTCCCCTTGAGGTAGGCCCTCGGTCCCTGGGCCGGCACCTTCCTACCTCGGATGCCCACGGGGCTTCGGCAGAGTCCGGTCTCGGACGGAGTCGCTCCGCTCTGGCCCGAAGCAGGGCAGTGCCCGTTGTGCCGGTGAGCGCGGGGGCCTGAGCAGTGAAGCCCAGAGGTGGGCCCCCAAAGTAGCCCTTTCCTCAGTAGTACCCTTCGTGCCAGGCTGTCGGCAGTGCCAGTAGCCAGGGGCGGCGTTGGTGCTGGTTATGGTGAGAGATCCGATTCATTAGAGCAAGACAGAGGGCTGAGAAAACCCTCTCTTTTCAAGAGGAAGTGCCCGGGCCGGGGCAGAGCCAGTGGGTACCTCTGGGGATACCTCTATCTGGATACCACCTGGCCAGAGCCAGTTAAATATCTAGATGCAGGGCTTTCCTGAGCTGCTGTGATTCAAACAACCACACCACAGTGCTACGTTTTGTGCAAATGTCGGGGCTTTGCATTTTTATTAACATTTTCCTCTCACGTGGTTTACATCCATTTAGAACAATCTACATAAATCGAAACGGAACACAGACAAAAAAAATATATCCTTACCAACTTAAGTCAAATATTAATGAACGGTTCTATCCTATCTGTATCCGCAAAAAATTCTCCCTTCCCCAGACCACAGCTGGAAGAGGAAGAAAGCTAGGGTTCCCACGGACTTTTTTCAGGGTCCCCGTCAGCACGGCCCACCCAGGCCGGAGCAGCGGCTGAGGGGGCGAGGTGCTGGCTCTGTAGTCTTCAGCTCTTAGAAAAGAACCTTCGACATCTTCCTCTCTGTGTGGCTTAGTCCTGGCTGGTTACCGCACCTCTATCTTTCCCAAGACGGAGCGAGTTGGATGAACGCGGGCAACGGCCCAAGTGCCCGTATCTAATAGGCGCCACTGCGAGCCTACCTGTTCACTGGGCCAGACCTGCCCCTCTGTCACCATTCGGCCTTCCCGCCACAGCCCCGGGGCCAGACTTCCCCACTGACCCTGCAGTTTTTGATACATAAATATATTACGGTCTTTTCACCTTCCCGCCAACCCAAGTCTCCTCCATGGTCCAGTGGTGCCCATCTCTGCAGACTCAGGGCTGCTGCAGCTTCCTGGTGGAAAGAGGAAAGTTTCCTTTTCTTTGCCCACAGGTTCCTCCTAAGTCGAGGGGGCGGAAGGGAATGTGACTCCCGTTTCTTGCTGTGGCCAACTCACATCAAACTTCCTGCACCCCACTGAACAACTTGCACAGATCGGAAGGGCTCCGAAAGAGGGAGGGAAGGAGAGGGTCTAACTCCGTTGGAATCACCTCCGTGGCTGGGCTTCAATTCCCCCAAGCCACTCCCATCCCCGACAGACGCAAAACCGGGGATCGCCCAGGATACGGATCCGGCCGGAGCCCTCCGCTAGAGCATGATGGAGTCAGCTGGAAAGGGCGGGACCGCCAATCGAACAGCCGCAGACTGCGGCAAATCCTTCAGAGACTCCTCCAGACCTCGCCCTGGGCACAAGCAAGGTGAGCTGCTACCTTCCTGAACTGTGGTTGCGTGGGCCAGAAACAGGCACGATGGCGCGAGCCAAGCAGCCAGGAGGGTTGCAGATACCTGGGCTCTGCCCCCAAGGGACGGTCTTGCTAACTCAGGATAAAGAGTAGGTCTGGAAAACCCAAGGGGCTGGTTGACCCGGACCCAAGAGGTCCAGGGACAAGATTGGTCCTTCTTTCCCTTCATCCCAGGAGCAGCACCAAGATGCTGAGAGCGATGTTTTGGGGCAGCATCGAGGTGACCCAGCAAAGGCTGGGGCTGTCTACATGGCAGATGAGTGGCCCGGAGAGGTAGCATCCTGCCCTCCCTTTCCCCCTCTTCCTGCCTTCTCTAGCTCAGCGGAGACCACCGGCCAGGCTGGATGGGAAGTGGATCCAGAGGGGACATCCGGCCGACTGATGGAATTATGGCACCTCGGGGTCTTGTATGGTTCCTTTTCCGGGTCAGAGAGCGGGGCCCGGTTACGAGTCCATCGGGGTAACTTTATGGACAAGAGTCCCTGTCCAGCTGTGCTGCTCCTGGCTGGCAGCCGGGACTGGCCATGGAACCGTGCTCTGGCAGCATGTAAAAGTCGAAGGCGAAGGTCCCGGTGAGGGCCGAGGCCCTCCGGGGCCAGCCGGCCTCTTGCACACAGCTTGCCCTCACTCCCGGACCCAGGTGTGGCTCATCCCTGCATCATCCAAAGGGAGCCGGGTCTCTGGAGAAAGTCGGCCGAACGTCCTTCCCTACTCCCCATTCTCCAGATACGCTTCTGCCCCCGGAAAACCCTGTGCGCTCTGCTCCAGACCTCCGGCTCTTCCACCTGGGAAAAGCGGCCCCATCCCTCCGTGCTTCCCTAGAAGCCGGATTCCCCAGAGCTTCCCATCAGCTCCATCGACCTCCCTCCTGACCCTCCAACTGGACGGCCAAAGGCTTCACAAGCGAAAGAGACACAACTGCAAGAGGGCAAAGTAACCCAGAGGTGTTAGAAGGAAACCAGGCCAAATTCCTCCCTCCGGGGGGAAGGAAGGGATTGGAACACTCCGGGGACGGAGACACAAGAGAAGAAAACCCTACGGGTTGGCTCTCTCGTTCCGCCACGAGTCCCCAGGGAGGTCTCGCGGGTCCGGCTCCCGGTCCAACATTCGCAGGAGCGGCAAGGCAAAGCAGAACTTAGGCTGTTGAAAGGGAGCCGGGTGGGGGGAACCCTGGGTCTCCCCTAAGCCTCCGAGGCCTTGGTCTCGAGCTGAGGCTACACATGCAGGCGGGGGTGGGCAGGGAGAAGAGGAGGGGGTTTCCGAGAGACTGCAGGCTGGGAGAAGGTCGGGGACCAGCCACACGGAAGAGGCGTCGCACAGAGCAAAATAAGAAGCTTGGGGCCGGACCGGGAAGGAACGAAGACCCAGAGAAAATGCAATCACAGAGCAGAACACCGGGGCCTCCAGTCCCGGTCGGCCCCCTCCTCTGCTGCGTGACAAATATACATAAAAACACGGCGCATCGGACACGACTAGAAATACGGAGGGAGGAACTCGGGTGGGGCGGAGGGGGCAGGGGAAGGGAGGAGGGGCCGGCTCTGTACACGGTCGGACAAAAGACGCACATGTTCCACTTCTCGGAAGTCTGCTTCCCTTGTAGTCTGGCTCACTTGGTCTCGTCTTGTTTTCGGTCTGTGGCTCGCCCCCCGGCTGGGGTGGGGGGTGGGGAGGAGCTGGTTCTCGAGCGGTGAAGCCGGTGCCGTGCGGCCCCCGGCTAAACGTCTGTGGAGAAGTACAGTGTGTTCCGCTTCAGCTCAGCGAAGGAGATGGGCGGGTGCTGAAGGTAATAGAGGAGCACTTGGACCTGCAGAGAGCCGAGAGGAGGCAGTCAGCCCGTGGGCCGCCCCACGGCGGGCGGGGGGCGAATCCCAGCTGCGCAGGGGCCGGCCTGAGGGCGTGAAACCACGGGAAATGCAATGGGGCGTCGGCCTGTGGCTGTGCCCGGGATGGGGGGCCAGTTAGGAAGACTTCCAGAGCCACCACTTGGAAAACCCCATTCAGGTGGTCCGCTGGGAGCGCCTGGGCGTGACTGCAGGTCAGCAACGGCAGAGGGCGCTGCTGGGCAAGGGGTAATCTACTCGGGGGAAGGGGAATGCAGCCAGAGGGGCCTGGGATGCCCTGGGGGGTTTAGCCAGGCCCCTGTAGCTGCAAGAAAGGGCTAGTCCACACCGAGACGCCAGCACTTAGTACAGTCTCTGCACATAGTAGGCGCTCAATAAATATTATTGAATGAATAAAAGTACATCTGCAGTGGTGGGAAAGGGTACAGGCAGTCGGCCACGACAGACCGGCCTCTTGGACCGGGCAGAGTGAAGCCCCAGCAAGCACCAGGGGTGATCAGCCCTCAGAGGAAGATGGAAAGCATTTCCCATCAATAACTTTGGGGTCTGAGGATATCCCTGGTTTCTGGGGACAGGGCGACCGAGAGGGACTCCTTGCTCCACCCATACACACCTGTTTGTGTGTCGTTTCAACTGTCAGTCTCCCCTTAGATTGTGAGCTCCTTAAGGATAGGAAATGGGTGTCTCTGAGCACCGAGCACAGTGTTTTGCTCTTAATAGGTGCTCAATAAATACTACCGCTTGATGGTTCCTTCTTAGGTGAGGTTTTTTTCAAGGTATTTGTTAAGCACTTACTATGTGCCAGGCACCGTACTAAGTGCTGGGGTAGATTCATTCAATCGTATTTATTGAGCGCTTACTGTGTGCAGAGCACTGTACTAAGCGCTTGGAAAGTACAATTGCTTTGAAGCTAACCAGGTTAGACACGGTCCATGATCCACAGGAGGCTCACATTCTTAATCCCCATTTTACAGATGAGTTAACTAAGGCACAGAGAAGTTAAGTGACTTGTCCCAGGACACCCAGCAGGGAAGTGGCAGAGTCAGGATTAGAATCCAGACCCTTCTCAACTCCCAGGCCTATGCTCTACCCACTAGATCACACTGCTTCTAAGTTTGTGAATTTGGGGACTGAGACTCCAGGGGTCTCTGGGCCGATACTCCGTGCTGCTCAAACCGGCCAACCTCTGGAGAGATTGCTGGGTGCTCGGGTTTTCTGCCCAGGAGCAGGCCCGGAGCAGTGGGGACGGCCCCGAGCTGGGAAAGACGAGACTCGTCCAATACCTGCGCCATGACATCATGGGACCAGATGTCAGAGGCCGAGGTGATATTTGTCTTGCTCTCCACTTCGGACGGTCTCAGTAATGTAGGGCCAAACACGGTGGCCAAGTTGTGGAGGGACATTTTGTTGATGGGTTCTTTCTCAGCAACCCTGGAGGAGTGGAGAGGAAAGAGGAGGAGTTAGTTTTTCCTGAGGCATCAAAGGCTGTCACAGGCCCACACTCTGCAAGTTCTTTTTTTTTTCTAATGGTATTTGTTAAGGGCTTACTACAGGCCAAGCACTGAACTAAGCTCTGGGGTATAGGTAGAAATAAGATAATGGGCTTGAAGACGGGCCCCGTCTTCCACGGGGCTCACAGTCTTAATCTTCACTTTACAGATGAGGTAACTGAGGCAAAGAAAAGTTAAGTGACTTGCCAAGGTCACAGAGCAGACAAGTGGTAGAGCCAGAGTTAGAACTCAGGTCCTTCTGACTCCCAGCCTATGATTTATCCACTAAGGCTATGCTCTTTCCAGTAGGAAGTAGGCTATAAAACTGGGGCCTGGGTTGAGTCGTGGGAGAGTCTGGGAGCTGGATTCTGCCCAGTGTCACTTAATACATAATTTAGGAGGGAGTACTCACTTGCAATACACCCCAAGGGCCCATTTGCCCCGGGAGCTTCTGGGACATGTCCCCCAAGGTCCTGTAGGCACATATGCACAACACCTTATATGTGTGATAGCACCACGGTCACAACTGCCAGGGACCATAGACCAGACGAGGACTAAAGCAAGGGAAACGTGGGTCACCCGGCCTGGGCTCAAGCCCTGGACACCAGTCCTCAGCTTGACCCCTAGCAGGACTCTGTCAGTGGAACAGTGTTGGGCCATGCCAGCCCGGAGTCATGAGGCTAGGCCGGTGCTGGGCCTGGCCTGGGGTTTGGGTTCCTTCTAGGGTGCTGGGTTTTATTTAAGGTTCTACCAGTGCTAGGGGAGGAGGAGAGTCCTCCCCGCCAGTGGGAAAGCAGTGGGAAAGGGGATGGCAGCGGTCTTCCTCTCAGGGCCAGAGAAGAAGGAGCTGGAGCTAATCATGGAGTGCTGGGGGGAAGGCGGGTGATCCTCCTCCTCCCCACCTCCATGGATACAAGGACTTGATGGCCTCCCTCCACTCAATCTGGCCTGGCCTCCCCAAGCATGGCTTTCTGCAGGTCTTTCTCCATCCACTTCCCTCTTGCATCACTTGTCCTCCTCTGAACGGCAACTGCCATCTGCGGTTTGAAGTCAGAGGCTGCCAGTTCTAGGATTGACAAATGCAGCAAATGCAGGAAAAGTCTGTCCCCTCCTGAGTCTTTCCTCTGATCTGACCTGGCTTCTCCCTCCCCATCTCCGATCCACAGAAACATCTCCGGCCCTGCTTCCACCTCCCCTCGCCGCTCCATGACCCCCTCACCCCTCTGTGCCGCCCTCCCTAAGGGGCTTTGGAAACCCACGGGCCCCGGACCTAAGTGGAGCAACTGGTCGTCCTAGAAACAAGCAGAAAAACACTGCCCTGTCAGGAGGCAGCTGTGTGGCCGCCCCCCCCCCCCCGAACCCACACTCCAGTTGAGCACGGTCCAGGGGACCAGATGTGGGAACAGGCTGTGCCCAGTTCTCAGGGTGGAAAACCTAATGGATTTTCCCCTCACACTCCTCAGTCCTCCTCTCCTCCTGCTCTCCCGACTGCTTGGGATTTGGTTGGGAGTTCAGTGCTGGCCCAGCCTGAGGAGAAAGTGTCTCATGATGAGAGTAACATGAAACCAGTCAGCTTCCAGCTTCCAGCCTCGCCCTCCCTCCCTCCCTCCCTCCCTCCCTCCTCCCATGTTCTCTGGCCTCAGAGTCTGCTGAATTTCCAAGCAGTTAACAGCAGTTAACACTAAGTCCCTAATGATATCTGTTAAGTGCTTAATATGCTCCAAGTATTGTATTAAACGCTGTATTCAGGTCGGGCACAGTCCCTGTCCCTCAGGGGGCTCACAGTCTAAGTGGAGGAGAGAAAACAGGTATTTAAACCCCATTTCACAATTGAGGAAACTGAGGCCCAGAAGTGAAGTGACTTGCCCAAGGTCACACCGCAGGCAAGTGGCAGAACGCGGATTAGAACCCAGAACCCAACTCCCCGCCTGGGTTCCTTCCACTAGGCCCTGCTGCTTTCCAGCCCCAAAGGGTCTGCAATAAAGCCAGGCCCACCCTCCCATCACCCTACACTCTGCCCTGATGGCCCAGAACAGCACGCAGCCACCCTCCTGGACAGACTGGGCTTGCCGGTGGGCACAAGGGGTAGTGATTCCTCAGAATGCCCAACACCTAAGGCCATTAAACAGACCGCCATCTTTGTCGCAGTTTGATCACACCCAAACACCTGGAGCGGTGAGAGCTTGCGTCCGACATCACCACCCTAGTTACTGGGGAATGGGGTCTTCAGCCCAAAATTTCCCTGAAGACATGGTCTTGGGTCCGAATATCAGAGAATTGGTCCTGAGACCCTGGCGACCTCTGCCTCATCCTCCTTGAGCTACAGACCTAACAGCGGGGGCTGGCGCCCAGACTGGGCTGGGTTGGCAGGGGGGTGAAGGGGTGGGGCTGGAACTGCTTCACCTCCCAGAGCAAGATGACTCCCGCCATCAGTGATTGCCCACGCCGGCTTCCTGCTGTGCTGCAAGGCCTCAGAATCCTGCCCTCCTCCCCACCTTCCCCCCTACCCTGGGGAATCTGGGGAGCCGCCTCGGCGGCCCCAGCTACCTTTTCAAGTGTTCTAGCAGGAAGAGGAAAGTGATGAGATTGGGGTCGGGCAGCGAGCGGAGAAGGTGCATCATACAGTTTTCCTTGGCAGCAGGATCCGAGAGAGCTGGAGGAGGAGAAAATGGGCTGGGGTGAGAGCTCCCAGAGCTGAAGGATCCCAGATCCCAATCCAAATCCCAGTCAGGCAGAAAGGGCTCCTGACCCCACTAACGGGGAACTGGCTGGAATCTCCCCGGTCTTGGACCCAGGTGGAGTCGTACAGGGGCAGGAAGCCCCTGCTCCCCACAGGCAACACCCTGGGCTTTGGCGGAAACCGGGGAGCCCCAGTCCCCGGGGTGTCGGCTGCTCCAAAAGCCCCTCGCCTGCCGGCTTGAGAGCCGGTCCCCGAGCTCTGCTAGCCCAGGGCCCCGCTTAGTTTATTAGGCAGCTGTTTCCATTAGAGGCTCCAAGCTGGGGTCAATACCCACACCTGAGGCCCTAAGACACCAGGCCCACCAGGCAATCCCTTCAGAAGAGGGAGGATGGTGTAGGGCAGGGAGGATGCAGGGGGGAGGCTGGAGAGTGGGCACATTCCATTCCCCTCCCATCACCCGAGCCTTGGTACAGTCAGGCGTTTGCTGGCTGGGCTCCAGGATGGGATGAGACCTTCTGCTTGTACCACACAGACACTGTTTCCTGCTACCTTATCTGGCTAGGACTCCCCAACAAGCTCTCCTCCCTGCAGGAAGCCCCTTCCCACGAGAACCCCAGAGGAATCTTCTGCCTCCGGGCCTGCACCCCAGATAGCGCCTCACCGATCCCCTCCATGAAAGCCGGATAGAGCCTGTCTGTGAGCAAGGGCTCGGGAAGCTCCCGGAAGTACAGCTTCAGAGTCCCCGCGATGGCATTGATGTCCATGTCACTCAGCATCAGCAAGATGTCCTTGTTGTCTGGAAAGGAGTCAGGAAGCAGTCACTTCGCCTGCCCCTTCACAGCGTACAGGCCCGGGGTGGGGGTGCTGGTGTGCCCTCCACCTCAGGCAGAGGTGACTGACTGCCCAGCCTTGCTGGCCAAGCCATTCCCTTATGGCCCGTACTTTGCCCTTTGAAAGCTCAGGCTGGAACATGGGGGGGCCCCAGGTGCCCCCTTCCCACCAGTTCAATGAAGTCTGGAGAAGCATGGTGGTGAGCACCAGTGGAGCTAACTCCAACCTGGCACAGAAACAGTCTGGGAGTCTTCCACCCTGCCCCTCAGGTACACCTCACATGCCTGCCAGGTACACCCCAAGGGCCTGGGCTCTCTGCTCTTAGTGTTTCCCCGGGCAGGACTCGGGGCAGGGCAGGGCCAGGTGAATTCCCATCAGTCTCTGTATTCAAAGTGGAGAAAATAGACACATCCCTCGCCCCCAACCCCAAACAGTGTCTCAGCTCAGTGTTGGGAGCCGTGGCTATGTGGCAGAGGGGTGAGGGGGCTCAGTTTACTGGGGGACTCCTGGGAGAAAGAGCTTCCTGCTGTTAAGCCGTTATCTGGCAAGGCATTCCAGGGTTGGGGAGCCCCATAATCCTGTGCTGTTCTTCCATCTGGAACCTCAACTGAGCCCCTTGTTTCCCGGATAGTCTTGAATATTTTTTTCCCACCTAAAATCATGTGAAACCACACTCCACAGTACAGTGCTCTGCACATAGTAAGCGCTCAATAAATACAATTGAATGAACTTTTCTCACAGCTCCCAGGCCCCCAGGATCTTCAAGTGCATCCCTCCAGAGGGTTCTCTCTCCAGCTGCTGGACAGGGTCCCCTCTGACCACCCCTTGAAGCTCCGCCAGGCCCGGCTCTGGACATCCCTCTCCATCTGGGAGAGCTGGGGGAGGCCCATGCTGTTGAGGCTCCTGGTTCCCTTTGGGACTGCAGAGTGGTTGGGGGTGGGAGTCTGAGAGAACAAGTCCCTGAGACCCAGGTATCCACTCTCTACCCTGGAAGTTGGGGAAATGAGGGGGAGAGGGGCAAGATGCAGATTCGACCCCTGGAGAATTTAGCCAGCTCCCTGCTCGGTGCCCAGTCCCACCTCCAAGCTAGAGCGAAAGCTGATTCTGGGTTTCTCCTCCAAGCCCACACCAGAGGCTTCACCTCCCCTCTGTCCCTCGTGGGTGGAGCACAGGCGGGGCTGGGCCTGCCACCCCCGCCACTCACTCGCATCGAAGACGGCCTTCAGCGCCTGGATGTCCGTGGCGACCCCTGAGATTCGGTAGATGCCAACTTCCTCGATACCTCTCTTCTCCACTTCCTCCACACACTGGCGCACGATGTAAGGCACCTTGGAGCGTTCCCGCCTTGGGGGGATGGCAGATCCATGAGGCTCCCACAGGGCACAACAACCTCCCCGAACTGGAGCCCCCAGCCCGAGATCTGCCCTGGCAAAGCAGGAGTCATCCCCTTCTGCCCACCATCCCAGCCTCCTGAGTGCTAGTAGATGAGCTGTCACAGGCCAGGTGGGGTAAGGGGTGTCTCAGAGGAGGGTCCCCAGAGGAGGGCTTTGTCTGGCAGTGAATCAGAGGGATGCCAATGGAGCCTGAAACAATGGAGATGGGGATCGAATTCCCCACCATGCCCGACCCTTCCTGGGGCAGCTGCCCTGAGTAGGAAGCTGATACCCCTGGGGAATTTGATGTTGTTTGGGCAAAGGGTTGGACCCCCGTGCTCTTGGTCGGGAGAGGGGAGAAGGAGCAGGAATCCTGGCCGCCGTCCCAGTATTTTGAGACAAGCAGCGGTTTCAGACCCCGGGCACCCTGTTCTGCTTGTGGGGGCAGGAGCTACCCAGGAGGGACGGGTCCTCATGCAGCCGGGGCATTAGGAGGGGCAAGGCGACCGACCGCCTGGGGCCCGGGGACAGCGCGTACTTGGTCACGACACTGATCTTCACACCAAAGACGCCGGTCTGTTTTTTGGACGGGGTCCTCTTCAGGCTCATGTCCCGGCTGGTGAACTTCATGGAGAACTCCACCTTGATCTGAGATGGAAGAATCCATGAGGGTCAGCGCCCGGGAAACGCCCTTAGGGAATCAAACCACCAACCCCAACCCTGACCTGCGGGAGGACAGGGCCAAGCCAGCTGCCATGAGCTATGTGGCCACAGACGGTGCCTGTTGGCCTACTGTCTCCAGGGTTATCGGAATGACCCCAGGGCAAGAAGACGAAGAGAGAGCCAAATGGGTGGCTGGTCGCTGGTAGCGAGAGCTGAGTAAGGCCTTAAAAACTCAGCCTGTCCGACTGGGCCAAAACCTCCCACCCCCCGGGGCACTCCTCACCCCATTCATCTCGATCACATCCATGTGCCAGTTCTTCGTCTGCACGGTCTGGGGATCCAGCTGAGGAAAGAGCAAACAGAAGGATGTTAAAGACCTGGTTCTCTGCCTGCTCTCCAGCCCCGGTGCCATCCCAACAAATAGGGCCAGGTCAAGACCTGGTCCCAACCACAGGGAGTGTGAGGGTGGCATTGATTCCATGTCCCTTCCCAGGCCTCCCGCATAAGGGGAGGATTCTCCAACACACTCACTCCTCTGCAGCCCAGAAACGAGATGCTAAGGGCCCAGAAGCCTCCAGTGAAGAAACAAACAGTGGCTGCCACAGGCAAGGCAGGGCAGGAGCTGGGGGAGAGGCAGCCTTTGGGACTTCAAATAGTTCATGGAGACACTCCCCTCTGCCCTCTCGCCACCTAGTGCTGTCAGGAATTTAACTGCCAGGAGGACTGACACCGCATGAAAATTTCTTCTCCAATTCGCTACGGAATTCAGAGTCTGCGGGCCCATTTGTTTCAGGCTTGGCAGAGTGGAGGCAACGTTCTGTCCTGTGGGTTTTTCATATGCAACACACCCTCTGTCTCTGAAATTGGGTTTGCAGGGTAGGACTGAGAGATGGGAGGGCGAATGTCAGCCCTGGGATTGCCCCCAGCCACCTCTCCAACCACCGACGGACTTCTCCCTGGCAGGCTCAGGATGGGAGAGCCGGGGGAGGGGTAAGATCGGTGTCCAGCTTTCTTCTTCATCATCACCTTCATCAACAAATGTTAACTGTGCCTGCAGGGAGGTTAGGCGCTGTACTAGACAGCTGAGAAACATGTTTAGAAACCAAACCTGGTTTCCTGTACTGAGATTTTGCAGTCTGATGGGAGAGACAGGTCGACTTACATAACTACGCCCCTTGCCAAATACAACTTAAATGAGTGCTTTGAGGAGCTGGAGGCGGTCGTGAGCTCTGCTAGGTTGGCTGGTAGGAGAATGGGAAGGGCTAATCGGAAAAAACTTCGGTGGAAATTTAAAAGAGGGGAGGAAGTGGTTGGGCAAATAAGTGCAGGAAAGTTGCTTCAAAATAAGGAGTAGAGGGATGAAAAACTCCACCCAAGAACACTGCGTTTCTGTAGAAACACCCTCAGCTCTAGGCTGGCCATACGTGGCACACCTCAGCTCAACCGCTCTCTGACCTCCCCTCAGAGTCCCCAGTACCCTCCTCAACCCTCACTACCTCCCCCCAAGCAGAGATCCAGAATCCACTCCTCAGTCTCCACTACTTCCCCGCAAGCAGAGCCCCACTATACCCGCCTCTGTCCCTGACACCTCCCCCACGCAGATCAGAGCCCCACACACCCTTCCACTGTCCCATGCCCAGCGAAGGGAGCTGGAGTTTCAGGCTTTACCCACCAAAGCCCAGGCCAGTGGGGGCAGGCCCCTGGAGCCGAGACTCCCAGTGACCTGCTCCCTGCAGTGCCACCGCAGACATCTTTTACCCTGCATGCTCACTGCCCCGCATCAACCCATAGGGACTTCACAGATGGGTACTCAGGGTCCTTCCCTGGGAGCTACAAGTGGGGGAAGAGATGAGACCACCTTTCTCCAGAGCCCACTGAAACCACACTGCATTCCTGGCCCAGGGTTCTGGCCCTGTGGGGAAAGAGGCTGGGACGGCAAATCTCACCCATCATCCCACCCGATGCTCTTGTTGAGTGACTACTAGCTAGGGACACACACCCCTTGTTTCCCTTCATCTTCCCTGGCCCACCCTGGGCGGAGCAGCAACGATAGCAGGAGAGAAGTTGCAGTTTGGGGCCTGAATCTACCTAATGCAAGAGGGCCTCCCGGAGGGTCTGAGGCGGAGAAACCAGAGCCCAGAGCCAATATCGTCCCACCTAACCCCACCCCGAACCTCCCCGAGGGGCAGGGGCGGCCCCTGCGGCTGTATTTCAGAGACAGCACTGTCTCCTGGGAGCACAGAGGTCTCCGTAGGCCGGGCTATTTTGGGATGTCATTTTCAGAGAGGAGGGAGGAGAGAGGAAGATAGGGCACATTTTCCACAGAAATAAGGTCTCCTGGATGGCTCTGGCTATTTATAGCCCCTGGGAAATGTGGACTCTGCTATTTCCTGATTAGATGAGCTTTCCAGTGGTGGTGACTGGGGGGGGTGGGGGGGAGGCGGCCACTCCGATGTGGGTGGGGGACCCCCCCTTGTGTGCCCTGCTTTGACCGTGGCAGATTCCAGGGGAGGGGGCTCTTGCTCGGCTTCTTGGGAGGCCCTGGGGAGGCCGGGGAGAGGGGGCTGGGCTGGTGAGAGGAGCAGAGCAGAACCCACTCCCTGGGGTGGGGCAGCGGTAGCAGTAGTTCAGTTGCCCAGGGGCAGGGGCCCGAGCAGCCTGAACAGGACAGAAGCCAGAGGCCCCCGTGATCCCCTTCCTTCTCGGGCCCAGCCGGGACTGGCAAGGGCCAGCCTGACTCCTTCCCTTGAGGGCAGCCCCTCCTCTCCATTGTGGCCCAAATCCAAACCTACCACTTTATTGCTCGGCCCTCTCCCTCTCCAAGATGAAGGAAAAGGACTGTGGGTTCCAGTCGTTGATCTGGCAGGAGGGAGGAGATAGTGGAGGAGACAGCCACAGAGCAACTGCCACCCCTCTAATTTCACCCAGGGATTTCCCTTGGACTGACAGAATTTGCCTATATTGAAACGCTTTTATGGGCTTTATGGACATGGCCAATTTTAGCTCATGTTTAAACACTCTATAAATCTGTGGACCGTGGGCAACGCTACTGCTTCAGCTGAGGATGCGGGCACAGCCGGGTGAATTTACTGGCCATTGGCAGCCCTGCCCCCGAGGCCAGACAAGCTGAGGGCACAGAATTGCAAGTTCTGTGCCAGTGGTGCAGGGATCCTACTAGAAGCCTGGGCACATTGGGGCGCTGGCAGGAGCTCCAGACCCAGAAGGGAAGTACCAGAGGATCCAGGTCCACTAATACCTCGGGCTTCTTCTCCTCCCACTGACCGTAGGTAAATGGTGTCTCTGGCACCAAGAGGCCCGAAGCGGGAGGGAAATGGGTGTGGGTCTCCATTCCCAGAGGGCTTAAGAAATACATGGCATCTTGGAAGAGTGCCAGGGGTGTAAAAACAGGGGGCTGTAGGATGATCTTGGAAAGAGAGGTGGTGCGAGGGATGGAAATAGGGATGGCATCCCAGCTGGGCTGGAGAAAGGACTGACTCACCAGTCTTCCGCCTGTGGCGGGGAAAACAATGAGGAACCTTGGAAGAATCCTGCTTTCTCACCTAGCCCCTGAGGGGGTCTGGGTCTATGTCATCTGTTCAATCACTTAGTCCAGGCTGAGATGGACCAGGGCCAGTAAGGCCAGAGGGCCAGATTATAAGTCTGGGTGGAAAATCTATAGCAGAGGAAGAAGGGAAAACTCTGGAATGGGAATGGAGAGAGAGGAATCATCCTAAATTCATCTGCCGGAGGCATCATGGGATCCAGTCCGTGGCCTGGTGGTAGCTTGGGGCCCAGAGAGGCCAGCTCAGAGGTTACCCCTAGGTCACTGGGCTCCCTCTCTTACAGTCACTAAGTTTGCCTTTTGTCAAAGCAGCAGTTCTCTGTAACCTGCTTAGGGAACAGCTGCCCCAGATTCTCCATCTCTCCCCGCAATCATTTTCAGAGAGTCCAGTGGGCACCCACCAAAACCTCTCTCCGGGCAGAGCTCAGACAGATATCAGAGCCCAGGAATCAGCTCCACGGACAGTCCCCCCACAGCTGACCCTGCTCCCTTTCTGCCCCTGAGTTGGGGAGTCCACTCGGATGGACGCCAGGAGCCCAGGAATGGGTCCTCTTTGGAACGGGGAGACCGGATGCCTCTTGCCAACTTCAACTGGACACATACCAGAGGACCTGCCCAGGGCATACCTCTTGACCGCGGCCTTGGGGACAGGGGAGCGGTGCAGGCCAGACCTCGGGCCGAGCAGGAAGGACAGCTCTTGGGCCACCTGCAACTCAGGACCTCTGACTCAGCTCTGTAAGCTACACACAGTCACGCCGGGATCAACAGCCAGGCTTGGGGCTGGCATGAGAGGCTTCTTCAGCATTTCCCAGACAGAAGCACACTGGCCTCTTCAGCTTCTAGTGCACTCAGTACTCAGCTCACGTCCACAATGCCCGGGTGCCATTCTGGAGACAAGTGCTCCCTTGTGAGAGAAGTTCAACTAAGCCCCCTCCCCAGGACCCCCAAAGAAGGGAGAGAGCAGCCCATCCGGGAGCAAGTCTCAGCCTACCCTTCAGGCAGGCGCCGAGGAGAGTCCCTCTTCCAGTTTCCCAGCTAAACTCTGCCCTGGCACAGCACCCCACCCTACACAGGAGTTCCTCCTCTGCCAGTGCTGAAGCCCTGAAGACCTGCCTTTTGGCTCAGCCTCTAGGAAGATGGCTAAGCCCAGGGGGAAAGGCTTCGATCAAGAGGCCCCTGGGGCGGTCAGTGTCCCGATTTCCCAGAACCTGAGAAAACCCCTGCCCTGCCCAGACTCCAATCCCACCCACCACAGTGTTATCTCTATCGCAGCCCCGGGGCAGACACCCAGCTGCCTGTGGCCCCACGGCCCCAGGCTTTCAGTAGCTCCGCCGCCCAGTTCCGCCCACGGCCTCCCCCCTCGGACGCTCCAGCGCCTGCCCAAGGGATTCCCCTGGAGCTGCTGGGGCAGCAGTCAGGGGAGGAAGGATCTAATTAGCCACCAGCTGGTGAGCCATGGGGGAGGAAACCAAGACTCTCTGCGGCATTCAGGCAGGAGCCGGGGGGAGCATTCTGCAGGTCCAGGAAGCAGAATCCCCAGCTATTTGAGGCTGGGCAGGAGGGGGGAGGGATTCCAGGGAACAGGCTGACCCTCTCGGCCTTGCACTTTCTGTCCATCTCCTCAAACGTCAAACAGCTGTGAGCCGGACCCAGGGCGGCTCACTCAACCTGACTACTTGGTGGGTGACTCAGGAAAAAACCCTGCTTTCTCAAGTCTTCCCATACTGAGGCTTGTAATTAGACTGTAAGCCCGTCAAACAGCAGGGACTGTCTCTATCTGTTGCCGACTTGTTCATTCCAAGCGCTTAGTACAGTGCTCTGCACATAGTAAGCGCTCAATAAATACTATTGAATAAATAAATACTATTGAATGAAAGTCACTCCACTCGGCCGCCAACTCCGGCCTCCTCATGCTTGAGATCCACGATCCCAACTGCTCTCCCCAGGCCACTGCCACCCCTTCCTTCACAAGGAAGCGTTGGCCCACGGCCTCCTCCCCATCTCCTCTCCCTGAAAGAAAATCGCTGCTTCTGTAGACTGTAAGCTTGTTGTGGGCAGGAAACGTGTTTACCAACTCTATTGTTATATTATACTCCCCCAAGCAATTAATACAGTGCACTGCACACAGGAAGTCATCAATACGAGCGACTGATTGCCACTGCCCACCTCCTACCCGCCCCACTAGATTAACCACTTGGCTGAATGCTGGTCCAAACCCTTGTGCTCTAACAGCTGGACTCCTGCAACAGCCTCCATCAGTTGGTCTCCCTGCCTCCACTCCTCCCTGGGCCACATTTCACTCATTTAACCTTCCTAAAACATTCTACATAGTTCCCTTCAAGCCTCAAAAAACCCCAAGGGTTATCCATTCTCCTCTGCATCTGGCAGAAACTCCTAATCATTAGCTCTAAACTACTCAATCAATTCTCTCCTTCCTACTTATCCACTCTCTTCTCCCACTATACTCCAGCTCACACACCTCATTCCCCTCAAGCCAACCTCCTAACTGCACCTCATTCTCATCTCTCTTGCTACAGACCTCTTGCTCACATACTCCCTCCTGCCTGGAACTCCCTCCTGTTCATATCTGGCAGACCACTCTTTCCCCATCTCCAAGACCTTTCTGAAATTATATCTCCTCCAGGCGGCCTTCCCTGATTAATTTTTCATCTCTCCTCTATCCCCCAGTGACATCGCAGCACTTCCACAACACCTGAACACTCCCAATGAACCCCTACAAGCATTTATATGAACATCTTCACACTCTTATTTTCCTCCTACCTGCAAATTACTTTAGTGCCTCCCCTCCCGCCTCCACTAATAATAATAATAATAGTAATAATAATAATATTTAAGCACTTACTATATGCCAGGCTCTGTAGTAGGTACAAGATCAAGCCAGACACCGTCCCTGTCCCATAAAGTGTTCACAGTCTAAGAAAGAGGGGCACCAGGAAATGAATCTCCATTCTCCAGGTGAGAAAACTGAGGCCCAGAGAAGTGACTTGCCTAAGGTCATAGAGCAGGCAAGTGGTGGGAGCGGGATTTGGATCCAAGTTCCGTGACTCCCAGGCCCATGATCTTTCCATTAGGCCACAGTCCTCCTCACCAGATTGTAAGTTCCTTGAGATCAGGGGAATCACATCTGCTAATTCTGTTGTACCCTTAGGGCAGGGCTCTATGTAAAGTTTGAGCTCATTAAACACTATTGATTAATTGCTAGCAGGTGAGCAGCTTGGTTGGTTTTTCTCAGGGGACAGAGGGGAAAACTCCAGTGCTTGGGGAGGGGGCTGTTTCAGGAGGCCCAGGGTGAGGCTGACCGGCAAAGCCCAGTTACGCCAGAGACCCTCAAGTAGCAGCGGAGGTGGGCCTAGACCAAATGACAGTCCCGCCGCCGCCTGCTGCCCTCCCCTCTGCTTCCCAGACTGCCCCATACGCACATACCCAACTAGGCTTATTGCAGCTGCAGCCAGCCACACCAGTCTATCATTTGGAGAAACCACAGATGGGAGAAACGCAGCCGGATTGAAGAGCTACAAATCAATACGTCGGGATCTCACTCTGATGGGCCGTGGGACCGGAGGACTCCAGACACGTGGCTCCTTGGAGGAGACTGGGGAGGCCAGGAGTTGGGCCCTGGAATCCTGGCTTCCTGCCCAGGGCAGGGAGGAGGGCCACCAAGTGAGGGGAAGCTTGGATTGCCAGTAATGTTCTGAAAAATCCCCCATCCTAGCTCAGCTCCCTTGGTCACTAAAGTCAGCTCTGGGCCAGGCTGGAAGCAGCAGAAGGAGGCTGCTGTTGGTTTAAACCCCTTTTTTCCAGCCAGAGGGGACTACCTAGGTATCCTGTGATCCTTCTCCCCTGCCGCCCCCAACTCCCTCTACACACCCCCAGGACCTATAACACCCTTAGGATGGCCTAGAACAGCAATTCAAAGCAACCACAGGCCCTGGCCCCATCCCTTCCCCACTTCCTAAAAACTTTTGAAGTTCCTCAAGGTCCACATATGGAAGGGGTTTGGCGAGGCTCTGAATGAAGCTTTTATTAAAGCCAGGTTAGCTTGTATCTGCCCCCAACCTGCCCTGGCATGCCTATGCAGCATTTGCCCCTCACTCTCTTTCTCTGTTTGACTCACACACACCCCTGCCCCAGCCCCCCAACACCTTTGCTTCTGAGCTTAGCCCCTGGCAGCCCACCACTTCTCAATTTTTTTCCCTGGCCCCATAAGGAAAAGAGGAAGAGGGAAAAGCTCAGGTTACAAGGCCCCTCTCCCAGAGAGTCTCTCCCGCTCCAGCTTCCCCATGACAGCCCCCTCCCTCCCCAAATCTCCTGCTGCAGGGCTCCGTGTTGACAACCCAAGAGTGAGACTGACCATGAAGTGCCTTAAGGGCCTCAGGAGAAGGAGGCTTCTCTGGGAGGGTAAAAGGGAAGAGCGATGGGCAAAATGCCCTCTCCCTCTCCCCCCCAACCTTCCCCTGGCCCCAGTGACAGGCCATCAAAGGAGTTCAGTAATGCTAACCACAACACTCATCCACAGGTGCCCAATAATAACAACTGTGCTGTTTCTTAAGCTCTTAACTATATACCAAGCACTGTACTAAACAATGGGGTAGAGCCAAGATAATCAGGCTGGATGCAGTTCCTGTCCCACATCGAGTGTGCAGTCTAAGGGAGTGAATCCCCATTGTATAGATGAGGAAAGTGAGGCACTGAGAAGTGATATGACTTGCCCAAGGACCCAGAGCAAGCAAGTGGTGAGGCTAGGATTAGAGTGCAGTTCCTCTGACTCCCAGGATCGTACTCTTTCCCTTAGGTCCCCACCTCTTGAAACCTGCCTCCATCTGACCTCTCCCTGCCCAGTCTCTCTATCTAGATTAGGATGGGGAAAGTCCCCAGAGGTCAGACACCAGGGAAGGGGCTGTCTGGGAATCCTCACAGGGAAAGCCACTCACATTCATAAAATTCCACAAGTCTAGTTCCTTTAAAATCTGCTCAGGGATGGGCCCTTTTTGGTCTCCAGTGGTGGGAGCTGTGTCACAGCAACTCTGCACACCAGACTGGGCCAGAACAAACCCCATCGGCAGCGAAGCCTAAGGGGATCTGTTGGCTCCATATGTGGGCTCCCTCGATTCCTTTCCAAGACGGAGAAAGGAGTGGAAAGCCAATGGGGGGCAATGATTCCAGTCCCAGCCTATCCCTGCCACTTCCAGGCTCAGCTCTCCCCAGTTTCTTTCCTGGGGTTGCTTGGGAGGCGTCTCTGAAGAGGGAGGAGATGGCCCAGGGAAGACTTGCGTGGGCTACAAGCTCTATATGGCTCTTCTTGGAAGGGTGGAACTCTGGAAGAGAGGGTAAAGGCCACAACACAGGCCTACAAGGGCAACTCTCCCCAGGGAGGGGGCAGTTCCAGCTTCCGGCCCCGTGGGGAAAGTGCTCTCTCTCCCTCCCAGCTGGAGGCGAGGCAGGGCTTGCTCCTTCACCCCAGAAACTCACTTCCCAGCCCCTCCGCAGGGCAAGCGGATGAGGAGGCCTCCTAGCCTAAAGAGGACAGAGCTCTCGCTTGACCTGACAAGACTAACCGGGGGACTTACGGCTGTGACTGGGCTTTCTGGTCGAGGTCCTGTCACTTCTCGCCTCCCTGGGGAGGGGCAGGGCCCGGGACAGGACATGGGGACCTGGAAAGCCCCACCCTTCCTGCCCTACCCTGCAACACAGCCCCCAGCTCTGCAAGGGGAACAGGGAGGAAGATAAACAGCACCTGGTCTGTGGACAACTTGCAGTCCAGTCAGCTGTTGTGTTGTTTTTAAGAGGGGCCTCCGTCTCCGGGTCTCAGCCAGGGAAAGCCCCCACCCAACAGACCGCAGCAGGAGCATCCATCCCCAATACTCTGGGATGAGGCAGCGCCTGCTCCATGCCAAAAGTCGTCCCACAAAGAAAGGCACTGACCGCTGCTCCTCCTGTTATCACAGTGGTTACTTACTATCTGCCATTCACTGTACTAAGCCCAGCAGACGGGGTCCCATTAAACTCCTCCTGCCTTCCTGGAATGGTGTGGAGAGGGGGCTGTGTCACAACCTTCGTCCCGCTGGCCACCCTGTCTTCCCCGCAGCAACCAGCCAGGCTTGGCAGATCCTGCTCTGCAGACAAGATGGTGCTGGAGCTCCGGGGGCTGCCTCCCAGAAAGTGAAAAACGCAAGGGCCAAATGTTCATTGGTATGTGTGGTGCAGATAACCTCTCACCCAGAACTTCATGGGCTACAATCGATCAATCCATCAATCAATCAGTGGTATAATAGAGCACTTACTGTGTGCAGACCACTGTACTAAGCACTTGGGGAGAAGAGTACAACACACTTGGTAGATACGTTCACTGCCCACAACAAGATTAGTCTAGTGACTGTAAGTGACTACAGTCTCCAACCGCTTTTCACGACATTTTTGAGATAATAATAAAAATAATAATTGTGGTATTTGTTAAGTGCAGTGCCTGGCACTAAGCACTGGGGTGGATACAAGCAAATCAGTACGGACTCAGTACCTGCCCCACATGGGGCTTTGCAGTCTTAATCCCCACTTTACAGATGAGGTAACTGAGGCCCAGAGAAGTGAAGGGATTTGCCCAAAGTCAAACAGCAGACGAGAGATGGGGCCGTGATTAGAACCCAGTTCCTTCTGACTCCCAGGCCTGTGCTCTGTCCACTAGGCCAAGCTGCTTCTCTAAGATGAAGGTTAATCTTGCCCTTTCCCCTGGCTTGCTAATGATTGCTTTTCTTCTCATTTCCTCACAAGCCAGCCACTATCTTCAAGTCAGGTCCCCACCACAGGAAGTGTACACAGAGAGGACGGGAGATGCCCTGAGTGAGGGGAGGATGATGAGGCCAACAATCGAGGGCTGGGCCCTCCTCGGATGAGTCCCAGGCCTGGTCCCAACACTCACCAGGGCCTGAGGAGGACCTGAACATATCCAGCTTTGGGGAGAAGTGCTGGAAGGACGAGGAGAGGTGCATTTGCATGTCAGAGTCGTTGGGCCCCTGGCTGGAATAATAATAATAATAATAATAATAATAATAATGTTGGTATTTGTTAAGCGCTTACTATGTGCCGAGCACTGTTCTAAGCGCTGGGGTAGACATAGGGGAATCAGGTTGTCCCACGTGGGGCTCACAGTCTTAATCCCCATTTTACAGATGAGGGAACTGAGGCACAGAGAAGTTAAGTGACTTGCCCACAGTCACACAGCCGACAAGTGGCAGAGCTGGGATTCGAACTCATGAGCCCTGACTCCAAAGCCCATGCTCTTTCCACTGAGCCACGAAATGCACACCAACTCACGGACAGGACAGTCCCAGAAGCTCCACTGTGGTCGCACTGATGGACCTCTTCGGGGCCTCTCAGCATAACCATCTTCATCCTCCTCAATGTTACTGATTGTGGGCATAGTGTATGCAGAGTGTTGCACTAAGCCCTTGGGAGGGTAAACCAGAAACACTGCCCTTTAGAGTCATGCAGTCTAACGGGGGGGGCAGGCCGACAAATTATTCAGGAATAGTGGGAGCAGGAGGAGGAAAAAAGAGGATACACGGAGAGGTGCGCTAAACAACTGAATACTCATCAAATAATTAATAATAAATGTGGTATTTAAGCATTCATTCAACCGTATTTATTGAGTGCTTACTGTGTGCAGAAAAGGGCTTACTTACTGCATGCCAAGCACAGTATTAAATATTGGGGTAGATTCATTGTAATCAGGTCAGACACAGTACTGTCCCTCAAAGGGCTCACAGTCTACAGGGGAGGGAGGAGAGGTACTGTATTCCCACTTTCCCGATGAGGAAACCGAGGACCAGAAAAGTGGTGTGATTTACCCAAGGTCACACAGCAGGCAATTGGCAGAGCCGGGTTTAAAACCCAAGTCGGCCTGGGCTTTTTCCACTGGGCCAAGCTGCTTCTTCATAAGGAAATGCTGATGGCCGGTAAAATATAGAAGAGCAAAAGCATGAGTTGAGCCAGAACTCATACGAGGCCTGGCTCTCCCCGGCTCTCCCCAAAACCCTGGGGACTGTACTCCTTGCATAAGCCTGAACTCTTTTTGCAGAAGTGCCAGAGAGTAGCATTCAGCCTTCCCACTCTCTGCCTGAAATCCTCCCAGCGACACTTCCACAACACTGCAGACCTTCCTCACCTTCCCCGCTCTCATCTCCTTCCACCCACCCCGCTTTCAGGCCACAGTTGGGACAGTGGAGGTCGCGTCTTTCCCGGGGAATGACCTCTGCCTTCTTGTGTCCCTCCCACCAGTGTCGGGTTCAGGTTACAGCAACTTTCCTTGGGGAGCTGCTGCCCTGGGCCAACCTCTTTCTCTCTGTGCTGCCTCTCTCTGTCTTTTTCCAATAAAGGTCTTGCCTTCCAAGCTGTCCGTGCTCTTGCTCCTTGCCCTTCCCCTGGGGTTAAGCGGAAGCGAACCCGGCCCTGTCTTCACCAGGCCTTTCTGCAGGATGAGGAGTTCAGCCGGACCACTGCAGTGGACCCTCTGTGGGGACCCAGGACCTGCCCGGGCCTGCCCTTCTCTCATGCTGCAAAGCCTGACGGAGAAGCAGCGTGGCCTTGTGGATAGAGCCCAGGCCTGAGAGTCAGAGCCCAGATTCTCTTCCGGACTCTGACACGTCTGCCCTGTAACCTTGGGCAAGTCACATAACTTCCCTGGGCCTCTGTTATCTCAACGGTCAAATGGGGATTAAGACCGAGAACCCCAAGGACTGTATCCAACCTGATTACCTTGTATCTACCCCAGCGCTTAGTACAGTGCCTGGCACATAGTGCTTAAATACCATCAAATGAAAAAAACAACCAAAAACAGGAACAGATATCTTTCATCTCTGCCCCACAGGGCCATGACCCGAACCCTCTGACCCACCAGGCTCTGGGAAGAGCAAAGAAGCACAAGGGTCAGATGGACCCACCCTGGCTCTGAAGCTTCTAGTTCGAGGTCAAGGTGCCACTGGTCTCTGCAGACCTTTCACACTAAAAAGCCCAAATCCAATCCCCCCGGCTCCACCACTCCCACAGAAAAAAAAAGTGGTAGTCCTTAATAATGCAGACCTGCTTTCAGGCAGCCCCTCCCCACCACCATAAATAGGGAACTGGGGTCACACTGGGTCCATCTGCCAGTTTAGGGAACCCAAAGGATGCTTGGCGCCACACCAGGTACCAAGGTATCAATCAATCGGTGGTATTTATTGAGCACTTACTGTGTGCCGAGCAACGTACTAATCTAGAAGTGATCAGTCTATGGAAAGCCTTGGAAGATGCCACCCCTCCCCCAGACCCCCGGTATTTTGCGGGGAGGTGGACAGTGGTCAGGGAGGCAGACAGAAGGAGATCATCACCGACACACCAATACCCCTCATCTATCACGAGCTGTCCCAGACATATATGTAAGGGGAGGCCTGCAAAGCTGTCCTGAGAAAATGGTACGTTCGCATCTGTCTCTGCCGGAGAAGGGGCATTCTCTCCAGGAGACCACTCCAGGAGTGACCCGCCTGAGCTCGACCTTGCAACCTCCTGACTCACACTCAACCTACACCTAAAGAATCCTTGCTCACTTGCCTGCTTCCCTCCTTCCCTGCCTTCCTTCACCCCCCACATCACTCCAACCAGGATAAGCCCTCTGCCTACCAGGAATTCTCAGCCCCACACTGGAGGGGAGATGAACTCACCGGGCAGCCTCTGACTCAGTCTTGGCAGCCCCCGGAAGTCTGGGTCTGTCTCCCTTTGCGGCCTCGGGGGACTCCAGGATAAGGTGCTGGGGCTAGAATTCCTCTGCAGGTCCCTGCCAGAAAGGAGCTATGGAAGTGTGAAGCTGGAGGTGGCCCCAGTCATGGACCGCTGTGGAGTCGCCATTCACTCAGGGCACTGCCGGAGGCCCCGGGCCAGAGGTGCCATGACCCTGTGCTTCAACTTCCTCTCACTGCAAGCCAGGGACCAGGGCAAAGGCAAAAACAAATAGGAAACAGACTTCTTTTTTCTTCCACTTCTAAATTCTTAGCCAGCTGGTAGATTCACAGATTAGAACGACAGGCCTATGTTCCCTGTTACAATTTGGGAAAAAGCTGTCAGAACCCTGACGGGGCCTGAGCCCCAAGATGGGGGGACCTCCCAACAAACAGAAGTAATCAGTCTAAACACCAAAGGGGACGCTGCCCAGATTTCAAGCCAGTGAAGGGGAAACTCAGAGAGAGTCTCAAGGGAATCATAAAGTGACATAAGGGGGTTTTTGGAAAGCTTGGCTCTGTTTTCCTGAGGGCATAGAGATTTCTAGCCCCAGCTTGGGATCCTAAGCTGATTTATCCCTTTAGCAGCCTTCAGACAAAAGCAGGAGAGACACAGGTGTCACAGCTGCTGTGGAGTCTCTCCCCAACCCAGCAAAGATGATGCAGTAAACAACTCCCCACTCCTCCTCCTCCTCCTTCCGGTTCCAAGCCTGAGGATAGGCTGGCCCTGGGAGCCCCTGGGGAGGTAATGGAGAGGAGGGGAGGGGACGGGGAGGGAGGATCCCAGACAAAGCTGCTGCTTCTCTCCTCCCAGGCAGAGCCAGCCCACTCAGCCCTGCTGCTGCAAGGAAAATAGGTTAATGCGGCTGGGAAGGCGGAGGTGGGCAGCGGGCCTGGATGGAAAGACTGCTCGTAAACAGAGAGAGGAGGAAGCTGAGCTGACGGGGTGAGCCCCGCTCTGTTTCCATGCAAACATTTGCATCCGTGATACTGACACACTTTGCCCCAGCTCATGCCCAGGGACTGAGTCACATCGGCTCCGCAATGTATAGCCACCCTGTGATTATATTGGAGTTGCCCAGAACGGCAGCCTGTGGCGCTGTTCCCAGCTGACGGCATGTGTATGCACGCGTGCGCGCACACACACACAGACACCGTGGAACAGCAGCTCTTTTAAAAGCAGGCAGCCCCTCACCCCAGGGGTGAGGACAAGATACGAGAACCCTGGAGTAACCTCCTCATTCTGCCTCCCCACAAGAGGAAGGCGGTGAAAGTGCCCAGAGGAAGACAGCCAGAGGGACTCAAGCCCTTTCTGACTCCCCTGGGAGGTTCCACCCAGGTAAACCAGCAGCACTCCTGGTTTGGGTGGCCACAAGGTTGGCCACTGCTGGGCTGTGGGATATAGAAACTGGATGGAGGGAGGAGTTTGCTGCCAGCCGACTTCAAATCGGCCTGTGGACCACCAGGGTGGTAAGCTTGCTGTGTCCGCATTCCGGAAGGAGGGCGGTCAGCGGCGGTGACCCCCGGGGGTCCCTTCGGGACTGCTCGACTCAGTAACGGCCTCCAAATACAACCGGAGGATCACACCTCCGCTGCCCGATCCCTTCTCCCCAGAGGCTGACGGCCAGACTTGGGAGAGGGCAGGGTGGCTTTTGCTGTAGGTTGGCTCCATCCTGAGTCCCGGCACCAACAGCTGCTTTCCTTAGGACCAGAACCCTGACCCCCAAGGCCAACTAACGCAGACAACATCCCACTTCCTTTCCATTGCCTCCCCGCCCTCCCAGCAGGTGCCGGCAGCCAGAGAGCTCTCAGCCGGGCCCTCCCATGGGCGGCTCCAATGGGCTCTACCTGGCCGACCTGCACCACGAGCCCCGAGGTGGCCTTCCCAGGGATTAACGGCACAATCAGCCACATACTCCAGTGAGGGTGGCAACGACAGCCGGGCCGAACTGCTCCGAGTTCTGAGTCTATTTCACAGTGGGCTATCCCTCCTCTGGAACCACCTCTGGCCAACATCGCCAGCCAGCCAGCGTCCCCCTTACCCCCCACCCCATCCCCTCTTTCCAACTCCCACTGCGTGGCAGAGTGAAGAGATTGGAGGGTCGGGGGAGTGTTCCTCCCTGGCCCTCTTCAACCCTCAGCTTATAGCCGAGAGCAGATTCCATTTTCCAGAGTCGTGCCTGGAACTACAAGCACTGCCCTTGGGGTTCAATCCAGCTGGAGCCGCCTGGGGGTGGAAGGGAGAACCCCCCCAAATGCCCCATGGGCCGACTCCGCTGCCTCCCGCCCGACGGAACCAGGGGGCTGCTGCCGCCCGTCTCGGCCCGGAGCCGGCCAGAGGTCCACCCCACCGACGCTACATCAATGACTGGGTGGCTCGTGCCGCTCGATCCACCAGATGGATAAAGGAGCGGAGCAGAAGGAGCCCTCTCCCACACAAGATAAGTCCCCATTTCCCTGAGACACTGACAGATGCAGAGAAAGCACCGGCGGGGGGGGGGGGGGGGGGGGGGAGGAGGGAAGGAGCGCGGATAACCGTCAGGCATGACATTAATACAATTAAAAGCACACATCACTATGGCCCTATCCCCGTCCCCCCAAAACCCAAATGAGACTACCTGGGGGTGACCCCCACTAGCCTCAGCCAAGCTTCGTGGACCCAACGGGAGGCCAACGCAGAAGCTAAGGAGAGCTGCAGGAACCGGGGTCTGTCCAGGTTGGGGGATAGGAGGGGGGAGATCAGCACCTACCGGAAAGGCTGGACTTTGGGGAGACCCACTCAGTGGCAGCTCACCCCCACCCAGCCCCGCACGCATTTTTTTCCTATCCTCGTGCGCCACCCCCCTTGTCCCCTGCGGACAAGCAGACACGGCACCTTCTGGCGTAGCAGCTTGCTGCGCACACGGCCCCACAACCGGGCTCCTGTGTTTGGGGGTCGCTTGCTCCCCGGCTCCTCGACCTCCTGCAGGCAGCAGTGTTCCAGGCGCTCACACGCGGAGCTCAAGTTGCAGTCCGGCTGAACCAGGACGTCAGTCATTCCTGCAGTCCCGGGACTACCCCCGGCCGGCCGGCTCAGAAGCGAAGGGAAAAAGCCGGGACCCTCCGTCCGGCCCGGCTGGTGGCGGGGATTGAGGAGAGGGAGCGGGGTTCGGGAAGGGAAGACCCCCAACTTCAGTAGGGATCCCTCTGTCCCCTGCCTCTTCGGAAGGGAGAACAAAGCGGCACCGTCCGGCTCGGAGATCGCCCGCTCTCTCTCTTGTGCGTCCAGCAGGGAGCCTGTCCTGGAAAACGCTACTCAGTTTGGGAAGCCAACCCCATGCTGCCGGAGCTGTTTTTCTTCCTCTCTGCTGGCGGCTTCTCCGCCTCCCTCGCTCCCTCCCCGAGAGCTGCAGCCAGAGGTTCGGGTGCGAGAGAGCGGGACCACGGGGCCAGCGGGGGGCAGGGGGCGGCGGCGGCCAGGGCTGCCTCCCTCCTCTCCTCTCCCCTCCCCGGGTGTCAGACGCGTCCTCGACTTCCAGGATACACAGTGCATGCAGTGAGCTGGCAAGCGGTGCAATGGGAGCATATCTCTTCCCACCCCACTCCTTCCCCCCTCCCCTAAGGAAGTGACTCAAAGAGTCAGTGCAACCACAGCGCCCCCCCACCCCAAGCCTCCTGGCTTTAACCCTTTAAACCCCGCCATGCCTCCCCAACACTGCGTCTCACTGAAGTTTGACTGGCTGTTCAACGATCCAGGCTCCTTCCCTCCAGTCCAATAATTTAACTCCCACACTGCTGAAACAAACCCCCGGACTTTTGCCAGAAACCCATGACCCTGCTGGGAATGCTTCGGCCTTTCCTGTAGAACTGGTTAGAACAGGGAGGAAAGATTCCAGCCTGAGTGGAAGCTTCAGGCTCTGAGGCAGCAGGGATGCTTCCCCCTGCATTGGGGCTTTCAGGCCTCTAGACTGCAGGGGAGGACACCATGCAATAGATCTAGCACCCCAGGTCAGTCCTCTTACTGCCAGAGCGGATCCAGCACGACGGGGGCCGGGGGTGAAGGTGGCGGCGGGGAGGGCAGGGGGCAGGAGGACTGGATGCTCGGGCTACCCTAGGCTCAGATGCATCTGATCCCTCCCCTGCCCGAGACATGTGCCTCTTCCACTGCTGCCCCGTGTGTACCCGGTGGTGGGTTTTGGTGCTCCCGCCGGATGCATCCAGGCAGAGACTCTGGCTCTTGCGTCTCCTGGGATGTTTGTTTAGAACATTCTCTGCCCACTGGAAAGTAAATGCTGACAAGTGAAGATGAACCATGTGTGCAGCAATCGCTCCTGGCTCTGCCCGCTTTCAAGCCCGCTCCTGCCCCCGGCTCCCCCTCACTCCAAGATCCAACCCGGGCTGCTGCAGGCAGTCTCTGGGGACACGGGCACGGCGGCAGTGAGCGGCCCGGGCCTCTGTGCCCGGCAGCCTTCTCTTAACCACTTCCCTGGCTGGGGTGAGGAGAGAATAGAGGGGAGGGGGCCTCTCAGACATGTCAGTGGCTTCTGCAGTGAGGTTTGGGGAGCCTCAGCTAGCAGTCTGACTGGTCACATGCTTTAGCCCCTGGGAGCAGAGTCAAATCCCAAGGCTCACGTTCACACCACCAAGGAGGGCCCACAGCTTAAGATGGGCATCTGGCTGGGACTCAGAGAGCGACACAAACAAGAGAAAGAGGAAAGAGAAAGAAAGAGAACTGGGCTGTGACTTTCCCTACTTGATCTCCTGGCTGGCTGGGTCACTTTCCCAGCCCCAGATCTTTCTGGGGCACTTAGCTTAGCTCTGGACTTGTCCAAATCCCGGTTGTTCCTATGGAGCGTTAGGGCAGCTGACTGGCTTTAGATGGAGATGGTGGATTCCTTGACCCCGGGAGAAAAAGCCAAGCCTTGGCACGGCAAGATCTACTCCTATTTGAGGGAGGGTCGGGAATACACTGGGAGGGAAGTGGCCTCCACGCTCTTGCCCCTGGGACTTTTCTTGGGAGGCACAGATGGTCCGATGCTAAGATAGAGGGGCAGGAAGTCAACTCTCCTGGGCCTCATGCAGGGCTCTGCCATTTCACGGCAGGACTCAATAGGATGGATACTTCTTCTCTCTGGGTCTCAGTTTCCTCTTCTGCAAAGCAGAGCGGAGAGTCCTTGCTGTTGGGAACTTGGAGATCCCCACAGCCAAGCATGCCGGGAAAGTACAGAGTCTGCTCGCCACTCTTCATCTGTCCCCGCGGATCACTTGTCTGAAAAGCAGCTTGAGTGGAAGTCATCCGGAACCAGCGTGGAGAGAGATGGGAGAGGGATGGGGAGACAGAGAAAGAGAGAAAGAGGAGAGAGGGGAGGGGGAGAGAGGGAGAGAGAGAGAGAGAGAGAGAGAGAGAGAGAGAGAGAGAGAGAGAAAGAGAGAAGCCCATGGAGGAAGAGAGAGCAACAGCTTTCCCAACGCCTTCTCAAGAAGAGAGGAGGAGAAATACACACACACACAGATGTCCAACCTTGATCCATCGGCAGGGTGGGTGTCTGCTTTCCCTCAAGGCAGTAAGTCCCCCGGGGGGCTGTGGGCAGCTGCGGCGGCCCCTTCCAAGAACAGGCCTCCCCATCCCCTGAACCACCCCTACCTGTGCGGGTCCAGACAGGTCTGTTGCTGTCCTGTGGAGAACTGCCCGCGTTGAGTTCAAGACGCACCCGGAAAAAGGAGCTGGTTAGCTGGCATCCCTCAGAAGAGTGCAGTTTGCAGCACTTCCCACTGAACTCCCAGAGCCTACAAGTTCCTTTCTCTTTCAGGGCTGGGAGGTGGAGGGGAGCCTCCCTATTCCCCTTTCCAGTCCAGGGGAGACCATATCTCCATTAGATTTAAGCTTGGGTTTGCCGCTGGACACAGAGAAGATAACTTTTAGCAAGCAGCCAGTGCTCCCTTGCACACCCTCACACAAACACAAAAACTCCCCGAAAGGTTTAAGCTCAGGGAGTTGACAAACTGCCAACCGGTGCCTTTGGAAAACCTCAGGGAGTTCCTTCATCCTTCCTCAGGATCTCTGGCAGGCCCCTGAGGTGAGAGGCCCAGCCAGACGTGGGATCTGACCACGGGAACAGGAGAAACTTACAATTCTGTCCCCTCTGATCCACTGGGACCACAACTTGACACACGCTTTCTGCCCTGGACAGACTGGACATGCTTGGCAAGTCTGTTCACCTGCCCCAGAAATCGGGCCTGAGCGAGTTCTTCCCAAGGAAAACTTGCACAAGAGAATTCCAATCCTTCAAACTGGAGGGTGCCTTGGTCCCCTCAGCTGACCCCTGTCTGGTCATGGGCCGGGACTCCTGCCTGTTTAGTGGGGTCGGCTGCTTTCAAGCTCAGCCTCATTCTGTCATCAGATCGCCACACAGGCGCTCTGTGAGCAGCTGAGGGCACAGAAAGATGCTTCATTTTGTTTCACTTGGAGTGTTACTTTAAAATACAGGTCTGCTAAAAATAGTTGTTTCATCAGTTAACATCTTTGATATGGGAAAGAAATGGACTGGGTCTCTGAACTAGAGATATATTACCAGAGGGTCAGGTGGAACAATGTGTGGACTCCCTCCTTCTAAATGATCAGCGGCAAATAGGGCTCCACCATCCAGGTCAAGGATAGACTCACCTCTCACCTGAATGACCTCAGAAGGCTTGAGCTAATCCCATGGCAGACCATGAGCGATGCTCCTGGGGAGGGCTAAAAAGATGAACCAGCAGGAAGCCTGGGCCTTTTGCCACATTGAATAGAGACAGAGATGAGGCGCCCAAAGGCAGACATACCCTCTAGAAGCCTCTTGGAACCATAGCCAAATGGACCAGGAAGATACACTTCAAGCCAAGAATTGGCTCACTATTCTTTCAAGTGATCAATCCTCCAACTCATCCTCCTCGGTTCCTCCAACAGCCTTGGATGGCAGGGGGCTTCCCTCCTCCCCTCTGGCCAACCACCCTCCACCTGGTCCTGAGAGGGTATTTTCCGGGAGACCAGTGGAGGTGATTTTGCTCCAAACTCCACAGGAGCAGCAGACTGAAGTCAAGCAGGAGTGATGGAATGGAAAAAAGAAAAGAAGAAACAGGACTAGCAGTCCTCCACAGCCACCGGCAAGACGAGAGGCTGCCGGTGGGTCCCCACTTTAACAGTCCTAAGGAGGCCAAGCTTCTGCGTCACATGGTAGAGCGCGGCTCTGAGGATATGCGGGGGCAGCGGAACGTCTCCCCGGACAAACAGCGCCTGCTGGGCAACCAGGACACACGTTGCAGTCTTTGAAGGAAAACATCTTCCCAGGCAGATAAAACTGTACTGCCCGCTACGGGAGCACATTAGCTGCACCAAAACAAGGACAAAGTCTACAGGAATTGACGGCTCTGGGTAGTAATCTGGGTGACAGAGGCCCCAGCTGGACCCACCGTTCCTGGATCCAGCTGGTCGCAGATCCCAGCCTGCAGTGGGAACGGTCACTGTGAGTGGAGAATGATCTGGCCTCTCCCTGCCTGGGGGAAGGGGTGGAAGCAGGCACAGCTGACCCGAAGCCTAATGAAGCTCCATGCTGGAGCCAGGAATCCAAGGGAAGGTGGAAGTCCAGATGAGCAGTGATCTGGGAAGGATGAAGTGTTTATGAAGCGTCAGCTTTCAGCCTGCTTGGCTCTGACCATGGCCTTCCGTCTCTGCTTCGCAGAAGGGCGGGGAGAATAGGGGAGTGTGAGGAGAGGAGTTCGAAGGAGAGTGGCAGAATGCTGGTGGGGTTGGGGGCAAGGGTTCAGAGGTGAAGACCGGGTTAGGGAAAGGGCGGGGAGAGGGTGGCAAGGAGCTCTGGTTTGCTGAACCCCATGAGTGAGGGAGTGACAGCAAAGAGAATGGAGGATACATGGTCTGAGGGAAAGGACAGAGGGCTGAGAGTCGGAAGAGCTGGCGTCTTGTCCCAACTGTACACTCGGTCCTCAGGCAAGCCACCTGATCTCTCTGGGCCTCAGTTTCCTCATCTATGTAACAGTGATAATAAAATCTGCCTCTCCCTATTTCAAAGGAGTGTTGTGAGACAATTAGTGTGAAACTCTGTTGGAAAAATAAAAGTGCTCTACAAAAACCAAGGTATTATCAATCAATGGTATTTACTGCAGAGCACTGTACTAAGTGCTTGGGAGAGCATGATACAAAAGAGTCAGCAGACAGGTTCCCTGCCCACAATGAGCTTACATCAGCATTATTATTATTGTGCAGCCTCCCTCAACCCCTATGTGACAACTGAGGATGGGGCTGGCTGCTGGGCTCTGAAAGATCCTGCAACCAGGGATGCCCCTCCACTCCCCCTTTACTGCACACCCTGAAAGGGATCTTTGAATTCACAGCCATTTGGGAAGTCTCTGGTACCCTGGTCCTGCCGGGAGGTCAGAGCAATCAGAGCAGGGGTTTATGCTCTGACCCGCTGGCCCCCCTGGGCCATGGCCAGTTTCGGAGACCCCACGGGAGGACTGGCACAGTTCCTGGGCATGTGGGCCAATACTGGCCCAGGTTGAGTAGAAGAATAAGGCTCAGAGGAGCAAAGGCATCTTGAGTTAGCTCCCCAGCTTCCCCAAAACCTGAAATGTATCTGCTGGTTAGGTTTTTTGAGGTGGGTCCAGCCTACCTACCCTGCTGGGCTGTCTGGATAGGAAAATCCTGGGCCTACCAAAGAGTGATCCCTGTATGTGGAGGAGGATCTAAGACCTTACGATTCCCAGTGAGGAGTCCCCGGTCATTTCCGCCATGCAAGTGTAGCACAGAGGGCAGAGAATACACTTCAGTCCCTCCTCAGGGAAGTGGCTCCTCAAATCATCTTGCCTCAACCCAGTCAGTGCGCTGTTGACACAGGGCAGGGGTTCCCAGTCCCAGGCCTCCTCTCCATCCTGGTTGGCCTCCCACAAAGGCCCAGAAAGAGCAATGCTAGGACTTTCTTTGTCACAACTCTTCTCCCCACCTCAGGGAACAGTGCCCAACTGCCCACTAAGGCTAAGCTACTGAGGATACAGAACTTTGGGCCTTACGGTAAGGACCAGATACTGGAAATGCAGATGCCTCGAGGGACTCGGCTAAAAGTCACAGTTCTCCCTATATCCAATGGAACTCTATATAGAGTCCAGCTGAGAGAAAGGCGTTGGGGTCTAAAGTCGGAGTTGCAAGAGAGCTGAAATATAATGAAGATTGACGCACCCCGGCACCAGCCCCTCCACTCTCACCTCCAGCTCTAGAGCTCTGGGGACAGACGAGAACAGGGTGGGAGAAGCAGCATGGCCTAGTGGAAAGAACTCAGACCTAAGAGTCAGAGAACCTGGGTTCTACTCCCAGCGCTGCTTCTATTTTGCTATGGGACCTTGGCCAAGTTACTTACCTTCTCTTTGCCTCAGTTTCCTCATCTGTAAAAAAAGGAACTGAATACCTGTTCTCTCTCCTCTTATATCTACCCCAGCACTCAGTGTAGTATTTGACACCAAGTATACGCCTAACATGTATCACAATTATTATTAATTAACTGTGCCACCAGTTCCCAAAGTACCTCATGACAAACCCCACCTTCTAGCTGCCCCTTTGAAGGAGAGGGTCTGGCAGTGGGGCAAAAGAATGGGGAAGGTCAGAGCCTTGTTTTATCATCCTGTGAGAAAGAGAGAGGTGTGGGCCTGCCCGGGGGGCTTGGTCTCGAGCATGCTTTCCTGCATCCCCAACCGCAGGAGTCAGAACTCCCTCAGTCTGGCTAGCTGACTGTGGGTGGTGTCCCCCTGGATCTCCTCACTGGGGCCACATTACCGGGCAGTGGAGGGCAGATTCCTCTGGCTCTGGCACCATCCAACCTGAGCCCAGCAAATAAGCAGCCCCAGAAAGTTGCAGCCCTTCGGTAACGGGGACAAACGGAGATGGTGGAGCGGAACCAAACAAGCCAGGAGTGTCAGTTAAGCAGCAGCCATTGGCCCATGACATTATCGAAACCAGCAGGCGGAAGACTGGATTCCCACGAGGGTCTCGGTCCCATCGGGGACGCCCCCTCTGTCTCAAACGCGTCACCGGCTGGGTCAGCAGAGGGAGTCGAGCAGCCCGCCATGGACTGGGAAATTTCCCGTCAGCTGGGTATCTCCCTATTCCCAAGTCTATGTCTTAGAAGCCGAGGCCTCAGAAAGCAGCCACGGGAAAGCAGGGGAAGCTCCCTACTGAGGTTTGGTCCAGGAGAGGCAGTGGATTCCTGGGGAGCTCGGGTTCAATCAGATGGTGCTGGGCTCCCCTCTGTCCGAGACCCTGGGCTTGGGGAGGAAAGAGTGGCCCCAAATGGCACGCGTGGGCCTACTGATCCTGCTCTCAAAGCTTCCACTTACAAATGGGCGTAGAAGGAAGGGAGGAAGAGACAGAGCCCGAGTCCACATCTGCTTCCCCCTGAATGCTTCTGGGCTCAGAATATTTAGTAAACGCTTACTGTGTGCAGAGCACTGTAGTGGCCCTGGGAAAGAGTACACAGGTGGGAATTACATGAACCCTGTCTCTAGAATGTGTCACAATCTATGACGGGGCAAGGTTCAGGTTGGCCAAACTAAACACCTGAGAGTAAGGGAGGGAGAGCCAGGGTGGAAGGAGTGACCCCGGCCCACCTCTTAAAAGGAAGCAGCAGGGAACAATCACAGGACTAACAAACTGCCGGCCTCATCCGGGCCTGGGGAAAGGGGTGGGGGTCACCTACTTAATGCTTGGGTCTGTTGTGTGCAGGGGTAAGGTTCACTCTGGCCTCTGCTTAGGAAGAGGGCCCCCCCAACACACCCGCTTTACTCAATTCTTGTGCCCAGCACCTTTCTATTCCCCAGATCTCAGTAAGGGGCAAGACTCGCATCTGCAGAACAAATGATTTGGAAACAGCTGGAGAAGGATAATCTCTGGTAGTCATAAAGGCTGGGGGAGTCAGCTGCAGAATGACCTCCTTCCCGACCCTCAGACTCCAGTTCTCTCTGACAACCCTCACCTTTCTCCTCTTCTGCATGCAAAGGTGGAAATCCTTCCATGCAAGGAGAGCTCAGGCCAGGGAGCTCTCAGAGCCTGGTAGAGCAGCTAAAATCAGAAGACCCAGCCTGAGGACCCATCACAAAGTATCATGGGGAAGATCAGATCGAAGAGCGGCAAAAGTGGCCAAAATCGGGATTTATAAACAAAAAGCTTCCTGTGGCACCATCCACCTTCGGTCTATTTCTGTAACAAACTGACAATGAGTATAGAGGGTAGAAAGTGATGAAGTTGCTTCTCCCATATCCCCCTTCCCCCATCCCTGTTCCCAGCCCTTCCACCTCCAGAGCCACCTTATCATTAGTGAGCTCCTCACCACCCAAGAGGAGCTGGAGGAAAGGGCTTCAGCAGTGAACGGGCTCGAGACCCTAGAAGCAGGGTGCTCCCGCCCCCCTGCAGCTCTCCATTTCTAGGACTGCTTCCCGTCCTGGTCTGTTCCCTGCTCCAGTCTAAACATGCCCTTCTATCAAGCCAGGGTCACCACATAGGTCGGCTGGGCGGGCTGAGGGGAGCGATGATTAGACACGATGTCCCACAGTCTGACTTTTGTCTGGGCCTGGTCACCAGTTGGACTCTCCCCCCAGCTTCAGCCCCCGGAGGCCAGCGGCACTATGATTAAGCTAAAACCCTTTGCTTAGTGCGTTTCCTTTGCATCGCTAATGACTGCTCCCAAAGAGGTCAACTTCAAATCAATGTGGGGGTTATAGGAGGATACCCACATCCTCCCTCTCAGTCAGTCGTAATTATTGAGCGCTTACTGTGTGCAGAGTTGGTAGAAATGATCCCTGCCCACAACAGAACTCCCTCTCCCTCCATATATGACAGACTACTACTCTCCCCACCTTTAAAGCTTTATTAAAATCACATCTCCTCCAAGAAGCCTTTACCTTACTCCCTCCCCTTTCCATGTCACCTATGCGCTTGGATCTGTACTCTTTAAGCACTTGATATTCACACCACTCTCAGCCCCACCGCCCTTATGAACATGAAGCTATAATTCAATTTAATGTCTTGTGGGCAGGGAATGTGTTTACCAAATGAATTGTACTGTACTCATCTGCACAGAGTAAGCACTGAGTAAATTCCACTGATTGACATCGTGCACTAGATTCATCCTGGATTCTGGTTCTGTTGATAAGCCTACCTACTTGAAAAGCTTTCCCTGGGCCTATTACAGACCAGCGATCCTGCAATGGGGAGGTCAAAAAGCCCTTGCACCCCTAGTACCACATGGCCTTGGCTTCAGTGTTCCTAAGTGACATTTGAATTCAAATTCAGACACGTCAGCCACTTTGAGTACCCTCTGAAGTCCTGCTGACAGACACTAAGCAAGTTAATGGAGGGTCAGAGGTGAAGAGGTGGGATAGGTTAAAAAAGTATGTAACCGCTTGCCTTAACCTTGTCTCAATCTTCCACTGGAGTCAGCTCATGCAGTTGAGCATATTATGATTATTGTTATTATTATTAATTATATACTATGTGCCAGGAACTGAACTAAGCATTTGGGTATATACAATAAAATCAGATCAGACACAGTCCCTTGTCTAAGACTGGGAAGGTGGGGGCGGTGGAGAGGGAGAGAGAAAGACGGATGGATGTAACATCCCCATTGAACAGATGAGAAAACTGAGGCATGGCAAAATTAAGAGACTTGTGCAAGGTCACTCAGCAGGCTGGTGGTGGACTGGGATTAGAAGCCAGAATGCCCGACTCCCAGGCCTGTGCTCATTCCACTAGGCCACAGACACTGCATACATTCCCTAATGCAAAAGTAGAATCTTCAAAACGTGCTCATTCCATCATGAGGAGCCAGAATCTAAAGTCCACACAATGTCCAATCCCTCGGACTGAACCCAGACCTATCGCTGGGGCCGAGAAGAGCCACTATCCAATGGGTTTCTGTCAGTTCCTTTAGGCTGTCGCATTCAGCCCCCTCAACCTCTTCCCCTCAGGGTGGGCCCATCTCCTGGGCCTCCCAAGTTCCAACCTGAGAATCCAAAACAAGAGGGGAGACAATCCCACATGCATGGTGAGGGAGAAAGGAGGGCGAGCCAACATGTCACTTAGGGAATTGCTGCCCACCTACCTGTTCCTAGGGCAACCTAATCTGCCAGCTGTGAGGGGGACTGGGTATGGGAGTGTAGGAGAGAAATCTGGAAGCCAGGGGAAACCCCTGTGGATATATCAGATCAGAAGTCTGGAAGTAGCTTCCCTGTGGCCACGACTGAAAAGTCCTCAGAAATCTCCTCTGCCTCTTTCCAGGGGCCAAGGGCACCAGAGTGGCCCAGTGTCTCTGCTCCCTCACCGACTTCAAGTCCCCAGAGCCCCATACACCACCGGCCCCGGCCACTTCTCTTCCTGGGAAACAAGACAAATGTCTCAGAGGGGCGAGAGGGTGGCAGCTCGGTCGAGGAGTCCCCTGGCTTCTCTGTCTCTCCTCCCAGCTTTCCCCGCTCCCCAGCTTAGCCGGCACCAGGTCACGGTATATTACTGACCCCCAACTCGACTTTGAAACATCCTTGTGCTCGGTGGGTAATTGAAACCAGAAGCAGCTCTGCAGCTGACAAAGGCCCGTTGTTTGCCTGCACCCCCCTCTCACTGCCCTCGGTACTCCGCCTCTCCCCCAACCCCCACCCACCCCGCCACGCCACACCCACGGGGCCGGGGAGAGGGACCGGAGCGATGGACTGGGCTCAGGTTCCAGCTCTTTAGAGGAACTGGCACCCGAGGATCTGTTCTCCGTAGGCCAGTGCCCCAGGCGGAGGCCGAGGAGCCGGGACCCCGGTCGCAGCATCCCCTGCACCGAGCCCTGAACGCAATAGCGACGAGAATATCGGGGGATATCTCTGGACCCTGCTCTCCACCCTCCTTCACCCCAAACCAAATGGAAGCAGTGGCTGCACCTGACATAAGAGATTCAGAGAACAGATGTTGAAGACAGACTTTCAGGGAACCGGTCTCAGCCTGCCAATGACAGGTGGCAGCAATTGCCCCTGGTGGGCAGCTAAGCTGAATGAGCCACCGATAATGATAATAATAATAATAATAATAATGCTAACACCTTCAAATTGTATAGCATCTCTATTTTTCCAAGAAACCTTTACATCAGTTCCGTCATTTTACCCTCCCAGCAGGCCTAGGAGGTAGGCAGAGGTGGGTGTTTTGCTCCCATTTTACAGATAAGGAAACAGGTACAGAGAGGTTAAGCAAACTGCCCAAAGTCACTCAGCTGGCCTGGAGCAGAGTAGGGCTGCTTTAGCAGAGAAGAGGAAGTGAAGAAGAATTGATCAAGCCCTGGATAAAGAACAAGTAAGAAGAAACTGGTCCCTGGCAGCTTACCCCTGAGTGCAGCAGTTGGGGTCCGCGCCCCTGGGACCCAGAGATCAGAGGCTCCCCCTGCTCCAGAGGGCCCGGAGAACTGGCATCTCCGGGAAGGAGTCTCTGTTGGCCGGGCCCAGGGAAAATTGATTCTGCTTCCCTCATGGGTGGAGGGTTCTGGCCCAGGAAGAACAAAAATATGGTAATAATTAAGCATGCACTCTGTGCCAAGCACTGGATGACCTAGAAGATGATCAGATCCATCTCCCTGAGAGCATGGGTCCCAGAACTGATGGGTGAAGGGGACCCAGACGGGACAACTCTGCCCTCTACCGCATCCAGGAAGGGGCCAAACCCCGGGGGAGGCTGACTCCCTGTCCCCTCTACTCCCAGGTCTGAAGCAGGAATGGAGTGGCTCCATGCCAGGGAGGGCCGGGGCTAAGTCTGCCTCGTCCTGAGCCCGTCCCGAAGGGGGCTTTACCCTGGGAAGCCACTCGACCAGTCGGTGTGCAGGTCCCAGCTGGAGATAGCAGCATCTGGAGTTCGGAGAGAACACGCGGGCCGTGTGTTACCGGAAATAGCTGTGTGTAAACATACAAGAGTCACACAGTCCCCAAGTCGGGAGACCTGGAAGCACATGCCCAGAATCTGGACGCTTAAGGGAAGAGATGGTTTGGTTTTGGGGGTGTGGGGTGGAGGAAAGGGTCAGGGAGAGGAGGGGGCGGGGTGGCCGGGTGGGACACGAAATCAAGATTCAAATCAAGGGCGCGGAGACCTGAGGGAGGCGATGGCAATCTTGGGAGCAGCAGCAGCAGAAGAAAGGGAAAATCGGGGGATATCTCTGGAAAGGAAAGGAAAGGGAGGAGGATCGGAGCTGTGAGAAACGAAGAGGGCGAAACCCTGGGGGACTCCCAGCCTTGGAAGAAAGGAATCCAGGCAAAGTTCCAAGAGCAGCGGCGGCTGGGCAAGGGGAGGGCGGTCTGCCGCCCACCACAGATCGACCCCACCACCAAGGCAGAGGCTTGGGGGACCAGGGAGGCTGGTGGGGCAGGATTCCATACCAGAGACACTTTCACCCCACCTGCCTGACACATTCCCAAGTTGGGAGATGGGAGCAGCTCCTAATGACCCCAAAGCTTCTGCCCCAACCTCCAGGTCACTGGTGACTGACACAGTGTGCTCCTTCAGGCAAGGAAGATGAGCTCCTTTGCTTCCTGTAACACTAATGGTTTTTCCTGTGTACCCGCTGGGTGCAAGCCACTGAATTAAATGCCTGGGAAAGTATAAGACTCGCTCTCTGACCACAAGGAACTTACACTTGTGTAAGCAGAGATCCACTCTCTCAAGCCACACAAGTCTCAGAACCTCAACCCTCAGGACAAATGTGTGACCTTCCAAGGGGCAATCTGACCCTAGAGCAAGGGCCATCACGGCAGGGTGGTTCGCTGTGAACGGCAGTGCAGGTTCACCCGCAGGCAGCTTCAAGAGCAGAGCCAGTTTACCAGACTTGGAACAGACCAACTCCTGGCCATTTGCTGAGGGTACCTGACAGCAGGATACTTGGGTTTAGCACGCTGAAATGGAACTGGGACAAGCGAAGGAAACGCTAAATAGACAAATGGGAGCTCATCTTGAAGTGAGCCTTTGGGGCAGCGGAGGCGAATGATTCTGAGCTAAGGGCTGGGGCTGCTGCCTACCGGTGTCCATGGCCTCACACTGGCAGACAGATTCAACTCTGTGTGGGAAGGCCCTCGAGACCAGTGCCTGTCCTTCGGCCCAACAGATGGGTCTGGTAGCGGGTTAGCGGGCAAATTCGCTTTGAAAGAACACTGGAGATGCGTATACCATTAGCCTCACTGTCAGAGATGATGCAGGGGACTGTTTTGCTACCTGTGTATGTGTGTGAAGTGGAAGGAGCCCCAGGCTGGGAATCAAGAGCCCAAGGTTCTGACTCCCTTTCCACTCTGACATAATATATGACCCTGAGAAAAATTACTTTTCCTCACTGGGCTTGTCTCCCCTTTCCCTATCTCCCTGCAAAACCATGAGAACAGATAACGATTATCAATAGACTCTATAGAAGTTACAATTATTATTGTTATTCCATAAGTAACCCTCCTGAAGATCCTTCCAAGCCTAGTTTAACCAAATGTACCTTCAACTCTTCCTGCTGCCCTCAAAGGGCTAAAAATGGAGCAGGGCTCATCTCTCCACCTCTTTTCCAGCCTTCTGGAGTGGCCTTCCCTTTGACATGTGAACCAAGCACTGAGACGATCCCTCCTCTTCCCTGTCCAAAGCTCAGGCCTCCAAAAGGGGCTTTGAAGGTAAAGAAGAAAGCAGCCGGCGTCTTCCGCCCTCCCCCGCAACCAGCCAAGTGAACATTTCCCAGCTCGTCTGAAAAAGGAACCAGGCTGAGCTCCTGCCCCACTCTACCCCACCTCCCCTTGCTGAAGAGAAACTGGAACAGGACCTGGGCCCGCTGCCAATCCCCTTCCAGACTGAGCAGTCTGTGGGAAGCAGGGGGAGACATGGGGACAGCCTGTTCCCCCAGACTCCGCAAGGTCCCCTGCTGCAGGGGACAGCTCAGCCCAGCACCCCCTCTCCTGCCTCCCGCTTCCGATCTCCCCGCCAAGCACAGGGTAGTGGCCTGCCTGCGCAGTGAACGGCACACGTGGCTGGGGGGGAGGGGGGCGTGCGGAGGAGAGGGGAGGGGGTGGAGAGAGATCATAGGCAAAGCTAGAGTTTACAAGTCACTCCGCATTGTCCAGACAGAACACACTCCCTCCCACTCCCCACAAAAACATGACCGTTTAAGGCATTCCAGAGACACGGACCGATAGCTCAGAGCAAAACCTCAGGCTCTAAGGGCTGGGGTACTGGGTGAGAGAGACAACAGAGGCACTGCAACCCAAAAGGATGCCGGACGGACCACTTCAAGGGCTGGGGGTCAGCTGGGAGTTGGGAGGCCTAGGTTTCGTTTCATATAAACTCTCAGGCATTTTGCATTCTTAGAGGATTAAATATAAAAACATTTTCCCTACCAGTCTGTTCTTTACCATTTGCCAAACACAACATAGATTCCCACCCCCTGCATCTCCTCGGTCTTAGAGAGGCAATGATTTCTGGTTCATTCCCCCAACCTGGGCATGTGTGCCTGTGGCATGTGGTGCGGGTGGAGAGGATTGGAGGAGATACGGGCGTGGAAATTCAGGTAGTGGGTGCCCATCGCCCAGAATCAGGTTTCCATGACAACATCCCAAAGCAAGGGAAGATGCCCCACTATCTGAATCAGGAGGCAGCCCTGGCATCTCTCCAGACCCTCCCCCACTCCAGCCCAAACTGGCACGAAACAGAACAGATGGTGGCTGCCCGTCTTTTCCAAGGAGGCACCAGGCCCGGCAATCTATGTTCTTCCATGCCGAGCCATTTGCTGGGGCCTGGGGTCTCATGGGACTACATGATGGTACAAGAGGGGTTGAGGGGGAGGAGGACAAGGGGCACTGTCAAATTCGGATGCCCTAGCTTGCCATGAGCCTCTCAGGGTCCTCCCGGCTGCCATGCGTTGCTACCACTGCCAAGTCCCCTCCAAAGGGAGACAATCCCAGAGTGCAACAATGTCTCCCTCTCTCCCCATTCCTCCCTGCTTTCCCATCAGTCCTGCTTTCCCAAATGAAAGACTGGTTCATGGTTGCCTTGACAGCACTTGTTGCCATAGCGATGGTGCCGAGGAACAAGGAAAGGCACCAGGGTGTGAAATGACGGCTCAGAACATAGGGTGAAGTGGAAAGAGCAGGGAGCAGAAGCCAGGCCTGCATGGTGCTGCGTGCGTGCCGGCCAGACTCCTCTCCCTGACCACACGCCCAGCTGCTTGGGCTCAGCCCGGCTGAGGAGAAGAGAGCGGGGCAGCTTGGCCAGGGCACAGGCCCGAGAGAAGGAACCTCAAGCGAGAACTGCTGGATGATCGGTTCTGGGGGGAAAGGCTCTGGGCAGCAGAGATGGGTCATTTCCTTTCTGCTCCCAACTACTCGCTCGAGGAGCTTGCCAGCCCCCTGGCCACAGGACCGCTTTCCCCAACCCCCTCTGCTGTACTGCCATGCTGATCCAGAGAGAGCCAGCTCCAAGGGAAAACCATCCCCTGGAGGGACCGGACAGCAGAAGGACAAGGAGCCCCAGGCTCAGAGCAAGGAGCTGTTTTTCCAAACCCACAGCCCTTAAGTTCCTTCCGCCCATGGGCAAATCTGCTTTCCCCTCACAAAGCCAGTCCCCTCCACCTCATCTCTCCTCCGGGGCAGAGCCTCAGTTCAGTAGAGTCAGTCAATCAATCGTATTTGCTGAGGGCTTACTATGTGCAGAGAGCTGTACTAAACACTTGGGAGAGTACAATATAACAGTGTAGTAGATACATTCCCTACCTACAGTGAGTTTATAGTGTAGAGGCAGCAGGACAGGCTGTTCACGGATGCTAGAGCAGGTCAGGGAAACCAGCCGCCCCATCTGGCTGCCCACTGGGTTCCAATTGGTGGTAAGAGTTGAGGACGCCCTGGCCCCAGAACAGCTTTCCCCATCCTGCCTCAGGTGGATAGGGCACATCTACGGCAGAGTCCAAATCAGCCAAGCTCTCCTCTTTACCCAAATATTCAGCCTGTTACCAAATCCTGTCATTTCTATTTCCACAACATTGTTAAAACCCATCCTTTGGCCTCCATCCAAACTACCATGTTGATCCAAGCTCTTCTGGCTAATCTTGATCATTCATTCATTCATTCATTCAATTGTATTTGCATCTGTCTCCTTGCTGACCTCTTTGCCTCCTGTCCCTCAACTCCAGGCCACACTTTACTCTGCCGCCCAGAATGGTTTTCTGAAAAAAGTTCAGTCCAGGTTTCCCCACTCAAGATCCTCCAATGATTGCCCAGCCACTTCCACATCAAAGAGAAACCCCTCATCATTGGCCTTAAATCACTTCATCACCTTGCCTGCTCCTATCTTACCTCACTGATCTCCTATTACAACCCAGTTCATTCACTTCGCTCCTCGAATGCCAACCTTACTCACTGTACCTCAATCTCGTTTACCTCACTGCCAATCCCTTGCTCAAGTCCCGCCTCTGGCCTGGAACGCCCTCCCCCTTCACATCTGAAAGACGGTCACTCTTCCCACCTTCAAAGCCTTATTAAAATCACATCTCCTTCAAGAGGCCTTCCCCGATTAAGCTCTCATTTTCCCTACTCCCTCTCCCTTCTGCGTCATCCTTGGACTTGGATGTGTATGCTTTATTCAGCCCATCCTCAGCCCCGCAGCACTTATATACCTATCTGCAAATTATTTTAGCTCCTTGTGGACAGGAAACGCGTCTACCAACTCTGTTACATTGGACTCTCCCAAGAGCTTAGCACAGTGCTCTGCATGCAGAGAGCACTCAATAAATACCATTAATTGATTGATACAGAGTCATCAAAACATCCACAGGCAAACTTGCCAGATCAGATCCACTCTAACTTTATGCCCCGATATCTGACAGGAAAACTGCAAATCAGAGACAGGTACTGGGGTCCTTCCTGTCAAGTGCATAAGGCCCACCCCCTGTCAGCACATACACATCCCAAACTCCGTTGCTGTCACAATCTGAGCACAGAAGCGCCACGTCACGTGGGAAGGGCAACCGGCAGGTCCAAGACCCAGCGGACCAGAAATCACCAAGGCTCTAGACCAAAAGGAAATGTAGCTTCACCACAGACAGAGGCGGCAATCGGGCGGGGGTGTTCTCCTCAAAGGGGGGCAGGCAGCCCCCTGCTGTGGGCTCACCGCTCCGGCGACATGGCGCATGACTCCTCCCCCCTCCCCACCGAAGAGTTTCTTCGGACGGTGCACTGAGCCTTACCTGGATCTGCCCCTTGCCCATGATCTTGTCCACGATTTCATTGTTGTCCTTGTTGACTTTGGTCTTGTCATAGCACTTCTCGTAGCACAAGATCCTCAGGGACTGGGAGCCCTCCAGCTCGATTTCAAACTCCTGAGGGGAAGGAGGGGGCAAGCCAATGCTAACAACACTAGGACTTAGAGGCTCGGGGGCTGAATAGGGGAGATGGCGGGAGGGATCAGTTAGTTGGGACCCAGGGAGAAAGGGCTGCCGGAAGGGGCTCTGATTGTGTTCTCAATTCCTCCCTAAAGCCCAGGTCCAAGATCCATTTGCATTCCTACTGCAATGAGATTGGCAGTCTTGACCCGGGTCCAAGTGGCCTGTGTGGCAAGACCCATCGATCACTGCATGTTTGGTATTATGTTAAGCGCTTGAATGTCCAGGTCAGGAGCCAGAGTGGAGCATGTCAGAAGTGGGGCACCCTGGCTGCAAAGACACTTGTCAGCCACATGGCACCCTCATGAACATCAAACAGCAGACAGGACCTCGCCTTCCCCACCCCTCCCGCCAACCCAGGATCAGGTCCCTGACTCACCTCATTCCACTGTGGCTCAGATGTGTCCCGGAACACCCTGGTTTTGGCTTTGCTGACAAAATAGCCAAATGAGTCCACTTCTAGCGTGCAGTACAAGTCTGGGGAGGAAGGGAAAGACAGGGAGGTGCTGAAGGTCAGGGGTCCCAGGAGTGGGCTACCCCCACTCACTCCCAAAGCTGGGTCTATGGTGAGCCCGTTTCTTAATGATCCCTTAGCGACCCATCTCACAGTCCACCTCCCCACCTTCCCCGCTCATTTACTTAAAAACTCCCATTTTCCCCTCCCACTGCAAGCTGGATGCCCAGCCCGCGTGATTCCCCTTCCTTCTCAGTATGGCTCAGATGTACCTCCACAGGGAATGAGGCCGGGGGGAGTGGTGGATAAGATGATAAAGAAGTGGTCCTGGGTGGGGGATATGAAGAGGGGAGGTTGGGGGGCAGGGGTGGGGAATGGCACTGTTCCAGCTCTTTCCCTAAATCCCCTTTATGGGTTCTATCTCCAATTTCAACACGACTCATCCAGCACCACCTTACCTCAGCTGAAGAAACTACCCTCCCCATTAAAAGCCAGCACTTCCCAGAGATAAGGTACTTCCGATCCAAGGTACTTTCCTCCACCATTTAACCCAGCTTGGAGGCTGCATAATGTTGGCTGCTGGGGCCAATCTCTCCTGCCCACCCCCTGGGGCAGGGTGGAGGGGAGGGCCAACTAGTTGTCCTCAGCTTCTAGAGCTGCAACCCTCTGCCCACAATTGGCATCACTTTGGCAAGAGCAGTCCAGCCCAGGTGCTCTCTGGGGCCCCGGCAGTCCTCAGTTGGCATCCTGTCAGGACCTGCCCATGGGGACTGAGAAGGTGGGGAAGGGCTGTTTTTTTGTGGGGGGTTTATGGTAATTAAGTGCTTACTATGTGCCAAGCCCTGAACAATGAGCTGGAGTAGATACAAAATAACCCTGCCCCTCCTAGGACTCACAGTCTTAATCCCCATTTTACAGACAAGGTAACTGAGGCACAAAGAAATTAAGTGACTTGCCTAAGGTCACCCAGCAGACACGCGGCAGAGCCAGGATTAGAACCCACGTCCTCTGATTCTCAAGTCTGGGCTCCTTCCACTAAGTCACACTGCTTCTCGCTGTTACTCCAAAGTGCAGAGATGAAGCCCAGGGAGTGCTGCTCTGCTCAGCCCATGAATCATGCCCCTGCGGCTGACATCAAAGCAGGAACCCTGGAGCTGCTTTCCATCAAGCGGGCTTTAACTCGAGGTCTGCTGTTCCCTGAATGGTAACACCCTGTCTCAGCCGCCAACCTGGTTCCCACTGGGAGGCAGGATTAGCAAGCCACTGGGTCAGCTCAGGCCAGGACCCCGAGGCCCCAGGGCCACCCAGAGCTGTGGAAAGTGAGAGGTGAGAGACCCCGTTTGGAGAATAATTTTCTCAGAATGAAGAGATGGGAATGACAATTGGGTTGGGGGGGACTGAGAGCCCCCGGGATTCCATGGTGGGAAGCAGGGCAGGGAGGGCTGTGCCTCTATGTGCCCCGGGGATGAGGAACAATCTGAAGTCCTGGGAATTAGGCAGAGTGAGAGAAACAAGCTGCAGCACTTTGAGATTACCAGGCCAACTCAGGAACATTCCAAGTCTAACCCAAAGCCAGGATTACTACCGGGGGCTCGGTGCTGGAAGAGGATGACGAGGAAGCCTGGGGGGTTGAGGCTAGGGTCGGTGGGAAGCCACGGGGACTTAGGCTTGTGGACGGACTGGGGTTAATCCCCCTCTCCAGATCCAACTACCCCAGCGGACCCTGCTCGGTAGGGGGAAGGGAAATCCAACCGACAAGGACACACCCATCCACGCAACCCTCTGCCCCACTTTGCCCTTCAGGAAGGGAAGAGGAAACAGAGAGTTCTTTTCTCAAGGGATGTCCAAAATAGGAGTCAAACCTTAGGGCACCAGGAAAGGGGAGGCAAAGCAATGGCAAAGGGAAGTCCCTATTAGTCCCAGCTCTGCACTGGCTGGTGGGGGGCAGACCTCAGCTGTCATCCCAGCCACATGCTGCTGAGCTCCCCCTCCCCGTTGCACCGACTCGCTCCCTTTGCTCCACCCTGCCCCCCGCCCCACAGCACTTATGTACATATGTACGTATCTATAATTCTATTTATTTATAATTAATGCCCATTCATTTGTTTTGATGTATATATATATCTATAATTCTATTTATTTATATTGATGCTATTGATGCCGGTTTACTTGTTTTGATGTCTGTCTCCCCCCTTGTAGGTTGTGAGCCTGTTGTGGGCAGGGATTGCTTCTCTCTGTTGCTGAATTGTACTTTCCAATCGCTTAGTACAGTGCTCTGCACACACCTCAGTAAATACAATGGAATGAATAAATGAATGAACGAACCCAGGGCAAATCCCCATCTGGCAGGGGAAGGCATAGAAAGGAGGTAGGGAGGAAGGAAGGGAGGAGAGGTTGGCGGGAATGAAGGAAGGAGTCATGGGTTCGAATCCTGGCTCTGCCACTTGTCAGCTGTGTGATTGTGGGCAAGTCACTTAACTTCTCTGTGCCTCAGTTACCTCATCTGTAAAATGGGGATGAAGACTGTGAGCCCCACGTGGGACAACCTCATTCCCTTGTGTCTACCCTAGAGCTTAGAACAGTGCTCTGCACATAGTAAGAGCTTAACAAATACCAACATTATTATTATTATTATTATTGAGAGATGGGGAGGGGGGCAGAAGAGAGGCGAGAGGAGAAAGGACAGACAAAGAGAGACAGCGATAGAGGGACAGAGAGAGACGAGAGTGCCAGGGAGCAAAGGAAGTAGAGGAGATGCAAGCGCAATGGGAAGTTAAAGGGAATTGCAGGAAGAGGTTGACGGAAAAAGATGGGCAAAGAGAAGGAGAAGCATTGAGAAAGAGACAAAGGGGGCCAAGGGCCGCAAAGGGTTGACAACACTTACTGGCAGACTGCTTAAACCCCTTGGCCGAGTGAACAATGACATGCAGGAAACCGTAGAGTCCGGGAGACTCATCATCTGCAGAAAAAAGTCCCTAGGATGGGTGAGATTCCCCGCTCGGTATCCCCCTCACAGACCCCACCGCACCCTACCCCGGATCGGCTGGTCCCGGGTCGGACTCCAGGCCCAGATCAGAAGGGCCGGGCCCAACTGGACGCCCAATCCAACCTGAGACTTGGTCGCACAGCCCCACCTGCTGGTACGAAAAGCCACCAGAACGCCTGGATCTAGAGCTCAAAGGACCCACCAAGGAATGGATTAGAACGAGATTTGCGGTGATGGGACCCTCTGCACCGGCCGCATCCCAGCTGACCACCAGTCAGGGTAGAAACTCTGAAGAGACTCTCATCTCCGGGCAACTAAGTGGCCCGTCTGTCTGGGTGTCAGCCCTCTCTACGTTCGGGGCGCATAGGGCTAGTCGGGGGAGTGGAAGGGGCCGGGCTTCTTACCGTCTTTATTGCTGGTGACGGGAATGTTGTGGACGGTGCGCAGCTTGAAGCAGGACCCCGTGAGCACCTGTAACTCCACCGAGCTCAGCACAAATGCCTGGAGATCTGCAGGGGGTGTGGAGAGAGGGGCAGAGCCTCACGGAGGGCCCCTTACCACCTGGAGCCTCCGCCCTAGCTCTGGGAAGCGGGGGTCAGGGTAAGAAGAGAACTCTCCCGCCAGGCATGGAGTCCCGACAGGGAACTCGGGAGTACCACACGCCCCAATCTTGCTGGCGACGACCATGGGGTGGCTCCATGTGGGGGAAAAGGGGTGTCCACTTGGGGAAAAGCTCTGAAGGAGGCAGAGGATGAGACCGCCAGCTGCTGCTCCTGACTCACCCTCGAGGAAGCGGAGGACCCCGGGGCCTCACCGTCCCCAGCCCCCACACAGCCCATGACGGCGGAAGAGGACTTTACCCTTCTTCTGCAGTTTCTGAATTGCTTCTCTCCACTCTGACCTCTCGTAGTCCGACGACAGCAGGAACAGGTAGCTCTGCAGATGGGAGATGAGGAGACGGAGCTCAGCGGTGACCATCAAGGGCCGGGGGGGGGGGGGGGGGGGGGGGGGGGGGGGCGGGTGGTGAGGAGGGGAGGAAAGGGAGGCACGGGCTGAGCTTGGGTCTGTCTCCCCGGGACCCTGGGGAGAAGACCTTGTAGTCATCGCTCCGCCTGAGGTTGAGCTAGGGGAGACTGCTCCCCAGGGCCCTGGACAGACCCTCTGCTCTTACCCAGCTGGAAGCCCACGGGGAAATACCTGTTCTCCCTCCTGTTGAGACTGTGCACCCCCATGTGGGACAGGGAGCGAGTCCAGCCTGACTACAGTCTATCTTGGTGCTTAGCACATAGTACTCACTTAATCATTACTATTAACCCCAAGAGGTGTCCAATAACTGTTAAATGAGGGGGAGGCAGGTAACCACAATGACAACAGCAGCTCTCGGAGGGAGTGGAAAAATGCTAACACGGTGGATCTTGAGAGCAGCACCCAAAGCCCTTATAACCAGTCTTCCCCCACCACCCACTGTCCTCAGGGCAGCCTAATCCACCAAAGGAGTTCCTGGCTTGCTCTTCCTCCCTCGCTCCCTCATCCTCGCTCCCTCATCCTCCCTCCCTCCCTCATCCTCCCTCCCCAGAGCGAGCAGCACCACCCACTACGGCCCCCAGAGGGCAGTACACCTCCACAGACAGGGCAACAAGGACGGTCATGGAACTGGAATGGATGGTGTAGGTGGGCTGAGCCCAGCCGTGGGGATGGCACACAGAGGACGGGAGGGAGGGAAACAAAGAAGGAGGGAGGGAGGGTCTCATTCCAGCTGGAGTCTCCCGGGGGGGCGGGATTCAGAGGGAGCCCGGCTCCTGCTGCTCTTCACCTTTCCATTCCGATTGTGGATCCGGAAGGGGATCGTGGGCGAATTCAGCAGCAGGAGGAACTCATTTTCAAACATCTTCTTCTTCAAGCGCTCGATGGCCCGGCTCTGCCCTTTGCTGGCTTTCTGCGGGGGACAGAGGGTCGTCACCAACACCCCAGAAGCCAGCTGCCCGTGGCCCTCTCCTCTCGGTCTAGCTGTGTTCCCCTACCCTTGGGAGGGTCTGGCCTAGATAAAATGGAGGCCCCCCGTTGCCCCTCCCCTCTTCCGGGTCAACTTGACTGGGGGTGCAGAATCTTGCCACTCCCCCTCCAGTGCCCCTTCAGCTCTGAGTCAGAGAGCGACCTGAGAAACCCACACCCTGAGAGGCCGCACCCCCGGCCCATTAGAGGGCAGGGCCCCAGCAGAGCAGGAGATGCCCAACCTAGAGGTGCCTGGGAACTCAGAGGAGGCTTCTGTCCCCCAGTCTGGTTGCCTGCTCTGCCCCCCAGAAAGTCTCCCTTGAAAAGATTTTCTGCTCCAACCCCCAAACGAGGCCTCCGGTCCCACTCACTTCCTTCTGGATTTCACTCTTGAGGGCAGAGATCTTCATCTTCATGTCCTCCAGCTCGTGGTCCGGGAAGGTGTGGACCTGCGGGCTGGGCTCCGACTCCTCGGGGGACGGAAACACCAGGTCGGCCAGCGGGATGTACCATTTGCAATCATACTGCTGGTGCTTCCTGCAAAGGAGCCACAGGGGCCCCTAGGGCATGAGCCCTCTTGACCCAGCCTCCCGCCATGACACCTCAGTAGTCCTCATCGGGCCCAGGGAGGACCTACCTACCTCTGCAGGGCTCAAACCTGGCACCCAGCTAGCCTGGGTGAGGGGAAGGGAAGGAAGAAAGAGGGAGGGATGGGGGGGAGGGAGAGAGGGAAAGGGAGAGGGAAGCGGCGGGGGGGGAGAGAGAGAGAGAGAGAGAGAGAGAGAGAGAGAGAGAGAGAGAACGTGCACATGTGCGTATGCGCTCTTGGGAGGGCAGGAGGGGTCTAGAAGATGCTAATTCAGTTTTGGAAGACACCTGGTCCACAGGACTAGCCAACATGGATGCCCTTTCAGCCACAGGGCTGGGCTGGGCCAAAGGGGCCTGTTCTCAGAAGTCCATTTGTAGAGAGTGGACAAGGGGCAGGGTGTTGGGCAGAGTTTGAGACAGTCCTCTCCCAGGGCCTCTTCCCAGTGATGGCTACCCTGGCAACTCCAGAGACTTCTCCTCCATTCAGGGCATTTGGGCTGGACTTTCTGCTGCCACCCCATCCTCTTAGCCCGCACCCTCTTGGGTGCTCCCACCCAAGGCCAGGGCCTGTCTCTCACCCCACAGAGGTTTTCTTCAGCTTGGCGCAGAGCAGAACATCCGTGAAGAGGAAGACGTGGCGGAGTTTCCGTGAGCCCTCTGACAACTCCACCAGGAAACCATCCTTCACCAGCTGCCGGGTCTGTGGACACAGGCCCGCCCCTTCCCGCTCAGAGGGAAGATACCCTCAACCTCGACTGCTAAGGGGTTGGGGGCTCACTGGTGAGCTGGGTGGAGGACGGGGTAGAGCAACGGGTCAACACAAGACACCTTTGCCCCTCCACCCCTGTGTGGCATCTCGGTCAAACCGCTCAGTCCCAGGCCAGGCCTTTCTCTGTGATTCCTTCCTGAGTCACAGCCCCACAGCGTGACACTCTCATGATCTTGGGGATCCTGGGGTCTCTATGCCTTTGAGCAATGGTTTCCAGAGTTCAGAGCTCATGACTCACAAGACCGGGGCTCTCCCTTGGAGACAAGCCCAGCTAGTCCTGGTCTCATGTACGAGAGCCAGCTCCAGGGCAAGTCTAGGATGACTCCAGCTTTTTATTTTAATGGTATCTGTTAAATACTTACCATGTGTCAAGCTCTGTTCTAAGCACTGCAGTAAATACAACTGATTCAGGCCAGGTTCATTCCCTTTTCCACATGGAGCTCATAGTCTAAGAAAGAGCTAGTTCCAAATAGAACCCCCCCAACATATCCTCCAAGTCTGTTCCCCCAGCTGGGGATGACCAGAGGCTGGACCAGACCCACAACCCCAGGGCTGGGATGAAGCTGGGCCCGACTCAGGGAAGTGACCAGGCATGCCCTCTGGGGCACTCTAAATCAAATCCACCTTCCCAAATCCCTTTCCTCCCTAAATCTCCCTTCTAGGAAGGCTCTGGCTCCATGAATTCCTATTTCTGGACAAAGGACCCCTTCCCTCCTCTCCTGCTGCTCCAGAAGGCCCAGCTCTCAAACTGAACCAATAATCACAAACCCGTCCGGCTTTCCATCTCAGCTGCCCTTGGATGATAAAGATTGGATGTCAAAGTCCTGCCTTCTTGGCCGTGTTCCAGGACTTTATCAAGTAGCAGGACTTGTAAAAAAGGGTCTTCTCTCCTTCCCCGCCTTCCCCTTCTTCCCCCTATTGTCTGAGTAATGCTCTGGAAGGGAAAGGGACACGTGCTCCCCATGGGGGAACTGGGAGCTGAGGCCCACTGCCCGATCCCACTCTGTGAACGGCAGCTGTCCCCACCGAGACCAGTTTCCCAACCTGAGGACAATCATGCCTCTGCTCCCAACCCACAGCTCGCTTGTAGCTCAGTTGGTGAGGGAGCCCAGCGGGTAGCCCAGAACCCAGGGTTGGAGGCACAGTGGCTAGCCATGAAGGCTCCAGGTGCCGGGAGCAGGTCCAGCGATTCATTTCTGGGCATGGTGGTGGACAAGCTCAGCTGAGAGCAACTTAACCTGGGCCAGGAAGACTCAGAGGGGTCAGCTCATTAGGACCTCGATGCTTGTCCTCAAAAGGGAGAGGGAAGGTTGTTGTCCTCTCCGAACCCCAGCCGAGGTCCATCCAGGGCATTCGTGGAAAGGGTGGGGGACGGGTCTTAGGGGCACTGTGGGATTCAGGCCTCACCTCCCCTTTGGGCGTAGTGACTGCGGTCCTGCGGGGGTCGATGTCCTCGTTGATGCTGGAGAGGAAGTTCTGGGAGATGCGAAGGGCATCCTGGAGTAGCGGGTAATCTGGGTGGTCCACGGGGGTGTGCTTCAGGAGGTCCTAGAATGGCCGGGCCATTGCTGAGTGGGCTGGCAGAGGCCACCGGGGGCTGCCCGAAAAGGAGCAGCTAGGGCCATCCCCCAGCCAGAGCGGGAGCCCGCTGCCCGCCCCTGGTTCACGGACACTTTCCCTGACCACGTCACCCGGGGAAAGCCCTGATTCCGGCAGGGAAAAAAGTCCCCCACCTCAAACCGTAGTCTGATCTCATCAAGGTGATATAATTCTGTGGGCTGTGAACCTCAGTTTCACCACTAGACCAACCCCTAGCTTTGTGCCTCACTGGTAGGGGGATGGGGGCCATTAAGGTTTCCCAGAGCCAGCCAAGCCCCTTAACTTCTATCGGAGCAGCCCAACAGAGAGACCCCATAGCTCCCAACAAGAAGCAGGGAAGCCAGAAGAGAGACACTAGGAAAAAGATGGCAAAGGGAGGAGACTTGACATTCTCCTGGATGACGGAAACATTTGGCCAAATGTCAAGCTTGGTAGCCAAGCTATATTTAGGGCCAAGGACTGTTGGCATGGTTACGGTGGGCCAAGCAGGCGTAATCAGGACCCAAGGACTCTCTGGCAGATTCCCAGAGCCCCGTGGCTCCTTGACCCTCTGCCGTCGGGCCCGGTACCCAAGGCGACTGTGGGGCTGACGGGGAAGGTGGGGGCTGGGGGAGGAACTCACGTGCAGAACAAGGGTGCTCCGTGTGACACGGTCAATGGGCTTGTAGAGCAGCGCTGTGGGGAAAAAGCAGGAGGAGCCCTTGAGTCAAGAAGATACCCACATCCTCCCCCATCCCTCCTCAATGCCCTTCCCCCTTCACTCTCACACACACACACTCTCTCTCCATGGTTTCTGTTAAGCACTTACTATGTGCCAAGCACTGTACTAAGCAGTTGGGTAGATATAAGCTAATCAGGTTGGACACAATCCATGTCCCACATAGGACTCACAGTCTTAATCTCCATTTTACAGATGAGTTAACTGAGGCAGAGAGAAGTTAAGTCACTTGCCCAAGGTCACAGTGGGGATACATAGCATAGCCAGGATTAGAAACCAGGTCCTTCTCACTCCCAGGTCTATGCTCTATCCACTAGGCCACGCTGCTGTCTCCTTCTCCCGGACCTCCAAGGGCACCCAGTAGAGTCCGCGGCTCTCTGAACGACCTTCCATCTGCCCCACTGGCTGCTCCCAGCTCATACTCCATGCGCTGGAAATCAAGATTCTAGTTCGCTCCTCTCCAGGCCCCAGGCCCATGTGAGCTGGCAAGGAAGGGCCTGTTGAAGAGGAGACCCCTCACGGTCAGCACCTCAGTCCATAGCTGGTGGGTGCATCAGCGACTGGTTTATGTGGAGGGCCGACTAGAAGCAGAGCATGGAGCTGGGCTGGGCTCCAGGCCCTGTCCATTAGAGGCAGAGAAGCTTCCAGTTCACCTTGGTGGCTTTGTCCTGTGGCTTGCTTAATGGCTCCCTTCACCCCTCTGCTGACCTAGGAACAGTAGCTGCCAAAAGTCCACCCTAGCCACAGCTCATCCCAAGAGCCTCATCTAAGTGGCCAATTCAGTCTCGCGCTGGCTGGCCCCCAATCCACTCTGTCGAGCCTGTGGCGGGCACTAGGATGAGGGGTTTGTGGCCCTTCCCAAGATGAGGATTTCCTCCCTGCCCCATCAAGACACGCTGCTCCCTCAACTCCACAATTCCCAGCCGGGAGATCTACGGAATTCCCACCCCTTCAGCCTCACTGCCTCAGGCAAGAAGGAGCTGGGGCAGGAGATCTAAACAGGGCAGAGACATGAGGGAAATGAAGCCAACACACCTTGGCCCTCAAAGGGGGTCAGCCTGAAGCAAAGTTTCCCCGGTTTGGAAATTGGGGAATGAAACAGCGTGTGGGACCCCAGACGCTTGGGTAGTTGGGCTGAGGCAGGAGCAGGTTCCCATCACTTCTCAAAGGGCTCTGCCCCAAACCCTAGTGACATCTGACCTGACCTTCTCCCCAGAGGGAAGGAGAAACTAAACTCTGGGTCTGCGGCCCCTTCTAATCAAGTATTGACCTTAAAAGTCTCCACCTTAGATTGAAGTTCCTTGAGGGAAGGGATAGGAGCATACCTACCAACTCTATTATACTGTAACCCCCCAAGTGCTTAGTACAGTGCTCTGCACACAGTAAGTGCTTAATCAATACCGCTGACCAAATGACTGATTCCTGTTGCAGCCTGGGGAGAGAGTGACAGACGGGGTCTCCCCAGCCCTGGGGACTAGAGTCCACCAGGGAACACTGAAGTCAGCACTGTGACCACCTCTCTGGCCACACACCGGCCAGCCACCGAACAGAAAACAGTCTTCCTCAGTCACCATCAGAAACACCCGCACATTGCTAAGCAGACACCGGGGAGGAAGAGATGGGCTATTTGCTCGTCACGTGGCACCGATGAAGTTCTCCACTGGCACGGAGTGAATGGCAGGTGAGCTACCGGCTGATTCAGAAACTTGCTCACAAGCACGCTCTGCCTCTTGCCGCAGCTCCCCCAGAGACCCTCCCACCAAAGTATCCAGAGTCGAGATGACCGCTGGGCAGGGCTCTCCCCGAGAAGCCTTGGACCCATCTCCTGGGGCTCCTGGGATGGCTCATCCCAGAATCACAGGAAAGGGCTAACCCTGGAGGAGGAATACCACGTGTGAGTGTGTCACAGGAGACAGGGAGTTGGGGACAAGGGATCTGCCAGAGATAGCTGCCGACACCCATCGCCCCCAACCACTGCAGGGGAAACCAATCCTCGACTGCTACTCCCTTCTCCAGCCCCGGAGGGGAGAGGTTCGGTTTCCATGCGACACATTTGGCTGTTTCCTCGGTCACTGGTGGGACAACCTTGCAGAAAGCAAGGGGAGAGTTGCGGAGGGGTCACTGGGGTGGTGGCCGGCCACCTCCAGAAGCTGCCGGACTCCAAAGACCAGTGAAATGAACTTGATGGTCTCAGCCTGTTGCCTAGTACAAAGCTGGAGCCTACGCTGATGACTTTGTGGGATCAGGATGGGGGAAAGGGAGCCGGGGGGGGTCCAGGCCATGTTCAGCAGGGAGAGTGGACAGCCACTCGGTCCTTCAGAAGTGGGGCAGAGGGACAGGATGGTGAAAGGAATGTGGAGGTTTCGAGGGTCAGGGTATGACTGCCCCCATCTTTTCTGTGGCTCTCCCCTCGTCTCCCATTCCCAAATCACATGGCACAATGAAACCCGTCGCTCAGGGAAGCAGGGAGCATGCCTTGTGGGTGTTGAAGAGCACTAGGGAAAATAAAACACCTGCAAAGAGTTGGTCCATTTTACTGGCAGCTACCTGAAGTTTCCCCACTAGCTTGCCTTTTGGGGTCATTTCTTTCAGAGAAGGAACCCCTTTTCTTTCCCTCTTCCTCCCTCACTTTCCCCCAAACAATACAATTTCCTGCAGGTCCTTCTAGGAGTGACTGGTTTCAGATTAAAACAGAGTGTCACCAGCACAATGGGGCTGTCCCCTCCTTGGGCACCAATCTGAGTTGGGAGTATCCAGATCAACAGCTCCCTTCTGGCTTCTTTCCCTCCGGTCCTACTTTACAAGACCCAGGGACAATGATGATCCCTGAACCCCACCTTTCTGGCCTCTGACTCCATGAGGTAGCTTTACCTCCAGAACAGAGCTCAGTGGAAACAAGCTCTGCCATGTGGCCCAGGCTTGTACCCAGCCGCAGTGGAGTGGGGGAGATAAAAGGGGAGCAAGGACAAAAGATTGTGTGTGTGTGTGTGTGTGTGTGTGTGAGAGAGAGAGAGAGAGAGAGAGAGAGAGAGAGACTCAAAGAGCCCATGAAGCTTTCCTGGGGGTTCTCCAAACCCAAAGTGTCCTGAGTCCGAACCATAAAACAGTCCCTCGAGGGCGAGGAAGAGGACAAGGTTACTCTGTCCTCCAGCCCAGGTCCCTTGGGGTCTCCAGGATCTGAGCAGGATCTCATTTTCAGCTGTTCCTACAGCTCCCAACCTCACACTGCCTCTCTGATCAAAGGCAGGAGGAGAGGAGTGAGGTGGGGCTGGATGGCCCAGGGACACCAGTAGCACAACAGCAGTTCAGGCTGGGGAAGGGGCGGGAGCCGGAGTCTGGAGGAGAGTAGCAAGGTGCCCCCTTCCCAGGCCCGCTCAGTGGGGCACTCCAGGCTCCAGGGATCCTATCCCCCCGCCCCCCTGGCACGCACACGCGCACACACACACAACCACACAATGAAGCTCTGGGTTACCAGGGAGCTGAGAGAACATGACAACTGGGAAGGAGAGAAAACCAAACCAAGGGGATTGGAAAAGGGGGAGGGGAGTGAAGAGACTAGGAGACGAGTGCCAGACGAGGCTGCCCTCCATCAGAATAATGAGCCCAGTGGGCACGGTTAACCATGGAGAGCTGGCGGGTGGGGAAGGGGGCGTGGATCTGTTCTCCCCCCATCTCGCCAAGGACAACTCGAGTCATCTCCGTGGCACTGCTGGCCTGAGGGCCTGGGGCGCAATGGCTGCCTCACCCACCTGAGGCACCCAACCCCTACACCTCGCCCCTAGACCCAGCAGCTCCCCCACTGCACAGGCAGACAGCTACAAATATTGCCCTAACACTCTCTCCCTGGGGGACAGCGGGGCCCGGGGGAGCCAGCAGGCCATGCGGCATGTCTGAGAACAAGGGCGCAGCCGATCCCTCTAAGCCACCAGCTCCCTCTTCTAACTGGGCTCCCAGCTCCACATGGCAGCCCTTGCCATTCCCAGGGCAATCTGCCCTGCTCCGGGGCAAGGCTCATACAAATCTCCTCAAGCTAATCAATTCCCTCTCCTCTCCAAACCGCATCCACATTCTCCTACCGCTGCCGCGGCCACTCCGAGCCAGCCAGAGCAGCATGTGCGCTCCCTGAGTACAATACACCGGCAGCCCATCCTCCATCTCATCTCCCCGAAACAAAGAAACTCCCAACTTCCCCCTCCGGACCACACCGGTACACTCTCCACCTGGGCCGGCGGCTGACTCCAAGCTCTCTTGACGCTCCCCACCCCGCGGCAACAGACCTCGGTCCGGCCCCTCCAGTCTCCAACCCGGGGGCCACGCTGGCTGATTCCTATTAGCCCCTCCTGGGGATACCTCAAGTCTCCCCGGTCAGGACCAGCCACTCCAGACAGAAACGACATCGCGATAAATCCACCTTCTGAAGCAGATCGCCCGAGACCCGTGGGCTGCCGTCAGTCCTCCCAGCCCCGCGCCCGGGCGGGAAACAAACTGGGAGGGCGGCCCATCCCGACGCCGTCCCCAAACCCAGCCTCGTTCTCCCCGAGACCCGCCCCCCCCGACCGGCTGCCAGCGGACGGTGCCCGAGAATGGGGTGAGGGCGGCGTTACCATAGGTGCAGTTACAGCAGAGCCTGATGATTAAGAGAATTTCCATGGCAGTCTTCCCCCCGGCCGCTGTACAGCCATCTCTCCGGGACCCCTGCCTCCCATCGGCAGCCCGGCCACCCGGCCACCTCGCCGCCGCTCCCGCCGCCGCCCAGCGGACAGCGCTTCGCCGCCGCCGTGAGCGCTCCGCGCACAGGCAGTGGAAAGGGGGAGGGGAGATAAATGGTAGGGGGGAGGGGGGCGGGGAGGAGTAGAGGAGGGGAGATGGAGGGTGGAGGGGGGAGTGGTAGACATCACTGGCATCCTAAAGAGGCATGCTCTCAGAGCTGGCGCACTGCCTGGGGGCACCAGAGGCTGGACTCCCTGCTTGTATGCACCCCCTCCCCCCACTATCACCACAAACACACACACACATTCACACACACAAACATACATTCAATAACGCATGTGCCTCAGACCAGGAAAGCAGACAAAGCAAACCAGATCCCACCTCCTGCCCTCTGCCCAAAGTACCTTCCATAGTAACAGATGTGTGGCTGTGGCTGTCCTTGGAGTCCTTAGGGCCCTTTACTTTGAGCTCCTGTCAAAGGGAAAAGAAGATTCAGCACTAGCCACCCCATGCTCCTCCCTGGGCTGGGGCTTTCTAAAATACTTCTGTGACAGTGGGGGTGGGGGAGACAAAGGGGTCAATTGGGGGGAAACTGGGTATCCTTGACTCATGCTTTTGTTAGTGTCCCCCAAGGCCAGGGGCAGTTGGTCCCTCTCCCATCTGTCCTCTCGGGAGCCTCAAAAATTCTGCCTTCAGGATAAGGAGTTGAGGAGAAGGAGCAGGAGAGAGGGGAGAGGTGGGGGAAGGAGGGTTCGGGGATGGGAGAGAGGAACGGCGGGACAGGGGTGAGGGAGAGAGAGGTGAGGAGTGAGGGAGAGAGGGAGGGAAAGGGGCAGGGGCAAAGGAGTGGGGAGAGGGATGGGGGGAGTAGGGAGAGGGGCTGGGGGAAGAGTGGGGAGGGGGGGAGAGGGTAAGGGAAGAGAGAGGGAGAGGGATGTGGGAGAGGGTAAGGAGAGGGTAGAGAAAGGAGAGGACAGAGAGGAGCAGGGTGGGGAAGAGAGGGAGTGGCAGGGCAGGTGAGTAGAAAGAGGGAGGAGGAGACAGAGGGGAAAGGAGCAGAGGAGAGGGAAGGGATGGAAATGGGGAGAGGAAGGGGATGGAGCGGGAAGAGGGAGGGGATGGGGAAAAACCACTGCAAAAGCCTCCCGGAAGACACTTGCTCTGAAAACCTTCTCTAGGGAAAAACGAAGGGGAGGAGAGAGGGGGAAGGAGAGAACAGGCTCATATCACACCAACAAAAACACAGGGGAGCATTTATTTCCAACATGCACCAGATACTTAAGCTTACCCTGGGCTGGAGAGTCCCTGAGGTGACAGAGGGTGGCCCCACTGGCCCTCATGACCCCCTCTATGCCACAGAGGAGGGAGCTGAGCACTGAGGGGCCTCAGCCTGGCCACTTACCCCCCTAAATGAGCAGGAAATGAGCCACTCTCCTCTCTGTCCCCCAACCAAACCCTTCAGAAGCTTCCCATCCCTGGCAATCATCAGGACAGTCAAGCGGAGACTGCAGGATGGAAATGCCCAACCCACTTGGTGGTCCCAGGCAGATTAAACTGGCAAGTGGCGCGTGGGAAAGGAGACTGCGGGGATGTCCCTATCTCATTCGAAGCCTCTTTGCAGTCTTGAGCCGCTGCAGGCAACAACTGTATCTGCTGAATCTGCTGCTAGTGCGGCCTCCACTTTAGAACACTTGCTCCCTGAGCTAATAGGACAGAGCGAGCCACTTCAGCCTGAAATCAGAGCCGCAATGTGATCCCGAACAGGGATCTGAGTGGTCCTGAAAGCTGCGGGGGGTGAGGAGGGGAAACACGGGGGGCAGAAGGGTGACTGAGGTGATGAGGTGTCATTTCCTCCCTTCAAGACTGAGCGGAGCGGTGTGGGTGGGAGGGACGACACGGACGGGAAAGGTTCCCGTATGCCAATCCTTCCCCGGGGAAGTCGCTCAAGGTCACGAAGTTGATCCTGCTGTCACCAAAGGATGATGGAGGCTACCAAGACACAGAGCCCAGGAGGGCAGGTGCCCCCCGGCTTCGGTCTCCTGCCCCTAGCTGTTTCTGAGGAGGAAAATGGTTACGCAGTGAACTGCTGGCTAGCTCAGAGAGGAGGGACAGGGCTCCACTTCCTCAACCTGAGGCCCGGTCCTGGGCTGCTTGGCTTTCCCATCGCCTCAGAGCTTGATGGTCCCAGAGCTGTATCAGCCTAGAGGTATGAAATCACTTTGACAACGAGCGGAGAAGGGCCTAATTACAGTAATTAAGTGGCAGAGCTGAACAGGAAGCATCAGTGAGTGAGTCAGGGGAAAGACAGTATCACAGTGTGACTCCACTAGGCGGTGAGCTCGAGCAGCAGCTCTGTCCTTGGGAGAACGTGGGCTCAAGCGCCCACGAGGGAAGGTGGAAAGCTGGGACCCGGTTGAAAGGGTCACCACACCCACAGCTCTGGCCCTCTTCCCCGCAGAGCACAGACAAGCTGTATATAGGAAAACACTACTCAAAGAAAAAAGGGCAGGAAAAAGGAAGACCTCCAACAGATTCAGTGACCCAGCAATGACTTCTACCTGTCGCCCGTCCACAGGCCCACCCTTGAGACGTGGGGTCTGAGCCTTCCCTCATAGAAACATTTAGTGGGGAAACACACCTGGCTTGGACCCACAACTCGGGAGTGGAAGTCACAGGCCTTAGCAACTTTCCCAGGACAAAGGGCAATCAGCCCTCCCAACTCTGGATGGTTCCTTGGGCAGCAGATCCCAGCTATGGTAAACACATGGCATCAACCAGTCCCATGGCCGCTTGGTCACCCAGAACACAAACGGAGGGCCAAGGGGACTGAAGCACCTTTGAGGGCCCAAGTCGAGGAATGTCTCTTTCTAGCCACAATGGGAGGGTCAGGCTCATCCCCACAAGGATTCCAATTCCAATTTATCAGCCCAAAGGCCCTCTGGAAAAGACACCGATGCCACAGTCCCCCAGAGCTGCAGCATCGAGGGCCGACATAGCTCGTAGTTCAAGGATGAGGTTTGTTTTGAGGGAAGAGGGCTGACTCTGGAACCAAAGGCACACACCATCATCGCCAATGCAGGCCTTCTTTGTGACAGGGAGACTCTGGGCCCCCATTGCCCTTTCCCCCTTCCTAATCCCGGGAGACCAGCCTCGTGGCTCAGTGGAAAGAGCATGGGCTTTGGAGTCAGGGCTCATGAGTTCGAATCCCAGCTCTGCCACTTGTCGGCTGTGTGACTGTGGGCAAGTCACTTAACTTCTCTGTGCCTCAGTTCCCTCATCTGTAAAATGGGGATTAAGACTGTGAGCCCCACGTGGGACAACCTGATTCCCCTATGTCTACCCCAGCGCTTAGAACAGTGCTCGGCACATAGTAAGCGCTTAACAAATACCAACATTATTATTATTATTATTATATCACCACCACCACAAAGCGCAATCCCACGGGGATGAGAGAAAATGCCAGGGGCCTAGAAAATCCAACTAGGGAACAGCTCTCTTGGCCAGGAACAAGGTTGGGGGTGGGGAGGCTGGGGGCAGAGGGTTGGGGGGAGAATCAGAAAATCCCAGGGAGCTGTCTAAATGCATCATTAGTCGCGGCAGACGGGCCCCCAGCACGAGAGGAGCGGCTCTCACCTCCGAGATCTTCTGGAACTGGTTGTTGGACTGGCTGCACTTCTCAGCGGTCTCCAAAGCAATTTTATAGTTATCCACAAAAGCTTTGTACACGCCGAGCTGGCTGGCCTGCGCGGGGAGAGGGGGAGATGGATTGGTGGAGGGAGGGGAAGGAGGGGGGTGGCGAGGGACATAGAGAATGAATGAATGAATGAATGATTAATCAGAGCACCTGGAGAGTCAAGAATAGCAAAAACCTGCAGTTCAGCTCCAAGGGCTGGGGGGAAGGGGAAGGAGGAGGGGCCCGAGTGTGTGCTGCACAGCTCTGTTATCCCTCTGAAGTATACTGAATGGTTTCCATGGAAACTGCCTCCGCCTTTAGGGTTAACAAGGGCCACTGGGGCTAGGGCAGTGCTATCCTCCAAATGTTGAAGAATTAAAGTCATTAGGCTTGGGTCTTTATTTAGCTCTAATAAGGTCCCGATGGATTGGAAGGCCTTCAAACCCCAAACTCTTTTCACAAAAGGGGAGGTGGGAGAGAGAGAAGAGGAAGGTGGGTGAGAGGAAGAAAGAGGAGGGAATGGGGAGAAGAGGAGGAAAAGAAGAGGTGAAGAGAGAGGGGGAGAAAAGTGGAGAGGGGAAAGTAGTGATAAGGAGGAGGAGGAAAGGAGAGGGCAGAAAGGGGGGAAGGGGAGGAAGGGAGAGGAGAAGGAAGCAGGAAGAAGGGAAAAGGCAAAGGAGAGGACAAGAGAACGTGTGTTATGGCAGCTTCACTCCCTCAGGTTCCCAGCTATATCGTTCTGAGCCAAAGAGCTTTACCTCGTGCCGGGCAGCAGCATTGCCCAGGTTGGCTCTAAAATGACAGTTTCTACCCTCATGTCCAGGTCTTGTAGCCCACTGGCCTGGGCAGAGCCCAGCACCCTTTTCAGAGCACACCATGCAGCCCCCTTGAGGACCCTCTGGGGAGAGCCAAGGAGGAGGTGGTGATGATGAGACTCAGGAGCCCTGACTCTGTCAGAGTAGCTGGTGTCCCGGCATTGAAGCTGAGCATGGAGCTCCTCCCTGGGGATCTGGAGAAAGAGGGTGGGAAGAGTGGAGTCTCAGGAAATGGAGCCACAGTAAGACTGAGGGGGAGATAAGAGCTGGCCTCTGCTGCAGTCAAGGGTCCTGAGGCAAGGCCTGGGCCCACCTGGGTGGGGCGGGGGAAGGAGGTCTGGACACCAGCTGGGACCCGACCAAGGAGATTCCATCTGCCATTTGAAGATGAGCAGGAAACTTGCCACTCTCGCCCTGTCGATGACTTTGTGTGCTCGGAGGGGGTCTCATGGGAGGCGCGGCGGCAGTACAGCTGGGGTCATCCCCGGCAGGAGACGTTGGCCTACGCCTCGCTGGGGAAGGGAGTTCTGGCCAGAGAGCACATAGCTCCTGGAGGGGCGGGGGGAGGGGCGGGAGAGAAAGCTCAGACCCAGAAACAAAAACTGGGAAAGTGCCAGGCCGGTGGCAGGAGACAAGGGGGAAAACAACCCTCCCACCAGAGCCCAACCCCACCCAAGCCGCCCCACCGGGAACGGCAGGCTGGGCGGCACCAGCCGCAACCATGAGCACTTGGGAGGTGGCAGTTGCCTGGAAACTGAAGCTTAACACAAAGATCTAATAAAGCAAATAGCAGAGATGTTAATTCCTGCCTTCCTCGTGTAACACAGAATCAAATCCCCAGGCCCCCCCGGAACCTCGGCCCCACCCTGACCCTCCAGAGTCAGTCGGCCAATTCGGCCCTGAGGCTCCGTGGCGTCCCCCTCCAATTCTGTGACCACCCCCTAAGCATCCCAAGTCCCAGACACCGGCAGGTACCAGGCAGAAGGGGAATGAGCCAGAGCTAGATGCTGTTCCACACCGTGACCTGGTCCCAGGGCTTCCGATCTCCCTCCAGATCGGAGAAGCAAACACTTCGGTTTCACCAGTTTGGCTTCCCCAAGGGAAGGGCATCAAAGGGATATGTCAAGTGAGCTCCACCCCAGGGTTCAGTGAGTGGCCTTTTCCAGTAAGGATGGAATTAGGAAGACAGCTGAGAGCCATAAACTGCCCCCACCTGCCAAAAACCACCACTTAAATTCTCTAGTCCCCATGAGAAAATTGGGTGCTTGCCCCTTCCCCAGGTCTTCTTCATCCCTGTGCCCCCTCCTCTGCTTTGGGGTTCTGTAGTGTTTGCAGCAGCCCTATAGCTGTTACCATCATTCCTTATCTCCTGCCATCCCCAGTGCACAAACTAGGCCAGGGAGAGCTTTCCTAGGTCACCTCTGTCCTAACTGCCCCCAAGCTCCTTCCTTCCAGGTGCAGGAAGCCCTCAAACTCACCGGCTCTCTACACCAAGTGGACACCAAGGAAGAAGAAAGAGAAGCAACATGGCCGAGTGGCTAGAGCACGGGCCTGGGAGTCAGAAGGACCTGGGTTCTAATCCGGCCTCCTCCACTTGTCTGCTGTGTGACCTTGGGTAAGTCACGTCTCTTCTCTGTGCCTCAGTTACCTCATCTGTAAAACGGGGACTAAGACTGTGAGACTCAGGCAGGACATGGACTTTGTCCAACCTGTCTCATACCTACCCCAGCAGTGAGTACAGTGCCTGGCACGTAGTGTTTAACAAATACCATTTAAAAAAAAAAAAGAGAGAGAGAGAGGAGCTCAGTCAGAGGCCAGGGAGCCCTATGCCCTGTGAGAACACCGAATAACATCTCTACCGCCTCTTTGGATGTTCCCAGGACGTCGGGTGGCTCTCCCCTTGCCAGGCATCCTGGCTGGGCCCTGAGAACCAGGAGGAGAGAACTCACCAGTTTCTGGAAGAGGTGACCCATGGTGACTTGGCTGTCCCACTGCTGCACCTTGGGGCAGAGACTGTCGTAGAACTCCTTGTGGATTTCATAGATGTCCTGGATCTTGTAGAAGATGGTTTCGATCTGCTGAATGGTGAGGACGGGCTGCGAAGTGGTGGCAGTGGCTTTCAAGGGCTTCATGGGCTTTGGGAGAGGAGAGAAAGGGAGGGGCAGAACTGAGAAACCCAGAAAGAGGCAACAGGCCCAATTAGGGCTTTATGTCCCACTGCCTGCTCCTTGGGAGAGGAGAAAGAAATGCTTCTCTCCTGGCCCCAAGACCCTGACACCCTGGTGTTTGGTCTGGTCCTGGGGGAGTCCATGATGAGCTCCTTCCGGCTTAGGACCTGGGAGCTGGTGCCTTCTGACTCGGGTTCTCCTACCACTCTGAGCCACACCCTATTCCACCCACCTACAAAAGGACTTCTAAAGGTTCTCTGGTCCCGTCCACCCTCCCACAGCCCATCCTGCCAGGAATATTCCCGGCGCACTACCATATTAGCCCAAAGAGAACAAACCCAGGGAGAGGAGAGTGGGGACTACCTTGATGGGAGAGTACAATACATCTGAAAAGCAGCATGGTATAGTGGATAGAGCATGGTCCTGGGAGTCAGAAGGTCATGGGTTCTGATCCCGGCTCTACCACTTGTCTGCTGTGTGATTTTGGGCAAGTCACTTCACTTCTCTGTGCCTCAGTTACCTCATCTGTAAAATGGGTATTGAGACTGGGAGCCCCAAGTGGAACAGGGACTGTGTTCAACCCAATTTGCTTGTATCCACCCCAAGGCTTAGTACAAGGCCTGGCACTTAGTAAGCACTTCACAAATACCATAACATGATTATTAATTATTATTAACTGAATTAGCACATACGTTCCCTTCCAAAAATAAGCATAATCAATCTATTTACTGAGCGCTTACTTTTGCAGAGCAATGAATCAAGCGCTTTGGGGAGTACAATATAACACGGTTGGTCAACATGTACCCTACCCACACTCATTCCCTTGGGCTGCCCCTCTCCAGAAGCAGAGAAGAGTCCATGCCCAGGGAGGAGGTCCAGATCAGCCCTAGTGCGGTCATCCTCCTTTCCCTTAACGCCTCTCCGGTATCCAGCAGGTGCTCCAGGCGAGCAGAGGCCAGCATCGAGACACCTCAAGGCAGCAAAAGGAAACTTGGGGAGAGAGACATCAGCTTCAGAACGAACATAAATCATCATCATCCTGCAATGGCCACAGAGCTCTGGATGTAACACCTCCACCCCCTTAACCTGCACATGTCTCTCCTCCCCTTATTATGGGGGGGGTCTGTGGCTCCTCACACCCACAAACGTTCCACTCTACACCGGCTACTTTTTGCGCGCCTGTGAACAGCCAATAGAGCAGGACATGGCCCAGGTCTCCAAGTCCCAATCCCAGAAGGACGGGGCTGTCTAGGTTTCTGAAAGGCCGACTCTCAGGGCACAAAAACATTAGCTCTGGTAGGATGAACGGCCAGGAGTTGGGGGGCTGCCAACCACAGTAACACCTGACCAAAGCTCTGTCCATCAGACCAACAGCACTGAGTTAACATAACAGCCCGTGCTCCCCACCCTGGTGGCTTTGGGCCGGGGGCCAGTACCGTGGGCTCTCTCAAGACACCTGGGAGAAAGGCCCCAAAAGCACACAACTAACGGCTCTGACTCTGGCCTCACCTCTAACACTGGGTACAAGAGAGGGTAATAATTAGCTATTTGACCACCTCCCCAACTGCACCCTGATCTTTTCTCCCACTCGGGGATAGGGAGCCAACTCACAGTCACAAGCAGGGCCCCAGAGCCCCCGAGGTGTGGGCTCTAGGCTCCCATCAGTCAGTAAGCTCGGCCTCACCCCACCCTAGGGTGGAGACTCTAGGCTTCTTCCCCACTTTTAAAAGGGAACTGCAGCCTGTAGCTCAGGGACCGGACCTGGCTGAGGCAGCCGGTGAGTCACGGGATGAGCCACAAATAGGACTGAGGGTTCTGAGCGTCTTGGCCCTGCGCCGGTCCCTGCTAGGGGACTGGGCATTCCAGGGGAAAGGCTGTCTCCAGAGCTGCCATGAAACCCCGTTGCCTCCTGCCAGGGCCAGAGAGGGAGATGACGGGTTTCGTTCTCCGCAGACTTCCCTTCCGGCCCTGAAAAAGGGAAGGAACAGGCCCTCCGACCCTCGCCAGCCACCGCTCACATGAACGGGGAAGAGGTCCAGCAAGCTGGGCAGTTCTCATGGTATCTAAGAACAGAGTGAGAACTGACCGAGGAAACAGAATGGGTAGAACTCCTGAGTGTTGCGGGGGTTAGCGACAGGAGAGGGTCGGGGACCTGGGACCTGGCACCGCCCCGGATGGAGCCCGGGGAGCAGAGGCTGGAAGCGTGCCCTCCGCTCACCTGGCACAGCGGAGATCAAACACCTTGGTCATGACAGTATTCAACTAGCAGAGGCCCCAGACTGGAGAAGCCGGTCCTCGGTGCAGTTTCGGACTCCCTGGGTCACCGTGGTGGGTCATTTGCCCTCTCGGGGCCTTAGATCCTCAACCACAGAAAGGGCGAGAGGGATGACCAGCAGTCAGCTCCCTTCCCAGCATGCTGTGAGGCGGTTAATCGAGATGCTATCTGCCCAGTGCTCTGCCTCATCAACAAGAAGTCAGATAAAGGGTCCTCAATCATGACTCTGCAGAGCAAGACGCCCCCACAACCCAGCCAAGTCAGCACTGCGGTCTTGCCCCAAACCCCTCCCCGCCAATCCCGGATTTGGGGCCTGGCCTCTCTTCTCCTAACAGCTCTCTTCCAAGACAGCCACTGGGCTGGGCTAGAATGGGTTTCCAGACCCATTTCCCTGGGGCCCTGCCAGATAGCAAGCACCCTTATGCCCTCTCCTCAGCCCAGCCAGCCACTCCTGGGCCCACGTGTCTCTCCTTGCATGTAAATGTCTGCATTAAGATTACACCTCTTCTTGACCCAATAACAAATTTGCATATCAGGAAGTGTCAGGATGAGGACATTAGTGCATGTTAGAGAACAGCTCTGTGGTCAGAGGCTGTGGTGACCATAAAGAGCACCAAGAGAGACTTAGGAACTGGAGACTTGGAAACGGGAAGGTTACAAAGTGACTGGGTTTTTTTTCCGTCTTCAAAGCGGTCTCTCTTCTCCATCCACCGATTCAGACATTGGGTTCTCCATGACGTAAGTGTGCTGGGAAGCTGGGGTCCAGCATCAGAGGGGAACTTTTACTCCCCGAAGCAGAGTTTCACTTTTAATCTCTAGCTCACCTGCTGCCGTTGCTCTGGCAGGCTGGGGCCTGCAACTTTTCAGATTGTAAGCCCCCTGAGAGACAGGGACCATGTCCAATTCCCACCTGCGTGTTCTTTCCCAGCGCTCTGCAGAGTGCTCTGCACCCAGTAAGGGCTTAATAGATACCCTAACTACCACTTGGTCTTCCTGAGTCCTTGACAGCTCACCACCCTCTTGCCAGCTGCAGTTCAGCTGGTGATTTCCGGAGCTCGCCGGACAGAAGAGGGGAGGAGGGGCAGCTGGCCAGGGGGACTGCATGCCCACACCCCAGCTCTGGAAACAGAATCTGGGGAACGGGAGAAATCCACTGTGACAGCAACCTCTTGGCCTGCTTGTGGTGGGAAGGTAGGGGAGGAAGAGGCAGGAAAGGTCTGGCCTCTAGAGCTGCAATCTCTGTAGGATGGGAGCAGACAAACAGAAACCCCAGTCACAGAGATCGTATCAGAGGAGCCCTGAGATCCTGACGAAGGAAGTGCTGCAGCTGTGGAGGGCGGCAGCTGCCCTGACGTAGTGGGAGCACACATTTCTGTTTGGCTGGAACTGTCCTGGGATTTGAGAAGTCTGTTTGAGGAAACTTCAGAAATGCTCCTCATATGTCCCAGAATAGGGCTGCCCTGGCTAAACTGCTCAGACTATCTTCCGGCTGACTCCCACGCTTCCTCTTCTGGGGTGTGCCATGCTCAAGATATGTTTGGTTTAAGTTCCAGGGCATTCTGGGATTTGTAATATGGCCCTCTCTGAATGTGAGGGTGACCCCATGTTTCCCCCACTTTCCCCAGCTCTCACAGTCACCAAGTGGGTCAGGGAAGGAGCACAGGTTAAAGAAAAATGGTTTTTCAACAAGAATACTACAGCCAGACTGCACTCAGGGAATGAGTTAAGTTCCTCTTTGTCCTTCTACCCCTGAACCAGGGAACTCAGCCTAGGTTTCATTCATGTGCTGCTGGAGCGCCAAGATCCCACACCAGAGGAATCCTCCGAGAAGCACAGAGCCAGGGAGCTTTTCCTTCCCTGTCAGGAGAGATTTAGTTCCCCTGAGGCAGAGCTGAAGCTGTATCTGAGATCCAAGGCAGAGGAACTGAGGCCGAATGAAGAGCAGAGGGCCAGGAAGGCTGGAAGCGGAGGGCGACCAGGGTAGGCTCCAACCAGGGGCTTTAAGCGGGAGGACACCACAACTCTGCTTGCCCACTTTGCCTCCAAAACTAGATCCAGTTCCAGGAAGCCCAGCACCTCAGATGTTTTCTCCCTGTGGGAGGTTGGAAGGCGCCAGAGCATACTTACCAGAAGTAGTGCTTCCAGCTGATTTATGTAGATCTCTTCACTGGCTAGAAATCCCGACAGGACCAGCTTTCGCATCTCCAGGCCCTTCCCGGCCTCTCGCTCACTCTGCAGGGGGTAGGGGAGGCGGCAAACAGAACATACACCTTGTTAGCATGGGAGGAGAGGTCACATGACTTGGCGGGTCGCTACTGAGCCTACCAATTTCTCAAGAGTAGCCAGTCACAGCCCTGCTTCCAGGCGCCTACCTGTTCTCCCCTCACTCCTAATCGGAACTAGGCTATTTCCTCCACTTATTCCCCGAGGCCCATTTCCTACAGCCCCCAGTAATGGAGTGTAGTGGCTGTCGAACAGGGCTGCTCGCTGCTGCTGGGGTTCAACCATCGGGGCTCCCCAACACAGGAGCAGGTATTGGATCCCCATTTGACAGTTGAGGAAACTGAGGGACATAAAAGAAGTTAAGTGATTTGCCCAAGACCAACTCCGAAGGCCCACGTTCCCCAGCGCTGTGCCTCTGCATCCAGGACCTTCCCTCAGAGAGGCCCCCTAGAGCGGTCTCAGGAGAGGGGAGGCCTCAATCCCGGTGTCTCCAGCCTGGGCCCTGCCACAGCCAGGACTCCTCGAGAGGCTGCAGCCGCTGACCCTCCGGGGCCTCTTGGGGGATGCAGGCACTTTTCCCCTCAGGATTGGCACAGCAGCCAAGATGCAACAGAGGACCAAGACCACTGGCCTGCCTCTCTTGGCAAACAATGACCCCTCAGGCTGTGGCAGGGCATCTAAAACCCGCTCCTGCCTCTGGGGACTGAGAGAAGGCCTTAGAGGGGTTAGGGAAGCTGATTGCGAGCAGTGCTTAGGCATTCTCAACCTCTTGGGATGCAGTCTTCATCTCCTCACCCTACCACCCCACCCATGTCTTCCCCCTAATGACCTGGCCATGTACTTCATTGAGAAAATTGAACCATCAGGGGTGATCTCCCTAAAATCTCCCCTCCCCCTCTCCAGTCCTTCCCGCTCTCCTGCCCCTCTTTGACTCTCCCATTTCTCCCAGCAGTATCTTAAGAGAGCTCTGGCCTCCTCTCCAAATCTACCCCTTCCGCCTGTGACTTGGACTCCAATCCTTCGCACTTTATCAAAACACTTCCCATCTCCCTCATTCTTCCCTTAACTGCAAACTTTGACCGTTCACTTTCCACTGATTTCTTCCGTACTGCTTTAAAACGTACTTATGTATCCCCTACCCTAAAAGAAGTCCCTTCCCTTGACCCCAGTGGGTCCCTCCTATTATCACCCATCTCCTTCCTAAGATTTCTCTGCAACTCCTTGAGAGAGTTGCCTAATCCTGCTGCCTCTACTTCCTCTCTTCCGATTCTTTCATGACCTTCTCCAATCTGCCAAATCCAACGGCCTCTACTCCATCCCAATCCTCCTCTACTTCTCAAGTGCCTTCGACATTGTGGACCACCCCCTTGTCCTTGAAACATTATTCAACCTTGGCTTCACTGACACTGTCCTCTCCTGGATCTCCTCCTCTCTGGCGACTTCTTCTCAGTCTCTTTCATGGGCTCTTCCTCTGCCTCCCACCCTGTAACTGTGAGGATCCCCAGGGCTCAGTTTGGGGTTTTTTATAGTATTTGTGCTTACTCTATGCCAGGCATTGTACCAAGGACTGGGGTAGATAAAAGCTAATCAGGTGGGACCCAATCCAGATCTCTCATGGAGATCACAGTATTAATTCCCATTTTACAGATGAGTTAACTGAGACACAGAGAAGTTAAATGACTTGCCCTAGGTCACAGAGAAGAGAGTGGTGGAGCCAGGATTAGAGCTCAGGTTCTTCTGACTCTCAGGCTTGTGCACTATCCCCTAGGCCACACCGCTTCTCAGTTCTGGGTTCCCTTCTATTCTCCAACTACACCCACTCCCTTGGAGAACTCATGCACTCCTTTGACTTCGACTACCTTCTCTATGCAGATGATCCCCAAATTTGCCTCTCCACCCCGTCCCCTCTCCTCCCCTGCAATCTCGCATTTCTTCCTGCCTTCAGGACAACTCTACTTGGATGTCCTGCATACACCTCAATCTTGTGTCCAAAACAAATCTCTATTCCTTCCCACCCAAGCCCTCTCCTCTCCATGTCTTACCCATCACTGTAGACAGCACCACCACCCTCCCTGCCTCACAAGCCCACGACCTTGGCATTATCCTCAACTCATCTTTCTCACTTAACCCCACATTCAATCTGTCACCAAATCCTGTTGATTCTACCTTCATAACATTGCTAAAACCCACCCTTTCCTCTCCTCCCCAACTGTAACCATGTTAATCCAAGCGGTTATCCTAACTAGCATTGATTACTACGTCAGCCTCCTTGCTGACCTCTCTGCCTCTCCTTGCTCCAGTTCATACTTCACTCTGCTGTCCAAATTATTTTTCTACAAAAACATTCAGGCCACTTTTCCTCACTTCTCAGGAACCTCCAGGGGCTGTTCATCCACTCTGCACCAAAGAGAAACACTACACCTTCAACTTTAAAGCACTCAACCAGCTTGGCCCTTCCTATCTTACCTCCCTGACTTTGTCACAACCCAACCCGCACACTTCATTTCTCCAAAGCCAACCTATTCACTGTACCTTGATCTCATCTATCTCACCACCGAGCCTTTGCCTGCGTCCTTACTCAGACCCAAAGCTCCTTCCCCCTCCGTATTTGACAGATCCCCCACTCTCTCCTCCTTCAAAGCCTTACCAAAATCAAATCTCCTAAGAGGCCTTCACCGACTAAGCCCTCACACTTCCCTTACTCCTGCTCCCTTCTGTGTCACCTATGCATTTGGACCTGTACCCTTTAAGCACTTTGATATCCACCCTAACCTTGTGTACATGCTCATAATTCATTACAATGTCTGTCTCCCCATCTAGACTCTAAGTTCCTGATGGGCAGGGAATATGCCTATTGACTCTGTGGTTCTGATCTCTACCAAGCTCTCAGTACACTGTTCCACACATAGTAAGCGCTCAATAAATACCCCTGATTGAGTGATCTCCCCTAGGAAAATGGCCAAGTCCGTTAGCCAAGGTTGTTAGCCCAGCCCTCTCCTCTCTAACCCTCCCCTGCTGGCTTGAGCAACATCCTCTTTAGGATTAAAGATGCCTGAACCAAGAAATTTCCACACGCATCAAAAATCCAGCCTCCCAGGACCACACCTGGCTGCCGGCACCTCCTGGCCAGAGACGAGCTCTGACTTGATCCTGCTGCCACCATCATTTTCCCCAGAAGACACACCCAGGTCTCTACCCAGCGCCTTGCCAGCAGATGGAAACAGCAGCCCCAGCACGATCAACCCCCACCTTGCCTTCTGCTCCAGAAGTGGCAGAACCCGAAGTAGCCACAGTACAATAATGACTTTTTCTTCTGCCAGTACCTCGCAGCTCCATGGGGCCTCCGCCGATGCCCACCTTTACCCAGAGGGATGGCAGAATGTGGACATGTGCCACAAGGTACCTCAGGCTCGCTCTATGTTCTGTAGAGTCCAGAGGATTGTCATTCTGGGGAATCAGCGAGGGGCGATTGTGTAGGTGGCTGGGTTAAGGGACGTCTGCTGGTCAGGAGGGAAAGAAAGGCACTGCTGGCATCCCCTGGCCATGAGGAGAAGTAGTCCTGTGGCTAGGAAGAAGGACCCCTGTTCTTCCCTGCCCCTCCTCCCCCCACACCAGTCAGTCATTCATATTTATTGATTCCTTCTGTGTGCAGAGCACTGTACTAAGCACTTGGGAGAATACAATATAACAATAAACAGACACATGCTCTACTCACAACGAGCCTAGAATCTAGAGGGGGAAACAGACATTAGTGTAAATAAATTGCAGATATGTACATTAAGTGCTGTGGGACTTGGAGGGGGGATGAATAAACAGAGCAAGTCAGGGCGATGCGGAAGGGAGTAGAAGAGGAAAGGAAGGCTTAGTCAGGGAAGGCCTCTTGGAGGAGATGTGCCTTCAATAAGATTTTGAAGGGAGGAGAGTAATTGTCTGTCAAATATGAGGAAGGGCATTCCAGGCCAGAGGCAGGACGTGGGCTAGGGATAGGTAGCAAGATAGGCGAGATCGAGGTACAGTGAGAAGATCAGCATTAGAGCAGCTAAATGTGCAGGCTGGGTTGTAGTAGGAGAGTAGCGAGGTGACGGAGAGGGAGCAAAGTGATTGAGTGCTTTAAAGCCAATGATGAGGACTATCTGTTTGATGTAGAGGTGGACAGGCAACCACTGAAGTTTCTGGAGGAATGAGAAAATATGACCCAAATGCTTTTGTAAAAAATGATCCAGGAAGCAGAGTGAAGTATGGACAGGAGTGGGGAGAAACAGGTGGCAGGAAGGTCAATAAAGAGGCTTACACAGTAATCAAGGCATGATAGGATAAATGTTTGGATTAATGTGGTAGCTGTTTTGATACTGAGGAAAGGGTGAATTTTAGCGACGTTGTGAAGGTTGAACCCACAGGATTAAATGAAGGATTGAAGATGTGGGTTGAATGAGAGAGAGGAGTCAAGGACAACGGCAAGATTACAGGCTTGGGGGACAGGAAGGATGGTAGTGCTGTCTACAGTGATGGGAAAGTGAGGGGGAGGGCAGGGTTTGGGTGGGAAGATAAGTTCTATTTTAGACATGTTATGTTTGAGGTGATGAGATGACATCCAAGTAGAGATGTCTTGAAGGCAGGAGGAAATGTGAGACTGCAGCAGAGAGATTGGGTTGGAGACATAGATTTGGGAATCGTCCACATAGAGGTGGTAGTTGAAGCCCTGTGAGCCAATGAGTTCTCCAAGGGAGGGGGTGTAGATGGAGAATAGAAGGGAACCCAGAACTGAACTCTGACGTACACCCACAGTTAGGGGGTGAGAGGTAGAAGAAGAGCCCACGAAAGTGACTGAGAATAAGTGGCTGGAGAGATAAGAGGAGAACCAAGAGAGGACAGTGTCAGCGAAACCAAGTTTGGATAATGTTTCCAGGAGGGGGTGGTCGACAGTGTCGAAGGCAGCTGAGAGGTCGAGGAGGATTAGGATGGAGTAGAGGCTGTTGGATTTGGCAAGAAGGAGATCATTGGTGATCTTTGAAAAGGTGGTTTCTGTGGAGTGAAGGGGACAGAAGCCAGATTGGAGGGGGTCAAGGAGAGAATTGGAGGAGAGGAACTTGAGATACCGGGTGTAGACAATTCACTCAAGGAGTTTGGAGAGGAATAGTATGTGGGAGAAACCGGAGGGAACCGTATGTCAAGGGAGGGTTGTTTTTAGGATAGAGGAGACATGAGCATGCTTTGAAAGAATTGGGGAAGAAGGCATTGGAGAGCAAACAGCTGAAGATGGCAGTTAGGAAGGGGGAAAATGTTTTGACAAAGTTTGAAGGAATGGGGTTGGATATGCGGGTGGTGGAGGTAGATTTTGAGAGAAGGCAGGAAATCTCTTAAGATACTGCTGCGAAAGATGGGAGAGTTGAAGAAGGGGCAGGAGCGGGAAGGGACCGGGGAGAATAGATTTTTGGTAAGATCATGCCTGAATAGTGTTGATTTTCACCAAGTATGTGGCCAGGTCATTAGAGATAAGGGATGGGGGAGGTAGGAGGGCTTTGAGGAGGGAGTTAAACGTGTGGAAGGGCTGGTGAGGACAATGGGCTTGGGTGTCAATAGGATGGAGAAATAATTTTGCCAGGCAGTGGAGAGGGCAGAGTTAAAGCGTGCAAGATAAACTTGAAGTGGATGAGGTCAGTCTGATATCTAGATTTCCACCAGCGGTGCTCTGCGGCTCATATACAAGAGCGAAGGAGGCGGACTGTGGAGGTGATCCAGGGCTGTGGGTTAGTGGTACGAGATTGATGAAAGGATAGGGGAGTGAGTTGGGTTCAGTAGAGAGGGTGATGTTGACATGTCGATTTAGTCATCAAGGGAAGGTAGTTGGGGTATGGAGGTTAAGTGGGGCATGTTCAGTTGAGAAAATTGGACGGGGTCAAAAGATGGAGGTCCCTGTGGAGGAACAGCACAGATTTGTGGGGAGGAGGCGTGAGGGAGAAAAGGCAGGAAAGGAGGTTATGGTCAGATAGAGGGATTGCAGAGTTGTAGGGGATGGTGCGAAGGATGGGGAGGGATTGGTGGGGAGGGAGGGATTGGTGGGGAGGGAGTGATTGGTGGGGAGTGAGGGATTGGTGGGGAGTGAGTTGACGGCCAGTGCAGGGTGAGGGGTTGAGGGGTGGTGCTGGGATAGGATGACAGGAATGAGGCAGGGGAGAGGGGTGGAAATAGTGCAAGAGTTGGGTAGAAGAGTGGGAGGGGGAGGTGTGGTGAGAGGGGAGAACTGGGATGGGCTGCCATTGAGGGGTCATGGTGGGGTCAGTGAAGTTTATGCATTGAATAGACAGCAATAACTACTTAATCCGTTGTGATTCCCTGGGATGGTTGAATTGCCCTTGAGTCCTGGAGAGTGAAGCCCCTCTGGCAAAGCGGACATCCAAAGAAGCCAATTTAAACTGACCCCTTCCTGGAGGGAGGGGAGAGAGCAAGGCAGGAATGCCGAAGAGAGCCCATACATGCAGACAGTAAGATGAATGTGGATCGTGATATCAGACATCAAGTTAGTAGACATGAATGAGACAGATGAAACTGGAGTTTGGGGTCAGAAAGTGTTAAACCACCCCAGGGTCCTCATCACTCACTGCCACACACATGAGCCCCTGTGCTTCACATCTCTCTCCATTTCCTCCCACCCATAATGGCCCCAGGTTCACAGAGAAAAGGGCTATGTGATGGACCTTCCAGCCAAACTAGGAATAGCCCAGGGCAGCTGGTTTTACTGGGATGAGGTAAACATTGGGGAGGGCAGGAAAAGGCCACGATCAAGAACTCAGAAACAACAAAACGAAACTTGACCCTAAAAGAAACAAGCAACCTGCACCTGCCTAAATGTTGGCCAGTCAATCGTATTTATTGAGCGCTTACTGTGTGCAGGGTATTGTACTAAGCGCTTGGGAAGTTGTATACATGAAGAGTTTATACTACTTCAAATTGGCTAGACAAAGGGCAGCTTTAAGAGCTGCCTCCCCTGTGGGGTCCGTGGTCAGCTGGGTGCCTCCCGCCTCAGTCCTTACAACAACCACAAAGTGCCGGGGCTGAGGCCTGGCCGTCCTTCTCGACGGGAAACTCTGTCGCCATTCTGCCTGAGAGGGCCGAGGTTTGGGGTTGTGTGTTGGGAGTCACGCACCCCGACGAGACGTTGGGCAACAGCTCCCATCCCCTGGGGGCGGGACAGCCTGAGCTCTGAGGAGGGATCGGTGTAGCCCGGACTCCTCCTCTCCTCTTTAGGGAAACCATGCCCCAGTCCCAGAGCAGGAACTGTCCCACATACCCAGCAACCACCCTGTCCTGGTTCACAGGTAGGTTCCACCCAGGTTTTACTCCGGCCACCCCTGCAGTCAGAGGCCCATCTGGCCACAGGGACAATGAACAAAGAAGTCGCTGTCTGCTCATTAGGGAGTAGAGATGTATAAGGTGGGCCGCTTCTACTTGGTCCAAGCCCTTAGGTGAATGGGTTGGAGGGGAGGAGACCTCTGCTCTCCATCTTCCTGACCCTAGCGCCCTGCCAAAAGACCTGGTCATCCTACCCCTAGGCAAGGTAGCACCTCCTTGTCTCCGCCCCAGAAAGGAGCACTGCTCCCTTAAGGAAGAAGCAAGCTTCTACTTTGACAAACCCAAGTCCTTGCCTGCAGGCATCCCCTTTCAGGCTGGTTGTGGGCTCTGTGCCATCACTTAGTCACCAGTTTCCCTTCATTCCCCCCTCCTACTTCAGCCATCACAGAACAGAAAGTAGTCAAGCAAACCACTGAAGTTGGAGTGGAGACTCAGTTCCCTGGGCTTGCCAGGCCCCTGCCCTGAGGTCCGAACAGCCTTAACACCCCTTGGAAGAGGTTTTCCAAGCAGATTTGGGGCCAGTGCTCCCAGGAGATGATCCCATCACTTGGAGGGAGGGAGAGGGAGTTGGGCAGGGCTCTCCCTTTGCCCATGCAATAAAAGGGAAGCCCAGGTAGCATTCATCTCCTTCCTGGGAGAACCCAAACCTTCCCCCGAGTCAGCCGACTCATGACGGATACCTGCCGGGGACCCTAGAGTCGAGGCAGAGGTCACGCTCCTCCTGGGAAGAATCACAGCATGTCTTAGGAGGGGGTTCCTAAGGCCACCCCATGCCCTGAAACTTGGCAGCACCTTCAAGTACAACCAGTCACAGAGCATTTCAGCAGGGATAGAAAAAAGCGACACACTTCCCGACCCTGATCGGCCAGCCTTCCTGGGAGACTGGGGGTTACAATGTGGTGCGGGATGACACTTGCAAAACTCAGCTACCAAGTCACAGCCCAAGAAAGCCCCTTCTACACAGCAACCTGAACGAAATGGGCAGCCGTCAACCTCCCCGCCCCCAGGAACAACTGGCCCAAATAGAGCCGTGCACATCGGCCCCTAAGGATAGCTGTCACTGTGGCATCCGCCCTGTTCCTCCTCCTCACAAGCCCGGTGTGTCACCAGTTTCCTCTGCCCCCAACCTAGACCAACCGGTCCTGGGGTGTGGTAACCGTTCAGCCCTCAGGCTAAGAAACAAATGCTTCTCCTCCTTTCCCCCCTCACCCCCACCCCTTACAGGATCCAAAAGCTTCCCGGGCCACCCGGCAGAACCCCCGCCCCGGCCATGATGAGACTTCCCGGTCACACTCCCACCTTGATGGCCACCAGGAAGGGGGAATCCAGTTCTGGGCTGACTGGGGTCCCTGGCTCAAACTCCTCCGAGACAAACACATCTTCATCCTCAAGGACTCTGTCCAAAAAGCCTATCGCCTCCTCCTCCTCTTCCATGGCCGCTGGAGCCAGCTCAGGCCCAACAGGAAGCCGGGTCCCACGCAGCAGCAGCAGAAGCAGCGACAGCAGCTCGGAAGGGGCCGGAGGAGGCCTGAGGGCAGCGGCTGAGCAGAGGGAGGCAGGGGAGGGGGGTGGAGGGAGGGGAGGAGGGAACCGAGCGGGCCTAAACCAGCATGCTGGCCTCCCCTGAGTCAATACTGGAACCCGGCCACAGGCTCCTGATGAAAGGATCCATTATGAACCCTTTTCCTGCTTTTACTTTCCAACTCTCCTGACTGCCGGGGCTCCAGCTCTCCGCCCCAAGCCCCCTCTCTCTCTCTCTCCCTCTCTCTCTCCCCCTCCTCCTCCTCTCCAGCCCTCCTCCTCCCAGCTTGGAGGAAGGGGAAGCCAAAGGTCCGCAGGCAGCCCCTTCCCTTCCCGGGTCCCCCTGCCCTCTCTCGCGGGCGCCGCTGAGACGTCAGGGGTTGTCACCGGAGACAAACGGGCGGCGCGGTGGTGGAGGAGGAAAAAGAAACCACAGGACTAGACCGGGCTGCCGCCGCCGCCGCTGCTGCTGCTGTTGTTGTGACTTCCTTAAAGTCTCTGCTTCTCTTCTGGAAAGCAGCCTCTGTTCAAACCCCCGGTCACTGCCGGGTGCCCACCCGCCCTCCGGCCCGCCCTCCGATCCTCCCCTCTGTCGCTCGCTGCCCAGCTCTTGTGAATCCTTCCAGGCAGCGCCGCGCCGGCCCCCTCCTCGCAAATCCCGCCCTTTCGGGGCTCTGGGGCCTTTGCATTTGCTATTAATACACAGGAAATGCACGTCTTGTCTTGTGAGGTGGAGCTGCTCCTTCCTTGTGGTCACCGGGCAGGCGTGCTGGCAGAGGGCTCCTCAAAGGAGCGGGGGGAGCGCATAGGGAGGAGAGCGGCAAGCGGGCTCAGCCCAGCGGCCGTGGGGCGGGCCGTACCTCCATCTCGTCTACCTCTCTTGCTCCTCGCCCACGTCCTCCCTCTGGCCTGGAACTCCCTCCCCCTCCATACAAGCCGGACCACCACTCTCCCCACCTTCGAAGCTTTACTAAAAATCACATCCCTCTGAGAGGCCTTCCCCCATTTAGCCCTCTTTACCCCAACCCCCTCTCCCTTCTGTGTTGGATCTATCTCCTTTAAGCCCTTGATACTCACCCCACCCTCAGCCCCAAGTACTTATGGACATATCCACAGTTTATTTCTTTATATTAATGTCCGTCTCCCACTCTAGGCTGTCGTCTCCTTGTGAGCAGGGAACCTGTCCGCCAACTCTGTTGCACTGTACTCTCCCAAGCCTTTAGTACAGTGCTCTGCCCACAGTTAGCATTCAATAAATAGCACTGACTGAAAACCCATCCCCGGAGTGGCCGGAACTGCGGCAGCCCCCAGTGCAGAGGGGAGGTGTGAAGCTGGGGAGAGATTTCCCTCCAGCCTGCCCCGCCCTGGAGACCCACCCAACTCCTGGAAAGGCTCAGCCTGGGGTCTCAGGCTTCAGCAGGATGGAGTCCTCACCCCAAGTTTCCGGCCAACTTTGATCTGGGGTTTGGGGAGGTTGGTGGCCAAGGGGCGGGTGAACTGACAAGCCACAGCACAGAAACTCCAGCCAGGGAAATGTAAAACATCAACTAAGTCAGAATAACTAGGGGGGCTGCCTTCTCTGCCCCGCCCCCGGCCCCACAATGTTTCTCCCAGAGCCGGGGTTGGCAGCGGGGCACTGGTTCCCGGGGCTTCCGGCTCCTCGCAATTGATCAATTAATGGTACTGGTTGTGCGGAGCTCACTGTGTTTGAAGCACTACATTAATCACTTGGGAGAGTGCAATACAATAGAGTGGGTAGACGCAATCCCTGATCTCAAGGAGCTTACACTCTAGCGGGGGAGGCAGATGTTAAAAGAAACTACGGCTAGAGTAAGAGGCGGAGTATAAAGATACAGACGTAAGAGCTGCAGGGTGGGGTGCGGATTCAAAGTGCTCAGGGCCTCTGGATCGATAAATCCTCAGACTCCCTAACCGCAGTCTCCGAATCTGGTCCTAAACGGGGTCAGTGGACAACTGGGCGTCCTCCCACCAACCCCATGGCGCCCCGTCCCCAGCAGCCAGATCCTGACTGGACAGGATCACCAGTCAGGTTGACTTGTGATCCTGGGTCACACACCACGAGGAGTCTGCAGTCCCTGTTTTCTCTGCAGCCTCCTGGCCACAACTGCCCGGCTGTTGAAATGGGAGAGGTTCACCCCCAAACCTCAAGGGCACCCAGGGCTTTAGAGCCGAGAGTGCCTGAGATATCGGTGGCAATCTGAGCCCCGAGAACGTTCGAGGACAATGCGAGGCTTAGATAAGGCTCAAGGCTTAGAAGAGTGGAGATGGGAGAGGGAGCCAAGACCTTATCTTCCTTCTCTCAACAGTCCGTGGCAGTTGACACGGGCAGGTCCCCAGACCTGAAACTTCTCTCTGCTCCATGGCCCACTCTCCTTGGTCCACCGCTCGCACTTAGTTGCCCAAACAGGCTTTTCCTTCACCCCTCCACTGCTTCATGTATCAAGTTCCTGTTGCCCCTGTTCTCAGTCACACTATGCTCATCCCTGGCCTCCAAAAGGGCAACAACTTCCTCACCGGCTTTCCTGCTAGGGGTCTCTCCCCCTACAGTTCCCGCAAGGCTGCTGCTCTTGTGGCACAGTTAAATTCTCAACTACTTAAATTAGAGAACTAGCGTGGCCTAGTGGAAAGAGCACAGGTCCAAGAGGCAGAGGTGCTGAGTTCTGATCCATTCTTCTCCACTTGTCTGCAGTGTGACTTTGGGCAAGTCACTTAACTTCTCTGTGCCTCAGTTACCTCATCTGTAAAATGGGGATTAAGACTGTGAGCCTCACATGGGACAACCTTATTACCTTGTATCCCCCCCAGTGCTTAGAACAGTGCTCTGCACATAGTAAGCACTTAAATACCAACATTATTATTTATTATTATTATTCTCTGTGCCTCACGTCCCTCATCTGCAAAATGGGAGTTGGATACCTGTTCCCTCTCCTACTTAGATTGTGAGCCCTATGTGGGGCCTGATCATCTTGTATCTGCCCCGGTGCTTAGTACAGTGCCTGGCACATACTAAACCTTTAACAAAAACCACAGTTGTTATTACTAACAGTTATTGATGTCTTGAACATGACTTGAAAATCGTCTTTCTCAAGTTCCCTCAGACCACTTCACGGACCCCCCCCCCACTTCAGAATTGCACAACAGATCTCAGCTGTCCACAATGCGTCCCGCCACACCGACACAACCGGATCAGGGCTTTAAGACTTCTCTATCAGTTGGCCCCACCCATTACAACACACATGTTTCCCGCTTCTACCTCTTAAAACGGTTCCACCATTTCTGGGGGCAGCCAAGGAACCTAGCAATCTTCAAGAATCTGTCCATTCATTCATTCATTCAATCGTATTTATTGAGCACTTACTGTGTGCAGAGCACTGTACTAAGCGCTTGGAATGTACAATTCTGCAACAGAATAGAGACAATCCCTGCCCAACAACAGGCTCACAGTCTAAAAGGGGGAGAAAGACAACAAAACAAAGCAAGTAGTCAGGCATCAGTACCATCAAGATAGAGATATACACATCATTAATAAAAGAGTAATAAATAATATATAAAAATATACACAAGTGCTGAGGGGAGAGGAAGGGGGTAGAGCCGAGGAGGGAGTAGGGGGAATGGGCAGGCAGGGGATTATCAAGCAGCTGCCCCAAGACCAGACCCAAGCTCCCTGTGCTCCATTTCCAACTCAGTCAGCTTCACGCAGAGCCCTTCACTCAATCAATCAATCGTATTTATTAAGAACTTACTGTGTGCAGAGCACTCTACTAAGCACTTGGGAAAGCACAATATTCCCTGCCACAATGAGTTTACAGTCTCATTCCACCTTTTGGGCATATTTGCTTACTGCCCTCAGAAACCCAACTGCCCCATTTTGAACTATACCATGTATTCATTCATTCGATATTATTTATTGAGCACTTTACTATGTGCAGAGCACTGTACTAAGCGCTTGGAATGTACAAATCGGTAACAGAGACAGTCCCTGCCCTTTGACGGGTTTACAGTCTAATCAGGGATTATACAGTCTAATACCAAACACACTTCCCCCAAGTAATTCATAATTTAAGCTCCCTTTCTCTCGTGGCTGGAGCTGGAAGTCAAGAGGCCTGAGTTCAAGCCCCAGCTCAATCACTGGTCTTGCTGTATGACCCTGGGCAAGTCACTTCACCTCTCAATTTCCCAATCTGTAAAATGGGGATAAGTGGGTGAGTCTCATTTGGAATGTGCTTTAAAAAATGCCATAATTGTTAACTAACCATCCTGGAAAGCAGGGGGAAGAAACAGGCTAATGACTGGCCCAGAGCCAAACAGCAAATGTGACTCCTTTATTTAATCAGAACTAGCAGTTTTCAGTTTTTTTCATCCCAAACTCACGGCTCCAACATCTCACGTCACCCCGTTGCCTTAACCCACAGTTCACCTCCCTCTGGGGGCTCCAAAGGCTGAGGAGGGACAGGACTTTAACCATGGCTAAGAAGAGTGGAGAGTCCAGCCTGGGAGTCAAAGGTCCCGGGTTCTAATCCCAGCTCTGCCACTTGTCTGCTGTGTGACCTTGGGCAAGTCACTTCACTTCTCTGCACCTCAGTTATCTCATCTGGGAAACTGGGATCAAGACTAAGAGCCTTATGTGGGACAGGGGCTGTGATCCACCCTGATTATCTTGTATCTACCCCAGCAGGCACTTAACAAAACCACAATTACAATTATTATTATTATTATCGTTATGGCTAAGATTGCCCAGCAGGGGAGGATGTGCGGATTGCGCCTCCATAAGGTTCCCAGCTTTCCTAAGGATCTCTGGCCAAGGGCCCAGAAACTTCTGGACCCACAGCAAGGTACACACACACTCGGGGAAAGATTTTCCAGAGCTGGACAAGCAGGAGTGCCTCACTGATCTCCTACTACAACCCAACCTCACACACTTCACTCCTCTAACACCAAATGACTCACCGTACCAATCTGGTGTCTTACCGCCGACCCCTTGCCCACGTCCTCTCTCTGGCCTGGAATTCCCTCCTCCTTCATATACGTCAGAACATCACTCTCCCCACTTACTAAAATCACATCTCCTCCAAGAGGCTTTCCCTAAACCCTCATTTCCCCATTTTCCTTCCCTTCTGCATTGCCCGTGCGCTTGCATCCGTATCCCTTAAGTATTTGATATTCAAGCCACCCCAGCCTCCTAGCACTTATGTGTATATCCTTAAAATCTGCTATTTCTCTACTGTAATGTATTTTATTTTCCCTCTCCCCCTCTAGTCTGTAAAATCCTTGTGGGCAGGTATCGTGTCTACCAACTCCATTGTACTGGATTCTCCCAAGTGTTCAATACAGTGCTCTGCACACAGTAAGTGCTCAATAAATACCGCTCATTGTTCTAGCCTAGTGTTTAGTATAGTGCTTGGCACATAAGGACTTAACAAGTATCATTATTACACTGGACGGATGGGAGAGAAGGTTAAGAGTCACCAAACATCTCCCCTCAACAAGATTCACAGAGCGTGGAAAAGGTGGAAAATTTGTCCTGGATCTCCCTGTCCACACATCTCTTGGAGAAAGAGGTGCTACGATCTACTCTGCCCCATAAATCAGGAAGTGAGAGGCAGGCAGAACTCTCAGGAGATGCTGCCCTGGGCCGGTGAGAGTTCTCAGGGTTCCTGGTGCTGCCAGCAGGGCCTGGGTCTGTAGTAGGATCAGTCCTAAACTTTACTTCTCTCAACTCAGGCTCCTCCTTTGCCCCTGCCCCCCAGCCTCAGCTCTGAAGAACATCAGGTCCCCTTGGTCCACCACATGCACAGAGAGGCAAGCACACAGAGCTCCTTCCCTCTGCTCCTGGATTTTCCCCGGCTCAGCCCTGGGAGGGGATATAAATAGCCTTGCCACATTGGGAGGGCCCTTTTGGCCAGAATTCCACACTCAGTTGGGAAGGGAGAGGTTGCTTTCAGAAAGTACGTAGGGCCAAGGGCTCCATGGACGAGCCCTACCAGAGCCTGGCCATGACGGACACTCAAATCTGGAGATCCAATAATTATGACTGTGGTACTTGTTAAGCACTTGCTGTTACCTCAACACTAAGTTCCTGTCCGTGTTGGGGCTCACAAGCTGAAAGGGAGGGAGAATAGATATTTCATTCCCATTTAATTCAAGTCTGAGCCAAGCCAGAAGCAAGCCCTGGTCTCCTTTGCTCTCTTGGGCTGGCAGGCACTGCCACCCAGGGACAACTGTGGAGGAGTAAAATCATTATGTCCTGACGGTGCCATCCGGGTTCGCAGAAGCACAGTCACTGCGCCACCTCTCCTGCCCCCTCCCAGAAACGATCCCCAAGAGGAGACTGGGAAGGGAAACCAAACCCAAACTCAGATGGTTCAGCTTGGACCCTGCTTGTCCTAGGGTGGCTTAGGAGGTGGGTCAGGGCCCAGCCAGCCCAAGATCCCATGAGAATCAGAGCGGCGATTGGGGGCCTCCTCTCCACAGAGCCATGCCCACAACTCTGCCTCTCCCTTGCCCTCCAGAAACAGATCAAGGCAGGTAGAGTACACCTCTTAGCCAAAAGAAAGAGACTAGAAAGGGAGCAGGATCTCAAAGCCTGGGATCTCTTCCCTCTCCACTCCCAGCCTTTGAACAACTTGAGAAGCATAAATAGAAGAACATATAGAAGAACAGAAGAAGAAGAAATACCATCATCAGAAGCAGCACTGCCCAATGGAAAGACCTTGGGCCTGGGAGTCAGAGGATCTGGGTTCTAATCCCAGCTCCACCACGACTGCTGGGTGACCTTGGGCAATAGACGTCACTTCTCTGGGACTCAGTTACCTCGTCTGAAAAATGGGGATTAAGACTGTGAGCCCCATGTGGGACACAGACTGTGTCAACATGATTAGCTTCTATCCACCCTGGCCCTTAGAATGCCTGACGCATAATACGCGCTTAACTAATACCATTTAAAAAAACCCAACAAAATCAAACAGTTTGCCAAACTATGCAGCCCACACGTGTGCATAAGCATAGGTGTCCAAAGTCTCACCGGCCCTGGCAGTGACCCTTTCAACACCACTTCTCTCTCAGTCCATCTACTCAGCCCCCTCAGCCTGCCAGGGCAAGCAACTCCTGTTGCTGGGCAACTAGTTCCCGACTAGGGATGCTTCCTGGATCTCCAGGAAGCCCGGCCCTGACCAGATTAGAACTCACCGAACGGAGCTCTAGCCCCCCATTCTCCATCCTGGTTCCCTCACTGTCCAAGCTCCAGGCTCGGCTGGAAATTCCAGGCTGGCCTGGCTTGGCACAATGGGCGGAACTCCCAAATGGGCTGAGGTCATGTCAGCCAGGCAGAGTACCAAGGGAGGGGTGGGCATTGTCTCAGGGGGCTCCACAGTGACATCTTCTGGAAAAAACAGTGTGGCAGAGCAGCACCCGGTTAGCAAACCAAGTGACACAAGTCCAACTCAGAAGATAACAACCTTTTTGAAAACTAAGATTGGATAGCCACCTGCATGGCAACCCCTTTCCCCTCAGTTTCACAGCTTACCAATTCCACCCCGAGCTCTCCCATTGGACTCACCCAGAACCCCAACAATTAAAGGGAACACAATTTCCGTAACAACCCTGAGTGATCCCCTTTTCTCCCTGAACTGTCCAGTAGTGTCCTGGAGTGGAGTGACCTGGCCCAGAGAAGTTTCTTTCCACCGCTTCTGGGCTCTCCCTCCAGCAGCCGCTCTCCAAAGCAGCCAGTTGGTCTCCCCACAGAGCTCAAGCCGGGTTTTCAGTAGGGAACCAAAAGGATCATCCCAGCTCAACTCCACCATCCCAGCCCCGAGGGAAAACTCAGAAGGGAAAAGAGGTGGGAAATCTCACTATTTGCCCTTTGAAGAGAGGCTGGGGAGAAGGCAGGGAAGGGAAGAGATTCCAGCCAGTCAATTGATCAGGGGTTGAGCATTAACTGTGTGCGCAGCATTACATTAGCTGGTTTTAGGTATGTAGGTTGCAAAAAAATGTTTTTAGGAAAAAGGTCCAAGAGAACTTTAACACGTTCTGTAATGTACTGTCTAGCACACTGCAGGCCTTTGATAATGGCTATATAATCCTACACACATATATTCACAAGAACATCAGGACTCAACAGCACCGACAGGAAAATAATTACTCCTCAATCCAGGGAAGAACCACCTCGACAACAGCAAAGTCAGAGCAGGGTGGAGTTAGGGGTGAAGGGGAAGGAGTCTAGGGCCAACTGGCTCAGAAATGTTGTTTTTGTACTCAATTTGGGCCTCAGACAGTGCTCAGCCCAGGGGTCTGAGGGGTCTTTAGGAAGCCCAGCCCCATTTCCATCACACTAGGGGCTGCTTCCCTTCAGCAACATGGCATGCCCTGAGGCCCAAGTATTTATTGAGCGCTATGTGCAGAGCACTGTACTAAGCGCTTGGAATGTACAATTCGGCAACCAATAGAGACAATCCCTGCCCAATGATGGGCTCACAGTCTAAACGGGATCAGAGAGCAGAAGATAATGATTATAACCTTGGAATGCCAAGATGTTTTTCCCCACCTGACAACTCAGTAATTTTATAGAAGTTCTTTCAGTTTATCTTTAGAGGTTTATCGTTATCACTCAAGCAGAAATTTCAAACCCTCAAACTATACCAACTGCCGCTTTTTAATTTTCCACATTAACCAGCATTTTTCGCTGGTCCTCTGTGCACATGGCCCCCTGGCTTCTGACTTTTTTGTTTGTTTTAATGGTATCTGTTAAGCACTTCTATGTGTCAGGCACTGTACTAAGCACTGGGTCTATACAAAATAATCAAGTTGGCCACAGTCCATATCTCTTGTGGGGCTCGCAGACTTAATTTCCATTTTACAGATGAGAGAACTGAGGCACAGAGACATTGTGACTTGCCTACGGTCACAAAGCAGATACACACATGGAGGAGCAAGGGTTAGAACCCAGGTCCTCTGGCTCGCAGACCCACTAGACCTCACTGTAGTTTATCACAAAAACAATAGAACTCTGTCTCCCTTAATCTTGAAAGTTTTCACACAATTCCTGAACTTCCTCCAGGCTCCATTCGCTCTCCCCTGTGTCCCCTTTGTAAAGACTTTAATCTTTCCTTCATTTATCTCTTCAATTCTACTCCACGAGGGAAATAACAGGAGTGGAGGATGCTTAGAGTAGGGAACCTCACTAAGCCCTCCGTCCCAGGGGCTGGGCTGTTGAAAGGTTTAAGGCCTTAGCCCTATCCTCTTCCCCCATTTAGCCCACTTGGACTGTTGGCACTTTTCAGTTTATGTGGGGGAGGGAGAAGAGAGGGAGGTCTCAAACTGCTGGGCTGGGCAGTTTTGCAGAGCAGCATTTGCTCAGATACTGAAACGTTATCTTGGATATTCAATTGTTAGTTGTTGCTGGGTTTGACTTCCCCCGCTAGACTGAGAGCTCCTTGACTTCAATTTCTATCTTCTTTGCTTGTTCTCAAGAGCCCAGTAGAGTGTTACGTGCCTTGTACATGCCCAATAAATATTCTTCATAATAACAACAATAATCATGATCAGCCTCTTCAGTATCCATCTCAGAGGGAACACGAGCATTATCCCCACTTTATAGATGAAGGAAAAGGCAGGGGGGATGGGGCAGCTTCTTTTCCCACACTCCCCCAAACTCTTGGGATGGGTGCACAGGGATGCAGATTTGGGACTTGTTACCCAATCGTTACACGGACTGGGAAAAAGCATAGTGAGCAGATTTGGGCAGTTAACAAGAGGAATTTCCCCAATTCTAACCCTAACCCATGTGGCCTAAAGGAAGAGAAGGGCCTGGGAGTCAGAGGACCTGGGTTCTAATCCCAGCTCCACCACTTGCCTGGGAAAGTCATTTAACTTCTCTGAGCCTCTGTTCCCTCCTCTGTAAAATGGGGAGTCAATACCTGCTCTCTCTCCCACTTAGACTATGAGCCTCATATGGGACAGGGACTGTGACCAAACTAATTATCTTGTACTTTGTATAGTACTTGGCACAGAGTAAAAGTGCTTAATTATCATCATCATCATCATCACACTCAGGGAGTAGGTAGAAATCAGGAGTTGGGAAATTTGGACTCTAGACCCTGTTCTACTCCGGAGTTACAGGGGGAACTGCGAGCATAGCACATCAGTTCAGTTCCTCAATTTCCCTCTCTGATGATAAACATGATAAGCTCCTTGGGCCTAGGCAGGGCCCGTGTGATTAGATGATATCTGTAACTGCAAGCTCCTTATGGGCAGGGAATGTGTCTGTTATACTGTTATATTGTACTCTCCTAAGTGCTTAGAACAGTGCTCTGCACAAAGTAAGCGTTCCATAAATACAATTGATGATTGACTGACTAAAACCTTCGGAAGTTTTCTGGAGAAAGCCCTTATCTAATCACAATGAGCTTTTCTACCTTTATGCACTGCCTTAGAGCAACTCAACCTGCCCCCGTGTTATGAAGAATGCCACCTGACTACTCTGTGCTCTGGCCTGAAATGGGCAGGGTGGAGGTAGAGAAAGCTCTAGGCATTCAAGAAAGTAACATCTAACTTCAGTCTTCAGGTTCCTGAAGCTCACTTCTCTGCACCCCCTCTTCCTTAAGATTATGAGCCCCTTGGAGGCTATAGGCTGTACCCTAATGTACACATATTTGTCCCAGAATTTCGCTTTGCAAATTATAAGCACTTCACAAATGACGGTGATTGACATTTCTACGCAAATACTTAAGTCAAAATCGACCCAAACTGACCCAGGAGAGGAGGGGGAAGGAGAGAGTTGAGTGTCTGTCTGTGTCACTTTGCACACACAAGAGCCCGGGACATCTGACCACACTGGGCAGCTCCAAGCCTCGGCAGAACAAACAGAACCCATGTTTGGTCTGAAGATCGGATTAGTAATTGGGCCCTTGCAACTCTCCTTCAGAAGAGACTAGATGACCTCAAGAATACTGCCAGAGGAACTAGGGAAGGGAAAACACCAAGGACAAAGCTCAGGCTCCACTGTAAGAACTGGCTGTGGGCTTTGGGTGGGAGTGGCATGGGTGCCAGGGCCTTGGCTCGGACGGCTTTCAGGACAATGGCCTGATCCGGTCCAGAAAACCCTATGTTCCTGATTTCACAACAGGAAGCCTCATTAGGGGAGAGGCCAGGGAGAGCAAAACTGCTGTGGTAAAGTGCCAGAAAGAGCTGGTCATTTCATCAAAACACAGAACCCACGGAATGCAGGGGGAAAGACTGCAAGCTTGCTGTGGGTGGGAAATGTGTCTGTTATATTGTACACTCCCAAGCGCTTTGTATAATGCTCTGCATACAGTAAGTGCTCAATAAATACAAGTGACTGAGTGAAAAGAGATACCAAACCCATCGGACACCCCAAATGCAAACGGCCATCTGGTCCAATACTACCAAGGGCCACTGGGTGGTGCCAGAAACACAGCAGAAGGGAGAAGTTTGTACATAATAATAATAATGGTGCTATTTGTTAAGCGCTTACTATGTGCCAAGCCCTGTTCTAAGCGCTGGGGTAGATACAAGGTCATCAGATTGTCCCACGTGGGGCTCACAGTCTTAATCCCCATTTTACAGACGAGGGAACTGAGGCACCGAGAAGTGAAGTGACTTGCCCAAGTTCACACCGCAGACCAGTAGCGGAGCCAGGAGTAGAGCCCACGGCCTCTGATTCCCAAGCCCGTGCTCTTTCCCCTGAGCCACGCGTACATCAGGGAGAGGTGACCAGGACGGGTGGGTGTGTGGGCTGTTGGAGAGGGAGGGTAGGGGCTGGCTAACGGGCGATTCTACTCTTTATCTCGGTTACTGCCACCCCCAAGGGGTGAAGGTAAGAGGAATCACCCTGCCCATCATCTTTACACCCAAGAATCTCAAACCCTCCAAACGATCCTGTCCCAAACAGAAAGGGAAGAAGAGGCCCAAGGTGGTAAAAGTTCAACAAGAAGCCAGAGCCAGCAGCCTCCTCTTTCTTTCTGGGCCCCTTCACTCCTCTTTTGCCAGGCGCCATCGTCTTTCAACTCGTGGCATTTGACTGACTAGTCAGCCCAAGGAATACGAGGCAGATGGATGAGGCTGACTGTGAACTGCAACTCGGATCCAGACAAGGGAGAGAGAAGAAAGGAGGGGAGCAGGAGGGACCCAACATCGAACCCTCTGGAGAGGAATAAGCCAACAGATTCACACCCCCACAGACACACACAATTGTGAACAGGCAGCGGGGGTTCTCCTAGGCACTGACATACCCGCTCAGGCTGGGGCACCAAGAAGCGCAAAACAAAAGGAGTCTTTTCCTTGGGGGTACGAGGTCAGCTGATTCCTCCACAGACCCTCCCCTCTACTGATGCACACATATGTATCTGGGGCCCATGATGGGGGAGGGCTCTTCACCCTGAGGCAGCCTCCCTGAACCACCTGCCGCCCGCTGGCACAAACCCAACACCCTCCCACCTTGTGACCTTTCCCCATCGCATGTGGCCCAGAGAACTCTCGCTGCCATTTCTGCTGTTCTCTGCCTCCGTCTCGGTTGCCATGACGACACTGTGGCTTCCCCCAAGTGGAAAAGCCGGTTGTCAAGGCCGCCGTTGCCAGAGGCTATAGCAGCCATCCACCACAGGGATACGGGGAGATGAGACACAAACCAGTGGGGGGGCAAGGGGGAGGATGTGGTGGGGGGAGGGGAGCTCCAAAGCCCAGAAGGCCTGGTTGGGCGGCTTTGGCTTTCTTTCCTGACCTCAGCCCCAAAGGACTCTGGTCAGGCAAGGAGCAAGACAGAGGGTGGGAGGGCAGCACTTGAGCAGAACTGCTGAGGAAGAGAGTGTTGCTTCTGCCAAGGGCGGAGGCAGGTCAGGGTTCAGGCCAAGGTCATTGTAACTCTTGGGGAAAGGATGAGGGGAGGGTATCTTAATGCTCAGTCACCCTAGCTGGGGCCACTGGGGCAGATCCTAACTTCTGGGGCATGAGGAGATGCCCCGACTCAAAACCCCTTCAGAATGGATTCCAAACCGATCACTCAGCATTCCCCACCCCTCGAAGAGCTCAGTCACTCCAGACCGGTACTGGGAAAGCCCTCCCCATAGGCCTCACCTGTCTTACTTGTGTTTGTGTGTGTTTTTGTCGGTCCCACACACTCACAGATATGGGGTACCCAGATGCAGCAGCCCCTCCTCACCTAATTGCTCACTAGGCCTGACTCAAAGAGTAAAGTGGACATTTTCCATAAAATGGTTCCTGTGGAGCTAAGCTCCCTAACCAATGGGAAAAACTGAGGGGGAAGCTCACAGCTCCTTTACTGAAGCCCCAGTACTGTCCTCCTTGCCAGAAACTGACCCTAATCTAGGAGTGACTGGGGACTCAGTTTTTAGGAAGCTCTGCTGCCCTCCCCCTGCTCCCCCCACCCAACACACACACAACCTAGAGAAGAAGTATGTGAGAGCACACACACACACACAAACACACATGACATCGAGAAGGAGCCTGGAGCATAAAAAGGGCAGCCCCAAACCAGACTTGACAACTTCCCTTAACCTCCCTTCTCCTTTCAGGAAGGTGGTTCCAGGAAAGGAGAAGGGCGAAAATGGGGTGAAAAAGAGGCAGAAGCAAGCAGGTGGGCAGGAGCAAGAGGAGGAGAGGGTGGAGGGACAACAGGGAGAGAAGCAGACAGGGGCAAGCACGAGAGGGAGCTCAAAGGAGAAAGAGCGATGATGGAGGCCAGAGACTGAAGGGCAGACAAGAGGAATATTCTTATGGCAGAGGAAATTGGGGGGAGGAGAGGGACAAGGGGAGAATACTGACTACGTAGTGAGCAAGATAAAAAGACAGAACTTGAAAATCAGGCAGGCGGGCATCTACCTGGGTAAGCAGCTGAGAGCAGACTCCAAATGTTCCTCTCTCCGACTCCACATCCCTTAACCTCCACCTCCGCACCCCCAACGGCCCTGATCTTCCTCCCCTCTGCTCCTGTTACAGCCAGGAGTCAGGACAGTTCCAGCCCAGAGGCACCAGTTCCCCTCACAGAGATGCACTGGTAGAAAGGTCGGCTAAACTTACCCCGGGCCCCAGGCCCTCGGGGGGCGTGGGCGAGACGCCATCCCCACTGCCCTGGCTCCGGGCGCTGAGTTGGGGCGACATGGTGGGCGACTCGTCAATGTAGGGCATGGTCTCCGAGCCCTCGGGAGGCACCTTCTGCTCTTCATTGCCTTCCCCGTCGTAGTCATCCGTCCCGTAGTTGAAGTCTGTGACAAGGAACAAGAAAGGCCACTGAGAATCTTCCACCAGGGCCGCCAGGGACGGGTAGCGCAGCGGGCGGTGACGGCGACCCCCTGCAGCCATGGTCCACTCCACACCATCCAAGACTCTCGCCTGGGGCAGAGGGTGGTCGGGTGGTACGAGGTGGGTAGGGGGTTAGATGGTTCCTCCTCTACGTCTGAAGAGGGATCCCCTGGAAGCCTCGGGTTGTGCGCTCAGGGAGCTGCGTTCAGAGGCTGCTCAGAGTCAGGGAGCAGCAGAATCGCCAGAACCACTACCCGTCTAATAACATATCAGAGCCTTATTTCTAGCGGCTGCTGCTTCTGCCTCCTGCCTAATTCAGAATCGAAAAATTAACAGCAGGAGCAGGAGGCAGGAAGCTCCCAACTCTCCTCTCTGAGTCACCATTTTGCTTTTTATAGGGAACAAGAAGGCGGGGAGGGGCAAGCGATGTCACTTCCTGAACCCCTCCCCTTCTGGGGCCATTTTCAAATTGAGTCCAGTAACCCTGGGGGTCCCAGGTACCGGGTGGGGGGAAACTGCACCTAGATGGGGGGTCCCAAGACCGGGTCGGAGAGAAACTGCACCTCCCCAGAATCCAGTCGGGGAGAAACTGCCCCAAAATGCAGGGGGGAGTGTCCCCCTGGATCTGACTAGGGGAAAATTGCCCCTAGAGAGAGGCTTTCCACCTGGGGTAGAGCAAATTATCAATCAATTGTATTTACTGAGCACTTACTGTGCGCAGAGTACTAATCCCTTGGGAGAGTACAATATAACATAGTTGGTAGACTCCTTTCCTGCCCACAATGAGCTTACAGTCTAGAGGGGAAGACAGTAACGAGGGATGGGTTCCAGGACATTTTATGAAATGCTTATGACCAAGTCTCCAAAAAGTCAGCGTTTGTTTCCATTCTTCCCCGAGAGGCTTCCTTTGGAGAAGCAGTGCTAGATATCCAGAAGAGGGAAAAGGAAAAGCGCACCAAGCTGCCATTAACCCCCTCGCTGCTGCTAGCTCCGGGTCTTTTAGCTTCAGACCCCTTACTTTCTGGGAGAACAGGAGGAGGCGTAAATATCTTTAGGCCTGATTCCCTCCATCAGAGTCTAAAGACTCTGTGGGCAGAAAACATATCACCTCTGCCTGCTGCCTCCCAATCGCTCAGTATAGGGCATTGCCCTCTGTGGGAGCTAAGTAAGTACTGTTACCACAACCATACCCACTAGATGATGGCTGCCGAGGGCTGGGCGCAGAAGGGGTTGACGTGAATCTGGCTCCTTGAATGGCCGGGCCCGATCTTTCTGGGATCCACTCTGCAGAGGTCAGGCCTGGCACCCCACCACAGCAAACCCTGCCCCTGCTGGGAAACCACCAAGACCAGGCACCAAGTTGGTACAGTGAAGCCAGCTTTTCTTCAGGCCGGTGCACCACAACCCTCTCTAAGTCCAGCTTCCAGCTCCTGAACCGTGTGGCCCGGTGAAAAGATCCCGGGCCAAGATCTGGGGTCCAGTCCTGGCCCTGTTACTTCCCTGCTATGTGATCTTGGACAAATCACTTCACTTCTCTGGGTCTCAGTTTCCTCATCTGTAAAATGGAGATTAAATCTTACCCCCTCCTACTTAGACGATGAGCCCCATGGGGGACAGGGACTGCATCCAATTTGATTATCTTGTAATAATAATGTTGGTATTTGTTAAGCACTTACTATGTGCAGAGCACTGTTCTAAGCGCTGGGGTAGATACAGGGTAATCAGGTTGTCCCACGTGAGACTCACAGTTGATCCCCATTTTTACAGATGAGGGAACTGAGGCCCAGAGAAGTTAAGTGACTTGCCCACAGTCACACAGCTGACAAGTGGCAGAGCCGGAATTCGAACCCATGAACTCTGACTCCCAAGCCCGTGCTCTTTCCACTGAGCCATGTTGCTTCTCTATCCCATATGCTTGTATCTATCCCACTGCCTGGTACAGTGCTTGGTGCATAGTAAGCGCTTACTAAATACCATAATTATAATTTTATCCCGACATCCTCGACCTTGGACATCCAGAGCAGAGGCCACGGGGACTGCTACAAGGTGGCTCCTACAAGTTCTTCCGAGGACCGTATCTCACCTGGAAAGGCAGCGGGGCCTAAATGGAAGGAGCTCAGTATTCTAAGAATCACGAAAGCCAAGGGCTTCTAATTCCAGCTGGCCCTGGCCAGTTGCGTGAACTCGGGCAACTCACTGATCCTCTCTCGGCTGGGTTCCCTTATCTATAAAATGGATATACGATACCTAGTCTCCCTCCTGCTTAGTCTGTGAGTCCAGATCGGGGGCAGAGAAGGTGTCCAATCTGATTATCTTCTACCTTCCCCGGAATGTTGTATATCACAAGCATTTCATAAATGCCATAATAAAGAAAAAATCAATAAAAGTCCAAGCCCAGCCCCTCGGCTGCTTAACAGGCTATATGCCGGGGGGGTGGGGGAGATGGTACACCAGGCAACTCAATGCCCCCCTCCCGGATGGGACTGGCCATGAACCACCTCAAAGAGGGGGTGGGTTTCCCCATGAAGCTACAGCCACTCTAGCCATGGGAGTCAACATCCCTTGGCAGGGAGCCAACAGGTGTCGGTGGGACCCGACATTATGAGTGAAGGGCTCGTGGCCCCACCAGATGCCCCCTCCCCCCCCGACTCTTGCCTCAAAGACCAAAGGCTTCGGCAGCAGGGGCCTGCCCCCGGCCCCTAGTGATCAAGCTCACAAATGGGACTACCTGAACAGTTAAAAGCTTTGGTTGTGGTGAGACGTTAGTGTTAAATCACACCAGCACTCACCCACAGACACATCCACACTACCAAATCCAGCCTGACGGTCGCCCCTCCCCCACGACCCCCACACAAACACTCTCGCAAACCGCAGGTGTCTCTGCTATGCTCTGGGGTGAGATCCTGCGTTCCCCCTGAGTCCTGCTGCCCTCTTTCCTTTCCTCCCAGAATCGGTGCCTCTTCCACGAGCTGGAGCACCTCCTCCAGGAGCCAGAGTGTCTCCTCCGGGAGCCGGAGCACCTACTCCAAACGCCACCTCCTGCCTTTCCCGGCTGCTGCACCCACTCCTAACGATCCCGTTAAGTAGGAGCCCCGTTACTACTCTACGGTGCTTTTCCTGGTGCTGCCGGGAATGCCAAAGCCATGGATGGACCAGAGTGGGAGGCACTGGGGCTGAGTGACTCATGATGGCTGAAGTGCATTGTGTGTATTTGTGTATGCGAGCTCACACGCACACTCCGGTTAGTATGTGTGCACCGTGAACATGTGTGTGTTCATACACGTTACAGTTTCCTGGTGGGGCCACCCTAAGATGCTATCTCTTCCTCCTCTATTAACCCTACCCTGTCTGAAGGCATTCTGGAGCAGACCTCAGGGAGATGTCCACGGGAGGACAGGGGAGCTTTTGCAGAGGAATGATCATGATGTTTGGGTCTCCCAGGGAACCCAACAAGTCCTGCCTCAGCTCCCCACCATCTGTCAGGTGCTCCAAGCACCAGGGTGTGAAGCTAAGTGGCCAAGTTCCCCAGATGCCCCTAAACAGAAAGACGAAATATGTACCAGGCAGGCAGTCTTACCACTCAGGACCTCCTCCCGAGATTATCTTCCTAAAATGCCATTCAGAAAGTAGCACTCCTCCAAATCCTTCAGTGACTAGGTGTTTCTCTCTGCCTCAAAAAGAAACTCCTGCACCCTGAATTCATGGCTCTTCAGCAGCCATCTCCTTATACACCTTCCATTCTCTTCTCCTGTTACCCCCCCAGCTCAGTCTTCACCCCTCCACACATACTAGGTGTGTCTCACTCTCAACTCCCTCATCTCTGACCCACTGTGAACACCCAGCCTATGCATGGAATTCCCTCCCACCTCAAATCCACCAAACTGGGTTGCCCTCCACCTTCAAAGGCTCCTTACAAAATGCTTCATCCAGAAGAGCTGAGAAGCAGCATTGCCTAATGGAAAGAGCCCGGGCCCGAGAGACTAAGGACCTGGGTTCCTAACCCAGCTCCAATACTTGTCTGCTGGATGATCTGCTCGGTCACTTAATTCCTCTGGGTTTCAGTTACCTCCTCTGTGAAATGGGAATTAAGACTGTGAGCCTCTCGTGGAACATGGACTGTATCCAACCTGATTAGCTGGTATCTACCCCAGCGATTAGTACAGTGCCTGTCACACAGTAAGTGCTTAACAAATATAATTTTAAAAAAAATCCCCAACTAATCCTCAGCTACCTCACCAGAGCCTTCCCAATGACCTCCTGTAGCATTTGTGAGTATATCCATTCACTTCACTTAGTTATTCTTATATTGCTTATTTTTGTTACCAATTCTATCTCCGCTTTCCCTTTTGTTCGCATTTGTATGAAGACCGCCTGCTTGGATCTCCCATTGGATTGTAAGCTCAACACCAGGGAACGGGTCTTCTCCTTATGTGGCAACCTCCCAAGCTCTTAGTACTTTGCCCTGGGCACAGAAGACACTTGAAAACTGTTGTTAACGATGAAAACAATTGGCATTAGTCCTTCTGAACTCAATATCAGACCAGGTAGTAGAGAGGCATCTTTCCATCTGATGCTCCAGGAGCAGCTCTGCCAGGCTACTCAGGGTTAGGAGAGAGGGAGGGAGAGAGGGAGGGAGGGAATCCTAGATGAGCACAAGGAGTCAAGCACAGAGAGCCCTGCCCCTCTGGGTACACGACAGGCCAACGACGGCTTTAGAAGAGACTCGGAAGGACAGGATGCCATTCGTCAACATGATGCAGTGACAGACTCTGCTGCCATGCTCCAGAGAAGTGGGGAAATAAGATGTGGCCCCTCTCATCCCTTCCCCACCACAGATTCCAATTATGTCCACCTCCCTATCGCCCCAGCCCAACTGCCACACGGTTCCATCCCGGGGCTAAAGGATGCCAAGGGGCTGGGGGCACTGTGCCGTGTCCACCCCAACTCACCTCTGCCTGCTCTGCTGAGGGACTGGCGACAACTGCTGAAAGGAGAGCCCTGGCATCCAACATTCTCTGTTCGTATTCCCGGCCTCGCTGGCCCCTCTCTCGGCCACACGGGGTTGGAGTCTTGGGTCTCCCATTCATCCCTACCGCCAAAGCTACTTACTGCCTGCTGAACTGTAGAGGAGCCACCCCAGAGCCAGACAGGGTCCAGCTTCGCCAGGGATCTCTTAGAAATATCCCAGGGATATCAGACCTCTTGCCCTCTTGGCTGGGCTCCGGGACATCTGGTCAACCCTGGTCTCTGGGTTTTATTCCAGGCTTGTTAGGGGTTTTTTATGGTATTTGTTAAACGCTTCCTATGTGTCAAACACTGTTCCAAGTGCTGGGGTAGGTACGGGTTAATTAGGTCGGACACAGTCACTGTCGACATGGGGCACACAGTCTAAGTAGGAGGGAGAACAGGCACCCCGTTTTACAGTTTTGGAAACTGGGGGCACAGAGAAGTTAATTGGCTTGCTCAGGGTTACACAGCAAGCAATTAACAGAGCTAGGATTAGAAACCAGGTCCTTCTGACTCCCAGGCCCATGCTCTCTCCACTAGACCACACTACTACTCTTGTCCTTGGGACATGAAGGGTATTCATTCCCTCCTTCTGGTGGGAGGGTCGGTCCTGCAGACCCTGCAGAGGAAGCCACATGGAGGCCAGACAGGCGGGCCTGAGACGGGAATCTGAGCCAGATGAACTAGCTTAGAGCTGTCTGAGCGGCTAATTCCTAGAGACAGAGCCCGTTAAGCTGGAGTTAGTTCACCACGACTCGAGCCCCACCCCCAACCGCCCCGTGCCGGCTACAACGGCGCACCACAGGGGGTAGAGGGGTACAGTCTATTTGTTGCCTTGGAAACAGGATCAGATCACCAACCTCCTTGCTTACGAGGGAAGCGCGGACCGTGGCGGCCCCGAGGAGAAAGGCTGCGAAGCCTAGAACAAAGGCGGGGTTGGCAGCCCCAGTGGGCATAAAGGACTGGGGGCGGGAGAGGGAGGGAGGAGAGGCAGACGGTAGATGATATTGGCAACCAGGTTGCCCCTTCCCCTGTCCTCTCTCAAGGTGAGCTCGGAAGAGATAAGTCCCTTCTGCCTCTGTCGACTCAGGAACCCTGCAAGGTGTGAAGCAGTGAGGAGAGTGACCCAACTCTGCCCTGGAAGTTCAGGAACGGGTTCAGAGTGACATTGAAAGAGCTCTCACCGCAATTCACCCTCCCACTATACACAGCCTCTCTCCTCTATTCTACAGCTGCCACCTGGCAGAAGACTAAAAACACTCTGTATTCAGAGAAATGTTCCAATGCCTTGGTGCAGAGAGGGTATGGTATGGTATGGTCTGGTATGGGACAGATCAACAAAACCAAGAGTGGTCAGCCACGCCAAGATTGAGACCCTCCAACTCAATGATCCGGGGTCTCATCGGGACTGGGACGATGCAGGCAAATGGAATCTTCAGAGAAGCCCAGCACCTCATTTTGGCCAGTGGTGCCGGCACGCTACCAAACCTCTGGCTGACAATCCAAGCTTCCCCTCCCTCCCTCCTCTGCTTCTATCCATCCATGGGGGAAAGTGCAGGTGAGCAGTGAAAGGATCGAATGGCCGGCGGGAGGGAAGAGAAAACCCAGCCCTGGATGTCCGTAAACTAGCAGACAGTCAATTAACTGCAGTCATAAAGAGCTGGCTTTCTCCAGACACTTTTATATTCATAGCCTCCAAATTCCACCCAGAGTTTTGCAGTGGTGGCTGACGTCGTTCCTGGGAGGTAGGTAGAGGAAGGCATACAAGTTTCCAGTTTTACAGATGAGGAGATTGAGGCACAGGGAGTTGAAGAAACTTTCCCAGAATGGCACAGGGCAGTCAGGACAAGGACATGATTCTTCTACCACCTGGACTGGTTGCTGCCACTAGTGGCCTGCTCATTCCTACCATGTCTTCTCCCCCAGGATACGATGCGCACACCCCCACCAGGCTCCATCCTGCTCCCCCTACTTCTCTCCCTTCTGCATTGTTTATGCACTCGGATCTCTACGCTTCAGACATTTGGTCTGCACACAATAATTACCACTGATTGATATTCACCCCACCATCAGTCCCACAGCACTTTAGGCGCATATTCATAGTTTATTTTAATGTCTGTCTCCCCCTCTGGACTGCAAGCTCCTTGTGGTCAGAGAAGGTGTCTCAATTCTGTGGTGTTGAACTCTCCCAAGCACTTACTTCAGGGCTCTGCACACACTAAGTGTTCAATAAATACCACTGGTTTAAGGAATAATGAGCAGGATACAGGCCTCTCTCGGAGGCGGGGCTGTGGGTGAGGGGCCGGGTGGCCTGGTCCCAACACCTCGATTCCGGAGATGCCTGAAAAGTCCAGATCCCAGATATTCTACCCACACTCTCCACTAAAATCATCCTGGTCCCAGTCATTAGACACCATCTCACATATTAAGATAATTGTTCTATTGAAACTGACACTAAGTAGTTCCCTCAACATGCTGGCTCCTTCTTTCCTTCCCCAAATGAGATAGTCAGTGAACAGGGCCTCCAGCGATCCCTTTCTGTGCCAACTGCTTGGGCAACTTGAGGGGAAGACTGGGAGCCGGCAGAGCCTGCCCACTTTCACCACCAACCGGGGTGGAAGGAGCAAAGTCAAGGGCCAGCAGTAAATTCCTTGGGGGTGGAGATCATGGCTATCAGCTCTGTTGTATTGATTCCCCCAAGTACTTAGTACACTGCTCTGCACACAGTAAGCACTTGATAAAGACCACTGATTAATAAAATCCATCAAGCCAGTCAGTCTCTGCATGACATACCCACTAGGGCCCCTCCAGGGGACCCTCCTCTGTTCTATAAATGGGTGTGTGTGGGTGAGGGGGGAGTACTGAGCACCACTGATCAGGCCAGACCACTCTCAGTGTCTGCTACAGTGGAACGGCCCCTGAGTCCCCCAACTTCCCCTAGGTCCAGGGGGGACTTTCCAGTAGTAACTGGAAGGCAGGAGACCCCACCTACTTACTTACATCACTTGGGGTAGTGGATGTGGACATCCATTCCCTGACTCGGAGCCCTTCCTCTGAAAGTGGTCATTTGTGCAATCAGGACAGGCACGCTCCACCCAAACAAGCTTCTGAGTGGCTTGAAAAGAGCCCCCATTACTCGTCAGTGCACCCAGGGAACAGTGACTCTGCTTGGAAGGTGAAGTGGACATTCCCTCCCAGGCTCTCCCCCTCAACAGGGCTAAGCTGCTCCCAGTCAGGCTTTGCCAGGGGAAATGAGAATGTGGATTTTCCTTATAGATTGCTCCTGGAATGGGACTGGACTCTCCCAAGTGCTTAGTACAGTTCTCTGCACACAGTAAGCTCTAAATAAACACCATTGAATTGAATGAGATCCTGGTTCTGCCCAGGAACACGCCAATAGGTTCCTCTGACTGCAGCCCTAGAACTGAGGTCCCAAAGCCGTGCCCTCTGACCCAGAGGCTCCTGTCCACCTCTGAAATGGATGACACCAAGGTTCGCCCAGACTAAATGCAAACGGGTTTTGCTTCCTGTCACATCAGGGGCCGAGTACCGCCACTGGGACGCAAGGGAAGACTGAGGTAAGCGCCAGGGTGGCTGTGTTGGGGAGAGGAGGCTGGAGAGCAGCCAAAGGGGAGGCGAGGGTGAACCCGAGTACTGAGACTCCACAGCCGCATGGCCGAAGAGAAGGGAAAGCCCCGGAGACGGGATTTGGGAACCACCTCTCCGGCACACAAGGTAACATCCCTCCTCGCCTTCCATTCCATCAGTATTTTGTGGCTCCTTTCTACCCAAGCCCCTTTCCCACAAGCAGGCAGAGATGGGCCCGAGACCAAGATACTCCCCACAAACTATGGCTTGGACCTCAGGCAAGCACTGGGGTTGGGGGCGGTGGGGGAGGAGCGGGGTGGCTCTGCCCATTCCAGATCCAAGAAGAGCCAGCCAGGCAGAGAACCCAGGTGCCCTTCTTTGGCACCGGGGAGCTGCCAGCATGTCCCCAGTCGAATTCCAGGAGACCCTCCCTAGGGCCTTCCCCCAGCATTCATCCCACATCAGCCATTGTCTGGAAATGAAGGACACCCTCCAGGCTACAACTGTCCCTGCCTGCCCTGCCCTGTCCTGCTCAACCAAAATCTGGGTCTGGTGTGGTGAGCAAACCCAGCTCTGCCTTGGATGCTATGTCATATCGCACTCTCCCAAACTCTTAGTACAGTGCTCCGCACACAGGAAGCGCTTAATAAATGTGACTGATTGACTCTCAAGGGACTGAAGCAGCAGAGCTGCTGCAGGGTGCAGGCCAGGCACAGGAAAACTGAGATAGGAGGCCACGACCCAACCGAGACCACTTCCCCTCACACCATGGCAACCGTGGCCCCAGGGATCATCTCCCCCGCTGCTCACCCACTGCCCCAGTCCTCTGCTCCAGTGGAACCATCTGTCTGCATCAGGGCTAGCATCTGCTCCCAATCAACCCATCAGCTCCTTTGGGTCTGCTCCCTGAGAACACAGTGTTCACTCACTTATCGCGGAGCTCACAGTAAAACCCTCCACCTCTGGGCCAGAGAGCCTGATTCCTCGAGAGTGCGGGCATGGCCAGGAGCCAGGGAGGGAGCTCCAGGCTTCCGGGCTACCAATCAATGGTATTAAGTGTTTACAGTGTGCAGAGCACTGTACTAAGCACTTGGGAGAGTACGATACTACAGAATTGGTAGACAGTCCCTGCCTACAAGGCAGGAGTCTGCGAACCTTTACATGGACAGAGAGTTTCAGTCTCAGGCAGGCACCTTTAGTCTTACAACGCTTACACATATAAAGGCCCAGTCAATCCCATGTGTATAATTACCATATTTGAAAGCGCTCACATAATAATAATAACTGTAGTATTTGTTAGGCACTTACTATGTGCCAGGTACTGTACTAAACGCTGGGGTAAATACAAGATAATCAGGTTGAATTTGGTCCCTGTCCCACATAGTGCTCACAGTCTTAATCCCAGTTTTACAGATGAGAAAACAGAGGCACAGAGAAGTGTAGTGACTTGCCCCAGATCACACAGCAGACAAGCGGCAGAGCTGGGATTAGAGCCCATGTCCTCTAACTCCCAGACTCATCATTTACCACTTGACCACGCTGTTTCCCACTATGTGTTGAGCACTGTTCTAAGCACTGGACAGAGTCCCTGCCTCCCATGCGCTCACAGCCCTGAACGTGTACACACTGCACACAGGCTACTTGGGGAGCACTTGCTCTTTCCTCTCTCACCTCCCTGACAGGAAAATCATTTTATTGGATTTCCTTCTAGAAGATTTTCACAAAACTCGGAAGAAATGTGTAGGCTACCCAGTGTCTCGGGACTCTCCCAAGCCTATCGTTTATTCCTCCAGGAGTTCCCCGCTGCTGAAAAATTATCTGGGCAAACATAATGGTCCCTAATTCTTCAAGCGGGAATCCAAGGCCTCTCCAGGGAGCCGGCTGCTATTGGGACTCCAAGGCCATTCTGAGCTCAGCCTGCCCTTGGCAAGAACCTAGTTGGCAGTTTATGTAGCTCTTCTCTGCCCATCGGACTCCGTCTCCAAATTCAGAAGCCTCTCAGCCCCTCCCAATATCCATTACTCTTCCTGCTCTCACCGGGTGTCTGCAGAAACAACCTGATGAAATCCTCTCCCACCCTAAAATTCATCCCTAGCCTCCAGGGAATGGGGATTTCTGCTCCTGGAATCTTCAGCTCCTTTCCAAGTCCAGATAAGAGCAAAGAGGAGCTCTGATCCTGGTTCTAATTCCGGCTCTGCCACTTGTGTGCTGTGTGACCTTGGACAAATCATTTAACTTCTCTGTGCCTCAGTTACCTCATCTGTAAAATGGGGATTAAGACTGTAAGCCCCACGTGGGACAACCTGATCACCTTATATCCTCCCCAGTACTTAGAACAGTGCTTTGCACATAGTTAGCGCTTAACAAATGCCATAATTATTATTATTATTATGAGGGACGGGGACTATGTCCAATCTGATTAGCTTATATTCATTCATTCATTCAATAGTATTTATTGAGCGCTTATAATGTGCAGAGCACTGTACTAAGCGCTTGGAATGAACAAGTCGGCAACAGATAGAGACAGTCCCTGCCATTTGACGGGCTTACAGTCTAATCGGGGGAGATGGACAGACAAGAACAATGGCAATAAAATTCTATGCCAAGACTTAGTACAGTGCCCTGCACACAGTAAGCACATGAATACCACTATTATTATTATTATTATTATTATTATTATTATTATTTGGGCCAAGCCCTGGCTTCCTCCAGTTTGTCATCTCCAAACCCAGCGAGCTGCCTCGGCCCTTAGCAAATTGACAGTCCCCGTACAGAGCTGTTGCCTTCACCCCTTAATAATAACAATTATTATTACTACGGTATTTCTTAAGCACTTACTATGTAGATACAAGCAAATCGGGTTGAACACAGTCCCTGTCCCATGTGGGGGTTCACAGTCTCAATCCCCATTTTATAGATGAGGTAACAGGCACAGAGAAGTGACTTGCCCAAGGGCACCCAGCAGACAAGTGGCAGAGTCAGGATTAGAACCCATAACCTTCTGACTCCCAGGCCCTACTCTCCCCACTATGCCATGCCGCTTCTCATGAAGAACCCAGCACTGGGTCCTGGGGCAAATGAAAGGCTTGTTCGGACTTGTGGATTCAGGTCAGGTCTAGGGAGAGGTTAAGCTTATGATCCTGCTGACCCAGGCAGTCTCTCGCTAACTTTGCCTCACCCAGCATCCCCAGTCCTCCTGGCCACCAAGTCAGATGCCTTGCACTCCATGTCCCATGAGGTTTCCATCCCATCCAGGGACGAGAGAAGCTACACAGATGTCTCCTGGCCAGGCGGTTGACCCCGGCAGTGTCCCACGGCGGTAATGATGCCACCTCATCTGGGAGATGAATCCGCCCCAGCAGATGGCACCAGATCGCTGGTTGACGGGCAGGGCGGAGGACCAGGCCTACCAAACTGCGGTCTCCCGTCCCCTCCCCAGGACGGGATTCAACAGGAAGGCAGAGCACGCCAAGCAGCTCATCCTTCTCTTGGTGTGAGGCCTACTGGTCACCATAGCAACAGGCTCCAGCTCCAATCTGCCCGCCACCGGGGGGCTGACGCAATTCTCAGGCAACAACAACTCGGTTCGCTCCGCTCGGTTCCAGCTCAGAGATGGGGGAGAAGGAGAAGAAGGAGGAAGAGGAGGAGAAAAGATCAAATGAAACAGAAGGGACAGCATGCCCCTCTCTAAAGAAACCTTCGTGCTCCTTCCTAGCTCTGCTGGGAAGAGCCCGGGAGTCAAAGGAACTGTTAAGACCCTTGCCCACATCCCAGGGAAACCCAGGCTGCGGTTGCTTGGTGCTCAGAGTACATTGCTGAGTGTGAGATTGGTCTCTGGGAGAGGTGGGTACTTTCACTGAACGTCTGCCTGCCAAGCTGGATCTCTGACAACTCCAGGTCAGCGCCAGCCCATAGGTGGCCTGCCACAGCCACGGCCGTTCTGGGTTCGGCGGGCGGCTTCCTACTTAATTGCCTTCCTCCGCTTGTAGCGGTAAAGCTAATGTAAACTCTGAGATCGGGTTACATCAGAACAGCTCCAAAGACTAAGGTCCCCAGAAATAACGAGCAGTAGTTCCTCTCTCTCCTGTGTTAGCTGCCCTAACACCACAGAAATCCCGACAAAGAGCCACCTACCCAAGAAACCACCTACTTACAACGCTTCTATTCCACCAGCCTCCGGGACAAAACGCCTGACCTGCCCTCGGAGAGGAACCTCAGAGAGGAAACGGAGATGCCCACGCCCTTGAGTGTTTTATTCACACAATAAGGAGACCCCGCCTTGGGAAGGAAGGGAGGGAGGTTGGTACCCACTAGGTCTCAAGCTTGGAAAACAAAACTTCCCACTGGGATGCCCCAGTTCCTACCTGTGACTGTGAGACCCTCCCAAGGCGGCCGTCCTATGGAGAGGAGGTGACTGGTATTCCCGCCACACTGGCCTGCTCCCTCTCCCTGCTGGGCTCGTTTGGAGCAGGTCCCAGCAGCCCCTCAGGAGAAGGCCGGTGGTGCGACAAGCCCCGTTCTGGGATTTACCTGCTTTCCCGCTTCCGGGTGTGGTCCTAGGTGGTGATGAGCTGCCATCTGGCCGTACAGGGAAAAGCTCATCCCAGGGGGTTGGGGGAAAAAGGAAAAAAAAAAAAAAAGCCCAGGGGGCTTTCCGAAAGATGGGGGAAGCGATTGGCTCCAAAGGTGTTTCCCAAATTTCCTGTACCCTCCTAAGTGCTTAGTACAGTGCTCGGTACCATTGGTACCAGTGCTCGGTACCATTAACTGAAAAGTGAATTGGGAGAGGCCATTCAATCCAAAAGGGTCCCTGGCTCTGTCCCTTAGTGGGTGCCCCAGGCCCGGTTATGAGGTAACCGGCAGCCACTTGAAAACTTCTTACCAAGCACAACGACCAACTCTCGGGTATCTGAGTCGTAGGATAATTGAAGTTCACAGATAATCCCAAAAGGTACATTTTTAACCAGTCGACTGATGGTATTTACTGAGCACCTTCTGTGTGCACTCCACTAATCGCTTGGGAAAGTACAATAGAGTTGGTAGACATGAACCCTGCCAGTCTGGCCACCACACTTTCTCGGAACTGTTAAGAGTCAAATCATGTTGATTTGAGGTTCAGCTCATCTCCCTGCCCATGTCCACTACCTGGTGAAGGTCCTGGGGAAAGAATGAATGGCTTAATGGCAGGCAGAGGGGCGAGAGAAGGAAGGGAAGCAGGACTAGACACAAACTGACAAATCAGCCCACAGAAGAGAGTCAGATGCGGTGCCCTGCCACAGACTCTGGGTGCCAGGAAACATAAAACGTGGCAACAGACCAGTGCTTGTGGTATACACACCCCGCTGGGCAGAGAGCCTTCCATTCAGACTTCCTGGGACCCCAGTTCAGAAAGAACTAAAACCAAAACCAACCTAAGGAGCAAGGATGACAAAAGTCACTCAGCAAAGGGACTGGGTGAAGCCTGGGCCTCCAAGTGTCAGATTCTAGCCACTCCAAGCACGGGGAGACAAAGGAGCAACTTCCCTGAGCCGAGCCTGGCTCAGTTTAACCGGAAAAGGTGACCCATCACCCAAGGGTCCTCGTGGCCCCAGGTCTCAGTCACGGGGCTGCCTTTAGGAACAACACATTTTCATCGGGACTTCCTCAAATCCCAGCAGCTACTCCCTGAGGAATGTATGGTTCCCACTGGGAAAGGGAAAGAGCAGGCACCTGACACTAGCCCTCCCCTTAACTGGTCAATGACTCGACCAAGAGATTCTGGGAAGAGGGGTGTCCAGCCTTACCCGCTCCCCCTATCCCCAACGTCCTCCCTCCCACCAGATTTTTTAATGGTATTTCTTAAGCGCTTACTCTATGCCAGGCACTTCTAAGTGCTGAGGTAGATTCAAGGTAATCAGATAGGACACGGCCCCTGTCCTACATAGGGCTCACAGTCTTAATAACCATTTTACCGATGAGGAAACTGAGGCCCGGAGAAATTAAGTGACTTGCCCAAGGTCACACAGCAGACAGGTGGCGGCAGCCAAAGGGAGACCCCCAGTACGACCGCTCGAGGTCATAATGCCTCATGGGGATGTTCAGAGCCTTGGGCAGCAGACACAGCCGGAGCCATCTGACAAAGCAAACTCGGTACATCAAGGGCAAGCACGCCCGCCCCTTCCCTGCCAGAAGAGACACAGTGGAAGGAGGGGAGGGAAAGAGCCATCTTGGAGTCATTCATTCATTCACTCATTCAATCGTAATTATTCAGCGCTTATTATGTGCAGAGCACTGTATTAAGTGCTTGGGAAATAACAATACAACGACAAGTGTCAATCCCTGCCCACAACAAGCTCACAGTCTGAGGCCAGGGGGGAGACAGACATCAATATAAATAAAATTACAGAAAATAAATTTACTCAAGTGCTGTGGGGCTGGGAGGATGGGGCGGGGAGAGCACAGGGGGCAAGTTAGGGTGACGCAGAAGGGAGTGGGAGATGAGGAAAAGTGGGGATTAGTCTGGGAAGGCCTCTTGGAGGAGATGTGCCTTCAAAAAGGCTTTGAAGGAGGGGCGAATAATTGTCTGGGGGATCTGAGGAGGGAGGGTGTTTCAGGACAGAAGCAGGACGTGGGCCAGGGGTCGGTAGCGAGAAAGGTGAGATCTAGGCACAGTGAGAAGGTTAGCATCAGAGAGGGAAGTATGTGGGCTGGGTTGTAGAAGGAAAGAAGCAAGGTGAGGTAGGCAGGGGCGAGGAGATGGAGTATTTTAAAACCAAAGGGGAGGAGTTTTTGTTTGATACGGAGGTGGATGGGCAACCACTGGAGGTTTTTGGGGGTGGAGGGATGACATGTACTGAACGTTTTTGTAGAAAGATGATCTGGGCAGGGGAGTGAAGTATGGACTGGAGTGGGGAGGGACATGAAGTTGGAGGTTAGCAAGGAGGCTGATGCAGTAATCTAGGTGGGATAGGATGAGCGACTGTATTAAGGGTCTGAATCTGAGGGTGTGAGAGATGGCGGAACCAGAGGCAAGGACCATCACCTCTGACCTGATTCGGCCCGGGAACCCATTCCCCCTCCCAGACACCAGGGGGAACAACAGGCTGACGTTTCTGAGCGGGGAGAGCGCCACCGCGGTGAAGATGCAGCACCGAGGAGGCGAGCCACAGGCACCCGGCGCACAAACCTACTGCTCATAGATTCAGAAAACACCCCCGCCACAGCGTGGGAGGGTGTGGAGTCACAGGAGATGGTGCTGCCGTTCGCACAGAGCCACAGGGTGGGTATCTCCCAATGGGTGGGTGCGATACTGCACCAACTCGAGATGAGATTGGCCAGGGGAAGCTGGAAGTTGGGGGGAAGGGGAGCAAAAATCAGAGTGAGAGGGAGCCAAGAATTCCCATCCAATAAAGAGAGAGTTCTGCAGAGGGTAGGCGGCCTTCCAGGTTGGCCTGGGGCCTGCAGGACAGAGTCTGGAAAAGGAAGAGGGAACCGGAAAACCTGGAAACCACAGAATCCTTACCTTTTAGGACTAGGTACCTCATGATCTCATTTGACCCCAGAGAAGAGAAGCAGTGTGGCCCTGGTGGAAAGAGCAAGGCCTGGGAGTCAGAAGGACCTGGGTTCTAATCCCTGCTGTGCCACTTGTCTGCTATATGACCTTGGGCAAGTCACTTAACTTTTCTGTGCCTTAATTCCCTCATCTGCAAAATGGGGATTAACACTGCCAACTGCATATGGGACAGGGCCTGTGTCCAACCTGGTTAGCTTGTATCTACCCCCGGGCTTAGTACAATGCCTGGCACATAATAAGCACTTAAATACCACAAAAAAAGACAAAAGGTTTTGCTAAACCTCCCAGAGACCCTAGGGACCCCCAGTAGGACACCAGAGCGCAAGCACTCTGCAGTGAGGGGGTGGGGGTGGGGGGGGTGCCTCTCCTGTCCCGAGGGGACCTCAAGCTCTGGCTAGCGAGGAAAAGGGCCTGTCGCAATTCGCACCCCAAGGAGCTCCCCTGTTCTCTCTACCCTCCCCAGCTGCTGTGTGGGATTTCACTTCAGTCGTTCACAGAAGTTGCTATTTTTACTCCAAAGTGTTCTTCATCTCGCAGCAAAGGTGCCGGGGAAATGTGAATTTATTTTAACTTCTGCAGGACAAGCATGTCTCTCTCTAAAGGCCCTCTGCAGGGGTCAGGGGGCCAAGAGGAGACCTCAGGAATGGGGTTTCCTTTCCAGGAAGGGTCTAGCCACGGGAGCTGGCTCGCAGGAACGGATCGGGCTCCAGGAAGGGCGGCCGCCAGCTCTTCCACCCAGATCCGGTTCTCTACCCATTCCAGCTTGCTCGGGACCCCACCATTCAAAGTCAGTCGGCCATCCCGGGGTGGACCACCCAGCCCTGCCTCAGTCTTGCTCGGGTGTCAAGACGCAGGGGGCGGATTGTTGCCCGTCAAGACAGAGAGGGTTCCTTCCGCCTTGCGCTGCACTCCCAGTCCCCAGTCAGGATAGAAAAGTGACAGCAAGAAACACACCAGCACAAGCACAAAAAGGAAATTGAGGGAAAGCTCAATATGGGGAGGGAACTTGTCTATTTTGTTACGTTCTACTCTGCCAAGCACTTAGTACAGTCCTCTGAACACAATAAGGGCTCAATAAATAGCACTGATTGACTGAAAACAGATCATTGCTATTACCTCACTCCCCTTCCCCCACCCCTGCCAAGCCCCTCTCTCCCTTCTATTGTTACATTGTACTGCTATATTGTACTCTCCCCAAGCAATTAGTACAGTGATCTACACACTAAGCGCTACATTAATACAACTGACTGATTCCCAATGCCCGCCTACATTCAAATTCTGGCCAATCACAGCCTTTACAGCTTTCCCCACTCTGCTCTGGCTCCCGCCCTAACCTGCTCTCCCAAGGGCTCTCTGTGCTCTGTCCCTTCCATGAGAAGCAGCATGGCTTCTCATGCATAAGCTCTGCACACGCCTGGAGCTTATTATAGTGTTCTTCACAAAGCTCCAGAGCTCAATATATACCATTGTTGATGCCTTCTGTGTGGTCTTGGGCAAGTCATTTGAATTCTCTATGCCTCAGTTTCCTCATCTGTAAAATGCGGATTCAACGTCCGTTCTCCCTCCTGTTTAGACTTTGCATCCGACCTGATTATCTTGCATCTACCCCTGTGCTTATGATGCAGTAAGCGCTTAATACCCCGATCATAATTATTATTCCAATGCTCTCTTCATCCTCTCCTGTCTCTGATTCTTTCACCCCAATCTCTGTGCGTACATAATAATAATAATGTTGGCATTTGTTAAGCGCTTTCTATGTGCCAAGCACTGTTTTAAGTGCTGAGGTAGATACAAGGTAATCAGGTTGTCCCACGTGGGGCTCACAGTTTTCATCCCCATTTTACAGATGAGGTAACTGAGGCACAGAGAAGTTAAGTGACCTGCCCAAGGTCACACAGCAGACAAGTGACAGAGCCGGGATTAGAACCCTCAACCTCTGACTCCCAAGCCTGGGATCTTTCCACTAAGCCATGCTGCTCCTTCCTCCCTTCCTTTCCCACTCCCTCCAAAGAACTTCCTTCTGTCCACCCCAGTGCCCAACACCAAGCTCACCCCGCAAAGCTGGCTCCCACCTGATTGAATCAGTCATATTTACTGAGTGCTTACTGTGTGCAAGATACCGTACTAAGTGCTTAGGAGAGTACGCCAGAGTTGGTAAACACGTTCTCTGCCCACAATGAGCTTATAGTCTTGAGGGAGAGATAGATATTAATAAATACACATTGTTGATATGAACTTAAGTGCCGTGGGGCTGAGGATGGAGTGAATTCAAAGTGCCCAAAGGGTAGAGATCCAAGTACGAGTGCCAAGAACGCCTTGGCTCTTACCACCTGTTTGCCTTTGACGACTATGACTTCAGGACTCAGAAATCTCAGTCTCCCCTTTGTCCCCAGGTCCCAGGACGCCTCATAGTTGGATTAGCTCGGGGGGACGGTCCCCTTCTACTGGGGTCGGGAGGTGGGGTGCAAAGAAAGCAAGTTTGAGTCAGGGACTGGAGAGGATCCCAATCTGCTTGGTGTGTCCACCAGTGGAGGGGCCCGGGGACAGGTGCCTCACTCGGCATTTGCCCGCGGCTGGGTGGGGCAACAGCTGCTTTCATTAACCCTCTCAATGATGCGGGAGAAAACGATCCGCCAAACGTTCCGCCCCATTAACCTCCACACCCACTCCTGAATGAAGGAGAGGCTGTTGGAATCCCAACCCCTTAGCGAAGGGGAAGCCCTCATGCCCACGCAAACACCCTCACAGTTACACTGCTGCCCAAAGTCACAAAGCTCATCCCCACTGCCCACTGCTTCGGGCGGGTGGCGGGGGGCAGGGAGAAAAGCTGGGGGGGTCCCTGCTGCTCAAGCATGAAGGATCAAGCAGCAGGGAACATATCTACCAATTCTGTCATATTATACTCTCCCAAGCGCTTAGTTGAGTTCTCTGCACATAGGAAGCATTCAATAAAAAACCATTGATTGCTTGATTGAACAATTCTGAGTGATAAAGACTTGGGTGGTGTTGCGGGGGGAAGAGGGTCAGGAGAAGAGCGTCAGGATTGGAGGGCCCAGAGGGCTTGGCAAAATCCTCACTTGCAGTCAACGGAGCCCAGCCCACGGGATCCAGCCTCCTAAGAGCAGTATCCAGACTAGCTGAGGGCTTACAGGGACTACAGGAAAACTGGAATCAGGAACCATCCTGTGCCCCACCCCCTCAGCAACCCTTCACCTCCCTTTCCCCTCCAACCTTTCCAAGGACCCAGAACCCCAGCTGGGCCAAAGGGTCGAAGATTTGGGGAGCCCGAGGCCTTCAGGCCAGGGGCGAGCTCTCACTGACCCTGTTGGTTCTCCTAGGTTGAGTGTGGCCCAGTGGACATAGCACGGGCCTGGAGATCAGAAGGACCTGGGTCCTAACCCTGGCTCCCCCCCCCGTTGTCTGCAGTGTGACCTTGGGCGAGTCACTTCATTTCTCTGGACCTCAGTTACCTCATCTATAAATGGAGGTTAAGAATGAGAGTCCCATGTGGGACGTGGACTGTGTCCAACCTGATTTGCTTCTGTCTACCCCAGCTCTTGGCACATAATAAATGCTTAACAATTATCATAAAATAAAATAAAAACTCACCCTTGGAGCTCTAAGTGGCCACAGTCCAGTTGTGGGTGGGATCTAGAGATGGGCCGGAGTAGGGAGGGGAAGAGGCAGACCTCTCCTCTCCCTTTCCGTTCTTCTCCGGCTTTCCCTCAGAGAAAGAGAGCTGATGGGGGCCTCCCCGCCCGGGAGAAAGAGGTGGGAGGGAGAGGGTGTGCAAGTCGTTGAGGTGAGGCAGCTGTCACCCAATCACTTCCCACCTGCACAGAGGTGGAGGAGGCAGAAGCCCTGACAACTCAAGCCATCGGCATCATTTCGCTCAAATGGAAAGAGCTGATTTGAGACTTCTGAGGTTCTATGGCCAAGCCAAGCTTCTCCAGGCCCACGTTCTCCTAGAAGGGTCCTCTCTCTTTCATTTATTCTGGAGATATAGGCCCACAACAGGGAAGGGAGAGAGGACAGACTTCACACTGTGGGGGTGGAAAATGCAGCTCGGTTACTCGTTCATCTTCGGAGCAGAGGGGGCGGGGAGGGAGAGAGGGGAGGCTGCTGATGCGTCAGGAAAGGCGGCTTGGAGAACAGACGGAGGCTTGTGATAGAAGTGCCTCGAGGGAACATATAGAATCCCTGCTAGTTTCTTTCAGAGAGCCACCCGCTCGGCCGCCACACCCATCAAAGGCTGATGGACCCAAACACCTCAAGGGCTCAGTGGGGGAGAGGAGAGGTTTCCCGGGTCTCGGGGGCCCCCAGGACAGGAGAAGGGAGGCAGCTCTTTAGAAAGGGGAACAGGCTTCTCAATTTCACCTCCCGGCTCTAGCACGAACCACAACAGTTTTCCCCTTGGCTGTTGTTTCATTCCCCGCCACCTGGCAACAACAGGCCCCTGGCCCAGCCCCTCCCCTGGCCTTCCAGAGCTGGCTGGGGGTGATGTGAGAAGGAGCACGAGGGATTGGGAGAATCCCTGGGGGCTCTGGGAAAATACCCAGCCACAGCTTTGAGGGTTGTCTGCACGGCATTCATCAATATGCTCCGGGGAAAAAAAGTCCAACCCCAGAGTCAGTGGTTTCCACCCGCCCACCCAGGCTTCCCTGCATCTCAGCAGCATTGTGTGGTCAGTGGCCTCGGCCAACTGCCTTCACTGAAGGGCATCGGCACCATTTTTCCTGTGACCCCTCTCAACTGCAAAGTGAAATTCTGAGACTGAAAACACCCTAAAGCCAGCTCTTCCATCACTCCTCCCCTCAGAATTGCAATGTCCCCAGCCTTTTCTGTCCTGGGTCCCTCCCACTCTGCTCCAGTCAGCCCCCTGGCACAAAATGGCCTCAGCACTCCCTCCCCCAAAAGGTCAGCTCCTCCTGACAAATCCCATCCAGGGTAAGGCGAGATGGGAGTTTGGGTGACTGGCAAGCATGAGACCAGAGGCTTCCTAAAGGAGACGCTAATGTACTCTTCACTTCCCTTATGTTATCCGGCTAAGATTCTCCCACCTCTGACCCGCTGGGCACCCTCCTTTCCCCTGCAGAGAACTTCCTCTTCCTTCAAATCCCCCAAACCATAAGCTTCTCCATCTAGAAGGTACTTCTCTGAGTCACCTCCCACAGGAGAAATTCCCTCATTTCATCCTGACCACGCCACCCCAACTTAGTAGCAGTCGCAGTATTTACTACGTGCTTACTCTGTGCAGGGCACTATACTAAGCCCTAGGAAGGAGTTACAACAGTGGAAATAAGTCATGGACCTGTCCCTTAAGGGGACAAGTGCACCCCTTACTGTTTATCCAGTTGTTTACTTGGGTTTTCATCATCTTTACTTGTACTCTTACTCTTTTGCCTACTGAATATTTGGCAATTTGTGTCTGTTTGTCTCCTCCACTAGGCAGCAAGTTCCTCAAGGGCCAGGACCATGATCTTAATTCAGTCGTTTATTCTCAAGCACCAAATCCAGTGCTCTGTACCCAAAAAAATACCAGCGTTGCTGGTGACAGTGTACCGACAGGGGATAGGGCAGAGAGAACCCCTAAAAAAAGCCAGAGTCAAAGGCTCCTCCTTTTCTCTATAGTCTCTCCTCTCCCATACTGCAAGGGATGAGATGTGGCACTTTCACAAGTCAACAGGCTCAGCAAAATCTTTTCCCTGTGAGATGAGAGAGGTGCACACGTAAGGCTTTCTTCACCTCAGTGTGGGTGATCTTACAGATATTATGGCCTGTACACTGCTATCCCTGCAATCCCTCTTCCAAACTTAGGCCTTCTGCCCACTCCATCTCCTCAGCAGAAGCCCCCTTGAAGTCACCCAGGTAGCACCCTTCACCACTCTAACGCCAACCTACTCAATGTGCCTCGTTCTCTTCTCTCTCACCGTCAACCCCTTGCTCTCCTCCTCCCTCCCTTTACATATCTGACCAGCTAACGCTCTCCCCATCTTCAAAGCCCAATTAAAATCACATCTCCAAGAAGCTTTCCCTCACTAACCTCTCATCTCCCTTCCCCATTCTCCCTCCCTTCTGCATCACATAGGCACTTGGGTCTGTACCCCTTGAAGACTTTGATACTTACTCCTTCACCACCCCCACGGCACTCATGTACATACCCCTAGTCTCTATTCTTTCCCTCTTCTGTATTTTATGTCTGCCTTCTGCCCTGAACAGTAAGCTTCTTGAGGGCAGAGGTTGTGTCTACCAAACCGTGTACTCTCCCAAGCATTTGGTACAGTGTTCTCTGCTCACTCTAGCACTTGATAAATAAAATCGATTGACAGATTGGGGATCGTCGAGGACAGCTTCAGAGCCCAATCTCTAATGTCCTTATGCTGCAGTTCACAGTCCTATGGGAAAGGAGAGATTTCTATTTAAGGTCTTGAAGGCGGCACCCGACTGGACAGATGTGATCACAGCTGGTGAGGGAACAGAGTTAGAGGCCATAGTTCAGCACAGGCCAGGGGCCTTCTACTCTGGCTGCTTCACCTCTGGCTATTTGTAAGACAGGTGGATGACACATGGAAAGATGACACGCAGGAACTTTGGGTCCCAACTACCCTACCTCATTATGCCAGGCCGGGCTACCAGCTTTCTGGGATATAGCACCTCGAGGGCAGGAGAGAGGGAGGTCCAGGCTGGCTGATAGGATCCTCATTCAGATGGCTGTAAAAGTAATCAAGGCCCCCCCTTTCCCCACAGCTCTATCCAAGCTCCAGGGAAAAGGGGAATCAGAGCCCACAGTAGGGTTAGCTATGCTGGGACAGGTGGGGAGCATCACCAGCCTGCTGCTCCTGGACCTGGAGTGCCCCTCAGAGTAATTTCAGGGCAGGGAGTTGTCCCTTTCCCCCCACATTACTCCTTCTCCCTTACCCTCTAAGACAGGCAGACACCAACACACCAGTGGGACACTAACACCACCTGAAAGGGAGTTGGGTAGGCAGGAACAATCCCTTTTCCCCCAAACAGGCCCTTCTGTTTCTTCGGGCAAACAAACTGGGTCACCCACCCCATGGGGCAGCATTCCCCCTCACCAAGGCTTCCAGAAGCTCCCCTATTGCCTGGAAGCTGGCTCCACTCCCGCTCCCTTCCAAAGGGCCAATAAATCTGCATTTGTCCTTGGTCCTCCAGCTGAGCAGGAAACAACGCAACAAGGCTGAGGGAGGAAGAGGGCGGGAGTAGAGTCTGAAAGTTAAAGCCCCTGGCACGGAGAGTCCATGGGCCAGATTTGGGTGAGGGGGGAGGGAGGGGATGACACCAGCTGCTCTGGGCAACCACTGCCTCTCCCAAGGACTCTGTCCCACAGGGAGGAGGGAAGAGGGGGAGAGAGAGTGGGAGAAAAGGAGAGAGATAATCCTGTCTCTTTTTAAATTCCCAAATCAACCCTCCTGTTCTTTGAAGTTCATGAGTAAGCCTTTCCTCCCCCATTTGCATTGCCCAAATTGCAGGTCCCCCCTTATTCCAGACCTAGGGCTTGGGATATGGTTAGCCTCCAGCCCATGCTGAGAGACACTGCCACTCTTAGGTGAACACCCACCTCTCCGTCCCCAGGCTCAGGACCCCGTGGGAGCCAAAGAACACCAAAGCGTGGCCCTGAGAAGAACCAACGAGAGCAGGAACCGCAAGTTATCCCTTACGAGGCTCAGAAGCAAATGGAGCCAAATCAAAACTCCTGGCACTTCCGGCCCTAAAGGCAGCTTAAGCCTAAAAAGCTGGTCTCACTAGTATCAGTCCTCAGTGAGGGGGGAAACCAGGAACGCCCAAGGCTAAGGCTCTCACAGTGGTTAGCCTGCACTTCAGCCCAACACAATGGTAGGGACGGATCCTGGGCCTCCTGTTTCCAGCAGCCCAGAAGAAGCTTCCGGTGAGCAGAGTAGTGGTGGCGGTTGGATTAGCAAGATTCCTTACTTGCCCTAAACCTTCGGGGTCATCATGGAGGCCTTCCCTCCGTTACCTCCTCTGTAAAACGGGGATTAAGACTGCGAGCCCCATGTGGGACAGGAACTGTGTCCAAACTCATTACCTTGTAATAATAATAATAATAATGTTGGTATTTGTTAAGCGCTTACTATGTGCCGAGCACTGTTCTAAGCGCTGGGGTAGACACAGGGGAATCAGGTTGTCCCACGTGGGGCTCACAGTCTTAATCCCCATTTTACAGATGAGGTAACTGAGGCACCGAGAAGTGAAGTGACTTGCCCAGTCACACAGCTGACAAGTGGCCAAGCCAGGATTCGAACCCATGACCTCTGACTCCAAAGCCCGTGCTTTTTCCACCCCAGCACTGAGAACCGTGCTTGACACACAGTAAGCATTTAACAAATATCATTATCATTATTACCATTATTATTATTCCCTGATTACTTTCTCCTCTCCCCACATTTGCTCCTTCAGCACTTGTGTGTGACCCAAGCACTTGGGTACTCACCCCCTCTTCTCTAGTCCCATCCTCCCCATGGCCCACACAAACATCCATCTCCAACCAGACGCGTATTCTTTACGTGGAATTTATTTTAGTGTCTGTCTCCCTTGCTACATGGAAAGCTCCTTGTTAGCAGGGATCATGCCTGCTCACTATTGTGAGCCCGTTATTGGGCAGGGATTGTCTCTATCTGTTGTACATTCCAAGCGCTTAGTACAGTGCCCTGCACATAGTAAGTGCTCAATAAATACTATTGAATGAATGAATGAACTATTGTCCTCGCCCAAGCGCGTAGTACAATGTTCTGCACACAGGTGTTCATTAAATAATCTTGAATGATTGATAGTGGCAGGCACTGCCAACCACCTCCCCACCGCCCGAAAAAATCCGCATGATCAAGCGAGCCGCAGCAGCTCTGACTCCTTAACTAGCGGGTGGGCACCTGACAGGCGATGATCTAACCGGGTGAGTGGGTAGAGGCAGGAAATGCCAAGAAGTTTTCATTCACTCTCCCATTACCGCCTCCTTTCCCAAGAAAGTGGGGCTGATCCAATCTCTAAGCATGAGCTCATCTACATGTGTTTCACCTCTGGCTCTCTAACATTAACGATCGTGACAATGACCTGAACAGTTCATCTTCAGAGCGCTTTACAAACGTTAACTGATTAATCTGCATGACGCCCCTGAGACACATTACCGGTCTCGGATTTACTGAAGAACAAGCTCGGGAAAGGTGCCGTGACTTGCCCCCGGCAACAGTCGGGGAACAACACTGAAGCAGACAGTTTTCCTTATTTGTCTCCCTCCCACCCTCGAGTGGGAGGTGCAACGTCTCCCTTGGCCTTCAGAAGACACCTGGAAAACCCCTGCCCACTTCTAGCCTTCACCATCCCTGAGCTGAGGTTGTCAGTCGGATCTCTGGTTTGTGGCTGACCTGAGGACAGCCAAGCACTGGGGTGGGGACCAAGACCCTATATCTGAGGGTTGGGACCTCAGATTAATTTTGGTTCTCGGAGATGCCCCACTTGGGCCCAGAGGAGACAGAAACAGGATGCTCTGATGCCAAAATATCACAGGGAAATAAGGGGAAAGGGCAGGACAATAAAACTGGGGAGAGAAGGCAGGCCTTGTGTGTTGCCAAGGGCACATTTCTGAAGCAGACCCTGCCCAGACAGTCCAGCCAAGACCCACTCATTATACCACAACCACGTTCTTTGCCCAGTGAGTTTTTCCCAGACAATGACCCGTCATCCCCGCCACCAAAGTCGAACCATTTGAACCCCCACCCCCAATCCCTGGCTACCCCGAGAAAGGAAGAGGGCAGGGCTGCCACCCAGCCCCAGCCCAGAATGGTCTTTCTCACCAACCCCACCCACTCTGGACAGAAGAGAGCATAATTCAGTCTCACTCCTCGCACTCTGTTTCTATCACCCCAGAAGGCTCAAGATGGCCAGCTCAGAAGTGAAACGAAACCCAGGATACCTCAGGCTAACATCCTGGGAGGAAAGATTCTGGGAAATTCAGGGGAAGCTGGGTCTCCAAAGCCACTTTCTGGGCACTGGTTCTAGCTGCTAGTACCTCTGAGAAACACAGGGAGCATCGGGTTAGAAGGCAGGGCACTCCTCTCTAGAGAGTGCGTTAAATCAGCGGGGACAGAGCTGGAAGTTCAGTTACCACAGAAGCAAAAAATGCCTCCTGAGGTCCAGGCAGGTAGCTTCATTCCAGCCCACTTGGGAAGAATCCAGGATCTTAAGCTATAGAGGGTGAACATAGCCCTCTAAGACTGTAAGCTCGACGTGGGCAGAGAATGTATCTGTTACCCTAAACTCTCCCGAGCACTTAGTACATTGCTCTGCCCAGAGTAAGCACTCAATGAATACGATCGACTGACATGGCCATCCAGCTAACATGCAAGAACACCAAAGCCCTCAAGCACTGTCCCACTGGCCAAAAGTTCCACAACTAGTGGGTGCACTTTGATCCCATGATCTGAGAGGGTCCCATCCTACAGTGGGCTCTCCTAGTCCCCCCAGGAATTCTGGCCAGTGAGACACCATGACAAACCAGTTAGAAGAGTTGTTTCCCAGCAGAACAATGAGGCCTAGTGGATAGGGCAAAGGCCTGGGAGTCCTCTATTCTGTAAACTAGCTGTGGGCAGGGAATGTGTCTGTTTATTGTATTGTACTCTCCTAAGCGTTTAGTACAGTGCTCTGCACACATAAACTTCTCAATGAGTACGACGATGAATAATCCCGGCTCTGCCACTTGTCTGCTGTGTGGCCTTGGGCAAGTCATTTGATTTCTCTGTGCCTTCAGGTATCTCATCTTTAAAATGGGGGTTAAGACTGTGGGCCCTTCGTGGGACAGGGACCCTGTCCAGCTTGATTAGCTTGTATCTACCCAGTGCTTAGAACAGTGCCTGCCACACAGTAAGCATTTGACAAATATCACAATGATTATTATTATCACATCTAACCACATCCGAGTGCTGCTCAATTTCTCCCCAGTTTGGGGAAGGGGTAAGGGGGAGAGTGAGGGGAAGGGGGGACACGGATCTTCAGTCTCTCTGGAGCATTCTTCGGTTATCAGCATTTTCCCCAGAAATCTCCCCTCACTGCCCAGGACCCCTTTGTGGTGGGTTTTGGGCTTTTGGCGGGCTGAATTCCTTTGGATAAAAACCTCGTAAGCAAACCGCTTCACGGGAGCCTGAGTGACTTCCACTGGGAGCCACAAAACTGAGCTGCCAGGCAAATGACAGCCCATGTTATTTGTTTTAATTTCGGCTCTTGTCAAGAGGAAACTTCATGGCCAGCAGCCCAAATATGATGCCATAGCAACTCTCCAAGAAGCCGCGCAAAGAGCTAGGATGGCAGAGTGGAGATGAGAACCTAGGCCTCCAACACTCCCCAACGGCCTCCCCCGCAACTGACCCGGCTCTCCCAACTCCCCTGGGTCTCAAATTATTCAAGGCAAGGCGTGGAGGCCTAAATCACCCCCTAGACAGATTTAACTAGTGAGTACCCTCCTCAGGGTGCCAGATAAGGGCTCAAGACTATCTTCCCTGTCAGAGTCCCTTCCTCAGCTTCCTTTTCTTAAAGGAACTCTGGAGGCTTCCTTCCAGCCAAGCTTGACCTCAGGTACCAAGACCATCTCCCCAGCTTTCAAAGGGCAACCAAAAGTAGGCCCATATCCCGCTCACTAAAAATGTGCAGGGCCTCGACGACGCAGAGACCATCGGCGATGACCCTCTACAAAGGATGAATTACCGAACATTCAGGGGCACGACCGAAACCTCGCGTGCTCGTCTGCCACGGGGCAGCTGAGCCTACGGGGGCCGTGTCTGGGGTCGAGAGATGGGTGCCTACTCTTATATCCAGAGACACATCCCCATTGTAGAGGGGCTCTGCCCTGCGTCCAGTGCCCCGAGGCCTTGGCGGCAAGTGGAGGGGGAGCCAGAGCAGATGGTCCAAAGGTCTGGCACGGGATGAGAGCTCTGGAAGCTCTGCTGTGCCCCTTTGATGTTCAAAAGGTGAAGCAGAACAAGGAAGCTGGGGGCGGGGAGATGGTGGGGAGCTGGAGGGAATGCTGAGATGAGGAATGGGATTTCATGTGCAGCCGGGGCCTGAGTTTAGGAATCAGGAAGTGTGGGAGATCAATAACCTGGGTCCCACCCCCAGTCCCCAGTCACTGAGACCCAAAGACTTAGAGTCAGTTGGGAGACTCCTTAATGATTACTCCTGCCAGGGAGAGACAGCCCACCAACCCACGTAAGGTCACGGTCACACACACACCAGTCTCTCTGCCCCTGGCAAATGCTGGGGTCATAATGTGGTCCAGTGACCCGAGGGGCAGAACTACTCCCCTCTTCCCTAGCCCAGAGCACGGATGGGAGAGGTTTGGAGGGGGAGATGAGAATGCGAGGTGGGAGACGGAAGAAGATGGGTACCAGAAGTGTTAAAGATGGACGGGGCTCGGCCAATTCCCTGCACCAGGTCACCAGGGGAGGAGAGTATTGAGGGTTGGGGGGGACGGGGAGGGCGGTGGCAGGAGTATACCTGGTGGGGACACCGAGTCACGGCGGGGTTATGAGCGGCCCCGTGACACCAACCAGCTCGAGATTAGGGGACGGGGTGGGCCGGGCTGATGGGGAGGAGAAGCTTGGGGGTTCCCGGCCCTGCCCCCCTCCTGCCCCCCCCGGGTTAGGGGTGTTGGGGGTGGTTCTCCGCCGACGGGGTCGGGCTGAGCAGGATGCCCGCGCCGAGGAGAGGTCGGCACCCCGGGGACCCTCCCGCCCTGCGGGGTCGGGTCACACAACAGGTGTGCGGGGCGGGGCGGGGGTCGTCCCCCTGCGCTCCCGACGCCGGCACCCCCCGGTTTGTCCGGTCCCCCCCGGTTTGTCCGGTCCCCCGGCCCCGGCACGTACTGCTGTAGAGGGTGTCGATCCAGGAGAGGCGCGGCAGGCCACGGTGACTGAGGGGCTCCATGGGCTCCGGCCCGGCGGCGGCGGCGGGGGCGGTTGCGGCGGGTCCTCGGTCAGAGGGGAAAGCCGACACTCATTGCAAAACAAAGGATGGGGCCGGAGGGGCCCGGGGAGCCCGCGGGGGCGGCGGGGGAGACGGCGGAGGGGCTGCGGCTGCGGAGAAGCGGAGGTGCCGCACCTCGCCGGGGAACGGGCAACTTCCCCGGGGCTGCGCGGCGCGGCGCTGCGCTCTGCTCCGCTCCGGGGCGGGGAGGGAGCGGGCCGGGGGCGGGCCGGGGGCGGGCCGGGGGCGGGCCCAGGAGGGGCGGCCGCCAATCGGACCCCCACCCCCTCCTCCGGGCCACGCCTCCTCCTCCTCCTCCCCCGCCCCTCCTCTGCTCCCCCAGCCCCCTCCTCTGCTCCCCCATCTCACCCCCTCCTGTGCTCCCCATCTCACCCCCATCTGTGCTCCCCCAGCCCCCTCCTGTGCTCCCATCTCACCCCCATCTGTGCTCCCCCAGCCCCCTCCTGTGCTCCCCCATCTCACCCCCATCTGTGCTCCCCCAGCCCCATCCTGTGCTCCCCCATCCCACCCCCTCCTGTGCTCCCCCAGCCCCCACCCCCTCCTCTGCCCCCAGCCCCCACCCCCACCTCTGCCTCCTCCCCTGGCCCCCAGACCGCCCCCAGCCCCCGAACCGCCCCTTCCTCCACCCCCATCCACCTGGGGGATGGGGGGCGGGAGCCAGCAGGAGCTGGAGGCTGGGGGCAGAAGGCTGGGGGAGCAGCCTGGAGCAGGGCAGTGCCGGCTGCGGGGAGCCATCCGAAACGGCTGGCACTGAGGGCGCTTGGCTCGTCCCTTGGCACCCCTCAACTGCCCATCTCCAAACGGTCGGCGGGCAGCCCCTTCCCCCACCCCCAACTAAATCAGCCTGCACGGGCGGCAGACCCTTCCTCTTATTCTATTTCTTAAGCTCTTACTATGTGTTAAGCGCTGGGCAGGTACAAGTTAATCAGGTCGGACCCAATCCCTGCCCCAGTGGAGCCTCACGGCCTCAGAGTACCTCAATCGAACTGGCATCTATTAATAGCGCTTCCTGGGTGCAGAGCTCGTACGAAGCACTTGGGAAGGTACATTGCAACAGAGTTGGAAGACACGATCCCGGCCTGCGAAGAGTTCAATCTTAAGTCTTTATTAACTGTGGCATTTGTTAAGCGCTTACTACGTGCCAAGCACTGTACTGAGCGCCGGGATGGATATGAGCAAATTGGGTTGGGCACGATCCCTGACCCATGTAGGGCTCACAGTCTCAATCCCCATTTTACAGATGAGGGAAATGGGGCACAGAGAAGTGAAGTGACTTGCCCGATGTCACCCAGCAGACATGTGGCGAAGCGGAGATGAAAACCCAGGACTCCCAGGCCTGTGTTCTATCCGCTTGTTTTGTAAAGATGTTCAGGGTTAGCAATTCACCTAGCTTCCTTGGTCAGGATCCAGTCTCTGGCAAGTCTAGCCCAACTCTCTCTTGCTGCAATTTATTTCCTCTTGTGAGGTCCTCAGGGTGGGTCTGAGCCCTCACAGAACCCCTTCAGTGATCTGAGGACAGTGGTCCAGTCACCCTCAGGCTGCAGGTCGCCAGTAATCTCACATTTCAGTTGGAAGCACGATGAAGAGGAGGTGCCTGTCTGACCTTACCAGGGGACAGTGACCGCTCTGGCTGACATTCATACCCCACCAGGAGCTCAGACCTCGTTCTTCCCACTGGGCTGCTTGGGATCATCTTTAAAAAAAGCTCCCCCATTTAACAAGAGGCAGTGTGGCCACATGAAAAGGGCATGGGAGGAGACCTGTGCTTAGTACAGAGAAACAGTAAGTGCTCAATAAATACTGACTGCCTGGGGGCATAGCACTTTATCTGCCACTTGCCTGCTGGGTCCCTCTCTGTGCCTCAGTTTCTTCATCAGTAAAATGGGGACAAAATGCCTGTCTCTCTCCCTCCCTCTTCGACTGTGGGACAAGGACTGTGTCCACTCCATCTTGAATTTACCCCTGTGCTTGGTTCACAGTAAGGGCTTACCACTGTTATCCATCTAAGTGCTATCTTTTTTTTTCTGCCTAGGCAGTGAGGCACAAACATACTCTGCAAGCTCCTTAGCCCACAAGTAGCTTCTGAACTAGACTTGAACAGGTGTGCTGGTTTACCATTAGTCTCCAGTTAGTGACTTGGGAAATAAGACCAGGCAGGGTGATGTCCTCCCACTCCAGGAGGCTTTCCCTGCTCCACTTTACAGCCGTCACCAACCCAACTGCTGAGCCAAAGCTCGCGCTGCTGGGGAAGCAGCGTGGCCTACTGGAAAGAGCACTGGGTTGGGAGTCAGAGGCCTGGGTTCTAATCCCAGCTCCACCACTTGCCTGCTGTGACAATGGGCAAATCACTTCACTTCTCTGTACCTCAATTACCTCACCTGCAAAATGGAGAGTCAATACCAGTTCTCCCTCCTAGTTATTCTGTGAGCCCCATGTGGGACCGGATTACCCTGTATCTACCCCACTGCTTAGTTGATGCTGACAGAGTAAATGCTTAACAAATACCAGAATAATTATTATCATTAATAATTATAATTATTAATGATAATAATTAAACCCTCTCCAGCTCCCCAGTTTGAGAAATACTACCTGCACTAGATGTGTTTTGCAGCTTCCTAGAAACTTCCTGAGTGCCTCCCTGGATCCAAAAGGTGCGGTACATGCCACTGGGGGTCAAACAGCTGGAGGCCTTAAGTGCTCAACTGGCATGATGAATGTTTTTACAACAGAGAACCGAGACAGCCGCTCCGGGCTCCAAACAGCTTGCCTACCCTCCGGGCTCAGGGAGAGGCTTTATTAGCCACTTGCCTGCCAGTACCAGTGGGTTGCTAACTGCTTCCACCCAGCCTGAACTTACTCAGAGAAGCAGGGGGCCCAACAAGCACAATAGAAATCCTCTCCAGCCAGCTGGGGTGTTGGCAGGAAGTGGGATGGGAGGAGGTCCAGTCCACTGCTAGGGCCTCAGTCTGAAATGATGGACCCGGGGCCCTGACTTCTCCAGCCGGGGGAAGGAGGAGGAAAACGGAGCCGGGCCCCCTCCTCTCCAGCCCCAGAAGGAAAAGGGAAGCAGCACGGGTGTCCCTCCCCCATCCACCTTCCGCAGCAGACGCCTCCTCCCTGCCTTTCGGTCTCCCAAAGCAGCAATCTTGAATTCCCCGATCACCAGCCAGCCACCCGGGAGATTTCTCCATGGCGTAAAAGAGAGCAGGGAGGCCTATGTGCTCTCACTCAAAAATCAAGGGTCATCAGTAGGGCACACCCTCAACAGGGTAGTAAGAAGGCCACCAGTGTACTAGAATATAATTCAGATGTGAGCTCTATACAAGCATTACAACAAAAAAATTCCACCTGTCTGCATAGACCAGGCAATCTCCTTTCAGGAAATTCCAAGTGATTTTATTATTATTTTTCTTCTTAATCCTTAATTTTCTTCTCATTCACCTATTCTTTACCTATTCACCAACTGGGGTAGAGCCCTGTACTGGGGGCTTGGGAGAGTACAACAGCAATAAGACCCACGTTCCTGAATTTGAGGAGTTTACATTCCGATGAGGGAGACAGGCAGACGAAAATTACACACATGAAGGAAAAAAGTAATAATAATAACAGTAACAATGTTATTGGTTAAGCGCTTACTGTGTGCCAAGCACTATTCGAAGTGTTGGGTTAATCACACTGGACACTAATAATAGGAGTATGAAAATAATAATTTACTATATTTGTATAGCACTTCTTTATTTTTCCACACCACTATCTAATCAATTATTTCATTCTTACGACATCCATGTGAGGTAGGGAGAGGAAGATACTATCTCCAATTTACAGACAAGAAACTGAGATCCTGAAAAGCTGACACTGAAAAGCAGCATGGCCTAGTGGACAGAGCATTGGGCTGGAAGTCTCCAAGACCTGCATTCTAAACCCCTCTGCCGCTTATCTGCTGGGTGACCTTGGGCTAGTCACTTAACTTCACTATGCCCCCGGTTCCTTATCTGTAAAATGGGGATCCAATGCCTGTTCTCCCTCCCTCTGAGACTGTGATCCCCAGGTGGAACAAGGACTATGTTGGGTGGACCTGGTTGTCTTGCATCTATCCCACTGTTAAGAACAAGGCTTGGCACAGAGTAATAATGACAACAATAATAATAATACTAATAATTATGCTATTTGTTAAGCACTTAGTATCAAGCACTGTTCAAAGCAGTAGGGTAGGTACAAGTTAATCAGGTTGGACACAGTCTAAATATGACCGAGAATAGGATGGGGAGCTGGAAGGATAAGATAAAGCGAGAAAATCTAAAACAACCAGGGGGAGGCTGGCGGATATAGCAGAAATCCTTCCCATCGTGGAGAACAGATCCCGCCTCCTTCCCTCATACCCACGCCTCATCCAAAAGCAGGCGATGCTCTCTGGATTCTCTTTTCTCCTCTATCTAAGCCTCCCTCCCTGCTCCAGGCGACAGCAGAAACTGGCACCACAATCTAGCCCACAGCACAGTCAGACAGAAACGAGGGCAGGCAGGCAAAGAGAGGGTGATCTGGATGCCCCAGCAGCAGCAGTTGTTCCCACTCTCCCATCCCAGGCAGAAAGGAGTTAAAGAGTTATCCTCATTTGCATTTTGCAGAAGGAAACCCCCGCCAGCTATCAACCCCAATATGTCAGCGCAGCAGCATTCAAGTGGAGAGGTGCCCCGTTTCTGTTGTGCTTATGCCCGTCCATCCACAAGTCACCGAATCGGCACGGATTCTGTCTCCCGAAACCTCCGGCCCCTAACCTTGCAATGGCCCCATCTCCCATTCACTCCCCCTGTGATTCATCCACGCATCTCCCCCATTCACTTTCTCTCCCTCTGCACAGCCACAGGCAGCAGTCAATCAGTCACTCAATGATATTTATTGAGTGTTTACTGTGTGAAGAGCTCTGTACAAAGTGCTTGGGAGAGTTCAATACGACAGAGGTGGTAGATATTTTCCCTGCCCACAATAAGCTTTCACTCTGGAGGAAGGCAGTACCAGGCTGGGTTTATGGGGAGAGCTGGGCTAGGAGAGTAATATCTGCTCTGCTCACACAGTCCCTTGTTCAGCTGGCCCCAGCCAAATCTATGGTGGGGTGAGTGTTGGGTGCACTATGGGACCCTGGGGTTAGCACTGAGGACCAACACTGGCAAGGAGGGGCTCTGGGGAGGGAAAGGGAAGAATCACAACTCAGTAGCAGCCCCACCATAGCCAGGGGCTCTACCATCATGACACGGAAATGCTTCTAGATGCCAAAGTGGGGACTCCATCCTAGGGTCACAGGCCTCCCATAGACAGGAAAAGAAAATGATAATGGTGGTATTTATTAAGTGCTTACTATGTGTCAAGCACTGTTCTAAGCTCTGCGATAGATACAAGCTAGTTGGATTTGACACAGTCCCTGCCTCACATGGGGCTCACAGACTTTGACCCCATTTCACAGATAACTGTGGCACAGACAGGTGATGTGATTTGCCCAAGGTCATGCAGCAGACAAGTGGCGGAGCCAGGATTAGAACCCCGGTCCTTCTGACTCTCAGGCCCATGCTCTATCCACTAAGCCATGCTGCTCCCCTAATGAAGCCTCTCTGTTTCTGCCCATGACTTCCCAGCAACCTGGCTTCACTACAAGCCCAGAGTGGAGTGGAGTTTTACTCATTCTGGCTACCAAAGTGCAGCTACCCATCTAGGGCACAGATGAGTTTAGACTGTGAGCCCGTTATTGGGCAGGGATTGTCTCTGTTACCGAATTGTACATTCCAAGTGCTTAGTAGAGTGCTCTGCACATAGTAAGCGCTCAATAAATATTATTGAATGAATGAGTCCAGTGAGATGTTTGCCTGGAGGCCTCCACCTCCCTGTCATCTCAGACCACTTGCCTTTAGCTCAATCCGGGCTTCACAGCCCCGCTAGGTGGAAACGCGAGGCGTACGACTGGGAGGACCAAAGCCACTCGGCAGGCCCGAAGCCCACTGCTATAGCACTCACTGGGGCTGCGGCTGTGAACTCGGTCTCTGAGCTGTGAGAAATCTGAAATTTTGCCCCTCCTGAGCTTTGTTTTTGTCTTTAAGTTATCTTAGTGCTTGGTTCATCTCTCTTCTTGTATTTGTTACCAGTCTCCCCTTCTATTTTTGGACTGTGAGTCCCCCAAGGGACAGGGCCCCACTCTGACTCCCACCTGTGTATTCTTTCCCAGTGTTTAGTACATCCGTGGCTCAGTGGAAAGAGCACGGGCTTTGGAGTCAGAGGTCATGGGTTCGAATCCCAGCTCTGCCACTTAGCTGTATGACTGTGGGCAAGTCACTTAACTTCTCTGTGCCTCAGTTACCTCATCTGTAAAATGGGGATTAAGACTGTGAGCCCCACGTGGGACAACCTGATTCCCCTGTGTCTACCCCAGCGCTTAGAACAGTACTCTGCACATAGTAAGCGCTTAACAAATACCAACATTATTATTATTATTATTACATGCCCTGCACACAGTAAGCACTTAAATACTCTTAGTATTACTTCGACCACTATTACTACTGAGTTCACTGATCCCAGGCTCTCCAGGGTTCCGGCTTCCCCTTCTTCAAGGGCTGTTCAGGGACCCAGAGGGGGTTCAAAGAGGGAACTATGGCAGGTGGGACCCAGGACCAGTGTTTCGGAATCTTCATGCCCTGCCAGCAGACCAATGGTTCAAGAGAGAAAATAGTGTCCGTTTCCACCATGAGTTACGATCCCCCAGAGGAAACCAGAATGAACCTCCGCGGCCTGGCACTTGGTGGCATCCTCCGTGGTCTGCTTAGCCCTCCAGTGACTTCTGTTTTTCTCCCTACCTCTGTCCATCTGACAGAAAAGCCGTACTTCCCAGATCAGAGTAAATTTAGTTATGTTCGCCGTTCACACCCGACCCTATGTCCTACTTTTAAAGAAGATTCCCAAGCTCTCAACAAGAGAATAGTCTAACCATAATCTTCGGTCTACTCCTTCACGTGGATTCCCCCTCCCTTCTTTCTTTTCCTGGTGTGAGAGAGAGGCCCCTCCTGGGAACACCAACAAGCACAGAGAGCTTCCCTATTACTCACATCCCAACCAAAGTTCTGAGTCAGAGTGAGTCACCGGCACAATGTGCAGTTCTCCGATCATTTGGGGCAGGAGGCAGCCACTCACCCCTTCTCATACCCCTCAGCCCCTGTCCCCGGGGAAAACCCAACGGGATGAGGCCGTTCAACCACCAGATCCGCTCTCCCTGCCATCCTCTTCCCAAAATGGTGACGGAGAATGCCCTTCTCCCGGAGTCAAGGATGGTGCGGTGCGCGACGCAGTCCCCTCTCACCCCGATAGCAAGTGCGTTCCTGGAGTCCCCTCCTTGGTGAGTTCTGCTCTGTTCAGCCTGCACTGAAAACACACACTGACCTAACTCTACAAGGCCTGGAATGCCAATTCCACCGGGGTCCCCAGGTCAGAACCAGAGCTCGGTGCCGGTCGGGCATTGTGCCGTCACGCCCCCTCCTCCAACTTACTTAATGGCTGAGCCAGGACCCCGGGATGCAAAGTCATCCCAACCAGGACCGTCGGAAGAGGGAAGGAAAGCATGCATGTGACATCACAGAGGGATGCTCCATGTGCCCAGAGTCCACTCTCTCCATGCTCACGACCCCCAGGGGGAAAATCAAGGGGGCTGCCCTAAGCTGGGTAGGTGAGTGACAAACTGGGATAACAGTCTGCCCTTCCAAAAGGACAGGGCTCAGTATCCAATTCCAGCCCCAGCCCGGCATATGCCCGTACGCACCTTTCCCGCCGCGGCTGCTGTTGCCCAGGGCCTCTGCCTCCCTCCGGGACTCTGCAAAGACATCTCAGCTCAGCGCTACTCAAAGTCACTCCTACACCGGGGAGTCGCGACGCCATCAAGATGAGCTGGCACCAAAGGCCCGGGCAGGAGGAGCCTGAGGGCAACCGGCGAGGAGGCTTGGTTCAGCTTGCGGGCTTGGCATCTGGGCCCTCGGCAGCAAGTCCCGAGGAATGGCAGAGGCCGGTAAGTGGGTTTTCACGGGAGGAACTTCGCTGTAGGCTGTTATTCGAGTCCGCCAGTGTGTGGCAGTGTCTCTTTAAGAATCAGACCCCCGGAGCCGGTGCCATCCGCAGTCCCCGCACCCCGGGCTGTGCTGCAGTGTGACCGAGCACCACAGTGCCACTTCGTGGTCCAGCAAGGCGATTCCCCAGGAGGCGGAGGTACCTTCATGCCATGGAGGCACCCGCCTCGCCAACCAAGTCCCTTCCTGGCAAACCGGAAGCCTTCTGTTGCCCAAAGCCAGGCCAAACTGCAAGTTTCCCCTCCATCTTATTAAGAAATGATGCTGAGTCCCAAGCTAGAGGTAGAAGAGGGGGAGGGCGGCGACTCTCCTGAAAGGCAGCGACGACTCGGAGCCAGACGGAGGATTTGGGGGAGCGAAAGGTAAAAGATCCGGTAAAGCAGAGCAGAGAGGCAGGCAGAGGAATGAATGATAGTCTCTGACTACAGCTTGCTGAGTGGAAATGGTGAAAGTGCCAGATTCCCCCTCCCGGATGGGCACAGGGCAAGCAGCGGTCAGGCCCGGAGATCTTGGGAACATTCAAACTGAGCTCCCAGAAGGCAGAGGTGGGCTGTCCTCTCCGGAGCTCACTTCGGGTTTCCCCCTTGACTGGAGCTAAGTCAACAGGAAGGCCTTCAGCCTCAGAAAAGCGACAAAACAGACTGAAACCTTTTTATGATATTTAATAATACCAATAACAATAACTGTATTTGTTAAGTGCTTACTATGTGCCAGGGACTGTACTAATCACTGGAGTAGATACAAGGTCATTGGGTTGGACCCAGTCCCTGTCCCACACGGGGCTCACAATCTTAATCCCCATTTTACAGATGAGGTAACTGAGGCACAGAGAAGTGAAATGACTTGTCCAAGGCTAGATAGCAGACAAGTGGCGGAGCCGGGATTAGAACCTAGGTCCTTCTCACTCCCAGGCTTATGCTGTATGCTATGGATACACTAGGCCAACGTTCTAAGGCCCGGAGAAGTTAAGTGACTTGCCCGAGATCACACAGCAGGCAAGTACCAGGATCAGAACCCAGGTGCTTCTGACTTCCAAGCCTGTGCTCTATCCACTAGGCCATGCTGCTTCTCTCCCATAGAGTTTGGGAGAGAGGACTCCCCTTTGGCCTGGACACAACCCCCATCAGCCTTGGGCATCTGAATAGAGCCCTTGTCCTCTACAGAGTGAATATTTCCCAGGATTTCTTGTCCAGGAGCCACCACATCGCTCTTCGCTCTCTGCTCATCACATAGCCCTACAGTCCCTGAATTTCTCCTCCTCCCGTGACCAAGGCTGCCATAGCTGCTCTCGAGGTTCTGCTCTCCAGAAAGCCCCCTCAGAGAAACCAGCAGACTCCAGTCTCTGATTTCACCTGCAAAATTGCTGTGCTCTCATAAGCGTTCGCTCAATCAATTCTTTCAGTCATATTTACTGAGTGCTTACTGTGTGCACAGCACCACACTAAGCCCTTGGGAGAGTACAATACAACAACAGACACATGCCCTTCCCACAACGAGCTCACAGTCTAGAGGGAGAGACAGACATTAATATATATAAATAAATAAATTATAGATATACAATTAATGCTGTGGGGCTGGGAGGGAGGATGAATGAAGGGAGCAAGTCAAGATGACACGGAAGGGAAGAAGAGGAGAGGAGGGTTTAATTAATCGATCAACCAATGGTATTTATTGAGCACTTACTATGTGCAGAGCACTGTACCAAGCACAGAATTAGTGGACACATCCCTGTAGTATTGTGCAGATCGATTTGCCACCCCAGCCCGAGGGATCTTCTACCGCACAGAGGATTTGTCGGACCAGATTTCTCCAGTCAGGATTCAATGGGGCCCCAGAGGTGGTGCAGACAGCAAAGAGGACTTCTCGCTGCTCTCAACAGCCTTGCTAGAGGGCTCTCCTCTGGGCATGATCTCGCATGTGTGTGTGTGTATGTATACGTGTGGTGTGTCTCTCTCTCCAGGTCACGGGAAGCATGGACGTAGAAGCTACACTGGAGGAAGAAATGATTTGAGCTTCCGTTTTTGCAGTTTAGTCTTCCCAAGCACAGCTTACCTGAGCTGCAGGGAAGATTCTCCCCATAACACGTGGCCCCCGGAATAGGCCTCGCTATGGATATGGATCTTCTCCCAGCAAGACAGGAATCACATTGAAGAAAGAAGTGACCCAGGGCTGGGGAGAGCGGAGTCCTAACTCCTTCGGAGCCACCCTCCTCCCGGTGACCTGACCTTGCGCTGCAGCCGGGCTCTCAGTCAGGCCTAAGGTCACAGCTGTCTGCATCGGGCTGCTGCCGGAGACGGAGGGTGATAACTGTGGTCAGGCCTGGTTATGTCACAGTCCTGCCTGAATCAACCATGGTGCTCTTCCTTTCATGTTTACAACTATTATTCTTCTTCTTATTGTCATTAACCAGTCGATCACTTTTTGAGCATTTACTGTGAGCAGAGAACTGTACTAAGCACTTGGGAGAGTATAACAAAATGAGAGACCCATTTCCTGCCCACAACAATCTAACAATCTAGTGGGCTAGTTAAGTGTTTATTATGTGTCGAGCAGTAATCTAAGCACTGAGGTAGGCACAGCTTAATCAGGTTGGATGCAGTCCCTGTCCCACATGGGGCTCACTACACGAAGGGAGTAGGATTTAATCCCTGTTTTATAATTGAGGAAACTGAGGCACAGAGAAGTTCAGTGACTTACCCAAGGTCATACAGCAGTAACTGAAAGGCAGGATTAAAACCCAGGTTCTCTGACTCTCAGACCCTTGCTCTTTCCACTGGACAATGCTGTTTCTCATTGTGCCTTTTCATCATTTTATCACTATTATTATTATTATTGTTCAAAAGCTCTTATATTAATAATTTAATAAAAATAATGATTGTGGTATCTGTTAAGCACTCACCAGGCACTGTACTGAGCACTGGATTGGATATGAGCAAATTGGGTTGCACACAGTCCCCATCCCACGTGGGGCTCACAGTCTCAATCCCCACTTTACAGAGATAGAAACAGAGGCACAGAAAAGTAATGTGACTTGCCCAAGGTCACACAGCAGATAAGTGGCGGAGCCAGGATTAGAACCTTCTGACTTCCAGGCCCATGCTCTATTCAATACCCCATGCTTCTTATCTATTACTATTACTAGGGCGATTACTATTACTATTTGGTAAGTGCTTACTATAGGCCAAGCACTGTTCTAAGGACCGGGGTAGGTACAAACTAATCAGTCCCCGTCACACTTGGGGCTCAAAGTCTAAGTAGGAGGGAAAACGGGGATTGATTCCACAGTCTTGTGGAAAGACCTTGAGCCTGGGATTCAGGAGATGTGGGTTCTACTCCCAACTCTGTTCCTGGACCTCTGGGTGAAATTGGGCATGTCAGGTAACCTCTCTGTGCCTCCTCTTCCTCATCTGTAAACTGGGGAAACGATATCTGCTCTCCTGAGCTCTTAGATTGTGGGCAACCATGTGGAACTATGTCTACCTGATTTCCCTGCATCTATTCCAGTGCTTAGTACAATGCTTGCATAGAAAGTGCTTAATAAATAACATAACTAATTTGGGACTGGAGAAGTAGAAGCTTGACCTAGTGGAAAGAGCACAGGCCTTGGAGTCAGAAGACCTGGGCTTTAATCCCTGCTCAGCCAAAAGCTTGCTGTGTGACCTTGGGCAAGTCACTCAACTTCTCTGTACCTCAGTTACTTCATCTGTGTAATGGGGATTAAGACTCTGAGCCCCACGTGGAACACAGACTGAGTCCAACCTGATTAACTTCTATTTTCCCCAGGATTTAATACAGTGCACATAGGGCTTAACAAATACCACTGAATAAAAAAATTACTGCCACCAGTCTCCTGAGCAAGGGACTTCTTGGTGCTGGAATCAATGAACCATGGATGTCCCACACTAGGGCCTCTAGCAGGTACAGGGTCTGGAGAAGGAGAATGCAGCTTGGCTTGAATCCTTAGGGATGCCAGTAGAGATAAACTCCCTCCCGCCTCTTACCACACTAACAGAAATCCAGCTGACTCAACCCCATCCTGGACAGGGCTAAATTCTGTTGGGACCAAGTGGAGAGAGCCCTGGGGAGAAATAGTGGGTGATGGAGAGCTTAGTTTCTCCCTATTCTGACACGCTCACACTCAAGCTCCCCTTCCACAAAAAGAGGTGATAACACGAGGAGAAATGCAACTCATCAGGCTGGGAAGCTATGAGATGGAGAGGGGCCTCGCCCAGGCACATGTTGGCGCAAAGCTACTTTGATACACAGGGGTGATTTCTATGGTGTTGGAGCAGCCCCGGCACCACCGCTGCAGCTGAGCAGTAGCACAAAGTACGACAAAGTATAACAAAGCACATGCGACGTGCTTACTGTCCCTCTCCCATTGTTCCGCTTCTTCCTCTTGAAGATGCTGCTGCCTCGGCTTTGCTGCCTCCCTCATCACCCCACCCTGAATTTACCTTCCACTCCTCTGCCTCTCTGGTCTCTCACTATGGTGCAAATCAAGAAACTCTCCCTAGGTCCTGAGCTTTGGGAGAAGACCCCCATGAACAGAGAGCCAGACTTCCAAGTACACAGGGACAGGTGAATCAGTCACAGTCTGGGAGACTGAAGTCTCTACCCCAGACCTGTTTGGACCTAACTTTCATTCATTCATTCATTCAATAGTATTTATTGAGCGCTTACTATGTGCAGAGCACTGTACTAAGCGCTTGGGATGAACAAGTCGGCAACAGATAGAGACAGTCCCTGCCGTTTGACGGGCTTACAGTCTAATCGGGGGAGACGGACAGACAAGAACAATGGCACTAAACAGCGTCAAGGGGAAGAACATCTCATAAAAACAATGGCAACTAAATAGAATCAAGGCGATGTACAATTCATTAACAAAATAAATAGGGTGACGAAAATATATACAGTTGAGCGGACGGGTACAGTGCTGTGGGGATGGGAAGGGAGAGGTGGAGGAGCAGAGGGAAAAGGGGAAAATGAGGCTTTAGCTGCGGAGAGGTAAAGGGGGGATGGCAGAGGGAGTAGAGGGGGAAGAGGAGCTCAGTCTGGAACGCCTCTTGGAGGAGGTGATTTTTAAGTAAGGTTTTGAAGAGGGAAAGAGAATCAGTTTGGCGGAGGTGAGGAGGGAGGGCGTTCCAGGACCGCGGGAGGACGTGACCCAGGGGTCGACGGCGGGATAGGCGAGACCGAGGGACGGCGAGGAGGTGGGCGGCAGAGGAGCGGAGCGTGCGGGGTGGGCGGTAGAAAGAGAGAAGGGAGGAGAGGTAGGAAGGGGCAAGGTGATGGAGAGCCTTGAAGCCTAGAGTGAGGAGTTTTTGTTTGGAGCGGAGGTCGATAGGCAACCACTGGAGTTGTTTAAGAAGGGGAGTGACATGCCCAGATCGTTTCTGCAGGAAGATGAGCCGGGCAGCGGAGTGAAGAATAGACCGGAGCGGGGCGAGAGAGGAGGAAGGGAGGTCAGAGAGAAGGCTGACACAGTAGTCTAGCCGGGATATAACGAGAGCCCGTAATAGTAAGGTAGCCGTTTGGGTGGAGAGGAAAGGGCGAACTTTCATCCAATAATCTCACTGATGACCTGGAGATAAGACCTGAAAACAAATTCTTCAAATCCCCTGGCAACACAAAAATGGGTGAGGTTCCCAACACTGTGGATTTTTCTTTTTTTTTTCCCAAAGGGTCATAAACAAATTTGAGACGGGGGACGAAAAATCTAACAGGGACAATGCAAGGTAATGCACTTGGGGATTAAAAATACTGCAGCACAAACCTGAGTGGGGAAAAAGCGGTGGGGTGATGGAGTGGATGGATGGATGGGGGACGAGAGGAAAAGAGAGAAAGAGACTAAGACTTGAGGGTCACTGAGAAGCAACATGGCCTTGTGGAAAGAGCTCAGGTCGGGAAGCCTTAAGACCTGGCTTCTAACACTGACTCCACCACTTACCTGCTGTGTGACATTGGGCAAATCACTTAATTTCTCTTTACTTCGACTTCCTCATCTGTAAATTATGGATACAATATCTGCTCTCCCTCCCTCATAGGCTGTGAGCCCTGTATAGGGCAGGGAAAATGACCGACCTGACTGTATTGTATGTACCCCAGCCCTTGGGACCTAGTAAAATGTTAAAAACCTAACAAATACCAGAATTATTATTGTGGACTGAATATTATTGAGTCAGCAACAAAAATGCCATTATTCACTAGGTAGCATTTCTTGGTGTACCACTTTTAAGTAGGGCAGGTGTTCTTAGGGGTTTTCCCAATTAAACTTAATTTCCACCCCCTGAATCTCTTTTTTCTAAAAAAAGACTAGGGTTACATTTCCCTATCTTACAACAAATGTATTTTAAAGTTTAAGATCATCTTAACATTTACTGCCATTTAACATACAAAATGTGATATCTGTGCTGGTATTCAGTGTCTTCTTTTTCCCCCTAAGGAATTTCCCTTCTTCCCTCTGTGGAAAGAATCTGCAGCTTCTGGACTAGAAGTGGTAACACTATTTATTCAGCACCCCTGGATACAATGTACCTTACTAAGCAGTGTGAGGAAGAGCCAAACAGACATAAAAACATTTACAACCAGAGCAATCAATATAAGTAACTGAGTGAAGAATTTCATAAACATATATAAGGAGGTGTTAGAGGCACCTAGCACACCTTGATCATTCTTTAATCATTTCTTGCTTAAGGTGCCAATCATATAGCCCTCCCTGCAAAACCCAGAATTGGATACTATTAAATGTGGACCACTGCTGCAGGCCAAGGCCCCAAATTAAGCATGGTTACCACATCACTGTCTCAGTTCTAAGAATGCCAAAAATGTGACTGATGGCAAACGTTCTATTAGCCACTCCAAACAGAGAACTCCGGCTCTGCTGATGCTATCTGGTGTGAATTAAAAAATGAAAGCTAAAAATAAAACCCCCAATTTTTAAAAATGCCAACCTGATTTTTAACAGAATAAAAAATATATGGGTAGCTGTCACTTATATGTACATGTATACATGTGTGTGTGTGTGTATATATATACATATATATATACACCTTTGCTTTTAAAAAATCCACTCCCTGTATATGGGACATTCAGGAGAAGATTTGGGGTGGATCTGTTCCTCATGGAGCACATCTGGGGGTAATGTTGAAAGAAGCCCCTAGCTCTCTGCTTTAATGGGATACCTGAAAGAAAGACTTTCATAAACTCATAAGAGCACTACAAATAAGTCTTAATAATAATAATGACGATGATGATTGCATCTGTTAAGACTTTACTATGTGCCAAGCATTGCATTAAGTACTGGGGGAGAGACAAGATAATCAGGTTGAACATAGGCAGTGTCTGTTCCACATGGGGCTTGCAATCTAAGTGGGACGGAGAATGGGTATTGAATCCCCATTTTAACAGATGAGGAAACTGAGGCACAAAGAAGTTAAGAGACTAGACCAAGATCACACAGCAGGCAGGTGGCACAACCGGGATGAGACCCAAGTCCTCCAACTCCCAGGCTTGTGCTCTTTCTGCCAGGCTCCAGTGTTAAATGTGTTCTCACTGTTAAATGAATTTTACAAAGTCGTGGACTTGGGAGGTTTCACCACACATATAACATCCAATAGGCAGGGAATGACCCTTCCGATATACTGGGCTGTGGCTTGCCTCTTATTAAAGCACTGAGACAATTTTGGTCACTCTACAAACAATGGAGAGAGGCTGAAGAGGATGAAAAATGTCATAAAAATGGTGAAAAGTATGAAAAATAGGTCTTTTGAAGAAAGATTAAAGGAACTGTGGTTGTTTCTTCGGGAGGAAAAAAGGCTAAAGGGTAACTTGATAATTCTCCAAATATTCAAAGGGTTTTGATGGGAGGATGAGGTCCAATTAATCATTAGTATTTAATAAAGCCTATTGTGTGCAGAGCACTTTTGACTAAGTGCTTGGGAGAAAACAATGAAAATAAGACACGATCTCTGCCCTTAAGGAACTTGCAATTTAAGGAGGGAGGTGGGCAGGCGGTCCTAACATGATTTATCATCAGGAGGAAAAACAGACACATAACTGGTTTTAACTGGGTATCAGAAGGACCTGAGTTCTAATAGCAGCCGTGCCATTTGTCTGCAGTGTGACCTAGAGCAAATCACTTGACTTACCTGTGCTTCAGTTACTTCATCCGTAAAATGGAGATTAGGACTGTGGGAGGTGGACTGTGTCCAACTTGATTAATCGATGTCTGTCCCAGAGCTTAGTACAGCACCTGGCACATATGAAGTGCTTAATAAATACCATAAAAACCCCGGGGGAATATTAAAATGGAGAAGTGAATAAAGAAGTGCTTAAATAAGAGCAAAAGGGTTAGAACTGCTGTTCCTTCACCCCAGGACGATCTAGAAAAATGGGGCTCCTTTACCTCTTGGTCTTAGGCTCTAGGCTAACCCTGACTGTAAGGATGACATGTGCATTTGAGGAAGGGTGCGGTCTCCTCTGAGGTGGGACTCTCTCAAACACAGACCGTTGCCCAATCTCTTTCCCTGTGCCATCTGCAGCCTTACGATATTTCTGTCCTTGTTGTGCAACTTTCTCTCTTCCAGGATGTCATCGGCCAGTCTCACGAAAGAAACCACAGGTCAACAGGGTCAAGAAAGAGTAAAACCTAGTGAAGTGGAAGTCCCTTTCCCGAGAGCAGATTTATTCTCAGTGCTGCCTCCTCCTCCCTTAGCGGCAAGGGAATTGTCAAATTCTCACCCACCTAGGCAAAGCCATTCGACCAATGGATCTCCTGAGAGAGTGGGACCCCGACCCAAATGTGGGAGAGAAAGTGGGGGGGAACTGGCTCTCTTCCCATTTGCCCCACGTCCGATTACAGAGACTCTCAGAAACGCTGAAAGAGCTCGCCAAGGGATTGGATCAAGTTCTCAGTGGCCTCCAATGGCCCAGAGATAACCCCTCTGATTGCAGGGACCTAAAACAGGAAGCTGAGAACTACCCTTGATAGCCTCGCACAACATCAGGGAGAGGCCTCTTCCTGCCCCTGCACCAACATCAATCAGTCAGAAGCCGTTGGAACCTGAGAACTCTCTCCCCCTCAACCTCACACCCCGCCCTCAATCCACAGATCCCCCTCAGCTTCACACACCCCACTCTCAATTCACGGTCCAACAATGCTGTTAAAAATATCATTCAGCGGCTCACCAGAGAAAGGGAGGAAGACTCACAGCCTACCGAAGCTGCCGAGGGCACTCTGGAAAAGGATCACCTCCCTGGTATTGTTCTGCTGCACGACCCTATCGTTCGTTCGTTCTCTCATTCCTTCCTTCCTTCATTCGCTAGGCATTTGGGAGAGTGCAATATAACAACAAATAGACACATTCCTGTCCACAGTGAGCTCACAGTCTATCATTGTTGGAAGTGGAGGGTGAAGTTCTAAAATTCACCGGACGAGAAGTTTCATCCTAAAGACTGGGCAGGAAATACCCTGCTACTATCTATGACCCTTCATTTGGAAAACACACAGTCAGCATTGCCTATTTCAGGAATGACCCAAGTCATCACAATCTACAACAGACTGGCAAACCAAAAGTAGCAATCCAGTATGGGGCTTTTTCAGCCATGGGTGAAACTGGTAAAGTTGGGCAAGTCACTTAACTTCCTTGTGCCTCAGTTACCTCTTCTGGAAAACTCATTCATTCAATCGTATTTACTTACAGTGAAAATTGAGGGTTGAGACTGTGACCCCCATGTGGGATATGGACTGTGTCCAATCTGATTAGCTTGGATCTACCCCAGCACTCAGAACAGTTCCTGGCAGATAGTAAGCACTTAACAAATGCCATTAAAAAAAAACCATAAAAAAAAAGTAAACAGGAACTTGGTGGCAGGGTTGGCAGAACCAGATGTTGGAGGAGATGGCTGTTTTCTCCCCCAGGCTATCAGGAAACTGTGGTGTTTTCAGTCACAGCTGGGAGAATCCTTCCAGACACTTCTGAGCAGGGGAGGCCTGGGCAGCCTTACAGAACCAAGAAAGGCTTCCACAGGGTGATAATGATAATAATATTTGTTAAGTGCTTACTAAGTGCCAAGCCCTGGGGTAAATACAAGATATCAGCTCAGACTCAATCTCTGTCCCATAGGGAATTCCACTCTAAGTAGGAGGGAGTGGGATTTAATCCCCATTTTATAGGTGAGGAAATGAAGGCACAGAGATGTTATGTGATTTGGTCTGGGACACGATGCAGCAGGCAAGTGGCACATCTGGGATTAGAACCCAGGTCCTGATTCCCAGGCCTGCGTGCTTTCCACCAGACTACACTGCTTCCCCAGGTGATGACAACCTAGTGGAGAAACAGTTGACCATTTCTGTTAACCCTGTCAATGAGTTCCTGTTTACTTCTTTTTTTAATGTTGTTCTTTTTTCAATGATGTTTGTTAAGTGCTTACTATATGCCAGACACTGTACGAAGCTCTGGGGTAGATCCAAGCTAATCAGATTGGACACAGTCCATGTCCCACATGTGCTCACAGTCTTAATCCCCATTTTCCTTAAGAGGTAACTGAGGCACAGGGAAGTTAAGTGACTTGCCCAAGATCACATTGCAGACAAGTGGCAGATCTGGGATTAGAACCCAGGTCCTTCTGACTCCTAGGTCCGTGCTTTATCCGCTAGGCTTCTCAGAGTTTACCAGCCAGTGGGACTCAGAGCCAGGGCGAAGGCCACTTGCCTGTTTAGCAAAAATGGAAATGCCAGAGATGGAGGTTGGAGCTTCCTGGGGCCAGTTGACAGGCTCCAGTGCTTAGAACAGTGCTTGGCACATAGTAAATGCTTAACAAATGCCATTATCATCACTTAGAACCGTGCTTGGCACATAGTAAGAGCTTAACAAATACCATCATTATAATTATCATTATCACCATCACCTCTCTGGTTGTGCCCACCTCAGCAGGCTGCAGGCAAACATGCACGCACAAGGGTGAAAAACCAATGCTACCTAGAGCAGAGTAGCGTGTTCAGAGCTACCTTGTGCTTTAACCACACTTTTTTTTTTCTGCGAAGTTACATAGCAATGACTCAGTTCTCCCAAAGTTATTTTACCAAGGGGAGACGAAACCTCCCTTTAGAAAGGGGTGTCTGCACTTTGCCCCCGCCCCACCAGCCTTGGCTGGGGAAAAGTGGGTGTGAACTTAAAAAGCAGTCTACCTAAAAGCTCACTCTAGCAAATGGGGAAAGGGGCCTCGGGGTCTCAAAAGATCACCCAGCAGGTATATGATTTGCAGACTCAGAGTTAGAGTCAAGAATGACCCCGGAGAAGCCAAAATTTGTTTTTTTAAAACCCTCCAGGTCTTCTCGATAACGGGTGGCAGGCACCCCGCAAAGATGAAGGTCAGAAGGAAATGGAACTCCAAAGTCTGTATGGTTTGGATCTGATCCACGAGGCTGCCCTGAGAGAGTGGGAAATCGCGGGGAGACTGTTCCAAACCCTATGTTTTGGAGGAGAGAAGAGTGAGCGACCAAAGTTCTGAGGTAAACACAGTGTGCGATACCAATGAAGTGCGTGGTGGGACCGGCTGCAACCAGAAGCCAGGGTGAGAGTGTTCAGATGGGCATACTGGGCCATCTGCTGGGTGGGCTGTCCCCGGGCCCTAGTGATTGCTCCTTGCTCAGAGCTGGGACGGGGAGGGGACTTTGCCCCAGGCCCATGCTCTTTGGGAAGAGCCCTAGATGTCCACTCCAGAAAAACAGCAACCAGGTAATTACTGAAATGGCTTAGGATAAAATTATTTCTGCTAATGTAAATGCTGAGTAACTAAACTGGCTAATGAGGACAGAAGAGGAGAGTGCATTTGGAGAATTTACATCTCCGTTTGCGCCTTTCGAATTACACTGGAATCTAGTATTTCTCTAGCTAAATTTGGATTTTGCTGAAATCTCGGTCTAAACTGAAAACGGAAATAGCTTCACTGCAGTCTTTTCATGCTCGTGCAAACATCTGATCCGTGGACACAAAGAAGGAGGGGTTGTAAAAATGAAGCTACATTTCAGAACATTTCCATAGTTCAGAAGGTGGCACGACTGACATTCTCTTCCAAAGCATTTGCCCATATCACGGGTCCATTTACATATGCAGGAGTCTTAATTTATCTGGCAAGCTAATTTGTGAAGCCTGGACTATTAGGTTTGGGTAAATGCCGCATCAGAGTTTGATGATTCGGTTTTGCAGAAGAGAGGGAGGGAGGGAAGAAGGGAGGGCTCGTGGGGAGAAAGATGGGGTCCTCTTCATAAGCAAGAGATCTGCCATGAACATTCACAGAGACTCCTAGAGACCTCTCTAGACTGGGAGCTCCTTCGGGGGAGGAAACATGGCTATCGACTCTGTTACGCTGTACTCTCTCAAGCGCTTAGTACAGTGCTCTGCACACAGTAAGTACTCAATACATACCATTGATTGATGAGACTAATTGGAGTCCCACCTCTGTTGTCAGCTCCAACAGAAACGTCTCTCCTCCCTGAAGATAAAATGAAAAATCTTGAAAAGGAGAAGGGGGTCCTCTGGCCAGGGTGCCTAAGGGCCACACCCCCACCAGGCGGAAAATGATCACCCAGAAAACCACTCTGGATCTTCTTAGTGAATCTTTAAAGAAAAAATGTTGCCTTAACATGAGAGAATGCAAAAAACTGCCACAACAAAGGTTGACTCAGACTGAAAGCAAGACTCCGGCATGAGCCCGACTGCTGGAAGGTGGGGGGCAGATTTAAACAGACAACAAATCAAAAGTGACTCTGCAGGCCAGAGCAGGGGAGCACTCACGGCTGGGGAAGAGAGCTTGGTTTCCTCTGTGGTTCCAGCCCTATTACAATGTAAATGCAATCATAGCCCAGAGGCCTCATTTCTATTCAGAGATCTGGGAGACAGCTCTACCCCAGCAACTCTCTTCTCAGCTGCTAGGCACGGCACTGCCCAGCTTCCTGGCAACCCTATGTGGGGGAAGGTTTCTTCCAATGTGGCGGAACTGCCGTGCTACAGGTGTATCTTGTACAAAAAACAAATGAGCTTCCCTCCCCGGCCCCAGGCCACCGAGCTGAGGAAGGCTACACAACCCTGAATCAGTCAATTGGTATCTTACTGAACGCATGCTGGGTGCCGAGCACTCTACTAAATATATGAGACAGTAAAATAGAGGAAGATGACACCATCCCCGTCCAGCATCTAGCGGGAGGCAGAGATGTAAAATTACATGCCAATAAAAGAAAAGAGTGCTCAAATAGTATCCTGTGTACAATGTTGGGTATAAAAGTGGAGCGAGAAGTATTGAGGGCAAAAGTGCATGCTAGGGCTAAGTGCTGCAAAAATGCTGAAGTGAGAGAAGGGAGGTGGTGAACTGGAAGAAATGGAGCTCCAGGAGGATTTTGAAGAGAGGGGAGCTGTGATCTGGCAGAAAATTACTCCAAATGAGGCACTGCCAGTACTTTAATTTTAGCAATTTCTAAGCAATATCTTTTGTTTCCAAGGTCTGCAAGCCTATGCTCCTGATAGGCGGACCTAAGCTAGGTGTAGATGGTAAATAGGAGGAGAGATTAAGGATCCAGACACGTAGAAGAACACACGGCTCAATAAGCTCAATATGCCCTGCTGATTGACAAATCAACTCTTTGCTTAATATGTCCAAAAACAGAACTCCTCATCTTCCACCCAAGTCTGTCTTCCCCATCTCTGTAGACAATACCACTATCCTTCCTGTTTTACAAGCCATAACTTCGGCATTAATCTTTGACTCATCTCTCTCGTTCAACCCACATATTCAATCTGTCTCCATATCCTGTCAGTTTTACCTTCACACCCTCATCAAAATCCACCCTTTCCTCGCCATCCAAACTGCTGCTTCACTGATCCAAGCACTTATCCCATCCACCTGGACTGCTGTTCCAGTCTCCCAGCTGACCTCCCTGCCTCCCTTCTCTCTCCACTCCAGGCCTCTCTTCACTCTGCTGCCCTGATCGGTCTTCTAAAAAAAGTTCAGTTCACGTCTCCCCACTACTCAAGAACCTCCAGGGGTTGCCCATCCACCACTGCAAACAGAGACTCCTTACCATTGGCTTTAAACCACTCAATCAGCTTGCCCCCTCTTCCCTTATCTCACTGATTTCCTGCTAAAACCCCATGCCAACCCACTCGCTGCATGTGGAGCTCATCTGTCTCCCTGTCAACCTCTTGCCAACATCCTCCTTTTTGGCCCGGAATGCCCTCCCCCTTCATATACAACAGATCACCACTCTTCCCACCCTCAAAGCCTTATGATAATCACATCTCCTGTGTGTCCTGGGGCAAGTCACTTAACTTCTCTGTGCCTCAGTTACCTCATCTATAAAATGGGGATTGAGACTGTGAGCCCCACGTACGACAAGGGACTGTGTCCAACCCAATTAACTTGTATCTATTCCAGTACTTAGTACAGAGTCTGGCACATAGTAAGCACTTAATAAATACCATCATTACTTCCTTCAAGAGGATTTCTACAACTAAGCCTTCGTTTCCCTTCTTTCTTTCCCCTCTGTGTCACCTATGCACTTGGACTGTATCCATTTATCACTTGATATTCACCACACCCTCAGCCCCACAGTACTTATGTCCATATTTACAATTTATTTCAATGCCTGTGTCACCCTCTAGACAGTGAGCTCCTTGTGGGTAGGGAACATTTCTACCAATCCTGTTGCCCAGTACTCTCCCAAGTGCCTAGCACAGTACTGTCAGGGTCCTGCCGGAAAATTCCACCATCGAACTGGGCCCAGCGGACAGATTCCATTTCTAGGCAATGCCCACTGCCCCAAGTGGTTCTGGGAGCTGAAAATCTCACCTCGGCAGCATCTGCAAACCTTGCCATTTGGCCTTTGAAAATGTTCAGAATGGTCAGGAAATGGTCAGAGCTGAAATTGAGATGTGAAACCCCTCTGAGTCAGCCACTGGGCAGAAGAGGAAGATCCCGGGAGTCAAATTATAACCAGGCTCAGGTTCCTGAAAACCAAGCAGCCAAATCCAAACCTTCAGACCAGAATGGGAAAGTCCCAGGCCCAGGCCTAAAAGGCCATTATTTCCTCCACCACCTGCCACCGCACTTCTTGAGGAATCTTCTAACATCCACTCCGGGTCCTTAGGAGCACCTGCTTCTAAATCCTTTTCTTTAGAAAGTATGTCAAAAGCAATTCACCAACTTTTCAGTAGGAGCAGTATAGTAATGGCATTTATTAAATGCCTACTGAGTACTTGCACTGCACCTCAGTTTCCCCATTTGTAAATCAGGGATAATAATCCCTGGAAGTTGTGTTTTTATAGAATTTGTAAAGTGCTTACTAAGTGCCGGGCATTCTACTAAGCACTGGGATGGATAGAAGCTGATCAGGTTGGACACAGTCTTAATCCCCATTTGACAGGTGAGCTAACTGAGGCACAGAGAAGTTAAACAACGTGTCCAGTGTCACACAGCAAACAAGTGGTTGAGCCGGCAATGGAAGCCAGGTCCTCTGACTCCCAGGCCCATGATGTTCCTGCTAAGCCATGATGCTTCCTTGTTCTGTGGATAGAGGCAATGCCTCCAATAAAGCCTTAAAACCCCTAAGGAAAAAAAAATCGATCTGATTTACTGCATGCCTGGTGTGTGCAGAGCACTGAACTGAGCACTTGGGAGAGGCTAATATTTGTAAAAGCCACAATCCCTGCCTTCATAGATTATGAGTTCCTTGAGGGATAAGGTCTCATTTCAGTAATTCTCTTCCCTGGCCCTTAGTAATAATAATAATAATGTTGGTATTTGTTAAGCGCTTACTATGTGCCGAGCACTGTTCTAAGCGCTGGGGTAAACACAGGGGAATCAGGTTGTCCCACGTGGGGCTCACACTTAATCCCCATTTTACAGATGAGGGAACTGAGGCACAGAGAAGTTAAGTGACTTGCCCACAGTCACACAGCTGACAAGTGGCAGAGCTGGGATTCGAACTCATGAGCCCTGACTCCAAAGCCCGTGCTCTTTCCACTGCGCCACGCTGCTTCTCTACAGTGCTTTGCACACAGTAAGTGCTTAGTATCACTTAATATCACTAGTATTACTATTCCTCAAAGAGTCACTATTTTAAGAGCTAACAAGACAGACTTAAAATTATTTAGACTTATGAGGGAAAAGAAAATTGAAAATGGGTATGTGAATAAATAAGCACATCAACAGTACAGCAAGTAGATCAATATGTATATAAACATTTCAGGAGGCTAGGAGAACACAAGTGCTGAGATAGTAGAAAGGAGATATGAACTCAGGAGAAGAAACCTACTTGGAGAAAATCTCCTTGAGGATGTGGGATTTCAGAAGGACTCTGAATAATGCAGTCAGTGTGGTATGGAGCTAACCATCTGTCAATTAATCACGTTTATTGAGCGCTTACTGTGGGCAGAGCACTGTACTAAGCGTTTGGGAAAGTGCAATACAAGCTAATTGCAAGCTCCTTTTAGGTTGGGAACATACCTACCAAGTGCTGCATTATTCTCTCTGGTGCTTAGGACAGGGCGCTGCACATAGCAAGTGCTCAATAAATACCATGGATTGACCAACTGATTGATTTGAAAGGGGAGAGGGTACCAGGCAGGGAACGGGAAGGGCATGAGCAAAGATGGACCTCTGCTCCTGCCTCCTCCTCTCCAAAAATTATTTCAGTGTCTGTCTCCCCTGCTCGACTGTAAACTCCTTGAGGGCGAGGATCACATCTCCTAACTCTAGTGTACTCTGCCAAGAACTTAGTTAAGTGTTCCGTACACATTCTATCACTAATGGTATTTATTGAAGGCTTACTGTGTGCTAAGCACTGTAGTAAGAGTTTGGGTGAGTGGAATACGACAGAGTTGTCAGATATGTTCCCTGCCCACAATTAGCTTTCAGTCTAGAGAGGGTTCAATAAATATTATTCTTCTGACTGGAAGGAGCATAGACTGCTGCTGGGGAGTAGCAGATGAAGAGGGCAGAAGGTAAGAGGGAACGAGCTAATGGAGAAAAAGTGTCATAACACATGGTAGCCATTCTCCACTTTCAGTGGGGGGAAAGGAAAGAGTCTGACATAAAAGAGGAGAATTGCACAAGTCTTGTGAATTGCTCGCACCACTCCAGCTTCTTCTACTTGGTGCAATAACACGGAAACAACAGGTTAGGGAGAGGACAGACATTCTTTGTGAAAAGGGAAGAAGCGATTTTCTCCTTCGCATTTGCAATGGCTCCACCTTTCAGGTCAAAGACCAATGTAAATGCTCTCTGTTTATCCCATGAGCCAACCAGGGACAACATGTGTGGGCCAGGAACTTCTACAACGCCCTCCCCACTCTGTTAGAAAATCAGCAATTAGTGATAATGTGACCTCGTGAACTTGAACAGGAAAGGGTCAGAAAACTAAGGACGGCTTTGCAACTGTTATGAGAGAATCCTGCTTTCAAATTCGAAGTAATGGTAACTGGGGGCAATGCATCGTACTAAGCAGTTGGGAAAGTCCATCAGAATCAATCAATTAATCGTGTTCATTGAGTGCTTACTGGGTGCAGAGCACTATACCAAGTGCTCGGGAAAGTGCAATGTAACAGAGTTGGTAGGCACGTTCCCTGCCCGTTACGAGTTTAAAAGGGAGTGTGAAGCAATGTTCCCTGCCCAGAAGGAACTTACATTCTCCAGAGGGAGATAAACATAAAAATATTTACAAATGAGATACTCAGAATAAATTGACTGAACAATCCATTTGTCTGCTGTGTGACCTTGGGCAAGTCACTTCTCCACACCTCAATTACTTCTTCTATAAAATGGAGATTAAGACTGCGAGCCCCATGTGGGACATGGACTTTGTCCAATCTAATTAGCTTGCATCTACCCCAGCGCTCAGGACAGCGCCTGGCACATAGAAAGTGCTTAACGCATACCATAAAAAAAAACCACCCAGCAAACATAGATATGTAAGTGCTGAAAGAGTTAGAAGTAAATTTTTATGTGCTAGAGTTGGCCAATGAGCTGATGTGACTTAGGGTGTTGGGTGTCAGTCCAGGAAGGGTTGTTGGAGGAGATGGGATTTTAGGGAGATTTTGAAGGTGAGATTCTTTCACTGTCTGACCACTTTTCTCCTCTGGTATTTTCCCTCGGGGCTTTGTGATCCAGGTGCTAAGTAAACACCAAACACTACCAGAGTACAGAATTATTTGTGGACCGCTGCTGGTCACCGCATTTGGAAACCATAAACTGTACACAAGCAGCCCTCTTCGCAGAGAGCTAGCTGAATGCAGCCAGCCTTCAGTGATAAGTGTTCTTGTTAACAGTGAGGGTAAAGATGCCAGATCAAGTTCAGTTTATCGGTTTCTAGCAGCGCTGGCTCCTGACGGGCAAATATTTACCAACTCAAACAAGCAAAATTATTCCGCAGTCCAACCGAGATCCTTCCTTGCCAGCCAGTAATACATAGGCTTTTCAGGCCATGGAGGTTTGGAATTAGCAGTGGAGCAGCTTCTGGAAGATTCAAGTGAAATCAAAGGAAGGAAAGCACAGCAGCTGGAGCTCTGGGGGCTGGAACAACTATCCGGCTGGATGGAAAGGACCGTCAGCTCTACCCGATTGCCTTTTCCTGCGGATCGACATCCTCAGAGGGGTGTGCCTCTGGCAGGGTGAGGGGGTCTGACCAACCCTGGGTGATAGCTTGGCATCAGTCACCCAGACCTGGGGAGGTGCCTTTAAATCGCCACCTCTCTCTCTCCTCTACCACCCTCTTAACCTCCCCGCCATATTCCAAGAACGAGAAGCCGGAACCAAAGGCCGAAACACTATCCTACTCAATGGGAAAGGCAGGTTCCCCCAAGAAGTAGGGCCCCAGGGAGATAGCCCCAAGACACCTGACCCCAGAGGCAGCCCTGGGGAGAACACTGGGTGGGGGAGGAGCACGTTTGTCCAGTGTCGTGCTCAGTACCCCGAGAAAGACATCGGCAGAGATTCTGATGAAGATTCGAGTCCAACTGGGCCCCCAAAGGATGAAGGATACTTGCAGAGGCAGATCTGAGTGAGCGCTTTTATTCAGTCACCCTGAGGGTCCCCCCACCTCATCTTGCTGGGTTAGTTCTGTCAATCCAAAGGTTGCATTTGGCTCCACTGCCTCTCTGGGTGTTTGCATCCTAGCCGTTTTCACACCACCAGATTCGTCTATCAGATAGTGGTCCTCCACTACCCTTTTTTTTTAACCAAACACCTTAAACACAAACAAAAATTGCTCGGAAATGTCCCCACCCTAACCTCCCCCACCAACTGTCCAAAGGCATCTTCAAGTCAATCTTCAGACAAACTTTTTGAAAGTTTTTAGTTGTTTGGAAAGCATAATCTCTCTCGCCTAGGCACCGGTCTTTCAGTAGTAATGAAGAGACCAGTTTTAAGGTTGAGGAAACCCACCACCAGAGAGACATGCTGGACCAAGGGTCCATCCTTCATAGGATTCTGCTTCCAACAGGGGCACCAGAAGACTTGGCATGACAGTGCCCTTCTGGCAAACTGACAGCTCTAAATGTTCCAACTCCTAGCCCTCTAGTATGCCTTTATCCCTGGTGGCCCCCTGAACTTTCCTTCACAGCTCAAAAAACCCACTTAAACAGCATCAGGCAACAGAATGTCACACTAAATCCAGAGAACATTTTAGAAGTTTCTGTCCCTAAAGCCTTAAGCCCATCCAGCAGAGCCAAATTCCACAAAGAGAAGTGAGATTTAACACATACTCCTGTTTCTAGAAATTCCAGCCCTAGGGAAACCACAGCTCCTGGAAAGAGGAAGAGTGTTGGTTCAAGGAAGCATTACCTGCACTGATGCAGTTTCCACTTTTCTGCTCCTGAAACCCTCTTCATTTTGGAGTGTGAAAGAGGAGTCTTTGAAGTAACTTAAGGAGGAGTTGGGGTGGAAGATGAGGGGAAGAAGGAGAGTCTGTCTTCCCTGCAGCTGCTTTCTTTCATAAACAAACCCTTTTGTGTCCTGCTGATGGGGATTTGAGGAATGAGAGGCACCCTGCTGGTCTGTCTGGGTTTCCATGAGAAAATGAATTTCACGAGGTTGTGGCCACATCTGGACAGAGCTAGGCTTTGTCTTAAAAAGACATTTCCTTTCTTGACCCAAATCAGGCCAGGACAAACCTAATTTGATATGCCAAGACACTTCTAGCAGAGGTGCAGAAATTTGATGCTCTAATGTACTAATTCTAAGGGAAAAGTTAGGGGTAGCAGAAGAAAGGGAAGCAGCATGATGTAATGGATAGAGCACGGGCCTGGGAGTCACAAGGTCATGGGTTCTAAATCCAGCTCTGTCATTTGTCTGCTGTGTGACCTTAGGTATGTCACTTCACTTCTCTGAGCCATAGTTACCTCATCTGTAAAATGGGGAACGAGACTGTGAGGCTTTGTGGGACAGGCACTGGGCCCAACCTGCTTAGCTTGTATCCACGCCAGCACTTAGTACAGTGCCTGGCACTTAGTGCTTAACAAATACCACAAATATTACTATTATTATTATTAATTAATGTCTCTGGAGCTGGATTTGGGAGTCTGGACTAAAGGCCACTCAAGAAATCCTGCCATCGGTACAGCCATATGACAGACTTCAGCTAGCCTTGCAGGCTATTTTCAGGCCTCAGCTCTCTCTTTTCTTTTTATGGCATTTGTTAAGTGCTATGTGCCAGGATATAAGCTAAGCAGGTTGGGCCCAGTCCATGTCCCACATGGGGCTCACACGCTCAATTCCCATTTTACAGATGAAGCAACTGAGGCTTGGAGGAAATGAAGCGACTTCCCAAGGTCAAACAGCAGACAAGGGTGGAGCCGGGTTTAGAAACCAAGTCCTTCTGACTCCCAGGCCCGTGCTCTATCCACTGAGCCACGTTGCTTCTCTCTCCTTTCCCCACTATCCTACTGCTGCTGCCCCTGACTGGGGTGAGGAAAGGGAGTCAAGCTGAGCTAAGGACAGTCCACATTGAGCTCCTGTAATACGGCAGTCAAGTGTGGGAAGGAAAGCAGGGCTAATCATTCATTCAATCATATTTATTGAGCGCTTACTATGTGCAGAGCATTGTTCTAAGTGCTTGGAATGTTTAATGCGGCAACAGATAGAGACAATCCCTGCCCAACAATGGTCTCACAGGCAGCAGCTGTCAATCAGGAAGAGCCAGAAGCCATCAGGAAACCCACCAAGGGCACAATTTCTTTGAAAAAGAGACTTTAGCAGCACCAGCTCAAGCTAATGCTTTTTGAATCTTCCCTGCTTAACTGGAACAAAGAGTTCTAGTTCCCAAACTCCCCGCTGCCTACTCCTCCCGTATTCAGCTAACTAATCAGGCAGATTTCATCAGGGCCAATGAGAAATGTAGATTCTGCAAAAATATGCAGAAACCAACACTGGCTTGGCCTTGTGTGGACCTATTCTGTGACTAGGACTTTATTAACATGGCAGAGCATGTTGTTCAAGGGTTGTCATGAGACAGTCAAGGTGTAATTTTCCAGGGAATACTGCCCCATATTTTAACTGTAGACTCCTCCTCTAGACGATTAGTTCCTTGTGGGCAGGGAAAATGCCTACCAAATCTGTTATGCTGTACTCTTCCAAGCTCTTAACATAGTGCTCTGCACACAGTAAGCACTCAATAAGTACAATGGACCATTCTTCAATCCTTCCCAGGGCCCCACCCTTCAACATCAAATCCTGTATTCCCTACATGGCAAAGGGCATCCACAGCCAGGCCTGAGAGCAGAAAAGGGGAAAAAAACAGCAATATTTACCAGGCGTTGGGGAAATCCCTGATTACTCTCAACTTTTGCTTCCTGAAGTTAACATCAAACTCCCTCTAGCACTTACTCTCACCATGTTTGCCTGGGGCAAGCTTATCAAAGGTCTTATGGGGGCCAAATATTCCCAAATGGTGCCTGCAATCCTAGCGAGCTAGACAACTAAAAAAAGGATGTTTTGAAATTAAGACTGAGGAGTGAAAATATGTTAAAATACAGTTAAAATATGGGGCGGTATTAAGAGACCTGAGTTCTAGCAGGAGCGCTCTCTCTGGCTGTTGTGCGACCTGAGGCAAATCACTTCATTTCTCTGGGCCTCAGTTTTCTCATCTGCAAAATGGAAATATAACTATTAATACCTGTCCCACCCGACTTCACAAGGAGGCTGTGAGGTCAAAATCGGATGATTACTGTGTAAACCCTTTGGACATTAGAGGGCTCTACAGATTCAAGGTTTTCAGACATTACTATCAGGTCTACACACAAAAGTTGCGTTCGCTGTTGGTTTAAATTTCTTTGGTCTGTTTTCTATTACTGCTTTTGCCAAGTAGCATATAAAAATTGGGAAGCTTCAGAAGGAACAGTTACATCCTCAAAGGAAAGGATGGGGCTGGATTCCACTGCCCGGAATTTTAGGAGTTATACAACTGTAGGAAGGGGAGGTGTGAACCCAATTCTGTGACTTAAAAAATAAATAAATAAATAAATAAACCGCAATCTGTATGAAGCTCCGGCCAGCCCACCAGAGGTATTCTATCGGCAATGGCTCCAAAGGGGAGGAGGAGAGGAGCAGGGCCAAGACAGTGGAGGGCATGATTTACCGATCTTTTCGATTGCCAATTTGAAGGGCTCATTAATTTTTGTTCTTCAGTCGCCAGGCTGTAAAGGTTAGGTACAGCCAAGTCACCAATCAACACAAGGCAGGGCTTTCAGCAAGGGGCACCGCCAAATGACCAGTCTCGGACCCACTGCCCTTCCGGGACAATGAAGAGGGGAGAGTGGGGGCATGGAACGCAGCCCACGAGAGCCACATAATGAACTTGGGTTCCATTGCCAAGCAGCACATTATCAAAGAGAGCATTGTGCTCACGTGTTTCAACGTGCACACACTCCTTGGCTGCCTCGTTTGGGGCCAGAAATGAGTGTTCTGTAAGGTTTGTTACATTCCCGACCCTCAGAGGCTTTGCCTGCTGTCAGAAGGAGCGCACTTTTGGAATTTCTCAAGATGCTGGGAGGGGAAAAAAAATCTATCTATATATACATATATATGGTGCCATTATACAGTCAAACTCAAGGAAGGCAGTTCAATTTGGAGCAGAGTTTTTCCATAATAGAAAATGCAATTTCCAATAGACACAGTCCATGCTCGCCTTACTGCTCAGGCTGCAGCTGGGAGACATTTCGGTAATTGGATGCTCTGCAGAACATAGTCTGGGATTATTCAAATTATGGGTTTTCCAGGAACCTTGGGCATCTATCATGGCAGGGTGGAGTGGGCGGAAGAAAGAAAGAATTTCATTCTCTTGTTCCCAAAGGCTACTGCAACCCTGCAATCTATTTCGGCCATTAAGATAGATCATCCCAACTCACCCCAAAGGACACATACCTTCCGGATGCTATGAAAAGGAGGAAAAAAGTGCATATGGGCTGTTTGCAATACTGTTGGCCAAGTGCTAGGGAGGTGGGAGGGGGCAGGAAGAGGAAGGGAGAAGGTCAACGACTAGATGTAAGAGCAAGAGGATGAGGACTAGCAAATGGTTCACCCAAGGGGCAACCCAAGCCCAGCTGCTCTGGGTGTCAGCTGGGCACCGATTAGTCCCCTGCAGGCAGCAGGACCCAGGAACAAAGAGTGTGGCTGCCACCCACATTCTCTCCCCCCTACTAAGGATTCCACAATTTGGATTTTGGATGCCCTGGCACAGTGGGGAAAGTGGCATTAATATTCGCCCACTTGATGGAAGGCTTCTGGGCCAACGGATCGGGGCGCAAGAAGCACAACGGGAGGGGAGTGACCCGATAATAAAATTCTAGCCCAGGATGCATTCTCCCCAGGGGAATCTTATTGCTGGGATTTGAAGTCGGAAAAGAACCTCTGGCCCCTTGGGGACTGCAGGATCGGGGGCTCTGAGAAGTTCCTTGACTAAACTGGTGGACCCTGTTTCTCACTGCCAAAGGCCCACCTGGCTAATAATAATAATAATGTTGGTATTTGTTAAGCATTTTCTACGTGCAGAGCACTGTTCTAAGTGCTGGGGTAGATACAGGGTAATCAGGTTGCATTACGTGAGGCTCACAGTCTTAATCCCCATTTTACAGATGAAATACCTGAGGCACAGAGAAGTTAAGTGACTTGCCCACAGCCACACAGCTGACAAGTCGCAGAGCCGGGATTCGATCCCATGACCTCTGACTCCCAAGCCTGTGCTCTTTCCACTGAGCCACGCTGCTTCCCATAGCTTTGGGAAGTAATGGAAATGGTATTTATTGAGAGTCTTCCCCGATTAAGCCCTCTTTTCCCCGGCTTCCTCTCCCTTCTGCGTCGTCCATGCAGTTGGATCTGTGACCTTTGATCATTTGATATTCGCCCCCGCCCCTAACCCCAGAGCTGTCTACCCACTGCACTGTACTCTCCCAAGTGCTTAATACAAAGCTCTGCACAAAGTGGTCAGTAAATTCCACTGATTGATTACTTTTAATGTTAAGTGCTTACTATGTGCCAAGCACTGTGATCTCACAACATCTCTGGGAGGCAGGGAGGAAGCAAGTAGGCAAGAAGAGGCATTGGTCAATCTTATGAGGGCCTACTGGGTACAGAGCACTATATTAAGTAAATTCTGGATATGATGATGAGGATGAGGGTGTTGACAGAAGAGGGTTATATCCTCACTTGGAGGCTGCCTCACCATCTACCAGGTGCATCTGGGTTCTAATCCTGGCTCCGCCACCTGTCTGCTGTGTGACCCTGGGCAAGTCACTTTGTTCCTCTGTACCTCAGTTACCTTGTCTGTACAATGTGGATTAAGACTGTGAGCCCCATGTGGAACATGGACTGTGTTCAACCTGTATCTACCCTCACATTTAGAACCGTGGCTGGAACATAGTAAGCGTTTATCGAATGCCATAAAAAATAGTATTATCCCCATTTTACTGATGAGGGAAACTGAGGCTCAGAGAGATTTGAGTTGACTTGCTCAATCTCAACAAGTTGGTCAGTGGCGGAGCTGGCACGAGAACCCGGGTTCTTCTGCTCCCTGAAACTATACCTATACTTTTCAATAGAACACTCTGGCTTCTTGGCTGGGTAATGAGATGATTCAGGTTTCAAACTTTTAGGTAAATATTCTTGAGCAGTATAACTGTAAAACGAACTCCTTGAGCCAAAACAAATTCCACCTCTGCCTCCAGTGGCTCTGGGAGAGGCCAGCTGGAGCTGGCGGAGCTGGGAGAGCAGGTGGCTTTGGGAGACCGAGGAGTGGTGCTGCCTAGCTCATCAGCCTTCCCTCTGCCAGTGCATCCATGATATATGCAGCATCCTTGGAATGACCCTGGCAAATTCTCTCCAGTCAATCTCTCCAGCAATGCCTGCTACCCCAACGTCCTTGTCAGTGCTTCGTCTTTCCTAAGGCCAAGCTCTCGCTGCAACCAACGTTCCATCACCCTGGCCAACCCCACTATCCCTCCAATTCACAGCCACAGAGGTTTGAGGTTGCCATTAATTTCTCACCGCCTTTCTCTCCTCCCATTTAATCTCTTGCTAAGATTCACTGCTGCGCCTTTTCCAACATCTCTTAAATTCATCCCATCAGCTCAAACTGCCCCATCCATCTCATGTCCTTACTCCAAGCCCTCTATTTGCTCCAAAACGACTTTCCACAGCAATATTGCATTGTTTCTCCTCTCCACATAGGCTTTCAGAGCTCCTCACCAAGCCAACTCTGCCAATGTCATTCCTATTCAAGCCCAGTGTTCCATTTCTCAGTTGCCAGGGTTTTGTTTCTCATTCACTATTATTATGTGCAGGGCACTGTCCTAGGCACTAGGCAGCAAATAATAGAAGTAAATGTTGCAGTCCTGGCCCTCAAGGAGTTTACACACTGATTTTTTTAATGATGTTTCTTAAGCACTTATTATGTGCCAGGCACTGTACTAAGCACTGGTGTAGATATAAGCTAATCAGGATGGGCACAGTCCATGTCCCACATGGGGCTCACAGTCTTAATCCCCGTTTTACAGATGTAGTAACTGAGGCACAAAGAAGTTAAGCGAATCGCCCGAGGTCACACAGCAGATAAGTGGCGGAGCTGGGTTTCGAAACCAGCTTTAACGCACGTTAACAAGCTGTAGTCGTGCCTCTGTGTGGGCCAAGATGCTTTGATCAAATTCCCACTTGTGCTGGCCGGGCCTTCCTTTTCTCCTTATTTCTGATTCTCCTCAACACTTTTCTTTTCCAGGAAGCCTCCCTGATTGAAGGTGAGTGCAATGGCACCCAAAGCAGACCCTCACACAGCCCAGCCTCTCAGGGATCCGATCCTCTTCAGCAGGTTACGTGTACAGGTGGGCAAGTGAGATGTGGCCTAGGATGAGCTGTAGGTGCGAGATCTTGGGAAGCAAGGTGTTGGAAAGGTCTGATTAATAACTCTATAAATATTTTGAGCACACATGCTCCATGGACTGAGGAAGAGTATGGCAGAGGCTTGGGTTTCTGGTCTGGACTCCATTGTCTTCTCAGCTGAGTGAGAGGACAAATCACTTGATCTTTCAGTGTCATCCTTTCCTCATGTGCAATATGAGGCTAGGCCTCCCAGGTCTGTTGTGCAGAATTATCGGTAATATACTTTCATATCTGCAGAGCCCCAGGCGGGTGCTTGAAATGCTGCATAAACATATGCCAGCAAGGTATGGCCTCCAGAGATGGGGCGAGAGACGAGTTGGTCTACATTTCCTCCTGGGCACTTAAGGATTTGGGGGAAGCTGTAGCAAGGACCAGGCCACTGTGTTTCAAATGATTTTCCTAGGTGCTGTTAGAAGGTAAGCCCTTTGTGGGTAGAAAACACACCTTAGACTCTTCCCAAGTGCTTAGTACAGTATATTACCATCTTCATCATTATCATCAGTATTTATTGAGTGCTTACTAATCGCAGAGCACTGTATGAAGCGATTAGGAGAGTACCGTGCAACAGAGTTGCAACCTAGGGGGGAGAAATAGTTTATATCATTTAAAGATAGGTATGTAAACACTGAGCCTCAGTCAATCTCATCCAGTGACGGCATAGTGCAAGCAGAGCACTATACTAAGTAAAGTCTGGATGTGATGATGAGGATGAGGATGATGATGATGATGGAAGAAGGCTACTTGAGGACCACTTGGAGGCTGCACCAGCATCCAGCAGGGGCACCTTGCTCCTCTTTAGGCCAAGGGGATGTGAGCTTTCAACTTTCTGAGGGTCTCCTCTGGCTAAGTTTTTGTTTCTTTGGTATTTGTTAAGTTGCTTACTATATGCCATGCACTATCCTAAGCACTGGGATAGATATAAGTTAATCAGGTGGGACACAGTCCCTGTCCCAGATGGGGCTCACAGTCTTAATTCCTATTTTACAGATGAGGGAATTTAGGAACAGAAAACTTATCTGGCTTGCTCAAGGTCACACAGCAGACAAGTGGCAGAGCGGTGATTAGAACACAAGTCCTTCTGAGTCCCAGGCCTGAGCTACATCCACTAGGCCGCACTGCTTCTCCAAGTCAAACAAATCAGAAATGAAAATCCCAGGGCCAATGTGATGCCCAGAGACCTGTCCCCTGGTTCCAGAAACGGATGTCACACTTACAGAAACAGCTTGGACAACACCCAAAATGCCCTGAATACAAAACTAAACTGAAAAAAAAGTAGTCACCCTAGTTTAAATCACTGCTAAGGAAAAAAGGGATTAAAAAGAAAAACACAATTCTAAGCTGCTGCCAGCGTATCTGAGCTTTAGACTTCCTTTAAGCCTTCCCATCTATGGAAGATTGGAGCTAATCAAGGATCAGAAACACCAGAACTGAATGCTGAAAACTTTTTAGGAGGGTTGACAATTTATTGTGCAGAAATCCACAAGTCAGTATGAGGTCCAAATCCCGGCGTTAAAGTTATTTGGGGAGGTAGGATGGAGGAAGATGCATAAATGAGCAAGAGGACAATGGTGGGGGAGAGAAGAACAAAGCACAGGTTAGCTAAAGAGAGACAAAGAGTGCAAGCTGGGGTGGTTTGCGAGAAGAAAGTAGATAAGAAGGAAAGAGAGAACCAAATGAGTGCCTCAAAGCTAATGGTGCTGAGTTTCTGCCTGATGCAGGGAGAATATGTAAGCATTTAAGATTTTACTGTAGGAATGGGGAAATGGGTGCAGAATGATGTGTTAGAATTATAATCTGGGCAGCAGAGGTTAGTACAGACTGGTGAGGGGAGAGAATGGAGGCAGGGAGACCACTGAGGATGTTGATGCAGATGTCAAGCTGTGCTAGGAAGAGCACCTGAACCAGGATGGGAGCTGTTTGGAAGGTGAGGAAAGGGGAGAATGGGGAAACGGAAAGCACAGACCAAGATTTAACAACAGAATGGATGTAAGAGTTGAAAGAGTGAGGACTCAAGAATAACGCCAGGGATGGAGGTTTCAGAAATAGGGAAGATGGAAAATCTGGATGGAGGAGAAGATTGAGGAGGGAAGATAAATTCAGATTTAAACTTACTGGGCTTGCCTGGGGAGGTCTTGCAGGCAAGAGAAAATAGGAGACCGCATATGGAGGAAGAGGATGGGGCTAGCGAGATCGATTTGAGAGTCATTCATCTGTACAGCCGTGGAAACAAACCAGAAGAGTGGATGAGCTCAGTGAGAGACTGCGTACAATAAAGACTGAGCAGCAGAGGCGGGAACCCAGACAGGGAACTGTGAAGGACACACAAAGTTAGGGGTGGGAGGAGGCAGAGGAAGGGCCAGCAAAAGAGACTTAGAAAGAATGTTGGGAGAGATGAAAGGAGAATCAGTGGAGAACTACCTTGATGAAACCAAGATTAGATAGTGAAGGTGGCTCAGAGATAAAGGAAGATAAGGAGATATCACACCTCTTTCTCCACAGAAATGCTACTTTTCTGGAGGGCAGACAGAAAACCAAAAGAGGGACTGGGTTTGGGGGGGACTGCAAGGGAAATCCAATTCTTACAAGACCCATGGGCCTCAAAGACTTCGAAATGACAGACAGGATATAATAAAGATCTTGGCCAAAAAACGCAGAAAGCTGAACTTTTTTCAGCCATGGGAATGGCCACTTGCTAAGGAGAGATAATGACAAGATAGGCAAGGAACAATGAATGCTAATTTCAGCTCACTTACTGCCTCTGGGGAGGACTCAGTGGTTACCTTATTTCTTTTTCCTCATTTTGCAAGAAAGCTTTATCGTCAGCGGCATAAAGGGAGGGCTGAGTTGGCACGCTGGGATTTAAACCTGTGATTCAAAGGAATCAAAGTAAACCTCTAAGTTTCTCCACTCCCAAGAGGCACACCAAAACCTCTCAGCCACTCTGTCAGTCAAGAAAGAAAAAGAAAAACCCTAGGGACATGGCTTAGAATGTCACATTCAAGGTTACTGGGGAATATCCAATGCACCTAAGGAATTCTGGGCAGCAGGTCCCAATTAATGGGGAAAACCCTACCTAACACCAAGGAAACTATGTAACTTGTGTAGTAATATTTCCATCTGTAATGTTAATCACGATTGCATTCCTGAGAGAAAAAGAAAACCAGGCCCTTGGGGAAAGTCTATTCTTAATTAGGAAAAACAATCCACAGTTTGATCTCAGACTTGCAGAATATTGAGTGCTCCCAGAAACATACACACACTCTCACTCTCTCTCCTGATAGCAAACTTCATCTTGGCATTCTGGTCACGAGGTACTGATCACCCGTCCCCTTCACACTTTCTTCCTAGATCCATTTCTACCTAGTTGGGCAGAACTGTGCTTAAGTATCGTCCGGCTAGGTTATGTGAAAAGGGATTTCACAAGGCTATCCTCCTGCCTTCCCTAAATGACAAGTATCCTTGTGTTTTTAAGGCACCAAAGAAGGAGATTCCATCCACTCCCCCAGAACCAATAACTCATTTTCACCAAGCTTTTAACCCTTCTCCCCAACATTGTAAGCTCTCCCTCACTGTGGGCAGGGAACATGTCTACTAACTCTGCTATACTGTACTCTCCCAGGTGCTTAATACAGTGCTGGGCACATAGTAAGTGCTCAATATATATTGACTGATGATCAATTCCATCCAAGAACCAAAGAGAAAAAGGAACACACTACTTCCCCCGTATGCTCTCAAGCACCTAGTACAGTGCTGTGTCCAGCAGGCGTTCCATAAATACTAATGATGAAAACGGACACCCATAATAATAATAATAATAATGTTGGTATTTGTTAAGCGCTTACTATGTGCCGAGCACTGTTCTAAGCGCTGGGGTAGACATAGGGGAATCAGGTTGTCCCACGTGGGGCTCACAGTCTTCATCCCCATTTTACAGATGAGGGAACTGAGGCACAGAGAAGTTAAGTGACTTGCCCACAGTCACACAGCCGACAAGTGGCAGAGCTGCACCCATCATCTTCCAACCTTAAGGCTCACAAAAAGGAGTTGAAAAACAAAAAACCCAGTGATTCAAAACGCTACGTTTGCTTAGTCGTTTTAATTGAAACCACTTTAAATAAATCATAGCCATTGCTACTTGTCTGTCAAAGGGATGACATTAAATAGCTGGACTTCTTTCAAAGACTGCATTTTGCTTCCCGGGAAGAAGGCAGTGAGTTCCATCTACAAAAGCTGCAGACAAGCACCAAACTCTGCAGAAGATGGGAGTGAGCAGAGAGAGAGACCCTCGGCACGGTCGATCATGTCATTAGGGATGAGAAGTACCACAGCGTGAAAGGGGATAATGATTACGCCAGTTGTTTGCGCCAGAAGGCACGCTCAGCTCTGCTCAGGGCTTTAATGATAAGACACGGGTCACCGGGCTCTCAGAATCCTGCACTGCCTCCCCAGGGCATCTCTCCCGGGGACCAGCCAAAAAGGTGAAAAGATAAAAAGAGCAAGAGTACCAATTCCAAGCGTCTACTTGGCCAGCGGGAGATCTGCCACCATCAATGAGCTAAACCGCGCGGCGGCCACAATGAACTCGGCCATTCAGCTCTCACCTCTGGCACGCTGCCCTTTTCTGACGAAGGCTCCTTGTAACGGCCTCCCAGAGTTAGGATCACATGAAGGACCTCCCCCCCAGGGCCGCTCATATGAGGTTTAGTCAGCCAGAAATTTAGACAAAAAAACAAAACCCAGATTACCTAATTCAAATTCTCTGTTCTATGGTCACAGCATAAAGACCGAGGCCGGGGCCTCGTACTCTGAGAAGTTACATGGCGGCACCAGAAGGGCGGCATTCTCTGTCTTAGAACATCATCATCAGACTTCATCGAGCACCTACTACGTGCACAGAGCTGTGCCGGATGCTTGTCGACATCCTCAAGGATAGTACAGGTTAAAAGGGGAGAAGATTTCCCCAACTCCGCTCGGGGCTCGATGGAGTCGGGGTCGTGCCTGCCTTTCCTGGAGGAAAGAGAGAAAGGCAGAGGAGAGGGAACAGCAAAGGCCCGGGGTGCTGGTAAGGGAACAAGTTCCACTCACACAAAATGAGCGGGGGCCACTAAGAGTTGACGGGACATTCTGGCATTTAGGGCTGAGATTCTCTTCTCCCCTCACTGAGTTAAAGGGTCTTGGAAGATGATTCCTGGCCAACGCTGAAGAAATGCTACCTATGGGAAAAGCAGCCAGTCAGCTAATGAATAAGTGTAATTGATCAAAACATATGAAATGATGGGCTTTCTAAGTGTGCTTTTAGCCAAAGAGGGAGATTTTTCATTCAAATACTGCTCTCCCTAAGATCTAAGATCTAGTAATGGAAAGTTTGGAACCAACCCAAAGTCGGGGATCTTTGCTGCAGTGCTCAGGAAAGGAAAGCAGACAACAAAGTGGGGGTGGTCCCAAAATCTTCACTCATTCATTCATTCAATAGTATTTATTGAGCGCTTACTATGTGCAGGGCATTGTACTAAGCGCTTGGAATGTACCATTCGGCAACAGATAGAGACAATCCCTGCCCAATAGCGAGCTCACAGTCTAAACAGTCTAAAATCTTAACCTCGGCTTGACCTGGACGCCCGACCTCCTCTTCTCTTCCCCCTGCTCCCTTCCCTTTTCTCTTCTGGGGGGGGGGGGGGTGACCCCCTGGAAGGGGTTAGGAGTGGCTCCTGACAGGGACTGGGTTTGGAGGAAAATTTGAAAATCGAAGGCCCCGCAGGGGCATAGAAGGGGTCAGAACTGTTGCTCGCAGGCTCATTCATTCAATCGTACCAAGTGCACTCTTACTGTGTGCAGAGCACTGGACGAGGCGCTTGGGTCAGTCACCCCATCTCAAGTCGGGAGGATGGGCCCTACCGGGTCCCAACGGCCTCCTGGCTTGGGCTCCGCCTGTCCAAATCCGGGTCAGCGGGATGGGCACCGGGTAGGGCGGGGGAAGGCCGATCCCAAATGCCTCCGGTGCCCATTTCTCCCACGGTTGTCAACAACTGCCACATCTTATTATCTTAAGAGTGTAGATTAGACTGTAAGCCCGTCCAACGGCAGGGACTGTATCTGTTGCCGACTTGTTCATTCCAAGCGCTTAGTACGGTGCTCTGCACATAGTAAGCGCTCAATAAATACTATTGAATGAATGAAGAGTGGGCTGGTGAATTCCCCTGCCAGGTAAAAGTATTCCGAGTGGATCCTTCTTCTTCTTCTTCTAGGGAGGGCCGGGTCGGAGGGGTGAAGAGGGGCAGGGTCGAGGCCCGGGTGGGGGTCGGATGGAGGGAGGGAGGAGGAGGAAGGGACAGAGGGGGCAGGGGCAGAGAGGTCGGGGGGGAGCTGCGGCCCCGCGGAAGGGCGATCGTTCACTCAACAGATTAATTTTATTAATGAGGTGTCCATCCCCCCTCGATCCCATTCATGGTGATAAAGTTGTCTCGTTTTTCTGTTTTGCTCTGCCGTCTGTCTCCCCCGATTAGACCGTGAGCCCTTCCCCGGGCAGGGATGGTCTCTCTCTGTCGCCCAACTGTCCATTCCGAGCGCTGCGCACCCAGTAGGGGCTCACTAAATACCAGGGAACGAATTTACGGATCGCGTCCTTGGTGCCCGAAGCGCTGGGCCGGTTGCCCCTACCTGCGGAGGAGGCGTCCTCGTGGTCGGAGCTGTTGCAGCTGCAGTCGCTGGCCCGGTCCGGGGAGCTGTGGGCCGGGGAGTCCCGGCCGGGCACCCGCAAGAAACGGTGGCCCCAGCTCGGGGCGGGGGGCTCTTCGGCCGGCCGCGGCGGCGGGGAGGAGGAGGACGACGAGGAGGAGGGGCGCCCGTCCTCCCTCTGCGCCTCCGGACAGTCCGGCTCCCGGCCGAGCCGGCGGGGCAGCCGGCGGTGGGGGCTGCCCGGCTTCTCCGACCCGGGGGTCTTGGGGTCCCGTCCCGGGCCCCGTCCGGGGGCTCCCGGCTGGGGCTCCGGCTCCTCGTCGTCGTCGCTGGAGCCGCGGGGGCCGCCCGGCCGGGCCGGTCCTCGGCCCCGCTTCTCCCGGGCCAGGGCGGTCTGCAGGTAGATGACTTTGAACTTCTCCTCGGCCAGCACCTGTTGCAGCTCCTTCAGCTTCAGCTTGCTGCGCTCCAGCTGCTCCTCCATGGCCGGCACCGAGTCCAGCCGCATGGCCGGGGCCCGTTCGCCGGGGAACTCCGCCTGCCAGTGCCGCTCGAACTCCTCCGGGTCCCACATGGCCGGGGGGTCCCGGGGGAGGGTCCCCGGCAGGGACCGGTCCTGGCGGGGCGGGGCGGGGCGGGGCGGGGCGGGCGCTGCTGGGCGCTCCCCGAGGGGGGGGAGCCCGGCCGCCGCTGCCTCGCCGAGGCCTGGGATCTCTTGGACGCGTCTACCCTGGAGGGACAAATAGATAAATGGACAAAGTTTTCTTTTTTTTTTTTTTTTTTGTTCCGCCTCCTCGGAGCGTCGCTGCTGAGGTCGTGACGTCAGCGGACCCGGACCGGCCCCGCCGCCGAGGTGAAGGCGGGGACAGGGGAACCTGGCGGCTGCCGCTCCCGGGCGGGGCGCAGGGGGGCGCCCGGGGTTGGGGCCTCCGCGCGCCGCAGGTAGGGCGCGCGCGCCACGGGCTGGGGGCTGGGGGCTGGGGGGGGGGCGGGCGGGAAGGCGGAGGCGCGCGTGCGCGGGAGCCGCCAGGAGCGCGCCGGGCAGCGTCGCTCACTCTTTCTTTCTTTCTTTCTTTCTTTCCTTTTCTTTTCTTTTCTTTCTTCCTTCCTCTTCCTTCCCTTCCCTTCCCTTCCTTCCTTCCTTCCTTCCTCCCTCTTCCTTCCCTTCCTTCCTTCCTTCCTTTCTTTCTTCCTCTTCCTTCCCTTTCTTCCTTTTCTTTCTTTCTTTCTTTCTTTCTTTCTTTCTTTCTTTCTTTCTTTCTTTCTTTCTTTCTTTCTTTCTTTCTTTCTTTCTTCCTTCCTTTCTTCCTTCCTTTCTTCCTTTCTTCCTTTCTTTCTTCCTTTCTTCCTTTCTTCCTTTCTTCCTTTCTTCCTTTCTTTCTTTCTTTTCTTCCTCCCTTCCTTCCTCCCTTCCTTCCTTCCTTCCTTCCTTCCTTCCTTCCTTCCTTCCTTCCTTCCTTCCTTCCTTCCTTCCTTCCTTCCTTCCTTCCTTCCTTCCTTCCCTTTATTTCTTCCTTCCTTCCTTCTTTCTTTCTTTTATTCATCCATCAATTATATTGAATAATTCATTCAATCAGTAATAGCGTTGGTATTTGTTAAGCGCTTACTCTATGCAGAGCCCTGTTCTAAGCGCCGGGGTAGATCCAGGGTCATCAGGTTGTCCCACGTGAGGCTCACAGTCTTCATCCCCCTTTTACAGATGAGGTCACTGAGGCCCAGAGAAGTCAAGTGACTGGCCCACAGTCACACAGCTGAGAAGTGGCAGAGCCAAGATTCAAACCCATGACCTCTGACTCCCAAGCCCAGGCTCTTTCCACTGAGGCATGCTGCTTCTCTATAGTGTTGGTATTTGTTAAGCGCTTACTATGTGCAGAGCACTGTTCTAAGCGCTGGGGTAGATCCAGGGTCATCAGGTTGTCCCATGTGAGGCTCGCAGTCTTCATCCCCCATTTACAGATGAGGGAACTGAGGCACCAAGAAGTCAAGTGACTTGGCCAAAGTCACCCAGTTGACAGGTGGCAGAGCCGGGATTAGAACCCATCACCTCTGCCTCCCAAGCCCGTGGACTGTCCACTGAGTCATGCTGCTTCTCTATTATATTTTTGTGATTATTATTATTATTATTATTGGTCAGAAGTTCAAAATACCAAAACAATTGGTATTTGTTAAGCACTTACTATGTGCCGAGCACCGTTCTAAGTGATGGGGGACATCCAGGGTCATCAGGTTGTCCCACATGAGGCTCACAGTTTTCATCCCCACTTTCCAGATGAGGGGAACTGAGGCACAGAGAAGTGAAGTGACTTGTCTAAAGTCACCCAGCTGACAGGTGGCGGAGCCGGGATTTGAACCCATGACCCCTGACTCCTAAGACCGGGCTCTTTCCACTGTGCCACGCGGCTTCTCAGTTACAATGTGGCAACAGATAGAGACCATCCCTGCCCATTGACGGGCTCATAGTCTAATCGGGGGAGACGGACAGCAGAGCAAAAGAGAACAACTTAGGTTGTCCTAAGTGGGGATCACAGTTTTAATCCCCATATTACAGATGAGGTAACCGGCACCGAGAAGTTAAGGGGAGTCACACAGCAGACCAGTGGTGGAGCTAGGATTAGAACCCACGGCCACTAATTCCCAAGCCTGTGCTCTTTCCACTAAGCCATGATGCTTCCTTTTATTATTATTATTATAAGGCTAAGGAGAGAAAAAGGGATTGATTTCTGGCTAGCCCAAGGCTGGATTTTCGAAGCCCTTCCCTGTAACCACCCTTTCAATCATTCATTCAATCATTCAATTTGATTTATTGAGTGCATACTGTGGGTAGAGCACTGTACTAACCACTTGGGAAAGTACAACAATAAACAGACACATCCCCTGCCCATATCTTTTCATTTTCTCCATGCCAGATTTCTTTGGGAGGTAGTTGCATTTTTTTTTTTTAGAAATGTAACAGATTTTCCCCCCAGTTTGAGTTATTTCTCAACAACCCACCCAATTACCCAACTCTCTACCAATAGGTAGATATCCCTTGGAAATGCACTGGCCAACTAGAGTTATGCTGCAATGGTCTACTATGGAGTGTGAATTGGTGCCAAGTTCCAAAGTTTCAAAAGGAGTTTCCTGGGGGACTGTCATCATCAAAGGCAACAAGGCTCTGAAACACCTCCAAAGAATCCTCTCCAAAGAGTGGAGCCAGGTACTCTCGCCCACCATAAATAGCAGCCTAATGGGAATATCCTCCTGCTTCCCAGCTGACAAGTCCACTGTTTTGTCCTCTCCCACAGATCCCTCATCCCAGCTTGCCTCTTCTGGGAGCTTCTCCTAAGCCGCCGTGAGCAGCCAGGGAAGATGGTGGTGGGTTGGAGAGCGTCAGGGCCGAAGAGGAGTCTTTTTAACTGACCGAGCCTGAGGCCAGACACAAGGCGTCTCGACATGGTGGTACGATGGGTGGGAGGAATGGAGCTATTTTCCAGGCATCCTGTCAGGACTATTTACTCTAGTTCTATTTGACTGGCATCTCACCAGAGACCCAGTCAGCCCACTACATACCAGGTGATATTCCCATAGGGGCCGAGCCTATCTCTACATCCCAGGGGTCAGATCCAGCAAGCCCCAGCAAAATAAAACCCAGTCAGGATCTCTGTTGAGCCCATTTCCCCACCTCAGGGGCTCTCTCTTAGATTCCTGCATGCTTTATCCAGCGTGCTTAATCAGCAACAGTGATGAAGGGTTTTGCCATTATTACAGGCCTGCCACTCTTGCATCAGTCTTCTTGATGATCAGCTACCCTGATTGTCCACCTTGAGTCTGAAGGGCTGTGACATAAATCTGAGTTCCCCCCTTCTGGAACGCTTCGTCAGCTGGGTCCCTCACTCCCCAGGGACACAATTTAGCAGACTTCCCTCTTGCCTGCCCTTCTGTCTCCAGCCTTGCCCACTGCTGACTAGGTAACAGTGATCATTTAAAACCAGAGGCAATCTAAATGCTCCGTTTGTCTGTCCTAGTTAATTCTGCTTCTCTTCGGAAAAGATGCAAATTGGGGTCTCCCTTCCAGGCAAAGGGAAGGCTGTATTTCCCTACCCTGTCACTCAATCAGCGTACAGTGGTGTTAATATTAAACATCATACTGCCATCTGTCTGCCATACAAACTCTGTTTGCAGCCCAGAGCTCGGGATTATTACACGATAGTGTTATTCACAGTGGGTCCAGCCCTAGGAGCCAAGCCTGGACCTTTCTGTGTATGGAACTCAGTGCTGATTAAAGGAAACAATCTGGTCAAATAACAGTTGCCTCTGTTTTTATAAACTTAGAACTCAACTCTGAAAATAACCACTTGCTTAAGAGAGGGAGTAACAAACTACCCCCAGGTGAGTGGGTAAGGGATGCTAATTTCACTCTTTAGCCCTTTGTCTATCCTGTGGGGGAGGTGGACTGGGAAAATCTGTTTTTGTAGATTTGTTTGCCGATTAACCTCTTTGCAGTGATTATGCATGGTAAATCTGGAGGGAGGTATCAGAGAAGTCCATCTCACCGTGCTCTTTTTGGATTCCCTTTCGCTACCAAGTATATTCACCTCACTGTGATTTACCTGCTGGCCCTGGGGATGGGATCTTTGAGTTCCAGGGCCTTAAAGCTCAGGAGCAAAGTGCAAGGAAGCTGCAAAGGAAATACCTCTGAATTCAAAGCCAAGTTGTCCAAAACAACTAACAGACTAGAAATGGGGGTGCATGCTTCCATCAATCAATCAATCAATTAAAAGTAGTTATTCATTCATTCAATAGTATTTATTGAGCACTTACTACGTGGAGAGCACTGTACTAAGTGCTTGGAAAGTACAACTTATTGAGTGCCTGTGTGGCAAGCACTTTTCTAAGGGCTTGGGAGAGTACAGTAGAACTAACAATAATAATCATCATGGTATTTGTTAAGCACTTATATGCCAAGCACTGTTCTAAACACTGGGGTTGATAGAAGGTAATCAGGTTGGACACAGTCCCTGTCCCACATGGGGCTCACAGTCTTAATCCCCATTTTACAGGTGAGGGAACTGAGGCACACAGAAATGAAGTGACTTTCCCAAGGTTACACAGCAGACAAGAGGCAGAGCCAGGATTAGAACCCATGATCCTTTGACTCCCAGGCCCCACTCTATCCACTAGGCCATGCAGCTTCTCACCCTGCCCTCAAGGAGTTTACAATCTAAAATGTGAAATAGGAAGTAATAGAATATAAAGATATATACATAAGTACGCCCGGGGAGGAGGGGTAAGCATCCAATTGCTTAGGTGGCATAAAAGGTTCTGAGCAATTGTGGTTGTCAGAGATTGTAACAACTATATCATGATATGTTGTACGTGCTTACTATGACCCTTCAAGAACTGTGCAAAGTGTTGGGGTAGATAGAAGCTAATCAGGTTGGACAAAGACCCTGGCCCACAAAGGGTTCACAGTCTAAATAGGAAAGATCAGGTATTTAATCCCCATTTTACAGATTAGGAAATTGAGGCACAGAGCAGTTAAGCGACTTGCCAAAGGTCATCCCACAGGCAAGTGGCAGAGGCGAGATTTGAACCCAGGTCTTCTGACTTACAGGCTTGTGCTCTTTACACTAGACTACAACTGTTTATTTATAATAATAATTAGGATAACATTTATTTAAATCTTATTATGTGCCAAGCATGGGACTAAGTGTTGGGATAGATTGGATACAATCCCTGTCTCACAGAGGCCTCACAATTCTTGTAATAGTAATAATAGTAGGGAAAGCTAGAATTTTAGCTCCCATTTTCAGATGAGGAAACTAAGGCATGGTGAAGAAGTGACTTGCTCAAGGTCACACAGAGCCAGGATTCAAACTCAGGTCCTCTGACTTCCAGGCCCAGGTTCTTTCCACTAGGCCACGCTGGCTCACTCTACAAAGAGCTGGGGAGTCCTGGAATTGGGGGCTTGGTTCTCACAGTGGGAAGCTTAACAGACATGATAACCGTGGGCCATTTCATTCCAGTTTAGCATTTCACGTATAGCTCGGCAGCGGCAAGAGCCATTGATTTGAGACACAGGTTTGCTGAGCCTCTGAACCAGCCCAGTTTCCGCTTTCAAAGTCTGTACCCTAGTAGACTTCACTCCTCTAATGCCAACCTACTCACTGTACCTCAATCTCGTCTCTTCACCGTCCTCTCGCCCATGTCCTGTCTCTGACTTGGAACATCCTCCCTCTTCCTATCCAACAGACAAGCACTCTTCCCAACTTCATGCCTTATTGAAGGCACATTTCTTACAAGTGGCCTTCCCTGACTAAGCCCTCGTTTCCTCTTGAATTTGCTCCCTTTTTCACCTTTCCCTCAGCCCCACAGTACTTATGTACATATTCCTAATTTATATTTATATTAGAATGTCTGTCTCCCATCTAGACTGTAAGTTCACTGTGGGCAGGGAAAGCGTCTACTCACTCTGTTATATTACATTCTCCCAAGCGCTTAGTACAGTGCTCTACACCCAGCAAGCGCTCAATACATACAATTGATTGATCGAGTAGTCCCTTCCGATTTGGGAAGCAGAATATGGGAGTCAGGACTCACCAAGCAAGCATTCTCTGTCCTTGGCCCCTTTCCCCCCTGTAGAGATGAGCCTTCAAGCTATGGGCCACTAACCCCCGATGATAATAGCTAATCTCTTAGGAAATGTGCCATTTACTCATCAGAAAACAATTCTGGTTTTGAGTGGCTGTTCATATAGCTCCTCGCCCAGAGGGGAAGATTCTCTTCTCTTTGACTCATGTAAGTGGAATAAATATGATCTGCGAAGAGGAAATTGGATGAAAGATAAAAGAGAAAGTGAGGAGGGTGAGTGTTGGTGGTGAGGAATATTCACACCTTCAGCAAAAATGCCCTTTTAAAGTGAGAAGGGTGAGTGTTGAGGGGTGAGGAATATTCGCACCTTCAGCAAAAATACCCTTTTAGGATCAGTGGTATTTACTGATGGGGCGATTTTTCCACAGTACTTCTGAAATGAAAAACCACTTGGACCAAGTCGGAGGTGGCAGGGCTTGGGGGCCAGAGATTGCAACCCAATCCTGGGGCAGGGGAAGACAGGCACCGGAAAGGCTGAGCCCAGCCACTACAAGTTGAAGGAGAGCTGGGTGGCAGTGGGGGTGTCACTTTGTCCCCCTGCCTCGTAGAGGAGACGGGAAGGTTTGGGCGACCGGCTGAGTCATTTGTTTATTGGAGGAAGTGACTGGGTTTTGGAACCATATAAGGCTGTTGCCCCTGTCTACTTAATCAGCGCCCATTTCAATCAATCGAATTTACTGAGTGCTTATTGTGTATAGGGCACTATACTAAGTCCTTGGAAGAGTACGGTACAACATAACAGCCCCATTCTCTGCCCACGAGTTTACATGGTTTAGTGGATAGAGCACGGGCCATGGAGTCAGAAGGACCTGGGTTCTATTCCCAGCTCTGCCACATATCTACTGTGTGACCTTGGGCAAGTCGCTTCACTTCTCTGGGCCTCAGTTACCTCATCTGGAAAATGGGGATTAAGACCGTGAGCTCTATGTAGAATAGTGACTGTATCCAACCCAATTAACTCGTATCTACCCAGCGCTTAGTACAGTGCCTAGCACAAAGTAAGCCCTTAACAAGTACCACAATTATAATAATGTTGGTATTTGTTAAGCGCTTACTATGTGCCGAGCACTGTTCTAAGCGCTGGGGTAGACACAGGGGAATCAGGTTGTCCCACGTGGGGCTCACAGTCTTAATCCCCATTTTACAGATGAGGGAACTGAGGCACAGAGAAGTTAAGTGACTTGCCTACAGTCACACAGCCAACAAGTGGCAGAGCTGGGATTCGAACTCATGAGCCCTGACTCCAAAGCCCGTGCTCTTTCCAATGAGCCACGCTGAATTATTATTATTACCAGAGGGGGAGACAGACACTGATATAAACAAATTATGGACATATACATATGTGCTGTGGGACTGGGGGCGGAGTGGGTATGAATAAAGAGCACGGGCTTTGGAGTCAGAGGTCATGGGTTCAAATCCCAGCTCTGCCACTTGTCAGCTGCGTGACTTTGGGCAAGTTACTTAACTTCTTTACTTCTGTAAAATGGGGATTAAGACTGTGAGCCCCACGTGGGACAACCTGATTCCCTTGTGTCTACCCCAGCGCTTAGAACAGTGCTCTGCACATAGTAAGCACTTAACAAATACCAACATTATTATTATAAAGGGAGTAAGACAGGGTACTTCAGAAGAGAGTAGGAGAAGAGGAAATGAGGGCTTAGTCAGGGAAGGCCTCTTGGAGGAGATGGGCCTTCAATCATGAGAGAGCACTCTGGAGTGAGTGGGCAAGGAACATGTCTGCTAACTGTTACGTAGTACTGTCCCAAGCATTTAGTACAGTGTTCTGAACGTAGGAAGTGCTCAATAAGTACTATAGGTTGATGGAAAACAAAAGGAAATCCTGGTGTCTCCTGCAGCAGAGTTCAGCACCAATTCTCCTTCAGGGGTGGAGAAAGAGAGGCTGTCCCCAGAGTTCTTCTGGGCAGAATGACTATTGTTGTTCTTAGGAGATATCTGTCCTCAACGAAAAGGAAGGAGGAAGGAGGGGGCGGCAGATGGATGAGAAAGCGCTTTAACTGAGTTGGCAGCTGGGAAAGGGGAAGTGAGTAGAGAAGAGAGAGAACCTTCATTGACATTGCCTGGCCGGACCCCGAAACTCAGAAGAGATGAAGCCGAGTTCGGTGAGAAGGTCGACAACCACCAGGAAAAACAAAACAAACAAATCAAAGAGGGGAGCAGATAGGTAGAGAGGAAAGCCCAGCTGGACTTTCTGACCAGTTAATTTTGGGGTGTCCGCCCCAGCTCCCAGCAACTTCTAGTTATTCCAGGGAAATATATTAGAGAAGCAGTGTGGCTCAGTGGAAAGAGCTCGGGCTTGGGAGTCAGAGGTCCTGGGTGCGAATCCCGGCTCGGCCACTTGTCTCTTCACTTCTCTGTGCCTCAGCTCCCTCATCTATAAAATGGGGATTAAGATTGTGAGCCTCATGAGGGGCAACCTGATTACCCTATATCTACCCCAGCGCTTAGAAAAATGCTTGACACATAGTAAGCGCTTAACAAATACCAACGTTATTATTATATATTGTAATATAATATTATAATAACGAATATCATTTTTAAAAGTGTTGGGACGAGACTGAATGATGGCTTTGGCCTCCCCCTGCTGGCTGCATCACAAATTGTACTCTGTTGAGCTAATTCTACTGTTCTGAAAGGATAAAACACGGAATTCTCGGTTTAAAGCAGAAAAAAGGACATCAGTCTTTTCATATTCCTTTCAAAATTCGGAAACCAAATCCCTGAAGAACGAATTATTCCGGGAGACCTTCAAGCTTCCAATGGTACTTATCGAGCATTTACTACACAAAAGAAGACTGGGTTATAATAATAATAATAGTGTTTGTTAATAATAATAATGTTGGTATTTGTTAAGCGCTTACTATGTGCCGAGCACTGTTCTAAGCGCTGGGGTAGACACAGGGGAATCAGGTTGTCCCACTTGGGGCTCACAATCTTAATCCCCATTTTACAGATGAGCTAACTGAGGCACCTAGAAGTTAAGTGACTTGCCCAAGTCACACAGCTGACAAGTGGCCGAGCGGGAATTCGAACCCATGACCTCTGACTCCAAAGCCCGTGCTCTTTCCACTGAGCCACGCTGTTAAGTGCCTACTATGTGCCAAGCAGTGTTCTAAGCACTCGAGTAGATGCAAGGTAATCAGGTTGTCCCACATGGGGCTCAGAGTCTTAATCCCCGTTTTACAGAGGCACAGAGAAGTTAAGTGACCTACCCAAGCTCACATGGGAGACAAGTGGCTGAGCTGGGATTAGAACCCATGTCCTCTGACTCCCAAGCCCGTTAAAGCAGTGGGCTAGGACTCGGTTCTGATTCTGACTCTACTGCCCAATTGCTGTGCGAACCACGGCAGGTGGCTTTGTCTTTCTGCGTTTCGGTTTACCCTTCTGTGGAATCACGTCGTATTGCAGAAAATATACAGCGGGCATCATTGTCCACTGCACCCCAGGAGGGATGGGGACCGTGTTTTCCCATTTGTGTATTTTCTCCTAGCACTTAGTACTCTACACACAGTAAGCACTTAATAAATTCAGTTACTACTACAAAGAGCCATTAGTGTTAATTATCTACTGGCCACATCTAGTGGTGAAGTCAGAGGAAGGAGTGGAAGGTCCCTCCTATTCTCTCTGGTCCCCCTACCAAGCTGGGGAAAGACAGAAGCACCCCCCCCCCCCCCGGAGCTCCTCCCCCCAACTCCCCTCTAGACTGTAAACTCAAGCTCCTTGTGGACAGGGAACATGTCTATCAAATCTAAGGGTTTGGGTAGAATACTGGGTATTTGATAAGCACTTGCTATATGCCAAGCATTGGTCTATGCACTGGGGTAGATACAAGCTAAATCAGGTTGGATACAGTCCATGTCCCACATGAGGTTTGCAGTATTAATTCCCAACTTTACAGATGAGAGAACTGAGGCACTGAGAAGTTAAGTGATATGTCCAAGAGCAGACAAGAAGCAGAACCAGGATCAGAACCCAGGTCCTTGTGAGTCCCAGGCCCACGCTCTAACCGCTAGGCCATGCTGCTTCTCTATTCTGTTACATTGTACTCTCCCAAGTACTTAGTACAGTGCTGTACACAAGGAAAGTAAGCCTGGTGTGGGCAGGGATTGTCTCTCTTTATTGCTGAATTGTACTTTCCAAAGCACTTAGTACAGTGTTCTGCCCACAGTGAGCGCTCATTAAATACCATTGGTTGATAACTGACCCACCTCCTTGCTGTGTTACAAGTAGACAACATAATAATAATTGTAGTATATGTTAAGCACTTACTCCGTGACCAGCACTGTTCTAAGAAGTGAGATAGATACAATATAAGCCAATCAGACAATTCTACCTGCATCAGTACCAATGATTCTTATATTAAGTGGTCTGTATCTGGATACTGCCTTCTCCAATCAATAGATTATAATTCTAGGATTAAACAACAGAAAAAACAACAACCTTCACCAACAAACTCACATCTTTTAAAAAATGTGCTAACTGAACATTCCAAGGAAAAAGTTAGAGACTGTCACCGAGGAAAGATTCACTGCCGCCTTGTCTTTTCCTTTCGGCACAGCAGCTAATTAAAAGATATAATTTGTAAAACCATGACTTGGCTGCCTCGTTTTGAAACAAAATGACAACCCACCACTAAAACATCAGACTGGGTAAAAGATAATGAATCCAGGAGTGATGTGGGCTCCTGCTGGGTCCAGTTTGGACTCCTTCCAGTAATGACCCTGCCACATTTGATTAGCTGGAGGAGTTTTCGAGGTGGTTTAGAGAGAACCTGCTACTGGGGTGATAAGTGAGCAATTTATGAGGCTAAGTGTTTTTCTGGACCCACTCCTACTGCTGATGGAGCAGAACTGAATATTTATCTCTCTCCTTTCTCCATTCATTGTGACCGGACAATCGCATCTCCTCCCCCAACCCCATCCCCGGCCCCCACTGCGTGAAAGATTGTTTCTGCCATCACAAGCCGAGAGAGATCGTGAAATGGAGGACACCAAAGAAGAGACTAATAATGGCACATCAGCTGCAAGCAGCATCCTGCATGGTTAAAAAAAAAGAAATGACAAAAATAGGTTATTTCTTCTCCTCTCTCTCAACTCCCTTCTCAGTTGCCCTCATCTTGGGCCAAACTCAGTGGAATCAGAGTTCTTCCCTCCAGAATTTTCTCCGTGCCACATGCTTGGTTTGCTTTCCACTCTGCCACTCCCGTGCTATCCAACCCCATCAGTCACCTTTCTGGCATTTGCCAAGAAGGGGATCCCACTCGGTCCCTTCCTTCAGTCTGCTCAGGGTCTGTGGCTGCCCTCTATTCTGGCAGCAGGAAGAAGCAGAGAGTTTTGTGCAAAGCAGAGTTCGGGGAAAACAATACCAAGCTGGCCCATGAGATCTAGATCACGGGGGTTGCCAGGGTGGTCAGAATATTCCTGCTTCCCCCGTCTTGGCACCCAATAAGACCGCAGCCCAGATGGTTGGGAGTCTTATCCTCATCTAGCAGTTCGTCAGAACTGTTCCCCGCAGGTCGGCCATGACCCTGAGCCATTCTCTAAGGACATGACTTTGGCTCCGGCTCCAGCTTGAGGAAAAGAAGGTGCTAATGGCAAGGCAGAAGCCTGGGAACGACGACCTCTGGTTTTCTGGGTTCCCTGCTCACTTCCCCTGTCAGGGCTAGTTTCTCTGACTGGGAAGTGGCCGTGACATTGTGAGGAGTATCGGCTTGTGAACTGCTGGGAAATGTGCTGAACATAGGGGACAAAGTACTGCCATATAAGGGTTTTGTCACCAAACAATATATCCTACATGCAGGGTCGATGTATCTAACACCTTTATTTCTCAAATAATATTACCAATAATTGTGATGTTCGTTAAGTGCTTACTACATGCTAAGCACTGTACTAAGCTCTAGGGAAGATGCAAAATAATCAGGTCCCTTATGGGGCTCACAGTCTAAGTAGGAAGGAGAACAGGTATTGAATCCCTATTCTGCAGATGAGGGAACTGAGGCACAGAGAAGTTAAGTGCTGTGCTCAAGGTCACACAGCAGGTAAACGGTGGAGCCGGGAACAGAACCCGGGTCTTCTGACTACCAGGGCTGGGCTCTTCACTAGGCCACACTGCTTCTCAAACTCTCCTAGCTCATCTCACCCTTGTGAGGGCCATGTTTACGATGGATCTGATAGTCATGACCACCAGTACCCTAAAACATAGCACCAGTATTGGTGAAGTGGGGGAGAACTGTCATCATTACCTGCCTGCAGCCTGATTTCTTTTAGGCTCAGGACCTTAGGACCAATGCTAATCTCCATGACTGAAATCAGAATAATTTAAAAAGTTTCCCCATATTCTTTGTTTATGGTATTTGTTAATTGCTTACTATGTGCCAGGCACTGTACTAGGAACTAGGGTAGGGACAAGCCAATCAGGTTGGATCCATGTCCCACATGGGGCTCACAGTCTCATGTGGACTAAGGAGATGAGGGCTTAATAAGGGAAGGACTCTTTGGAGATGTGCCTTCAGTAAGGCTCTGAAGGTGGGGAGAGTAATCGTCCATCAGACTTGAAAAGGGAGGGTGACCTCTCACCCATATCCTGCCTCTGGCCTGGAACTCCCTCCCTTTTCAAGCCTGATGGACGATTAGCTGAGAGGTGGAGGGAGTTTCTGATGCAGTAAAGGCTGTTGGATTTGGCCAGGAGATCATTTTGTGACCTTTGAGAGGGTGATTTCTGCGGAATGAAGGGGACAGAAGCCAGATTGGAGGGAGTCGAAGAGAGAATTGGAGAAGAACTTGAGACAGCAGGCATAGATAACTCGCTGGAGGAGTTTGAAGAGGAATGGTAGGAGGGAGATGGGGCGATAAGTGGGGGGAGCTGTGGGGTCAAGAGAGTGCTTTTTTAGGATAGGGGAGACATGGACATCGAAAGCAGAGGAGGGCTTCTGGAAGTTGTGGAGAAATTCACATCTTCGGGACAGTCAGTTAATCAGCCAGTCAATTGTATTTGTTGAGCACTTACTGTGTGTAGAACACTATTCTAAGCGCTTGGGAAAGTACAATATAACAGAGTTGGCAGATGCAATCCCTGACCACAAGGAGCTTAAAGTCTACAAGGCTAATAATGACAATAGATTAGGAGCCCTGCTTTGATTGGCCTCACCACGACCTTGTGTTTTGCTTTAATTTGGCTCTGGTGGCCTGCTAATGTGAGGAAATAATAATAATAATAATGTTGGTATTTGTTAATCGTTTACTATGTGCAGAGCACTGTTCTAAGCGCTGGGACAGATACAGGGTAATCAGGTTGTCCCACATGAGGCTCACAGTCTTAATCCCCATTTTACAGATGAGGTAACTGAGGCACAGAGAAGTTAAGTGACTTGCCCACAGTCACACAGCTGACAAATGGCAGAGGCAGAATTCGAACCCATGACCTCTGACTCCTAAGCCCATACTCTGAGGGCCTGTGTTCAAAAATCTTTGGGGATGAAACAGGGGGAAAATATTACAACTGAAAACATCTAGTTTGGTTATAAACAATCCCCTGGAACTCTCAAAATGAGATTCAAAATAATAACTGCACCTTTTCTGCTTTAAAGAAAGCAACTGGTTGTATCTGTAGTTCTGCCTTTTGCCAGCAGAAGGCAACAGGACAACATTCAAACTTCGCAGCAAAAGGACTGACTTTTGCCCTTTCTTCCTTTCTTTCCAGATGTGAAACTGCCGTTCCAGAAACAGAAAATTCAACCAATGCTAATTTGGGGAGCAAAGAAATAGTCAAACTTGCATCATATTCTGAAAGGGGAACTAAGGGAACCCCATCAGCAAGAGAGAGGTTTCCAAGGAGACTGTGAGCATCTCATTTGGAGCGCTTTATCAACAGGAGAGTCCTCCGCCTCAAATGGTCCCAACGAAGGCTTTTACAAAGGCAGGGGAATAGATTAAATGACCCCTTAAGGCTTCACCAAGCCTCTGATTCTTCCTACAGGCCCTAGAAAGGCTCAAGGAATTTAGCTTATTTTGCCTAGAGAATAGAAGGCTGAAGGAGATCTTAATAATCTAGCTTTTAGAACATGAAAAGATATTGGATGGGGCTCTTTTGAGGCCAGGACAAGAGTGAATGGGTTTAAATTGCAACAGAAGGGATTCACCTTAGAACTTTTTTTTTAGGTTTTTGTTCAGCATTTACTATGTGCCAGGCACTGTGAGAAGAGGGCAGATACAGGGTAGTCAGGTCAGGTACAGTCCATGTCCACAGTCTTAATCCCCATTTTAATCCTCATTTTTTAAATTTAGGCACAGAGAAGTGAAGTGTTTGGCCCAAGGTCACAGCAAAGTGGAAGATCTGGATTAAAACCCAGGTCCCTCCGACTTCCAGGCCCAAGCTTTATCCACTTTATCCACTTTATCCATGCTACTTCTTGACTAAAGACATTAGAGCTTGTTTTTTGGTGAGGTATCAATTTCTTTCTCTGGAAATATTTCCAAAAAAGTTATTTTTCTGTAATACTTAAGTGCAGTAATGCTTAGAGGCGGGAGGTTGGATCAGATGATCTCTTATGGTCTGTTGGAGACCAGTATGTTGTGAATTAGGGAGCTGAGTCAAGGAGGGGTTGGAATGTAAAGCAGCATGGCCTAGTGGATAAAGCATGGTCCTGAGAGATAGAGGATCTTGGGTTCGAATCCTGACTTCTCTACTTGCCTGCTGAGTGACCTTTGGCAAATCACTTAACTTCTCTGTACCTGTTACCTCATCTGTACAATGGGGATTAAGACTTTGAGCCTCATATGGCACATGGATTGTGTCCAACCTGATTAACTTGTATCTATCCCAGTGCTTAGTACAGTGCTGCTAATACAGTGCCTGGCATGTGGTAAATACATAAATGCCATTTTAAAAAACCAGTCAAGTTGAAGCAGAGTCAGTCCTAGCCCCAGGTCCCAAATCTGACTGTGCCCCCTCCACCCTGCATCTGACTGGTTATGGGTGGGTGTGGACCTCACTGGCACCCCAGATCTCTTGATTTGGGGCTATGTTTGGGTTGGAGGGGCCTCAGGACCCTAGCCGGAGGACTGTTGTGCACAGCGTGGCTCAGTGGAAAGAGCCCGGGCTTTGAAGTCAGAGGTCATGAGTTCGAATCCCAGCTCTGCCACTTGTCAGCTGTGTGACTGTGGGCAAGTCACTTCACTTCTCTGTGCCTCAGTTTCCTCATCTGTAAAATGGGGATGAAGACTGTGAGCCCCACATGGGACAACCTGATTCCCCTGTGTCTACCCCAGCGCTTAGAACAGTGCTCTGCACATAGTAAGCGCTTAACAAATACCAACATTATTATTAGTACACGTGCAGTGGTCTCCTTCTGGGGTGAAGGGGCATGAACTCCATATGCGTACCCAAAGGTGCCCATGGAAAGGCAGTCAGACCCCTCTTCAGGCCCCTCCTTCAGGTACCTGGTGAGCCAAGTCCTTCCCAGGTGCTGGAGTTCCAGGCAGGCCAGAAGTGGAACTGGAACTTGTCTTTGTGGGAACCTCGTTGACCCCAGTTCTGCTGAACAGCAGCAGGAACCCTTTGTGTTTCTAGAAAAGGCTGGCCTCCTCCCCTCTGGGCCACCTGAGCTCCACCCAGAGAAGAGGCAGGAGACGAAAAGCATGAAGCTTCCAGGAGGGAATAGGGGGTGGAGTCCCGGTGACCCCCATTAGTCAATAAGCAGACTGTTTGGGGGATCGGTAGCCTGGCAAGTCCTAGAGGCTCACCTTTTGAGGCTGGGGGATCTGGATGGGCAATCAGCCCGTTAGTCAACAGGGTTTCTGTGTATTCACTGTGTAGAATTGGAACTTAGAAGGCTGAGAGAGGATTCTGAGAGCAGAAGCTAGAGGCTGTAGTTGATTAGATTATGAGAAATGTTTTAATTACTATAAATTGCTCAATGTTGAATATTTTAAATTAATCCAGTTCACCCCAAGGCCAAGGAACACAATCTAATTAATAAACCAAATGCTCTCGTTTATTCTCTGAAGGGAATGTGATCCAGCTTTGCAAAAAGGCCCAATCTACCAGTTGGGCCTAACCTGGGAGAAATACCCGAGAATTCCAAGGTGATAATCAGTGCTCAAATGTAAATATAAATCAGTGTAAATGAGACAGTGAGTCCCAGGTAGCAAATGGACTGTGTCCAACCTGATTAGCTTGTATTTACCCCAGGTCCTAGCACATAGTAAACAAATACCATAAAAAAAGGAGCAGAATCTGTGACCCCACCTGAGTCCACAATCACCTACCAACTCCCTATCCCTTGCCCCAATCCTCCACTGGGGATTTGCTCTCTAGGCAGGGCTACAACCGGGACAAGCACCCCAAGTGCCCAGGGTGTCCAGATGGTGGGTCCCCTTTTTCTGGGAAAATCAGACATTTTAGGCTTTATAATACTAGCCAAAGGAAATACCAGGAAAAAAAAAATATGTAGCAAGAAAGTTGGCTATGTATCAGGAACTCCTACTTTTGCTTAGGAACCTTCTGACTAGTCAGAATCCCTCCTGCCGCTTCCCACTAGAAGAGAGGCAGAATCTGCCTTCTCCTGATTCTACTCTCCCACAAAAGTTCACAGGACTGGTTTGCTTCTGCTTCCTCTCCCAAAACACCTCTCTTTACCTACCCAGCCAGCCCCTCAAAGACCCTTGGATTAGTCTCTGAAAGAGTTTCCTTGACAAAGTCTAGACTGTATACAAATTAATAACTTTTAAAAAACTAGGCTCTGCTGCCTGAACTAGATCCTGGCACCTCCAAGAATTTTTTCAGGAACTCCAAGCAGCTGGTGGGCCAGACCATCGTTCTGTCCAGTGAGGGAGGGAGTTCTGTGCAGCCCACCCATTGTGGAGTTCCACATCAGATTAACGCCCAACCCTCGCCAGCTGCCCTCAGCATGCCTGAAAGCAGAAAGGGAAGCAGGATGTGGTTAGGAGCCCCAAAAGATCTGGAACTCAGCTTCCTGCAGCTAGACTCTGGACCCTGGCTGTATCAATGCTGCAAACTGCAAAGCCAGACAGAGTCTGGGCATTTTAGGAGTTGGGCTGAATGCATTTTTCATGGAGCAGAGGGAAACACCCAGCTGCAGTCCATTAGGCCTTAGTGCTCTTGCCACCACCATATCAACAGTGGTATTTACTGAGGACTTACTCTGCACTAGGGACGGGCACTATAAAAGACGCTGAGGAAAGCGCCTGGGTTGGGACTTTGACCAGTTCTGTACTCAGGGAAGTTTTTAGGAAGTTTTGGAGGAGCAGTGTGGCTAATAGAAAGAGCACAGGCCTGGAATTCAGAGGACCTGGGTTCTAATCCTAACTCTGCTACTTGCCTGCTCTGTGACCATGGGCAAGTCGCTTCATTTTTCTTTATCCCAGTTTCCTCAACTGAAAATGGGAAATTCAACACCTGTTCTCCCTCTTCCTTAGACTGTGAGACCCAAGTGAGACAGGGAATGGGTCTGACCTGATTTTCTTGTATCTAACCCGGAGCTTAGAACAATGATTAACCCATAGAAAGCACTTAAATGTCATTTAAAAAAGCTATTCACCATCAGTAAATGAACGAATTTGTCAAACTCTTACCTTATTGCTCATTAAATACAGCACAAGCTCTCAAAGAGTAGCAAGTTTCCAAATGACTTAAAATACATTTATGTCAAGGGAGAGTAGCCAGCTTATTAACTTGCTCCCACTGTCTGTAAATAGTTTATCCTGGTCTCCTACATTACACTGTAAGATCCTTGATGGAAGGAAATATATCTCTTGCTTCTGTTCTACTCTCCTAAGCTCTTAGTACAGAGCTCTGTAAGAAGTAAGTTTTCAATAAATACCACTGATTTGTTTAATTGCCCTGTTCTTTGTCTCGCCTGAGGACAGGAAAAAAGAGGACAGACTGAAATTACAGAAAGTCATGGAGTTGGGAATGCTTGGGAGTCGGAGAGACTTGCCCACAGCTAGCTGGGGCACCCAAGCTCCTGACCAGCCACTATGAGAATATCATTGCTGGGCACTCCCCACCCTCCACACGGCCCCTCTCCAGCCCGACTTTAGGACAGTTGTGGCAACACACTTGACAAACAAGCTACATACATCACTACTGGGGCCAGATTCACGCCTTCTTAACTAACCATTAAGCTGTCAACAGAAGTTTATCTCGGGTGAAATACTCTTTGTGCCGAGTTAACATTTATGGGCCTGGTAGGTGGGACCCCAAGCTCCAGGGGATGACAAGAGGCCTGAGTCATGCAGTTCAGGCCCACTGGATTGGGGTCTGGGAGCGGGGGCAGAAGCTGTTCTCACAGGGACCCCAGTGCCAGCCATGGAGTCAACAAGAGAGACAGCTTCTTCCACTTTTTCTCCTCCCACTGTTTCCTTTCCCAACAGTCCTTTCCTTTCCCAGACCCCTCCTCCTGGGTTCTCATCAGCTGGCACTCTGGTTCCCAAATCTCCCAGGGCTGTGGAGGGTTGGAAATCCCATACGTCCCCACCTGTAGTGCCCAGAGGATGAAATCAGGAATTGAGGGGAGTTGGGAAGGATCTTGTGGGTGGGGAAGTTGGATCCTGGAAGGATGTCTGAGGAGGCGGGGAGAGGACCCGGACCCGGCAGGGGATTGATGCCCGGCAGTTGATAATTACTGCTCTCTCATTCTCGTTCAGGGAGCAAGGCTTTGCAGCACCTCACAACACGTTTCTGACTCTGGCTGTCCCAGCTCGTAAATCTCCCTACGGAAGGCGATAAATCAGCAGGCCAGGCCGGGCTGCCATCCTTCCAAGCCCTGGGGAGGAGCTCCCCACCAGCTCGCCCCCGCCCCCATCCTGTAAGAGGCGTGTGTGGAGGAAGCCACCAGGACGAGGTGGGAGCGGTCCTCCCAGCGGCACAGAGCGGCACGCTAATTACAGGTGGGGGTGGCCGGCCCGCAGGTGTGATTTGTTGGCCGGCCAGGTCCAGCATCCGGATGCTCACGGGGGAATTTGTCCAGGCCCTATCTATGCCAGGACACTCCAACGGACGGGGTAGTCGGGGAGAGATAAGACCACCTCCCACCCTTTTCCCTAGCTCCCAACTCCCTTAGAGGTTTAGTTTACAGGCAAGGTAGTCGTGGGAGAGGTCCTGGAGATTAGTCATACGGCATTAGGCAGGAGCCAGAAGAACTCAGCAAGTCACTGAACCTCTGTGGACCTCTATTTTTCCACCTGTAAAATGGATTAATAACAATGCCTACCTCCAATCAGAGCCATCCTATGACTTCTGGGTGTCAACAACAACAGCAGATCATTCACGGCCCGCCCCCCCTCCCCGAACCAGTGGGACTGGCCCTTGACAAGATCTTTGAGCTAAGGAGGGTCAGAGACTACGATCCCCATTTTAGAGAAGGGGAATTCCTTGTGGGCCAGGAACATGTTTTCCAAATCTGATGCACTGTACTCTCCCAAGCACTTAGTCCAGGGCTCTGCACACAGCAAGCGCTCAATAAATCGGCTGACTGATTGAACTGGGCATCACTGGGGTGCCAGGACTAGAACTCCAGACACACTAACCCCCTACCACCAGTCTGCACAGTTCAGGCTAAACCCAAATGTAAATCATGATCACGAGGAACACACTCCCATACTTTGAAAGCAGATAAATAGGAAAGGCTACTCCTTATATTTATTCATGCCATTAAGATGGTCCCTTTGGGTTTTTTAAAAGACAATCCTCTTCATTACTAGTGAAATCTAAAACAAAGGATGGAGCTGTCTGATCGTGAGAATTATTTAACCCATTTGACAATGGGTTTGGTTATTATCAGGGACAAAACCAGCAAAGGACTCTTCTCCTGGCCAGAGCTGGCCCCTGGAGGTGGAGGAGAGCAGAAACGGAAGGAAGGAGTGAGGAGTGGGGGAAGGGTTGGCCTCAGGGAGCGAAAAACAGAACTTCTGAAGGACTGGTTGGAATTTCTGAAAATCAGAGGCCAGCTCAGCCCCTTGGAGCAGTAATAGGCACCTTCCAGGCTCCCACAGGAACTTCCAGAGCTCTAAATCAGAGCCCTGCCTGTCCCCTCCCTTCCAGCTGCAGTTTGTAGTCTATTAATTTGGGTTAAAAAAAAAAAAACCCAAAATGTTTCCGTTTTCAGGACCGATGAGATTCCAGTTTGAAAGAAAAAGCCATTCAGGCGCTAAGGACCGAAGACCACAGCCGCTGCAGGGTATCACTCAGAAATATTTTCAGCACTTTTCCTTCCTTTGAAGTCCCACTCCACATCCTTCTGCCTCCCTGGGGCTGCTGGGCCCTGATTTATTGGACTCAGGATCAGCCGCAGCTTCAAAGTGCTGAGAAGGGAGAAGGGTAATAGACAAATCGGTCTGTGCTAATTGAAGCTATCGATCAAATTATATTTTAGATGATCCGATAGGGGCCGATGAATCAGAGGTGGTGGGGAGGGGGCTGTGGTTTTTTTGTGGGTTTGGCTCATCTCCAAGAACTCTGGACCATTTGTCAGGATGGTACGCCCTCGGTTCTAACCTCAATGGCAGGCTAGCTGTTTGTTGCCCTCCTATTGATAAGAGATGATCGGTCCCCATCTAACAACCCGTTAGATTGTAAGCTCTTTGACGGGGGAATCTTCTACTTCACTTGTTTAGTTCCCAGTTCCTACTATGATGCTTGAAATAATGGCATTTGTTATGTGCTTACTATGTATCAGACACTGTACTAAGGGCTGGAGTAGACACAACTAATCAGGTTGGACAAACTCCACGTCCCACATGGGGCTCACAGTTTTACCTCATCTTTAAAATGGGGATTAAGACTGTGAGCCCCATATGGCACAGGGACTGTGTCCAACCTGATTAGCTTGTATCTACCCCAGCTCTTAGAACTATGTTTGACACATAATAAGCGCTTAACAGATACCATTATTATTACTGTCACTGTTAATCTTATTAATCTCCATTTAACAGATGAGGTAACTGAGGTACAGAGAAGTAAAGTGACTTGCCCAAGGACACACGAGACAAATGGCAGGGCTGCAATTAGTACCCAGGACCTTTGACTCCCAGGCCCATGCTGTTTCCACTAGCCCACAGTGAGGCTGCTGTCTAAGGGTACGATTGGCCAGGCAAGGTGGCACTATCTGCTTCTTTGAAGAGGCTGTCACCTGGAGATTTAGGGCACAATGCAATGATCAGGCAAGAAAGACACTTTGGTGGGGGCAGAGGAGGAAGGAGAATCCTGGATCATTCGTCAGGCTGCTTGGCTCACTTCTTTATGGTCTTCTCTGCACCTGGGGTCCAAGCTCTCTTCTCTGTCCACCCCTCCACCACTTTTCTTTATCTCCTAGGCAAGGAGAACTGTGGCTTCAACTTCACTCTTTCCCTAAGCATAGAGACAGAAAGACAGACAGACCCCAGCCCCCAACATCCCCAACCTCTTCTGCCTCTCCTCTGGGCTCCTGAGAAGTCCTGAGTCTCAGAGTCCCAAGACACACTATCCTCTGCTAGGCTTCCTGCTCCTGTCACACAAGGGGTTTATCCCGGCCAGGCCGGGTTGACTGGGGCAGGCCAGGTGCAGCGTTCACAAAAGAAATTCCCCATCAGCTGTTCCCGAACTTGTCAGCAAATTCACAGAAGGCCGGCTGGGCTGCCTGCTGGGCAGCTGTTCCCCTAATCTCAGCTTCTGACCGCCTGACCCTGCCTCTCACTTTCCACCTGCTTTACCTCTTGGTCCAAATGTTCTGAACACTGAAACACTGATGAAGGTTATTCTTTAAATGTTTTAAGGGATTTCACTTCACATAAAGAAATACTCTATTTCCTCAGATCTGTCCCCTTAATAGTAGCAATAATATTAATAATGGTATTTGTTAAGTGCTTACTATGTGCCAAGCACTGTTCTAAGTGCTGGAGTAGATACAAGATAATCAGGTTGTCCCACGTAGGGCTCACAGTCTTAATCCCCATTTTACAGATGAGGTCACTGAGGCACAAAGAACACTTGATATTCAGCCACTTCAGCCCCACAGCACTTATGCATTTATCCTTATATTCCACTCTTTCTCCTATCTGTAATTTATATTATTGTATATCCCCATCTAGGTTGTAATCTCCCTTTGGACAAGGAACTCTATTGTATTGTACTTTCCCAAGGGCTTAGAACAGAGCTCTGAACAGATAAACACTTAATAAATACTATTTATTTATTTATTCATTGATTGATTGATAGCCCTAGGGCAGAGAGAAGTGGTGAAGACACTCTAAGCAGTCCTCCATCCATCTGAGACACTGCCACTGAAGGGACAGCAAAGGGGGGAAGAATCTGGCCCAGAGTCCGTCCAGGCAAATTGCCTCCACTTCCCAACCCCCAGCTGATGCCCTGTCCTCTCGAAGAACCCCAGGTGAGGACCTTTAGGGCTGAGGTCAGTCAGCACCTGACACCTCCCCCAGTTTCAAGCTGGAGAGGAAGCTCACCCAGGAGCCCAGAGAGGAAGTATTCGAGTTCAGAAGTTTTTGCTATACCTGGAAAGATGGCATTATCACAACCAGTAAAGCCCAAGAAAAAGGACTTTGGGTTGGCAGAAAGAACTTGGAGGTTTTTCCAGCTCTCACTTCCACCCTCATCACTGGGTGTTTGACAACACAGATGTTAGATTTGAGAACTAACCAGACAACCTCTCCTCCCATTTCCCAAGCAGACTCCATCTTCTGAAAGATGCTTAATGCAAAAAGCAAGAGCTGGAAGTAAGGAGACCTTGGTTCTAGTCTCTCCCAGGAGCCTACTGGGTGACCGTAGACAAGTACTGAAATCTCTCCAAGAGTCAGTTTCCCTACACAAAATGGCGATAATAGTTTCTGCCTCTCCCTACCTCACAGGTAGTGGAGATAAAATGAGATAATAGATGTAAACATGCTTTAGAATAATAGAGGTGCTAAATATGTACATGATATTATTATCATCCTCTAAACTGTAAATTCTTTATGGGCAGGGAAACAGTGCTCTAAATTCTCGGTGCCTCAGTTACCTCATCTGTAAAATGGGGATTAAGACTGTGAGCCCCACGTGGGACAACCTGATTCCCCTGTGTCTATCCCAGCGCTTAGAACAGTGCTCAGCACATAGCAAGCGCTTAACAAATACCAACATTATTATAGTAAGCGCTTAACAAATACCAACATTATTATATGTCTGCTAATTCTGTTGTATTGCATTCTCCCAAGCACTTAGTACAGAGCTCTGCACACAGTAAGCCCTCTGATTGATTATTATAATCATCATCATCTCCTGTCTGGCACAGTCTGGAGCCCTCAGACCTGCCTTTGGGATCAGAGTGGGGAAAACCAGCCACAAGGCTCAGGGGATCCCGAAACCAGAGATGATGCCTGGGACATCCCTGGGGCTGGAGCAGGAGAGGGGGTACAGCCGGGGGTGGAGAAACTGCCCGAGCAGGGCCTCAGCGAGGGAAGTCTGCCTGCTCTGAGGGTGACAAGCATGTGCATGCTTCCTCTCCCAGCCTACCTGCAGGCAGGTCATAAAGAGAAGGAGCCACGTGGTGTCATAAAGCAGAGCCAGTAGGGTCTGAGTGGGAGGCAGGATTGCTCTGGAGGAGTGTCCTCCCCACAGGACCTGACCTGACCACAGGAGAGGCTCATCCTTTCTGCACCGGGAGAGGTCAGGGAGCTCAGCTATGCCCAGGCCAGTGCCAGAAGCCAGCCCGGTAAGCCTGAGGGATTCAGACAGCTCAGAAGAGGAAATGGAAGGCACCCTCTCTGGCCGCAGGCCGGGATTCAGGAACCACGGGGGCACTGAGCCCCCCAACTGCCCGAGTGACTCTGAGGATACGCACGTCAAAAAGCGAAGCCGACCGGTGCGCTCCAAGGCCAGGCGGATAGCGGCCAACGTGAGAGAGCGCAAGAGGATCATGGACTACAACGAAGCCTTCAATGCCTTGAGACTGGCCCTCAAGCACGACCTCAGCGGCAAGAGACTCTCCAAAATCGCCACCTTGCGGAGAGCCATCCATCGGATCGCATCCCTGTCCAGGTTCCTGCATGCCGGTCCCGGCCAGAGGTGGCCCTGCTCCCACCGGGAATGTCACAGCCAGGCGGACGGAGCCCAGGGGGAGGAGGAGGAGGAGGAAGAAGCTGCTGGAGGGGACAGCCACCCCCGGCCCTTAAGGCCCCCTCTGGAGCCCAGCTATGGAGAGGCTGCTCTCCCCTTCCAGCCTTACTCTCCCTCTCCCCGCTTCTTTAAGTTTTCCCCTGACTCTCAGTTTCCCTCCCCATTGGGGAGCCCAAGAAAGGTCAGTATTCCACCGAGCACTGCCTATTACCCCAGTGGAAACTGTCACCTCGGGGTCCGGACCTCCTGCCATCAGAAGCGACTGGAGGACTTGCGGGATTCCTCTCCCAGATCTTTTACCTGGCCGGGCGGCTGTTTCCCAGGAGCGGGCTACCAGCAGTCTTTGCCCATGCACTGAACTAGGAGCCCAGCTGCCTTGGTTCGAGGAGGTGTGGATCTCCATCGATGAAAAAAGAACACAACCAGAAAGGGGGGTAATGGCAGGGTGGGGTGGGGTGGGGGAACACTTTGCTTTGGGAATATAGAAATTGCCTGGAAAAAGGAGAGTAACCACAGGGACCACCCCATCCCCCAGGGAATGAATCTGGAGAGTCCAGTCAGGACAAAAGCTGGACACAAGCCTGCTGTTCCCTGCTAAGCATGACTGTTCCCCAGAGAGAGGATTTGGGACAGACAGTAAGGACTGCCTTGCATGTTGTTAGTGAGAGTTTAGACTCCCTTTCTCTAACTTTATGTGTTGCATTCAGTTTTGTTCCTATTTTTCTCTTGCTGCTTTCGGGAAATGACTGTGTGCATTTGTGTTTGTGTGTGTGTGTGTGTGTGTGTGTGTGTGTGTGTAACAATTAGGGCTAGAGGTACTGTGTTTGTGTACAAAGTTATTGTTTTAAACAGGTTCTTTTTGAGGGTGGGATGACCACGGACCTCCTCTGTCAGTTATAAGAATTGGGGAAGAGAAATCTAAAGCAGTTCAATAAAAAAAAGTGTTTTAAAATGAGAACAAATTACCTCCTTCAAACCAATTCCTCTGTTAAATGGCATTTGAAGTGCTCACCAGGCTGGAGAGCCGTGGTCTCCTGGGGCCGATCAAGCACTGATCGGGAAGCACTCCAACCTTTGGGATTCTCTCCCAGAGCTCCCATCCCCTAGGGGGCCGGAGATGGGAAGGATTTGGGAGACAGGGGCCAGCTGGAGCCTTAAGATAACCAGAACAAAAGAAACCGGTTTCCAATCCAGAGAGCTGAAGTAGGAGAGCTGTGAGGTGCTGTATTTCCAGGGAAACCCAAGGGAACGTGTAAAAAAAAAAGGACAGGTGCCAGGGAGCCTGTAGTTTGTGTATGTGCATGTGCACCGTGGGTATATGTGCATGCATATGTGGGCATAGAAAGGCATATGTTCTTTAGATGAGCATCAGTGTCAGCCTCACGGTTCCAAACCTTCCACTACTGGCCCTGGTTGGGGCCTTGGCTCATGGCAGCACTCACTGTCAAGCAGCCCAAGAGAGCTGACTCAGTTACCACAGTCCCACAGGGAGGGAAGAAGTCCAGGGAGCCCGAGGCTCAGCCAGCCCAGCTCAGCTAGCAGGAGCTCAGTGGCAGGCCGGGACCGAGCAGACCTAGAAAGGTGAGAAAGGGCTGGGGGCAGAATCATTCCAGGGATAGGAAAGTGTCTTAGAAAGTGAACTCCGGCCAGTTCTCTGCTTCTTCTGGATCTCACCCAGCCTCACCGAAGCCGGCTTTTCATTTTGAGTTTAGGGGCTAGAAGAGGGGCTTTTCATGGTGGGAGCCGGGAGGGTGGGGTTTGGAAGGGGCAGGCAGGGTTTGAAGGGTCTGTGAGTTATAGATTCTTGATTTAGGAGTCTTTTCAGCTTCTGCTGAAATTCCTAACTCTCTCAGTCCCGCTTGGAGGCCGTCAGGTCTTGGCAAAGTCCTAATAATAATAATAATAGTAGCATTTAAGTGCTTATTTTGTGCCAGGCACCTTACTAAGCACTGGGGTGGACACAGTCCCTGTCCCCACATGGGGCTCACAGTCTTAATCCCCATTTTGCAGCAGCAGTAACTGAAGCGTAGAGGAAGTGAAATGCCTTACCCAAGGTCACAGAGCCGACCAGTGGCAGAGCGGGAGCGAGAACCCAGCTCCTTCTGACTCCCAGTCCCGTGCTCTATCCATTAGGCTATGCTGTTTCCCTTTCCTTGGATCGGCAAAGCTTTGCTCCTACAGCAGTGTGGCCTAGTGGAAAGAACACAGGTCTGGGAGTCAGAGGACGTGGGATCTAATCCCTGCTCTGCCACTTGTCTGCTGTGTGACCTTGGGTAAGCCACTTCACTTCTCTGTGCCTCAGTTCCCTCATCTAAAAATTGGGGATTGAGATTGTGAGCCCACAGGGGATAGGTTCTGTGTCCAACCTGAGAAACCTGTATCCACCCCTGCACTTAGTACAGTGCCTGGGACGTAGTAAGCGCTTAACAAATACCACAATTATTATTATTATTATTACTTCTCTGTGCCTGAGTTCCCTCAACCATAAAATGGGGATTAAGACTGTGAGCCTTATGGAAGACAGGGACTGTGTCCAACCTGATTACCTCGTATCTACCCTGGAGCTTAGAACAGTGTTTGGCACATAGTAAATGCTTAACAAATACAACAATTATTATTATTATTATTGTTGCAGCTGGAGTTCCCCAGTGGCCTCTTCCCATCGTCCTGGACCCAACCATAGTAGCAGCTTATCCTGGGTGGCCAACTCCTACTCCTCCTTTCCCTGCCTGTGCCCAGCCCAGCACTGGCGGATAACCTGCTCCCCTTTAACTTTCAGAGGACCCCTCCCCAGAAGCGAGCTCCACACCGGAGACCGAGGGTGGCTACCAGAGCCCGTCAGGTGAGCTGCTCCAGGGCCTGGGCCATCCTACTTCTGAGGGCCGTTTCCCAAATGCCCAGCCTCCTCCCTGCTTCTCCCACCCAGGACTGCCTCAACCCCCGCTCCCACAGTCCCCCAACCCCTGTCTGTAGTGCTTTCCCCTGGTCCCTGGAGGGAGGAAGCAGATGGGATCCCCCTACTACTGGTGCTTGGAGCTGGAGTTTGCCGGACAGAGGGGTGGGCTGTAGGTTCCTGTCCCAGAGAACTCATCCCGTCTCCCGATTCCCCACCAAATTCACCTTGTCTCTGGGTTGGCACCTCTGCTGTTCCCCAGGCTCCAGCCTTGGTTGTTTTTCTCCCTTTGTCATCAGTCCCTGCAGGCTAGCTTCAAACTCCCAGTGCATCTGCCTTTGCAATGGGCTCTATAGCCCCACTCTGCATAAACAATTCTTACTATAAAGCCTCCAGGCTCTCTGAGGGCCCTGACAATACTATTTGAGTTCATTTAACCTCGGGTTAGTCTACAGCTGCTTTTACCCAAGGCCTTTCACCTTGAGGCTTTTCTCTCCGTTGAATGTACAGTGGCTGTTTTCAAGGTTGCACAATTCTCTCTGCTTTTCAGTCAACATCAATTCTGTACAAAACTGAGGGGGGTGCTTTTAGTTCCCCAGAGGCCTTGAATAGGGGTTAAAGATCCAGCGAGTCACCTGAAAAACTGAAAAGCTGAAGGGGGATTTCTTCCACTGAAGCAAGGAAAGAGGCAATGGGCCTGCCCTGTGGCAGGAAAGATTTAGGTTAGACTTGATCCTCCTGGGGTCTGAATTGCAAAGGGCCTATCTGCTCAAGGCATTCTGGGGGTTTATAGTCTATGAACCAAAACTGCGGAAGCAGACATACTCAAGGCCATTAAGCCGGCATTGAATAAATACATGAATTATATAAGCAAGTAAAACACTTACGTGGTGGGCACCTTTTGGAAGAGTGAACGCGGAGGGAGCGATGGGCACGGCAGGATCTGGGGAGAATTCAAACCCTCTCTCACCTCTGGATCCAGGTGGTAACTTTGTATTTTGGAGATCTGGAGCGTGCCTGAGGTGGAGCTCTGAGGAGGCAGCTTCCGGTCCACAGTGGGGGCAAGAGGAGCCTCTGGAGCCCATCAGGGGCTAGTCGAATCCCACCAGATTCCAGCACTGGGCTGGAGGCCACATCTTCCTGGTAAGGGGGCGAAGGGGAATGGAGCCACCATCTTGATTTTACAATTCACCCCCAGTCCAAGAAGACCACAAAAAAAACCTGTGGTGGCCAAGATGATATGCCACCCCAATGTGGAAGATGGCCTTTCATTTCCTTCAAGGTATTGGAGCTCCTGCCCATACTTACCCTTCTGCCTACACTATGTCCTGACCTGCTGAATTCCCTCCTTGTCCTTTGGTTGGGGAAAGGGCTGCCATGCCTCCCCCCGCCCCCAAGATCCCTCAGGTTCAGGAATTCCTCAGAGATCCTATAGTGATTGGAAACCCCAGGCCCTCGGTTTACCTCTAGTTCTGGGTATCTGCTGCGAGTGAGTCAGTCCCCTGGGGTCCACTATTAAAGAGGGAGGACCTCCCTTTCCATGGAAATTCCTAGGCTGGGTCAGCCCCAAGCCACTCTGAAGAGGTCTTGGGTGGACCAAAGAGGTTATGGGTTGCATGTAGAGAGTCAAAGACCTGGGGCACTCTCCCTATCTGACATTATCGCGGCTGGGACTAGTGGACCAGAGGAGTAAGAGCCACTAGATGGAGCTGCAAACTAGTGAAGTTCCTCAGGGCCTATAAATCCCAGCTGCTCACCCGAACCAACCCCCTCCTCCTCCTCCTCCACCCACACACTTCTCCATCCCTCCTCCCTCCTCTCCATCCCTTCCCTTCCCCTCTCCTCTCCATCCCTTCCCCTCTTCCAGTGGCAAAGACTGAAATCCCGCCTGCCAGGCCCAACCCTGAGATTCCCGCTATACCTTGCCTTTCTAAAGATTTTTCCAACCTCTGGGGCCTTTCCCTATCTGTTTCTTCAATAAGAAAGGCTCTTCCCCCGGATATTGGATTCTTTTCTCGGCGTCCTCCCTCCACCTTCAAAGCTGCCAGACCACAGTTCTCCCCATGGCCGGAGCCCTTCTGAAATCTCAATTTCTTCTCCAAGAGATCTTTCCCTCTTTATTTCTCTCGTCTCCAGGTTGTATAATAATAATAATGTTGGTATTTGTTAAGCGCTTACTATGTGCAGAGCACTGTTCTAAGCGCTGGGGTAGATACAGGCTAATCAGGTTGTCCCACGTGAGGCTCACAGTCTTCATCCCCATTTTACAGATGAGGGAACTGAGGCACAGAGAAGTGAAGTGACATGCCCACAGTCACACAGCGGACAAGTGGCATGGCCGGGATTCGAACCCATGACCTCTGACTCCCAAGCCTGGGCTCTTTCCACTGAGCTAAGCTGCTTCTGCAACTTCCCCTTCAGCACTTCAGCACTCTAGTGCACTCACAATCATAATATTTATTTACTTTTCTGTTTTTCTCCTACCTGAAAATTATTTTAGTGTTTCTCTCCCTTGCTAGATTGTAAGCTCCTTGAGGGCAGGAATCATATTTACAAAATCTATGGTACTCTCCAAAACGTTTCATACACAAGCATACAGTAGGTGCTCAATAAATAGTATCAATTGACTGATCGCACCACTGGGGGAATTTCTGGGAGAATTTGCTGTTCAAAAGGACTTGGCATTTTCAGACCATCAGATACAACCTCTTCCTCCCAATTCCTCTTGCCACTTATTACCATTATCCATTATCCCTTATCATTATCCCTGATTAATTTCTCATCTTCCACCAACCCCACTTCAGCTTTACACTGACTATGAACTTGAGTTCATACACATAATAGGGTACTCACCCATTTTCCCCCTGACAATTATGTATTTTTTTTTACTTTATCATTAGACTTTAGTATCCCTCTTCCCTACTAGAATGTGAACTCCTTGAGGGCAGGGATCATGCCTGCTAAATTTATTGCATTCTCCCAAGAGCTTAGTACAGTGTTCTGTTCATAACAGGGGCAAAATAAATATTATCGATTGACTGATTGATTACTAGGTCGCTGTGCAGTTACCTCCTCCCTCCTATTTATAACACACACAGTTCCCTCCTGGAACCGATATTCTGTTGCCACATTAGAAGAGGACGTATCTCAGGCAGAGCCGGTTTCAGATTAAGCAAATGGGACAAAAGCCTCAGAGGGCTTTGGCATGGGGGCAGTAGCCATGGTTAGTCATTTGAAAGCATCGCGTGCCCTGCTGTTGAAACGGCACCTTGTGTGAAGAGGAACCAGGGAGAGGGGCAATGACTTTGAAGTAAAGAAGGAGGGTCAGGCGTTCTTCCAAAGCCATGTTCTAGATTCGGGGGTTAGGCTGGCCTTCCATAAAATATCCTTCCACACACAAACACACACACACATAGACAATTCTTCCCTGCCTCAGATGGGCCAAATGTCTGAAGCCATCCTTCTTCTTATCTTCTCTCCTCTTGCCCCACTCCCTTTGGCGCTTGGATTCGCACCTTTTATTCACCCCACCCTCAGCCCCATAGCAATTATGTACATATATATAATTCATTTATTTATATTAATGTCCGTCTCCCTCTCTAGACTATAACCTCTTAGAGGGCAGGGAGCATGTCTAACAATTCTGCTGTATTGTAATCTCCCAAGCGTTTAGTATAGTGCTCTGCCCACAATCAGTGCTCAATAAAGACATTGATTTATTGATGAATTGATCCCCGATCTGAGGTAAAAATGCATAGGTCCCCTGGGACCTTGCTGAGGTAATGAATAACCAAAGAATTGCCAGGTTATCATCCTAAGAAAGCATCTTAATCTGGCTTCTATCACATGTTCAGTGAAACTTGGATTTCCCTTGCCCGAGCCAGTCTGTAAAGAGAGGGAAGGGATGGTCACTTCCTGTCTTCACAATAAACATAGATTCTGCACATTCATTCAATCATATTTATTGTACACTTACTCTGTGCAGAGCACTATACTAAACGCTTGGGAGAGTTCGATACAACAATAAACAGACACATTCCCTGCCCACAATGAGCTTACAGTCTAGAATTTGTGAGACAGGCATTAATATAAATAAATACAAAGTTGAGACCACTCTACCAGGTGCCACACCCTGAACAGGTCCACTGACTGGAGAAACATGGAGTCAGGGTAGCCTAAAATCACAGCCCTCGTTGAATTTCTCACCGCAAAATGATGTGTCTCATCATGCCAGAATGAGAAGAAAGCAGAGAGCCCAGACTCTGGGCCCTGGGGCGGGGTTCTCCCTTGGACTGAGGCTCTGCTCCTTTGTTAAATTGAACTGATCCTCACCTCTTTGTGCCCTCCACCATGGAGTTCACCTCAATGATAAAAGCCTCATCCCATGGGAGGAGACACCTCCACGGCCAACCCCCCGAGCTACGGGAAGCAGTGAAACACTGGCCTTCCGGAGGATGACATTGGTGGAGAAATTGGACAGAGAAAGGACCTTTCTGGTCTGCATGTCCAGGGTCTCTAATAAATAAATCAGCATCATTATCATCAAGAGCACTCAGAGATCCACAAATAGAAGGGACTGGAGGAATACAAAGCGTCATTATTTCATTATTCTTTCCGAAGCGGTTTAAAGCAATCTAGTTAAATACCAAAGTTTCATCCATCCTTACTCAGCATGGGCAGATAAGACAGGTGACTGCTTCCAGGCTGCTTTAAAGGGGCAGAACCACTTCCCTGAGAGTTCTTTCCTGACAATGACCCAGGTAACCCTTTGGATGGAGCTTCCCATCAGAAATGGGATGAGTCTTGGTCCTGAGTTATTGGCATCTTTTTCCCAAATGGCCCAAGAGAGCTGCCTCCGAGAAGCTTGCCTTATATTCCCCTTTCCAGATGCCCTCTCACTTTAAAGAGGTCCTTAAAGAGTTTGTGGGCTATCGTGGGTTACCTCAAAATATCACATAACACTGCCCTTTCTAGCCTCAGTTTGAACCTGACACAGCAACTGCCATGGGGTTACGTCTTCTTCAGAGTTGGCTAGAGACATGAACTGTGACATCTCCTGGAGCTAGGTCTGGGGCAGATAAACAGACATAGGTGTCTACCTGAGAAATGGCTTTCAGGTAACAGTGAACACTCTTGGGGCTCTGAGTCAGGATGGGATTTACTTCGAGACTGAAATCTTCCAGAATTTTTCAAGAATGTGAAGGAACTCTGGAGGGAGAACCCACCCTCCCTTAACTCCCTTAATACAAAACACTCCAAAGGGGCTATTATTCACCTGAAGGGCCACTAACTTGTGACATGCATCACTTATGTCCAACTCCTGTGCCTTCAGCAATTTGTCCTTGATGGATCGTCCTTAAGCTGGGTGATTCTGCCTCTCCCTCCTTCCCTGTCCTTGACTGGGAGTTTCTTTCCGACCCCAGCTTTTGTTCAGAGGAACATTTTCAGAACCAGGAGGCCTTGGCACTGGGTTCCTTCCAAAGCTGTCTCCCCCCTCCCCTCCCCACACACCCCCACTTGGAAGAGGCTCATTTATCTTAAAATTAGTCAACCAAGCCAGGGCGGGTATTGACTTCTATTCTCAAGCCATTTCAAGATGAATTTTCCATTTCAGTTCGATAAACCTCAAAAGCGACCTCCACCAGCAACTACATAGAGAGGGACAGGCAAGAGAAAGTGTCATGGGCTGGCAGAGGTGCTGGTCCCTGAAGTGACTGTATCCAAGAAGAGGTGGGAGAGCAGAGAGAGAAATAGAGAGACTCCTACAGAGGAGGCATCGCCCCGCCCTGCCATGTCTTGTCCACTGGCTCCAAGCAGGCGGTAGACCAGAAGTTCCATTTGTTAAGGAGACTCCGTTTTCAAAGCCCCCACCTCCAGGCTGCAGGATAACTTAAGAGTTTTAAAAAAAATCAAGTTTAGTCATTCCCAATCTGTTTAGGGAGGGGATTCCCTGCAGACTGCTGTTCTCTCCTAGTGATCAATTCTGGGACAGCCACCGCTCAGTGATCCTGGTTCCGTGCAGGGATACCCGAGGAGGCTGCCACCCACCAGTCACCCCTTGCATTCCACACACTCAAAGGTGGAATGGATTTCTCTGAGGAAAACGAATAGGCTGGGGTTTCCCGGGCATATTTGGTTAGCAAGGGGCGGGGGGGGGGGGACCCCGAGTGGAAACTTTCCCCACCAACAGGGGTAAATGTCCTTTCTGACTGTTTGTTTCTCTATCGTGCGTCCGGAGGCGATGCTGTTGCAGGAATGAAATGGGAGAGACAAAGAGCAGGATGACTCCAGCTCCCAGTGGGGCAGTGGCAGAAGACAAACTCTGCTGGTGGCTGCTCCTTTGGGAAAGGGGGAATTGAAAGAAAAAAACACGGAGTAGGGAGGCGAGAAGAGAGAGAGTGGGCGGGCAGGAGAGGGAGGCTGTGTTTGTTCTACATAGACACATCCACCCCCGCACAAATCTATTTCACTCCCTTCCTCCAAAGAGGGAGACACCAGCGTGAGAGCCCATCGCTGCCAAAGCCAGAGAACTTCCCCCGCCTGCCTGTGTCGTCAGTGCAGAGAAAGCAAAGTTGGCTTAAGACTTGGTTTGCCCTGCCTGGACTATTCCACTCAGCAGCCTTCAGCTGGGCTAGAGCTCCGAGACATCAGCTGCAAGCAAGCCCAGAAAGAGGAGAGAGAAACAACGTCGGCTCTCTGGAACTGGAAAGGGATGTCTTTTTGAGGCAGCCCTCTGTGCCCGGCTCTTTCAAAACTTGGCTTGGACAGTCAGCCCCTCTTGGCCTCTTATATTGATCCGAGTGAGGATTTCCGTACTGATTTTCTGCACCCAGAATGGAGATCTAGCGTTGCCCCGGTTTTCTATCCATCCATCCCGCAAATACTTCCTTCATAATCCTGGAGAGCAAGGACACAATGGCGATCAACACTGACACCAACTTAAGAATTACTTTGAGAGAGTCGAGCTCGCCCTTGCCTCCCGAATCACAGGAGACAGAGAAACTACTGTTCGCGAGCGAGAGCAAAGATGACAAGGGGATGAAGTCCTCCAAGTCCTTCTCGATCAATCTGGCGAGCGATAAGTCCATGGAACTAGAGCTGAATGGTCACAGCCTGCCTTACAAGTCAGTGTCTGCAGGGCACCTGGAAACTGTCTCTCATTCTCCCTCCAGGCTCAGCCTGGGGCGGGCATCCTCCATCGCCACCACCTCCAATGCCCAGGAACAGGAGAGGCCCGCAGATTACCTCATCTGGGCCATCTTGTCCTGCTTCTGTCCCGTCTGGCCGGTGAACATTGTGGCCCTGATCTTTTCCATCATGGTAAGTGTTGACCCAACTCTCTGACTTCCCCCTCCCCTGCTACCCTTCTCTCCCCACCCCTGCCTTCATTCCAAGCTGAGGGCTGGACGGGGGGAACTAAGGCAGCCATTTAACCAATGCGGCAAGATTGGATCCCAGGGCAGAAAGGGAACGATGCTGTTTATTCCCTCATCCGGCAGCTGAGACTGGTAGTGTCTGGACCAACAGTCCAGGTAGGCTCCGAGATAGCTGGGGGAAGGGAACCGCTCTTTTCTTTGTTAATTGTTGTCCGCGACTGACGGATATTGTCTGGGCTTGCTCCTGCAGCCAGGCCAGAGCTTGATCTAAATCATGGTGGGTTGGTGGGGCTGGGGATGGTGAGGAGTCCCCAATCAATCTGGTCTCCAGCCTAGTCGAATCTGCCTTTAACTGGGGTGGAAACTTCAGCTCTATGCAGAGGGCTGAAGCACTTCCCATCAAATTGTTTTTCCAGAGGTCAAAGAGGAGAGTTTGGACTATGAACCACCACAGTGAGAGGCTGGGTGGATAGAGCTTGCCAATTGAGAGCCACCCTTCCCCACCCCAACCCTCAATTCCAGGTGTGCCCAGAAAAACCTCCCCGAAGTTACTCCCGGTTACCAGGACTAAGGGAGTCACAAGTAGTGGCTGAAACCTCTGGATGCACTGAAATCCAGGCTGGGCAAAGAACTAGAAAACACCCACTCGGGAGCAATCTGCAAACGGTCCTAGGGGGTGGCTGGAGGTGCTCTAATTGGTCTTCTCCACCTCTAGAATCTTGGATTCTTTGGATGAGTGCATCGATAGCAGCTCTTCAGGCAAAGATCAAGTTGCTTTTTCTTTCCTGTCTCCCTGAAAGTTGGCACAAAGCAGCTGGTCTTTATCTCACGTCCCTGGCATAGGAGCTAAGTCGGGGATTTGGGAGACCTGGGTGAACCGTTCTGAGTGGAAGATACAATCACCCAACTCCAGTGGGTGTCCACTGATGACTGGGATGAAATAAATATCGAGTCCCCTAAAGCGAGCCCTAAGCTAAGTCGAAAAATGCAGAAGCTGGGCAGGAGGAGGAAGAGGCTTCTGGGACTGAATGCCTTTTGACTTCTCATGCTTTCAAGGACCTCTCTGTCAAGTTTCAGATGAAACATTCAGAAGTGAGAGCCGGAGCTGAGTGTGCTTTCCGTCGGGAAAGAAAAACATACTTATTCTGGAAGCCGGTTGGCTCCATCGGTCCCCTCAGAGCTGTCCATGGTAAAATACGCACAGCTCAAATAAGAAAAGGCTCTTAGGCAGAGAGACCGTTTCTTGTTGTAGAAATCGTTCCCCAGGATTGAAGTTCCTTTTTCAGGTAGGGGGCTGGGAGTGGGGGGAGGAGAGGGATGAAAGGTTGGAATTAGGGTTAAAATTCCCATCAGTAAAAATAGTTCCTCAGCCTGACTCAGGGTCATGAGGAAGAGGAGCGGGGAGGAGCTTCTAAGTTTTTTCTCACTAGGGTGTGGCAGACAGTTCCAGCAGCAGGGTCAGAGAGCGGCGTGCGGCTTCTCGGCAGAAGGTGCGAGCAGACAAGATGGAGCTCTTTACCCGGGGAAGGGGTTCTTCCCCATGACCTCCCTGTCCCAAACACACAGATTCCTCCCGTGCTTCATTAACATTAACGTCTTTCCATAATGAACGGATTTCAGGGCTTCATGTCCCCAAACCTTTCAATCGTGTTTCTCAAAAGCCAAACCTTCTGAGGCACCTGAGCCCCCTCAAATCTGAATGGAGCTTTTACATCTTTTCCCTGATTAACCTCTCCTTGTCCCCACCCCATAGTCAACAACTGGCTATTTTAGCACTTCTGCACTACCTGAGCACTTGGGGACTCACACAAAATCATGACACTTATGTACCTCAGTAATCTATCCTAGTGCTTCCTCCTATTTGGAATTGATTTTAGTGTTTGTCTTCCCTTCTAGATTGCAAGCTCCTTGGAGGCGGCGATCATGTATACTAATTTTATCGCACTCTCCCAAGCAAACAATTAATCAGTGATATTTGTTGAGCACTTACTATGTGCAGAGCACTGTACTAAACAGTTGGGAGAATACAACAGAATTAGCAGATATGTTCCCTGCCTTTGACGAGCACTTAGTCAGTGCTCTGCTTGCAGTAAGTGCTCCATAAATACTATTGATTAGTGGATTGATTTGGGCTGAGAGAGGCCCTTCAGCTCCTCCTCCCCCAATGACAGGAGCCATGGATACTGGAACCAGAGGCAAAAGGCACCTCCCAAACTGGCCCAGTCTCTGGTGAAAGCAAGGCTTGGGACCAAAGCAACTTGTCAAGAATGGTTACATTCATTTTGGGGAGAAGACAAAGAAATTTAGGACTGAGGCTAGGGGAAGGGGAGGTGGAGAGGAGCACCTGAGGACGGTTTAACTGCTCCACCAACACCAACCTGCCTCCCATCTCACTGGTCCTAGGCCTCTCAATGGGGACACACCTATTTCCTGATCAGCTCTGGTCCCTTAGAAAACACTGATGTGTATCCCAGGAAATGGGAAAAAGCCCTGAGGAGGCAGGGGAGTCTCTCTGGGAAGAGGAGATGGGACTGGAAAACTGAGGAACCTCCAGGGGTTTGCCCTTCCTCTTACTCTTCTTTTGGGTCCCAGGTGGGTCCAAGTAGTCCAGAAGGTTAGGGGGGCAGTGGGTCCCAGAGGTCTAGGCCAGGTACAGGCAATTTCCACCTCTACATCTGTGTGGAAGTAACATTGGTCCAGGGGTCAAGGTCAGTGTGAGCCCTCCTGGTCTTCCCACACCCATGGAATGGAGACCCAGATCTCACCATCAGCCTGGGGATGAGGACCCTAGGGTCACCCTAGATCTAACTGACTTTGTCCAGCCCTGACCCACAAAGAGGCCCCTGCTCAATTTGGGGCCAGTGAGTTTGGGTCATCTCAGACTTCCCTATTCCTCCACATGGGAGGATCTCAGCTAACAAGACTGGAGTAGGGGGTGTTATTGAGGGACAGTGAGACTGCTTCTGGGCCTTTGGTACGTGTGACAGCAGCGTAAGGCAAAAAGCCCTGCAGAAGTCTGGTCTGGAACCATTCCAGGAGGGAATAAAACTGGAATCTGGGTTTGTTGGCAGCACTCCTAGATGATGGGCATTACCGAGCTGCCCAGAGTATCTCCCAGGGGAAGGGAAGGGAGAGGCAGGGGAAGCTCTTGGGTTTTGAGGTTTCAGTGAATTTGATAGACCAGAGCAGCTCCCTCCACCTTTGTCCGAGGAAAGGCTGCTGAACATGGGGTGGGGCAAGCCTAACTTCCCCTGTCCTCACACCCTAGGCATGGAGAATCTTATAGGTTCCATGGAGAGGGGGACCACCAGCCCACCTGCTTAACCCCCAGCCTTCAGACACAATTGTATTAAAACTATCCCAAAGAGTTAGTTCTTTATCCTAATGAAGGTTGCCTGATAAGGAGACTCTACAACCTGTTCATCCACCTATTTGTATTTAATTCCAGAAGAATTTTCCTAGACTCTAACCTAAATCCCTCCTACTACTCAGATACCAAATGAAAGTGGAACAGGTCACACAATCAGCAGTAATGAGTTTCCAAGTTTTCCTCCCTCCAATTCTCATGTGACAAAATCCTCCAAGTCTGGTTTTAATTCTTTGCCCTACATGGATGGAGGAGGGATTTACTTTGGATGGAATCCATAGGGTATCATGGGAAGACGAGTTGACCAATCTGGTCCACAGATAAGAACAGAGGGGTGGGGTGGGCTGGGCTCAGACATCACTTCTCCCTTGTGAGGCCCTACTTTGAATTTAGGACACTTTCAATTAAGAGCACCCCAATTAGCCAGCAAGAGGAGCTCAGTTTTGCCACCCCTTGAGATCCAGTCTCTCAGGCCATGGGCAAAGCATTAGTTGAGACCCAGGCCAGTTCCAGAGCTGAGAGAAGGGAGGCAAATCCGCCAGTGCACCAAGGAAAGTATTCAGGAACACATGTCCCTCCACCAACAATTTGGGAGGGGAAGAGAGGACATTGTTTTGCCTCCTCCTCCGGCCAGCTGGCAGCAGTCACTGGGTGGGCGTGGTGTGTGGGAAAGTGTCTTTGGTCTGAGCAGGCATAGGACATGGGGGTGGGGATGGAATCTGGGAGTGGGGAGGAATTCCTCAAACTTGGATCGCTGAGCCGATCCTCTCCCAAGAAGGGTATTTTCATCCGTTGCCAATCCTGGCTGACGGCACCCACCACCCATTAATGCTCAGGACAATTTGGAACCTCCTTTTTCTAAGTCTACCTTACTGGTGCAGGGACACTGTGATGCCAGGCTGCCTTCCTCTGATTAGTTGCCGGGGTTGTTCCCTCCCTCTAATTGGCTGCTGTACTTGGAGAAATGCAGGCAACTCTGTCCACACCTGGGAAGTAGAAAGAAGAAAACTGTTTTGTGTTGCAGCCGGTCTCATAAATCACCATCCCCAAACACCACTCCTTTCCCACTAGACTACATCACTTGCAGAAGGCCATTTGTCAAAACCCCGGGCTTCTGTTTTCCCCTCATCCAATCCCACTGGAATGAATTATTTCTGGAGCAAGCTCTCAGGCTCTGGTGAGCCTTCCAAAAGTCCCCATTATGCTGAAGTTGAGGAGTTGCTTTGCAGCCGCTCGACCTGGTTTGCAATAATAGTCTCCAGCAGCTGTCAGTGCTCCCATTCTGGAGAGGGGATCTGACATGTACAAATGGTCCCGGGGGCGGGACCTCTGTGAGAAGGCTGAGATTGGGGCAGGTCCCTTCATTCTTTGGAAATGGAGTGCAGGAGTTTAGAACAAGGGAAAAGAAAATCTGTGGAGTGCTTAGCCCCAGGGAACCAAACTCCCAATTCCTTGATTTAGAGTGATGCCATTGTCCACTTGGGATCCAAACATCTGCCTCTGGGGACTTTCCTGTCCTCCTCCTCCTCTTCTTTCCGGGGTCACCCTCAATAAGAGAAGCCCCTCCCCTATGTCATATGCCTTTCACACCCCGCTAAAGTCATTAAAGGGAGGGTCTAGCATTTGGGCTGCCATGACAACTCCTTAAGTTCTCAAGTATCCACTTCCTGTTGAACCTTCTCCCACTTCCGATCAATCCATTGTATTTGTTGAACACCTACAGTGTTCAGAACACTGTACTAAGCACTTGGAAGTGTACAAAAGAATAGACCTGATCCCCGCCTTCAAGAAACTTTTAACCTTTACTCCTAGGCACCTGTCCAGAGATAGGAGATGCTTTAAAAAAGGTAGTGGGTTGATAAATGTTTTTGCACTTATTTGAAAGACTGGAGAGAAACAGTAATAAGGAATTGATAAGAGATCAAACTGGGTAGTTTTCAAGGTTTACCAGGGAATGACATTCATCAGGACAAGATGGCAGGTGTTTGAATTGTCCCTCTAGCCTATAATTTTGTTTTGGGCAGGGAATGGGTCAACCAATTCTGTTGTATCATACTCTCCCAAGTGTTAAGTGCAGTGCTCTGCATACAGTAAGTGCTCAATAAATACCATCCATTGATTGATACCCTAGTGAATAAGTTTAGTATATTTTCATAATGGAACCAATTTCTGTTAAGCAGCAATTGGCTTGCTTCAAATTCTGAACTCTGTATCACAGGTGTAGGAGTAAACTCTGCCCCCAACATGTACCCAAATGGGCACTCGCCCAAACACCCGCAATGGCATGCATACATAAATATGCACATAAATGGAACATTTCCATGAAAAATGAGTTCAATAGTATTTATTGAGCGCTTACTATGTGCAGAGCACTGTACTAAGCGCTTGGGATGAACAAGTCGGCAACGGATAGAGACAGTCCCTGCCGTTTGACGGGCTTACAGTCTAATCGGGGGAGACGGACAGACGAGAACAATGGCAATAAACAGAGTCAAGGGGAAGAACATCTCGTAAAAACTGATGGCAACTAAATAGAATCAAGGCGATGTACAATTCATTAACAAAATAAATAGGGTAACGAAAATATATACAGTTGAGCGGACGAGTACAGTGCTGTGGGGATGGGAAGGGAGAGGTGGAGGAGCAGAGGGAAAAGGGGAAAATGAGGGTTTAGCTGCGGAGAGGTAAAGGGGGGATGGCAGAGGGAGTAGAGGGAGAAGAGGAGCTCAGTCTGGGAACGCCTCTTGGAGGAGCTGAGTTTTAAGTAGGGTTTTGAAGAGGGAAAGAGAATCAGTTTGGCGGAGGTGAGGAGGGAGGGCGTTCCAGGACCGCGGGAGGACGTGACCCAGGGGTCGACGGTGGGATAGGCGAGACCGAGGGACGGCGAGGAGGTGGGCGGCAGAGGAGCGGAGCGTGCGGGGTGGGCGGTAGAAAGAGAGAAGGGAGGAGAGGTAGGAAGGGGCAAGGTGATGGAGAGCCTTGAAGCCTAGAGTGAGGAGTTTTTGTTTGGAGCGGAGGTTGATAGGCAACCACTGGAGTTGTTTAAGAAGGGGAGTGACATGCCCAGATCGTTTCTGCAGGAAGATGAGCCGGGCAGTGGAGTGAAGAATAGACCGGAGCGGGGCGAGAGAGGAGGAAGGGAGGTCAGAGAGAAGGCTGACACAGTAGTCTAGCCGGGATATAACGAGAGCCCGTAACAGTAAGGTAGCCGTTTGGGTGGAGAGGAAAGGGCGGATCTTGGCGATATTGTAGAGGTGAAACCGGTAGGTCTTGGTAACGGATAGGATGTGTGGGGTGAACGAGAGAGACGAGTCAAGGATGACACCGAGATTGTGGGCCCGAGAGACGGAAAGGATGGTCGTGCCATCAATGGTGATAGAGAAGTCTGGGAGAGGACCGGGTTTGGGAGGGAAGATGAGGAGCTCAGTCTCTCTCATGTTGAGTTTTAGGTGGCGGGCCGACATCCAGGTGGAGACGTCCTGGAGGCAGGAGGAGATGCGAGCCTGAAGGGAGGGGGAGAGGACAGGGGCGGAGATGTAGATCTGCGTGTCATCAGCGTAGAGTTCTACCTTGTAGACTGGCTACCCAAGGAGATAAAAGCTTGTTTATGACTGACAGGGCCTGATTGGCCCCTACAGTGAGTCTATTGGGCACCCCCAAGTTGGGAAGGGTGTTCTTCCAACTGAGGGTACTTTTTGAGGATTTCTTCAAGGGCAGCAGGAGTGATCTCTTCAGCTAGTTCTTCCTCAACCCTCCAGCTCCCACACCCTTGGAGTCCAGGAGACTAAGGCACAGATCAAGTTCTTTTTTTTTCAAAGTCAACTTGGGACTAGGTGCCATTGAAGGGAGAAAGGAGACAGAGCACTAAGTGAAACTAATGTGCCCTTAATAATTACCTTTATTAGCAATTACCTTTATTAGCAACACTTCCAGTGTTCATTCACAGCAGAAGGAAATGACTGTCAATTAAAATTAAGTGGGACTGTTACTGTTGAATTACCTGCTTAGCACTGAGGGTCTGAATGCACCTAATTATGTTGGGCTGAGGCCAAGATGAGCAAGTGATTTAGAGCACCTTGTGAGGGTAAAGTTCTTACCCAAATGGCCTAATAATAATAATAATAATGTTGGTATTTGTTAAGTGCTTACTATGTGCAGAGCACTGCTCTAAGCACTGGGGTAGACACAGGGGAATCAGGTTGTCCCACGTGGGGCTCACAGTCTTAATCCCCATTTTACAGATGAGGGAACTGAGGCACAGAGAAGTTAAGTGACTTGCCCACAGTCACACAGCTGACAAGTGGCAGAGCTGGGATTCGAACTCATGAGCCCTGACTCCAAAGCACGTGCTCTTTCCACGGCGCTACCAATGTGTCCCAGGCCTGACATCCTTTAGAGACAGCCTATTTGGATCTTCCCACTGCCGATAGTCTTCACCCTTCCCCATCACCCGGATTTCCTGTCTGGGGACAGAACTCAAGGATTCTAATCCCAACTCTGCCACCTGTCTGCTGAGAGAACTTGGGCAAGTCACTTCACTTCTCTGTGCCGAGTTACCTCATCTCTAAAATGGGGATTGAGACTGTGAGCCCCACGTGGGACAGGGGCTGTGTCCAACACTATTTGCTTGTAGCTTCCCCAGTGCTTAGTACAGTGTCTGGCACATAGGAAGTGCTTAACAAATACCATTATTAGAGCTCCCAAGCTGTCATTGGGGATAAGTGGTTCTGAGGGGCGAGATCAAAAAAAGCCAGCAATTCCACAGGGGCCATGCAGACAAGTCCCCAGAGTGGGAGACAACCAGACACTCCCAGTGAGGCCTTTGGACTCAGTAAATCTGGGCCACTGGCCTGGCGAGCTCCATCCTGAACCTTCAGAGTCCTCACAAGAAAATGGGGGCTCAGAAGAAAGACTCTCCCTTCCAAATAGGGCTGATCAGGGCAATTTCTATAAATGGACTGGAGGGGAGAATAGGTGGACAGTGATACCGTCTAGTGAGGTGGCCAGCGTCCCTGGTTCCTCAGGCCGGGACATGGCACTTCAAAAGGAGGTGTGAAGGAAGCCGGGGGAGAGACAGACTTCTGGAAATTGTTCACGAGCACACTGGCTTCAGGCTTATTCTCCTGCAAACTGCCCCATATTCCACAGCCTTTGCGGTGAAATAAAAAGCTTGGAAGGGAGTGGGGCAATCTCAGAAAGCTCAGTTGCAAAGCAAACTAGTTCAGAAGTGTATAGCTCAGATTCCTGATTGCTGCTCCCCACACCCCACCCCACTTCTGTAATCAGATTTCCCCACGGTGCTGTTGCCTTTGCCTTCAGTAAATCTCTCCCGCACACTTGCCAAAGCAATAGGAGGGCAGAATATGACCTCCAACCCTAGAGCTCTGCTGTATGTGGACTGTGAATTTTAATACAGAAACAAGTGTCAGCCACAGAGATGACAAGCATCCACAGGGGATGAGTCAATCCTAGTTGGAGAAATGGCTGAATGCTCAGTAGCCCTGGCATCTGTGTTTGATTTGTAAATCAATGGAGTACTAGACAGAGTCCAGGAAAAATTCCCCCTCTCTCTCCTCTGTCACCTTCAGGTTGCTACTTGGAAGCCCCCAAGGAACTTCCTTCCCCTTTCCTGTGGTATCTCAGAATTTCCCAGAGAGATTCTATATGGACACAATTCTCTCTCCCCCCGACCCAATACGAGGAAATACAGTTCACCTCAGCAGTGGGGACAAAACAACTGGAAACCAGTGGCAAGTAGAGTGGAGGCACTGTGCAGCCCATCCTTTGCCAGTCCAGAGGTCCCCCTGTGGCAAGACACTAAGATCAGAGCAATTATGTTCAGCATGAGAGACCCAGGGATTCTGGAGGGGAAAATCTAGGGGCTGGAGGAAAGAGAATCACTTTCCATTAAACTTTCATAATGCTCTATATCACCTGACTGGCTCCCTTGTGAACGGTAGTGATCCAGGTACAATGTTGAGGGGAGAAACTCACCACCAGACCTGTTCTTTAATTCTAGAGAGAGGGATTCTTCTCCCAGGCCTGTGCTTTAAGCCTAGGTCTCAGAGGGAGAAGGGAAACTCTCTCCAGGGAGTTTCCAGCTCCTTAATCATTGATTATTTATCCAGCTCCTGCCAGAGCAGGTACAATGGGACTTGGCATTCCAGGGAGAGATCCATCCCAAAGGGCTGATGGAGAGTATCTTTTAGGGAATCCCATGTGGCAGGACAGGGACATGAACCTGTTTTTTAAACTGCCGGGACTCTTGGGGTCTCTGCAGATTCTTTTACATAAATTCCTTACCACGTTCCCAAGCCTCCTAATGCCAGGAAATTAAATAAATAATTGGTGTTCTCTCTCTCTCCTCTTAGCTGATGGAAGATTTCTCCCTCCCGCCACCTTCAAAGCCTCCAATGCGGATTTCCTCCAAGAAACCTTCCCTGATTAAATCCACTTTCCTTTTCTCCCTACTGCATTGTCCTGACTTGCTCCAATTTTTCATTCTCCCTCCCAGGCCCACAGAACTTATGTACTTATCTGTAATTCACTGATTTATATTAATGTCTGTCACCCTTCTAGACTGGAAGCTTGTTGTGGGCAGGGAATGTGTCTTTATATTGTTCTCTCCTAAGTGTTTAATACAGTGCTCTGCACACAGTAAAGATGATGGACTGACTGACTCTCTCCCCTACTGAGCTGCCCCAGTGATACAGGTCTCAACATTACAGCTTTACCCAGGCTACCAAAGCCTCCTAGATCTGAACAAGGACTGCTAGCCACTCCCCCTCACCCAATCTCCTCTCTGATTTTATTTGCTTTCCAGTCGAGGAACAGTAGAGAACAGGGAGATATGGACGGGGCTCGGAGGCTGGGCCGCCTGGCGAGATTACTCAGCGTTGTCTCCATCATCCTGGGAATCCTCTTTATTGTGATCTACTGTTCTGTCAACTTTGCAGGTAAGCCTCCCCCTAGCCAGGCAGTGGTAGCCTTCCTCTCAATGAGGCTGCTGACTTGGAAGAATGGAAAAGAAAGAGTCACTTTGGATGGCAACCGGGAGAATGTGTTTGCATTCCCAAGAATCTGTTAGGGAACTCCAGAGACCGGGGGATGACAAAAACACTGGTTCAACTTAGGGATTTTCTTGCCTGCCTGGGAAACACTGAATCCTAAGGGTAAGAATTCAGTCCAAAAGCACCACCTCTAGAATGGGCTGATTTTTCGGGGATTGTCTTGGGCTTGCAAAGTCCCAGAATGATGGATCACCAGGGTCAGATAGTGGTATGGTATTCATAGGCATAATAACATACTTTGAGGTTAGTTGCCTTTTCTAAGGGGCTCAATTCTTTCCACCCCTTTGTGCCAGGAAGGAAGTTAAGAACATACCCTTCAGGCACAGAGGCAAGGGAAGCCTCAAACCACTCCCCTGGCTCCAGGCTTTTCCTCTTGAGCCCAGCTCAGGGTTGGAAAGGTTCCCCTGTCTCCTAGAGCCGAGAACCTCCTTCTCCAGATGAGGACAAGTAGAGAGCAAAGTTGTAGGGAAAAGGTAGGAATGGGAGGTGAAGGATGGGACTTTTTCCTCAGGGGCCCAGATGAGGCTTTCCCCCTATAGACTCATCCTGTTTTCTGAGCTGCCATCAGCAAAATGAAGAATGTCTATTCTTGTCCAAACACTGGCCTTGTCCTGCAGGCTGTGCCATGTTCCTTTTGGGCTGCCTACAGACAATGTGGCCCCCCCATCCAAAGCTGTTTTGCTCCTGCGGTGAGAGGAGTAGGGGTGGGAGAAGGGCAGTAGCTCTCCTCTTCACCGGGAAGTCCCCCGAAGCCTGGCCAGTGGCAATTTCCTAAATCAGGGATGGATCGGGGGGACGGTCCCAGGCTTTGGCTGCCTAGTCTGCCTCTCAGCCATCTTCAAGGGAAGGACGAGGTGGAGAGGGATGTAGGATGCACAAGTTTGTTTTTTGCTTTTTTTAATGGTATTTGTTAAGCGCTTACTACGTGCCAAGCACTGTACCAAGCACTGGGGTAGATACAAGTTAACCAGATTGGACACAGTCTATATCCCACAGAGGGCTCATGTTCTTAATCCCCATTTTATAGATGAAGTAACTGGGGCACAGAGCAGAGAAGCGACTTGCCCAAGGTCACACAGCAGACAAGTGACGGAGCCAGAATTAGAGCCCAGGTCCTTCTGACCCCCAGACCCTTGCTCTATCCACTAGGCCATGCTGATTCTCTAAGGAAGTTCAGCCCTTCCTCCCGGGGTGGCTCCCTCTGGCTCCGAGCCAGCCGGGAACACACCCGGTGACCCTTTCATGCTGCTGTTCTTGGGGTCACCATTCCAGGAGGATACAATTTTCCACCTGGGCCCAGCGCAAAGCCCAGTAGGAGCCACAGGAGTGGGGCAGGGGAGATAGGTCAGATTAAACCAGCCCATGAGCCATATTTTGCCTTCTGCTGCACCAGCTGCCTGCAGGAAGGTAAGAAATCAGGGAAATAAAAGTTCTCCAATTACAGAGCTGTCCCTTCCACTTAGAGACTGGGAAAAGGCCAGCTAGCCCTGGAAACGAATCTAATTCCCCCAGTCCAGCCTTATGACTGACTCTCTTCTTCACTTCCAGTTGTGAAAGGGAAGAATTAGCCTGAGAGCCCAGCTGGCAGAGGATGGTGCCGCTCAGTCTCCATTTTGTTTTGACCCAGCTGCAAGAAGATCCAATTTAGATGGGGCCTCCCCCGACATCCCGGCCGCGGCTTTTCAGAAATACATTCCCAGGGAGCGCATGCATTACTCCCCAAGCTCTCGGGAAATGATTTTGAACCTGGAAACCATCGAACTCCCCAGAGCAGAGGCTGGGAAAGGGGCTCGCATTCCAGGGAGGGGAATTGGAGAAAAAGCCACCCGGGGAACTTAGACCTGGTGGAGAAGACAGTACTGGGGGAGGGGAGAAGGGAAAACAAACCTATTTAAAAAAACCAAAAAAACTGGAGAAATCATTCAGAAGTGAATCACTGGGGAGTTTCGTGGAAACCTAATGTTTTCGGCACAAATTTCTGGGGTGTTTTTTTTGTATCAGCAAGTAATTTGTCTCTACCAAGAAGCTGAAACTGCCATAGGGAGAAGAAATCTGAACCCCAAGCAAGGAAGGCAAGAAGTACCAAGTCACAGAGAGCAGCATGAGACTCTCTGCAGCTCGGTCAGCAGCGAGAGGTGACGGACTTTTTTTGTATTTTTGATGAAAAAAAAGATGACCATTTGCATGCGTTTGCCACATCTTCCCACAACCAATGCTACAAGCTGTTTGGGCAGGGGCAGCGTTGAAGAGCTGGGAGCAATGTGGCTGATGCAGAAGGGGATCCTGGGTTAGCCAGAAAGTCCCCCTGGAGTGGGGCTTGGAAAGCTGGTAATATGTCATCTTTTTACAGATCCCTAACCAGGCTAAAGTTTCAGTAAAATGAAGGCAGCCTTCTGGGATCCTCATTAGAGGCAGACTGGTTTTGCCAGAAGATATCCATAAAGTTATTTGGCTTGGAAAAAATTTCTCTTAGGCTTCAGAACTTGCTTTGATTCCTTCCATGTTTTCTAGCATCCTTCCTTTTCCCTCTCCACCTCCTCATCTCCAGCTCTTAGAGTCCTTCATAGGCTTCAGTCCAACCTCCGTGTCCCAAATCCAAATGATCTGCAGGCTGAGCCAGCTCCACACTTGGCCCAGTTTGGATGGTTCCAGAACTCCTGCGAGCCCCCTTCCTCGCTCCTCAGGAAGGATAGGCAGGGATCAAGGAGGAAGGGGCACTGCCCACATGTGATTGGTGGATTTCTGGTCTCTGTGGATTGCTGGGTCAATGATCTTGGAATATGGAGAACAGCCCCCTCAAAAGAGAAGCAGGGATGCACTTCTGGGCACACCCTGCTCTTGGCTGGACCTGGATGTTAGGATCCTGGGGCTCAGCTTGGACCCAAATCCAGGACTGGGAATATCAGACCCATAAAGGGTTCTGTATTTTCCCGTTTCCCACAGGAGGAGGCAGAGTACCAGCCCCAGATAAACCCCGACAGGCAGCATCTCCCAGAAACAAAGCCCAAAAGCAACGTACCGAAGGGAATTCTGAATTCTGGCCCACGTCTCACTTTCCCTCATTTTCGAGGTAGGAATTCTTTGCCTTTAGGGTTTACTGTTCATGAAGTGCCAGCATATTGCTCCCAGCTTCCCCATGTTTCCCAGGGACCATCTCTCTCCTGGTCTTTCTGGCTCCTTTGAGGTAAACGTCTCCCTTCGCCCAGTGGCTGGTCCTTGACCTGGCTTCTGCATACTGATCTTCTATCACAATCCTCTGCTGTCTGGATATTAAATTATGCAGTGGCCTCTCCCGGAACTGACCGAAGTCATGAAGGTGATTGGGTCCCATCACCCCAGTCGGCCTACGTTCTCTTTACAGAGCTACTAGAGCTCCTAGCTGAAGGGGCCCCAGTAGGATAATTATATCTTCAACTGAGGCCTTGGCCTTTGGTACTGAGTTTATGATGCTCTCGTGGCTGAAAGGCCCCAACTGTTAACCAAAGTCCCTAGTGTTGCTCAGAACTTGGCATTTGGTATTCCTTTTCCTGTTGTAGCCTTTTCATTATTTCCCACTCTGCACTTGTAACTTTCCCAGAATGTCTCTCTCAGGCTCATTATCTCCCTCCTGACATTCTTAATGAGAATAAGCACTGGCTCCTCATGCATCTTTCCGTCCCATGCTCACTGGCTTACCCTCTGGAGACTGCTGAGCAACACAGAAAGGGTGCCAGACAATACTGTGGCAGGCTGTTCTGGGGGGGCAGGCAGAGAGGAAAGGGGAGGCCACCCAGCGAGCTGTTTGAAAGGGGACAGTAATTCTCCAGGCAAGGCCCTGGCAAACAAGTTAAAAATTCAACCAGGCCACCCTGGTTCCCCCAGGGATCAATAAGAATGAAAATGAATTTAGTTGGCATGTAGTATGACTCACCTGGCAAAAGTGGTGACTTGACCAGGGTGAGGGAAGAAAGGGTTCTCAGCCATGACTCTGTCAGGGAGCAAATGATAGTTATAATTATAACAATACAACAACTTCAGTGCCCCAGCCTGAAAAATGAGCTTTGAGGCACCTGGGTGGATCTCCTCTGGGTGAATTCCTTAATATGCAGTGCCTCATCCCCCTCTGCCTAGGCATCTGGCAGTGTCGAACCATGACTGTGTGTACTCTGGCTTAACGGGGACACTTGAGCCAGGCCCTGTGCTCTGGAGAGTCAATCGTAATTACTGGGCATTTACTACGGGCAGAACGCTGCACAAAGTCCTTCAGTTGAATGGAGGAAAAAGTCAAGGTCCCTGCCCTCAGGGAGCTTACGATCTAATAGGGGAAACAGGCAGGTAAAATTATTTACAGTTAAGAGGAAAAAGAGGTACCATTAGTTATACAATAGAATGAGAAGCAGTGTTGCCTAGTGGAAAGAACACAGGACTGCGTTCTAATCCAGACTCTGCTACCTGTCTGCTATATGACCTTGGGCAAGGCGCTTAACTTCTCTGGACCTCATTTACCTCATCTGTTAAATGGAATTAAGACTATGAGCCCCACTTGGGACATGGACTGTGTCCAACCTGATTAGCTTTGTATCTACCCCAGCATTTAGTACAGTACCCGGCATACAGTAAGCACTTAAATACCATAATTATTATTATTATTATTACTGCTAGTAATAATAACAATAATAACAAATACCACTAAAAAAAGGAAAGCTGTTTGAATGACTAAGTAGTAGAGTATGTCGATCAGTGTGTATATAAGTGTTAGGAAATTAGAAGGGAAAGACCTCCTGGAAGAGGTGGGATTTTAGGAGGGTTTAAAGTTGGTGAGTTTATCGTCTGGAAGGATTGAAGAGGAGAAGATTTGGTGAGGAGAGATAAGGAGTCCTGATCTCTTCTCCTACTTGACCTCAGGCAGTTGTTCCTCATCTGAGAGGGTATTGGCCCTGGCCCTGCCCCTCCCTTGAACATTAGACCACAGTGGATCCAGGAACATGGGGACACTGGCCCTAACTCTTGGCATCTGGAATGTAACTGAGGGAAGGACCTGTCCTGGCAGGAGAAGAAGTTTGATGAGCAGGGTCAGGACATCTGTTCTCACATTCAGATGGAGGCTGGGATCCCATGGATGTCAGTTTTGTTGTTGTTTTTTGTATTCCCCTCCCCATGCCCAGGCAAGTTCCCACCAAGCCTGTCCTCGGGATTTTGGTCTCCCTCGGCATTAACCTCAGACAACTGCAGCACCTTCAGTTTTAGGAGTTGAGATCAAGTTGAAGAACCGCGACTCTTATTCAGCTAGACAAGGAGCAGGTGGAGAGCATAGGCATTATTTTCTCTAGGAGCAACCCTGGCTGGAGCCTTTGAGACCAATGAGAGGTCATCAGCTGGGGCTGAAATATTTCGATCATTCATTTCCCTTCCTAGCGTCACAAAAACAGAGTCAAGAGAGGAGATTCGGGCAAGAAATAATGGGACTCTCAATCACGAGAAGGCTTTCTGGTATCCTGGGATCACTCAGTCACAGAACCTTAGTCCTGGGAAGGACTGTGATGACATTATCCAGCCTATCCCTCTATTTCTAGACTGGGGTTCCACATCCCAAGAGATAAGACCAGAAGAGAGAGACAAATGGCTGTTTCTAGCTATAAAATATTTTGACATGTTCGATTCACATGGGAATGAATGATGTTGCAAATTCACCTCCTTAATTGTCAGTTTGTCACATGTGTGCATGTGTGCACACACAAACATACACACACCAACGTATTTAAGTAGATGAATACAGACAAACATGTGAGCAGCCAGGCTCCACAGCGACATGGAAGGGGAGACCAGAGGGAGAAGAATGAGAGGGAGGAATTCCGTTGTATTCTACCCACTCTGTCGTACTGAACCCTCTCAAGCTCAGTATGGTGCCCTGCGTTCAATAAATACCATCGATTGACTGAGGAAATGGAGATGAAGCTTTGAGGACAAGCAAAAATTCAGTATATAGACTACCTTTCAACTCTTAAGACATAGAACATTTCTAAAATTCTCTGTAAAGGAGAAAACACTGATATTCTCCTTAGAATAGCCTTGGAGAGGAGCAAAATCACCGCTGTCTGAATGATGAGTGTCCAGGTAGGGAGGAACTAGGGTAATGGTTCTCCTGGGGACTCATCCACAACTCTGAACTCCTCACGCCCATCTGCTGGGCACTGAGGCAGGGAAACTGCAACCAGTGCTACAGGGTGGTCAGCTTGGCTCCTGAGCCAGCAAACACATGGGGCATTTGAATGAGCGTGAGTTCAACCAGATGAGATTTTCAGGCCACGTTGATCACTTGTTCCAAAAGGACTGAGAGTTCACACCAAAGCTGACTTCCTTACAGTCTGAGATGGAATCTCCCCTCTGTTCACAAACACCTGATGTGGATTAGAGCAAACTCGAGAGGCCAAACCAAATTAATGTAAAGGCACATTGGTGATGGTAGTGAGGTATTGGTGTTTACTGTGGAAAAGACCTGGTCCATTTCACCAGTGGCTACCTCAGCAGGAGCTGATGCCCAGTTGCTCCTCCTAGGTGTCATTATATATCTCAAGGAAGAAATTAACCGCCCAGAATGCAGAGCTCTCCCAAGATCAGGCTAGTTTCTGCCAGCAGACTAAACAAACTCCCCTGACGCCAGGCCATGGGTGGAGCTTCTGGGATGTCACTCAGAGACGGGGCTAGGGAGAGGAGCAGAAATGCAGCTTCAAAGGAGGCTCCCCCCACTCCTCACCTCTCTTCCTGGGGAAAGTGCTGGCCTAGGGCTCCTTCTCCCCCAGTGTCAATCAGTCCACAAGAGAAGCATAAAGACTATATTTCCCCCACTCACCCTGCCCCAATCACGGTCTCCTCTGTGCTTCGGAACTTCATTCACTCTGCTCGACCTTAGTTCTGTTCTGTCCATACCACAGAGCTCCGGATTCAGCTCCCTCTCCCTACGGTCAGCATGGCCCTTCCACCGGCTCGCTCCGGCCTGGAGGGAGGGGCTGCCCCCCTGAGAGCATCCCATTCCCCCACGGATGCCATGTCACTCCTCACAAACTGCATGAACACGTCCGATGTCGGCTTGTGGCCTCGCAGCCAGTCTGTTTCCTTTTTCAGCAGGATGACACGGTGTATTCTCCATCCTTCCCTTTGTATCTCTTGGCATGGAAAAAAATAAAATTGAACATGCATGGTCAAGCACAGGGCTCTTTGTGTGGCTTGAGACACTCCCCAAGGGAAACAAGGGGCAAGGGAAGTCTAGGCCTGGGCTTGGGTACAACAAATGGACAGGAAAATGGAGAGGGGAGGGATGTTGTGAGGGGAGTGACCCCATCCCAAGTGGGAGGGCTTCTTTTCAGGACACTTGAGCCCAGACAGTGGGCTGACTCTGGCAATTAGTTATCCCATGGGACCTTAGTTCCAAAAGGAGTTACTAATGGGGACTCAGAAAGAAAGAACTGACTCACCTGACAGACTGGCTAATGCTTCACTGAATCATACTCTTATGGTTGTAAGATTCCTCAAGGTGCTTCTGGGCCCATTGTCATTAAAGCCAGGCCAGTCTGCACACAAATCTAATAGCAATAATAATAATAATAATGTTGGTATTTGTTAAGCATTTACTATGTGAAGAAAACTGTTCTAAGCGCTGGGGTAGATACAGGGTAATCAGGTTGTCCCACGTGGGGCTCACAGTCTTCATCCCCATTTTACAGATGAGGTAACTGAGGCACCAAGAAGTTAAGTGACTTGCCCACAGTCACACAGCTGACAAGTGGCAGAGCTGGGACTCGAACCCATGACCTCTGACTCCCAAGCCCAGGCTCTTTTCCACTGAGCCACACTGCTTCTCTAATAATTACAATATTTGCGTAGGGCTTACTTGAGTGCTGAGAACTATGCAAAACACTGGAGAAGGAACAGGAAAAGCATAATGGGGCTCACAGTCTAAGAGACAGGGCAAACAGGTATCTAAGCTATATTTTACAGATAAGGAAACGGAGATATAAAGAGGCTAAGTGACTTGGCCAAGGTCACCCAGAAGGCCAGCTGGAATTACAATCCAGGTCTCCTGATTCCTATACCCTTGCTCTTTCCACGAAGCCACAAAATGTGTTCAGAAAGAGTCAGGCCTCGACTTATTCTTCAAAATAGTTCCTTAAGATGTGGCTCAAACTACAATTGTACATTTAAGCAAGGGGCACCAATTTTTCATTTTGAGTGGGGACTCAAATTTGGGGGTTGGGCACTGTGAGTTGAGGAGACAAAGGAGGAAGAAGTGAAGGGGAAAGGAAGGACGGAATAGGAGCCCTTGGAGCCCTTCCTTCTTCACCCTGTCACTTCTGGCCCGCTCGAGGCCAGAGCCTTATGGCTTAGTGGAAAGAACATGGGCCTGATAGTCAGAGGACCTGGATTCTAATCCCAGCACCATCGTGTGCCTGCTGTGTGACCTTGGGCAAGTCACTTCACTTCTCTGTGCCTCCATTACCTTATCTCTAAAATGGGGGTTCAATACCTCTTCTCCCTCCTACTTTGGTACTTTGATGTGAGCCCTGTGTGGTGAAGGGACTGTGTCTGACCTGATGATCTTGTATCATCCCCAGTGCCAGTGCTTAGAACAATTCTTGACACATAGTAAGCACTAAACAAATACCATTATCATTATTATTATTAATACTATTAATGAGGTTCCAGAGCTGGATATGAGACGCTCCCTTTGCTCCCTCACGATTTCACGCTACACAGGACCACACATTTCTACTGTTATGACATTTCCACAGGCCCGAGTTCCAACTTCCAGCTTATGCCAAGTCCCTGCTGGTGTCCTGAGAATCCCAGCCCCAGTTTGCACCATAAGGACCCAAGCCCACACTGCATAGATTTCAGCCTGTGTCCAGCCCCTGTTTGCACCACAGAGACCCCGACCCCAATTCACACCGCAAATACCCTGACCCTCATCCAGCTCCCATGAAGACGCTGGCCCAGCTAGAAGGGGGCAAGAGGTGTTGGAGCAGCCTGGTTCTGCTGTCCTTTCTGCCCTAAAAATTGAGGGGGGAAAGTTATTGGCATCTCCTTTTACAGGGCCAGGCCATGGTTCTCACGGCCTCAGCAAGTGGGCCCCTATACGTAAGTCGTCAAGCCACCTTACTTCACCCAAAATGGATTTGGGAATGTGGAGTTGAGAAACATTCAGCTGATAACTAGGGTCACTGGTCTTGGGATATGGCCCTGGGTAACTGAACATCTAGACAGGTTCCTAGGGGGATGGTCAGTACACAGACACAACCACATTTCTTCTGGGCACAATTAGGTACACTGAGAGGAGGATGAAGCACCTCTTCCAACCCTGCTGAAGAAGACAACCAAAGTGAAGCAGCACCTGCTCAAACTTTGGGGGATTAAACACTTAGCGGTCAGTTCCCAGCCTGACCTGATGAGAAATGACCCCCAAGCCACAAGGCGGACAAATCCTTGGACCATTTAAATGCCTCAGGACTTCGCTGAAGGGCATGGGAGCGTGGGCGAGTGAGAGGGTGGAGTGCAAGTGGATTCCTCAGAGAAGCAGGAGGTTGGGGTGGGAGGTGGGGGAGCCGGGGGGAGTTTGCCAAACCCAAACTGGCCTCGGGTTTCAATGGCTCAACTGGGTTCCGTTGAGTCCTTGACCTTTGCCTTCCTGAGTGCTGGGTTTGGAGACGCTTCCATGAAAAGCTCGGACTGCCTGGCAGCTGTCTCCATCAGCTTCCTGGAAAGGGTCCCATACCTCCCACAACAGAGTAATTAATACAGCCAGGCAGAAGCCAATGCTATCAGAGGGCTGCGTCTCTGCCAGAGAAAGGGATTCCAGAAGATGACAAGTAGCCAGATCATGTCTCCCTGCCAGCCTCTCCCATCTCAGGGAAGTCCCAGTCAAGCCCCCGCCCACCCTTGGAGCCATTTTGTCTCCACTGGGGAAAGCACTGATGTCATTTGTCAGTTACTGCAGCCACCAGGACCTACTGAGCAGGAGCAGGCTGAAAAGCAAGATAAAGATGTGGCCCGGTGGTCTGGACTCTGAGTTCACAACTCTACTCTGCCCTTGTTTGGGCCAAATTAAACTAGTTGCACCTGGGCCTCGTTCCTTCGCCTGACCTACTTCTTGGTATGAGCCTAGGGTTCCTGGCAAAATTCCAGGTGTCCGAGAGAAGCCATGTTATCTCAGGTCTCTGGTGAGTCTTCCCAGCCTTACCACCAACTCTGCCCCCTTATCCTCGGTGATCCACTACCCAGAGCAAGTTGGAGGATGAGTTGATTTAGAGGAGGGAGCCCAGAAGTGATGCCCTGATGGGGTATGAGGGAATGTGGAGATTCACTTGCTTCACGTGCAGGAATAAGAAGCCTCAGCTCCGGGTGAGACTCATGAAGCTACAGTCAATTCTGCCATACTGCATATTTTCTTTGCACATTTCGGAATGAGTGTGGTTAGGGAATTAAGGAATGTTCTGTAGTCTGTAAGCTCCTTGTGGGCAGTGATTGCATCCACCAACTCTAATATATTGTACTTACTGTGTGCAGAGTACTGTACTAAATGCTTCAGAAAGCGCTTCATGCGAAGCAGAGTGGCCTAGTGGAAAGAGCATGGGCCTGGGAGACAGAGGACCTGGGTTCTAAATCCGGCTCTGCCACTTGTTTGTGGTCTGGCTTTTGGCAAGTCACTCAACTTCTCTGGGCCTCAGTTTCCTTGTCTGAAAATGGGAATTAAATCCTACTTCCTCCTACTTAAACTGTGAGCCCCATGTGGAAAAGGGATCCTGTCCAACCTATTATCTTGTATCTACTCCAGTGCTTACTACAGTTCTTGGCCCACAGTAAGTGCTTAATAAGTACAGTAATTATTAATTCTTAGAAAGTGCTCAATAAATACCACCGATTGATTGTTCTCCGGGCACCTCATGTCTAGCCAGATAGAACAAAATACGTTGTTTGGAGAAACAGCTGGGCACAGCATGCAGAGATGGACACCTGTGAACAACACAAAATGAGCTACCCTTAACGTGGAGTTTGTCAGGAACATATCCCCCACCTTAGCGAAGAACCGACCATTTGCATCTATACATATAGTTTTAGCCAGGATAAAGGAGTTGCATTCATTCTTTTTAATTTGAGAATTGCAGTTCACTGGAGTGAACATAAATTTAAACTTGTATAAACCAATTTGAATGAGGATAGACAGTTTGATTACTCTGTGCCTAGCATTCATTCTAGTTGCAAATGTCACGCAATATTTCATTTCATTATATAGCTGACAATTTAGCAAAGAAAAATGGGATTGGGCCTCTTTATCTTGGGCCGCATGTATAATAGATAACCAGAGGAATCCCGGTGAATAGTGACAAGTGAGAAACTCCTTGGCCATTGGGAGAGCTAGGCCCGACGACTTTCGGGCCCATCACCCGTTGCACTGTGGGCGTTTGCCTCTTGCTCTTTGCTGGCTCTAAGCAGAGGCAAAAACAGGAAAGGAAATGGGTTGTCCTAAGGGTCAGCTCTTATTTGAGCAGTTCACCAAATGAATGAAAGTGCAGGGAGACAATAACCACTCGGGAGCCTTTTAAGTCAAGCTTTGCAATACATTAATGGAAAGCATCACAACAGGATTAAGTGAGAAGTGACTGGGCGGAGCATCCATCAGCTTAAACCTTGTGAATATTTGATATTCTGCCTCCGTGTGAGTCTCCCTTTAGTTTCAAGCCTCTGCTGGTTGGTCATTAAATGCCAGGGAGGAGACGAGGGAGGATTGAGACTTGGAGTCATTCTCTCCAACGTATCCCCATTGCCCCCATTAGGACAACTCACCGTGGTTTTGCTCAGGAAAAATTTACTGGGCAATTGAGTGTCACAGTGGGAGTGGTTAAGCCGACGCGGGAATACCAGTCCCTTGGTAACTCTTTGTCTGCCTTGATTTCTCCCCCTTTGGAGAGGAAATACCAAGATTTTTCCTCTCTGCTCCCTAGGTATCTTTGGGAATATCGTACAGATAGTCCCATGGAACCAAGAAGCTATCCTAAGGGAGAAGGCTAGCTAACAACCCAATTTTGTAAGCTCCGACCCAGTCTCAGCTTAAAGCTGAACATCTTATCAGAGGGCCCCTCCTCTGGGAAAAATTTTAATTACTTTGAACAGAGTCTAGTGGCCCCTTCGAATGAAAGGCAGACAGGGGTAGGGTGCAAGGATCACAGTGCTGGGAACTGGGGGCAGCAGCCATCATGGAGCGGCGACTGGAGAGTGTCAATTTAGGGGAGGTTGGGAGAGGAACTGTGGAAAGGCTGAAGAGATGCTTGACTCACCATCAACACCACCACCAGCACCTGGTCTCCCCACAGCCTCCCGGCTGCTTCTCCCCAAAGCTCTCCAAACCCTTCTCCCTAGTCCCCCAGTCCTTCGTCCTTCTAACCCTTTCCAGAGCCTTTTGAATACCCAGCTCTTTGGAAAGGAGCCAAGTCCTAGAGCAGAGAATGGCAGTGGCAAGTTTTTTACGCCCATTGTGGCCTAAAAAGAGGATCCTCAGTTACCATGAGCCATAAAGACAGATCCGATTGCCCCCACTACTGATTAGTACATATTCTTTCATTAACTGAAGCCTAAGCCAATTTCTTCCTAGCACCCGCTAGTGCCTGGGGAGTCAGTGGGGGCAGCCTTAATCAATTTTATTTAGCATTCCTGTGGCAAGTGGAATGTTCATTCCCTCTAGTTTCTCTCTCCTGGGAGTTATTTCTTACCCCAGGACCAGGTGGTAGGCTCTTTAATTATGGTACTTATTTTTTATGATATTTATTAAGCACTTATTATGTGCCATACAATGCGCTAAACAAAAGGCAGATAAAAGATAAGCAGATCAGGAAGAGTCCCTGTCTCATATGGAATTCACAGTTTAAGAGGTAAGGAGAGCAGATAGCCTATCACTATTTTTACAGGTGAAGAAGTTGAGATAGTGAGAAGTGACTTGTCCAGGGCTACATTGCAGATGGGAGGCCAAGCTACGATTAGAGCCCAAGTTTCCTGGCTCCCAATCCCTAGTTGGTTTACTTTCCCATTTTCTGTAGGGGAAAAATGAAAGAGGGAGAAAGGCAGAGAGAGGCAGAAAGTAACACCCAAGCTCATGGGGCAGATTAGAGTAATAATATTTAAGCGTTTCCTATGTGCCAGACACTGATCTAAAAGGTGGGGAAGATACAAGACGACTAGGTTGGACACAGTCTCTATCCCACATGGGTCTTACAGTCTACAGGGGAGGGAGAATAGCTATTTCATGCCTATTTTACAAATGAGGGAACTGAGGCACAGAGAAATTAAGTGACTTGACCAAGGCAAATGGTGGGGCCAGGGTTAGACCCTGGGTCTGCTAGCTCCCACATGAGTAAGCCCAGCCAAACTGCCCTGCCAGGAGAAATTTGATTGGGAGGGTGAACCAGCAGGGTATTAAAGGTGTTAACATGTCTGATTGTAAATTTCCAGGCCTGGTCTGGCCAGGGGAGAGACCCTCTTCCTAGGACTCCTTCCCGCCGGACCGTGATCAGCACTGAATCTCCCAGGAACAGCAGTGACGGCAGGGTCAGGAGTTAGCCTCTCTGGTACTTAGCCATAAGGGCCCAGCCACAGAGAGCTCCGGTATTAGCGGATGAGATAATGGCTGTACATTACTTTGACTGCCCCGATGGAGGATTGCTCAGAAGTGATCATTATTATTAAGAAGAGCAAGAACAACTTGGACTCCTCTAGCAGCTTTCATCATCCTCAAGTATTTATCGAGTGCAGCAGATATCCTGAAAAATGGTTGACTGATGTGGGTAAGGAAGGCTGCAGTGACTGCTAAGGCTAGAGTCGGCTGTGGTTAGAGATGTAGGCCACTTTAAACTTTGAACCCCTAATTCATGGCCCCAAGGCAACCAATATCTTCTGGACTATAGCTGGCTGGCTTGGTCTCTTCCTTCATTTTCTTTTTTTTTTATGGTATTTGTTAAGCGCTTACTATGTGCCAGACACTCTACTAAGCATGGGGGTAGACACAAGTTAATCAGGTTGGACGCAGTCCATGTCTCACATGGTGCTCACAGTTTCAATCTGCCATTTTACAGATGAGGTACTGGGGCACAGAAAAATTCAGTGACTTGCCCAAAGTCACACAGCAGACGAGTGGTGGAGCTGGAGTTAGAATTCAGGTCCTTCTGACTCCCAGGCCCGTGCTATATCCATTAAAGCCATACTGCTTCTTTGATATATTTCTTGAAGAATTGATCCAAAACAACTCCTCTCCTTAATATGGATTGGGGATGTTTTTGAAACTTCTATTGTTAATCCAAACATCTAAACATTCTAATCTAAACATTAGAATAATAATAATAACAATAATGATGTTTGTTAAGCACTGATGTGCCGAGCACTGAACTAAAAGCTGGGGAAGATAAAAGATAATTAGGTTGGGCACAATCCCTATCCCATATGGGGCTCACAGTCTACAAGGGAGGGAGAACAGGTATTTCAGACCCATTTTACAAATGAGGGAACTGAGGCACAGAGAAGTTAAGTCCCCTCAGCACCTAAATCCCCTTCCCAGCAATGTTTTTCATTCCTAACGTGACCAGATTCCCCTAGGCTCAAGATGGGATTGGTTGGGGTGGGGGGGGAGGGGGCGGCGGGGTGTGGGCCCAAAAGGGAAGAGACAGAAAAAGAGAGAGCGAATGAGAGATGGGGGAAGAGGAAAGGGGAGAGAGACAGAGAGAGAGGAAAGGCAGAGGAAAAAAAGCAAGGAAAGCTGAGAAGGGGGGAAGAGGCAGAAAGGTGAGAGGAGCGGCAGAGGAGGGAAAAGGCAGAGGGAAAGGAGGATAGAGGAAGAGTCAGAGGGGACAGAGGGAAAGTTCTTTCAGGTGAAGGGAGAGGGCTCAAACAGCAGGACCTTTCCTTCTAATGTGGAATGTCCAGTCACTTACTTACCCTGGCCACATTCTTTATGTGTATATCCTTACTATATAGCTTACACCCCCTACTACTTGAACACTAATCCATAGACAAAGCCACCTTTTTTTTTCTATCTACAAATTATTTTAGTATCTGCCCCGCCCCCCCCCCTTTCAGAGTGCAAGTTTCTTGAAGACAGGGATCATGTCTATTAACTCTACTGTACTCTAAGCACTTAGTACAGAGTTGTGCACACAGTACAAAATACTATTGATTGATCACATGCAATGCAGGGAGCAGTTCCAGGCCCTCTCTGTATTCACAACCCAAATCCGAGGGGGGACTAAAACCCAGGTTTTCTGACTCCCAGATTAGGATCTCAGTAGTGAAGGCAAGAAGGAGGAGTCAGGTGATAAGTGAGATGCACTACTGGCTGATATTGATGAGAGAGGTGTGAGATCTATTTTTTTTTTTAAATCAGGAAAGTCCTGACTCTCTTATTAACTGCAACCAGGGTCTTTGATTGGGAGGCATACGAGGATTAAACAAAAAATTAAGCTGAAGATGATCCATGAAAAATTCCCGAGCAAACAGGGAAGGGCTAGAGGGGCCCTGCTGCAGCCCACTTCGGGTAAAAGAAAACCAACACTTGGCAGTGGGGATGGATCAGAGAATCACCCCCATTTGGGATCTGCTTAGAAACCTCAACTCCCAACCACGAGTTAACGTTCTGTTCTCTCTTCTGAGGCTCTGCCCGCCTCCAAGCCCCTTTTCCAGAGGTCACGTCAATTTTCGGTCTCTCCACTGAGCAGAGAGGCCCCACCGGCAGATGGAGTGAGCTGAAGGAGACACTGAGGAGAGAGGGAGGGGCTCCGTGTGAAATCCAGAGGGTGAGACCCGGGCTCCGCTCCCTCCGGCTGGGATGCTGCGGGGAGGACGGATGACGGGCGGGGATGGAGCTGACAGAATTCCCAGGCTGCTGCACTTGGAGATGGGAGCAGAGTGCTTTGTCCTGCTGCATTATTGATAGGCCAGCCTGCTGTGGGCCTGAATAATTAATCCTGGAGGAAACGGCAAGAATGTTTCAGACCAATTTTCATATCATCCAGACCGTTTGGGGCTGTTCCTTTCAGGTTTTGGTTCTTTTTCCACTGAATGAACTCACCCAAATCCGGGTCTGTGAGAAATCCCACATTCCGAAGTTAAAAACAACAACACCTGTTCTCTTCCTTCTCTCCCTGGCAGGCCCCGTCCTGCAAAAGCAGTGGGAATTTTAAAAGGAAATGGGTCCGAAGGGGCTGGGTCCAGGGCATTCATTATATTGATTGGGTGTTCTCCCAGCTGCCCCTGGACTTCCCTCCCCCAATTTCCACACGACCTGACCCTTTCTGCTAAATTACAGGTTTTTGTTACTGCCCAAAGGCAAGGATGTGGAGAAATGGAGGAAGGAACCTGTCAGGAATCATGGGTGTGCCTGAGGCCCAAGCCTGGCTGGGATTTGAGATTGGGTCAATGTCCTCTCATTTTACAGGATGGACGGTCTTGGCACTTCAGCCAGTTGTCATGGGAACGTTGGTTACAAGTTCATCCCGGGCTGGATACTGTACATTTCATAGACAGAGAGACCAAGCCCTTCCTTTCAGTCAATCAGATGTATTTATTGAGCCTTTATGTGTGCAGAGCACTGTACTAAGCACTTGGGAGAGTACAATATACCAGAGTTGGTAGACATGTTCCCTGCCCACAACGAGCAGTCTTGCGGAAAGATGACCAGCCAAACCCTCCACCAAAACACATGCACCCCAAAACTTTCGGCTTTTGGTTCTTGAACCTAGGAACTTTCCCACTTCTTCCCACTCTGAGGATCTCTGGTCAATTGAAGCAAAGACCCACTTCATTCACATTGCTACCCACCTCATCCCAGTTGAATAATGGCTGTTTGTTTTGGGTAGAGGGCAGGGTGGGCTACGTAATGGGTGGCGATCCACTGAGTTGTCTGACTGAACCAACACTCTGTGGGGAACACTGGTCAAATCCAGGCTGATGCTTCAGGGCTCAATGAAGACTCCATCAAAGCCTCCCACATCACCCACAGCCTTATCCGGCAGCCCAGCAAGGGATCCAGACAACCCCTGAAGACCCCGGCCCATTCTCTGGGTTGCTGAACAAGAGCCACAGTGGGCTTTTAGCCCAGAGCTAGTCTAACCCAATTTGAACTTGCTGAGCTAATGGTCTAAATGCTCCACAGGGAAGGGTAAGGAAGGAAAGGGGAGAGGTCCCGGGCCCAAAGAAATCACTCTGGTCCAGACAGAGAACAGAACAGCCGCAGGGTCAAGTGTCAGGATGGGAGGAATGGGTGAAGAGAGCTGGAGAGTTGAATTTGCCAAAGCAATTTCAGCCAAGGCCCAAGCTTATGAGATCCTCATCCATTTTTCCACAGGATGGCCACAAAGGTCAGAACAGTGCACAGAGATCATTATACCCATTAGTTCCTTGGCTGGAGGGTTCCCAGAGAGTTATTGTACTTCTGCCATGTGGGTACACTCTACATTCTGACTAGAGAAATCCTCCATGGGCCTCAGTTGCTCTCAATAGCTAAAAATAATAATGATAATAATAATGATGGTATTTGGTAAGCACTTACTATCTGCCCAGCACTGGTATAAGCGCTGGGGGAGATACAAGCTACTCAGATTGGACACTGTCCTTGGGCCTCACATCATTAATTCCCATTTTACAGATGAGGCAAAGAAAGGTTAAGTGTCTTGCCCAAGGTCACACAGCAGACAAATAGAGCCAGGATTAGAACCCAGGTCCTTCTGACTCCCGGGCCCACGCTCTACCTACTAGGACACCTTGCTTCTCATGTGCTGCTGGCACATACCCAGTCCTTTCACCCAATCCAACTTGTCCCAGACTAATACCCCTGACCTGGAGCAGAGAGACACTCAGTCCCCTCCCCGGTAACCAGAGAGAGATGTGGAAAGTAGTTAACATGTTATTGTTGCATTACATCAGAAGGTAACCAAACTAATGAATACTGTGAGCCTAGGGAATAATGCTGATTAAAGCTAGTCACTGGGGTGTACCACTGGAGAGGTCGTACATTCCCCATAATCAATAACAGCTTTCTTTCACCTTGGTGATAATTACTCACAATTCATTTTACCCATTTTGCTGAAAAACCAGGAGCAGGTGGACTGGGTCACCTGCTGACATGAAAATGCCGGTTAAACCCTCAGGTCCCCAAATCTGAAATTGAATCAGTTTTGGAAACATCTCACAATGCTTACCCACTAAGGACGAGTGATCATTTAGCCCGGGCAACTAGGAAATGATGCTGGCTGAATCCATGTTGCCCCCATTGTTCCTCCGAGAGGCTGGGGAGGGAGAGTACATGGTAAATGTACACTTACCTGGGGTGTAAATGTCTGAACTTTATTTTCAAGACAATGAAATGCCAGGGGGTAAAGTTACTGCTAGACATGGGGCTACTGTTACCATTAAAATCATATTCTCTTTGAGGATGGAATATATATCATCTACTTCTACCGTACTCTCCCAAGTATTTAGTACAGTGCTTTGAACACAGTTGGACCTCAGTAATACTACTGATGATGGCATTTTCCCTTTTAAACCTCACCATTAAATATGAGTCCCCAGATGTTTGGGGTTTGAGGGGAATGCCCCCTTTCCTGCACAAACAAGAATCCCTTCTGCCATTTTAGGTCAGATGATTTGGTTGCCATTGCTAATCTCTGTAGAGAGAGAAGTTCTTCTGGAATCTTCAAAACCAGAAAACAAAGCCAACAGGCAAGGAGTTTATACAAGGGGATGCTTGCTGCCCTACAGTCACAGTGTTGGGAAAATGCAGGTGAAAATACCCATAGAACCTCCAATGACTGTTTTTAACAGAACTAAATAGGAATGCTATACATGAGGTAGATAGAAATCCCTCATCTCTCACCAACAAGAATATGCCAAGGGTAAAGAAAGAACAGCTAGCATTTGTTCTACCGATAAATTGGGGGGTTGGGGGGAGCAGTTAGGCTTAAGATTGCTCCATTAATATCAAAGGGCAGGACAGGATCACGATCAATAAAGTTCTGGGATGAAGTCAGGGTCTCAGCATCATGATGGTGCTCATCTCAACTCAGCTACCTTCGGTGGGACTCATAGGGAAAAATAAATGACAGCAGGACAACTACTAGATGGAGAACTGAAATTGGGAAACTGAAACCCAGGAGGCCAGAAGAGGCATTTTAAGGATCCAGTAAAGCAAAACCTCAGACAATGCTGCATTCCAGATGAAAGCTGGGAGTCATCTGCTGAGGGTAGATCAGCCTGACACAGTGCTATCAAGAAAGGAGTGGCTCTTTTTGAATTAAATCGTCATAAGGAATGAGGAACAAGGAGACAAAAGAGAAACCAACACCAGCCACTGCAAACATCCAATGACAACATAATGAGGGTCTGCTTTCCTGTGTGCACAAATAGATGAATGCCCCTGTCAGTGGGGTCTTCCTTGACTGCTCCCTGCGAAGCAGCATGGCCTAGTGGTGAGAGCACGGGCTTGGGAGTCAGAGGTCGTGGGTTCTAATCTCATCTCTGTCACTTACCAGCTGTGTGACTTTGGGCAAATCACTTAACTTCTCTGTGCCTCAGTTACCTCATCTATAAAATGGGGATTAAGTCTGTGAGCCCCACGTGGGACAACCTGAGTACCTTGTATCTACCCCAGCGCTTAGAACAGTGCTTGACACAAAGTAAGTGCTTAACAAATACGATCATTATTACTTGCATTTTGGGGTTATTCTTCACTGGAGTCAGGATTCCCTTAAAGGTTCTATTCTAACCTAAGATTTGATTCCAGTGGAGCAGACAGCAGGCTTCCTGGAAAATGTTTTGGGTTTCCCTGCAATAAGCAGAAACCAGAGGAGCATAAATTTAGCAGGAAGTCAAATCCTTTCATCCACTGGTACCCACTCTATGGGAGTGATGGGGGCAGTGACCTCCACAGTTGTTTGAACTGGACTCCCAGACTCCCGCTTCCCAAGTCTTCTGACAAGACCTGAGAGTTTCTCAGCAGGGTGAAAAAAATCCCAATTGGTGACTTTCTGAAGCTTGTTCCATCCTAGCCCTCATTCCCACTAAGATCACTGCTCCCTTTTTGGCTCCCGTACATTCACAGTGAAAAGTTGGCTCCTGTCCCTCCATTTCCTTCCTCTCCCCTCCAACCAAAAATCAGACACAAACTGGGGTGAAGACACCTAGAGGAACCAGCCTGAGAGAGCTGTTAATAGGGGAACAGAAAATCCCAACAAGTCAGGCTGAGTTAACCGAAATGCCATAGGAAAAAACAAACTCGTCCGCCTTTGGAGAGGAATAGAGGTGTTTTGATCACATCCCACAGGGTTCTGTACAGATGAGACAAGCAGCAGCTGCTGCCAACTGGAGGGAGGAGATAAACAGCTGCACCTGATGGCCATGGGTGGAACCTGGCATCCCAGAGCAGTGCCAAGTCATCCTAAAGCAAAGGGGGAGAGGATCAGAGTCCCCCCACCCCCAGCTCTTCCTCCTTTACCCCTTCCCTGACCACTCCCAAGGGAGTGATAAATGTTCTGCCCTCCCTCTCCTCAGGGAATGTGCCCGCTATGTCCCACGAGGGGCCCTCCACTCTCTAGCAATCAGTAATAATCGGTAGGAACAACAACAAGCAAAACAAAACCCAGGTCGCCCTACGAGGTAGATTCCGAGCTGGGGAGGGACTGCAGCCAGGAGAACTCCACCTCCCTCATTCTTGGGAACAGACTGCCTCTTCTCAGGAAATTTAATTGGAAGGGTGGAGCTGGCCATGCCTGGTAACCTTTTCATTAGGAAGAGCAACACTGATGGATGGAGGTAAGTACAGTTGGTGGACAGAGTTGCCAGTTTTCTCACTTAATAGGTTCCATTTTGTGGCTGTTGGCTCAGGCTGCCCTGAAGAGAAAAGCTTTCAGGCTGGAGAGTTTCAGATGCGGTGGCCACCATGGACCAGCGGGGTAGAAAGTCTGGCTCCTACAGAAAGCCACCGGCCTGCCATGGTGGTTTTCTAACTTCCTCACCCTACAATTGCTCTGAAGGGTCCCAGGACCACCTCCCCTTGCCTCCTGCATAAAAACAAAGCCCACAGATTTATCTGACTCTTGACACCGCTAGATATCTTTCAGGTTGGATGTGGGGAAGGGTCCAGGAGATGGAGTCCTCTGGGCTGTAAACTTGTGGGCAGGAAATGTGTCTACTCTCATTGTTATACTCTCCCAAGGGCTTAGTGCAGTGCTCTGCACACAGCGCTCAACAAATACTACTGATTGAGGTCAATTCCATCCCTAGGGCCTTGCGTCGACTCCTGGTCTCCCTTAAACGTTGTTCAGAGATCTGCAGTTCTCGTTTCCATGATGCTCTCGAAACTCTTCTGCAGCTTCCCCTGGGGCCCAACCCTCATCTCCAGGGAAGCAGCACAACCTAGTGGATAGAGCATGGGTCTGGGCATCAGAAGGACTGGGTTCTACTCCCAGCTCTGCGTGTGTCTGCTGTGTGACCTTGGACAAGTCACTTCACTTCTATTAATAATATAATAATGTTGATGATGATGTTGGTATTTGTTAAGCACTTACTATGTGCCAAGCACTGTTCAAGTGCTGGGGTAGATACAAGGTAATCAGGTTGTCCCACGTGAGGCTCACAGTCTTCATCCCCATTTTACAGATGAGGGAACTGAGGCACAGAGAAGTAAAGTGACTTGTCCAAGGTCACATAGTTGACAAGTGGCAGAGCTGGGATAAGAACCCACTGACTCCCAAACTCAGGCTCCTTCCACTAAGCCACCCTGCTTCTCATCATTATTAAAAAGCACCACTGAAGGCCCAACGTTGCTCAGCCTCATCCTTTCTGCTTTTTGAGGCAATGGATCCGGTTGTTAACCTCCTAAAGGCCACCTCTTTAATCAGTGTATCAATTGGTGGTATTTATTGAGTGCTTACTCTGTGCAGAGTGCTGTACTAAAGCGTTTGGAAGAGTATCATAAAGATGACAATCTCTGCTCTTGAGTTTATAGTTTAGCAAGGGAGACAGACATTAAAATAAATGACAGGTAAGGAAAGTGGAGGTAGGTTTGGGGGTGGGACTAAGTGCATAGGTAAGGCAGTAGGAAGGGAAAATAGGAGGGGGAGATTAGGAAGGCTACTAGTAATGGTATTTGTTGAATACTTATCAAACATAGTGCAACAAAAGCATAAAACACAGCCCCTGCCCACAAGGAATTTACCCTCTGACAGCAGAGACAGACATTGAAATATCAAATATATATGTATGCAAATGCTGAGGAGGGACACAAACTCTTAAAAACAAAAGGCAGCTGAAGGGTAATTGCAGCCCATCACCCTGCATTAGTGAAAGCTTTATACATTCTGGTCTGCATTGCCGATAGAGTATTAATAGTATTTATTACATGCCTACTGTAAGCTTTGGGGAAAAGGTACACAGCTAAGAAAAAGACATGGATTAGAACAGAGGTCCTCACAATATGTTACCCTAAAACAGGAATTTCATTTCACTACTGATAACTCACCAAAGCCTGATGAGAGCAGCTTTCAACAGGGAGACAAATTCAGACATGGTCCCTGCATTCACCGATTAAAGTTTATGAGTCAGAGGGATTAGGTCATTTCCATTTATCACCCATCCAGGAAATGGAGCCGTGGCAACAAGGTGAGTACTGTCTAGACAAGAGGGAAAAGTCTTTCTGTAGCCTTTCCACACAGCCCAGAATTCCCTTCTCAAGGGCTGGGAAATCTCAGGATTGTCCTCCCCTCCTCATTAAAATGACCCCAAATGCTGCTGTTTCTTCCACAGCAGGGTGGCATGATAACCTGCCAACAGGCTACTTTCAGAATTAGTGGGAATCTCAGGGCCAAGAATGGAACCATAGCCCGGGGAGTTGGCCAACAGGTAAGGTGCTGCACTGGCCATTCAATCTCTTTTTTTGTTTCTGTCTTTCCACCCACTCCCTTCTCTCTCCTGCCACAGTTCAGGCTCTGACCATCTCACATCTGGGATCTGGGTAGTCTAGCCATCTTCCGAATGGCTCCCTTCCCCGCTCGCCAGTGCTACTGTGAAAAATCACTTTACACTTACTGGGTTGTCACCTTCCATTACATGCAGGTTACTTCAAGATCCTCCACCAGCCATTCCTTTCTCATCTTTAGAGAAGCTGAATGGATTCGTGGAAAGACCACTGGCCTGGGAGTCAGAGGATCTGGGTTCCAAGCCCGGCTCCGACCATTGCCTGTTGCGTGACCTTGAACAAGTCACTTCACTGTGCCTCAGTTTCCTCATCTGTAAAATGGGCATTCTATAGACTATAACCTTGTTATGGGAAGGGAATGTGTCTCCTAATTTTGTTTTATTGTACTATCCCAAGCACTTAGTACAGTAAGCACTCAATAAACACCACTGACTGATTGGTTGTTTTCCCTTCTACGTCCACTGTGAGCCCTATGTGGGACAGGGACTGTGTCTGACCTAATCTATCTACCTCAGTGTTTAGTACGTACTTGGCACACAGTAAGCACTTAAATACCACAATTATTATTATTATCATCAGTTTCCTAACCCTCCCCTTCTCTCCAGTCAGCTCTCTTCAGGTCAGTCAGGTAGCCCCAATCTCAGTTTTTTTTTCTTTTTTTTAGTGGTATTTGTTAAGCACTTATTCTGTGCCAGACACTGAACTAAGTCCTGGGGTAGATACAAGTTAATTAGGTTGGACTCATTCCATGCCCTACATAGGGATTGCCAGTACTAATCTCCATTTTACAGATGAGGTAATAGGAACAGAGAAGTTAAGTGACCTGCCCTATTAGACTGTAAGCTCATTATGGGGACACGTCTGCTAATTCTGTTGCACTGGACTCTCCCAGGCATTTAGAACAGTTCTCTGCACGTAGTAAGCACTCAATAAATACCACTGACTGGCTGATAGCTCAAAGTCACACAACATACAAATGGTGGAGCCGAGATTAGAAACCAGGTCCACGCTCTATCCACTAGACCATGCTGCATCTCAGCTGTAACCATTCCATTCTCTTTTCCCAAATCTGCTTCCTCCACTTTCTTCGATGACCCTCTTTTTTTCTCTGTCATTCAAACCCTGTCTCATTAGTTCAACTGGGGGCTAGGGAATTTTTCTTTCTTCCAGTATAACTCCTTTTTCCCCAGATGTCGCCATCCTCATTAAAAATATATAGCAGGGTATCATGACATCATATACCATTTAGTATTTGACTCCTCATCTTCCTCCTAGTGGAGAGTTGGGGAATGTGGTGTTGGGATAAATAGGAAACGCAACAGACAACACACAGACGTGTAAAATCTTTTCATATTTATAGGTGCAGGGCGGTGGCAAATAATGCAGGATAAGATGGAAAGCATATGATGAGAGGATATGTGGAAGGAGGACTAGTCAGGAAGCAAGCACATACAAAAGTATTACTCCAAAACAATATCAATATTGAGGTTCTTATGTCTGTCTTGCTACTTGGAGGTCTCAGCTCCCAGAAACATTTTTTAAATATTCTGTTTGGGGTCTGGTATCTTGGGTCCTGGATCTATCCATCAATTGGACGACCAATCTTAATCTTCCTCATTTACTTGAAGTCACGTTCAACCCTTACAGCTGCTGGCACCTGGCATCTCCGCACTCACCATCTGGCTGGCGCCCTCGGGGTGGGGTAGCCTGCCGATCCCACTCCCGAGAGCCAAGAAGACCTACCGGCCTCATCCATCTGTCGGAAAAACTGATGCAGTGGCAGTATTTCGCCGCGAAAGATGCCCGCTCAGCACACGTTCCTGAATTCAGATTATTTCCGCAGCAACAGGTCGTGGGAGACGTAGGCACGCGAGGCTCATTCTCTGAGGAACCTGGACAAGATGCTGATAAGGAAAAAGGAAAATCCCTTTACTCCCCCTAGGTAGCAGTCCTGATCGTGTCCCCAAAGCCTCATTTTGTCAATACCTCCGACTTCTTCCCCATTAAACTCGGACCATCAGTGGGTTGGTGGGCTTCCTCGCAACAAACCCAGATTAACTAACTTTTGCCTTAGAGGCTGTGGCCATTCCCCAGCAACTGCCTCAGAGATCATCCTTAGTCCCCCGCCTGGCTCCTCCACTAACGCCCTAGGATTCCCAGACAAAAAGTTAAAGTCCTGGCTCCCACTTTCAGTCAGGGAAGAGAACTAGGACTTAACGGAACTTCCCTCATCCTTTCTCCGAGAAAGATGCATTAGCAGTGTGGCCTACGGGAAAGACCACAGGCCTGGGAGTCAGAGGACCTGGGTTCTAATCCTGCCCCACCACATCTGCTGTGGGACCTTGGGTAAGTCACTTCACTTCCTTTGTGCCTCGGTTCCCTCTTCTGTAAAATGGGAATTAGAACCGTGAGCCTCATGTGGGACAAGGACTGGTTCCAATTTTATTACTCTGTATTGACCCCAGAGCTTAGTATAAGTGCCTGGCTCATAGTAAGCACTTAAAATAAAAACAACAGCAACCCCTATACCCCCTGAAAGAGCTTATTCAGTTTAAGAGACTAAAGCCCTCAGAAGCCAGACAAAACAGAGTTTTGTCAAAAAGGCATACACACTATATATAACAAGGGGTCTTTTTATATCTTACCTCTCGATTTCAACATAAGTTAATTTTGCTACTCACCTTGCCTAATGTATTTGCTAACAATTTTAATTTGTTCATCTTAGTGCTGCAGTGAACCCCATTTCTGCTTTTCGAAGGTTTTCATGAAGCAACTAAAATCTAGGTCAGAACCACTATATCTACCAGAGTCTCTAGTTCCCTTTTCTCAAGCATTACAGGCCTATCCTGGTCATTACCTTGTTGAATATATTTGCAAATGAGAGCTCTTTACTGTGCTTGCTTAGTAAGGCACTTTCAAATTTCCAAGCATTAAAAAGTCTGACTACTGTCCTGGTAGCAAATGCTTTGAACACATGCCCCAGTGCTTTCCCCTTACTTATATGTCCGCTTAACTGTATAATCTGCTTGTGCCTGTTAAAATCTCAGCCCTGACTGTGTACCATTAGCCTGCATATGCAATTGCTGTGCTTAATTGGCTATCAGGGGACTGTGGTTCCAGCTGGGGTGAAATGTTGCTCTTTCAGCATAATCACTTTAGTGAGAGCGGGGATCCCCAGGATCATCTGTTCACCAATATTTTGGAAGAGGCTGAGCCTGCTACACACAGTGAAGCAGGGGTTTGGTCTGAACGTAGGGTGAGGATTGAAAAACGGACACGAGAGCATCTGATGGAGTGATCAGAAAAGCGAGCTAAGCAGGAAGTCCTACGGCTGTTAGTCTTCCACTAAGAGAATGCAAACATCCCAACACACGGATTCCTGGAATTGAAAGGGCACTTGAGTCCAATCCCCTGCCCCCCATGAACCTAAACCATGTTTGCTTATTAGAGTAGCCTTTTGGGCCGGCTGTACCTGGCAGTGTTGATGTCCAGAAAGACTCCTGCAATGGCAGATTGGTGGTGATTGTTTTGATCATCTCTCTTCCCGCCCTCCTTCTCTCACTTACTCTCTAGATTCACTCATTCATGCATTAATTCAATCATTATTTGAGTGCTCACTGTGTGCAGAGCACTGAATTAAGTGCTTGGAGAGTACAATATAACAATAAATAGGCACATTCCCTGCCCACAGTGAGCTTACAGTCTTGGGGTGGTGGAGTGGGGGGTGACAGGCTTCAGAGGGGACAGCATTGTGGATGAAAGTTTTTGTTTTTTGGTTTTTTAATCAGATTTTAAAAATCATCAACATTTTATTATTTAATCACTTGTATTTTTGGTGAGGCTCTTAAAAAAATAAACCTATATATTTTATTGTAAACTACACTAAGTGCACAGATATCAGGGGATAGGCATTTGGATGACATCTGATTTGGAACAGTATATGTGAGAAGCAGCGTGGCTTTGTGGATATAGCAGAGGCCTGGGAGTCAGAAGGACCTAGGTTCTAACTGTGGCTCTGTCACATGTCTGCTGTGTGACCTTGGGCAAGTCACTTAACTTTTCTGGGCCTCGGTTACCTCATCTGTAAAATGGGGATTAAGACTGTGAGCCCCCTTTGAGACAGGGATATGTCCGACCTGATTAACTTTTATCGACCTCAGTGCTTAAAAGAGTGCCTGGCACATAGTAAGTGTTTCACAAGTACCATTATTAAACCTCTTCAAAAAAGTTGAATAACAGGTCACAATTTTTAGGACCCTATTTTAGGAAGAGGAGCTATCCAGGAGCTCCTCCTCTATAGATGAATTAAGATGCAGAAAACTACCGTATCCAGTGGGATAAGATCCCATTAAGCATCGCTGAAATACTTAGTTTCAGTTCTCAAACTATGGACTTGTGCCTCCAGAGAAAACATCCTTTTTAAAAGCAGTATATGGACTTGGAGATGACGATCACAGACCTGATTATCTACACCCGCCACCCCCAACCCTATTATATCTCTAAATTTGTGTGCATAGATGCAGGCCCTTTTTCCTCTCCCTTTTCTCAAAGTGCAAAGTTTCCAATAGGTCCACAAATAGAGGATCTTTGCGGGTTAAGTGGTACAAGAATATGGAAATAAATGCAAAGAGGGTAAGAGAGAAAGGCTGGGCAAAATATTCCAGAAGTCTTGAGGGATCAGTGTCTGAGAATAGCCTTCCATCAATTTGATCTAGTGAGGGAATGGAATGGTTGAAGGGAAAAACCTATCATTGTAACAGGCTTGTCAGGCAGCATGAGAGACCTTGCTTGAGAAGTTAATACCAAATAAGAATGCACATTTAAAAAAGAAAATGAATTCAAGTCTAACGGTAACTTAGGCTGTGTTTTCAGTCAAATCAGACGCATAGCTCTGTCTCCATCTGGCACTATTGCCTGTGGTAAGAAAGTCTCAGCATTCTGTCCTGCACAGAAATGGCAAGGACTCCTACAAAAGACTCCTGCTATAGAACCACATGATTATTAACAAGCCCATTAGCTGGAGAAATCGAAGACAGATTAAATAAAACCAGCAACCATGGGTAATGGAATAATGTACTGAGATGCCCAAAATGCAAGTTTGAACAGAAGGAACAAAATCGTTAGGCCAGAAATGATGAGGTGTGGGTGTGGATGGACTCAGCTGGGGAGGCGCTGCGGGAGAGACAAACACAAGGATAGAGTAATGGGCTACAGCAGTGGGATGATAAATATGAAGAGCCAAAGCCAGAGAGGTGAAAAGGCATAATGAATAACCCATGCAGAATCACTGGCAGGGAAGGGTTGGGGGGGGTCACCAAATACAGGGCTGACAGATGGTGGAGGGGTGGGAATCACAAGGAAGATGAGAAATGTCCAATGAGATGATGTCATGACATCAAAGGGACAGGAAGAGAGCAAGATATGGGTCCTGGAGCAGGGACACCGCTTTTCATACTGACGTTCCCTTAGAGAAAATCCTCCAGCAAATATGTGATGCCTCACGTGAGTGCATCGAGACATGAAAGGAAGGAAAATGGATCAGAAAGGACAAAAGAACAAGGAAAAGTCATGCACTGGTGAACAATTTATACCCTCTTTCATTCAGAGCACTGCAGATCCAGAAGAGGTCAGATATGTAGAACAATACAGGGGAAAAGAGAGGGGGATACTTTCGAGGTGGAAAAATATCAGCTTGTGATGATTCTACTACAGGCCAAAATTGGGGACCCCAGGCAAGCCAGGAGGGGATGAGGTTGGTCAAATATCAACACCCTTCACTCTCCTGAGTGTAAACGAGAATGGCACTCTTTGTCAAATAGCACCAAGTAGGAGACCTCTTATATATTAATGAACCAAACCAGTTGTGTCCATGAAAATACGGTGAAATACCAGTTCAGTTTGGGAGGGACAACACTACTTCTATTTCCACCTGTTTAATTGCACCCCTGTGTACAAGTCGTTAAACTTGAAATAAGCAAATGTTTATGATGATTAAATTTAGCATGTTAGCCAACAGGGTATCTATATTAGTTAGATGGGTACCAACAGGACTTTATATGTAAACCAAGTAACTGAGACTGTGCTCATATGTAAGTGATGCAAAACACCTTTCACTGAGCCCTATATCAGCCCCTTTGGAGAACACTCAATTGCTTGCCCTATAAAGAGTCTGGAAGATTGGTCTTGATTGGGAGCAAGATCAAAAAACCCCTATGAATTAAGTGCTGACTTCCCGACATGTCCTCTTTCCAAATATCTTGCAAACACCCTGGCTGGCATCCATGCCTAGAAAAACACAAAGTCCCTTATGAGATAATCTCAACATATTTGTCATGTCCAGATCAGAAGAGGGTTTAAGAAACAGAAAAGCTCCATCCATTCATTCACTAGTATTTACTGAATGCCTACTGTCACCTGGAATGTCCTTCCTTTTTATATCTGACATTACTCTTCAAACCCTTACTCAAGACACATCTACTCCAAGAGGCCTTCCCTAAGCACGTATTTCCTTTTCTTTCACTCCCTTCTGTGTTGCCCTGATTTACTCAGTTGTTGATTTGCTGAATTGAGTGCAACTCAGTCAATCATATTTATTGAGTGCTTACTGTGTGCAGAGCACTGTATTAAGTGCTTGGGAGAGTACATTATAACATTATAACATAGGAGAAGGAACACCCCCCACACACACACACTTCAAAGCCCTCTGAATATTCAACTCCTCCAAGAGGCCTTCTCAGACTAGCCCCTTTTCCTCAGATCCCCCTCCCCTTCCCTTCACCTTGACTCACTCCCTTTGCTCTACCCCAGCCTCCCCGCCCCACAGCACTTGTGAATATATGCTTGTATCTATAGTTCTATTTATTTACATTAATTTCTGTTTACTTGTTTTGATGCATATATCTATAATTCTATATATTTATATTGCTGCTATTGATGCCTGTTTACTTGTTTTGATGTCTGTCTCCCCCCTTCTAGACTGCAAACCCATTGTGGGCAGGGATTATCTCTCTTTACTGCTGAATTGTGCTTTCCAAGTGCTTAGTACAGTGCTCTGCACAAGGGAAGCACTCAATAAATACAATGAATGAACAGTGAGAGTAAAAAAAAAAGGTGCATAAACATATAAATGATTAAGCAAATTGCACAGGAATCAAGCATCTCAGCACACCATACATGTAGAGGGATACAAAGCCACTGACAGACAGACCTGGACCTCAAGTTAGGACCCAACCTCATGGTCACAGAAGTGACGACGGAGTCTCCTGTCCAGAACGACGGTTGAACTTCAGTCCTGAAGCTTCGGGACAGAAACTTCACAGAGAACTTGAGTGTGGTGCTAGGAACCTGTTTAGCACCACTTGCTTGGGTCCAGAAGACGACGCTTGAGTAGGTGAGCTGGGGTGAAGAACACTGCAAAATGCATGCAAATTGTTTTTTAATGCACAGGGCCAATTTACTGTCAAAATGGCCATAGCACAATGCCAATCCTGGACTATGACCCCATTACCCGGCTGGTGGTTGCCTTAGTAGCTGTCCCTATATTAGCCTTTTTAGGATTCCCCGTTCCTGCCCCAGTGCTTTGAACAGGGCTTGACACACAGTAACCACTTAACAAATACCATAATAATAATAGTAACAATTATAGACTGTAAGTCCCCCTTTTGTCAATCGTATTGAGTGCTTACTGTGTGAAGAGCCCTGTATGAAGCGCTTGGGAGAGTACACTATAACAGACACATTTCCTGCCCACAACGAGCTTCCAGACTGGGAACATGTTTACCAACTCTGTTAGAATGTACTCTCCCAAGTGCTTAGTACAGTGTTCTGCACACAGTGAGTGCTCAATAAATAAGATTAAGAATTTCTGGTTGGTCTGCCCACCCCAGGGAAAACTCCAGTGGTTCTTCAGTTAGAAACCTTCACTACTGATGGCATAGTCTCAGCAAGCATTCCCCCTACTTGTAGATCTGAGAAAAGAGCCAGGCTTTTTAAATTTTTATATGGTATTTGTTATGCATTTACTATGTGCCAGGCATTCTATTAAGCACTGGGGTAGATAGGAGCTAATCAGGTTGGACACAGGCCATGTCCCACATGGGGCTCACAGGTTTTTATCCCCATTTACAGTGCTTAGAACAGTGCTTGGCACATAGTAAGTGCTTAACAAATACCCTTATTATTACAGATGAGGTAACCGAGGCCCAGAGAAGCTAAGTGACTTGCCCAAGGTCACACAGAAGACAAGTGGTGGAATCAGAATTAGAACCCAGGTCCTTCTGACTCCCGGGCCCATGCTCTAACTAGCAGTCATGTTGTTTTTTTCCCACTGGACCATCAGGAGGGTTGACAGGGAAGTACAAACAAGGATAAAGAAATATACAGAAACGCTCACAAAAGGCAGATACTGAGAGCAATACAGAGTAGAGCACAAGAATGGGAACACTAGGTGAAAACAGAAGCAGAAACCAGAAAAGATAATAGAATAAAAAGCACAGTCTCTATCTGAGGAGAAATATTTTCTGAAGGAAAGAGCTGAAACGTGGTGGCCCGAGGACTCCAAATGTTTACAATGAATGGGATGGTCACTAGCAATAAGGCACTGGCCTCTGTGATCGCCATATACTTTTCCAATCCTGACACAAATGCTGCAACCTTGACAAATGAAATCCGGATAATGAATAAATCCAGACTTCCTTTGCGCAAAGAACTTCTTGAATCAAGAGAGATATATTCCAGTTTCATTGGCATTAAATATTAACCAGGTGGAGCTGGGGCTCAAGAGAAGATTAATTTCAGCTCATGTGAAATTTTTACGAACTAATTAGTGGAAAGAACCAAAGGACAGTCCAGGGCAGAGCCATAAACAGAATGTAAAGATGGAAAATTTTTCATAACCTCCATTGCTTTCTTAAAGGAATATTTCTCAGGACTGGTTTCTACAATGTGGGGAGGTTGACTGGTGTTCTTTCCAAACCCCAAATCAAACAGCATCCAAAAAACAAAATAATCTTAAATGGGCTTATTTTGAAGCAAGATGCAAAGTATAATTAAAAAAAGAAGATTTTGACTCTGTAGCACTTTTCCGAGTGAGACAGGAAGGATGGTGGTGCTGTCTACAGTAATGGGAAAATCAGCAGGAAGACAAGGAGTTGGGTAGAATTGGGAATCTGCATTTAGGTGCTAGTTGAAGCAGTGGGGGCAAATTAATTCTTCAAAGAAGTGTGTGTGTAGATGGAAAATAGAAGGGGACCCAGAACTGAACCTTGAGGGACCCCTACAGTTAGGGGGTAGGAGGCAGAGGAGGAGCTCTTGAAAGAGACTGAGAATGAGCGGCCGAAGAGAAAGGAGGAGAACCAAGAGAGGGGCTGTGTCAATGAAGCCGAGGATTGATAATGTTTTCAGGAGAAGGGTGTGATCGACAGTGTTGAAGGCAGTTTAGAGGTCGAGGAGGATTAGAATGGAGTAGGGGCCGTTGGATTTGGCTCAAAGGCGGTTTCTGTGGAGTGAAGGGGATGGAAGCCAGAGTGGAGGGGGTCAAAGAGAGAATTAGAGCAGAGGAACTTGAGATAACAGGTGTAGACAACTCGCTCAAGGAGTTTGGGGAGGAATGGTGGGGGGAGATGGGGCGATAACTGGAGGGAGCTGTGGAGTCAAGCAAGGTTTGGATGTGGGAGACATGAGCAGGTCTGAAAGCAGAGGGGAAGAAGGAAGAACAAGAAAGGGGCAGTTCCAAGGAAGAAAAAAAGATTAAGGAAATCTTCCAAAGGGATTTAGAGTAAAATTTTAAATTTTAGTGTATCATCGTGTGCTAGCAACAGGTTTTAACTGGAACAGGGTTCAAATAAAAAGTTCCACTGTATTTGATAGTATTACGGAGCCAGTCAACCTCAGAGATGAATGATAGTAAAATCTTAAGACCTGGACCACCATAAATGATTGAAATACCAGGATGGAAAAATGTATGTAACTTTCATTAATAATTCACTTTTTCAGTTTCTTACCAGAGCATGGAATTCCTGAGCTACTTACTGTTGGCAGTATAAACCGAAACAGTGCTACCTCCTAACTCAGCCAAGAACACATTCCCCACAAAAAAACATTTTCAAAGAGTTTTATCACAAGATCCAGCAACCCAAATCCTGCACATTCTAGAAATGTTCAATAAATACCATTAATTGATTGATTACTAGCAGTAGAGTCCTCACTTCTAAGAAATCTTCAAACTCCTAGCCAAGCCTCAGCTGTTCTTTATCACCCCTTAGCCCTGTTCCCTGGCTTCCAGGTTTAAGACTAACTGTGGGTCGTTCAATCAATCAATAAATCAGTGGTATTTACTGAGTGCTTACATGTAAAGAGCCCTGTACTAAGCGCTTGGGAGAGGACAATATAGCAGAGTTGGAAGACATGTTATTTGCCCACAACAAATTTACAGTCTTGAGAGGGAGAAAGACATTAGTATAAGTAATTACGGATATGTACAAGTTCTCCCTGGAGCAGACTTGGATATTGGGGTACATACGATCCCCCCTGGGTCCAACCAACAGGCAGTGCTGTTTCCTGGGTGGTGTCACCCCAGTGAGTGAATGGGCTGGACCCTGGGCTAGTGTCTTATCTGGGACTGAAATCCATCTTGGGACAAAGCATTCTGAGCAAGCTTGAACCTTCCAGCCCCACTGCTGCCTGGACCCTTCCTTGCCCATCATTTCCTTCTGCCTCATTCTTTTAGGGTCCTAGTCCCTTCAAACGCTTAGTACAGTGCTCTGCACGCAGTAAGTGTTCAATAAATACCACTGATTAATTCCCCACAGCATGTGTGCCTGTGTGTGCATATGTGGGAGAGGGAAAGAAACAGGAGAGAAAAAAAGAAAGTGAGAGGAGGGGAGAGAGGGGAAAGGTGGAAAGAGAGGGAGAGAAGGGGAAGAAAGGGGGAGAAAAGGGAAAGAGAGAGAAGGGGACGATGGGGGGAGAGAGAAAGAGTAAAGAAGGAGAGCATGAGAGGGAGACAGGGAGAGAGGGAGGGAGGGAGAGGGAGAGAGAGATACAGAGATGGGGCAGGGAAAGGACACCACTCTTCCCATCTTTGCAATACCATCATGTTTATGCATGACATCACACTTAGTTCCAGCATAGCCTCTCTCTCCACTCCAGAACCATATGTCCCCCTCCTAACACCCCATTCACTGAGGCGTTTCTTGGGGTCCGGGGAGGACATTTAAAAAGTTTTAACCACCACGACCCCTTCTGACGTAAGCCACCGTCCATGTAGCGTTAGGTCCTGCCTTCTCTGAGGTTGCTGGTGGCCTCACTGTGGCCTCCACCTCTCATACTCTACCCTGGAGTAGTTGGCTAGTGTCTTTCTGAAGCCAGCCCTGAAGCCAGCGAGATTGGATCACCGGAATGAATTGGGATCTAGATGCCCACACTAGATGCAGCCTCTCCCTCTTGGGAAGAGACTCTACTGGGAGCTGGGTTGGGTGGAGAAGGCTTGGAGCCGCTGACTCAAGTTAATTGATGTGTCGCTATGAGACCTAATAACAATAATAATAATAATAATAATTACGGTATTTGTTAAGTGCTTACTTTGTGCCGGGCACTGAACAAAGCGCTGGGATGGATACAAGCAAATCAGGTTGGACACAGTCACTGTCCCTTGTGGGGCTCACAGTCTCAATCCTCATTTTACAGATGAGGTAACTGAGGCACAGAGGAAGGGAAATGACTGGCCCAAGATCACACAGCAGACAAGTGGTGGAGCCGCAATTACAACCCATGACCTTCTGACTCTCAGACCCGTGCCCATTACGCCACGCTGCTTCTCATCTCTGGTTATGAGGGGGTTCTGGGGTGGGGGTGTGTGCTGTTAAGGATGGAGCCAGCAGTATTCCATGAGGGGATCCCTCATTCTCCCCCTTCAGAGTTCCTAGACACCTGTGACCCCAGTGATTCCAACAGTCTGAACCGAGAAGGACCAGAGCCGATCCCTCCCCATCACGGGGCAGAGCAGGAGGGCTTTGCTTGATCCCCACCTATGGGGATCTCAGCATAGTCCTAGGGCCAGAAGAGTCAGCCATGAGGAAAATGAAGGTGAACCAAGTTATGACCAAAAAAACTTCAAACGTTAGGCAGTAGCATCTGACTATACTGGGCCCCAGGCACAGAAAATTCCATGAAGCAATACGTGAAAGATTCAGGGTAGCGACATTTTGGATTTTAAAGTGTTTTCCATTTGGGAGAGTCCAGAATCATAGACCACAGAGGATGTTGCAAATACATTAAAGACGTTTAAAAATAAAACTACATTATATGAGAGAGATGGGGGGTGGGGTGGAGACAGAGACACTTCCCAATTACTCAGGCCGGTAGCAAAACAAGACATGCCAACTTGCTTCCCTGTTCGTGACCTTTCCAGCCCTTGTTTTCACACCTGGAAGCTGGGGCTTTAACTCCTGATAGAAGACACAAACCTAAAAGTGTTTGACAACAGCATCTTGACAGTGTTTTACTGCCCATATTCTCAAACTACAACTAAGGACAGAAGCCGCTGTCAGTGAGGCCACCCCGCAGGGAATGCTTTAAACTTCTTTTGGTTTGAAAATGGTGGAAAATGATTTATACCTACCCTTGGCACCTTTTTGGATATGTAATAAAATAATAATATACATGTAATCAATTGTGCAATTATTTATTCTGCTTACTTGATTTATAGTTAGATTTGTAGGCTCTAATCCAGGCTCTGTCATTTGCCTGCTGTGTGTGACCTTGGGTAAATTACTTCACTTGTCTGGGCCTGTTACTTCATCTGTAAAATAGGGATTAAGACTGTGAGCCCACTGTGGGACAGGGACTTTGTCCAACCCGATTTGCTTGTATCCACTCCAGTGCTTCGTACAGTGCCTGGCACATAGTAATCATTTAACCAACACAATTTGTACATGTTTTTATGCCTCTCACCTCAGAGTGTAAGGTCCTCGTGAGGAGGAAACATGTCCTACACAAAACCTTATTAAAATCCCATCTCCAAGAGGCCTCCCCTGATTACGCCCGTTTCCCCATCTCCTTCTCCCTTCTGCATCTCCTATGCACTTGAATCTGTACCCTTTAAACATCTGATATTCACTCCACCTTTGGCCCCACAGCACTTTGTACATAATCATAATATAGTTATCTATATTAATGTCTATCTCTCCCTTTAGACAGGGAATGTGGACAGGGAATGAGTCTACCAACTCTGTTGTATTGTACTCTCCCAAATGCTTAGTACAGTGCTCTGTACTCCAGAGAAGCAGAGTGGCCTAAAGGACAAAGCCCGGGGCCTGGGAGTCAGAAGGACCTGTGTTCTAATCCCAGCTCTGCCACTTGTCTGCTGTGTGACCTTGGGCCAGGTGTTTCACTTCTCTGGGCCTTGGTTACCTCATCTGTAAAGTGGGGATTAAGACTGTGAGCCCATGTGGGATATGGACTGTCCCCACCCTGGTTACTTTGTATCTACTCCAATGCTTAGAACAGTGGCTGGCACATAGTAAGTACTTAACATATACCATAAACAAACACAGTAAGTGCTCAATGAATACCACTGATTTTTTTTATGATATGTTTTAAGTGGAGCAGAAATGACCTAGGTACCTCTTTCACAAGCCACAAGGTGCTGAAATTACAACTACAAGGTGATCCTGTTCCAAAACTAAAATTACAAGACGGATAAAGGTACATTCTTTTAAGTGTGTTGCCTGAACTAAAAGTGAGAATACCTAAGGCATTTGGAATGGAAAGTACACACGAAAGAACAAGTTAAAACCGATTATGTGTCATCCTCATTTAGGTGTAACTCATCACCTTGGGAAAATGATTATCTTAGTAAAGCTTCTCATTCTGACAACAAGGAAAATATACCAACTGTTTGTACTTGACTGCACACCCTCAGGGTTCTCAGATTTTAAGAGGCAGCACACATCTTGTACTATCCTTTATGAATGGTGTCCTATTTGATACAGCAGGAAGACAATCGCATCCTCTGAAAATGCGGCGCTTCCATTTCCATGGCATTCTCAGGGCCCAACTCTGAGCCAATCATAGTTTTTGTAGATTCTGGACCCAGCCTCCTCCAAACCCTCTCCCTTGCCCTATGCTCCCCTTCCCCACTGGGATAGATGACAAGTAGCAGACTTACCTGCCACCTACTGTGGGGCTGGTTTCTGGGGCTCCTCGTGGTGAGCACCCAAGTGGAAGTACGTAAAATGCAAACTTCTTCAGCGACCCTGGCTGCTCTTAGCAATGGCATGGGAAGAGGAGTGCCAAGGAGGGTGCCTGGGGAACTTGGCTGACTTCCCAAAGCTACTCCAGTGCGACTTGAGGTTCACTTCCAGGTTGGTGAGACTGTATGGAGATCTGGAGAGGCGCAGAAAGGCAGCAGATGGTCTGGAGAGCCCTTGAGGAGCCACCCTACCAGCTTAATCACCTTCCAGGACTCTCCTTTCTTCTCCTGGCACCCCGAGATCCAAGAGAGAGCACCAACAGAAGCGAGCGCTAGCTCACAGAAATCTCCCACAAGAGAAAATTATGGTCCTCAAGACCAGCCACACAGAGAATCTCCAAGTGCCAATGATAAGTGTAAATATTACTTTTTAAATAAATATAACTTTTAGGTGGTGATGACACCTAAATAAATATGGTTTGCATATTCTTCCACGCAAAGGAACGTGTTTTTCCTTCCCTTAAATACAGTCAGGACAAAAAGACTTGCAAGCTGAACAGTTCTTAACTTTGTACAGAAAGAGGGAAGCTTATTCAGATTAGTTGAAGCAATAGGTTAATATTTCTCGGGGCACGTATTTCGCTACTCCAATGGGACTCTAGAACAACTGTGAGAAAGTAGTTTGTCTACTTTTAAAGCCTGTATTAGAAAAACTAAAGAAAAAAATGGAAATATCTCTAACTTCAATGAGAAATCATTACGCTTAAGGACATGTGAACTCATTTTTCAGACAGTTGTGGAATTGTGCAATAGCATGTCTGAACAGAGCCTTGCCTTTACAAAACGGGAGGTCAGAACAAATACAAGTGGGATTTTCATGCCAGCAGCTAAATTCCAGGAGATCCAGAGGTTCTTTCAGTTTGGGGAAACAGCAACTTGCCTACTGACCAAGGGGAACAACTTATGCCAGCAAGAAGAAAAGATGAGGGCTGGTAAATATTTGATACTTATTTCCTAGGCTGCTTCAGCATTTCCACAAGAGATAAAATCTAAACTCACCTCCATTTCCAATGTACAGTCACTGATTGACTGATGTTGCAAAAAAAGTACGCCACAGAACTATGGTTCCAAACCAGAGGGCCACCTTTATGTGGGTTACCAAAAGTCCCGTGATGTATCAATCTCAAGTCACTCGATCACACCGAAAAAGTGATCCCATTTTTGAACGCAACCGCACTACTTTGAAATAAATACCAGCACAACTATATAGAATTCTAATTTATTATTAAATTACATAACAAAGCTTTTCTATACAGACGGAAAATGCACATTAGGTGAGAACAAAAAATTACAAGTACAATAAAATGGGTTTCGACATTTAAAAGCAAAAAGTAAAAACCTAGAAAGTGCAATTGGAAAAGATTAGACAGGGGTTGTGTATTGGCAGGTTTCACGAGGAAAAGTCTTCTACCAGATGAAGTATGATTAGAACCGATTCCTTTGGCCCTGTCTGTCCTTAAAATGATTGTAAATACCCTTATTCTGGGATGAGATGTAGGGTACAAAAGAAAATTGTCAAAGATCTAAAGATATGGCTCAGCTATGTCCCAATTTTCCATTCAACGCACATTCCTGAAGCACACATGCTCCTTAGATTCTCTTCCCCAGAGAGATTCCATAACATTGATGTTCCCTTAAAAGAAATCAAGACTCATTTTCTTTTAGGCAAAGATAGTCGGTATGTCCTTTCAATTCAGGGGTAATACAAGCAGCAGTTTTATGCACAAATTGTGGTTGGAATAAAAATTACTACAGTTTTATGAATATAAATCAACTAATTCATTGGTTAAACTAGCCACAAAGTTCAAAGTGCTAAATCTGCCAGAGTCAACAAGCATTTCAATGTGACTACTGAACAACAAGCAGTAGATAGATTACTGTGGGAAAGCTCTAAGTCAGCCAATGACCTACCTGGAAATTTTCTCCCTGAAAAACAAAACGACTACTCTGTGGCCTGGAGAGTTGGGTATAGAAATGAAGCCCACAGTTCCTTAATTCTCTAGAGACCAATCACTGATTTTTAAAATACCCACCCTGAAAATGCCCCATTTATAGGCCTTTCCAGTGCTATATCAGAGTTCCAGAGATCTCAACCTGGATTCCTCCTCCACCCCACAAACGCTTTACAAAGATACATGTTAACATCTAACACCTACACTGAAATTGGTGAATATCATCTGGATGTAGTAACAGAGAAAGGGAGGGGGATTTGGATGGATCGTCCCCTCATTTTTAAGCGGAAAACTCCATCACAGTAACAGTCTAGAAACAGAGAGGAACAATCACGGGCTGCTCTGTACTGCAGGGCAAACTGCCTAATCCAGGCAAGGTGACACTCCTAAATTCGCCAGCTGGTCCAAAAATGTTGCAATACTATAATTCAGATATGGGCAAGTCATCTTCCAGGATGATACAAAAGTGGAGCCACAGCCTACTGGCTGAAACCTCTTAACTCTAGATATCAAGGCAAAGTTTTCCATGAAAATAAGTAATTTCCAAATTTATTCCAAATTTATAAATACACTTATCGACTGGGCAAGGAGAACAAAAAAATGGCAGAAAATACAATTCTGTCATTATAACAGTGTGCAATCATTGTTGCTTTGCTGGGAATGATCTGTGATATTCATAAAGGGGGACAAAAAACTTCTGGCTAGAAAAACCCTGAGGACACAAAATCTCTGGACTGAATGGGAGAGAACCAGTCACTGCTAATAAATAAGTTTACAAATGTATCAATAAATTAAATACAGAAATCCCTCTTTTTGGAATCTCATACCTCTCCAAGTCAAGGAGAACTTGACTTCAGTGTCTTAGAGGAATCTTAGTACTGAGTGTTTGGTTAAGGACATAATGATTTTTACAAAGGAGAAATCTGTCATACATTCCAATGAATGTCCCTTCTCTGGGGTGAAAAGACACTTCAAAAGTGGCCAAAGACTTTGCAAAAGTAACCAACATTTCAGCAATCCACTGATTAGTTAATTAGCAAGACTACAAACAGAAACCTCAGTTGGTCTCTGCCCCATCCATTCCTGGAAGTGGGTTGCGTGTAACAGACTCAGGAAAAAGGATGAGGAAAAGTGATCCGAAATCAGAAAATGATTAGAAAAAAGATCATTTGTAGGAAGGTGTAAGAGCAAATAAAATTTAAAGAAATTGATTTTATAGACCCAAATAAAACCCCTTAGCTATGTATTTTTCTCTTTCCAAAAGTACTGTATAAGGGTTCCTTTTACAAATGGAAACCCATGTTTAAACTATGGCACTGAAGTTTACACTAAAGGAAACAAAACAAGTGTATCCCGGTTGTGGCCATTCAGCCTTAGATAGGCAACAGTTCTGGGCATATAGCCATACTGTTACTTAGGTCTTTAGGATGGGCAACCTTTTAAGAAAATCAAACCCTTCAGTAAGGACCCAGCTCTCAACCCAAGCATGAACATATAAAAGTTAGCCATCCTGTAAAGCCACCATCACCAAACTCTTATTACAAGATCCTGAAAAGAGACCACGTGCCTCATTTTATTTATTTTTTTTTTTACAAAGAAAGACACCAAACACAATCCTATTCCTTCATAGCATGACCTCCAAAATAAGGGGTCCTGTGCCATCAAAAATTAATTTCTTTACATATTTGCAAGAAGCTAAAATTTCTTCTACACTAGTGTTTGATTCTGCTTTCAGATTTAATGGAATGCACCAAAAAATCAAGACCAGTAAAAAGCCTGGTTATAGTATTAAATAAATAACTTTATTTGCTAGACTGCAGATTCTTACAAATGTCAACTACATAGCAAATGAAAGCTCTATGAATTCTAGCCGGGGCACAACCACCAATCAAAGCCCTTTGAAAAATCAAAGATAATAAATGTCAGGGGAGAGGACTTTCAATCTCCCAACAGAGAGAATTTAATTAAGGAACTTACTTCCCTGATCCTTTGAGATTTAGATTGGGAAAACTCATTTTCATCAAGTTAAGGGCATCACCCAATCAAGAAATGATCAGCCCATACTTAAAAAAAAAAAAATCCCATAATTAAAAAAAATTAATATCAAATATTTTCCATCCATGAAAAAACCATAATCAGAGGTTTATGGATTTCACTAGGGTTATATTATTCTAATAAGACTGAAGGAACAATATAATTCAAGCTGTTGCTGTGGTTAGAGAAACCCCATGTAGCCTTCCTTCATTCCCTAAGTTAGGGGACTACCAACTAAGCAGTAATCCACAACAGTTTAGAGGAGTTTTTTCTTTCCCAAAGCATAAAAGAGGAACAGAAAAACAGGAGAGGTGCCCCAAACTCTGCATGGCTGCTATATTTACCAAGATGGAATCAGTAGCAGTCAGGAGCTTTATGCAAGGGTTGAAAAGAACCCCGGTGGCTAGTTTTAAAATTCGCAAGTGATATAGATAATTACAGGTGTAGATGGAAGGACATTCTGTAACTTATTGTGAACGGTATGCTCAGTTCTTTCACAATTGGGTGTTTCCACTGCACATTCTGGCCAGACAGCCAATGGGGAATTAGGGAACTTTTGTGAGATCACCTGGGTCGGCCTGGGCAAAATGCAGTGCGATGGTAGGAAAGGTTGTGCACCGAGTCAGCTGAGGCGGGTGCCCTAAAATGCGAGTCTTCCCAAGAGCACAGCCTTCACGTTTTAGAGAACTGACTATATTCTCAGTAGTAACACATTTGGGAAGTTGTCAGCAACTCACCAGATCAGTTACCCTTTAAGCAAGAATTTTCTGATAACAAATAACTGCAATATCTTAGTGACTGGAGTATAATTTCACATATTACATACTTCAGATATGCTATAAAACTGAATTTTTGTCCTCGACCACTCCCTTACTTCACTTCCTACTCTAAAGTTTATGCGCAACAGTTGTGGATATTTGGAAACACAATTTGGTGTTTTATAACCCACTTAACTTTCCTATTTTCCAATTCAGTTTTGTGCCCAACCTGCTTAGGAACAGTAGTAACCCAATTAGAAAAAAATACTTTGAATATGTTTAAGACAATTGTATCTTATTGTCTGAAAACTTTTCAAGGTCAACTGACTAACCAGAACATGTGTGCTCAAAAGGCTGTTGTCAGAAGGAATCTGGCAGCCGCAGGGTTTGGTCCCTATTTTTGGGAAGACTCCCTTTCGTATCTTCGACTCTCATACCAAAGTAGGATGGCGAGAATTTCACCATGTCCTTGCAAAGCTAGGAGAAAAAAAAACAGACTCCACCACTCAAGTTAATCTCTGTGCAAAACTGAATTCATCATCTTTATGTAGGAGAAAAGTCTGTGACATTTTTTACAGCACAAACTTTGAAGAAACGGCGTTGTGTCGACTCACCTTTGAGTTTAAAAAAGTGACAGAAGCTGTGTTGGGTCACAAACCAATCTGATGGCTTAAAGCTACAACATACTGTTTGGAGGGCTGAAAGGACTAGGGTACAAATGTGGGTCACTGTCTTCATGAACAATGGACACAAAGACTTGATTACCATCATGGAGCACAGAAGTGTTTTTCCCCTCCCCCCAGTACTCTGACTTACCTTATGATGAGACATAAGGATCTGAAACCCTTTTTGGGAGTGCAAGATGGAAGGGGAAGAGAGGGAGGGCATGTGCTGGGGAAAGGATGACAGAGAAAAAATACCGCAGCTTCAGCTCAAACCCAGACCGGTGTCATCGAGGCTGCCCTTTTAATGGCATCATGCTGATCCAGCTGTCACAGGTCTGTCCAACTTCTCCCTTCTCCTTAACGGGGATCAGGGTGAGGAAGCAGAGGTTGTCAAAAGTCCCTAGAGAATCTCCATCAATGGAAAGCATATAGCAGCAGTAGGATGGTGCAGATGCCAATGACACCACCCAGGATCAGAGAATCTCGCCGTTTCCGCAGGTTGATCCTTTGGATCAGGCTGTTCACGGCAGGAAAGCGATCTGTGGGAAGAATCCGTTAAGGTCGAAGCCACAGAATCACACTTATTAATAAGTCAGTCAATTGTATTTGAGCACTCACTGTGTCACAGAGCACTGTATTAAAGAGTCTGGGGGAACACAAAACAACATAGTTGGAAGAAACGGGCCCTGCCCACAACAAGCTTACAGTCTAGAGGTGGGGACAGACATTAACATAAATAAATACATGGAGGATATGTACCTAAGTGCTACCAGGTGAGGCTGAGGGAGGGGTGCAAATCCTACTGCAATAACGATTAGATTTATTGGAGAATAAATCCTTGTGAGACAAATATTAATCTAAGTTCAGAACTACCCAGAGAATGCAGATAAATCAAAGACGGCATTCTAATTCTACTTCATTGGGCATTCAGAATAGTGATCAGGGTGGAGAACAAAATCTGAATTCAGACCAATTCTATGTAAGCCATGCAAAGCACGTGGCTGTAAAAACAGGATCTTCGATTCCCTAGCGGTCATATTTAAACTATAGCTGAAATGGGAGTACATATATAAGAATAATCAAAACAGAACGTGAAACGGCAGATGGGGTGATGGGGAAGGAATTTTTATACGCTAATCATAATCACAATAATAATAATGGTATTTGTTAAGTGCTTACTCTGTGCAAAGCACTGTTCTAAGTGCTGGGGGTGGGGGGTAATACAAAGTGATCAGGTTGTCCCAAGTGGGGCTCACAGTCTTAATCCCCATTTTACAGATGAGAGAACTGAGGCCCAGAGAAGTGAAGCGACTTACCCAAGGTCACACAGCTGACAAGCAGCGGGGATTAGAACCCGTGACCTCTGGCTCCCAAGCCCGAGCTCTTTCCACTGAGCCACGCTGCTTCTCATGACCAACTAATCATGGCCAACTAGCTGATACCAAATGGCTATTTACTGAGCAAACAGCCAGAAGCACTTTTCAAAATATCCAGCTTCTGGTGCTTTCTCCATTTAATTTTTTTTTTAAACGGATGTGAAATAAACTTAAAATTTTAAAGCTTTCGCTTTAAGGTCTAAAAATCTTTTAACACTAACAATTACTGAAGAGTTTTTCTTCTCGCAGGTCACCAAAAACAATCTAATGAAACTAATGGGTTGTGAAGCTGCATAATTTCAGGATGTTTTCAAACGAACTAATATCCTCCAAACTGCCAACGCTGGCAAAGAAAGTACTTCATGAGTTTGCAAAAAATTAGCCACCTTCCAAATACCCTTTTACCTCAGAGGATAGAGGAATAGCACGATGATAGAGAAAAATGTTAAATTAAGAGTGACAGAGGCACTAAGGGATCCAGAGCTCTCGAAAACATTGCACTCTCTTTCTCCCTGTGCTGCAATAATGCAGTAAATGGTCCTCCAGTGGCCCAGAAGAGAGAACACAACGCTATCCATGAGCATCTCTCTTGCTACCCAGACACTGGGGACACTGGCAACTCCCTCTCACTGCCCAAGATGCGAGTCTCTTAAAACTTTTAGCCCTGACTAGATTGGGATATCAAGGAACACAAAATTTAGCTGAATTAAAAGAGAGGCAGGGCGGTCCTAATGGACAAAGCGGGAGCCTGGGAATCAAAAGGACCTGGGTTTTAATTCCAGCTCTGTCACTTGTCTGCTGAGGAACCATAGGCAAGTCACTTCATTTCTGGGTGCCTCCATTCCCTCATTTTTAAAATGGGGATTAAAACTGTGAGCCCCATGTGGGATATGGACTGTGTCTAACCTGATTAGCTCGTATCAACCTCGGCACTTACTACTGTGTCTGTTACAGAGGAAGCACTTGAAAAATATCATTTCAAAAAAAAAAAAGTTAAAGCTCAAACTTCTGAGCTTATTACCCCATTTTACCTCAAAGACATTGACTGCCTTCCCCGGCTAAAATCCTGCCCCCAACATTTTCCAACAAAACAAAAAAGCATGACTTTCAAAATTACATTTTTGAATTGTTACTACAATATTATAAATCTAAATCCTTATCAGTGCAAACTTTCTTTAATATCTGTGCCTGAAGAGCACGATATCTTTGGTATTTGTTAAGCACTTACTATGTGCAGAGCACTGTTCTAAGCGCTGGGGTAGATACAGGGTAATCAGACTGTCCCACATGAGGCTCACAGTCTTAATCCTCATTTTACAGGTGAAGTAACTGAAGCCCAGAGAAGTGGAGTGACTTGCCCACAGTCACACAGCTGACAAGTGGCAGAGCGGAATTCGAACCCATGACCTCTGACACCCAAGCCCGTGCTCTTTCCACTGAGCCACACTGCTTGATATCTCACTCAGGAGTACAATCTACATTTGTATTACATGACTGCTGATCAACTCCACTCCAGAAGCACACGTGAAATCACAAATGAGTACAGATTATAAAAACAGCCCAAATTTCAAATTTTCACAAAGGATACTGGCCAAAGTGTTCATTTTGCTCTGTATTGATTTCAGCATCCCTCTCTGTGAAGTCATGTTTTCTTTCGTCGCCATAGCAATGCTGGAAAGGGGGGGGAAACAAGGTAATCAGATTACTGTCATACATCTTGCTCCAACGTTAAAAATGAAAATCAAATTGAAAAAACCAAGGCATGCCACGTTACCTTGAGAAAGTGATGAATGGGCTGAAACAAAACACTACTTCCAACCCTTTTACTTCCTGACACCCTTTTCTCTACTAATCTTTAATGATTGTCCTGCTTTGTTTCACATCTGCTTTCTTTTCGCATCTTGTGCACGAAAGGACACAACTTCCTACTAATCCTTTTTACACTGGAAATTAAGAAAAGTCGTATCAGCCAACAAAACATGTTGATTTGAAAGATTGGGAATGATGGACAAACTTTAGTCTTAAGACCTCAAGGACTGAGACCCTGTGCAGAGAAACTGCTTACAGTCCTAATGGCTGGCAAAGTGAGTTTTCGCGTAAAAACTCACACGAAAGTCACGTTTCCACTGAGGCAGTGGGTGCACCAAGTAAATAGGCAGGCCCTATGCAGAACAGTAAGAAACACACAAGGGCTTTTTTGGTGGTGCTTTTTCTTTTTCACATGCCGGATCCGCTTGGGGCTGAAGTGCCCAAAGCACAGTGCTGATGCTGTGCCAAAATGCCATGAGCTGGTGGGAGGTTTGTTTTTATAACTGCTGCATTCTTATGCTGCTCATGTTAGCTATTTTTCAGGAGTCTCACCGGGCCATCTACCTTGCAGCAGGGGATAAGTTGTTCTTTGGTCCGGAACCTTCCCCACTGGGACCCAAAACTCTGATTCCCAGAGCGGTGCTCTTTCCGTTGGACCAACAGCAGGCCTTCAGCATGAACTTTATCTATACCATAAAACCTTCTAAGATATTTTTGAAGCAGGCACCGGCTACTAAAAGAATATCAACAGGGAGTTGGCAGAACCCCCACAGCCCAGGGTCCACGATCAGAAGATCCAGGCAGTTGAAGAACCCCTGAAGTTGACTAACTCCCCCAGCCTCACTATTGAGAAGTCTTGTTTCCTGCTGGGAGTGATGCTTCATGCTATTAAATCATATTCTCAGACACCTAGATGGAGTCACAGAGGGGCCACAAGAGGACACAGAAACATTGAACGCTTCCTACCTAGGCTTTTAGGTTCTTTTCCTTGTTCCTTCATTGGTGACAGTTGTTGAGACTTTCCTAGCATTTGCTGACCCTTGAGAATATTGGTTTCTCGAAGGGAAAGATCATGCCTTGCTCCTTCACTGCAACTTCTCTAGCATTTAGTACAGTGCTCCAGATATTTGTTTCTGATGATACAGATGGGGCCAAAATAAAATTATTCCGTTTGTCCCCAGAGTTGTCACCTCTTTTACATTTTCAGAACTCTGAAACAGGGTCAGTATTTGGAAGTCTCTTCCTGTGGGAGCAGGAAAAGGGCAGCAGAAAGGAGGCGAGCCTGTATTTTGATGCTGAATCTGCTGTTCTCCAACCGCGGATGACAAAAGTGCATTTCTATAATTACACAGCACGCATTTTTTTCTTGATGAAACACTTAAATCACCCAAGCTGTGCTTCGCCTCCGAGAAGGTTGTTGAGCCATGTTATGCTGTTTTTTTCCACAGCAATTGGCCATGGTATCATTTAACTACAAGTCACTAAGATATTTCCAGCTCTGGACAATTTGATAACAATGATAATTCCTAAAGAATCAAGCTTTGAAGAAATAAAAGGTTGCTTTAGGAGGGACTGGACCTAGATTTATGCTTCAGTACTGAGTCCAAAGAGACAGGACAGACAAAACTTTATGCAAAATTTACAGGTTTCATTGGGCTTCAGTTAAAAAGGAATTACTAGCATATGAAGAAATAACATATAAAGCCTACTGGCCTTGGGCAAATTATTTAATACCTGTCGGCCCAGCGATCCCCCTTGCACAGACTATTTCCAGTTTACAAATTACAGTTCGGTCTCTCAATCGCATGAGATATTTGGATTGTCTGAAATTGGGCACAGCCTGGATATACAAAAAGCCAGACATTCCAGCCAAGGTCAGCAATGTGGTTGCAGGCCATTCACTAAGCCCCCCCAAAACTTTTGAGTGCTCTTGGACCCCAGCCCCAATTCCCTTTATGGATCAATTAAAAAAATAACCACAGGTACAAGCCAGGTCCTCTCCCTTCATCAGCAAGAAGGTTGTGAGAGGGGCAAACACAGACTCACTTGGGGTGCCATTTTCTAATTGCTCTGAATGCGAGAAGTGAAGGACAAGGGTTCTAGAAGCTGAACAAGGGAGTCATATGTAAAGATTAGAGCCCAAAATGGTCTGAATCAGCCCCAGACCCAAATGGAAAGGGCTCAAGAAGTGAGATGGTACCACAACAATAATCTCAGTAATTCCACCACACTGATACTGTAGAGAAGATGTTTCAGACAGGAAATCATCAAACAATAGGGCTGGATGTGTAATTCATTTTGCTTAGAAAAATGTGATGCAATTATAAAATGGAAATCTGTTTCATTCTTTTTGGGGGTGGGTAATGTGAATTAAGAGGGCATTGAAAAAAAAACAGAGTTTTATTTCTTAGCACTCTACGGTCATATACTGAATTTTGCTTTCCCTCTATTTTCCCAGTGTGCAAAATGGGAACAACCCCACCTAAGAGATGGCTACCCGAAGAATACAAAATATAGTCATAAGGCAATGTGGAAAATTGATATTCTTTTTCCTTGGAGAATTATATTATTCACCGCACTCTAGTGGAATACACATGACTTTCAGTACCAACTAAAATCTATGTAGACATGTTTTTCTCCCTCTCAATCAGCTGGAGGTAAGCCAAGTAAAATCTCCATTGTTACTTCAAGGGTCAACAATGCAGAGGTAAAATATAAGCTATGCCTAGTGAGAGATGCTTTTAAAAAAGAATAAATCATTTATGTGTTTACTGTAACTTCTTTCATTTTTCCTGCTACATGAACCAAACTCAGTCAATCGTTTCATTTTATGACTACAATTATATAACATAAGCTAAAATCGGTTTTCTTGCAAGGTAGCAGCTTGAAAATTTAAATTAAGTGTACAGGACAGTGAGCTTAAATCACCCTTCCAAACTACCAACTCTTTTCCCAAAAAACATTATGTTTTGTAACTACTCTCACTCACTGAAGCTAACTTGGAAGGTGGAGAAGCAATACCAAAAGAAAAATAGTTTCCTTTCCAATTTTGTGCAACAGTTTTAGGTATCATTTGGCAATCATAAATTACAGTTACAAAAACTGACGTTACTTGGGCTCACCTTAAAAAGCCCAGAAAGCCAAACTCACATGAATCTGACCCTGAACGAAGGGGCCCAACCCAGCTTGGTACTGACAAAGTTAGGAAGTTCTACTGAGTTGCTATATGTGACATGACCGAATTTTATACATTGAGGATATTTATATATATATTTACACCCAATCAAGTACCTATAGACAGGGCTTAACACATTTTGGTTTAGTTTATAAAATGCTCTTTGTCTCTGCCTGTGAGTTGTTTTTGGCTAGTCTGTTTTTAGTTTGTTAAATGTCTCATTTCTCAGATCCATTCTACCCCGACTGTAGCCACCCCGGTACGAGGTCTGGTGATCCCGCTGCCAGACTACTGCATTAGTTTCCTCGCTCCTCCACCGGCCTCCAGCCCCTCCCTGGTTCAGTCTATTCTGCGTGATGTTGCATGGATCATCTTCTTGAAGACTGGTCTATATCTCCCTCCTCAAAATGATCCACTGACTTTCTCTGCCTCATTTCCAAAACTCCTCACCCTAGGCTTCAAAAGACCCCTCCAGGTGGCCCCACCTTACCTCCTTGCTCTCTTTGTCCACGATTCCTCAATTCTCTTCATTCCTCCCAAACCAACTTCCTAACTGTACCTCAATCTCAACTCTCCCACCTCAGTCCCCTAGCTCACACTGTTCCTCTAACACACTAATAATACTAGCATATCGTGTAGGCGCACATAATCGCATTTACTGAGACATACTGATTCATTAAAAAAAATCAGAGGCAAGAAAAGGCTTTACAACTAACAATGGATAGAATAATCTAACTGTAATTTAGCAGCACAGACGGCTTTACCTTGGAGCAATAATTCTGAAGGTTATTAGCCATCATAAAGCGAAGTAAATTTACATTTTATTAAGGTTTTAAACATGAAAAATATTAAAATTAATACCTATGATAACGTGGAAAAAGCAAAGACAAAGTCAATTATTTGCTCCTCTAATATAAAAAACATTTGAATATTGGCAGAACACACTGTGAAAGGATAAGGGATTTGAATCACATCTCCTCCTAGCTGAGGGAGTCTGGCTCTTGAAACCCTGGGGAGGATGTTCTTTGGGCTGAAGAGGTTAAAGGGAGAATTCAGAGGCTTTTAAAATCTTAAGGCATTGCCATTACTGGTTCAGTCCAGTGTTTTATCTCCGACTGTGACAACGGGAGGCTTGGAGGGAAATGATTTGACCCCAGCTCCTTGATACTTCATTAGACAAAAGTTTAGTGTCATCTGCACACTTGGAAGAGTTCATAACATACTCCCTCTTCCAAACCATTTTTTTACATTTTGTTACACAAAATAATCCACTGACTCCAGGGGAATCACAATTTAGCCTTTTCCTTTCTGGAAAGAGAATGCTTATTTCTTTTTCCTATCTTTTCTCCTCTCCCCAATTTCGGAGGAACCTAGCAAAGCTGTGCTGCAAGGGGAAAATGGAGCCCATTGTGTTTACTACCATTCATTTTAAAATTCCATCTGCTCAGATCAGAGGACCTTGATAAATGATGACGATAATCTCAGTCAAGCACTTCGGTGAAAAAAATTAGCTTTTTCCCCCCACCTTAATTTCCGCTACAGATTTCGATCAGTGTTCCCGGAGCTAGACGACATGGGTTTGAATGACACAAGAGATTTAACCTACACTTCCTGACACTGTAGGGTTTACTAAAGGAGTCTGGTTGCACAAGACCCTGGAGGTCTTTAAAAGCAGGATAGCGAATCATCAATCTGAGATGACTCAAAAGTAGTCCTACCTGAAGATGGGGGGGATGGGGGGGAAGCGGGGGCAAAGAGAGGCACATTAGGTGACTTCATATACTTCCTTCCAACAACAATCCTTTGACAGATTGACGTCTTTTTCCTTCCGTAAAATTTGTACATTTAAAAAGTGCTGTACTCAGCAGCCAAGAGACATCCCTTGATTTGGAAGGCAACCAGGTGCATCAGAGAATTCTTACTGTGAACCTCTTCTAATCACCTGGCCCGTGTGCCTCGTCCTTGGCTGAGTGAGAGGAGTGTGGGCACCTGAAAAAACTACAAAGTTGTTCAGAATTTAACTTTTGGTAGAAGTGGCAAAAAGTAAGGGTTTCTGGGAGGTGGACCTTACAACAGCAGGAATCCCTGGAGACACAGCAAATTATTTCCTTGGATCACTACTCAAAAATGAGAAGCAGCATGGCCTAATGGACAGAACATGGACCTGGGAGTCAGAAGGACCTGGGTTCTATTCCCGACTCTGCCATTTGTCTCCTGTATGCCTTTGGGCAAGTCACTTCACTGTGCCTCAGTGACCTCATCTATAAAATGGGGATGGAAACTGTGAGCCCCAAGTGGGACATGGTCTGTCTCCAAACTGATTAGCTTCTACCTACCCCAGCACTTTGTTCAGGGCCTGGCACTTAGTAAGCGCTTATCAATTACCATTACTAAAAAAGGCTTCTGGACATTTCTGAATTGGGTTGATAATGTTGCCTAAATTAGCAACACACCTGTAGTTTCCAAAATCATCCCCAAACCCTGGGAAAAAGGAGATGTAATCCTTGAAGGCTGGAGAGCACTGATATCCAAGACGTATAGTTGCATAGCACAGTCACCCAGAGGACATCAACTATCACACTCAATTTCTTCTCTACAGTTTCATAGGTCTTATATTATCAATCAGTCACATTTACTGAGTGCTTACTGAGTGCAGTGCACTATACTAAGCACTTGGGAGAGCACAACAAAGAGCTGACTGACACGTTCCCTGTCCAGAAAGAATTTATAGTCTAGAGGGAGAGAAAGAAATTTATATTACCAGAAAGTAGACAGAATTCTATATAATTGGATACTTTTCCAACCAGGCAAATTCCCTAAAATCAGAATGAGCATTAGCATCCATTACTATCGGCCCCAAATATATGAACATTAGCATTCCTGATCCGGCTTGGAATGAATTTGAATTTTGTTAAGCCCGACTACCCAAAGAAAAGCAATAGAAGAGAAATGGCCTCTCGTGATAAATATTTAGGACTACCAAATATCAGCGTAGTCGGGAAGATTTTCTAACCCTGAGAAAGAGCATCTCTACATTTGGTGGAGCTGAGAGCTCTCTAATTAATATAATATACAGGCCATTAGGGGATGTTGAAATATAAAGGGGAGGCATGAATATTATATATACTCTAATAGGCCTTCAGGAAATGCTCAAACAGAATCCAGAGACTTGCAAATATGGTACAAATTACGGCATTAACCAATTGACAAAATAAGCTAGATTTCTTATTCCCAAACCAGGGAAAGCCTACAAACGCTGAAGTAACTGTCAGTAATTTCTCTATCTGTGGCCGAATTGTACATTCCAAGCGCTTAGTACAGTGCTCTGCACATAGTAAGTGCTCAATAAATACTGTTGAATGAATGAATGAGGTGGACTTAAAGGGACCAAAACTAGTAGTAGCAGGTATGGATTTGTTCTGAAGGAGAAAAGCTATGCTTTACTAGTGCTAAATAATGCCATATTGTGAAGTAAATACGCACAGATAACCATGATACTAAATGAAAGGACTCAGATTCCAATGGCTTATATTTAAGATTACCAAAGAATAGGAACTACTAAGTATTTGGCTAGTGAAATTCCCCACTCTATGAAATGAGGCCCATGTTATCTTAAACATTAGAAAGGCAAAATGTAAACGAATACAGGTCTAAAGGAATTGGGAAATTCTAACTGGTTGATCACATATTCACACACGATGACCAAATGAAAAAGTTCCTAAAAATCATCTTTGACATTCAGTTAAATTTAAACATACTTCATATAATTCAGAAACAATATATTCACTGGCAGTGATCCCATTAAAAGTAACAAATACATTTAGTCCTACCTTATCGTCTCTTCTATCAGTCGATCTGAGCTGTAAGTGAAAAGAAAACAGACGCTTTAAAGGACTGTGTTTAACAAGAGTATAAATATTCCAATAAAAACTGTTTTTTTCTACAAAGATTTGCTAGCCTGCATTCTTGCGCCGCCAGTCTAATGGTATTTGATAAGCTGAAACTTTCTACATTTTCTCAGATCTAGAGGATAGCATATGGAGACGATTCTGGGAATGAATATGAGTCCTGTATTTATTCACTAGAGTTCATTTTCATCCCTTTTCATGCAATCTATGATGGCTCCAACGACAGTTTAATCACAGTAAACAAAACAAATCCAGGTAGCATGAAACTGGCCAAATGTAACAAGCTACAACTAAGCTGTTGAGACCAGACTCATTCAACTGAGTACAGTCTGATTTCTTCTCGGCGAGTAATTTTTTGCACCTCCAAAAGTGCTTGAGTAGAGTATGTCCTTGAAAGACACCTATGCTGTGTTTGCGCATTCACGGGTCCAAAATGACAGTAAAGATGACAAGAAACCAGACTGGTTCACCTTTGACGTTTCCTGTTATAGCCTGTGGGCATTTTGCAATTAAACAGAACGAAGCCAATTTAATTTATGTTCAGATGATGAGGGTAGTTTATTTAGGGTAGGTGAAAGTTTTATTAGTAATGGATAGTTTCAAATAGTCAAACCCCCACAAATCCTAATGGTTACTCCGTTCCCTCAAAAGCAGAGAGAAAAAGGCCTTTAAGGCAGAACATAATACTTGGTTATGGCTATAATCAGAATCAAAAAAGCAATCTTAACGCATACCTCAATTCAATACGATCTGAATCCTTTTTGTACACATTATATGAACTAAAGCTGTAAGACACTCATGAAGATGGTGTACCCTTTATTATTACAGACCAGTGTAATTATGAAAGTAAATAATAGCTACTCCCAGAAACATATTAGTTTAAAACAATTTGATTCCAATAACATCACCATGACACACGCGAAATTGAGAGATCCACAAAAATCCTCTGGTATCTTACATACATTATCTGATAATATTTAAGCCTAGAATTTGAAAGATGAAGATGATGATGGAATTGTAGTGAAGCTGAAACGTGTTCTGAGCCATGAGCAGTAACTCCACTCAACTCATTTTAAGCTGAAAGCCAGTGGTGAGTTAGCTAGTGGTATTATTTTGCCCTTGCAGCATCTGATTCATCCCCAGCCCTGAAGCCCCCTGGGGCTATAATTAGGTCAGCTAGCCAACAGTTGAGGTGAAAAACTTGGTTGTCTTTGGCCCTTACGGAGCTCAAGTCATTTATTCTCTTAGGATTACTACTTTAAGACTAGGGCCAAAAATGAATCTTTCAGGGTTACAGACACCAGTGCACAGCACACTGTAAGCACTTATAAATACTTTTCACTTGGGCACTTAGACCACAAAGAGATTTATTGCCTTTTATGGGGGAGCAGGTACAGAAGCCTGGGAGCCAGGACTGGAACCTTTCCAAAGAGGACAATCTGCCACTTACAAACCCTTGCAAAAACATTCAAGATTAAGGGAGACAGAGTTTCATTGTTTTGGGATAAAACTGCAGCAAGAGCCTAGTGGATAGAACACGGGCCGGGAGTCCGAGGACCTGGGTTCTAACCCTGGCTCCTCCACTGGTGTGCTCTGTGATCGCTGGCAAGTCACTTAACTTCTCTGTGCTTCAGTTCCCTCATCTGTAAAATGGAAATTAAGACCGTGAGCTCCACAGGAGGCATGGGCTCTGTCCAACTTGATTAGTATCTACCCAGTGCTTAGTACAGTGCCTGGTATATAGCGCTTAAAAGATACCATTTAAAAAAAATCAACAAAAACTGGGATTGCTATCTATTATACTCACCTCACAGAATAGTCCCCAAAACAGAGAAGGCATAACCTAGTATCAATCATCGATATTTAGATAGCGCTTACTATGTGCAGAGCACTGTACTAAGCTCTTGGGAGAGTCCTACAGGGTCACATCAGCCTTGAATTTTTATATATGAATTTTTATATGTACTTAAGAAGACTGCATTGGAAACTAAAGGCTCCTGTGGTCCAGAATGTGGAACATTAATTGGAAACTGCATTTTAAAGCTTATTCCTTAGGGGTAGCAAAATCACTCAGTGGTGTGGATAACTGGAATTCTCATCCTCGTACAAAGAAATGAGCAAGCAATCCACGTTTCAACAATCAGCAAAAAGAGTAGCCAGCATACATTAATTTGTCTTCTAGGACCGATCCAACAGGTTTGCTTTTCTCTCAAGTACAATGACCTTGATGGAAAGAGCGATGCTAACTTCAGTCCCAAGTACCTTGGTTAGCTGAATGAAAGACAATTATATTTCATTTAATTGTTCTACACAGAATCTGAGGTCAAAAAAACAAAAAATGCTTTCACAAAACCCTATCCCAGCATATTTTAAAAGAGAAAATATTAAAAAATATGTGTTTTGATCAACTAATGAGCAACTGAAGAATGTCATGCAAGTTACTAGGAATAGACAAAGCTTTATGATAAACTTACAATACACATGAACTCATTGGGCATAACACCAGAGAACTGGAACCACCATTTTATGCCTACTTGATAAATGCCTTTATTGTTAACTTTTCCATTATAACTTGAAGACAATTCAGCTGTCAACTTTGCTGTTGTGTACTGCAGGTCTCTTCTACCTGAATGTTCCAGAAGAAAAGCTACTATATAAATCCAAGGTTCTTTGGCAAAGGGGCGCTTCATTTTTATGGAAACTTATTTCCAAGGCTCAACCTACAACTACAAAATTTAGGCTTGTTCAGAGTAAATCTAGCAAAAGAAAGTGTAAATCTAGCGAAAGAAAGTTGATTAAAAAGGTCAGTTTCTTAGAAAATTAAAATGACAGAGTGCGGCCAAAAGCCAGGCTATTCAAATCAACCCCAGTTATGGCTTTTGTGGCATAATTCGATAGCTCATCAGTTTTAAAGCACACAAGTCATCCTGGCCTCGGCCAAGTTTATAGGTTGGCCTTCATATTTGAGGTTGATGCCGCTTCCGATGAAGTTTATAGGTGTGTGTGGCTGAAAAACTCAGCCCAAGACTGGCGGTCTCAAATATATCATGCCTACAAAGGAGTAAGTCCAAGTTAAAGTAGTGGTTTTTTTTTCGTTTTTTCCTTTAAAAGTGCCAACAAAATATTCAGCTGAATTCCTACCATTAAGTTTGAATTTTAAAAATTCATTAGATATTCCCCCAAAATAAAATTTGACAATGCGAGGACATGGAATCATTTTGAAAAATCCCAAAGGCAACAATGTAAAAATACATTTTTTAAAAGGTTTTCCAGACTGCAAATAGCAATAGAGGTCATATTTAGACTATAAACTCACTATGCAGGGACGCCGCTTACAGCACCTAGAACGCAGGTTGTAAATAAATAAATGTTCAATTAGGTAATAATGCTGATGGAAAAAATGTAATTCCCAAACTGTATTATCTAAGCTCTTGTCAGTCCTAGCCTTATTATAGAGTCTGTTTCCACAGGAACATTCTTTTTTTTTACTCTCTTGAAATGGTTCAAATTACGTTATTGGCTTTCTTCTATTTATTTTATTGCAGTCACTGCTTTTCCAACATATAATAAACTGCAATAAACACTGCCCCCAAATGGAAACAAGTTTTACTAACAACATTCGAAGACACTGTTACAAAAAGACATTTTTTAAAATGAGGTACTTTATGCATGAAAATAATAATTTGAAATAGAACTGAAACTCCTGTTCACTAATATTTTGCTTGAGACTGTTGGATGCAAATTCACATGATTTTGCTTGAAGTGAAATTTATGCAACTAGGCCAACCGATAGATTTAATCCATGCACTGAATCTCATGGAATTTTTCAAAGTTCACTTGATGATTTAACTGCCACTAATTTTGACTTGAAAAAGTCTGATAGAATAGCCAAACAATTATTGGGGCAGACACACGTATGCTTTGTCCCAGGGTCACATTTTCACCTCTGGGTGTAGGTTTATTTTAAAATACCTCTGGAGGAAAGAGCGACTAAGGTACTGTAATTCTGATATAGTCTAATATATCGTGTAGTATAGAATAAAGTAATAGAATAAAGTAACCATATACACTACATTGGATTAAAATAAATAAATAAAAATTCATTTATTTACTGAGTTCAAATTGGCAGCAGCATAGCAGACCCTAAACCCTCTGCTTTCCAAATCATCCTTCCAAATAGGAGCCATGGAACAACTTGAAGAAAGACTTGCTGCTCAAATGATTTGAAATGGCCTAAAAAGACTCACCTAAACACTGAAATCAGTTACTATTACACAAAGTTTTCCAGTTAGGATTTAAAGAAAAAAACCTTACTCCAGAATATTACGTAACAAGGAAATCCCTTGAATAGCTATGAGTTCGCTTCAGGTAAACACCGCAACTCTGGTAGAGTACTATCAAGTGAAAACAAAAGTAAGTAGTTGGTATTACTCGAGGTCTGAAAATAAATCTTATTGTAATCAGTTGTCAACATCACACAAACTGCATTTCATTAGCCGGAGAAGCCATAGAGCTTTGACAATTTAAAAAATACTCTTCTGAAGGAATAATGAAATATGTTGAGACAATAAAATGTTATAGAAAACAGCACAAATCCAACTGTTACATAAAAATTGAGGTCTGTGATTCTCATTAAAAAAGACAAGCTCCTCAGTCATCTAGGACACAGGGTGAGAGAGATAAATTTAATCCTCAAAAGTCTGTGAAATAGGACCAGAAAAAGCCAGTACCATGCAAATCCCTTCTCTTTGCTGCTCATAATTTCTGCTATCTCCATTTGTGTGACAAATGGATTACAAGTTGTAATCATATCCGAATTTTCTGGGGAAAGCAGAGTTGCTAAGAAATGACCCTGCAGTATTCCTATTAAGCAGTAAGAACACTAGCTACAAACCAGAAAAATTACAGGGTAAACTGGCTGATAGAACATAGCTGGCTCTGATGCTTATGTACTTTATCTCATTAAAAAGCGCACTCAATTTACAGTACTTTTTCTTTTCTAAATTAGAAAGCAAAGATCTATGTGATTCAAACATAAGCTTACAGTCCAACCTCCATAATCCCCCAAGAGAAACTACTAATAGACTCCAAAATGCTGGATATCATGAGCTGAAGTCACTTTTACCCCAAGCTTCAGAAAATCTGGTAGTCACAAGAGCAACAAAATAAGCAATGATGAGGTACATGCACGGATGCACTCCCATATATATTCACAACTCACAGAGTCATTCCAACACTCAGCAAAATAATTTTTAGATCATAAATAAAAATACCAAAATAAAAACCCAAACCAACAGAAATCATTGACAGTCACTACTTCACAGGGAAAATTCATTTGCAAATAATGCTCCAATAAGGATTAAAAGGGGGATGAGCAGACAATGCAAGGAACCATGGAGGATATAAGAACTGGACCCCAAGGCTTAGGGGACAGTCCCAGGTGCGGATCGTCCACATCGTTCCTGCCACCCACAGTCAGGATGGAAGTGGTGTAGCTGGCCAGGACTGGGGGTGACCCCAAGGATTCAGGGGTTCTGATCTTATTGGGGCTCTGTACAACAGTGGTCCTGCACTGTTCAACCAGAGTCTGCCTGAAGCATTCCTTTAGCCATTTAAGAATACTGAGAGGAAGAAGAGAAGCAGAACTAGAGAATACCGACTGGAAAAGTATGGAGCTGGAGGATACCACTCCAATTATTTACTTATCCTTACAACTGCTATCTTGGCTCATTTAACTTGTAACTTACGGTTGTTCTTATCTTTCCCTTCATTAAGTCTCCATCTTTCTACAGAAAGGACCGTGTGTGATCGCCTGATATATTTACTGCAGCAGCTTATCCCAGAATTTAGCCCCTAATGTGCTCTTAATAAAAACTACTACTTCTGTTCACTCTTCACGTTGGGGAAACAAAAGTAGAAGAACGCATCCAAGTTCAATATTAGGAGAGAGCAATTATACCCACTGCGAGACAAGAGAAATAAAAATAACTCCCACCTAGGTTATGGCCACTGCTGATTATATCTTCTTAAGAATAAAGTGAAAGTCTATGGTAACAGCAGCTTGTTGATAATGGCAAGAGAGAGGGAGCATGAAGTTTGTCAAAGTCCAGGCAGGTACAGTTAGGACAAGACAGAAGCCCAGGACACCTTCTCGGTGGGGAACAGCCACTATGTGCTATTAATTCCCACGCTGGAATTTCTAAGCACAGGACAACTGTCTGCCCACTTTTCATTGAGTAAATTTCTCCTTTACCCAAATGTAAATGAAAAGAGGTAAAAGGGGGAACCAGGTTGGTGAAGGCCACTCAAACCCAGATACAGACTGACCTATTTGCCCCGCCTCTTGATTTTTAGCTGTAAGGCTGAGTTAGATCACTTTCTCTTTTTTTAACAGTATTTTAAAAACGCTTACTATGTGTCAGGTACTGTACTAAGTGCTGGGGTGGAAATGAGATAATCGGGTTGGGCACAGCCCATGTCCCACATGAGATCACTGCTTTAATCCCCATTTCACAGATGAGGTAACTGAGTCACATTTAATTTGTAATTTATGAAGTCACTAAGTGACTTGTCCAAGGTCACACAACAGACAGGTAGCGGAGAAAGGACTAGAACCCGGTCCTCTGATTCCCAGGCCCAAGCTCTTTCCATTAGGCCACACTGCTCCTCAATGTGATTTGAGGCATACTAATAGTGAAAAATTTCTGGCAAATCATAATTTGCACTATAGCACTTAGAAAATCTTCTAGAAAGTTTCAGGAAGAGTTTGTTGGGAAGGTGAAGGAGCTCTCTGCCCACTTACAACACCAAAGGGAAACCAAAGGGGGGGGGAAATAAATGTAGAAATAGCAGGGGATCAATTCTTACTGTGAAAACACTTCTAAACTTTATTTTATGCAATTTATCTGCATAGTTCTAAGCAAGCAAATCAATTTTTGTTTTGCCGCCATAATCATTCCATTATAGAAAATAAGAACAAGACAGCGGTACTCATATGCTTAATTTAGCAATTTATTATCCATTAATGCTGACTAATGACTCCTGTTTCCTTAAGAAATCCCAATAATCAAAAGCAAGACAGAAATTTCCCAGATAGCAGAATTTCCATTTCTAAAAATTGCCTGACGTTTCTCCAGATTTGACTAAAGATATAGCTAAACTAAGGAAGAATTGATATCAGGTAGAATTTCTAATGTTTGTGATTCAGCTGTCAGTTTGAAAAGTTCAAGATGAAAGGTTGTCCTCTAAGAAAACCAAATTATTCATCTAATCAATCAATGGTATTTACTGAGGGCTTACTGTGTGCAGAGCCCTGGATTAACCACTTGGCACTATACTAAGCAGAGAGAAACATAAAGAAAAAGCATGGAAAGAGCATGGACCTGGGAGTCAGAATACCTGGATTCTAATCCCAGCTCTGACACTTGCCTGCTGTGTGACCTAGGGCAAGTCACTTCATGTGCCTCAGTTTTCTCCTCTGTAAAATGGGGATTCGTTACCTGTTCTCCCTCCTACTTAGCAGTTATCATAATGCTTCACCTATCCCTACAAAGCTCAAATCTAGACTTTCCAAACAGCCATGAATTTGATATTGAATGAATGAATACGATATTCGATTGATCATAATGCCCCCTTCAAAAGACAACTCAAACAAGAAAGCTGTTGTATTTCATCAAACCGAAAAGAAAAAAAAAAACTGTCACCCTTAATCAATTAACGATATTTATTGAGGCTTACCATGTGCAGAGCACTGTATTCAGCACTTGGGAGAGTGCAATTCAACAGAGTTAGCAGACATGTTTCCTGCCCGCAACAAGCTGACAGTCTAGAAGGGGAATGGCTGTCAATTATAATTTTATGAAATGTAATTTTAGACCAAAAGGTTATTAAGGAGATTTGATAAATATAGACAGCTAAGATTAAAATGAAAACCAAACTCCACAAAGCAATTTATAAAACAATAAACCTACACTCAGTTCTATGGATGGACTGAGACAGACGACCTTCCACTTCCTTGAGGGTGTCCTGAAACTACTCCACTTCCTTTTAGAGCAACCTAATAATAATAATAATGATGGTAATTACTAAGCGCTTACTATGTGCTAAGCACTGTTCTAAGCGTTGGAGTGTCCGAATACCTAAAATCACCGCGGATGTGAGTAGCTAATTCGAACCATCCCAGTCTCCAATGGGTGGGGGTTTTGAGGGAAGACACAAATGGATGGCCAGGCAGCTAGCGGCAAGTTGATGCCCCTCACCGATCTGATGTAAGTGAAAGAGCCTGGAGCTAGCTTTAGAAATGAAACCATCTTACATCCTTCTGTTTCCAATAGAAATTCGCCATATACCATCCCTACTTGCTTTTTCTTTCATTTAATTTCTTGCACTGCTTTTTGAGATAATGAAGATGTATGATTTTAAAATGGTAACTTAATGTGGGGAAGTGTTAGAAACTGTTAATCTTCCTCTCAGTGACAGGAATCTTAAACTAGATGCCCAAATATAACTCTGGAAAGGAAAATTCTGAGCCTGCAATACTATTTTAAAAAACTGTCCTGTTACCAAAGGCAACTGCCAAATAAATCGTTTACTCCTGAAATTTCACAGTAACTAATGCCATAGCAGACTAGTGATCAATTAATTACCAGTGAACTTGATGAAATAAAAAGGCTAGTACTTTACTGTTTTAGGTTAATTTAAAAATCTGTTGCCAGCTCTCTCAAAGCACTTAGCAAAAATGCTTTTTATAAGAACTGTAAAGACAGCACTTTAGCACCTCAGAAGTTACCATCTGTATTAACTGCTAGGTATATTTGTGCAATACTGAATACATTTTTGGTTGGCTAACAAATTTTCTCCTTATCTTTTGGGAGCCAAAAGGAGTTGGTTTGCAGAAAGTGGGCTCCAGTGAAGAGAGCAATGAATAATCCCAAATTCCTATTGTCTCCTTTGCCACCAGTTCAACAGAGTTTTTGCACAACAAATACCTTTCCAAGACTCCCATTTCTCTATGTCAAAAAAATGGGTCAGGTGAGAGTACTTGGAAATGTCGCTTTCCTCGGAATGTGGTAAGACCTAAAGCGTAACTTTACATTACTTGAGTTGGAAGAGTCATTGTATCAAGAAACAACCTGAACATTTGGCTCTTAAGAGCTCTAATAATCTAACACTTATCTGGCAGAATAATATTGAAAAAATTACTGTAGGGCTAGGTGCCTCAACTGGACGACAGAAAAAACCAAGGCTGAACTGCTTCAGAGGGATTATATAGCACTTTGGGGGGGGGGAAGGTACTTACAAATGATTACTATCTATTCACCGCATCTCTTCTTTTGAAAGGTTCATACATTATGAGGCAGAACGAAAGCTGAAGGATGAGAAGTTTCTATCTTGAATTTCAACTCTGAGAACTTCTGAATGTCAAAGAATAGCCCTAGAGAAACACTAAGCCTGACTCTGTTTACTGTTGTCCTTAACAGAGACCATTAGTATTATTACTAGCCATAAAATACTACTTTAATTTCCTGGAAGCTCGATTTTACAGAGAGCTGGATTCAACACAAAATTCTCCAGAAAAGATCCACAACAAAACTACAAACTCATACACAATATTTGTCATATATTTGCTCTGGGAAAGACTGCCCCCTTGTGACAACCAATGGTAATCACTGACTAGAGAGAACCCTACTTCGGAGCACACGGATAAATCTCTTTTCTGTCCTAATTTCAAAGCTCTCACACTTAAAAAGACAGTCTTGAGAGAAAAAAAGTAATACATAGCAAACTGATCTACATTCTATGTCAGTTAACTGTAGTTATCAGTGTAACCCTACAATCTATATGCATAACGTGCCAGTTTATGCACACAACTAACAATAGTATTTTTACTAAGTGCCTCCTGGGTGCAAAGCGCTCCACTAAGTATCAGGGAGAGTATGGTAGAAATAGTAGACTCCATTCCTGCCCTCAAGGAGCTTACAATCTAATAGGATTCTTGTTATTTTTCTCCGACGTCCCTGGAGACATCTTTGGAATCAGGCTCCAAGGTCCCACTATCATGCTTTTGCTCTCATCAGGACCACAAGTTATCTCTTGGTGCTCTTATTCTCTGGATCGGAATTCCAATAACTCCCTCCTGTCCCAAGATCCACAGTATTAAAGTCCAGGAGTTCAGTCATTCCCTTAACTGGAAGGCCTTTCTGTCTAGCACTCTTCTGAGAGAGATGGATGGCAGAAATTGTGACTACCCTCTCTACTCTGAGGTTCCATGTGATTTTTACTGCCTTAAATACCACTGCATCCCTGCACACACCCAGGAAGAATCTCATAAAGGCCCCAAAATCGTAGGCTTTGCTCAACTGACCCTCAACCATGGAATGTGGCTACGAGATTTGGGGCGAGGGTGGGGATGCTGTTAGCAGAGACAGGTCAAGCTCTTGGGGTTCCTGAGATAGCTCTCTGGGTTCCTGAGACTCATAGTTCGAGGAACCTAAGGACCACCATACACTCACAAACATACCATGTGTGCAAATTATCCCCCCTATGAACTCTGCTGACTCCCTTGCCAAGCCCAGAGGTCCAGCGCGGCAAACCGAGAAATGCACAATGGAACATAGAGGAATCCAAGTCTGGTCTGGTCCCTTCTTTGGTCCCGTCCACAGGTTCAGAGACCCCATGTGCTGATCCAGCAACATGTCCAGGACCCTCGTCACTCTTCCCTACCTTCCCATAGCTCTTCTTGGTGGCAGAATTATCTGTGGGTTCTGAAAAGTGGGGGTGTCAAGAGCATGGAACCTGGGAGCCATGGGAAAAATGACACTTCCAAGCAGACCACAACTGTCACGCAAGAGCTAGCCAGCACTTATGCCCAGGCACTTGTACCATTTGCCCCACAACAACCCAACCACCAGAAAAAAAGGCCAATTCCTGTTGTAGAAAACTAAATCATTGAAATACCAAAGGCCTGGGAGACAGGGGACCAGGGTGCCAATACCACCACTCCCATCTGTGTGACCTTGGGTAAGTCACTTGATTACTCTGCACCTCAGCTCCAACATCTGTAAAACGGAGTTTAAAATACCTGTTCTCCCTCTCACTCAGACTGTGAGCCCCACATGGGACAGAGACTGGGTCTGATATTATCTTGCTCCTGTCAATGTTTTTTATCAAGCACTTATGTGTGCAGAACGCTATACTAAGTGCTCGGAAGAGTGCGATATAACAGAGTTGGTAGTCACTTTCTCTTAAGGCCTAGCATAATGCTTGACATAGTGCTTAACGAAGACCACAATTAATAAGTTCCCAGAGCCCTGAGCTCATGATAATAAGTAAATAATTCTCCTCCTGCCCTAATTTCTTCACAAATACCTAAGCAACCGCTGATAAAAATCAACAGAGTGCAGAAAAGGTGCAGCTGAGGAAACCTCTGGGCGCATAAAATCCTCTCCACGATATCAGCTCAATTGTTAAGCATCTTCTTCTCCCTTCCAGTAGACATTCCTGCTTTGTCATGAATCTAATGCATCTGGTTTATATAAGTAAAAAGTAGCCTTTTGTTCTGCTTACTCCAACTGGGAAGCAGCCTGGCCTTGTGGATAGAGCAAGACCGGGGAGTCAGAAAAATCTGGGTTCTAATTCCAGCCCTGCCACCTGTCTGTTGGGTAACCTTGGGTAAATCACTTCACTTCTCTGTGCTTCAGTTACCTCATGTGTAAAATGGGCATGAAGATGTGAGCCCCACGTGTGACATGGACTGCGACCAACCCAATTAGCTTGTATTTACCCCATAGCTTAGTACAGTGCCTCGGACATGGAATGAGCTTAGCAAATATCATTAAAAAAAACACTGGAAAAACAGAATTAAGATTTGGGACAGAGCTCTTTCGTTGTGACCTAAGGAAATTATCATAAGAGCTGTGAATCAGCCTCTCTCCTAGGTAACCAAATTTTAGCACTAAAATCAGTCTATTCTGATTTCGGGGAACAGCATTGTGGTAGCAAATTTACGAACGGTACCTAGCCGCTTGCCATTCCCCTGCTAGGGAAATGTGCTGCATTTTCTTGATCTCTAAGTCAACCACCTGAAAGGGGGAAAGATAGGAGTAGGGTGAGACATTACAAAGCCTTTACTGGATCTGGATCAGCTGGCAGTGATGTACATGCCTCACCTTGGCCTTCTTCAATTTGGTATTCATGCCAAAATTGGTTTAAACTCTGAGATTAGAACATGAGTCCCAAAGTGTAAAGTGGAATGTAGAATTGAGGAACAAGCTTCTGTGGACAGCCCAGTTAATCTTAACAAATGTTTTCTTTCTGTACTATCATCCAATACCTACTTTCGAAGGTGATCATGTTCCTTTAGAAATAATTCTGTTCTTCTATTGTTCACTCCAGACCCACTTTTGTATGACCTGCGAAAGGAGGGAAAAATTGTGAATTGAGTTTTTGCAGGCACATCTAAAAACAGATATAATTTTCACTGGAGTTGAACTTCAGAAGTGGACAATCCCAATCCCTTCATTAGACCACTATGTACTTTTAACTACATTTCCTCCCTACCTTTAAAAACAATTTCCACTTTCCATAAATTATTGTGAATGTTTTCTTCCTCAATAGAAGCTATACAGATGTTAAAAATGTCTTTAGCGCAACAATTTTTTTCCCATTATCGTAGAAAATTCTAAAAACTTTTCTATTTGAATGTAAGTTTGCCTTTGTACCATTTTCTGGAGTGTTTTAGTACCAGTTGACTACCAAAATATTCACCTGAAAAGAGAATGCTGCTCTCAAGGATGCCCAGTGGCTCTTCTGCTACTTCCCAGCTAAACTTAACTACAACTCTATTAGTTGCTGCAAAGATAAATATAAGCAAAATGTACTATAATATGCAATAAAGGAATTCATCCAATTCCCCCAAAATGCAAAAGTTCATATCATCAGAATATGGTCCTCAACACCATCGATATCAGAGGGAGAGATATTATTTTAGCCTAACTCCTGCCCATTTGGGGTTGGCTCTTGTAACCCACTTCCAAAGAAGCTTCAGGAAACCATTGTGGGGGTCCAAATCTCCCCAGCTGTGATTGAACCAAACAACCCATACTGACTCACATTCTCTCCTGCGGCTTCCATAATCCATGTTGGGGGCAATCAACAGCAAAATTACAAGGAAACTAGAGTTAATTAGAGCAAAAGAGTAGAAGGGCTGGAAGTTCTCTTGAGGATGGTTTATGTGGCCAGGCTGGGGTTTCAACATCATTATTGTCAGTATTTATTGAGCCCCTACAATAACAGAAGACAGGGTCCCTGACCCCCAGGGAAATAGAAAGACTGCTCATCCTACTCCTAGGACACAAAATGAGAACTAATTGAAATACAGGATTTCTGAATTTCCCATGTGATGCTAAGATATCTTAAATTACTATTTTTAACTTGAAGAGCAAAACACCTGCCACAGCTCATATGATTTAATTCACATTGGAGAAAGGGAAAGAGCAGATACATTTCTCAGGTCTCAACAGGGGCATTTGCCAACATCAACTCTCTTAGATGGGCCAATCCTCCTTCCCAGGATAACACCTTCTACCCAGTTAGACAATCATCAAGTGCAAATGCTAGCTACGTGAAAGGCCTGGGGCTGGGACAGATCTCCTCTACTACTGCTGCTGCCTCAAGAGACTTTTCTTAGGAAGACCAGCTGAAAGTCCGGTGTCAGATACATTTTTTAAATAAATTGGGTTAATAACTTTGGCTTTGAAAAGCAGCACTGATTTGGCTCCTTACAAAGACTTTTCATTCAATATAAACAAAAAGCTCCATCAAGAACAGGGAAAATGCTCTAAACTATAAAATGCATGGTGACTTACTCAATATCTTTCCGTACTGATCCCATGAGGTTCTCCCTTTCCCGTATTGCAAGAAAATTTGCTTTTGTTTTATGGAATTCATGTGTGTAGTCCTGTAATAAATCAACATAATATTCTAACAATCAATCAATCAATTCGGTGCTTCAATCTAATAGAGACTTTGCTGCAAAATAAATTAAGTACCATTGGGGCAAAGAGATACAAGAGCAAAAGAATCATCCAACCAATACGGTTCAGCCATGTCTGCTGTGGGACCTTGGACAATTCAATTAACTTTTCTCTCTTTCAGTAAATCTCATCTGTAAAAAGGGGCTTAAGACTGTAAGCCCCACGTGGGACATGGACTGTGTCCACTCTGATTAGCTTCTATCTGCCTCTGTGCTTAGTACACTGCCTGGAACATAGTAAGCACTTAACAACTATCATTTTAAAAAACAAATGAAACAAAAAACAGTAAATGATGGCTACCACAACAAAAATATCTTACTTGGAATAGAGAATTCTCAGATTCTAAATCTTGGACAGAAGTGATTTTACTGTGGCTTAGCATGTCTGAATCAAATAAGGAGACACTTGTCAACTTTTTGATTAAGAAATTTCAATTGGAAAACAGTTTCGTTTATTAAGAGGCGGGTTCTGGGAGCAGGTCTCACTGAAAGGGTCATCTTTTGGAGATGCCGGATATTTTTTCAGTAAATTTCCTTCACCCAACAGCAACACGGCTTTTAAAAGACAAGAGAATCACTAATAGCCAAATGTTTCTATGAAGGGAGAAACCCAGAACAATCACCTTCATTGCTTGAGGCAAAACTGAACAACGGTTCTCAGATAGGGCAATTATTTAGGAGAAAATCTGTGGGGGCAGGGCAGAAGAAGAGGTAAATGGTCAAATTTGGAAATATTCAAAATGATTTTATTTCAAGGTATGATAAAAATAATTTTCACAAAGTTTGGCCAGAACTCTTGGGATTTATCTTGGGATCTTTACTGGATTTGTCTCTGTTCATTAGTTTTAGCTATCAAAGCTCCCTTTAAACTCAAAGCCTGCACAAACGTACTTCCTGTCACAAGAGAATTCCCACAGCAATTTTATTCACAGTAACTGTTTTCTAACAAAAAAGAGAACACAACCAGCCAAATACATTTTCAAGTTCTATCATTTTCCCTCACAACGGAGATCTGTGACTTAGCTCCTTGAGTTTTCTGCCCACCTTTAATCATTTCTCAGATAATCTGCTATACATCAAATAGCCCACCTAAAATAGTTCTGATGTTCAAGTGGCAATTTTTTGATTCTGGAATGTCAAAGCTACTCTCCTTAGCCCTGGGTGGGTTAGGCCACCCAACAAATTCAGCCAACCTGACCAGTCTCCCCTGTGAAATTAATACTGGCTTCTTTTGTCTTAATGGTAATCATGTACTCACTGTTGGTCCTTTATGGCCAAATTGTGCTAATCAATGGAAGCGGCATATTATTAACTGGGTCTTTATCCTCAGGGTTCAGGGTGCCCCGGACTGCTAAATAACATCCGAAGGACTCCCCAGTCTCCCAGATAAACCTGGCATTTTCTTTTAAATGAAGTAAAATAATTTAGGGTAAAAATCTCTGCGGCAAATCTATTACCTGTAATATGTCTCTATGTCGTTGTAGCGTGTGCATCAGTGCTGCATTCAGAGAAGGGACGCCGGCACTATTCGTATACTCTGCCATTTTGTCATTGACTCCTGTCAGCTACAGAAAGAAAAACATAATTAACAAAAACATCATCTACTAAATGGCCATGTATCAATCAATCAAAGATGTTTACTGAGCGCTTACTGTGTGCAGGGCACTGTAGTAAGTGCTTGTGAGAGCACAATATCAATAGAGTTGGCAGAAACGTTCCCTGCTCACAGGGAGTTTACAGTCTCTAAGGGGAGGCAGACAAAATAAACCACAGCTCTATACGTAAGTGCTGAGGAGCTGAGCTTGGGGGGCAATCACATCCTTAAAGGGTATAGATCCATTGCATAAGTGACACAGAAGGAAGAGGGACTTTGGCAAAATGAGGGATTAGTTGGGGAAGTAGGGAAGCCTCCTGGCTGACTTCCCTCCCTCCCCTCTCCAGTAGTACTAGAAATACTAGTAATAGCATTAATTAAGAATTCACATGTGGGAATTAAACACGGTAGCTGTCCCTCAGGTGGCTCACAATCAAAATAAAAACAGGGCGAGGAAGCTAGTGACAGATACATAAGGAGCAATGAAAATAAAACACTATGACGAGATAAACAAGGATCAGCAGAGTATTGTGGCTAAAAGGAGCAGAATTTCAGGCTCCTCACATTAGCCAAGGAGCTAAATACAAATTACTTCTCCGTCTGCCCTCTTTACAAGGGCAAAGGCTCTTTACACGCGAGCCAACCAGAAGCAGCAGGCTTAAGAGTAAAAAAGAGCTGGAGGGAAGAAGGGAAGGAGAAGAAGGACTGGAGCAAGTTGAGCCACTCTCTGTCTGTTACAGCTTGACCTTCTCAGTGCAAGTGTTAACCCAGGTCACCCTGGTTGTGAGGTGACACTCCCCTTGTTGAACGGGCAAAAATCAATCTCTGGCTATGCATTAAACCATCCATTCCTTTTTCTGAGGAACTACCAGCTATCAGTTAAGCACCCATTTGAGTCAAAGTACTTACTCTTGCCAAGAGTTGCTCAATCTCTACTGCCATCGTTTCAAACATTCTGTCTTGGCTTGATCCATTTAAGAGAGGAGTTGTGTCAGAACTAAGGAGGTTAAAATAAAGGGCATCCATTACTGCAAAGCACAGATATCACAATACAGTTGATGTCACAAGGTCAAGCAAAAATTGTTACATTTCCTCTCTTCCAAAGGAGTTTTCCTAAAAGAATTGCACCCCTCTTGCATTAAAACCAACGTTTTCTAAACATAGCATAAAACGCAAGTGAGTATCTCCTTTTCTCCTAACTGTAAATGATATTTTCCAGGCCCTGATAGATAATGGGTTCACCTACAAGCATTCAAAAGCCAAAGCAGGGAATTAGGACTGCAATGCAGCTAATCTGCATGCTGTTAATAAGGAATTTAAGGTTAAAATATAGGATAGTGTACAGTAAAACCAAATTAATCTAAACTGTAAGCAACCCAAAAAAACTTTAAATGGTCCAGAGACATATTAACAGCAAATGATTATTATAAAATAAGACATTTAGGCAGGAAAGGATAGTAGCTGACTTGAATTAGGCACTGTTTAGAATGCAGTTATATGTGATGTTCACCTGGTACCTGAAACCAAAAAGAGGCTAAAATAACTGAATTATCAGAATAAAAGTTTAAACTTGTCATTTCCAATGTATTCGCTTACTTTTAATAGTCTCATCTGGAGCAAAAAATACACCTAGATCTTTGATTTTTAAAAAGTTGTTTCTTTTTAATATGAGGCAGAACAGACCACCCCAATCAGCTGTCACTTTCATCATCCAGCTTGTGCTAGGCTAGCGAACACAGCCACCTGCAAGGACCAAGCGAGTCCAATTTTCCTGTTCACCCATAAGTTTTAAGGAAATAATATGATCTTAACTGTATGCTGCTATAAAATTTCTAACAAATAGTGGGATGCTCCTATTCAATTCAATGAATCAGTGGTATTTTTTGAGCACTCACTGTGAGCAGAACAACTGTATTAAGTGCTTGGGAGAGTACAACAGAGTTGGTACTTACGTTCCCCAACCCACAAGGAGTTTATAGTCTTGAGGGGGAGATAGACATTAATATAAATATATAAAATACAGATATGGGACTTAAGAGCTCTGGGGCTAAAGGTGGGGTGAATATCAAGTCCTTAAGGGGACAGATGCAAGTGCAGAGGCGAAAAAGAAGGGAGAGGGAGTAAGGGAAAAGAGTAGGGGAAATTATGCTTTATTGCATATTCTGGAACTTTCTTTCGCCACTCTGAAAACAACTGACCTACTTCAGTTCCCTGTACAGCTGCTTTGATGTCCTTCCACCTCATTACTAGGCCTGTCCAACTGAGGTGTAATGATCATGGCTAAATGCCTGGGAAGTGACTGGTTGATAATGATGACTGTGCTCCAATGCTTCATTATGGAGGCCTTACCAAGTCCACTATAAGGGAGAGAAGTAGGTTCGACAGATAACGGCGGTTTAAGAGTAGAATATGACACCAAACGTAGACCTATACAGACACCCAGGAAACTGACTGGGCAGGGCTGTGATTTGACAGCTTTAGTTTTGCCTAAAATCTGATTCCAGATGGGACTGCTAAAAGATATAGCTACTTTATGATGAAGAAATATCTTCTAGGTTTTTTTTTTTTTTACCTAGTTGGTTGGTATACGTCACAGTGCAATTCACGAGAGATAAAGCGAAGCATTTTGAGGCCATCCCCAAAGGGCTGTAGGTTATCGACTCACTGAGTTTGAAAGGCAGTTCCCTTTTTACATTGGAGAAGATACTAAATCCTCCCTACCGCTCTCCATCTTGTGAGAGTGTGGCATGTGAGGTCAGCTGAAGCAGCCCCCATGCCATCCTCCCCTTTCTTAAAGATCTAGGCGTATCGGAAAATAAGCAGTCGAGGTATTCTTGAAAAAATTAAGGGGGGACTCCCTGGGAAAAAGAAGTCCCTGATTTAGTTTTGTCAGTTCTCCAACATGGGGAAGAAGTAAGGCTTAGTGGGAAAGAATAACCCTGGGAGTCAGAGGAGCTGAGTTCTAATCCCGGCGCTGCCACTTATCTGTTGTGTCACCTTGGGCAAGTCACTAAACTTCCCAGTGCCTGACCTACCTCATCTGTAAAATGGGGATTAAAGCTGGGCTCCCAATGGAGGACACAGATTGTGTCCAACCTGATTATCCTGTATCTACCCCAGCACTTAGTACAGTGCCTGGCACATAGTAAGTGCTTAAACATCATAAAAAAAATCATAATATACTGTAAAGAGCATTCAGAGAGAGGCACCTACTTGGACAAAGATGTCAATTTAGGATCTGGAATTAGGCCTTACTCAGTCGACTATATCAAATGATTCACGTGTGTCGTCGTGAGGGGATGCTTGAAATTGTCCCAGAAGGCAGATCATAATTTATCCAAACAATGAACCACCACTGATATTTCCCGTGATGTTTTTAAATTTTCCCAGCAAGACCTTAAATAAAACTGAGCCCCTGGCCCTGAAGATTCACATTAAACATGTGTGGAAATAAATCAAACGTATTAGAAACATTAACTACACTCTAGTGAAAGTTTTAAAATGTTGGTAAGAACCTTTGGGAAAAATTAATTTTCAGGCGCCTGCCATTGCTCAGATCTAACTAAATTTGGTTAGGTCAGGGCTTCAACTGTGCCATTTTAATGGATAACAAAAATAATAAAAAGTTAGATTCTTCTGACCCTCTTTGAATCATTGCTTTCCAAACAGAGGTGAGAGATTGGACCTGGCACATGAACTTGGGATATCTTTTGCCCACTCCAAAACACAGAAACCATAACTGAATGTATCAGCTTCAATCCTTTTGGGAACCCTAAACTACACATTTTCAGATTTAAAATGGCTCAAGATATAGGGTCTAATGAGAACCACATGAATTTCAGACCTGGTAATATCATTAGGAGTCTTATTTATGGCTATTCCTATTTTACCCCACCTAATGAGCTCTATATCGGTGCCTGAATCTAATTTGCTGAGTCCATAGCATCTTTCTCATTTGGTGGCCAATTCTACTTTAATCCCTTATGGAGGAACCAGACAGATAGGGAGATAGAGAGGAGTGTCTCTTTGCTTGTATCTACCCCAGTGCTTAGTACAGTGCCTGACACATAGTAAACACTTAAATACCATAAAAAAATGAGGCACAAACATTATTATTCTTTTGAACAATATGTATCATGATCACTTGTAAGCACTTCAGCAGAAGTGGAAGAAAGAGGTTCCCTCTTCTGTAGAGGCTGCCTACTGCTGGGACTGAGAAAACTGGGGAGATGATACCTGGGAAACCCATTCCTCACAGTGTGTGAGAGGAAAAATTAAGTTGATCGTGTGCCAGGGCAATTTTGGCCACAGTCCTATCTACAAGGGAACATAAAACAAGCAACCACTCCCTCAGGTAGATTATTTTTTAAATGGTATCTGTTAAGTGCTTACTATATGCCAGGCACTGTACTAAGCACTGGGGAAAATATAAAATTATTAGGTAGGACAAAGTCCATGTTCCTCATTGGGCTCAAAGTCTTAATCCCCATTTTACAGACGAGGTCACTGAGGCTGAGAGAAGCTAAATGACTTGCCCTAAATCACAGAGCAGACAGGTGGCGGAACCAGCATTAACACCCAGGTCCTTGACTCCCAGGCCTGTGATCTTTCCACTAAGCCCCGCTGTTACTCCTTTGTTTCACTTATACTCATTAAAATGGCAACAGAGGTCAATCTCATATTCTGGGCCACTTGACTGTATAATCAGAAAAGGGACCCGAGAAGACACTTTAGCAGTATTTACCACAACTTCCTTAAAATATGACAGATATTAATTGGCCCACTTCAGGTGATGGTTAAGTGCAAGGTACTGAGTCAAGATGCCACAATTTAAATGTTAAATATTAAATCGTGCCTCAAATTTACTATGTATTTTTAAACAAGTAATCCTTCTGACAACTGCTTCGAAATATAGAACGGAAGCATTTTGTGATGTGCCATCAGTTTATAAGTAAAAAGTTTAGTTCAAACGGAAAACTAAGTAAAATAGGTTTATACCAAGCAAATAATGTTCTCTGGGCCATTAAAAATCACTAGTTTGGCCCCACTTCTATACAGCCAAAAGTACAGCTCATTCACTCATTTAAAATTCCTGAAAAATACCATAGGAGTGGGTTTAATTATTCAGCAAAGTGAGCTGTCAAACTTTCAGACCAAAGCCCGGACACTACTGAAATGTTACCCAATCCACATTATTGGGAGCAGGATTTAGCTTACTTCTAAGTGATTTAGATAACTTCAGCAATTTTCTCCTTTTACTACATAAAGAGGCTTCACAGCAAAAGAGCTCAATATTCAAGGATAAATGTTTCACGTGCTCAAAAACATTGCTAGCTGTCCTTTTTATCTGCAAATAATGCTCCACTTTAGAATACAGACATGGCCTCTAATTCCTCAGTTTCAAAACAAAACCAAAAAAGAATGGTGAATATATCATCAACAGCATTCATTGAGCATCCATGGGAAGTAACTACATGAGATGCTTGGGAGCAGTCAAAAGAAGGAAAAGATATGGTCCCTGTCTTTGAAGAGTTTACTCTTTAATGCAGGAGACAAAGCATAAATAGTCAAACTTACTATATTGTAAGAGGATATACTTTGTAAATCAATAGATCCTTACACTTAAAAATGTAAGGAAATTGTACAAGGCATTGTCTCTCCCCTTCTAAACCAGTGGAAACCTGAGGAATGGTTAACTAGGAGCCCTGGCCCCACACTGTTTTATGGAACAACCAAAGTTAAATCTGCACGCTGGCAATACAGGACTCTTAGGATTTGGAAGAGTTTAATGAGTTTGCTAAACGAACGATTAAGAATAATGAAAGACCAAGTGACATCCAACAACAAAACTCTGGAGAGCTACACCTTTTAATCATAATTTTTTATAGCAATTATGTATTTTTTAGAGTTTAAAAGCATAAGAGAGGATCTGGTAGTACCTATACCTGTCGCGCCTTCCATCTCGGACATTGCTATGACTGTAACTGGTGCAGAGTTTACTGAAGGAAACCAGCTTCAAATCGAGTTCATTTTCCAGCTGCCGGGCTTGCTTCCGGAGATCTAATGAAATTTTAATAGAAAATCACTACAATTGAACAGAAACACAGCTTCTGAAGTGAACTGCAAATACATTTGAGGTATTTATAACCAAGGACAAAGGATTGCACAAAAACAACTACAAAGAATATAACTCAGAACAGTATTTCCGGGGAACTAAAACAGAAAAACAGCACTGGGAGGATGCCGGAGTTTTGTGAACTTTATCAGGATATCTTTGCCTCGCCCTTTTCCCCCCTAAAAGATGACGATTCATTCATTCATTCATATTTATTGACAGCTTACTGTGTGCAGAGCACTGTACTAAGCACTTGGAGGATCACAGGCTATCTGGGCTGACTTGTCTATAATTACCTAACTCCCCGTGTGCTTTGCTCCCTGGGCTTTCATCCCTGGGCTGAAGCCTGCTCAGGGTAGGTCTTTAACCTTCTTTCCCGTCTCCCACAATGAGACATGAGAGTTTGGGACAGTACTTTATTGTCCCAGATTTCAATGGCCAGCTTAAATGTTAACATAATTCCCTTAGTTGTAATAGCTTTTATATAGTGCTTATTGTGTGCAGAGCATTGTATTAAATGCTGGGAGAGAAGAGGCAGTTGGATATTAAACAGGTAGTCATAATTTACCCAACAGAAAGTAAATTAATTTTATTTACTTAAAATCACTTGGGAATAATTAAGGAATAATGGGGAATAATTAGGAAACATTAGGGAATAATAAACTGTAATGAACTAAGTGGTCCAATTAGTCCTTTTAAAATCTACATATCTTTAATTGCTCTAGCCAGCAATCCCATTATGGTCAGGTGCACAAAGATTCTTTTGACCAAATGCTCAGATTTGGGATGATCTTTCCTGAAGTTAATTCACTTAAACACTCAAAAGTATTCTAAAACCCTTAAAGGTAAACAGTTTAACTTTAATCCATAATTATACTCTGTGAACTTTTAAAATGAAGTTTTCTAAATTATAAAAATAAGCAAAAAATTCAGACCTGAAAAGGTTTCCATTCACTCTTATTGACAAATATCTAGGGTCTCAAAATAGTAACCAGATATTATACGAAGGCAATTAAATACCTATCCATCAATATTTTTTCTTTCATTAATTATCTAAAGTCTGAACATTATTTAAACCAACCAAACCCAACCTTTTGCCCTTCATCCAACTATACATATACCTGCACTGAATTTTATTTCCTCATTTCTCAGAAGTTCCCACTTCTCAAGAAATACTTCGTTAATATGTAGGAGAGAAAACATTTTGAAACAGAATCCCAAGGCTTTAATATACACCGGAATCAAAAATCAAGAAAAGCGGTGTGGCCAAATGGAAAGAACATGAGCCCGGGAGACAGAGGACCTGGGTTCTAATCCCGGCTCTGCCAACTGCTTGCTGTGTGACCTCAGACAAGTCACTTAACTTCTCTGTGCCTCAGTTTCTTCATCTGCAAAATAGGGATTCAATATCTATTCTCCCTCCTACTTAATCTGTGAGCTCCATGTGGTACCTGATCATCTTGCATCCATCTCAACACTTGTGAGATGGCTGGCCCATAGTAAGCGCTTAACAAATACCAAAGTAATTAATCAAGGAAATCAATGAGTATATTTACATATTGGCTGCAGAGCACTGTAGTAAACTCTCAGAAAAGAATCATAGAAATCAAAGTCATGGCCCCTGCCCTCAAGTATTTTACAAGCTAAAGGGGTAAAATTAATACTCGGTATCACCTGAAATTAATTTTATTGGCATAATTACAATAATAATAGTTATGCTATTTGTTAAGCACTTACTATGTGCCAGACATTGTACTAAGCGCTGAGGTGGATACAAGCAAATAGGGTTGGTCACTGTCCCTTGGCCCATGTGGGGCTCGAAGTCTCAAACCCCATTTTACAGATGAGGTTCCTGGGGCACAGAGAAGTTCAGTGACTTCCTCAAGGTCACACAGCAGACAAGTGGCCCGAGCTGGGATTAGTAAGTCTCTTTTTAGTTTTGCAATTTCTTTTAACAAAATCAGTCTTTTTCAAATTTGGCTATTTCTGAATTTCCCTTTACTGAGGGTGAAATGCATTGTGGGTACTCGCCCCTAATATTCCCATAGCTATTACCAGGTAAAATTTAGGAATTTTTAAATGAAAGTTTAGAGGAAATTATATCAATGAAATCTTCATATGAAACTGAACCAACTGTGTTTTGCTTTTTCATCATCCTGTCATTCTAGTGACTTGAGGAAATTGGGGAATTCTTTTATTCCCTCTCTTCTGCACCACCCCTGCGCTGGTTTGTACCCTCTGGTACTTGATATTCGCCACACGCACTTATGTACATAGCCATAATTTATTTTAATGTCTGACTCCTCTTCTAGACTCTAAGCTCCTTGTGGGCAGGGAATGTTTCCATCAAACTCTGTGGGTACTGTACTCTCCCAAGCGCTGGGTACAGTGTTCTGCACTCACTAAGTGCGTAAATAAGTAAAATTGATTGATTATTCCCCCCCTTACAAACCTAGAAATCCAATTCGGTACTTCTTAATATGAGACCTAAAGAGCCAAGAATCACAAAAAAGATACACTGCCTTCAGTACTAATAGGATACTGTGGAGAAAAAAACTGTCCGCAAGAAAACAGGGTTTATAACCAGTGTAGTGTCATCTCTCCAGCAGTGACCAGAACTTTGAGACACAGAGGGGGCAGTAAAAGACTCCAAAGTTCAGGAAATAGACTGGACTAACCCAACACCTAGAAGGTGAATTTCTTCCAGACCAGCACAATGCTAATTATCAGTCAAGTAAAAGGAAGGAATCCAAGAAACAAACACTGTTTCACCAGTTATTCCCCATATTCCTTGCATTTCCACAATTTTATTTTCTACAATACAGTCAATTCTTTTTTATAATGCTTTTCCACTATACATTTTCAAGAGAAGCTGCTAGGATACTAGGGAACATTCTTCCTAAAATGGGTGCCCATCTGGACAGAACATTCATTCATTCAACCACATTTCCTGAGTGCTTACTGTGTGCAAAGCACTGTACTAAGAGTTTGGGAGAGTACAATATAACAGTAAACAGATACTTTATCTGCCCACAATGCGCTTACAGAACATAGACGGACGTGGGAAAAAACAGTAATGCACATGTGTGGCATTGGTCAGAGCATGGGTACAACGGAGGTTTCACCACCCCCATTATTGAAGACCGACTGTATTGCTAAATCCTTTCGTTCAGTATCTTCAACAAGCCTACTGGTATAGTGTTACACCACAACAATCAAAGTTTACTTGCATTCTAACTTGGCTTTTTGCCCGAGCAAAATGAATTTTAATTACCAGGGTGAAATCACTCTAGTATACTTGGTGGAATAAATGTTGGTAGGGGTTTAAAGTTAAGAAAATATTCTGATAAAACTTGATACCCAATTAATAAATTCAAATTTCTAAGGCTGCTATATAATTCACTGTATCTACCACACCCACACACTGAATTTTTCGGAGTACAGAGGGCTACATTTAGTTTTTGCAGCAGATGTAACGCAGGGGTCCTTCTACCTAAATATTCTGTTCACGCCTAGGCCCAGGTTAGAGGCTGCAACTACAAAAGAAATACACTCCAAGGACTTCAGATCTCGGGGAAATTATAACATGCCATACAAATACCACATTTATCATAATCAGCTACTGTCAATGTGATGAATCTTGGGAAACCATTGTAAATACCTGCTTAGTGTGCAACACCAGCAGTCTTTTGTGGGAAGCAGTGTGACGGAGTGGTAAGGCCTAGGAGTCAGAGGATATGGGTTTTTAATCCCTGCTCAACCATTTGTCTGTGTGACCTTGGCAAGTCACTTCACTTCTCTGGGCCTCAATTACCTCAACTATAAAATGGGGATTATGAGTGTGAGCCCCAAGTGGAACAAAGCCTGTCCACTCTACCTTGTACCTATCCAGTGCTTATCCAGTGCTTGCACATAGTAAACACTTAACTAATACCATTATTGTTACGGTGCTTGACACATAGTAAGCACTTAAATGTTAACTTTTAGAAGATACTCTCACCTTAATGCAGAAAAAAAAATTAAACATTCTCCCCAGTCATTTTTTCAAAAGCCCTTTACTGTAACTATAGGGGGGAAATCAACAAGTTCTGACCTATGAGGAGACTGAAACAACTAAATAAAGTGTTTGTAATATTCTGGGATCTAGCTGTATGTAGCAATCTTAAATTTTCCGGGAAACTTAACTGAATCTTTGAAAGTACTTGTGTTCAAACGAACCTTCTCCAGGATACAGTGAACCCAACTCGATGAAAGTTCAGTAGGGTGAGGGAGCCCACAAATCAGGTTCCCGGTTAAGTAAACTCTAGACTCCCATCTAGACTGTGAGCTTGTTGTGGGCAGGAATGTGTCTGTTGTTCTACTGTTCTCTCCCAAGCACTTAGTACAAGTGCTTTGCACATAGTAAGCGCTCACTAAATACGGCTCAATGGAATGTTGTGTATATTTGTACATATTTATTATTCGACTTATTTTATTGATATGCATATTTCTATAATTCCATTTATCTATTATTAATGTTGGTATTTGTTAAGCGCTTACTATGTGCCGAGCACTGTTCTAAGCGCTGGGGTAGATACAAGGGAATATTATGATGCTATTGATGCCTGTCTACTTGTTTTGTTTTGCTGTCTGTCTCCCCCTTCTAGATTGTGAGCCCGCTGTTGGGCAGGGATTGTCTCTCTCTGTTGCCGAACTGTACTTTTCCAAGCGCTTACTACAGTGCTCTGCACACAGTAAGCGCTCAATAAATACCGGGCTGAACGAATGAATGCATAGTACAGTACTCTGCTCACGATAAGGCCCTCAAAAAATTATATTTGTGGATGAAAAGGCAAGTACACAAACACGTTGGTGAACTTTCTTTTTGCTGGGGCACTGGGGACTAGTAGTGATTTAAGTGTAAAATGGGGCTCCCCCTGGGAAGGAGAACACAGGACTTCTTTTGCATGGCAAATATGGGGGCAGAAAAAAAAGACCTTACGGAGTCATCCCCCACCCTAACAATGGGGGCTTGATTGATGGGGCAACTCCCAAGTTACAGTGACCCTAGCCCGGAACAGATGGAAGGGGAAGGAAGGGGAAGGAAAGGGAAAGGGGAAGGGAAAGAGAAAAGAAAGAGAAGGAAAGGAAGGAAAAGAAGAAAAAAAGAGAAGGGAAAGGAAGGGAAGGGAAAGGAAAGAGAAGGGAAAGACAAGGAAAAAAGAAGAGAAGGGAAAAGGAAAGGGAAAGAAAAGTTAAGGGAAGGAAAGAGAAGGAAAGGAAAGAAAGGGAAGGGAAGGAAAGAGAAGGAAGGGAGGACTGTAAGCCTGTCAATGGGCAGGGATTTTCTCTATCTGTTGCGAATTGTCCATTCCAAGCGCTTAGTCCAGTGCTCGGCACATAGTTAAGCGCTCAATAAATACTACTGGATGAATGAATGAATGCAATGAAAGGAAGGGAAAGGGAAGGAAGGGAAGAAAAGGAAGAAAAAGAGAAGGAAGGGAAAGGAAGGGCAGGGAAAGTAAAGAGAAAAGAAAGGGAAGGGGAAGAAGGGAAAGGGAAGGAAGGAAGGGAGAAGGGAAGGGGAAAGGAAGGGAAGGAAGGGAAAGGAAGGAAGAAGGGAGGAAGGGGAAGGGAAGGAAGAGGAAGGAAGGGAAGGAAGGAAAGGGGAAGGAAGAAAAAGGGAAGGAAGGAAAAGGGAAGGAAAGAAAAGGGAGGGAAGGGAAGGGAGGAGAAGGAAGGGGAAGGGGAAGGAAGGGAGAAGGGAAAAGAAAGAGAAGGGAAGGGAAGGAAGGGAAAGAAGAGAAGGAAAGGGAAGAGAAGGGGAAAGGAAAGGAAGGGAAGGAAGAGAAAGGGGAAAGGAAAGGGGAGAGAAAGGTTAGTCGTGAGCCTGTCCCAGCGCAGTGACAGGAGCCGGAGCCGGTGGTCAGATCGGGAAGCGGTGGCCCGGCGCCAGCCCTCCCGTCCCGGGCCCTGCCTTCTCCTTCCCCTCAGACTTCTCTCCTCCGATCCCTCGGCTCCACACTGGGGGCCCCGGCTCCGCGCCTTCCCTGGCGGGGGTGGGTGCCGGTGCCGGTGCCGGTGCGGTTGTGGGGCGCGGGCCGCGGGGTTCTCCTCAGCGCCGGCGCCGGCCCCGCCAGCCGTCCGGCCCCTCGCCCTCCTCCCCTTCTTCCCTCCCCGAGCACGGCCCTGATCCCGAGGCGGCGCCCCCGGCTCTGCCGGCCCAGCCCGGCGGGCCCGGGCGGGCGGATGGCGGGGCGGCAGCGGCGGGCCTCGCCCTCACCTTCCCAGTAGTTGCTGGTTTGCCGCCGCCATCTTTGTTGTCCGACGTCAGCCGGGGCCGGGGCCGGGGCCACCATCGAGACGGGGCGGGGCAGTAGGGGGCACTTTCCCCCCCCGCCGGCCTCCCCTCGGGCGCAAGGGCCGATGGGATAGGCGGGAGGCCGGGCCGGAGGCCGCCCAGCTGGGCCGCCCTCCCCGCCTTAGCTCAGGGCGGTGGCCGTCCTCAGCGTTTCTCCCAGGGAATGTCCGGGGCTAATCACCATCGCCGGGCTATTTCTTCAGCTCTTTCCATGTGCCGGGGCCCCGCACCAGCAAATCATTGGGACCCAGTCCTTGTCCCACAGAATAATGGTTGTTTGTAAAAGCGCTTACTCTGTGCCAGGCCCTGTCCTAAACGTGGGGGGTGGATACAAGGCTAATCAGGTTGGACCCAGTCCCAGCCCTACATCATCATAATGGTGTTGTTAAGTGTTTACTATGTGCCAGGCCCTGTCCTAAACGTTGGGGTGGATACAAGCAAATCAGGTTGGGACACAGTGCTCCCACATCATCATAATGGCATAGTAAGCACTTAAGCTTACTATGTGCCAGGCACTGTACTAAGCGCTGGGGTGGAGTCAAACAAATTGGGTTGGACCCAGTCCCTGTCCCACATCATCATGATGGTGTTTGTTAAGGGCTTATTATGTGCCAGGCACTGTACTAAGCGCTGGGGTGGATTCAAAACAAATTGGGTTGGACCCAGTCCCTTGTCCCACATCATAACAGTGGTGTTTGTTAATTCATTCATTCAATAGTATTTATTGAGCGCTTACTATGTGCAGAGCACTGTACTAAGCGCTTGGGATGAACAAGTCGGCAACAGATAGAGACAGTCCCTGCCGTTTGACGGGCTTACGGTCTAATCGGGGGAGACGGACAGACAAGAACAATGGCACTAAACAGCGTCAAGGGGAAGAACATCTCGTAAAAACAATGGCAACTAAATAGAATCAAGGCGATGTACAATTCATTAACAAAATAAATAGGGGTAACGAAATAATATACAGTTGAGCGGACGGGTACAGTGCTGTGGGATGGGAAGGGAGAGGTGGAGGAGCAGAGGGAAAAGGGGAAGATGAGGCTTTTAGCTGCGGAGAGGTAAAGGGGGATGGCAGAGGGAGTAGAGGGGAAGAGGAGCTCAGTCTGGGAAGGCCTCTTGGAGGAGGTGATTTTTAAGTAAGGTTTTGAAGAGGGAAGAGAATCAGTTTGGCGGAGGTGAGGAGGGAGGGCGTTCCAGGGACTGCGGGAGGACGTGACCCAGGGGTCGACGGCGGGATAGGCGAGACCGAGGGACGGCGAGGAGGTGGGCGGCAGAGGAGCGGAGCGTGCGGGGTGGGCGGTAGAAAGAGAGAAGGGAGGAGAGGTAGGAAGGGGCAAGGTGATGGAGAGCCTGAAAGCCTAGAGTGAGGAGTTTTTGTTTGGAGCGGAGGTCGATAGGCAACCACTGGAGTTGTTTAAGAAGGGGAGTGACATGCCCAGATCGTTCTGCAGGAAGATGAGCCGGGCAGCGGAGTGAAGAATAGACCGGAGTGGGGCGAGAGAGGAGGAAGGGAGGTCAGAGAGAAGGCTGACACAGTAGTCTAGCCGGGATATAACGAGAGCCCGTAATAGTAAGGTAGCCGTTTGGGTGGAGAGGAAAGGGCGGATCTTGGCGATATTGTAGAGGTGAAACCGGCAGGTCTTGGTAACGGATAGGATGTGTGGGTGAACGAGAGGGACGAGTCAAGGATGACACCGAGATCGCGGGGCCTGCGGGACGGGAAGGTATGGTCGTGCCATCCACGGTGATGGAGAAGTCTGGGAGCGGACCGGGCTTGGGAGGGAAGATAAGGAGCTCAGTCTTGCTCATGTTGAGTTTTAAGTGGCGGGCCGACATCCAGGTGGAGACGTCCCGGAGGCAGGAGGAGATGCGAGCCTGAAGGGAGGGGGAGAGGACAGGGGCGGAGATGTAGACTGCGTGTCATCTGCGTAGAGATGGTAGTCAAAGCCGTGAGAGTGGATGAGTTCACCGAGGGAGTGAGTGTAAATGGAGAACAGAAGAGGCCAAGAACTGACCCTTGAGGAAACTCCAACAGTTAAAGGATGGGAGGGGAGGAGGCTCCAGCGTAGGAGACGAGAATGATTCGGCCAGAGAGGTAAGAGGAGAACCAGGAGAGGACAGAGTCCGTGAAGCCAAGTGGGATAAGGTATGGAGGAGGAGGGGATGGTCGACAGTGTCAAAGGCAGCAGAGAGGTCAAGGAGGATAAGGAGGCTCCTCCCTCCCCTCCCTCCCTCCTTGTTAAGTGCTTACTTATGTGCCAGGCACTGTACTAAGCACTGGGGTGGATTCAAGCAAATTGGGTTGGACCCAGTCCTTGTCCCACATCATAATAAGTGTTTGTGAAGTGCTTACTATGTGCCAGGCACTGTACTAAGCGCTGGGGTGGATTCAAGCAAATCAGGTTGGACACAGTCCCTGTCCCACATAACGGTGTTTGTTAAGTGCTTACTATGTGCCAGGCACTGTACTAAGCGCTGGGGTGGATTCAAGCAAATCGGGTTGGACACAGTCCCTGTCCCACATAACGGTGTTTGTTAAGTGCTTACTATGTGCCAGGCCCTGTACTAAACGTTGGGGGTGGATATGAGCAAATCAGGTTGGACCCAATCCCTATGCCACATAATAATTACTGCGTTTGTGAAGTGCTTACTATGCGCCAGGCCCTGTACTAAGCGCTGGAGGAGGATACAGGCAAATCAGGTTGGACACAGTCCTTGTGTCACATAATGGTGTTTGTGAAGCGCTTACTATGTGCCAGGACCTGTACTAAGCTCTGGGGGAGGATACAAGCAAATCAGGTTGGACACAGTCCTTGTCCCACATAATAATAATGGTGCTTGTTAAGTGTTTACTATGTGCCAGGCCCTGTACTAAATGCTGGGGGTGGTACAAGCAAAACGGGTTGGACCCAGTCCCTGTTCCACAAAATAATAATTGTGTTTATGAAGCGCTTACTATGTGCCAGGCATTGTACTAAGCGCTGGGGTGGATTCAAGCAAATCGGGTTGGACCCAGTCCCTGTCCCACATAATTATGGTGTTTGTGAAGTGCTTACTATGTGCCAGGCATTGTACTAAGCGCTGGGGTGGATACAACCAAATCAGGTTGGACACAGTCCCTGACCCACAATCATAATAATAATTATGATGTTGTGAAGCACTTACTATGCGCCAGGCACTGAACTAAGCAGTGGGGGTGATAAGAGCAAATCAGGTTGGACACAGTTCCAGTCCCACATCATAATTATGGTGTTTGTGAAGCACTTACTCTGTGCCAGGCACTGTACTAAGCGCTGGGGTAGATACATCAGGTTGGACACAGTCCAAACAGTACAGTGCTCTTCAAACAGTAAGCGCTCAATAAATATGATTGAATGAATGATACAGTCCCTATTCCACATGGGGCTCCCAGTCTTATCCCCATTTTACAGATGAGGTAACTGAGGCTCAGAGAAGTGAAGTGACTTACCCAAGGTCACACAGAAGACAAGTGGCAGAGCTGGATTAGAACCCATGACCTTCTGCCTCCCAGGCCCGTGCTCTAGCCACTATGCTGTGCTGCTTCCCTGTGCAGTAGATATGGGAGAGGGAGCAGTTACAGATGATAGTAACAAAAGCAATCAATTTCAAAAATAAATCTGAAAATTGGGAGTGAGCCCCATGTGGGAAATAGACTATGCCAACCTGATTAGAAAGCAGCATGACCAGTAGCAAGAGCAAGGGCTTGGGAGTCAGAGGTCGTGGGTTCTAATTCCCCTTCTGCCACTTGTCTGCTGTATGACCTTGGGCAAGTCACTTCGCTTCTCGGTGCCTCAGTTACCTTATCTGTAAAATGGGGATGGAGATTGTGAGCCCCAGCTGGGACAAGGGACTGTTTCCACCCTGATTAAGTTGTATCTATCCCAGTGTTTAGAACACCGCTTAACAAATACCATAATTATTATTATTAGTTTGTATCTACCCCAGTGCTTAGTGCAGAGTAAATGCTGAACAAATATCTTAAAAAAGGGGCTGAAGGAGGTGGAATAAGGATTTTTATCATGGTCTATTGGATGTGATTGCCAGTGGGAGGTACAACAGAAGCTCAAGGCACATTCCCCTGCCAATAATAATAGTTCTTGTTAAAGCCTACAACATGCCAACCCCTGTACTAAGAGCTGGGGTAGATACGTGATAATTAGGTCAGACACAGTCTCTGCAACTCAATCTAAATAGGAGGAACAGATAGTCCCTGCTTTTCACAGATGAGGAAACTGAGGCACAGGGAAGTTTAAGAGACTTGCCCAAGGTTACTCAGTAGGCAAGAGGCTGTGGAGTAGATTATCTTGCTTCTACTCCAGTGCTTAGGATTGTGCTTGGCATATAGTAAGCATGTAGGGAAGCAGCATGGCCTAGTGGATCGAGCACAGGCCTGGGAGACAGAAGGACCTAGCTTCTAATTCCGGCTCCACGTTTGCTTGCTGTGTGACCTCGGGTAAGTCACTTCACATCTCTGTGCCTCAGCTACCTCATCTGTAAAATGGGGATTAAGATCGTGAGCCCCATGTGGGACAGGGACTGTGTCCAACCTGATTAGCTTGTGTCTACCCCAGTGCTTCGAACGGTGCTTGACACATAGTAAGCCCTTAATACCGTTATTATTATTTAACTAACAAGAAGAATTAATAATGAAGCAGCGATGGCATTGAAACTCAGGTCTCCTCATGTTCATCGAGGCCACGCTCCTTCTCTGAGTGTAAGGAGCCCACACTCTAATGATGGGGGAAGAGGTTGGAGACCAGTGAAAATGCTGATTCGCTTCTCCTTTTGAGAGATAATGAGCCCGAGAACCAGGCAAGTGGCAACCTAGGTGAACACGAATGGATAAATCTGCAAAAAATCATGAAGAAAATTGGCAGACTAATGACAGACTGAAATGTGATCGTGCCTGCCCTCATAATACTCCTGTCAATTAATGGAATTTATGAGCACTTACTCTGTGCAGAGCTCTGTACTAAGCTCTTGGGAATGTACACGAAAGTAAATAAACACGATCCCTGTCCTTAAGGGGTTTACAAACTAGCAGAAGAGTTTACAGTCCTGTGAAGGAGATTAAGAGCGGGATTTATAAATAGGACTTGTCCTTGGCACATAGTAAGGACTGAGCAGATCACCATTATTATTAAATTCCTTGAGAATGTACAGTGTTCCAAGTCTCTTGACCCCTGATTGTTTGCATCGGCAACAAAAGAATCACCCTTGCTAATACAGCGGATCCCTCTTATTGGAAACACTCAAAAAACAACAGTTTCCATTAACCACTACCTCAATTAACAAGTCTCTTTTAAAAATAAAAAAACAACATTTTTTGAAAGGTAGAGACTGTAGACCGTAAGCTCGTTACATTCTATTGTATTCTCCCAAATGCTCTGTAGTGCTCTGCACAAAGTAAGCACTCAATAAAAATGATTGAGCATTTTATGAATGTGTACATTTACTTCTTTAAGCAAACAAAACCAGGTGCTTGTTTTGTATATACCATTATTGCTTTCTTTGTGATCAGTGATTTTAATTACTTTTATGTATATATAATTCTTTATTGCTGTGATGTTTCATAACTCATTTTTAACTATCACAATGAACTGGTTTGTTTTCATTTATCTTAGAAATGTGAATATGCATCTTCAAAAGTGAAGGATATACACACACCCACGCCGGCATACCCACAAACATATATTCCATCACATCATCGCATGACACATCACATATCCACTTCCCGTTATTTCCAGAGCCTGAATTATCAGGGATATTAGCACATCGACTCAATACAGGGTGAAGCTGTTCCTCCCTTAGCAAGTCAGAACCCCTGGCCTTGCTCTATCAGTGGTATTTGATCACCTGGAGAACAAAGCAGGCCCTGGGACTGTGCGGGAAATATCCCAGGGGGAATTATCGCTACCTTTTATGTGTGTATCCTGTATGTATGTATGTATCCTCAAATATGTATGCTGTAGTGTGCTCTTCTGATCACGTGTGGATTCTGTACCAACTATAAAGAAATACTGTATTGCTTGAAGTTGAGCTGGCCTTGATTAGCAGAGGAAACTCTGCCCGTCAACCACCATTCCCTTCTAGTGCTAAAAATGATTGTAGTAAAAAACTTGTCTCTGATATCCTCATTCTGAACACAGTGCAGAGTCCGTGAAGTTTTTCTTCCAGTGTCCAGGTAGATAGGTTCCACTTTCTGTAGCTCTGTACCACCACCCCAGAGGTCTAAAGGGAGACCCATTAGGGTGGTGGAATAGAACCCATAATATTCAGGGACCATGGGTCCTGGCTGGCTCCCATCTACTACTGGAGATTAGGAGTGAAAACCCAAGAGGTAAGAGGATAAGGAGAGAATGAAACACCCCAGTGCCAATTTGGAGGAATCTGTACAAATCATTGGGGAGTTACAACTTCATAGGAGGTTTCTGGTTTATTGCTGGTGTAATGATTGTCCTCCAACACAACTATCTTAATGGTACCGATGGATCATCTAATATCCTACTTTCCCTTGAGTGACCTATCACGGACCTCTCATCTAGGAATTCATCCACAAGTACTATCCTCTCCTCTCACAGGGCACAGAAGCCACCACCTACTAGTCAAAAAGTGATGCTCAGCACACTCAACAATCCTGCAAAGTGGAGCATTGGTTGCTTTGATGTTTTTGAAATTATGGCTGTAGTTAGAAGGTATTTAATAGCAATAATAAATGAGCAGATATTAAGCACTTGGCTACTCAGCCCAACCCTACAATACCTACGTATCTCATATTCTACTTTTTCCCCTATACCTAACTTATTTTAATGTCCGACTCCCCCTAAAGACTGGAGGTTCCCTGCGGGCAGGGATCGTGTCTACCAACTCTGTTGTATTATCCCAAGTGCTTAGTACAGTGCTCTGCACGGAATAAGTGCTCAATAAATACCACTGATTATCATCATGGTATTTGTTAAGCACACACTATGTGCCAAGCACTGTTCTAAGCACTAGGGTAGATTCAAGGTTAACAGTTTGGGCACAGTCCCTGTCCCACATGGGACTCTCAGCCTAGGTGGGAGGGAGTAGGATTTCATCCTCATTTTACAGATGAGGTCACTGAGGCACGGAGAAGTTAAGTGACTTGCCCACAGCCACACAGCAGACAAGTGGCAGAGCTGGGATTTCGATAAATTGATATCACCCTGGCAAATGGGGATAAAGTGGTCAATTCTACTGTACACTTTTTTATGCAGTTTTGGGGATTGTGCTGATGCGAATCAGGCTTTAAGACTCTAAAATACTACTAGCAAGTTTGCCAATATTTTGCTAAAATGCTGCAGATCAAAATCTTTTGTTTAGTTCATCAAAAGGGAAACTTTCCAAGTGGGAATTTCTTCTGAAAGATGGTGTAAAATATGGACGGTGAGATAAATACGGAGAAGTGATAGCACATATTCAAATGGCAGGTTGCACGTCACATTTAATCAGGCTATTAATCTCCATTTATGTAGCAGAGCTGCTGTTCTGAATAATTTACAAACCAGCCAGTACCATTTTGTTTCATTAAGATTTGATTGATAATTAGGCATGCTTTAGGGAAATGTCTCATTAAACATAAGCAATGGCTAATAGAGAGCATGGCATTTGAGCCCTAACTATTGATTTGCTATTCCTGAGCATCCCATATCTTCCACATCCTTCACAGCTTACTAAGTAGAATTATAAAACAAGCAAGGTTCATCATTCATATGGTCGGTACGTGGTCTTCACCTCCATAAAGAGCAGGTGTCCAAGCAGAACTGTCATATTCGGGGTCGTCTGACCCCCGGCATTTACTATCAGGCTTGCAAACCTCCATCCTCCCAGGAGTCCATACCTGTTCTATATCAGCAGTTGCAACCAAATGGACCTTTCTTTCAGAATATGGAGAGAGCCAGTACCCCCCAGTACTTCAATCAAGCGCTTTATTGAGCGTTTACTATGGGCACTGCCCTGTATTAAGTACTTGGGAGAGTATAATACAACAGAATTAGCACATTCCCTGCCCATAACAAGCTTGTGGTCGAGGGACTTACGTACATATCTTTATATTCAATTTTTTTTTTATATTGATGTCTATTACCCCTCTAGACCGTAAGCTCGTGACGGGCAGGGAACGTGTCTGCTAGTTCTAGTTTCCCAAGCGCTCGGTACAGTGCTCTGCACAGAGTAAGCGTTCAATACATACCACTGACTGGATGACTACCCACGAAGCAGGTAATCTAAGTTGAAACTCAAGGTGTGCTATTTTACAGTGGAAAGTGTGAGAGTCCCTGATTTACGTGGAGATGTAGAGTGATTCCAGGGACTTCCGGAGCCTCGGACAGGAGTCAGAGGTCAATCTACTTTCCTAAGGCTCCTAAATATTGTAAACACTTTGAAGACTTGGAGATTTGGCAGAGGTGGCCTGGCTCTTCAGCGAAAAAGAACCTACTATGGATGATCTCACTAAGAGAGCCAACCCCTTGGAAGTTACACACGTACTTCCCTTCAGGAGAGCACAGACTAGAGTACACACAGACTATGTCTTCCTGGTAATGACTGCAGCGTACAAGACAAAACACAGAAAGACAGACATCATAAAATAACTTTTATACAGGATATTAGATTTTTTTACATGTAAAAAAACAAAAGGCCCTCGATACATAGTTAGAATTCACATAAATTACAGATTTTTTTCTTTAAAACTACCGTTCAAACTCCATTTCAAGTCCCTTTGAAATTTTTCATTTTGAAGGCACAGTGCATGTTATAAACCAAAGACCGAAGCACTTGACACAAGCTTGTGTTGGCTGGGCACTTCATGAAAATAGTTACTGAGACTGGTGTGAACCAGAGAACTCATGTGCTAGGATTTGTGAAATGCTGAATTTTAAGCTGAGAATAAAATACCTCTAAATCAATGCCCCAAGAAGGCTGGCCAAATTAGAATGTATAGTACACTCATCTTACGCTGCTTATAAAAGTTTCAATCACACACATTTACATAGTAATTCACACCCAGTGAACCCAAAATGTCCATTTACTCTAGTAAATCTCAAAATACATTCTGCAAAGTAGGAAATGTCTGTGCCACTCATCTGAAATGTAGGCAGGCTGCTAGACTAACAGTTATTGCTGAGGGTACTGGGGGGGAGGACGGAAGATCTTGCGCCTGGCCAACCCCCACCTCTGCTCAGGACGGTAGTCAGGCACTCACCCCCCGTCACCCCATCCCATAAATGCTTTAAGTGAAACAGAGGCCCCCCAAGATGCAAGACCAAAGAATAAAAAAAATTGCTCAGCTTGGTCTGCAGTGGTACTTTTTTGTTAAAAATGAAAGCAGAACTTAAGGGGAAAATTTCAGGCAGGTTTGCTTCTGCAAAAGCTGGTTAGCTTGCCGTTCATGGTATTGCCCTGTTGGGGCCCTAGGTTATAGTTCCATTATTATTATGGTACTGGTTAAGGACTTACTATGTGCCAAGCACTGTACTAAGTGCTGGGTAGATAAAAGAGAACCGGGTTAGGCACAGTTCCTGTGGGCTCTCAGTTTAAGAAGGAGGGAGTGGGATTTAATTCCCATTTTACAGATGAGAAAACTGAGGCACAGAGAAGTTAAGCGACTCGCCCAAGGTCACAGCAGACAAGTGGTGGAGCTGGGATTGGAAGCCAGGTCCTCTGACTCCCAGGTCCGGGCTCTTTCCACTAGGCCACGCTGCATTACAGAATTAAAGCACTCTTAGCCAAAAGGCTTTCATTCAGCAGACACAAACCTGGCACAGATACAGTTCTTGCGAGTAGAAGAGCTGCAACAAAAACATTTAATGCTGAGGAGAGTCTGGAATGACAGGAACAGGTCACGATGACAAAACTCTGAATTACCCTATTTCTAATCATACGCAGATCAGTAACACTGTTGGCAGAGTCTCCGTTTTTATTCATATTTGCCAAATCACAATTTACAGGTTCAACATATCACATTTACCTTTTTTCAGGTGGAATAATATCTTATTCAGGTATAATCTCTGATTGATAACAACCAGGCCAAATATGAAACATTTCCTCCTCCAAAGGTTGAGTAGGTTCCAGGCAGAATTCCTTTCAGTGAGTTTCCACGAGTCCCTCACATCACTAGGAAAGAGTCCTCTCATCCCTTTAGAAACTGAACTGAAGGAGAGTTTTTCCTTTTCTTAAAATGATTTAATTTGCATCACTGGAAGATGTTTACTCATTAAAGCATATGCACACAGTTTTAATCGTCTCTACTTCGTCATTTCTGCCCTTATAAATGTAGGCTCCAAACTTACCATAGTTAAGAGCAGGGCTGGGGATTGGATCATCCCAGAGGACACTGCAGAACGCATCCGACGATCATCAAGCTAGACAACACTTTACATGGGGGATGGGAGAAAACTGGGGCCGCCCAGTTTCACCACTACCTGGTCTCCTCCCTACCCCGATGGTCTCTGACATGATAGCATTCCCTAAAGTCTGTCCTCCCCACTAAACTCCACACAACCCATCTTTTGACGTTCAGCCCAGTGACCTAGGACTCTGCCCTCCTGCTGGACAGGGTTACTCCAGTTCTGGGTAAGACTTCTGCCTTATAGGGAAAGGCACACTTAATTTAGGCGACTTTCTTAATACAGTAATGCTCTTTAGTCTCCAGTGAAAACTTAAGGGCAAATTAACGCTGGCTGTAACGCACTTCACCTGACAGCTCCAAACACGAGTAGCTGTCAGTATTACATGGTCACTTTTGTTTCTCCCACAAAACATCAAACAAGGGCTCAGAACACAAGACCTGTTAGATTTGCAGTCATTACATTTATCAGACTGGGGGAATACAAACTGGGATTGACTAGGCTATAGAGCACAATGTTTGTTTTTAAAACATTGTTTATGGATGGGGGAAGACTTTCCACCATTCCTTCCTAACCCAATCCTGTCAGCTGGATATGATTTATCTTCCAGAAGTAATTCTCAAAATAATTCAATTTGTCCCATAGCGTTACAATTAATGTGTCTGTCGACTGGAAGGCATTCCCTTGTTGGCCAGTGAGGAGTGATGATAAGGCAGTGATGTTGAGTTCAATAGGATTCAAAACCTAGCATCTTGCAGAGGTCGCCATTTTCAGAAAGAAAAGCCTGCTGCGTCTCCAACCTCGGGCCTGCCCCGCTGCATTCCATTCCCGGCTGCAACTTACCAAGTGGAGCCTGCCACTGGTCATCAGATTGCAGTCTGAAGCCAAGTGCTGGAGCCAATCTGAGGGTTGCCTGCCCAAGGACCAGCAGCTTCAGATGGAACAAAGCGGTAAAGCCAGTCGACTTTCCCCCAGAAACACCAATCATTGGGGGGAAGCAAAAAAGGTGGGGGGGTGGAAATAAAGGTTTCATTACTTTTCCATGATGGCCCGCTACAAATCCCTGACCGTAGAAGCCTCTCTAATCAGCACCGAGGGGCCTAGAACCACTGAAATGTAAAAGTGACTTCTCACCAACCCAACCCAATGGCTCCATGCTGGCTGTTTCCAAACCACTTCAGATGCATCCTTCCACGCCCCCGTTATTTAGAATGGCCAAGCTCCTCCGCAAGGGGCCTTTGGGATGCCGAAGAGGAATGGACAAGTGGGCGGTCTGCAGAGGCGGTGGTAAGCTTGGCAAGGTTTCAGAACCATCACTGACTCGAAGGAGGACAGTAGCAGCCGGGCTATCGCACCGCTCTGAATGGCTGCGGCCAAATATCGTACTTACCAAACGCATCGCCGTTTTCTCAACAGGGAAAGTCAACAGATGTGATAAAACTCAAACCCTTCAGGCATTTTGAATGACAATCAGGAAGCGAAAACCGCCACAGTGCACTACAGTGATGCCTTACGAGCTGTCTTTAGCTTACTAGGAGGCGGCCACATTTAATACAAGTTTTGTCTAGCTAAAAGTCAGTCAGAAAAGTTGGCCACAGAATCAGTGGGTGAAAGAATTCATTCATTTATCCAGTTCGGTGTGTCTGAGATAGGTCAGATTGCTCATCTCTGAGAGAATGAGGATTAGTGAGTTACCACATAAGGCTGTTACTCGGCTAATGTTGGAGCACGATCTCTAGATCCCCCTGGTCTGCATAATGGTTAAATAATGTGCGATTAGATCTCTTTAGCCTTTATTTCTGAATTCTATCAGAAAAATGTAGTATGGTGAATAGGTGCATCACCTGAAGCAATAAGGTTGCACAGCCTATGAGAATTCCAATTCAGAAAACAGCCTAGCATTGTTTTTTTTGGAAGCAGAAGTTCAAAAACTGCAGCAGCAGGCCTCTGTCGAGTTTAAGGTAAAATATATGCATAGAGTTAGCTGTTGCTAGGTCTCCTCTCATCTCTCTGCAACACCACTTTCCCCGGGAGACCTGCAAGTACTCCCTGAAAATTGGGAGATTCAGCACTGTGCTAAGCCTAATAAGAGGTAGTATGGTGCCACCTCAGAGTACAGCATGACAGCTCCTAAACAGCCTTAGAACAGGCAGAGCGCGAGACACAGAGGCTCCTCGTTCCCTTCCTAATGCTGTTCACCCACAACTCGAGTCAACTTGTTTCACTTGAATCGAAGAAACCCCTGTTCTCTGCGCCTGAGTCATCACAGTCCCCTCAGTAGGTTGAGAGAGATCTAGAGTTTTAAAGCTTAATGCCACAGATTCAAGCCACCTTCCCCGCATCAAGGTTTCTGGATTCTCTTAGCCATTTAAATAAAATATTTGTAAAAAAATAGACAAGCAAATGCCACTAGTAACACGACGTGCCCATACGACATCTACCAGTTGGCTTTGGGCAGTCACAATATGAGCTCCAAACAGCTGACCTTAAAGTGGGGAAAAAAAAATTTAAAAAAAGCTACATCACCTCTGCTGCCTCCTGCCCTATTCTCACATAGGAATAGAATACAAAAGATGAGAGGTCTTAGAAAAGAAGTTCAGAATTGCCACCAATATTCCTTGAGGTTACCCATTTAGGAAAACTTTCCAGAGCTTTTGGAAGCAGGACAGATGCCCCCAATACTGCTGGGTCTCCATCAGGGAGCCTCGCTTCTGCTTAGTGTGAATGCGGGGGAAGAGATGCCGACGCGCGTATTTCAGTGTTTGCTGGAGTATAACGTTTCCTCTTCAGTGTCCGTTTCATCCTGGAACTCGTGGCTTAAGAGGGATTTTTTGGAGCCAGTTGACATCATGCGAATCTCATCCTCATAATCGTCATGGTGCTGCCGGAGCCGATGGAAGCCGTCCTTGTGCCTGTTGGACTTGATGGAGCAGACGCACCAGATGATGCAGGCGGTCAGGATCAGCGCAGACATCGTAGCACCTGTCGGACACAATCCACCACTGAAGTCTTCTTCTACGACCTGCCTTCTTCATTCGTTTAAGAGCTACCCACAAGTTCAATCTGGGAATGAGGGCTTTACGGGAACCGGAACCGGGTGCAGTGCAAGGCGGAAACAGGGTCACACAGTCAATAGTCTAGTCGGTACCGAGTACTCGTGGTGAACACAGCGCTGCACTAGGATGACAGCACTGAGAGGATCACTCAGCGATAATCTGCCCGAGAAGCAGAGTGGCCTAATGGAAAGAGCACCGGCCTAGGACGCAGAGGACTTGGGTTCTAATTCCGACTCTGCCTTTTGCCTGCTGTTTGATTTGGGGCAAGTTGATTAACTACTCTGTGTCTCAGTTACCTCAGCTGTATCATCATCAGTGGTGTTTACTCAGTGCTTACTATGTACAGAGCACTGTACTAAGCGCTTTAGAGAGTACAAGAGAGTTGGTAGTCATGTTCTCTGCCCACAATGAGTTTAATGGAATTAAGCCTGGAGTCCTATGTGGGCAGGGACTGTGTCTAACCTAATTAGCTTGGAGCTACCTCAGCTCTTAGTCCAGTGCTCAGCACATAGTACGTGCTTAAAAAATGCCTCTTGAAAAAAATATATCTTGAAACCAGTTGTAAGAAAACAAGCCAAAGGATGGTGGCATGGAAAGCAAAAGGGAACAAGACTTCTACTGGCCCTTTAAGTCTTCCTCCTCTCAGATCCAGCTACCTTCCTCCCTCTAACACAAATTGCCCCCAGAATCGATTCACTCTGACTCCCTCCCATCTACGCGCACAAATTCTGGTCTTCAAACACACCATATTCATATAAAGAGGGGTAGGAGAATGGAAATACATTTATCGTGATTGTAATGGCAGCTCACCCCCAAATTAGAACTAGAATTAACAGTTTTTAAACTTTTGTCTCCCAGGAGACAAAGCTCTCTACCTGCTACAGTCACCACAAGCTCCCTTGGTAGGCCAAATATTCGGTTGTCCGTGTCAAAGGTAATGGTCACAGAGCTGGCTGCATCAGGGCGAACTAGGACCTAGGAGAAAGACACCAAGATTTAGAACAGGCTCAAAGATACAGAAAGTCTCCGCTTAAGCTAGGACTCTTGGTAGAAAACCCAATCCCAGGAGATAAAACCCCCTCAGCTTGTCACAACACCAAGAGAAGGAGAGGATAATTCTCAGCAGTCAAAAGCTACAAAAGAGCATAAATATCAACCGAGATCAACCGATAGTATTTAATCAATGGCATTTATTAAGTGTTTACTGTGTGGAGAGCTCTGTACTAAGAATTTGGGGGAGTACAAAACAACAGAGTTGGCAGAGACAAATCCCTGCCTACAATGAGCTTACAGTCTAGAGGGGCCACTATTGACTGTGTGACCAGACATTTATATATGTAATTTAGAGTTATAGCTAAAGAGTAAATTAAAACCTACAAAGCTGAACAGAGAAAAGTGCCTAATCTGCTTAATATGTGACTCATGAAAAGTCATATACTACAGAAACATATATTATGACTCAAAGGGGGTTGAGCTAGGAGAGTGAGGAAGAGGAGGAGGAGGAGAAGAAGAAGAATAGTGCTCAACTCCACTTAAAACCATTCTGGGTGAATTTGCTGGCTGTCACTGGCCGGAAGGTGGGCCAGAAGTGTGGTCTTGGCATTTACTCGTATTCTCAGCTGTCCCTCCTCTCTCCAGAGACAGACTTGAACAGCCTAGCTTCAGGCAAGAGGTAAATGAACAACCTTAGGCAAGATCTTGCCCATATTTTGAATCTTACCTGTGTATGCTGTTCCTGGAATCCATCCGCTATGGCATTGATATTATGAAAACCTGGGGCCAACAACACATGGAAATACCCTCCTTCTTTTGTATGAACTTTTATTCCTTCATTGAGTATAATTACTGCTTTGGACACTGGCTTTCCACTCTTATCGGTAACAAATCCACGCACTCCTTTGTGAACCTGAAAGAAAATGCTCTGTTCATCTGAAAGGCTTTTAGTTGATCATTTCAGACTATGAAGGGGAAAGAACTCTTCGGTTTATAATTTCCAATTAAAAATATTTGGGGTTTGAGAAGCCCTATTTAGGAATCATCCCTAATGGGAGCCGTTGGCAAAGGAGTCCGATTATCCTCTCAGTGACACATACCTACAGGTCCATCGGTAATACTGTCTTTTGAACACAAAGAATGATTTAACTTGGTCAAAAATTAGTGGTCACTACTAGTTTGAAGGACCTAATCTCATTGGGTCACCACCATACCCCAGTGGGAACAAAGACGGCAAGTTTGAGAGACTGGGAATGCTACTGTGCTAACCACCAGCACTGTAATTATTTTCTTCGCAGAGGGTCTCAGTCCTGAAGTTTCATCCAAGGTTCTCATCCATGGACGCCATCATCTATCCTGTCAAAACCATACTAAACTGCTAGTTGCCTGGCACTTCGATAAGCAATTTATGAATTTTCAGTGGGAAATAACAGAAAATATAAAACAAGCCTTTCTTCAAGGATGATCATCTCACCTCTACTAACATGCTGAGGAGAGATTTCTTATTCTCTGCCCACAATGTAGGTAGTTGTCCTGCACTGGGAAAGTAACAGCAGCTGGTGTATACTGTGATCTCTGGACAGTGGCCATACGTGACACTGTAATCCTGAAAAGAAAGGTACAAAAGTGATTGAAGGGAAATGAGTGGGCCTAAACACTTAACTAATCACTAAGAGGATGAGCACTCAAGAGATGAAAAGGTGAAATGATATAATTCACCTTTATACAGGTCCCAGGGGTGTGGTCTTCACATGAATGTGGGTGCTCTGCAGTAGTCCCTGTGCCCTGACAGCTTCCTTTGGATGCTACAGGACTTCACACTTAGAAATGCTACTCCCCCCCCAACTCGACACCTTGAAAATGTTCTCAAAAAGTACCTTCATGCTGCCCAAGTGACTGTGCCATTCTGCTCCACGAATCACTCCTCCTGGAATATTTTCATCTGTAAGATGATCACAAAAATCAGAAGAGTACAGCAAAGCAGAACATTAAACCTTTAGGTCTGGAAAAGCCACCTACACGTACCTGATTTATTTGGGCAGCCCGGTTGACCCATATGCATGGACGGGTGGTTATTTGCATAAAGAGAGGCCAAATGTTTTAGAGTTTCTTTGTTTTCCACTACAAAAGAAAATTTCAGATGTCAGTAGGGAGGTCGGGAGGAGACTGATCCAGGCTCTCAACTTTCACCATTTAGAAAGGAATTCACTCTGTGCTAAGTCTGTTATCTATCCCACTAAAGGTCATGTGCTGACATGTTTAACCCAAATCAGATTTTCAAAAGGATGAATAGCTTCCCTGAAACAAACAAAAAACCTACTAAATTTAACTGAATTAAGTTCAAATGCTGGTTGCCCTACTGACCAATTTTTACTTAATCCTCTTTCTCTATAAGACTGTAAAACTGTATGTATCAGTGCCCTAATACAATCTTGTTACTTGGTCACAAACATTTCTACAGGATTCCCTCACCAAGCAGTTTTCCCTAGCCTAGTATAACCACACTCATTTTTCTGCAGACCATATATGTTACCATGGAATGTGCTTTTCCTATCCAATACTCTGATAGTTGCATTCTTGAAGAACTTTATGTAAAACTGCATCATTCCATTCACACCTCTGCTGACACCATACAACTGTTTCTTCCCTTCCTGAGCCTACCTATGCATCACACTATTTCCAGGCAATTTTGCACTCCCTAATTCTTCAATAGGGTTCTATCCAAATTTCATAATGAAAACCCCCCTTTAAGAGAATTGATGGTACATTTTTGAGCAGCTAGGTTTTCTTGGGAGTCATTTCAAAATGCACGCTTCCAGGATGGCACTGAATCAGCGAGTCATTAACATTATACTCAGAACTAACTGTAACTGCTAAAGGAACAGTGAAAGCAGTCAGAGCTGGTTTCCTCTGTGTATGACTGATAAAGTGACAGAGGAGCACAAAGAAATTCTCGGAGCCCAACCCATTTAAAACTGGTTTGGAATGTCTTTTATTTCCCACCGGCTTTATAGAATTTCATCTGATGTGACTGACAGAAGCTAGGCAATCTCTAATCCCCTTTAAAACCTTTGGTTTTGTCAACCACAGGTACTTTTAGCTGGCAGGAGTAGCACACTAATTTTCATTCACTCCTAGTTTAGACCTCAGCCAAATGCTAACAATTGGCACATCAGTTCTAGTGACTATACAGTGAATTCTGCTTTGTAGTGATTTCCGTATTACTAATTCAGATTTCTAGAGAGATATTATACATACCTGTCTGAACAGGCTTGTCATATGGATAGGTGACCAGCACAGAACCACCATCTAGAGCAACAGATAAACTGAAGTCCTGTTTCTCAATCAAGTTCTCAATGATAGCTTTGGTCTCCGGTTGCCTCTTTCCACCAGATTGTGAGGAATTACCTTAAATTAAAAAAAAATAAGTATTTACAGCGAGACTATAAAATTTCTTAAAGAAGTAGCTGATGCTAATTGCCAAGGAAGTGCCCTCTATTCCCTATACTAAACCAAAATTACAGAAAAGCATGCAGACAAGTATGTTTTATTTCTCAAGAGCTCCAGCCTTTGGCAAAACTATAGACCCTGGAAAGTAGAAGAGCCCTGAATCCTATGTTCTTTTTGGCTGACAATTTCACTAAGGATCTTTCCATCAGAATGAAAAATATTTCAGCAGAAAGGTGTTTTATGAATGTATAATAAAGCGTGCACAGATTTCTGAAAGTGGCTTGGATTAGCTAAACGGTGCCTCAATTCAGTTACCTGCCAAGCTAGGGAAACATCATCCTAGAAAGAATCCATAAAATTGAAAATCAGAACAGCTGACTGGCATTTCAAAGCACACACACACATACACACACACTCAGGCTCTCTGTCTCTCTGTGTCTCAAAGAACCTGAGCAGATGTCTTACTCAGGAAGTCTGTGTCCAGGTCTTTGCCATGTGCATTTGCCTGCCCTATCTTCGAGGTGCAGTCCTTCTCTTGCGCTCGCTCACGCCCATCTGGATTTAGCGAGGGCACAATTACAATTCTAGTCCTGTCAATCAGCTAAAAAGCAAACAAAGAGCAATTAGTTTAATAGCTCTGCAGTTTGTCCTCACTGTGCCCCTTCTGCCCCATAAATTCAAGTGTGCAAGTCTCACAAGTGGCTAAAGCTTATTTTATAAAGGAAAGCAGCATCTGTGGCCAGGTATTTTTAAAAGGACTTCTTTGACTCAATTTAGATTTCCTAAGTGTACGTTTTAAAGTGAAAGTGATTTAATGTCAATTTTCAGGGAAAATTCCATAAAGAAAAGGAGAGAATCCTGAAGTTGAAGTGAAGAACTGACTCTGCAAAGACTGTTCCAGTCCTAAGATTACCTCTTTTCTCCAATATTAGCCCTGGGCTTTCAGCGTAGGCAGTTACATCTTAACATATTATTTACTGGAATATGTTTAAAAATTATTTTTTCTTGCTAGTTTTTTGGGGAGGGATCAAAGATTTTAATTTGAATAGGGGGAAACTTTGATCTGACTACCCCTCTCCCTTCCTGTTTTCTGATCCTGTTGTGAAATTGTAGCTTTTCCTACCTATGACCTATTCCTCCTCCTTACAGGATTCTAATTTAGAGAAATGTAGGATGAGTAGAGAGCATCCATCTTGATGACTAGGATTCACTATCCCAGTGAATCGTCCCATAAGATCAAGCAGTAAAGGACTTTTTTTTCTTTTATATGGCAATACTAACCAAAATACTTTCTGCTTTTTTGTTTTTCAAATATTTACTTTTAAATGCAGAAATAAATTAGCAACTTTTCATAAAAGACATATAGGGTTCACATGAGCAATCAAGTGTGGCTTGGTGCTGCCCAAGGCCTAAAGATAACCTTCAAAATGTATGACTTCACAACAGAGTCAAGCAATAGAAGACGTAATGTGAGAAAAATCCAGTCAAAAACCACTATGATACATGTAAAAAGGGTTTAACAGAAAATGGTTAAACCAGTCATTTTTAAAAATAAAAGCTAAAAGAGTGGGGAGAAAAGGGCATGATTTTCTCTTGATGAATAAAGGGTGCCAAGAATTTTCAATGATTAAATAAAACACTCTAAAGACATTCCTCATACATGCCTTCAAAAATCAGTCCCCTTACAAAGGCTAAGACTATGAAGACAAAAAATAAATTCAAGATGTATTAAAAGGATTCTCCTTAAACCCATAGCTATAAATGGACCAAAAAAAGGTAAAATATTAAAAAAATTCCATGCCAAAAAAGACTGACATGACAAAAGAAGTGTCCACTTAAGTCCTATGCTGAATATGCATATCCAGCACATCCCCAGTAAAGAGTCATTTTCCTTCCCTTTATGTAACAAAAAACACTGGCTTCTTACTTTGGTAACAGCTGGGTTCTTTTTGTAGTTCAGGCAGAGAAATTCAGCCAGTGCCAAGAGCAGTTCGGTGCCAACAGGAGCGTTTCCATGAATACCAGCAACGAATCGAATCTTTGGTTCTTCAGGCTCAGATACATTGGGCTTATTGGAGATTTCCAGGGACCAGATTTGACGGAATTCAGCACTTTGACCCAAACTTAAAAAGAATCAAAAGCAAAGTATTCAGCAGATACTTGATTTAGAGAGTCTAAAAAACCCTAAACAAGAAACGGTCTTGAGTCATCTTTGCCCATCAAAAGGAGTTCGGGAGCTTGGAGGAAAGGTAGTTCATTTTCCGCATTATAAAAGGAAAAATGCAGTAAGGAAAGATCCCATAAATGAACCTAGGTGAGAATGCAATTTTGCTAGACACCATCAGTACCCTCAAAATGGAGGGCCAATACAATGAACTTGCACTAAAAATCATGATTTGGAGAGGAAATATACAGGTTAATCTTAGAAGGATTGATTTAGTGAAGTCAGAAAACTGAAAGGAAGTAAAAGATGACATCCTTAAAATGGAAACCAATGAAGAACAATAGTTCAGGCAGTACTAGTGATAGTTAAGAGCAAGACACAGTATTGACGTATCTCACAGACCGTGAGCTCCATGTGGGACAGAGACTGGGTCAAACCTGATTAGCTTGTATCGACTCTAGCATTTAGTGCAGTGCCTGGAACATAATAAGTACTTGACAAATACCACAGCTTATCTTGTGCATGATAAATCTGTGGGAAGCAGTGTGGCCTAGCAGACAAAGCACAAGCCTGAGAGTCATAGGACATGGGTTCTAATCCCATTCTTCCACTTGTCTGCTGTGTAACCTTGGGTAAACCACTTAACTTCTCTGTGCCTCAGTGACCTCATCTGTAAAATGGGGATTAAGACTCTAAGTCCCATGTGGGACATGGACTGTGTCCAAACTGATTAGCTTGTATCCAGCCCAGCATGTGATATGCTGCCTGGCACATAGGAAATGCTTGAACAACAGAAGGAAAAAAAAAGCTGTGCTATTTTGGATGCTAAATTTGCTGATGAATAAGATCCAACCTGCCTCGCTGGAGCAGATGAGAGCAAAGCAGCAGTATAGCAGTACACAGTCTGAGCCCTGTTGCCTGGGATATTCCTTACTCTCCCCAGGGCCTGACTTCCCAGAGCAGGGCCAGGAGACCATGATAAAATGCCTCAGCACATTTAGAATATTGGGAAAGTTAGGCCCATTCAACTCCCGACAGCCTCAACTGAGCTAATAAGAGCCTGAAAATGGCTCCTTCAACTGCTGTGCTCTCTTATTGTGTTTGATATTGTCCTCACGTTCTTATGTCGTTTTACCTTTATGTAGTCAACTTTTCCTCATGTGCCCTATCACCAATCTCCTAGTCCCTCCCCTTTTTAGGCTGTAAATCCCATCTCTTTTTAGACTGTGAGTCCCCCCAGGGTCAGCAACTCAGTCCTATTTATTCTTTACTATATTCTGTCTGCCCAGCCCCACAGCCTTAAGGACAGGGCTATGCACAGAGGGTGCTCATTAAATAGCATTGAATGAATGCACTAAGGAGTACAACATATGAGGAAGCCCAATTAATTCAAATAATTTAAGTCAACAGGCTGAAAAGTGGTTTGGGGAATTATTAGAGAGAAATGTAAGCGAACGACAAACTACATGACAATTGGAGGCAAGTGTAATAATGTACAATAATAATGAAACAGTAATTTTACTGTGTTATAATAAAAATGTAATAATGAACACAGTTTGGGAAAACAAATCTAGATCAACTGCGACAACACGCCATCAGCCACTACAGTTTAACAGCAGCAACTAAAATCCAAATGATGTCCTAGGATGGAGGACAGCAGTATGTAAACTATGATAATACTGAGTGTGCTTTTCTGTTCCTTAGAAATATGAGTCTCTCAAGTCCTCTGTAGTTGGGTAGCTAAAATAGTTTTGCAAATAAGCTTTAAATGTGACTGGGCATTGGAAAACCTGTCCTGAAAAGCAGTAGGAAAGAAAGATAAAATGAGAGCTAAGAAGCAGAGCCCAATTTAGCTGATCGACACTGCCAAAGACTGGACTATGAAGTTCGAGACAATGTATTCAGAATAGCTCACAACTGTCACTTTATAAACCCTTAGCAGCAACATGGCCTACTGGATAAAGCACGGGCTTGGGAGTCAGAAGGACCTGGGTTCTATTCCTCTGCTACTTTCCGTTGTGTGACTTTGGGCAAGTCACTTCACTTCTCTGTGCCTCAGTTACCTCATTCGTAAAAAAGGACATTAACAGTGGGAGGTGGGACTGGGACTGTGTTGAACCCAATTAGCTTGGATCTACCCTGGTGCCTAGTATAGTACCTGGCACATAGTAAATGCTTAAACACCATCAAAAAGCAACCTGGAGTTTGAAAGAGAGAAGGCAATAAACAAATGACAACTGAAGAACTGAATGTGGTTTTGAAGACAGAGGAAAGAATCAAGAAGATGGTTAAAAAAAAACACCCAGAATTCCCAGGGGTAAAGGTTGACCTGTGTGTCTTCTATCTTTAACATTCTCATGAAACATCTGAGAAAAATCTATTGAGAGCAAGTGAGCATAGTAACCTTTTATAACAACTGACCAAGCCTAAACTCCAAATACTCTAGGCCACAATGTCCCAACTTGCCACGTTCCAACTTTTCAGAGGCAGAAAGAAGAGGCACATACTTACTTAGTGAGATTTGTAATATGTGGGTAGTTCATAACCAGTCCTCTGAGAAACTCGGACAAATCTTTATAAGAGTGGTACCGATAGAGAGCCAGATTCGGGGATGAGCTTAACAAGAGGTGTTCCAATCCATTCTCAGCTGAAAGATCTTTGATTAAAGTCTCAAATTCTTTTGTGGTGGGATCTCTTGCATCGGTGTTTGAGACAGATGCTTTCCCCTTCTTTTCATCATTATTCGCATCTGTTGTCGAGGGTACAAGTGTGAAGTTGACTTGTACAGCACCATCACTTCTTACAGTCACATTCTTTGTGACTGGATTATACCTGGGGTATGGGGAGATGGAGCAAGAAAGATTGAAAGCACTGTTCTGAAGAACAACTATGCTTCCATATTTCTTAAATGTAACACACCTCTCAAATACAATCAAATACAATAGAAGCAGCGTGGCTCACTGGAAAGAGCACGGGCTTTGGAGTCAGAGGTCATGGGTTCAAACCCCGGCTCTGCCATTTGCCAGCTGTGTGACTTTGGGCAAGTCACTTAACTTCTCGGTGCCTCAGTTCCCTCATCTGTAAAATGGGGATTAAGACTGTGAGCCCCACGTGGGACAACCTGATTCCCCCGTGTCTACCCCAGCGCTTAGAACAGTGCTCAGCACATAGTAAGCGCTTAACAAATACCAACATTATTATTATTATTAATCTTAGTCATTCACTTTGTCAGAGTCAAAGAAAAACATTCAATAAACATTCTTAAAGGAGCAGCATTTTGGATTCCTGGGTTCCTTGTTAGACTGAAAACAATGAAAGGTTTCTGCCTAAAGGAAGTATGAGATGCAAGTGGCCTAGTAGATACAGCATGGGCCTGGGAGTCAGAAGAACCTGGGTTCTAATCCCAGTACCGCCATTTGACTGCTGTGTAACCTTGGGCAAGTTACTTAATGTCTCTGTGCCTCGGCTATCTCAACTGTAAAATGGGGATTAAGACTGTGAGCCCCATGTAGGGCATGGACTGTGTCCAATCTGATTATCTTGGGAAAGTAGTAGAGTTGGTAGACATGCCATGGGTTTCGTAGAAAGGAGAGGGAAGAGGGGAAATATGAGCTGCTTGTGGGTAATGAACATGTCTACCAACTCTGTTATATTGTAGTCTCCCAAGCATTTAATATAGTGCTTTGCACACAGTTAATGTCCAATAAATATGCCTGAATGGTCAAAAAAATGGGGGTTCAGTAGGGGAAGGGCTCTTGAAGGTGTGATTTTAATGAAGCTTTGAAGGTGGGGAGAGTTGCAGATGGTCGGACATGAAGGGAGAAAGAGTTCCAGGCCAGAGGCAGGTTGTGGGAGAGGGGTTGGCATCCAAATAGATGAAATTGAGGTACACCGAGTAGGATGGCACTTAGAGGAGCAAAGTGAGTGTGCTGGGTTGGCATGGAAAATCAGTGAGGTGATTTGAGTGCTTGAAAGTTAATGGCAAGGACTTTGATGCAGAGGAGGATGAGCAACCCCTGGAGACTCGAGTGGGGGACACATGGACTGAATGTTCTTTTAGAAAAATGATCCACGCAGCAGAGTGAATGGACTTGGAGTGGAGAAAGACAAGAGGCAGGGAAGTCAGTAAGGAGGCTGATGCATTAATCAAGGTGGGAGACGATAAGCATTTGGATCAGCACAGTAGCAGCTGGGATGGAGAGGAAAGGGCAGATTTTAGCGATTTTGTGAAGGTACGATGGACAGGATTTGGTGACAGACTGAATACGTACATTGAATGAGAGAGATGAGTCGAGGGTAAGGCCAGGATTATGGGCCTGAGAGTGTTCTCCAAAGGAGTGGGTGTAGATGGAGATAGAAGGGAACTCAGAACTGAGCTCTCAGGGATTCCCACAGTTGGAGGGTGGGAGGCAGAGGAGGAGCCTGGGAAAGGAAATGAGAATAAACAGCCAAGGCGATGGGAGAAGACCTGGGAGAGGACCACATCAGTGAGGCCCAGGTTAAATGTTCCCAAGAGAAGGGTGCGGTGCACAATGTGGAAGGCAACTGAGAGGTTGAGCAGGATCAGGATGGAGTAGAGGTCATCCAATTTGGCAAGAAGGAGATCAGTGACCTTTGAGAGGGCGGTTTCCATGAAACAATATATTCTAAGCTGGTTCTTTATTAAAAGAGCACTTCTTTGGCAGCCTTATACCAGATCCACTGTAATCAACTTGAATTTCCTTTCTTGACTTCTGCTCTTAAAGGAGGAACTAGTGATCAATGTCGAGTCTCTTTCACTGAATCAAAGGTCATTCCTTTGTGACAACGCTTTCAAAGACCTTACTTTTTTTTTTGCCACTAGAGGGTGTTAAGAATATTGCAATACGAAGGAATTGGTCAAGGGAAAATGCAAACCTCCCTAATTCTGCCAGTTGTTGATAGATAATAATAATAATAATGTTGGTATTTGTTAAGCGCTTATTATGTGCAGAGCACTGTTCTAAGCACTGGGGGAGATACAGGGTAATCAGGTTGTCCCACATGAGGTTCACAGTCTTCATCCCCATTTTCCAGATGAGATAACTGAGGCATAGAGAAGTGAAGTGACTTGCCCAAAGTCACACAGCTGACAAGTGGCAGAGCTGGGATACGAACCCATGACCTCTGTCTGACTCCCAAGCCCGGGATCTTTCCACTGAGCCACGCCAGGAGCCGTCTACATTTGTCTTTTAATTACGCTTTACTTCCAAACAACCATCACCTACCCTCGTGCAGATGCTGTGATTTTGTAATTCCCAGGAACTAGCAGGCGCCAGTAATCTCCAGCCTTATACGTGGTGACAGGATGATTAATTTCAGCGACACTGATGGTAGCGTTTAAAATGCCCCTGCCATCTGAAGCATCCAGCACGAATCCCCGGACACCCTGATGAACCTGGGCAGACGATAAAAGTTCAGTGCCTGGTGACCTCGGTGCAAGACACTACTGTCCAGGAAAACCGAGGGGTTCAGCAGCAAGGAGAGCAGAAAACTTGCCCATGCATTTCACATACACATACACACACACACACACACACATATTTCATCACCTGTTTGTGTTTCTCCAGGTCAGACCATAACTTTGAGGCCTAGCTCAGATCAATACGACTTGGGCCCGCTAGAGAAGCAGCGTGGCTTAGTGGAAAGAGCACGGGCTTTGGAGTCAGAGGTCATGGGTTCAAATCCCGGCTCGGCCACTTGTCAGCTGTGTGACTTTGGGCAAGTCACTTAACTTCTCGGTGCCTCAGTTACCTCATCTGTAAAATGGGGATTAAGACTGTGAGCCCCACGTGGGACAATCTGATTCCCTTGTGTCTACCCCAGCGCTTAGAACAGTGCTCAGCACATAGTAAGCGCTTAACAAATACCAACATTATTATTATTATTAGTATGAAGCCCACAATCAGCACAGCAGTTCTGTCTTTTGGTCAGGCCCAGCTGGGTCAGAAATGGCTTCAACAAGAAGAGGGAGATGTTGCACATAATAATAATGTTGGTATTTGTTAAGCGCTTACTATGTGCAGAGCACTGTTCTAAGCGCTGGGGTAGATACAGGGTAATCAGGTTGTTCCATGTGAGGCTCATAGTCTTAATCCCCATTTTACAGATGAGGTAACTAAGGCACAGATAAGTGAAGGGACTTGCTCACAGTCACACAGCTGACAATTGGCAGAGTGGGGATTCGAACCCATGATCTCTGACTCCCAAGCCTATGCTCTTTCCACTGAGCCACGTTGCTTCTCATGAGACTGTCCCTATACCCTGGGGGGACATGCAAAGAGCAATACTGTGGCAGCCGACGTAAACTTGCCCCAGTTCTCTTTAGCCCAAAAAGATCTACAAAGAAGGTGGGGCAGGCTAACTCCAGTCCTTTCCAGGGCTTTATTCTGATTGCAGTGGACAGAAGAGGCAAGCTCAAGTGTCTGCAAAAAGTGGTTTATATAGCCCCGGCTTTTTGGGCACTCCGATAAATAAAGCACTCAGGGCAAAGGAACAGATGGAATTCTTGACTTACAAGGACATAATACAGGTATTTTTTAAGTGTTTACTATGTGTCAAGCATTGTAGTAAGCACAGGGGTGGATACAAGCTAATCGGGTCAAACACGGTCCTCATCACCTAAGTAGGATGGGAACTGAATCCCCATTTTACAGAGGAACAGAGAAGTTAAGTGACTTGTCCAAAGCCACACATCACGCAAACGACAAAGCCAAGATTAGAATTTCGGTCCACTGATTCTCAGGCCTGTGATCTTTCCATTAGACTGCACTTCTTGCGGGTGCCCAAGCTCAGAGTTCTGCCCCAGATTTTTCTCTTTTATCTTTCGGCTACAGGATTCCGGAGAGGGCCTTGGGGAAGGGAATTTCAATGTTGAGATATACACATTCCTCTCAAGGCTCTACTATACAAGAGGAAGTAAACAAATTCCAAGTGTCGGAGGGATGGGGAAGGGGGACAGAGTCTGCTGAGTGGAGAAAAATGCTTTTATACAGAAACTGCATCTTGCAACAGGAAACTTTGTCTCTGTAGAAACAGAGAGGTGAGATGAGATATGGGAGGAGAAGGAGGGAGAATGAGAATATGGATCAAATTATGGAGAATTCTGGCTAGATGTGGTCTGAAGCAATATGACTACTGAAAAGTCATCTTGGCTACCTCTCCAATTAGCCAGGTTAATTTGAAATATGCTATCATACAACTGTCAAACACACCCACACTGAAAAAAAAACCCAGGTCTTGAGTACAATTTCACCTCCCCAGTTCTGAATTCTCACCTGCTTTATGAACTGCAGAAGAGATCTACGGTTCTGTTCCCAAAACTTGGGCAAATCCTTTTCATAAGGATATTTCACACAACCTAACTCAATAGTCACTTCAAAGCAATTTGTGTTCAAGTAGTTCCAGTCCTGCATACCACCTGAAGAATAATTTTTCAAGAATTAGAATCAAATCATTTTCAGGAAGTTCTACACGTCAAGCTCCCAGTTATGACATCTTTAAAATAACAAAAAATGCACTACTTCAAAATGGGAATTAGAGAACTGACTCTGAAGCCTCAGGTTTTCCACAAATACTAATAAAATTAAGAGCTGGATATAACTTAAAATGGATACTTATAAGCATCTATCCCAGGGTGGTTTTTGCTTGTGTCTCTAGGTTATATTTCTTCTGGGTAGGTAGGGTTGTCTGGTGTGTGAGCTAGATTTACCTTCTCTTTCCTAATCTCTGAGATCTGTAAGTACACAGATCTCAGAGACAGGAAATGCTTCTCTCCTCTTCCCTTGACTCCCTCCCATTACTGGCTACTTTCCTGTTTGAGTCTTTGCATATTCTCCTCCTGCTTAGGCTTTGCTCCTCAGAACACAAAACCTGCCTTCATTAAAATGGAAAAAAAAAATTAAATTAAATCATGGTATTTGTTAAGGGCTTACCATGTGCCAAGCACTGTTCTAAGCGCTGGGGTAGATACAAGGTAATCAGGTTGTCCCACATGGGGCTCACAATCTTAATTCCCATTTTACAGATGAGGGAACTGAGGCAAAAAGAAGTAAAGTGACTTTCCCAAGATCACAGTGGTGGAGGCAGGATTAGAACCCGCGTCCTCTGACTCCCAAGCCCGTGCTCTTGCCACTAAGCCACGCTGCTTCTCTAGCAAACAGGGAGAGGTGGGAAGTAGGATGAAGGAATTATAGATGGTTCTAAATACACATTCTGCAAGAACGTCCCCCACTTTCCTCAAAAATTATACAAAAAATCAAATATACTCCATCAAGATGACACAGTATAAATTCAATATATCCCAGGATAAAGGGTTTTAAGTTTAATGATCTTTAAATCGTCAACAAGGTTCTACTTTAAAACTGCCACTAAATTTAAGCCCATCTCTGGACATATGCATATTTTCACTGAGTTGAAAGTTCAAAAATTCAGAAGTTATAAAAGAAAAAAAATCAAAGTGTGAATAGATTACGAGACTTACATCTTGTAAGAAACAGATGACCAAAGGCAGTGGTCATCAACACTAACATTATTAAGAACCTTTGTGGGGAGGAAATTCTGTACTTTCCCAGAATGAACTGCACTGGGTGGGCACTCAAATGCTTCTATTACTAAGAAATCAATTAAGATATAGTATATGGCTTATAATCTAAAAGAGGGGTGACAGACACATAAAACATAGGTGATCTTCATGTAACTGTCTCCTTCTTATCTGTTCTTTTCTGCCGCTACAAATCTCATGTACTCTCCTTGCTCTTAATCTTACCCCCTTAGGTGTGTCCCAGGCTCAACTCTGTCTCTGACCCACTTCATCTCCAACTTCTCCCCTCTAGACTGTAAGCTCATTGTAAGCCGGGGACGTGTTTATTATCATACTGTCCGCTCCCAAGACCTTAGTACAGTGCTCTGCACACAGTAAGCACTCAATATATACAATTAACTGGCTGACTCCATAGAATTCCCTTTCCAGCTCCATCTACCAAACCATACCCCTTTCATCTGCAAAGCCCTTCTAAAAAGCCATCTGCTCGAGAAAAAATTCACCCACCCAAACCCACTGCCCTGATCAGGTCATCTTCTGTGTAACCTCCTTGTGGGCAGGGAACTTGTCTATCAACTGTTAGACTGTACTCTCCCAAGCACTTAATGTGGTGTTCTACATACAATAAGTGCTCAAGAAATACCACTGATTGAATCCCTCAGTCACCCACAGCCCTTGAGAATAACTGTTTAACACCAATCAATAGCATTTGGATGTGCTCTGTGAGTGGGAGAAGGGAGACTGATCTAGGCAGCAGATGACTTCCCAAATTCCCGGGAGCGGAAGGGAAATGAGGTATTTAGCTCAAACTGTCGAAATGGAGGATAAAAGCTACTCAAGGTTACAAGAAGTATCACACAGCACATGTATCAATTAACTGTACAGCTATGGCCAAAGTTTTATATCAATAAAGTTCTCTTACCTGGGACATTGTACCAGTGAGCTCCATTGGTGATTCCATGAGGAAAATATTCATTTGGATACATGCTCTTACAGGGGCTCCCCTGATACATCTGGGCATTTTCCTGAAATAAAAATGTATTACTATGTATGCACTTTGGGGATAAGACTCCACCTGGCATCTCTATTTTATCAAGAGTGCATGGAAGAATTCTCTCATGGCATTGTAATACAGCAAAACTGCCCCCAGCTCAACCCAAAATTTCCCGGAAACTGCCTCCTGGAATCTTTTCTTTTACTAACTTGTCAACTATGTCACTTGAGATTCGTTTCTCCCTCTATTCCTAGATTTACAAGAATTTGGCATGAATGTGGATACCGGAGGTCCCAGATGATGAGCTCATGTGCTTCACGAACCTTAACTCCTACAGCCCAATGAAGCTGTGGTTAGAAGTCTTTCAATTATAAGCAAATGGATGCACAGAGTAATGTGCCTTACTTACAATGACTTCCTCCAAATAGCCAATGGAATCAGTGACACAGCCAAGTACAGAAATCAAAACACCTAGCGGATTCCCAGGCTATTGTTTTCCCCAGGCACTGCATCCTCCTAAGAACATTTATGTGAATCCCTTTTTTAAAAAAATTAGGAAGCATTACCTTCCAAACTCAACTACCTCCAATATGACAAGCTTTAAAAATCAAATATAAATCACTAAAAAAAAGTCTAAAGAGAAGTAATAGCAATATATTATCTGTGGGTTGTAGGTAATTATCAGTACTTATTGAATGCCAAAGGTATACTACTTTTGGAATTAGCTGGTGCTCAATAGAATAGTTCAGCTGCTTATAAATTTCAGCTGGTAAGGAATTCGTAAGAGTGCTCCATAATCCACCCTGCCTTCTAACTAGACAAAAAGATCAATTCACAGCGATGACTTCGAATCAGAATTCCTCAGAAAAAGTTCTGCCGTGGCCACACACGCTGTCACCTCATTTGGACACCACACTTTGGTCAACCCCTCTAGATCGGAAGCTCACTGTGAGCAGGGAACATGTCGGCCAATTCTATTGCAATGTGCTCTCCAAGCACTTAGTAAGGTGCTCTACACAGAGTAAGCACACAGTAATAATAGTGATTGATTGATCTGCTGGATCCCTCTGGTTCTCCACATGGTCTCTGTAGACATGGGCTGTGCTTCCCACATCTAAGGGTCAGAGATGGGATGGATAAACAAGGGGAAAGAAAGGCGAAACAAGAGGTAAAGGAGAAGAACTTTGAGCAGTTGCTCAAAGTTCCTGCCGCCTTTGCTTATACAAAGTTAACTTTATTGCCAACAACTACAAGGCAGGCATTATTAGCAAATCAAATTAGCCTTCTCGCTTAAGCAACGGGGATGGTAGCAACCACCACTGGCTACATTTAATGTACACTTGAGACTGCAGATTCCAGATAATTTAAGCTCTGGCTTCCTTGGAGATGAACTCGCTCCCTACCCACTCTTCCCGCAGCTTTGAATGGCTGGCCCACTTCTGCGAACTAATCCACACTTGGAGGAAATGGAGCTCATTCTCTTAAAGAGTTTCCATGTTTCTGGAATTCCCTGTCTGCCTTGGTTCAATGCAGTCCCAGTTTATTTTACACTATGGCATGAAACCTCTTCCAGTGTGCCTTGCCCCAACAAGGTGGCAATAAAGTGGCAGTTTTCAATGTATTTAATTACTGCTGATAGTTGTTTTATATATCTTCGTGATATTTTATTGGATTTATGCTGTGGGGTTGGTTTTTTTAAACCAAAGAGACAGCATTTAAAACATCCACAGTATAATCAACCAATCGTATTTATTGACCACTTACTGTGCGCAGAACAGCGTACTAAGAGCTTGGCAAATACTAAGTGCTTGGCAAAGTACAATACAATAAGAACTGGCAGATGCGATCCCTGCCACCAAAGAGCTTACAGTCTATGGGGGGAAAAGGACATTAAAATAAATTACACGTAGGAATAAATTACAGTAAATAAAATCACAGTACATGCAATTATTTTGCAGGCTAGAGCTTTCTCTTTACACTGACATTTACCTTGGAATAGGACAGTGCAATTTGTTGGAATACAGCATCATCTGGTGACTTGCTGTATAAAGCTATTCCTTGTTCATCATCATCGTAGGGATAGTTCACAACCAAAGATCCTTCAGGGAGCACAAAGAAATGTGTTTATTTCATCTGCTTTGTGGGTCAACAGTCTTACCATAAAGAAAACTTTTTCTAAAGGATCAGAAAGAGGTGGAGAATGGGAGGGAGAGTGGAGAACATAAATATTTCCCAATGCTAAGCTAATTTCCTTAGCAGAATAGTTGGTTATATATACACAAGGTGATGAGCATATACCAAGGGTCTCCTGATACCCATAAAAGTACTCTTACCTGAAAGGGTCTCAATCATTCTCCTTAAAGAATAATGAAGTGTTATTTTTACAAACTTGGAATACTGTCTGAGTTTAAGGAAGTCCGTGGGGAAAACAAAAGAGCTGCAGCTTGAGAAGTCAAAGTTAATTCTGCTTAATTCTTCTAATAAAACTTCCACTATAAATAGGATTCCCATGATACACAACCTGGGATGTCCTTTTCCATCTCATGAAATTCCATAACAAAGCAATTCTGAGATTTAGCAGAGCTGCTCTAACATGAAAAAACAAGATTTAAGATATTTGCATGTTATCTATAGGCAATTAGGAAAAGCAGGAAGTGTGTTGTTGAGGCAACTCTAAGTCTCTCATTCAGTCTACTATAATTTAACCTGGTCTCTGTCTTGCCCTTTAATAATAATAATGTTGGTATTTGTTAAGCGCTTACTATGTGCCGAGCACTGTTCTAAGCGCTGGGGTAGACATAGGGGAATCAGGTTGTCCCACGTGGGGCTCACAGTCTTAATCCCCATTTTACAGATGAGGGAACTGAGGCACAGAGAAGTTAAGTGACTTGCCCACAGTCACACAGCTGACAAGTGGCAGAGCTGGGATTCGAACTCATGAACCCTGACTCCAAAGCCCGCGCTCTTTCCACTGAGCCACGCTGCTTGCTATCCTATCCATACTTTGCTTTTACCTCTATCTGACCTGGAAAGGGGTGAGCAAAATTAGTTGTATCATTGGCCCTCCCCAAATAGGCTAATTCCACAATACTCCAAGACTGGGAACCTAAACAACAGCCCTAAACCACCAAGGTCAGTGAAGTCTACAATATTCCTAAAGAAAAATGGACATTCTACACGGAGAAGTTCTTATGCCGCCTTCCCTATCTAGCACATACCCCAGGAGCCCAACCTTCATTTCTCTCGTCCCTCAGGGCCCAGGTTGTTTGAATCATTTGAGCTCAGGCAATTTGTCACCAGGCTTTGTACAGACCTGAGTGTAAAGAAATGCAGTCCTTGCAAGTTTTCAAATTATCCACTGTTTCGGAAAATAGGACTGCCAGGAAACAGCCTAAACCAAAATGGGAGTGGCGTGACGCTTAACATTAACATCTTCTGCCTTAATAGCAGATTATATAAAACGTCCCCCAGTATTCAGTGAAAGGCATGGCAACAATTCCTCAGACACTTTCAAGCCCACACAGATATGAATACATTAGCAAGAATTACCTACCTCCATGCAAGTTTGCTGAGAGCACAAATGGATAGGTCTTCAACCAGCTCATTACAGCAATTGTCTCCGGCTGTGGAGGGTCAGTGACTTGAAAGAACTGGTCTGGGAAATTTCGGTTCAGGTCAAAGTTGTTACTGTTGTTTCTACCAACCACACTTGCTTGGTCCCCTGCACAGTGACAGATATTTTATGTTTTGTTATTTCCCCCTCACATTAAAAACACAATCCTAGTTCTTTTCCACTAACCCAATGAGAAAAGAGATACCTACAGTCAGTTCTATTACATGGTTTCAATATTTTGGATAGAAGACTACTGAAGTATCAGAGACATTATTCCGGCAACACACTATTTTGGCTACAACCACACAATGTGAATTAGAAGAAATGGCTACTTTTCACCCATAATTTCCTATCTTGTGTGCTATGCCCCTCCCAAGAGAACCTTCTCACTCTTCTTCGCTCTCACCTCTCCCATCTTTGGCCCCTTGCTCCTGCCCTATGATTGGGGTCAATGAGATGATCCCTTGAGATACCTAATTCGATTAAACACTTGCTAAAAATAAACGGCAAAATGTAAGCAAGACAGTTTGCCCACAAAATGAAACATTTTTCAATAAATCAGTTTTACCGCATTACAATTTATAATTGTTTTTTCCCACCTAATTGTATAAGTCCAATTCCACAAAAACTGCTGGGGCAGAGTTGCCCTCCTGAAGCACAAGAGAGAAGGCACCCATTTACCAAAGACCAGTGGTAAATACATGGGACCAGAAATTGATAAGTTTGATTTCCAGGTTTGCCACTGACTTGGACAATCTCGGCCTTAATTTCCTCCTCTGTAAAATGGGGATAATGCCATCTCTTCATTGCAAAGGAATACTATAAGCTAACTGATGTGACACAAAAGCACTTGGGAAAAATCAATCATACTTATTGACTGCTTAACTGTGTGTAGAGCACTGTACTAAGCGTTTGGGAGAGTACACTACAACAGAGTTGGTAGACATGTTCCCTGCCCACAAGACACATACAATCTACAGGAAAAATAAAATACCAAGAACAGTACTTTAGCATTAACATCCATACAGACTAAGCTCCTTTTAATGCCCAATTTATATGGCCATCCCATCCCCACCAAATAACGTTCAAGGAGTAGGCTGTCATTACCTTCCTGGGACTTCTCATACCCATCAGGGTTCATGGACGGCATAAGGTGAATTCTTGTGTTTTGGACCAATTCTGTCACTTCGGGGTCTGTCCCATAGTTTTTACAGAGATATTCGATGAGATTCAGGAGCAATTCTCTTCCTACCACCTCATTGCCATGCATATTGCCAATGTACTTAAACTCGGGTTCACCTGCAAACAGAACGGGAGTATTTTTGACTTAAGTAATGAAGAGGCTCAGAAATTAATTTTAGGGCACTTTTAACCCTTCTGAACTATACCAAACAATGAAACAATGCCACTAAACTACAGTGCCTAAGAGGGAGTGGGGGAGGAGAGAGGAAAAATTGGATGAGATGCAAAGCTTCCCCACAAATGTGTTTCCTCCCAAAGGAAGGAAATCTACAGCTCTCTGGAAAGATATCTTTGTCAAAATGCCCAATCCTCAGGATTGGGTTGGGGTGGACTGGGGAAAGAACTTCTCTTCAGAATATGACACAGGGACAGGCTTTTGAGGTAGCAGTTTCCATTCCTAAAGAAAGATCTTTAAAATCGAACTGCAGACCCCCACTTGACTTGGATGGTTTACTCATGTATGACCAAACTTCTTACACACAAATCAGAGATGATACCAAAAACAAATGCAGAGATGACCAAGTCAGAACTAAAAACTTACTACTCACACTAGCAGAATGGTCTCAAAAGTAAATTCTCACTGAACTAGACTATAGTTTTGGGATATAGATTATAACTTAATATCCCAAGGCCTGAAGCCTATTATATGATCTATTGATGTGCTTTCCCTAGTGGATTTATTTTTCCTCTTCTGACCAAGAGAATGGTTTCTTTTCATGTACTGATGCTCTGCTGCAGTTGTCATACATTTAAATACTGTAGGAGAACACTGGGGTGAAATGGGGCAACTCTGCAGAAATTAGCAATTACATAACGGGTGCGATTTCTACCCAGTCTGTTACCTGGTTCATGGACGCCTGGATTGTCGGATATCTCCATGACATAAAGCTCTCTTAACTCCACTGATTTTCCTAGTGAATAGAGCCGTGTGATATTTGGATAATCATTGGCAAACCTCCTCAGAAAGATTTCCATGTCAGGGAAGTGGTGGTGGTGAAAGTCTTTAGGCTGAATTTGCTGGTGGAACAAGGTTGTTGCAGGAGCATTAGTGATAGAAATGGTGCTAGTTGTCACTGCCTGAGTGGGGTCCGGGATTGGCACAAACACTGTGGGCCTCAAGGAGAAGTCCACTTCTTTTGCTGGTCCTTCGGTCACCACAATGTTATCCACAGTCATTGACATATAACTGAGGAAACAAAAGTTGTTTGAGAATGCACATGATTTGATAGGTGACAGTCATTTTAAAACACCGCCTTTTATAAGTACTAGAAGAGTATGAAAAAATGCTACTGAACTTTTCTATTAGGAAGCCATTTGTCTAGTTTGAAGTGTTCAAAGGAGCCATGAGTAGCTTAAAGCATCATACGGTTTTAGGACATTTTAACTGTGACCATTAAACAACAGTATCCGAAGAGCCAACTGCTTTCCCCACCAGACCACTAAGCATTACACAGCACAGCCTGAAGACACTGCCAAGCAACCTGCAATTTATTTATTTGTCTTGGTGTCTGTCTCCCCCTCTCTAGATTGTAAGCTCGTTGTGGGCAGGGAACATGTGTTTATTTTTGTACTGGGCTCTCCCAAGTGCTTAGTATAGTGTTCTGCACACAGTAAGGACTCAAAAAATACAACTGAATGAACGAATTGAATGAATAAATCAATTTATAGCATCTAAACCCTGGTTGCCATCCCAATTCCCATAAGCCCAGGAAAGAACTTCTCTGGAATCACTTACTCCCCTACAAAGCCTGGTAAAGGAAGAGGAAACTTAAAAAAGAGCTGCCTTCTACTTGAAGAGCAGGGTTACAGGGAGAGAGGAAATGCCTAGGACCCAGTTCCAACACTGGGATCAGTGGGATGGGGAAGAACAAATAGGTAGAAATGTAGATCAGAGAGGAAAATAAGGGAATGGAAAGGTCAGGGAGGGTCGATGAGGTAACTCCCTGAGGGCAGGGAATGTGTCTGCTTACTGTTATATTGTTCTCTCCCAACCGCTTAGTACAGTACTCTGCACAGAGTAAGTGCTCAATAAATATGATTAAATAAATTGAATGAATGAGGTGGGAAAGAGGAGGAAAAAAAGAGAAAAAAATGGAGAAGTAGAGAGAGACATGCAAAAATTCCCATACGTGTTTCACAGGTATTAGCTGTCTCTTCCTTAAAAAGTAAAGGAGACAACTCTGCCAAACAGCTCTTCCTATAATTCCTTATATTCTAGCATTAATCTATTTTAGCAGGCAGTTGCTGAAGGAAACAACTGCCTTACAGTTACTACCTTTCAAAGAGCACTCCTCCCATTTGCAATCATTTATGTGGTTGCACAAAGCAAGCCTCACTAGTGGGTAGCCAAACACGCCAAAGACACTAACATTGCCGGGAGACGTCTCTGGCTGACTCTTAGAGACAAGGAAAGGCTGACAAGGCAGACGTGCAGTTTCAACTCAACTGTGGGAATCTTACCCAGTTAAATCTGCTGTGAGGTTGTAGGTTCCAGGCACGAGTAATCTATGGAAGTCCCCAAATCTGCCTGTTGTGATGTTATGGTTAATACCTGCTACCATGATGGTTGCATTCTCCAGGCCAGATCCGGTGACAGAGTCCCTAACAAATCCTTTTACTCCAATGTGGACCTATGGTAATAACACAAAACAAACTTGATTAGATCTGGAATTCTGAAGGGAAAGAGAAGGGGTTTTCATTAGAACCTCTATGTTCCTAGTGCCACAATCTCTTAAATGACATCCTTGGAGCCAAGAGTTTCTTTCTCTTGTCCATCCCCACTTTTGACAAACGTGGACAAAGGGAGTTAAGAAATCCCCTTTATGACATCGGCCAAAATAAGATTAGCAAATTGCCTGCACTGCTAAAAATCCCCCTCCTTTTCTAAAACCTGAAGGTGATGATTATAATGGCCCGATGTCACACCCATAATTCAATGATGCCCAAGGGCTTTAATTGTTCTATCTAATGCACTTGGTAATGCCCAGTGAGCACTGCACCAGGCTTTCCAAAGTAAGTGTAAAATTCATTTTAGAAAATCAACTTTAGAATAAGTTGAGACAAAATTGGCAGTTACCTAATTTTTAAAGTGCCCTCTGACAGGCTTTTAAGAGGCCTACTGAGAGAGATGCAAAACAGAGAAACTTAAAAATCTTTTTTACAGCTACTCTAATCATGTGCTAGAGTAATTAATAAATTCTACTTGAATTTCTCAGAATTAATTATCTTATGTTTCATCTGCCATCCAATTCAGTTGGAAATTTTCCGTTTCCCCCCTGCCCCGCCCTCCACATGCTCTAGTTTTCTAGTCCTTACTTTACCTTTTCAATCAATGTAATTAGAGATTCTCGATTGTTCTCCCACTCCTGCCGAAGTTGAGAAGCAGGAGGGTATTTACAGCAGGAGAGTTCCAGGGTGATTTCAAAGCAGTTGGCCCACACGTAGTTGTAATCCTGCATGCCACCTTTAGAATTAAAATAATAAATTAATTCAAAATAAGATAAAGTTTTATCTAGCCTTCAAGGGGCCACACGAGTCGACTGATTGCCATGGCGCACACCCATTTTCTTCCACGTCTTCTCTAGAATTTTTTTTTTGAGGCTGGTGGGGGCAGGGAAGAGAAGAGTGGGTGACTAGAGTAAGAGGACTGTGAGGCGTCAGATCAAGTGTTCCCAAACTCGACTCTGAGATTTAAAATATTTAACCTGGAGTATACCATGCCTGCACACACTTTCCCCAGAAAGGACTGAGGAACACTCCCAAGGAGTTGAAGCCAAAAAGATGGAGAAGCAGCAGCCACAGCTGAGAAGAGAAAGTGCAGGCTGCAGCTGCCAGCCTGGGATGCAGAATTCTGAGGCTGGGGAATGGTTTCTTCCTGGGCCCCTAAACAAAAATACAATCTCTGGGGGAGTGGCAGGACCTTTCAGTTGCCTAGTGGTGGCTACTAAACCCCAGGCTTTTGCCCCATTAGGGAGCTACTGCTTCTTGAAGACTAAGATGATAACAATAATAATAATAGTGGTATTTGTTGAGTGTTTCCTACTTGCCAGGCACTGTACTAAGTAGTGGAGTAGATACAAGCAAATCAGGTTGGACAATTCCCTGTCCCACATGGTGCTCATCATCTCATTAGAGAAACTGGCTGGCAGGTTGGAATAGGATAGATGGATAGCAGTGTGGGAGCATTTTTTTTTTTTAATGGGATGTGTTTAGCACTCACTATGTGCCAAGCACTATACGACGTGCTGAGGTAAACACAAAGTTGGACACAGTCCCTGTTCCATATGGGGCTCACAGTCTTAATCCCCATTTTACAGATGAGGTAACTGAGGCATAAAAAAGTAAAGTGACTTGCCCAAAGTCGTACAACAGACAATTGGCACAGCTGGAATTAGAACCAGGTCCTCTGACTCTCAGGCCCATGCTCTTTCCTCTAGGCCATGCTTCTTCGGAGGCACGTACACAAAAGTGACCAATTACAGAGGTGAAACTTTAAGAGAAGGCTAATATTAATATTCAAGGAAATTGTCACTTGTAAAATGTTCCTCTACAAAATGAGATGGTGAGAGGAGAGGATGAATTAGCAAGACCAGTGTAGGAAAGTTAAATATGGCTTTGGAATACAAGCCTGGGACTCTCAATGTTTTTAGAGCACGTTAGCTCCTAAAGGGCAAAGGCTAATCTACTCCCATATTTGGCTCCAGTCGAATCACAGAATGGCATAACCAAATATTAATTGATACGGAAACCAGATGGCCCCACCCCACCTCAGCTCTTACTAAAGTTGAATGGGGTAGATGGAGAAATCCGCATTTAATCAACTTTTCTCCAGCTTGCACGGGAACGCTACCAAAGTTATTGCAATCCTTTCAGGGGTTAGGTTGAAAACAAAGATGGTTCAAGTTTACTGCATAGCTATTATCAGATTACAGTAAAAGCATGTGCAAATAAACGCTGATGTGGCTGTGGTCGAACACAAAAACCTTGTTTGTTTTAGAAAGAACTCATTTTGAAGCCACCTGCATATTAAAACTTCCCTTCAAATAAGATTAGACAAATACAACTTTACTTATTCTTAAGCACAAAGTACCCACGTTCTAAAAAGAAATCTGTTGTGAATTTACTGAATAGCCTTCGGCATATTTTGTCCTCAATGGCGATGACATCACAGGATGTGCAAGGCTTGTGATAAGCTGAACATTTTAATTGGCATGTGTTTTGAGTGCTTGCCCTCAAGATCCAGGAAAGCAGTTAAAGTGGAATTCTTATATCAGAAATGGGATTTGGTGGCATCATGGATAGCTCCACTGCCATTATATTGAATGTGAATCCATGTACTAAAGCTCAATTCATTCATTCATGCATATTTATTGAGTGCTTACTGTGTGCAGAGCACTGTACTAAGTGCTTGAGAGAGTACATTACAACAATAAACAGTCACATTCCTTGCCCCCAACGAGTTCGATGAGGAGCTCCTGGGGCTGGTGGAAGGGAGAAGTAGGAAGGGAGAACAAAGAGGGCCTCTAGTTCAAGAACCATGTGCAAGAGGAAGGGAAGAAAAAGGAAAGGAAGCCTCTTCTGCTCAATACATGCCCAGGCAGACTGACACGCTTGGCACAGAGCCCATCTTCAGCACAGCCTCCACCTCAAGCTTTCAGGTTCCAAGCCGGTTGGAAGCAGATAAGTAGATCTACTTGTACAAGAAGATAAGCAGCCCGTTTCTAGGATGCAGAGGAAGGTACTGAATCCCAAAAGCCAGTGGTGATAGTTGTACTCAGTGGCAGCTGCTCTGCCTGGGACTCCCTCTAGACTGTAAACTCATTATGGGCAGGGCACGCACCTGCTAATTCTGTTGTATCACACTCTCCCAAGCGCTTAGTAAGGTGCTCTGCACAAAGTAAACACTTTATAAATACCATTGATTGCTCTGTACCACTGCTCTGAGATTATGTGGCATGGCTCAGTGGAAAGAGCCCGGGGTTGGGAGTCAGAGGACGTGCGTTCTAATCCCGGCTCCGCCACTTGTCAGCTGGGTGATCCTGGGCAAGCCACTTAACTTCTCTGTGCCTTCATTTACCTCATCTGTAAAATGGAGATTAAGACTGTGAGCCCCCCGTGGGATAACCTGATTACCTTGTATCTCCCCCCGTGCTTAGAACAGTGCCCGGCACATAGTAAGCACTTAAATACCATAATTATTATGATTATTATTATGTGGGACTTCTGCAGGGTTCATAACCTTTTGTGGGAGGATTGGGGGCAAAATCTGTGACCGTTCCATGAAGATCCGGACAGAGAATCCCAAGACCCATATGCAAGGGGATCCAGGAACCAAATTCTCCTTTGTAATTGCCTCAGTATTCAATGAGATTACCACAAATGCCAAGGACAAGTAGCCTAAACCCACAAAGGTGACATGAAAGGAATGGGAAGGCAAGGCAGGAGGAAGGAACTCCAAGAATCAGACACAGACTATAGACAGAGAAGATCATTCCAAAATCAACTTCTCTCTGCTTGTCCTACAGAGAAAATCTACAAGAGACAGATGGAGTCAATAGAAGACAGCCTTATATCAAGAGGTTGTTTTTTTCCACCCCAGAGGGAAAGGATAATGACTCAGAACTCTCTGGGGGTGGTAACCGGTTAGGCCAATAAATAATATGTAGATGAGTAACCTGAATTTAACACATTAGAATTCTCTCAACTAGCCTGAATTGAAGTGCTGTGGTAAGACCCTTCTGCCTCAGTTCCTCAAAAGAAGACAAACAGTGAGGGAAACTGGGTGCAGAGAGGGAGATGGAAGGGGAAGCAGTTAAATAGAAACTTTTGTAAACACCACAGAAATGCCACAGGTATGAATGAAACATTTGGGGTGTGAAGAGAGGAAAAAAATATAGTAGTCAACTGTTATTCAGATTTATAACAGTCATATACCCTAGGGTACATAAGGAAGTCTCCATGTTTACTAAATTAAGAAGACAAAGCCTTGGGCTATTTTACAGAGATCATAAAATTAGAATTTCATTTAAAACTGTGGACATGCTCATTGTGACTTTCACAATTCCACCCATAACTAGTCTGACAAAGTTCTCAACTCTATCACAATACTCTAATCACTTTGCATGCCTTTCACTGCCCAGCAATTATTCTGCTCCAGTAGCATTTGAAAAATGAGATAAAGACATGGTCTATTAACAAAGCCAACAAGTGGGGCAATTTCTCCAACAGACTTGTTAGGCTGTGGTTTATCAGGTGCCCATCAAAAGCACCTGCCAACCAGTATCTACATCTTAACAGTAGTATGATCAAGGGCTTGAAAATGCCTCACACAACTTTACGTGGGAACAACAAAACCTCTGTTTTCCTTCCAGAGGGCTTTTAGGGGCCATTCCTCAAAACAAACCTGAACCTTGGGGACTTTGAAGGGTACTTCTACACTAGAGAGAAGCCTGCAGTGGATTTGAGGCTCTGAGCACGAGTGTGATCCTACATCAAATAGGCAACTTTCACATTGTGGTGCTCTTTTCACTGGAAGAGAAAACATTACCCAATTTAGCTAAATTAGGTTGGGAAGAATGCATTATGATCTGGTATTATGACCTGGCATGGGTGGGAAAAGGGGGAAAAAAGCAGGAATCCTCTACACCCTTGAGGTCAAAGAATAATGTTGGTATTTGTTAAGCGCTTACTATGTGCCGAGCACTGTTCTAAGCGCTGGGGTAGACACAGGGGAAGCAGGTTGTCCCACGTGGGGCTCACAGTCTTAATCCCCATTTTACAGATGAGGGAACTGAGGCACAGAGAAGTGAAGTGACTTGCCCACAGTCACACAGCTGACAAGTGGCAGTGACAAGCTGACAGTGACAAAGAAGCAATAATAAAAATAGTATTAAGTTATTACTATGTGCTAGTGTAGATTAAAGGTTACGAGGTCAGACAACCACTGTCTCACAATCTTTCTCTGTATAATGGAGTCAAGAGAATGAGGTTCAGAGAGGTGGTGACTTGCCCACCTGTCTCACAATAGAGTTCCTCTCTTTTCTCCTAGCAATACCAGTTTAGTACCAGTTCTAAAAAGTGGCCCTGAGAGGACTAAAAAGCACATATTATTGTTCTGGTATCTGTTCAGCACTTACTATGTGTCAAGCACTGTTCTAAGTTGCTGGGTTAGATACAAGTTAATCAGGTTAGACACAGTCCCTGTCCCACACAGAGCTTCACACTCTACGAAGGCGGGAGAACAGGTATTGACTCCCCATTTTGCAGATGAGGAAACTGAGGCACAGAGAAGGTAAGTGACTTGCCCAAGGCCACAGAGGGGGCAAATGGCACCAGCGATCTCAACCCAAGTCCTCTGACTCCCAGGCCCTTGCTCTTTCTGTTAGGCCATGCTGCTTCCTGTTACCTACCTCTCCCTTTCCAAGCATTAAAACCAAAGCACGATCCAGGAGTTTGAGGGGAGGAGGGCAAGGGTTATCGTTGGGAGTGGAAAGAGAAGAATTCCAATTAACATTGTTGAGGAGTTCAGGTAGTACGCTCTAGATGTAAATAACCAGCCCATGGTTGAATCACACTGAACTGAATCATAATGGGAATGTTGGAACACTCAAGGAAACTCCTTAAACTAAATTCTTCAAAGACAGACTCAGTTTTAATTGAATTAAAAAGTCGGTGGAAAAGACCGCTAATCTAGTTCAAATGAAGCATTTCACCTCTCTCCAAATCTCAACAACCCAACCGAAGGTCTGTTCAATGTCTAATATTGTTTTTCCACAGGAGAAATGTAAACTAAAAGTCAAAATTCCCTGTTTCTAAATCTCCAAGAAAATAGTTTGAGGATTCCACCTTAATCCATTATCACTAGGAAGCGTCTTCAATAACTCCATCTCTGAACCCAGTTTTAAGATCTACGGATTGTAGTTCCTTTATTCAGAAGGAGAAATAGAGGACTGTGATGCCTTTTCCCAACAATACTATTTCAGAGCATTAACTCCTAATAAAAGCCCTGCTCCCAACTCTTCAATAAGTTAGCTGGGTCTCAATACGCCAATCTTAAAAGGTTCCAACAGGAACCAACGGACCCTCGGCATTGTAGATTTTCTCATTCAGGGTTTCACCTATTCACCGCAACCCCAGACCCACCTCTTCAGTGGCTCTCTGGCCACCACCCCCTACCCCAGAAAACCCAGATGAGCGAGAGTTGTTGAATAAACTTTCACTCTCAGATACAAATGTAATTTACAGCTTCACCTTATTTGTGGGATTTCTCTAACGAATCCCCTATAACTACCATGAGAATAATGTATTTATTTGTATAAGTCTAGCAAAGCTTTATCTAACACTTCAGTTTACAAAAAATGATATGCAAAGGAGGGATAGAACTTGACTATTCACTGATGGATTACTCCCATTAATTAACAGAACTATCTCTTAGATATACAAGTATTTAAATTTTTATTTCTATCTGTAGCAAGTGTGATTGTATGTATATATGTATTGCTACTTTAAAAGCCTCAGTAGCCAAAGTGAACAAATCTCATCAGCTCAAGAAGCAATATTTGTGAAGAAGTTTCCCAAACTAAGATAGTTTCACTTCAATGCAACACAATTGTGGGTCCAACTCTGGCCAAGGGGCCAATACCGTGAAGTGACACACAGCATTTCCATATGGCCTTCACAATGCCCAGCCTCTTCTACAATTACAAATCGCCCTCACTATACACTGAAGTTGCTAGCTTTAGAAAGACACTGCAAATCAAAACCAGCATATAGCAAACTCAATTTTCTGCAACTAGGAAGCATAGCCTTCCAGACCCTTTAGGCTTAAACCATCCTGTTTAAATCCCTCTAAAAAAAAACCCAAGTGTTTTTATCATCATTTTGCAGGCCAGGAAACTGAGGCACATAGATATTAAGGGACTTGTCCAAGGTCACACAGCAGGTGGGTGGCAGAGCTGGAACTAGAACCCAGGTCTCCCGACTCCAAGTTCTATGCTCTTTTCTCTTGGCCAGCCCATTCCTATACTTGGGTTTAGCATCATATTGACAGGAATTTACAGTTGGCTATAGTCAATCAATCAGTGGTATCTTTTAAGTGCTTACTATAATAATAATAATGATGGTATTTGTTAAGCGCCTACTATGTGCAGGGCATTGTTCTAAGCTCTGGGGTAGATACAGGATAATCAGATTGTCCCATGTGGCGCTCACATTTTTCAATTCCCGTTTTTGCAGATGAGGTAACTGAGGCCCAGAGAAGTTAAGTGACTTGCCCACAGACAAGTGACGGAGCAGGGATTAGAACCCATGACCTCTGACATCCAAGCCCAGGCTCTTTCCACTAAGCCACGCTGCTTCTCTAAGCATTACTAAGTGCTTGGTAAAGTACAATATGACAATACTACCAGACACATTCCCTGCCCATAACGAGCTTACAATATAGAGGGGAAGACAGACATTAATATGAATAAGTAATTTTTAATATGTAATTTAAAGATATGTATCTAAGTGCTTTGGCGTTGGGGGTGGGGCAAATATCGAATGTCCAAAGGTCACAGATCCGAGAGCATACACGACACAGAAGGGAGAGGAAGCTGGGGAAAAGAGGGCTTATTCGGGGAAGGCCTCATGGAGATGTGACCTTAAGCTACAGCCATTCAAGATGCCTGATACCACCCTCAAAACCAGTCCAGACAGGCACATATTGTCAGAATGACACTCCCTAATTCTGTCATTTTATTCTCTACAAAGCGTGGAGTGGGAGTTCAAGAAGCAGTGTGGCTCAGTGGAAAGAGCATGGGCTTTGGAGTCAGGACTCATGAGTTCAAATCCCAGCTCTGCCACTTGTTGGCTGTGTGACTGTGGGCAAGTCACTTAACTTCTCTGTGCCTCAGTTCCCTCATCTGTAAAATGGGGATTAAGACTGTGAGCCCCACGTGGGACAACCTGATTCCCCTATGTCTACCCCAGCGCTCAGAACAGTGCTCAGCACATAGTAAGCGCTTAACAAGTACCAACATTATTATTATTATTATTATTATATTCCAGGAGAACCCACACAGTGCTTCAGGAGATAGAGTGGACACTACACATGTGCCATTCTCAACCACACCTCGGGGAGAAAGGAAGACGGTGGCTGGCTGAGCCGAATCCTCCTTCGGAGCCTGGACTGGGATGGGTGGGGCGTCTTAGCTGTTGGCCCAAATGTGCCAATTCTTCCCAAATCGCCCCCCAGGGCAGAGGCCCAAACCACAAAATCATTTAATTCTGTGAAAATGAATTTTTGGTATTAAAAAAGCTTGCTCTAATCCTCAAAAAGAATCCAGGTCTCCGAATTCTGAACCCGAAGAAACTGTAATCAAAAGGAGATGAATACCTATGACCCACTTTCAACTTGGCAGTTCAAGGAAGGCAGTGAAAGAGTCATCTGGAGAGCAGCAAGCTGTGCTTAATCCCCTGACAGTATGGCACCTCCAGGGAGAAAAGGAGGTGGTGGTTGAATGGAGTGGCTCTTTTTCTAATTTTAAAATTAATTACTGAGAATTTTCCCTATAGTGCTGTAGTTCAGTGGGGGAAACAGCCCACAGAATCAATTTTAAAATTTGAAAAAAAAAATACCCTAATAACCCAACAGGTAACCAGTCTTCAGCCCTCCAGTTAGCTGCTTCCCAGGGACAAGTGAGTGTAGCCACCATTCCCCAAAGACAATGCCAGGAATCGGTTTCAGGGGAATGGAGGCAAAGATAACCACAAAATCTTGACAGATTTTTAAATTGATTTAGAAAGTATCCAGCTTCCACGGCAACATCACAAATAGCAGAGAACATTTTCCCTAATTCTAACCATCTGTTCCCGGAAAGAAATTAATGACTTTGGAAATATGCAAATATGAAGTTTTAAAAAAACAAAACCTACATAATCACGCAACACTTGATGAGAGAAGATGGGTAAAGAAAGCGGGAGATTAACACAACTCGGAGGTTTTATCTTCATTTCTGAATAATGAAGAGTTGACAAAGCAAACAAAACCTACCAGATATAATAATAATGGTATTTGTTAAGCGCTTACTATGTGCCAAGCACTGTTCTAAGCACTGGATATAGGATTTGATTGTAGAACAACATAAAACCTTTACACTTAGAAGCGTGAATATTAGCAGTGTGGGCTGTATTCCATTTTTGTTCATGTTTCTATACCAGAAAAGCAGCTAGCTTAGTGGCAAGAGCACGGGCTTGGGAGTCAGAGGTCATGGGTTCGAATCCCGGCTCTGCCACTTATCAGCTGTGTGACTTTGGGCAAATAACTTAACTTCTCTGTGCCTCAGTTACCTCATCTATAAAATGGGGATGAAGACTGTGAGCCCCATATGGGACAACCTGATTACCTTGTATCTACAGCACGTACAACAGTGCTTGGCACATAGTAAGTGCTTAACAAATGCCATCATTGTTATTATTATAGAAACAAAATTGAGGTTCCTCCTTTTTCTCAAAGCTTAAAACTCATAGGTTGCACAAAGAGCCTTAACTAAGCTGTTCAGCTGGACTTATTGTATTCTCTACTAATTTTTGCCTTCACACAATCCCCAATCATTCAAAGGGGACAGAGGGGACATTCAATGGTTTGTGGACAGTACAGGCATTTTCACTGACAGCTGCAATTTGTGCCAGATTCAATTATCACCACATCTGTTTCTAGCAGACGTATCACATGGCACTGAACAAAATTATACAAGTGTTGCTTTCCAAACACAGTGCTCACACATCAAGACCACTTATTTTTTCTGACATTAATCACTCTGCAACTTTTTCCTTTTGATACTATACCTCAAAGTCAATGCACATAGTTGAATCAGTTCCACCTTGCTAAAAATAAAATACTGTCAAATTCAAGCAAAATAAGTCTGGTTAATCCCATCCCCCTGACATATTCAGTTCTCCAACTTTTGCAAGTCTATCTTGGTTCTGGTTTCAGCTGGATTAGAATATCTCACAGACTGATTAAAAATGACGCAGTTTAGCGGCCCAAACACAGGACCAAGGGCAGGAGAGACAAATCAACTGATGGCATTTATTGAACGCCTCCAGGGTGCACTTGATCCTTCCCTTAGTTTCCTCACTAGTAAACATGGATGTAATCACTAACTAGAGGCTTGTCTAGGCCAGGTTAGCACAGAGGCAAAGCTGATCAGGTGTGGATATTCTTTCTGCATTCCCTTAGTCCTCATGTTCCATGACAGGGGAAGAGGGGAGGAATAAAAGATAATAGTGGCAATGCAAAAGAACTGGACTTTTACCATCACAAACACACGTGTAAACATATGTATACATATATACATACACATATTTTAAAATAAATGCAGCAATTCATTTGGGCTACTTAAATTATAATATCCTGCATACCCTAGAACACAACACACTCTGCATCACCCTTGGGGAAGTGAGGTTTGGGTCCACTTCTAGTGTGGACCAGGAAGCCTCTTGCTTCTCTACCAGATGGGCAACCGCGAGCAAGTGGGCAAATCCCAGAACAGGCCAGGGATTTTTACTTCACACAGGACTTTATCACCAGTTCTAGTGGTATGGACAACCTAATTTCAAAATTACTAAAAATTAAACATGAAATCAGAAGACAACACACTGGTATCAAATCAGAAGGAAAAAAAAAAGGACCTTAAAACCCCCTCATTCTAATCTCACTCCATCAATGGTGTCTTCTGAGCATTTGTGTGCAGAGAACTGTAATTACTCAAATTACAGTTTGAGTAAGCAGCGCCTCTGTCTCCGGGAGTTTTAAATTTAAACTATTACCCTGTTTTCAGAAGGGGAGGACTAAACCATCCTCAAGAGATTAGTATCTAGCCTATTTCTGGAAACCTTAAGGAAGGGAGAGATACTTCAGTATTTCCAAAAACAATTGGAAATGATTAAACATGATGTACCTTGAAAACCAGCATCCGCCTCCAGGACTAGGGTGTTTTTTGTGTGTTTTTTTTTTAAATCCTCCCATTTCTTCACCAAGTCCCAGGACAGTAATTAAGGTCTGTGTTAGGGACATCACACAATTGTTCAAAATTAACCTAAAAATCAATAACTAAAGAGCTAAGGGAAAGGTGTCTGAAACTTTTACCTCAGCTTTCTTTTTTGATCAACTGCACCCAACACCCAACTCATTTATTCTATGATAGGGCCTTCAGACCCCCCCTGAAAATGAGGTCACATCTAGGGATCAGGACTGCAGAGGAGGGAAAGCAGGAAGCAAAACACTGGAAAGAATGCCAAAGTGCTTAACCTAACAGAAGAGGTCTTCAAAAAATAAAAAATCAATCAATGGCATTTACTGAGAGCTTACATGTGCACTGTACTAAATGTTTGGTAGAGTACGGTACAACAGAGTTAGTAGACACTTTCCCTGTCCCCGAGGAGCTTACAGTCTTGCAAATGAAGTAACCAACTACTAGCCAGAGAGAGGAGACAGTTGATTTTTGGTTGCAAAACTACATTTACGTGTACAGACAAACTGTAAGAGTGGTGGGGGAAGAGGAGAGAAATCACAAAAAATACAAAAACAGCAGCACCAAAAAAACACACTCCAACATTGGATCCATAAATCTCACAAGCTGGAGTTTCAGAGTTCATCTCTGGCTGGGTCCTGACATAAGGCTGAAAAAAAACCCAAAAAAACCCACCAGCCTACTAAGGTCTATGCTCAATCTCTAGATTGTACACTAGAGAATATTTAATAACACTACTAGGTATCACTCATTTAAAAAATACAAGATTTTGGTTTGTTGAAAGACAAACTTGTTCTGCAAACACTTCTCAGCCTTTTACAGGAAATGAATTGGGATATTAAGACAGAAAATGTATTCCATAAGTGAATCCATTTTCTAGTCATTTTGAACTTTCCATTCAATGTTATTTCTTCCATGAAGGAACAAGGCAAAGAGGTGCAAATCCTTTACAAAGGAGATCTTCCACTCCAGGGTACAATTTTCTTCAGTTTTCCAATGAAGTACTGGGTTTGTCATATGTTTAGAATGCCAAATACCACTTGCAGCTTGTGCCATATTGAGTGTTGAGGTTCCGCAGCTTAAGAGACCCAAAGGTCTTCAGTGAGATTTAATGAAATACAGAAAAATTGAGGGGAGAATTTAGGTGGAGAGAATTTTAGTTTGGGAAAGGAAGGTAACCTTACAGATAAATATTCCCTCCCTAAAGTGTCAGAACTAAATCCAATCAGTAGCATTTTGCGTACCTATTGTGCTCAGAACACCGTGTAAGTACTTAGGAGGTAATATAGCTTCCCTTGGCTTATGCCCTGAACAACTCATCTTGTGGTAATCCATTTCTTCTTAAACAACTCTTGAATATATATATATATGTAAAGGCTAATGAAAGTCATGTAATTTGTACTTATTACAAGTACTAAGATTGTACTTATTATACTTTTACCTTGATCTGTGTGTACTTCATTTGCTAAGGGTTTGGAACAATTTTTTTTCTAAAGTTCGGATATAATTAACATAGCTTTAATCTAAGGCAGGAAAAAAAAACCACTCTCTGACCATACTTTTCAAATTCTTCCTTCATCCTCACTTCTGAAAACTAAGAGGTTTAGGGAAGAGGAAGAAAATAAGAACACCCAGCTAATTTTCAGCAATCTGATCTCTGGTTTTTCTTGGGCCAAGTTTTACCGAAGTAGTGCAGTATTAAGCTAAATATTAATCCTACTCTCAAGTTTCAGAATACACAATTGCACTGCTCCTAAAGGTCAATTTTTATATCAAGTTACTTCAGTTTGGGAAAGCAAGCTCATGACTCAAGTAGAAGCAAATAGCCTTTATTTAACTCTAAGAGATCTACTGACACTTGGCAATTACTTATTTACATTAATGTCTGTCTCACCCTACAGACTGTAAGCTCATTGTGGGTATGGACCACTTCTGCCAACTCTGTTGTACTGTACTCTCCCAAGTGCTTAGTCCTGTGCTCTGCACATAGTAAGCGCTCAATAAATGCCATCGATGATTAGAGAAGCAGCGTGGCTCAGTGGAAAGAGCACGGGCTTTGGAGTCAGAGGTTATGGGTTTGAATCCCAGCTCTGCCACTTGTCAACTGTGTGACTGTGGGCAAGTCACTTTACTTCTCTGTGCCTCAGTTACCTCATCTGTAAAATGGGGGTTAAGACTGTGAGCCCCACGTGGGACAACTTGATTCCCCTGTGTCTACCCCAGCGCTTAGAACAGTGCTCGGCACATAGTAAGCGTTTAACAAATACCAACATTATTATTATTATTATGATCACATCCAGTATCCCTTAACTACTAAAAAGACTGCATCACTTCTAATTTCTTTGGCCAGACTTGAGGCCCAGCTCTCATCATCTAATGCTCTCCCTGGTAGTATTTTTGGTTCAGTGTAGTGCAATTGACAGTGTTCTGCTTAGTACATGGGAGAAGGATTAAAGGGGTCACCGTGGGACAACAACATCTCTGTCCACACCCAATCCTTTTCCTCAAACGAGCATCCTTCACATTGCTTTGGGGGGGAGCTGTGGTCAAACTGGAGTAGCATATTTGGAGGCAGATAAGAGGTTGTTAATGGCTGAAAGCCCCCTAATATGTATTCCCTTCCCTTTAGTAGTAGAGAAAGGGGTACAAAATGGCTGGCAAGGATGACTCTTTCTACCAACTTCTAGTTTGGTTTCCTTTTCTGACTTGAAGAAACAGTTAAGAATAAAGTCAAAGTCAAAAATGAAATTCAGGGAATTTTTCAAAAGTTAGTCAACTTGGGAGCTAAGGGGAAATAAAGAAGTCAGCTCCCAGATATAAAGCTTTTCATAATCCATTTGATGAAGTTATGGAGAGGGAGACATTCCAGGGAGAAGGGGAAGCTACTTTGAGAAACATGAATGACTCACAGCACACGTTTAAAGTCGCAATCCCAAAAGATAACATCCAGCACATTCAGTTGTGTGAGGAAAAAAGCAAACCATCTGTTAAGTTTTTTTTTTTGTATTATGCAGTTGAGTTTTTCCTGGCTTTAAACTAGTAAAGATATGCCAAAAAATACTGGCTAAATTTTACCCTCAAAAGTCAGAAAACATACTGCCATCTGCTTTCCAAATGTCTCAAAGTTCAGCTACTGCCCTAGTCCAAGAAAAGACCATGGCCACTTAGAGAGGCTCTCCAAGAATCAGGGATGCTAGCCTTGTAACTCTTGTCATTTTCCCAAATATGACATGAATTTACTAAATTGCTGGGGTTCAAATTAGTCACAAGTTCCAAGGCATATAAGCATGAAAAATACATTTCACAGCCTACACATCTTAGAAAGAAACTGTTTACCTCACTTACAAAGAGGTTGGTATAGAGCTAAGAATGATTAATCACTTTAACAAAACAATTCTTGGGATAAAAATCTCAAAGTGGGCTTTGCTTTGTAATGAGACCGAGCATAAGAACTCATGAGTCTACCCACTTTATCCATGTACTATATTGTTGTCCGGTAAATTCAAAGATAATGGTGTCACCTGCTTTGGGGGCAGAAGTTAAAATGCTGGGGAGTACAATCACAGTGGTCCCTTTCCAAACCAACACACATGACGACCTAAATAATGGGAGAGCTGGTTCCTGTTTGTGGCTCCGCTTCGCAGGCTCACAATGCCGGTGTTCAAGAAGACCCACTCAGTTGCTGTACACCAATGTGATCCAATTGCTCTTTCTACTATTACAGCTCCCCTTTCAGGGTTGCACCTGGAGAATTTCCAGGACTTTACCAGTCCCAGCTAGGGGAGGGAGAGTCAAGCAGAGGCCTACCCATTCCATTCCTAGCTTGGGCAGCGGCTAGCGAGTGGAAGGCCAATTGCTACAACTCAAAACTCACCTGTGCCGGGCAGCTGAGGCAGGGGAGAGAGTCGAGGGCGAAGACTCAGATTTATTGCGCGAAAGGAGGCTATGGTAAGCCACTTATGTATTTTTACCAAGAAAACTCTACGGATATACTATCAGAACGATTGCAGAGGCAGATGGGGCATTCTGGGAGAGATGGGTCCATAGCGTTGCTACACGTCGTAGACGACTCGCCGGCATAAGACAAGCCTATTCACGATGCTTTGCTTTAGGTTATATTGTGAGTTATGGAATTTCTTCTGCCTGCCTCCCTTGCTGTCTCCAATACTTCAGCTCCCTAAACAGCTACTTAGCTAGTTCCTGGCAATCCTCTTCCTGCGTGTCTGGTGAAAGCATGACCTAGTGAACAGAGCATGGGCCCAGGAGTCAGAAGGACCTGGGTTCTAACCCCAGCTCTGCCACTTGTCTGCTGTGGGACCTTGGGCAAGTCATTTAACTCTTCTCTGTGCCTCAGTTACCTCATATGTAAAATGGGGATGAAGACTGTGAACCCCATGTGGGATGTGAATGGTCCCCAACCTGATTAGTTTGTATCTACCCCAGTGCTTAGAATAGTGCATGGCACATAATAAGCACTTAAATACCATTAAAAAAAGTACTTCAGTGGACTGTGTTCTAGGATCACATCTTTGGAAAACTTGGCTTGCTAGTCACTGTAGTGGCTTCTCATTTGGGGACACTCAGGCTGGGTTACCCAAGCCTTCCTAATGTAAACAATTAAAATGATCTAAATGCGCAGGCCTTGACCTTGAGCTGATGTCATTCGATTTGGGAATTTCCTTGATTCAGTCTACCTCCTTGACTACCAGTACCCTGAATCTTAGCAGCCCTTCAGTGGCCTCTTGCACTCATGTATTAATGCCCATCCTCCCCACTTGCATATGTTGAACATTCAATTTCATTTGTTTTGATTGCAATGCCTGTGAATATTGCTCAATTGCCTTGGCTACAGTGTAAGCTCCTTGTGGGCAGGAAGCTTGTCTTGTAAATTCCCTGTCTTGGGGTCTCTGTTGTGCTTCCAGTGCTTAGCAGAGTACACTTCATGTAGCAAATGCTCAAAAAAATACATTATTATTACTACTGTCACACGCCCTAGCTGCTCTACAATTTGCAGCATTTAACGGCCTATTCCCAACTTCCCCAAACCACTAGGCTAGAACTCCAGGCCCTGAGTGAGGACCAAAGAGAGCAGCAGAGGAATTTTCTGTCTACCTCTCAACAGTTTATTCATTCAGTAGTATTACTGAGCACTTACTGTGTGCAAAGCACAGTTCTAAGCACTTAGGAAGTGTACAACAGACACATTCCCTGCGCACAATGCGCTCACAGTCTAGAGTGGGAGATGGACATCAATATGCATAAATAAATAAATTACAGATATATGCATACATGCTGTGGGATGGGAGGGAGGATGAATGAAGAGAGCATGTCACATCAAAGCAGAGGGAGTGGGAGAAGAAAGGAGGGCTTAGTCAGGGAAGGCTTCATGGAGGAGATGTGCCTTCAATAAGGCTTTGAAGTGGGGGAGAACAATCATCTGTCTGATAGGAAGAGGGAGAGTGTTCTGGCCTAAAGGCAGGATGGGGGCGAGGGGTCTTGAGGAGCCACATCAGGAGGGCGCATCTGGGTCTGGTAGCTCTCTGCTCCTTCCCGGCCAAGTTTCCCGGGAACCGTTCCCTTCACCAGGATCCAGAAAGCAGGATCTGTCGATTGTTTTCAATTCACTGAGCTGGTGAGTATGATATTTTATTCACTATTGAAATGTAATGGATGAGCCCACTTTTAGCCAAAATTTAAGTTCACACATTCATTCATATTTACCGAGCTCTTACTGTGTGTAGAACACTGCACTAAGCGCTCGGGAGAATACAATATATCCAGAAGCAGATACATTCTCTTCCCACAACAAGCTTGCAAAGGCATACCATTTTTCCAAAGAGTCTGACCAGTTCTTATTCTGGAGACTAAAGCTGAAGTGTAATGTTTAAGCTGCTAGCCAAATTTCATTTTATGCTCGATCCTTGCTTATGTGTCTGTTTCCAGACCACTTGCCCCCTTTATTCCTAGATTTTAAGCCCCTCGCGGGCCTGGAAGCATGTCTAATTCTCACTTGTGCATTCTCTCCAATGTTTGGAATAGTACCTTGTACAAAGTAAGCATTTAATAACTACTAATACTATTTCTATGAATAAGTCTCATTGCCCTTCCCTTACTCTAACCACCATAAACCTGTTTCAAGCTAAATTCATTTTTCACTGTGCAAAAAACCACATGTGTATTCATAACTGGAAAAGATGGCAGAGCACTGAGTGGTTTTCCTCCAGACTAGTGGTGTTTATATTTTCACAGAATACTACACATACTTATGTTTATCCTATTTGCTCGCATTCCACATTCCTGTGACCACAACACAAAGAATAGGGGAGCAAACAGCCAGAAGAACACACCTCCATCCTCTTAAAAAGTGGGAGTTGTGTTCTTGCAAACCCCTCAGAGGAACATTTGCATGGTGTTGTCACTCATGGGCAATACCACTCGTGTGCACAGAATCCTTGATTCTATTTATTGCCATTGTTCTTGTCTGTTTGTCTCCCCCGATTAGACTGTAAGCCCGTCAAAGGGCAGGGACTGTATCTGTTACCGATTTGTACATTCCAAATACTTAGTACAGTGCTCTGCACATAGTAAGCGCTCAATAAATACTATTGAATGAATGAATCCTTTCTTTTACCACCAGTGCTTGGCATGTAGTAAGTGCTTAACAAATGCCATCATTAGTATTATTGGACTCTCCCAAGCACTCACTACAGTGTGCTGTACTCGGTTAAGCGCTCAATAAATACTACTGATTTTATTCTGACACCCCATCATGCTATAATCAGACAGGCTCACAACCCAGAGCTTAGAAGAGTGCAGGGCACATAGGAAGCGCTAAACAAATACCATCATTATTATTAATCTCTGATGAATACTCCCGAATTCTACTGCTGCCTTCTAGTCAAAACATATGATGAAGGCAGACGTTCTGGTAGAACTGAGAACTATTAATATTTGGACCAAAGTCTGTGTACATTTTCGGGTTCTACTTACCGCACTGCAGCTGTCCTGTCTTACAGAGTCCAAAAGGCTCAAAGTGTCTGCCTGGGCCATGCAGACATTTTGGCGACACTATTCCAGACAGTAGTCATTTCACATAAAAGAGTTGATATGATCAAAATTAGATTCCTTCTGGGTTATTGCTCGCTTCTCATTTGGAAAGGACTCAGCCCGGGATAAGGAAAATTAGGTGAAATGAGATGCAAAGTGCTTTGGACAAAAATGCGCCCGTGGGTTGGTCCTCAAAAGGGGAAAAGGAAAATCCAAAGAATCAAACCAAAGTTGAGCACAAATGCTCTGCAAGAAGTTTATTTTTAAAAAAGCGACAAGAAAATCCCGAGTATTAAAAAGTATCAGAAAACCTCGACTTTGTGGGGCTTTTCTGACAAAAGACAACAAAGGAAGCAATTTTACAATATTCCAATGAGACTGAATGCCTAAAAATTCTAACAGACTAACCCCACTCATTCATTTTTATAATGCCAAAATTGGTTTTACAGTTCAGCAAAGTAAAAGAGTTACCATTTTTCAACTTTGGTAAGATCCTGTGAAATTCACTTTCCCCTAACGGCAGTCTTAACTTCCCAACTACGCAAAAAAACAAAATGAAACTGAAGCTTAATTACTCGGTGTTAATCTCACCCTCCTTTTTCCTGGGCTTTAGACTAGTCACTGTCTATATTGGTTTTGGCCTTAAATAGGTCAATACAAACAACATCTGTAATCCTCGTATTCTCCAGGATATCCGGGTTTGAGCACACGTCAAAGACACAAAGTTTCACAAGCCCTTCTCATTTCAGCCCCATGTAAAATAAACATAATGAATCTTGTCCACGTGGAGACTATTATAAAATTCTCCCACTAGGTGAAGTTGTTTTGTTTGCAGAGTCTATAGGGCATACAACGCAACGGTTTGAAAAATGTCATTTAATAAGTGTGTCTATTCAATTATATTTGGTTGAAGCATCCAACAGCTTCAGATGGTTGATGAACCAATCGGTCAACTACTTTAACCCAATTAGGCACATATATCTTTCCAACAAAAGCAGATTTGTCATCACACTGAGCCCAAAGTGAGTTATGGAATAAAAATGCATAACAATTTGCCTCCCCTACTGCGTTTCTTAATTAGATATTGCTAAACCCACCACTTCTAGTTTTCCTAACAGAGCTGTTTCGGTACTACTGCTGGGAACTAAGGCTATATAAATTCTCTTTGGAATGAAGCAATTCTGTCGGTCACACAACCACTAGTTGATTAAAAGTCACTAGGGGCTCGGAAGAAACTGAACTTTAAAACCTGACTCTCGGGGATTGTTTCCAGCCCAAAGACACTTGTCAGAAGCCACCACCACTTACTAAGCCTCCCCCAAAAGAGGTGTTCTAGAAATTTTTGCTTTGTTTTTAAACAGGAAGAGGACCCAAGGCTTTTCGCCGGAAAGGCAATGAAAAGCAAATAAAAATGAATCGTTTTGTACTGGCAGTATTTCAAGAGAGTTAACCTGTTCCTCCTGCAGCCTCCCGTATTGATTACTTTCTTAAGTCGCCATAATAGAGCATGTTAGAAATTTACAATTACTACCAAGTTCCTAAAAGTTTGGACAGAATGACAAGTGTTCCACAATATAGCTCAATTAAACAGAAAAAAAAAGTATATATATATATACTGTGACAGTGACTATATATATATATATGTGCTCTGAATACTCTTACCTTCTACATCATACCAATGAGCTCCATTGGTGATCCCATCTTTGAAAGTCTCATCTTCCTCTCCTGGGCAGTGTGGAGCACCAGTTTTCATTATAGGGTGGTTTGAAGCATAGGCTTTTGCCAGATATTTAAAGACTTCGTCGTCTGAGGATCTGCTGTAGAATCCGGTGGCTTTATGCTCTGGCGAATCATCGAAAGGATAGCTTGCTACCACCGAGCCACCATGCAGGTTTCCGGAGAGCACAAATCTTTTCAGAAAAGCAAACAAAAAGAATCACCAATAGCCCCGAATACTGTTCTTTTCACTCCACAGCCTTTTGTACTGTAGAAAGTAGTGTTTACATCTTTCAACTCTAACATCAGTTATTTTCAAGTTCCCAACAAATGGAAGAGTCTGACGGAAAATGGAAAAATAGCATGAATTTTAGCTCTAAGCACTGCAGTTTGGTTGCAAGTTATTTTTCCATTCGTGGAAATTGATTAAATAGCATTTCTTTGGCAAATTAAAGTGAATGACCAACATCTCTCCAACATTACACAGAATGTTCAGGGATACTTAAACCTGGCTCAGAGAAAAAAAACAAAACTAAGGGGAAGCTATTAACTCTGAAGATATAACATTCATTTTATAATCCATTTGCCTAAACACAAGGTTTAAAAACAGGATGTCTATTTAAAAACAGGATGCCAACTTTTAAAGAGGATGTGTTCTGACTTACTCCCTAGTTCTTTAGGTCAGTATTCACGTTTCCATGCCTGATGCAGCTTAAAATGCAGCAAAAATGATTCTGTTTTCAAAGAAGGCCAAATGAAGTACAAAGGCTTTTGTTTGGGTGCATTATCACAATATGTATTCTTTGGTCTAGGATTTCTGATTGGGCCAGTAGAGAAACTTGTTTTGGTACTAGTGTAAAAGGGTTTATGGGACGGGAACACCAGCATTTTAAGCAGCATTTACTGAGCTTCTATACTATGCAGAGCACTGTTCTAGGTATTTGGAGATATGCACAAGTTTGTGAAGCAATTCCTGCCCTCTGGGAGCTTACAATGCATTAGAGAAGACAAGCACCCAAGAATTGAGGATACAGTATAGTGATGAAGACAAGTCCGAGTGTGAATATAAACACAAATAAATAACAGATGACTAAATAAGACTGCAGACTAGGAGGGAGAGAAATACGGCCTGGAAGTTGGGGGACTAATCAGGAATGCTTTCTGGAAGTAGTGGGGGAGAATGGTTTGCAAATTTAAGGGGGAATTAGGAGCGGGAAGAGAAAGATGCAGAAGGAAGTATAAAGGTGAGTGTTCCAAGCACGGAGGAACCGTTGTTAGAAATGGGGAGGATTTAGTTGATAAAGAGGATGGCCTAGGAGAGTCACAGCATCGCCTGGGAGTCGGAAAGACCTGGGTTCTGATCCTAGGCTCCTCCCATTTGTCTGCTGTGTGGCCTCGGGCAAATCATGTCATTGTTCAGTGCCTGTTACCTCATCTCTAAAATGGGGGTTAAGACTGTGTGCCCCAGGTGTGACACGGGCTGTGTGTCCAACCTGATTAGCTTGTATCTACCCCCAGCATTTACTGCAGTGCCTGGCAAATAGTAAACCCTTAACAAACACCATAAAAACGGAGCTCTGAAGTAGATAGCCAGGGAATATTCTAATAAATACTGCATCATTAGTAAACCTTTCTGTCTTCAAGCATCAAAATTCAACAACAGTGTGGTGCTTGACTTTGGCACATGAAAAGTTTGATTTTGGGGACTGGCAGTTTGCCCAGGGCCCCTTGAACTCTCCCTCTGGCTCAGTCACATTTCTGCTGAGGCAGAGGGGCAAAGTGCAAGCAGGAAGGTGGGAGTACAGCTTGTTACTTAAAAAAAAAAAAAAATGCACTCCAAGGTTTCTTACGGCTGGGACCCATTTAAGGTCAAAGCGATTACAGCACAGAACCGATGCTACGACATACCCAGCAAGTGAAGGCTTTGGTAGCCGATGTGGTCTTATCTGCCCATATTAACCAGACATTGGTTTGGGGGATTCCCACTGGCCTCTCCACCGCCCTGAACACTCTCAATCAAACAACTGCATTTAATGAGCTCTTACTGTGTGCAGAACACTGTACTATCCGCTTGAAAGGGTTCAGTACAGAGGTGGTAGGCATGTTCCCTGCCCACAAGGAGCTAATAATCCACAGCCTTGCCAGGGCTTCTGTCAGAAACTTTCATCACTGACTGCAAAGCTCCAACTAGCAAAGCAGAAGAAGCAAGGAGTCCAGATTCCCAGAAATGTGCTCTTTCCACTGAACCAAAGCGGGGCTAAGTAAATTATTACTGCTGTGGGTCACGGAACTATTCTTTCATTATTCTACAAACTGGATATACCTGGCTCTGCCTATCTGATTTGCCATTACAGCTGTACCCAACAATCCAGATTATGACCACTGGCTCATATTGCAAGCATTTTCACTTGGTGTTAGGAAAATTTTCTAAAGACCACTTGGAAGGAATAAGAGTACATAGGTTATATAATGGATAGGTTAAAATAATTAACCTAAGAGCTCTAGCATGCCGAATTGCTAAAAATCTATTCAGTGATATTGCCCTCAGGCTGACTGTGTGTAGACCACTATATTAAGCACTTGGGAGCGTATAATACAATAAAGTTGGGAGAAAAGGATCCCTGATTTCAAGGAGCTTACAGCTAGTGGAGGAAGTCAGATATTTAAATACAGACAGATAAAGCAGCACAACTTAAGGATATGATCATGAACACGGAATGAGTCTGTTATACTGTCATACTGTACCCTCTTTTAGTGCTTAGTACAGCGCTCTGCACACAGTAAGCGCTTAATAAATACAACTGGTTGACTGCCATGGGACTGGGGATAGGGTATCAAAGGGCTTAAGGGGTAGAGGCCCAAGTGAAAAGGTGACCCAAAGAGAAAGTGAATAGGATGGGGGAAATAAGAGGTCAGGGAAGGCTTCTCAGAGGAGATGTGATTTTAGCAAGTCTTTGAAGATGGAGAGAATGACGGCCTATCTGGTATAAAGTGGGGAGGGAGTTCCAGGCCGGAGGGAAGATGGCACTGGCCAATGCAATCTTTTATTAACCCCGAATCCGAGCTCACAAGTAGTCAGTGCCAAACTACGGCGAAGCAAGAACTTCCATCGTACCCTTCAGATTCTGGTGCAAAGAAGGGCACATCCTAGGCAAGTCACACTTTCACGGCTTGCCTGCCACTTCAATTACCTTACCTGTCCCCAAATACCTCAATCACCAAGAGCAGCAAAGTGCAGGAGCCCCTGTTGCCCATTGAGTTAGAATGAAATCTAGGTCTTCTAACTCAATGACCCTTCTAAATTCAGTAACATTCTGGTGATACTCCTCATCCAGAAAGAGCCGCAACAAGAGCATCTGGGCAGTTCTGGCGAGAAATGGATTTTACTTTCTAGTACGTAGCACCAGGGTAAAAAATGTTTTGGCTTAGCTTTAAATTGGAAAAAAACCCTTCTTTATTTCATCACAGTGGTTTCAGATGGTCAAAATCAGAGTTCATCTGATTGGTTCTCTGATTCTCGAAACACTGTGCTCGGCACAGAGTAGGCTCGGCACCAAACTGGATCCAGTCGGTCTAGGCACGCTTAGACAGCTATCTGGCCCCCATTTCAGATGTTTCAGGATTAGGGATGGGTGCGGCAGAGAATGAAACAGGCAGTACGGGAGAGAAGAGAGAGGAGCCCTTATAAATCATAGGTTACTTCCAAAATTGCCCAATATCTTGAAGTATCCCCAGGGCAACTATACACACACACCGCACACAGAAATGCCCCTCTGAGGTGAGCCTGGACCAGTTGGCCTGGACTGGTCAGCCCTTGCTTGGAGGAGGAGTCGGCAACAGGCCACGCTCCAGACTTCCGACCCTGCTCTAAGGGAACACTAGTAAAAAAAAAATCACCTAGGACATTAAATGAGTGTTTCTGAAGAATATACAGGAAGAATCCTATCGACGTAGTGCTATTATAATTTGAGCATTGAATCATTAATATACATATATACATACATATAGACACACTCTATATTCTGAAATTTTCAGGAAAAAAATTCCTCACGCCACTCTTGTACTGCAGTTATATTCAAATGCTGGTGTAGAGCGATCACCAACAGCTGCCCAACCAACTTGCAAGGTTAAAAATTCTTTAAATCATTTTATTTCTGTTTCACTCCCATTGTTTGCAGAGAAAACACCATGAATCACTGGCAAAGTTAAACAGTCTTCTGACAGCACCAGTCCATTGCAAATACCCTAAAAGTGCTAGAATGTTTTGATCAATTAACTATTTTTTCTCCAAAGTCTTCATAGTAAAGGGAAGCCAACTCAGCCTCTAATGATTTACTATTGCCCTGAAAGCTTCCATCTCACGCATAAAGTTATCCAGAGAAGCCTTCAAGTATACCCGCAGGGGTAGAATAAAATTCAAGCGAAATAATACATCCATTCTTCCTGCATTATTTTTCCATCAAAACTTAAAGTGGTTTACCCTTGCAAGTCCCACAGGCCTTGTTTAGCTTAAGCAGCCCCGAATGAACTCTACTAAATGCCTTTTCATTTTACAAGAGCAGGGGGGATGTCCGGGCGGCGGCGGCTAGGTTTGAGAGCATCCTTGCTCAGGTGAGGGACCACGTCTCTCCGTTCCTTTAAGATGCCGGCGGCCAGCTCCGCGGAGCCCCTGGCCTAAGTGAAGCAGCGTTTTCCAGCTGACCTCACGAGAACTGCGCAGATGGGGCGAGAAGCCAGATCCCGTCCTTCAAGGCAAGTCGCTTAACTTCTCGGTGCCTCGGTTACCTCAGTGGCAAAATGGGGATTAAGATGTGGCTGAGGGACTGGGCCCGGCTTTATTAGCTTGTATCGACCTCAGCCCTTAGGGAGAAGCAGCATGGCTTAGGGGATAGAGCACAAGAGTCAGAAGGCCTCTTGTTCTAATCCTGACTCCCCCACTTGTCTACTGTGTGACTTTGGGCAAGACACTTCACTCTGTGCCTCAGAGATTGCCTCATCTGTAAAATGGGGATTAAGATTGTGAGCCCCATGTGGAATCGGGACTGGGTCCAACAAGATTTGCTTGTATCCACCTCTGTGCTTGGTAGAATGCCTAGCACATAGTAAGTGCTCAACAAATACCACACTTAGTAGTAGTAGTACAGTGCCCGGCAGAGTGAGTGCTTAACGAATACCATTAGAAAAACCAAAAAGAATAAATCCCGGAGTGCCCGGCCCATGCTTAGGGCAAAAAGGAGGAGGTTGAGAAGGGAAAGGGGACCAGAAGGAACCCTGGTTCCTTAGCACAGTGCTCTGCACCCAGCACTCAGTACAGTGCTGTGTACTCAGGACCGTGCTTACTGCAGCCCAGCGCTCGGTACAGTGCTTTGCACCCAATAAGCGTTCAGCAAATACGATTGAATGAAAGGAAGGATGGGGAAGCGGGGAGAAGGGGGACAGTGAGTTAGCCAGGTAAGGAAGGCACGGGGAAGGAGATGGGCCCAGAAGAGGAGGAGGAAGAAGACGAGGAGGAAAAGGAAGAAGAGGAGGAGGAGGAAAAGGAAGAAGAGGAGGAAGAGATGTAGGAGGAGTAAGAGGTGGAGGAGGAAGAGGTAGAGGAGGAAGAAGAGGAGGAAGGAGAGGAGGAGAAGGAACAAGAGGAACAAGAGGTGGAGGAGGAGAAGGAACAAGAGGAGGAGGACATGGAAGAGGAGAAGGAACAAGAGGAGGTAGAGGAGGAAGAAGAGGAGGAGGAGGAAGAGGAGGAGGAGGAGGAGATGGAAAAGGAAGAAGAGGAGAGGTGGTGCAGGAGGAAGAGGAGGAGGTGGTGGAGGAGGAAGAGGAGGAGGAGGTGGTGGAGGACGAAGAGAATGAGGGTGATTCATTCAATCATACTTATTGAGTTCTATTGTGTGCAGAGCACTGTACTAAGCGCTTTGTAAATACAATTCAGCAACAAAGAGAGCCAATCCCTGCCCACAGCGGGCTCACCGCCTAGAAGAGGGGAGACAGACATCAAAACAAGTACACACGCATCGGTAGCATCATTATAAATAAAGGGAATTACAGATATATACATGTCAATAAAAACAAATAGAATAACTCTGTATGTATATATATAAATGCTGTGGGGTGGAGGGGTAGAGCAAAGGGAAAAGGGGGAGCAGGAGATAAAGAAGCAGCATGGCTTAGTGGAAAGGGCGCGGGCTTGGCAGTCAGAGGTCATGGGCTCTAATCCCGACTCCGCCGCTTGCCAGCTGTGTGACCATGCGCAAGCTAGTTCACTTCTCTGTGCCTCAGTGACCTCATCTGGAAAATGGGGATGAAGACCATCAGCCTTATGTGGAACAACCTGATTACCCTCTATCTCCCCCGGCGCTTAGAACAGTGCTTGGCACATAGTAAGCGCTTAACAAATACCACCATTATTACCATGTATCTACTCCAGCACTTAGAACAGTGCTTGGCACATAGTAAGTGCTTAATGAATACCAACATTATTATAATTCAAAGGGGGGGCTGAGTCCGGGGGGGGGGGGTCTTCCTGGAGGAGGGGAGTTTTCGGTAGCGATTGGGAGGAGAGGGGAGAGTGATGATTTGGAAGAGGGGTGCTTCTGGTAGGGGTTGCAGGGAGAGGGGAGAGTGATGATTGGAAGAGGGGAGGTTTTGGTAGGGGTTGGTGGGGGAGGAAAGAGTGATGGTTTGGAGGAGGGGAGCTTTAGGTAGGGGTTCGGGGGGAGAGGGATGGTTTGGAGAAGGGAAGCTTTCGGTAGAGGTTGGGGAGTAAAGAGTGATGGTTTGGAGGGGGGGAGGTTTCGGTAGGGGTTGGTGGGGGGGAAGAGTGATGGTTTGGAGGAAGGGAGCTTTCTGTAGGGGTTGGTGCGGGGAAAGAATGATGGTTTGGAGGAGGGGAGCTTTCGGTAGGGGTTGGTGGGGGGGGGTGGGGGTGATGGTTTGGAGGAAGGAAGGTTTCGGTAGGGGTTGGTGGGGAGGGAAGAATGACGGTTTGGAGGAGGGGAGCTTTCGGTAGGGGTTGGTGGGGGGGTGGGGGTGATGGTTTGGAGGAAGGAAGGTTTCGGTAGGGGTTGGTGGGGAGGGAAGAGTGACGGTTTGGAGGAGGGGAGTTTTCGGCTGGGGTTGGGGAGAGTGATGGTTTGGAGGAGGGAAGCTTTCGGTTGGGGTTGGGGGGTGGGGGAGAGGGATGGTTTGGAGGAGGGGAGCTTTCTCGGTAGGGGTTGGTGGCGGAGAGGAGGGGAGGTTTGGGTAGGGGTGGGGGAGAGGGGGGAGAGGGATGGTTTGGGGGAGAGGAGGAGGGAGGGCGTTGCAGGCGGGAGGAGGGAGAGGCCCGGGGAGGAGGATAGCGGCGGGGGCAGAAGGGAAGGGAGGGAAGGGAGGGGGGCGAGGGGCCGGGGAGGTGTGGAGGGCGGTCGGGGCTCACTTGTTGCGTCGGATCCAGCGGATGAGGGCTCGCACCTCGGGCACGTCGGCCAGGTCGGGGGGGCCGCCGCTGCCGAACTGGTCGGGGAAGCTGCGGTTGAGGTCGCGGCCGCGGCTGTTGTCGCGGCCCCCTCCTCCTCCCGCTCCCGCCGCTCCGCCGCCGCCGCCGCCGCCTCCGCCGCCGCAGTCCCCCTCCCGGGCGCGCTCGAAGCCGTCGGGGTTGAGGCTGGGCAGCAGGTAGACGTCGGTGGTGTTGAGGAGGCGGGTGAGGCGCGGGTCCCCGCGGCCGTAGCCGGCCGCCAGCTCGCGGGCCAGGTAGACCAGCACCTGGCGCGACACCGTCTCGTCGCCGTGCATGTTGCCCACCAGCTTCACCTGGGGCCGGCCCGGGATCAGCGGCCCCGCCGCCTCGGGGGTCGGGGGGGGCTCCGGGGAGGCTCCCCCCGGGGGCGCGGGCGGCCCCAGCCCGGCCGTCAGGCGCAGCACCCAGAGCGGCCGCCCCTCCACCGAGCGGCCGATGCTGAACAGGCGGCCCAGGCCCGGGGGCCCCGCCGCCGCCGCCGCCCGCAGCGCCCGGCCCAGCTCCGCTTCGTGGTAGTAGCGGTCGAAGAGCTCCTCCTCCGCCGCCGCCGCCGCCGCCGCCGCCGCCGCCGCTTCCGCCTTCTTGATGTGGGCCGCCGAGGCCGGGCCCGGCAGCAGCAGCACCGGGACCAGCACCAGAACCAGGACCAGGACCAGCCCGCCGCCGCTCGCCATCTTCCAGCAGCCCCACCGCTCGCCCCCCCCCTCCCGCCACGGCCCGCCGGATGCCCGCGGCGCCTAGCAACCCCGACCCCGCCCCCTCTCCCTGACGTCACGAGGGGGCGGGGCTCCCCCAGACCACGCCCACGCCGCGTCATTCGCTCGCTCGCTCACTCACGCATTCATCCATTCATTTACTCATTCATTCGCTCGCTCGCTCACTCACTCACTCACGCATTCATCCATTCATTTACTCATTCATTCGCTCACTCACGTATTCGTTCCTTCGCTCGTTCGTTCTTTCACTCTTTCATTCACTCACTCACTCACTCATTCACTCACTCATTCATTCGCTCACGCATGTATTCATTTCTTCACTCATTCGTTCTTTCACTCATTCATTCATTCACTCATTCCCTCGCTCATTCATTCACTCACTTGCTCACTCACATCTTCATTCATTCATTCACTCACTCACTCACTCAATCACTCATTCATTCATTCACTCACTCATTCATTCCCTCGCTCATTCATTCCCTCGCTCATTCATTCATTTACTCACTCATTTGCTCACTCACATCTTCATTCGTTCATTCACTCATTCATTCACGCACTCAATCATTCATTCATTCATTCACTCATTCGTTCACTCACTCACTCAATCATTCACTCAGTCATTCACCCACTCAGTCATTCATTTACTCATTCATTCGCTCACTCATGTATTCATTTCTTCACTCATTCATTCACTCACTCATTCATTCATTCACTCACTCATTTGCTCACTCACATCTTCATTCATTCACTCACTCAATCATTCATTCATTCATTCACTCTCACTCATTCACTCATTCGTTCACTCACTCACTCTTTCACTCACTCACTCGCTCACTCATTCACTCAATGGTTCACTCATCCCCTCACTCACTCAATCATTCACTCATTCGCTCACTCATTCATTCACCCACTCAATCATTCACTCATTTATTCACTCATTCATTCACTCACTCACTCAATCATTCATTCACTCACTCATGCATTCAGTCATATTTCCTGAGCACTTACTGTGTGCACAGCACTGTACTAAGCGCTTGGGAAAGTACACTACAGCAATAGAGACAATCCCTGCCCACAACACACTCACAATCATAGAGGAGTGCGACTTGCTTAGAGGTTGTTCCCGCCTCCTTTTGCTGCCCTCCCAATTCCCACTTCTGTCTCCTAGTCCTCTTCCTACTTAATAATAATAATAATAATAATAATGGTATTTGTGAAGCCATGGGCCTAAGCACTCTGTACCAAGCAGTGGGATAGATGCAAGTTTATCAGGCTGTCCCATGTCAGGCTCACATTCTTAATCCCCATTCTACAGATGAGGTAACTGAGGCACAGAGAAGTTAAGTGACTTGCCCAAAGTCACAGAGAGACAAGTGGCAGAACAGGGATTAGAACTCATGACATATGACTCCCCACCCTGGGCTCTGTCCACTAAGCCAAGCTGCTACCCTCCGCTTTGACCCAATCTACCTCTCCTTACCCCGTCTCCACTCTCTGCTCCATATAATAATAATAATAATGTTGGTATTTGTTAAGCGCTTACTATGTGCCGAGCACTGTTCTAAGCGCTGGGGTAGACATAGGGGAATCAGGTTGTCCCACGTGGGGCTCACAGTCTTAATCCCCATTTTACAGATGAGGGAACTGAGGCACGGAGAAGTTAAGTGACTTGCCCACAGTCACACAGCCGACAAGTGGCAGAGCTGGGATTCGAACTCATGAGCCCTGACTCCAAAGCCCGTGCTCTTTCCACTGAGCCACGCTGCTTCTCCACCTCTCTCTATCCACTTTGCGCTTGGAGAATTTAAAAGAAAAAAGGACATTTAGCCAGCTTCTGGGTCATCACCAATGCCCCGTGGGTCTCCATGGGGCTAGCAAATACCTCGTCTGCCTACTGACTTCATTTCTTATTACACTGATGCCACTTGGCCCACTCCTTCACCTCCCAACCATGTTATTTATAGCTGTGGCCTTGGAATGATATTTAGTTAAGCAGCAGGTGTGACATTGCCGGATATATTTGCTCTGCAGGTGTAGTTTAACAATAGTCTAAAACTGCTGGCAAATAGAAGTTCATTGGGCTTTTTGAGTGTTTTTTTTTTTTAACCCCTCAGTTGTAAGAGGAGTTGACTTTAGCTGTTCAGTGGTTTGTTTACAGAAAGAGTGCTTGTAATGTTTGAAAATCCTTCACCAAAGTACTGCTCACTTTCCGGAGAAATGAGCCTAGAAAAGCCTTCTTGAAATATTGTTGCAGAATCTTTACACTGAGGAATGATAGAATTCTATTCTTCAGATCACTTTGGAGGATTTTGACCCTAAGGCCTTAACTCCTACACTTAAATTCAAAAGATACAAAATGGGGAGGGTGTGTATGTGTATGTATGGAGAAGCAGCGTGGCTCAGTGGAAAGAGCACGGGCTTTGGAGTCAGGGCTCATGAGTTCGAATCCCAGCTCTGCCACTTGTCGGCTGTGTGACTGTGGGCAAGTCACTTAACTTCTCTGTGCCTCAATTCCCTCATCTGTAAAATGGGGATTAAGATTGTGAGCCCCACCTGGGACAACCTGATTCCCCTATGTCTACCCCAGCGCTTAGAACAGTGCTCGGCACATAGTAAGCACTTAACAAATACCAACATTATTATTATATATATATGGATGGAGAGAGAGAGAGAAAGAGATCAGTGCTGTAAGGATGGATATAGATATAGAAATTCACCTGAGTGACTGAAAAGGTCAATGAGGAGCCACTGTCCTGGCCCCATTATGCACCCTAAAAGGCTCCTAGCTGTGTTGTCATGTTTGATATTCACAGCACCTAGTGGTGTTTTCTCTTTTGCCTTTTTGTTCCTCCTTCTTTTCAAAGATTTTGCTTAAAATGAGCCACTCCTTCCTCAGTTGCAATTCGCCATGGTGGTCTAATTCTTCAGGTCTAGTTTTCAGCTGGAATGCAGCCTCGTCTGAAGCTTTGTTTTACTGTGTCCTGAAAACATTTCCTCTGTCCTTGCTTTCGGTTTCCCCATTTTAGCTTTCCATACAGCGGTTGTTTGGGTGTCCTGCTGTTGTTCATTCTCCTCATATGTCCCACCCAGCAGAGCTGTGTTCGGGTGAGTAAAGCTTTGATGCTAGGAGACTTAGTTCTGGAACTTAATGAGGAGCAGCATGGCTCAGTGGAAAGAGCACGGGCTTTGGAGTCAGGGCTCATGAGTTCGAATCCCAGCTCTGCCACTTGTCGGCTGTGTGACTGTGGGCAAGTCACTTAACTTCTCTGTGCCTCAGTTCCCTCATCTGCAAAATGGGGATTAAGACTGTGAGCCCCACGTGGGACAACCTGATTCCCCTATGTCTACCCCAGCGCTTAGAACAGTGCTCGGCACATAGTAAGCGCTTAACAAATACCAACATTATTATTATTAGTTTGTGACCTTATCTTGTCTTTCAATATTGAGTATGGGCCATAAATGTTACAGAAGGAGCCACTCAAGGACTAGTTGTGGCGCCTGTGTGGATTTCAGGTCAAACAACCAAAGGGAAGTTTGGTCAGCACTACGGCAGTTCTGTGGACCTTCAGTTTGGTCTACGTACAGTCTGACACTGATGCTGCCACATCTTTTCTGACCGTCTTCCAAAATAATAATATCATTATGGTACTTACTAAGCACCGTTCTGAGCCCTTGGGTAGATACAAGTTAATCAGGTCCAACAGAGTCCGGTCCCACATGAGACTCACGGTCTAAATAGGAGGGAGTAGAATTTAATTCCCATTTTACAGATGAGGAATTTGTGGCACAGAGAAGTTAAGATCCCACAGCAGATACATGGCACAACATTGGGATTTGGACCCAGACCCTCTGACAACCAGGCCGGTCCTCTTTCCATTAGGCCATGCTGCTTCCCATTAGGTGCTGGCTTTCTACTTCTTTGTCTATCTTTGCGTCATTGGCCCATGTGATGCACCTCTTACTGATCAATCAATCAATTGTATTTATTGAGCACCTAGTGAGTGTAAAGCACTGAGCTAAGGACTTGAGAGAACACAACAGAAGACAGACACCGTAAGAGCCAACAATCTACTGTTTTCTTTTCCCCAGTTAATTTAATACTTTCTTCTCTTGTCATGTTGAGAGATTGATTATTCATGGGGCAGGATGAAGGTCTTGTCCTTTAAGTGAGGGTGGTCTATTTGCAAATACAGGCTAAGCAACCAGTTATAGCTCACAGAGTATCTCAGAGAGAAAGAGGCAGCTGAGTACCTAAAGGGTTGAGGAGGTTTATTGTTTTGGTAAAAATGTCTGGGAAGGTTGTTCTCAGTGCTGTCCCCAGGGAAAGGTGAATTAAGGTAATTACCCCAGCCAGGCCTTCACTTTAGGGAGCAACATCCCTCCTGGTTTGTGTAGCAAAACTGGGCCAGTTCTGGAAAATAGACTAAATTGTTCCTGGAAGCAGGGGCTTTTACTGGCTAAGTCTGTTTGGAAGCCATTTAAAGATTGAAACTGCAGCCCAGAGGACCACTTAGCATCATCCAATTTGCCCCAGACTCATCACCTGCTTTGGCAGCCCTGCCTGTTCGTCCCACCTCGGGAGGGAAGCTTTGTACCCCTGAGGGAGTGCGGTCCTTAGTAGAAACCCAGGAGGGTCTTGTTCTGAACTCTAAGAAGGAAGAGAAGACTCTTTGCCTGGCCAGAAAAGGGGATTTTGAGAGCTGTAGACCTAGAGTTTTATATCTGGGAAGGAGAGGAATACCCCCAGAATGCTGAGTAAGAGGGAGGTCTGGGAGAAATCTCTAGACTTCTGCCACAGGAAATGATCCCAGGATACTGAACCCCTGTGACCAACATCTTAGAGGTGTTGGGTCCACTTCATTCATTCATTCATTCTTTCAATCGTAGTTATCGAGCACTTACTGTGTGCAGAGCACTGTACTAAGGGCTTGGGAGAGTATGCTACAACGATAAACAGTCACATTCTCTGCACACAGTGAGCTTACAGTCTAGAGTGGGGGAGATGGAAATGAATACAAATAAATAAAAAGCAAAGGTTATGCATTTGGCTTAAATGTTCTCTGATCCTGAACTCAGCCAGCAGAGAAAAATTATTCCAGTCACCAAGGGTCTATTTTTGTTTTCATTTACTCTGGGGCTCCTGAATGGGATTCATAAATCTTGATGCCTCATATGTTAGATAAAAGAGGCAACAGCTCAATCATTCTGGGGGCTTTTTCTGCTAGAAGAAGAGGGAAAGAGTTACAACAACAACTGACAGACAATCACTCCAAGAAAAACAAACGACTACAGAAATAACAAAGATAAGCATCTGAAAGTGATTTGGGTCTTTAAGAAACTAAATGTCAGCCCAGAGGACAAAGGAGTAAAAGAAGGCTGAAATAGGCATACGACCTGATGGAAAGAATAAGACAGAAGAGAGGGAAAAGTATAATAAAAACAGAGAGAAAGGAAATGTTGGATCATGTTCATCCTCGCTTCAACCTTTCCCACACCTTATTGATAAAGCAAACCCCCAGAACTGATGTGAGGTTGAGGAAGCAGCATGGTCTAGGGGAGGGAGCACTAGCCTGGAAGTCAGAGGACCTGAGTTCTAATCCTGCCTCCGCCATCTGCCTGCTATGTGACCTTGGGCAAGTTACTTAACTTCTCTGTGCCTCAGTTTCCTCATCTGTTAAATGGGGATTCAATACCTATTTTCCCTCCCACTTAGCCTGTGATCCTGATGAGGGACAGAAACTGGGTCCGACCCGATTATCTTGTATTTACCCGAGGACTTAGTACAGTGCTTGGCACATACCACAATTATTATGATTCACTTAGCTCTTTTGAACCAGATTCTGGGGCTGGAAACATGCAGAGTCACCTTGCTTCATTGAGCCAAGCATTTCTAGTAGCAGTGTGGTCTAGCGGAAAGATCACAGACCTGGGAGGCAGAGGACCTGGGTTCTAATCCCAAATCTACCTCTTGTCTGCTGTGTGACCTTGAACAAGTCACTTACCTTCTCTGTGCCTCTGTTACCTCATCTTTAAAATGGGGATTAAGACTGTGAGCCCCATGTGGGACATGGACAGATTCCAACCTGATTAGCGTCTATCTTTCCCAGTGCTTATTTCTGTGCCTGGAACATAGTAAGCATTTCACAAATACCATAAAAAAATGCGCTCTTAGACATGCTGAATGCTTTTCAGACCTCCTCACTTCCTGCACTGGGCTGGGCTGACCCCCATGACGGTGCTTGTAGCCCCCCACCCTTCAAGAAAAAAAAGAAGGAATGAGATGTGGAAGAAGAAAACTCATCCCAATCACGCTGGCACACCTGGATGCTCTCCAACCATCCCGTCTCAGTTTCCTCCCTTCGACCTTTACCATTGGTGGTCTTTCAAGTTGAGGGTCCTCTTCTCTTTTCACTCTGGACTCCTTTGTTTGGGGAATTTACTTGTTTACAGGATTTCAAATCCCTCCCCTAAGGATGACTCCCAGATTTACATCATGCAACCTGATTGTTCACCTCATCTCCAGTTTCGTTTCCTCCTGCATCCGGGACATCTCCAGCTAGATGAGCTACCAGCATCTTAAACTGAACTCTTCATCTTTCCTTCTAAACTTTCTTCTCTTCCTAACTGTGTTTATGTCAATCAATCAATCGATAGTATTTACTGAGCACTTCTGCAGCACGGCTTAGTGGAAAGAACACAGGGCTGGAAGCCAGATGACTTGGGTCCTCTGCCAATTGCTTGCTGTGTGACCTTGGGCAAGTCACTGAACTTCTCTGGGCCTCAGTTTCCTGATAAAATACCTGTTCTTCCTCCTACTCAGACTATGAACCCCGAGTGGGACAGGGACTGTGTTCCCCCTAATTAACTTGTACCTCTACCCCAGCACATAGAACGGTGTTCATCACCATTTTACAGATGAGGTAACTGAGGCACAGAGAAGTTAAGTGACTTGCCCAAAGTCACACAGCTGTCAAGCGGCAGAGCCGGGATTTGAATGCATGACCTCTGACTCCTCGGCCCGTGCTCTTTCCACTGAGCCACGCTGCTTCTCTAGCTACTGCATGTACAATCCAAGAGTCACAGTAACTAAACAAAACTTTCAATTCAATTATTGGCTTCAGAAGCTCAATTTCTCAGTTTACAGTAGGAACTCCAAAGTGAAAAAAACTTACGAGGGTCTAGAATATTGTACTGGAATGAGTCAAAACTGAATCTTAACTGTTCAAACCAGTAGTTCCCATAAACTTGTGTATCCTCCCTGGTATCTGGAGCTATGAAACGCTGCAGTCTGCCTTTGACTTTTAAATCCTTCCTGAAATAACAATTGTGCCAGAAAGGAAAAATCTAGGGACCCATTACTGTCAGCAGCCTAAGACATCCTTCAAAATCTGCGCCTGAAATGGGGCTAAAGAACAGCTTCAGTAAACACGCTGACAGAGCCACGGACAAACTAGATTTGGGGTTTGAATTGGGCGGGAAGGGAAATTCAACAGACATTTCCCTGAGGAGCCTGAATACCTTTGGCTCTGGTGGGAACGGCATCACCTCATCCCAAGGGACATGCGGCCCACTACGCAAGCAATAAAACTCACAGTGCTTGAGCCATTTGTCAAATGTCAGCAGCAGGCACTTGGGAAACAAAGGGCATTCTTGTTTGCATCCATAAATCCCTTCCACATGGTGCAGCTGCTGTGGCAGAAAGAAGGAACATATCATTCTTCAGAAAAACCCACACCCTAGGCATGGCTTAGTTGGGAGAACAGCCGGGCTCAGTGGAAAGATCCCGGGCTTGGGAATCAGAGGTCATGTGTTCAAATCCCGGCTCCTCCACTTGTCAGCTGTGTGACTGTGGGCAAGTCACTTCACTTCTCTGTGCCTCAGTGACCTCATCTGTAACATGGGGATTAAGACTGTGAGCCTCATGTGGGACAACCTGATTACACTGTATCTCCCCCAGTGCTTAGAACAGTGCTCTGCACATAGTAAGCACTTAATTAATACCAACATTATTATTATTATTATTATTCTTGGGAGAAGCAGTGGAACCACTTTTCCCCAGAATGCCAAGGAAATATCACAGTGGCCCATAGGGTAAGAAGCAAGGGAGGGAGAGAGGGGCCACCTGAGTGGTCTTTTAATCAGTCACTGGTATTTATTGAGCGCTTACTGTGTGCAGAACACTGTACTAAGCACTTGGGAGAGTACCAAGATAGCAGAGTTGGTAGACACGACGCTTTGGGTCCAATGGGACATTCAGCTAAGAGCATCGGGGGTGGGGGGGTGGGGAGGTGCCGAGAGGGCAGAGGCGGGGACGAGCAGAGGCTCACCTTCCAGCGGACCACGAGCTTAATCATTTAAAACACCTATTTTTTGAATGTAGAGCTAAAAGCAATAATTTTTTATAATAATATTGGCATTTGTTAAGCGCTTACTATGTACCAGGCACTGTTCTAAGCGTTGGGGTACATACAAGGTAATCAGGTTGTCCCATGTGGGGCTCACAGGCTTAATCGCCATTTTCCAGATGAGGGAACTGAGGCACAGAGAAGTGAAATGACTTGCCCAAAGTCACACAGCTGACAAGCAGCAGAGCCTTGATTAGAACCCACGACCTCTGACTCCCAAACCGGGGCTCTTTCCACTAAGCCACGCTGCTTCTCACCAAGTCATGCTGCTTCTGCTTATTTATAGAGATAGTATTCCTGGGGCCAAGTGGGCTGTGCTGGGCTGTGAGCACGAATTAACACCGGGAACATGAGGTTTTCAGTAAAAAATAACGTGTTATACAAAGCTGGGTTGCAGGCAATCAGTTAATAGTATTTACTGAGAACCACACTGTACTGAGTAAGCACCTGGGAGTACAAATTAGAATGATTAAACAAGATCTCTTTCCCCAACGAAACTACGATTAACCGGGGGAAGATGGACATGAACGTAAATGACAGCTAGGAGTAGATAATAGAGTAAGAAGATATGTATGTAGGTACAATAGAACAATTTACCACAAATGGGATCAATATTTGAAACTAATCAACCTTAGTTTGCAAATCAACCTTTGTTCTTTCATTCTTGGACCCTCCTTGCTTTGGAACACACTGATTGATATTTAGAGGGGTTTCTATTGTAGAAGACTTTTCCATTCCTTTTTTTTCAACCTGTGCTTCCTCAAAAGACAATTGCTGGCAATCCTAGCTACTAGATACTTGCAGATTAAAGAAAATTCAACACAAAGAAGGCTTGACATTTGTAATTAGGGCTATGTTTTTTTCTCCACATACATCCTGTGTTCATGTCGGTACCCCAAATCCGGAGGTGACAATGGGCAAGTCATTTAGCCTCCATGTCAGGTTTTTCATTTGTAAAATGGAAATGTTAATCTCTGTCTCCTTGCTCCTTCTTCAAGAGGTATTATGCGTATTAATGAGAGCATTTATGAAAGGCTTTGAGCTAATTAAGAAAGTGATTCTCCCAATTATAGTAATTTCATGATGAAGCTTGCTGGCATTGATTAAATTATTTCCTCTTGAATATATTTAGAGATACTTATAGAGAGTCAGGGTCAACACTGTGACGCATTTACCAAAGAAATGGTTTCGTAATCCAATGCTTGATACCTAAGGTATTGAAGGTCCTCTCGGGTAAGGAAAAGCACTACTGGGGATTCAAAAAAGAAAAAGCCATTACCCAGGATATGATAGAAGAAAAATGAAAGGAATTCAATGTGATAATGCGAAGGGGAGCCAAACCTGATTTCTGAGCCCATTAAAAGAACGACATTCCTCTGAACAGCATGCAATTCTTTGTTTCCCTTTAATATTTGTCACGTGCTCACAGAGCTGGGAATGTTCCATTCTGCAGCGTGTATGAAAGAAGGCAGCATGGCGTTGTGCAAGGAGCAGAGGCCTGGGAGTCAGAGGACTTGGGTTCTAATTCTGGCTCTGCCAAGTGTTTGCTGTGTGACCTTGGGCACATCACTTATCTTCTCTGCGCCTCAGTTCTCTTGTTCTCCTCCCTACTTAAACTGTGAACCCCATGCAGGACTAATGAACTGAATCAACCCCAGCACTTAGAAGAGTGTTTGAGACATAGTAAGTGCTTAACAGATACTATAAAAAGAGAAAATGAGGGAGAGAGAGAATCGCCTGGATGAGAAGAGAAACAGGGACTATAAATTTATGAGTATCCAGGGATTCTGAATGCTCTTTGGGACTTCTGGGTGGGGATGAAAGTAGTAAGAAAATCATTTACTCTCAATCTGTTAAAATTCATACACCCATTATCACGTGAGGAGATTCTAGGACTTCAGAGCGGGATATAATTTGGAATGGCTGGCAAGGCTCTTTATTTACCCTAAAACTGCCAACAGGAAACTTCATCCCTATCAGCATACCGAGTAGCTGGCAGGGATCACTGACCCGTAGCTCCTGACAAGTTAACCGGGTAAGGACGATGAGATGGTGGAAGTCTTAATGCTTTAGAAAAAGGCCTAGGAGCCAGTATACCGAGTAGCTGGCAGGGATCACTGACCCATAGCTCCTGACAAGTTAACCGGGTAAGGGCGATGAGATGGTGGAAGTCTTAATGCTTTAGAAAAAGGCCTGGGAGCCGTGTACCCTGGCACAGATCTGCAGTGTCGGGGCTAGCTGGCTGGGCATTTCTGCGGGCCATGCTTGCCTCTTCTTCTAAGGAAGGTATCATCCCATTGTGGGGGTTCGCGCCCTCATTTTTCCTTTTTGGGAATATGAGGGATCCTTTCGCTTGGCTGGATACACGACTCTTTCGACTGAAGTAGAACCGACCCAGCGAAATTGCAATTTTGCAATCCAGATGGATTTGAAGAGCCCTCTAGTGGCCAGGACCCGTCATTGCACCCCTTCTCGTGGGATTTATTATTATTATAATTATTATATCAACATAATATTTATATAATATAATATATAATATGTACTTATAATTTTATAATATTAATATAATAATGTTGGTGTTTCTTAAGCGCTTACTATGTGCAGAGCACTGTTCTGAGCGCTGGGGTAGACACAGGGGAATCAGGTTGTCCCACGTGGGGCTCACAGTCTTCATCCCCATTTTACAGATGAGGTAACTGAGGCACCGAGAAGTGAAGTGACTTGCCCACAGTCACACAGGTGACAAGTGGCGGAGCCGGGATTTGAACTCATGATCTCTGATTCCAAAGCCCGTGCTGTTTCCACTGAGCCATGCTGCTTCTCTTAATGTTGGTATTGGTTAGTAATGTTAGTATTTGTTAAGTGCTTACTATGTGCAGAGCACTGTTCTAAGCGCTGGGGTAGATACAGGGGAATCAGATTGTCCCACGTGAGGCTCACAGAAGCAGCATGGCTCAGGGAAAAGAGCCCAGGCTTGGGAGTCAGAAGTCATGGGTTCGAATCCTGACTCTGCCACTTGTCAGCTGGGTGACTGTGGGCAAGTCACTTCACTTTTCTGTGCCTCAGTTACCTCATCTGTAAAATGGGGATTAAGACTGTGAGCCCCATGTGGGACAACCTGATTACCCTGTATCTACCCCAGCACTTAGAACAGTCCTCTGCACATAGTCAGTGCTTAACAAATACCAACATTATTATTACGATTATTAATCCCCATTTTACAGATGAGGTCATTGAGGCACCGCAAAGTCAAGTGGCTTGCCCAAAGTCCCACAGCTGACAGGTGGCGGAGCCGGGATTAGAACCCATGACCCCTGACTTCTAAGCCCCGGCTCTTTCCACTGAACCACAGTGCTTCAAGAAATCAAGCCCACCTTTCTCCATTCCCAGGAAAGGATGTGACTTATCACAAGCAAAAGGTTTACTGGGAAGCACACACAGCACACAGGAAAAACACGTGCCAGAGGGACTCCAGCCAGAGGGAAGAGCGATCAGTAATTCTTCTTCTGTAAAAGGGGAGACTTGGGCAGCGCTGAGCCGCTGTGGGTAACTGATGAGCAGGTGCCCAGGTGGGACACCCTGGCAGATGATGGAGTCCCGGCACTGTGGGCAAGTCACTTCACTTCTCGGTGCCTCAGTTACCTCATCTGTAAAATGGGGATGAAGACTGTGAGCCCCACGTGGGACAACCTGATTCCCCTGTGTCTACCCCAGCGCTTAGAACAGTGCTCGGCACATAGTAAGCGCTTAACAAATACCAACATTATTATTATATTGTCACTTTTATCAGAGACGGATACTTGTGAGAAAGGGTGGGTACGCGCTGCTTGGTGGGAAGTAGATGTCCATACCATCATCAGCCTCCCAGGAGGGGGACTTACAATAATAATAATTACAATTATTATTATGGGATTGTTAAGCGCTTACTAAGTGCCAGGCACTGTTCTGAGCACTGCACTCCAGTGCTGGACAAGGCTGAAAGTGGGACGGGAGGAGTTTGTGGTATATCCTATGAAGGGTAAAACTCCCTCCCAAAAAACCCCAAGGGTTCTAGGCCACATCTGGTGACTCCATATAATAATAATTATGGTATTTGTTAAGCATTTACTATGTGCCAAGCACTATTCTATGCACTGGAGTAGATACGAGGTAGTCGGGTTGTCCCACATGGGGCTCCCAGTCTTAACCCCATTTTACAGATGAGGTAACTGAGGCCCAGAGAAGCGAAGTGACTTGCCCATGGTCACACAGCAGACAAGTGGTGGCACCAGGATTAGAACCCGTGACCTTCTGACTCCCAGGTCTGTGCTCGATCCCCTACGCCATGCTGCTTCTCATATAAAGTCCCCATCCTAGATTGAGAGCTCTTTGAGGATAGGGATTGTATCTATTAACTCTGCTGTATTTTCCCAAGCACTTAGTACAGTGCTCTGCATATGGTTGGTGATCAAATTATTGATTTATTGATTGACTGTCACTCTTTCCCTTTATACTGCAAGCTCTTTGAGGCCAGGGGCCTGCTCACTTATTCAACTGTATGCTCCCAAATGCTTAGTTCAGTGCTCTGCACACAGTAGGCATTCAATAACCAACGCCTGATTAATCACGACCATAGTCCAATATTTTGAATGCAATAAAATTCAAACTCCTCTGAATTGCCATTTCAAACATTCATATAACCCTGTCAGATGACTGAAGCTGGAGCACCTCATTTTAAGATGAAAACTGTATCTTTGGGCCAATGAATGCCCAGCTCTTGAAAGAGTCATAAACTCATTAGGAGGCTTATGTCCTACCTGATGGTCTATATAGAGTCACACCTTATAAACATTTCCTTCCCCGGGACCAGGGTTGCTTTTACGCTGAAATCCATAAAAGGAAACAGACTTTGAACTGACCTTTTCCTTATTCACTTGACACTGCTCTCATAAAACAATTCTAGTTCAGACCATTTAAATGGTGAGAGGAAAGATCGAGATTCCTCATCACAGAGACCAGTTGCTAAGGGAATCTGCCTCAAAGACGTCGCCTCTCCTGGTAAGTGGCAAGGCTGCGAATTCTGTCGGAACGAGAGATTCATTTGACTGGCAGCTGAGGAAAAGCAGGCAACGGCATCTGCATCATTTGGCCTCTATGAAAAGGAGGTAGAATAATGAGCAGTTATATATTTTTTAGTTGGAAGGGCTGCCAGGAGTTGCATAATTATGCAGATTATGTCTGTTCTAAAACCCAAACTGGTTGCATTTTTGGATTCCGGTGGGCCTGAAACACCATCTTTTTCTTGCGGGGCAGGGGGAGGAGTATTTTATAAAGAGGACACAGGAGAAGAACTTCCAAAGGCAGTATTGTCAGGATAACTGTAATCTGGTTCTTTCAGGTGGAAAAGAAGGAAGAGAATGCAGGGAAGAGTCCTTGTTCTATACTATTGTTTCTCTAAATTTTTTAATCCTCTTCCGACCACACTTACAAGTGAGATCTTCGAGGTTGGGGCAGAGTCGGGGCAAATGGATGGCTAAGGATTGTTGTAGTATCATGATATAGTGATGACATTAGACTCTAAGCTCCTCGAGTGCTTAGTACCGAGCTTAATACATAGTGAGAGCTCAGTAAATACCACCGATGGGTCGAATGACAAAATGGTGCTGTTTCAAGATCTGCTTCACCACTGCCTTCTGGCCCCATTCCGGCCTGGGTCTGACAGGGCTGCTCTGGATCGGGGCAACTAGCCCAAACCAGCAAATGGACCGGGCCTGCAGGCCAAGAAGAGGTGGACCTGACCTGGGTCTGGGTTTCTGCCCCTTCTGTCCACCTCCTCCAGACACAGGGCTGCTCTGCTACGGGCTCTGCACTACTGCTGCCCTTGAAGATGCTCCAGGCCAGGTGGGTTTCTCCCAGAACTACTCTCCTCTTCCAGCCCAAGGACAATGCTTGAAGCCGAGCTGAAGCTGTCCCCGGAGACAGCGGCAGTTGCTGCTTGGGGTTCAGAGGAAACTGAGGGATCACCTCATTCTCTCAGCCAGCACAGAGCCCTGCTCGACTCTTGGCTCGGGGAGATGGCCCTGCTCCACTCAACACTTCTCCCAGCCCTGCTTTATAGTTCCGTAAGCCAAGCTCAGCCCAGGCCCAACCTAATGGTAGACAGAAAACATTTTAGAGAACCCATCTGTTTCTTCATCAAACTAAATATGCCTTACATGCTCTCCAGTGATCGTCGGGGGGATTTGAAACTAGTATATTTTGAGTCGATTGGCGGGATTCAAAAGTGTAGACTTGAGCAGGTGCTCACCGGATATTTTTCTAGAAAATTTCATTTCCATGTGGTCCTGATTGGGGAGAGAGTCTGCCTGGCTTCTGCTATCATTCTTGGGGTGCTGGGATTTCTGTACTGCCCCCTTCATTCGACAGCCAGCCTGTCTGGACTCTGGGCACTGAGGGAGGCACTTGGGGTGGGGTGGGGACAGGTCTGGCAACTGGAAAAAAACCCCAATACCATCTGTTAATCCAACGTTAATGTTAATGTTAGGGGACCCAGGCAGATGAGGGGAAGGAGTCAGTGTCATAAAGCTCCAGATGTTCTATTTCTACCTGCACGTTACGGTGCCCAATTTTAAGTCTGCCCTGTGTAGCTTCAGGCCTAAAGTGGCCTCAAGCAAACCCAATCAATGTCTTTAGAGAGGCAAAGGAAGTAGGGACAGGGAGCGAAAACTGGGTTACATCGTTCTTAGGTTTCTAAAATCCAAACCAACACCACCTAGCCACACAAGCATCATACCAGCAGCTTTTCACTCCTAGATATTCTCCAACAGAAGGACTTTCCATGAGGATATCGGGGGAGAGGAGCAGGGAAACGTGGGCAAATGAGAAAACTGGTCAAGCACAGGAATCGAACCTGCAAAGCCCAATTCGGCTTGGAGGTTTTCCCCACAAGGGACAATGTCTTTTACGTCTCTGTCCTCTCCCATCCACTTAGTTCAGTCCTCCACACTTGGAAGGCAATCAATAAATACAATTGGTTGATTGACTTTCCCTCTCTCTTTGTAGCCTTTCTGTTTCACCCCTACTCTTCACTGAGCCCAGCTGAGCTCCTCAACTTTGCTGCCCTCTCCCTTCCCTTCCTTCTCAGTCCCAGCAGAGGCTAGCCATTCATTCAGAGATGGGGCGAGGAAGAATCCATACCAATCATCACCTTGGTGACAGCCTTTCCGTTAAGCCCTAAACAACCTCCTTCCCTTGCAGAATTTCACAGCTAAGCTTGAACAATAGAGCTTCTATAAAATATTTAATCCAGTGCCTCACTGGGCCAAATCAGGCATCAGTACCAGCCATGGCCATCCATATGCCCTAGCCCGTCGCTCAGAAATATGGAAATGTAGAGAAATGTAAACCCAGCCTCTGAGAATTCAGAATTCTGTTTGTAGAGTGCTCAAGTGCTCAGAACAGTGCTCTGCACACAGTAAGTCCCTGATAAATACCTTTGATTGACTGACTGTCCCTTTGCATCAGAGATCCTGAAGAGCATGATTACTGTTATTGTGACAGATCAGTTTGAAAGGGCTCTGATGAGTTCCTGGCCAGGACCGTGTACTGCTTAACTTTACTCTATCAAAGTCCAGGTTCAGCAGCCAGGAATTCCATGAGTTGGGAAATGATAAACTTTGAATCCTGGAATCAAAGAGGCTTCTTGTGGAGGTAGATGCTGATGAGAAACGCAGGGTCCACTCTCCTTACTTTCACCTTCAGCCCTGTAGGCTGAGTCCAATGACGACCTCAGGGGGAAAGTGTTCACTTGCACATGAGACCCGGAATAGAAAGTTCTGCAAACTCTCTGCATCGGCAGGGGAAGCGGCATAGGGAATGGCCTATAAATGTTAAATATCCCAGTGTTTTCATCAGATTGGAGGGGCTAAAGATGGAAAGGCTGTGTATCAACCCTCTTTGAAAGAAACGTACTTATGATAAATTGGGCTGCAAGCTCACCGCGGTCAGGGAACATACCTACCGACTCGACCACTCAGTACAATCGTCGGCACACAGTAAGCCCTCCATAAACGTGATTGATTGATTGATTTAAGAGCTGCTCATTCCAGAGAGTACCCCACCTAACTCAGGATATTGTCCTAGGGTTCATAACCTCCTTTGCTGTATTTATGAGTGGGGGTGAGGGGAGGAATTGGAGGTTCCCTTAATGTTCAAAGAACTTTGGACTCAGTGAAGGTTTGTGTAAACTGCAAGGTGCCATAATGACTCACTTGGGACTTTATTCACAAAGCCTAATAACCCCTAGTCAGAAAGGTTGGGCTCACAAACTAAATGAAGCTCAGGACAGAACCTATTCATTGTTACTTTGCTTCTATCTGGTCAGAGCCTGTTTATATGCAATGAAGATGGCTCAGAAGAGCAGAGGCCTAATGGAGACCTATGGATTCCTTTGTTTAATGATTTCACTGCTGCCCTGTGGGGAGACAAGTAAGTCAAACCCTTGTCTTTGTCGACCTATAACTTCAATGGTGATGTGGTGTCCTTAGTACAGATTATCGGGCCCACTGATGGTTACGGCCTAGATTTGGGTTCCACGGTTTGATTTTTTTTAAAAAGAAAAATGTTATTTTTTTCTTATAAAATCTTGCGTTGGCTCCATCAAGAGCCAAGAATACAGTGTCCACAGGCGGATTTCATCCAATCAAATTGTCTTTTTGCTGCCATCCAGGTGTAACCATGACTGTAAATGATTACCCTGGCAACTTCACCCTGGATGCTCAGTCTGGGTCCATCCAGTCCCTGAAGTGTGCAGTTCACAATCACAGCAGAGAAGAAGAATTACTCTGGTATCGGGAAGATGGCCAGGTGGACCTGAAACCTGGAAACAAGATCAACACCAGTTATATCTGTGTCTCGCCCCTCAGTGAGAATGACAATGGGGTCACCTTCACCTGCAAACTGCGGAGGGATCATTCGGTCCAGATCTCTGTGATTCTGAATGTCACTTGTGAGTTGAGAGGAGAACAGTAATCAGTGGCAGTCTATGTCTTATGCTTGTAACCCACTATCTATTGCTTCTTGGTTGAAAAATAGGTCATTTCAAAAGCAATTCTAATTAATGTTCCCCAAAGTGAAATTATTTTTTGAGGAATACAGATATAGCAGGAGTTTCCCTCACTCCCCAACTCACCCAGAGTAACACGATAGTAAAATGAATACAGGAAGGCCATGACGAGACATTTCGAGTTAAGATGAGGAGCACTTAAAGCATTTCTAAATGTATACCCTGTTTTAGCATTACAAGGCATTGGTTTTGACTTTATAACACTAGCCTTCTTTATGGCATTAAAGGCAAGTCTTCTCCGGCCCTTCCGAGGCAGGGCAGTTGCATCACATTTGGCATTCTATGCATTTTTCCAACAGCAAAAGATGCAATTCTGAATCTTTCATATGTTTCCACTGAAGTCTTTGTAGAGTTAAAGGTTTCAAAGACATTCAAAGGGAGGAAACACGCTGTAAATGAAGGAGCTGTAAGCAGTGACATCTTCTCTAGATTGTTTGGAAACTAATTAACGAGTGTGGAATTAGATATAGGTTTTCTTCTTCTCCTTCTCTTCCAGCCCTTCTCTCTTGGGCCATTTCATTTCAAATTAGCACCAGAGCCAGAGAGTGGGAAAGGATAGCTTGAGATGATACTCCAAAAATTAACTGGACTGCTTGTTAGCTTCAACCTTCTCTAAACTTTCTTGAGGTTGGCTTTCAGCTAAAATTAGATTTTGGGTTTATAGGCAAACTTCATTTATCCATGCTCCCTTGGCTCCATTTCATGAATAGTTGAGGGTTGGTTGTAACGTGGAAGTATTTTACCAAGGCTTAAGGGGATGTTGGGGATTACCAGTTTAAAGTACACTGCACTCCCTCTTGATATATAAACTAAGTTACATATTGCAGATAGATATAAAAAAGTCTTAACACTTTTGTGGAAAGCAGTATGGCGTAGTGGGAGCAGAAGGTAATGGGTTCTAATCCCAGATCTGCCACTTGTCTGCTGTGTGGCCTTGGAGAAGTCACTTAACTTCCCTATGCCTCAGTTACCTCAACTGTAAAATGGGGATTAAGACTGTGAGCCCCATGTGGGACAGGGACTGTGTCCAACCTGATTTGCTTGTAACCACCCCAGCGTTCAATACAGCACCTGGCACATAGTAAGCACGTAACAAATGCCATAATTATTAACACTAAATGATTACTTGTAGCCCTGTTAACCTGTCTATTAAACCAAAGCTGTTGTGCTGAACAGTTCCTCCTGCCCTGAGTGAGGAAGACACCCAAACAGCAGAAGAAGGGAGTCATGTGCAGTTAACGTGTAATGCGAAGTCCAATCCCCAGGCTCAAATGGCATGGTACAGAAACAACAGCATCCTCGTCCTGGAGAAAGGTCGGCACCAAATTCAACAGGACAGTGAAGTCTTCCAGCTCTCAATTGCCACAGTCCAGAAATCTGACAATGGGACTTACACCTGCATAGCAAATTCAACTTTGACATTGCAGAAGATGGATTTCCATCTCATCATTCAAGGTAATTATCATTTCAGACAAAAGTGCTGTTCAAATCATCCTCATCAACATCAGTTGTGTTTATTGAACGCTCACCGTACGCAGAGAACTGTATTAAGTGCTTTGGAGAGTACAATATGACATAATTGGTAGGCACACTCCCTACCCACAGTGAGATACCACACAAACATTAGTACAAATAAATATAGGTGTGTACCTACATAATTTGTAGATGCATACATAAGTGCTGTAGGGTAGAAGGTGAGGCAAATATAAAATGCCCAAAGGTCACAGATCGAAGTTCAAATAACTGGGGCCTTCTCTGGAGAATTTAAGGATACACTTGGCCTAAATGAGGTTTCAGTGAGTGTTTCAGTTTCTCTCAAAAAATCCCTGGCAGGGAACTTAGCCACATAAACAATAACCTAGTGTCAATAGCCAAGATCCTCTTATGGACTAAGCAAGTGAGAGGCTGGGCCTAGACAGGCTAGTGCCATAGACAACACTTGGTTTTGAATTCTGTCAGGGAATGATAGTATTAGGCCTAGAGATTTTCATGTCAGAAGCTATTGGAACAAGGCCAGAGCCTGAAACAAAGGAAGGAGAAATACTGACAGAAATCACATGCTGATGAGAAGATGTACAGGGAACCAGGAAATGGCTGAGAAAAAAACTAGAACTTGTCTCTTCCTCTGACTTCATGCTTCTGTTTCTAAGTTAATTCTCTGCACAAAAGTGAAAATGACATTCAAAGCACCAGAAATTTCCTGTCTCCCTCTCTGATCTATAAACTTCTTTTGGGCAATAATTGTATCTACCGATTCCGTCATTCAATCGATCATATTTACTGAGTGCTTGCTATGTGCAGAGTTCCACAGAATGAACAGACATGCTCCCTGCCCATAACAAGCTTAGAGTCTAGAGGGGAAGACAGACATTTATATAAATAAATAATATATAATTAAAGATACGTACATAGTCTATCGTTTTGTACTGCCCCAAGCATCTAGAACAATGCTCAGAACACTGTAAATGCTCAGTCATTACCTTTGATTGATTGATCGATTGACTTTCCCCCCCCCCTTTGCTGTGGCGAAAAGTTTAGACATGTTCCAGTCTTGATCCAAAGGGGTATTTGCAACCAGGCCAGCTCAACCTCTCGCCCTCTCTTGCAATCACAGATTAATGTCACTGGACACTTCAGAAGGATGTCTGCCTTTTGCCTCCTCCACTTAGGGATTCATGTTTGTTGTGGGCTGGGAAAGTGTCTACTCACTCTATTATATTGTATTGTCCCAGATGCTTAATAAATGCCATTGATTGAAAAAATAATTGATTGATTCACTTCATGCTCCTTAATCTGATTCTGACTACAAGAACTGCTTCTTGGCCTCATGGGTCTGCTGTGCAACCATAGACACTTAACCGCTCTGGGCCTCAGTTTTAAAATAGGGATAGCAATATCTGTCCATCTCACAAGGACTTGGTGAGGACAAAATGAGATAGGTAATGCGAAAGTGTTTTGGAAAGGTAAAAGCACAGTACACATTCAAGGCCTTATTATTCCAATCAGTTATTCCAATCAGTAATGACAATATTTTTGAGTGCTTACTGTGGGCAGAACTCTTCAGAGGTATCAAAAGGGAGTGAAGAACATAATCGCTGGCATTAAACAGAGAAGGCAGAGATAAATAGATTCCAGGTCCATAGAAAAGGTTCAGAGAATAACTAGAAATAATGGATGTGAATGAATTAATCAATCAACAACAAACTCTATCCCGATAAATCCATGAGTACTTTGGAAGCTGATGGGCTAGGAGGGCAGAGGGAGATTAATCGGGAAATGCCTCCCCGAGCAGGGCAGTGTCTGGATGTATTTCAATAGTTTAGAGGCTCAGTTGGGGATACCTGATTGAGGGTAGGTGGTACACTAAGCCAGTGGCCCATCGCTGAGGTTTGGGGATTCTCTAAACAGTAATTTAGTGTTCGGAGAAGTAAATGCACTCAGAGACTACATACCTTGAAAACTCAAACCACAAATAATACCACGATAAGCAGTACGGCTTAGTGGGTGGAGCAAGGGCCTGGGAGTCAGAAGGACCGGGTTCTAATCCTGGCTCCCCCACTTGTCTGCTGTGTGATCTTGAACGAGTCACTTCACTTCTCCATGCCTCAGTTACCACAGCTGTAAAACAGGGATTAAGACTGTGAGCCCCATGTGGGACATGGACTGGGTCCAACAGGACTAGTTTATATCTTTCTCAGAGCTTAGTACGGTGCCCGGCATGTAGTAAGCACTTAACCAATACCATAGAAAAAATTAATATGGCATTAAAACCAGGCACAGAGATACACACTAGAGCCAGCAGCTGCTGGTTTCCTCCACAACAAAGAGACACAGCTAAACAGGATGTCGGAACAAACTATTCTATCAGGAGGCAAAGAAAAGCCCTACTGGAGACCCGAAAGCTGTATGTGCTATTTCTCCTGGGGAAAAGGAATGGGTGTAAACATTGCCCAATCCCAGCCAAGTTCAATGTGACTTTTGACAGTCAGGCATTCTGCCAGTTGGCATTCAGATGGGCAGGATCCTGTTTTCAGTGGGGCCATTCCAAACCTACTTGTTCTTCTTATTTCTTGTTAACCCAGCGACCAGTCTTATTTATTGTCTAGAGTTGCCTTTGGATTTCCTTCTTCATTGCCAGCCCTCACGGGCTTTTCATTTTTGATCCTTGAATACATTTAGAAATTCGCCATAGAAATTCGCCCCGTGGCAGGAGAACTGAAACAGGGAAAGAGGAGAACAGGGGATGTAATAAACTGAGAAGAGGACCAGCAGAGTTTTATTTTGCACTAGATCCTGTCCAAGAGTTGCAAATCATTTTGAAATGATGAAAATGGAAAAAAAAATCTAGGCTGAGGGTACTGGAGCAAAACAAAAGTCTAAAATAAAGGCAAGCAAAGAGATGTGAATGTACTCCTTGCAGATATTTTTAAAAGTCAGGTTTAGCAAACAGATGGAAGATCTGGGTTTAGGACCACATCTATCAACTCCACTGTACTCTTCCAAGTGCTTAGTACAGTACTCTGCACAGAATAGGTGCTCAATAAATATTACCAATTGACTGCTTGATTTCAGCTTCTTAAAAAACTGGGGAGCAGAGTTTAATAGTCAATAATTATTCAAAATTTCTAGATTTGTTATGGCAGGGAACATAACTTGTAAACTTGTTATGGGCAGGGAACATTATGGGCAACTCTGTTGCACTGTGTCTCCCAGATGCTTAGTACAGTAATCTGCACATAGTAAGTGCTCAATAAATACCATTGATTGATTGTTAGGTCAATTGATTAAAGCCCCTACGGGTTCACAGTAACGATTAGATACCGTCCTTGATTTCAAGAAGCTTACAGTTCAAGCGGAAAGACAAGGCAGAAAGACATCATATTAAAGTCAATATATATACGCAATTATTATTATTACTGTTATTCACAGGACAATCACAAGTTGGCTAAATTCAAATTTATGTCCACCTAATGAGGTTTTCCATCCTCTCCACTCCCACATATTTTATGCTGCTTCCCAAGTCTCTCTGACCTGTCGGTGGTCTTTCCGCTCCTTACGTAGTGCAGGGGAATCAGTTTTGGAATACCCCACCCTTCCTTCCCCTCCCAAACTAAGCATGCTCAATACATACCACTGATGGTGTTGCTAACAAGGGACTTGCTAACATGTTGTCAATGTTTGGCAGAGAAGGAAGTTCAGCAAGGTTTTTCTAGGACTATAAACTCCTGGTGGGCAGGGATTACATTACCAACTCTATTATATTGCACTTTCCCCAGCACTTACTACAGTGCTCTGCACACAGTAAGCATTCAATAAATACCATTGATTGATTGATTGATAGGCTAGGTGATTCAACCTAACTTCTCTTCCAAACCAACTTGCAAGGAAAGACCAAAGAAGCCCCACATCAAGCAGCTAAAGACTCAACCAACTTACTCCAACTTGTTCAACTTGGAGAGATAAAAAGGAACTGGGAATGAAAAGGACCACTAAGCACCAGTTAGAAGGTTTCACAAAAGTCTATTTTGGAATGTTGCTGTCCTTGCCTTTGTATTGCTGCAAATGCTCTGCCCTTCCCCCTTTCTGCTTCCTCTTCTTTCAGCATACCCTCTCATCCTTTCCCACTTCTCCTTCCCCTGGCATAACACACTGATTGTGAATTTCCAACAGATAAGGAATTTGCCCTTCCCATGGAACCTATTATTGCTGCAACAGTGGTGATTTTACTGACCATAAGTTTTGGAATAGTCGCTCGAAGAGAGAGGATCCTAAAGGTATGTGAGTTTTTTTAAAGAAAGATTTTTGGGATGAAAAATTGCCAAAATGAAGCCAAAGAGCCTTTTAGAATTTTTTTTAATATTGGGAGCAGGGAATTATGTCCAAAATACGTGGATCTAGGCTCCCTTTCAGGAGGGCTGAGAGGATTCCAACCTCAAAATTGCCATAGGACGTGAGAGAAGGCCATTCATGTAGCTTGATAACCCTGGATTAGAAGCTAAAAAAGTGCCCATCCACAGGTGCCAACTTTTTGTTTTATGTGCGGGGATGGAATAGTTGTAGAGAGTTTAAGGTAGAGGGGTGGGGTAGGGCAAGGAAGAGAGAGGCTTCACAAAGAAAACAGTCCAGAAAAATCCCCAATTTGAGTCTTCTAAAGCCTGGCTGGAAACTCTCAGTTCTTGCTAGAGATCTGTGGTGAGCAAGACTGGAAAAAAAAAAGAAACTGTAGGGGCAGTCGCCTCCCTTACCCAACATGGAAGTGGCATTTATAGGCCCACCCAACTCAAGGCTGCCTATTCCTATAACTGCATTATACCGAGAAGCTACGTTGGGGGTCACACAAACAACAAATCAAAAGGTCTTTGCAAAGCTGGAAAACCTCCCAGGAAAGCTCAGGATTTTGTAAGTGTTGTGAGTAATCCAGAATGGGACTCCCTTCTGCCTGGTCCTTTGCTGAGCAGCTTGGGATATGTGGAATTTTCTGGTTCTCAGATTGGGATATCACCAAGAGCCTCACCACTGAAGGTGCCAGGAAATTTTTCAAGTGAAGATTGAGACTTGGGTGTTCTGGCTGAATCGGCTTGGATAATTGAAGCTTCCTTTAGTTTGCTAGAGGTAGCAATCTTCTTTGATCAGAGAGCCAAGAGATGGGGCTTAGGACAACCAAGAGTGGCTACGTTCCTCTGAGCAATCTGGGTCTGGACAAGCGAGGCAGTGGCATTTTATCTGTTGTATCTATTTTTAGTTCTGCACCAAGGAAGATACCCAAAGTGAAACATCTCTGTAAGTATTTTTATTTGGGTCAGGGATTTTTCCATAGGCAAGTCCCAGTCCCCCTATCCTCTGGTAAAATAAAGGTGAAGCAAGACTAGGGCAGCCTGGCCGAGTACCATCTTCAGCCTCAGAACTCTCTCAGAGCAGCTTTGTACTGCTAATTATGAAACTTTTCCCTGCTTTATTGCCACTGGTATCAATGACTAATGGGTTCATCTGAGGGCAAGGAGGGTGTGTATGTTTGCCCGTGATGGGGGAGAAGATACTACTGGGTGTCCCATAAATTAAACTCTTTCATACCAGAAACCCAAGTCTGCCTCAGTGCAGTTCTCGGAAGTTTTCGTCGGTATCCTAGATACAGTACAGGTGTAGGAGGCAGTGGGTCGAGAAGATAAATTTATGCAACTTTAAATTGCTTGGGGATTTGTCTTAACGCTGGTGCGCTTCATCATGTATATTTTCTGGTTTCAGATGAGGAAACTGAAATGCCATCCAATACAGAAATAGCCATTCTGCATCGGGAGGTGCTCTGGATTTTGTCATTCCATCTATATTTATTGTTAACTTTAAATATATTCCTTCAAATTATAAGTGATTATGACTCAGTGTTTGATTACCCGTATGATGGGAATCCATTGCTTTTCTGGAAAATTCTATGTTATAAAGATTACATGAATTGCCTACGAGAGCTGCGACACAGGAACAGGGTTGTTCTATGGCATTTTAAAAAATGCTTCCTATGTGCCCGATACTGGACTAAGCACTGATTCTGATCCTGTCAATTCCTTGGAGTGAAATGTATCTAGCGATTCCAGGAGGAAGGCTCACCATTTCCCATGACTGCAATATGTATCTTTTATGTTCCCCCACACTGTATTACATCGTACTATACTGTGGATTTTCAACCTTTATCCACAAATGAGCATTAAGCTGATATACAGGGTGACTTGTGAAGACCACAGTTTACAAGTTAACTTGAATGTCCTCAAAATTATTTCCTTCCTTTTCGCATAAATTGTGAACTGGTCTTTTGCAATATTTTAAAATTTTAAATAGCTTTTCTTTCTTTAAAGTTATTACATCTCATTTCTTTTTTTCCTCCTTCTTCCCTATGCCTTTTCCTCCCAATTCATTTTCTGTTTCCTGTTGCCCAATTTTACAACCCACTGGGAGAGAAATTTCCAGATCCATCTGAGCAGTAGGTCAAGAATCCCCACCGTGGACCCATCTTTGTAAATGGGTTCTTTGTCCTGAAATGGTCCCTCTATTCTAGTGGCTAAATCCAGGGTGCCAATCTTTGCTTGTGGCATCTCCCTTTAGAAATAACTAGCATAGTCACTTGAAGAAAGGGATGGGCAACCAATAAAAAGAAGCTCTTATTAATGTAAAAGATCAAGAAGAAACACTTTGAACACATCCATTATTTTACAAGGATTGTTTTCAAACAAGACAGGTTGGGTTCACCAGTGACCTCTTTCTCTGAAACATTGGGTGTTCAGTGCCCTGAAGGGAGACAGATGGTGAGCAAACTTGGTTCTGAAGCTTTTCATAGCTGTCAGGTAGGCAGCAGCAAATTTTACAGGAAGGTCTCACATTAAATTCCCCAAGTCAAGGTCTAACTGTGCTGCTGGTCGTATGAGTGTCCAAAAATATTACTGAATTGTCTGGAATGTCAAGAAGAGGTGATCCTAAGGTGCAAAATACTTAGAGTGGCAAAAATCTGTTGGATATGAGCAGAGGAGGGACCTGAAAACCCTGGGACAGTAAAACCAGTAGGGAAGCATGGGAGTGGGATTATCAAAATGGAAAGGTGACTTGAGCAGCTTAATTGTCAAAAGCACTGTTTCATGTTTAAACAGATGCTAGGAAGGGTGATAACCTGAAAAGATTGGAAGTTTAGCATCTTTGCCCCTCCCCGTCATAGTTTGAATTAAATTTAGTCTCAGGTATGTAACTGTCTTCAGGAAGTTCCAAATAGAATTACTCATCAGGGAGGAGTAATTTCACCACTCTAAAATACAGTGGCCTTGACTTCTGTTATGACAGAATCACAGATCATTAACATTAACTCGTTTGAATAGAACACTGCAATATCATAAACTGCTCATCCCATTTCAATCTTAATCTTGACTTGAAAGTAGGGTACGAGATGGAGCAGCTTCCTTAGGGAAAGCAGCACGGCTGAGTGGAAAAGACCAGGTGGCCAGGGAATCAGAGGACCTGGCTTCTAATCCTGGCTCTGCTACTTGTTTGCTCTGTGACCTCGGGCAGGTCACTTCACTGCTCTGTGCCCCAGTTACCTCATCTGTAAAATGGAGATTAAATCCCCCTCCCTCCAATTTACACTCTGGCCTCCGTGTGGGACAGGAACTGTGTCCACCCTGATTATCTTGTATCTACCCCAGTGCTTAGTACAGTGCCTGGCATTTACTAAGTGTTTAACCGATATCACTTTAAAAAACCTGAAGAGGTTTGGACTTTTTAGTCTGGAAAGACAAAGGTTTAGTGGGAACAAGAATGAAGTCTTCGAAATCATGAAAGGTGAGGACAGGGAGGACAAAGTATTCTCCACGGAGTAAGCACTCACTAAATATCATTGATTGACTGAACAAAGAATGGCCATTTTACCAAATTTCACACCACCAGACTGGGGGTGCCTACTTAAACTTGAAAGAGAGTGGCTCAAGGTACACAGAAGAAGATACTTTTTCACCTAGCAAGGTAATAAACATGTGGAATTCATTACCCCAGGAAACTGCAGTCAGAAAACATGTTAGGTTAAAGAAGAGCTAACATAAAATCACGAACAATAAGCCTCTAAGGGATTGTTAGAGAGAAAGTTAGGGATGATAGCAGCATGACCTACAGGATAGAGTACGGGCCTAGGAGTCAGAAGGACCTGGGTTCTAATTCTGGTTCCCCCACTTGTCTGCTGTGTGATCTTGGGCAAGTCACTTAACTTCTTCAGTTACCTCATCTGTAAAGTGGGGATTAACACTGTGAGTGCGGTATGGGACATGGTCTGTGTCCAACCCGATTAGCTTAGATCTACTCCAGTGCTTAGTACATTGCCTAGCACATAGCAAGCACTTAACAAGTACCATAAAAAATGATAGTTTAAAAATAATTTAGATGCATTAAATGATGATAAGCCTGTGGTAGGTTATCAGAGGGAAAAGTTAAAGAAAGAACATCAATCAATTAATAGTATTTATTGAGCGCTTACTGAGTGCAGAGCGCTTTACTAAGCACTTTGGAGAGTACAATATAAAGAATTGGTAGAAATGTTCCTTTCCCACAGTGAACTTACAGTCGAGAAGGGGAGACAAAGGGACTAAAGGTTGCTAAAAAGCATTTTATTACATGGGTTCCCAGGTTGTCACTTTTCACAAAATTTAGGGGCCAGAAAAATTATTATAACAATTCAACCTGAAGCCTGATTTCAGGGTCAGGTATTGGGTTTCCAAGAAAATGTGACTAAATTCTGAGCCAGAGTAGGATCCTAGAGGCCTGGTCAGTGAAAGCGTGGGGGCCGTGAAGCCATGTTTAGCCCCTCCCCACCTCCCCCACAGCCCGCTCGCACCTCTCCTCTAGGAACACATTTATTTCTCTGGTACGGGTTGGTTTTACCCCATCAGCCGGCAGTGGCGGAGAGCGGTAGAGGAGGGCTGAAGGAGAATGGATGAATATCGGTGGTGGAAGTGGATATGCTGTTGGGTAACTGCTTCAGAACTCTGCAATGGCAACGTTGGTCTCCATAGTGGCCCTAGGCTTTCCCCAGATGGTTCCAAGTGTCTCCTACCCATGGAAGCATGGAGCAGCTCCTCTTTTTATGGTTAAAACAGTCTGACCTAGGCTGGATGGGACCTAATGGGCCTCTTCCAAGCCTAATTCCTGGGTTTTGACGTGTTTTGAGGGAAATGCTGTAGCCCACACTTCCACTACTGGACAGGCTTTTAGCCGTAAGGATTAGTTAAGATGAATTCATATGCTTGTGTTCTTAAAGTCACAACCAGAAAAGGTGCCAAAGTCAATCATTTCTCTTTCATTGGCACCTGTAATTCCACTCTCCCACTGTTTTTGAATTAGCAGCGGGACCAGGAGACTGTAACTGCCAAGATACTTACCTCAGGCATGTAGCTAGAGGGAGTGTAGATATGCCGCTATCTCTCCGGCCCCTGCCCCTCTTACCATCTCCCCCAAACAACAATCTTTCCCCCCTCCACTGGTGCACCTAACTTTTAGCTCCTAACCAGGGCAGCGGAAGAGAGGCTATTAAACTGGTTTATTGTTTTCCCAAAATCCTTATCGTAATCCCCTGCTAGCAACTCCAGGGAACAGGAACAGCATTTTGGTGACCTCCCCGCACTTGTGCATTTTCTCCACATTTTTTGAGTCAAGCAGCATTAAGATCACTCTGTTCCATAGATGATTTTCACTGGTGGAACTTAACCATCTTTATGTATCCCTTTTCAGTTTCTGACTTACATTTTGTGTAATTCACTGGGACCAAAACACCTGAAGAAATGAAAGTCTCAGAGGATCGTCCAACCGCATCATCCTGAGGTTGCCTTGATCACGCCCAATGATAGAAATACCCAGGAACATCGAGATAAAGGCCAGATATACGCTGTTCTCTTGATGAAAATACTCCTGCCTCACTATCTCTCAAATGATAGTGCTTTGAGATCCAGCGAATGAAAGTGTCACGGGAGTTTCACAGTACAGCAGCCAAATGGTACAAAGAGGGGGTCAGCTCCTCCCTTCGGTGAACCTTTACCCTGAATGACCATCTCCTGACGATACTAACGTTAACAACCCTGCCTCCATAGACCTTGCTGTGAATGATGATTGACCTTCGGCTCACTGCAGTAAGGCAATGCCATCGTCCTCTGCTTTGGGTTCTACTACTCGCCTCTCTGTCCATGGCACATCTGGTGAACTCCTGCTTTGTTTCCATTTGCCTGAGCTTAGTGTAACTTCAAGAGAGTCAAGGGCTTCATTAGGCATTTTTTACTAGTCTCTGATAACTAAAGACATTTTAAGAGCCTTTATTTTATGACAGTGCTCATAAATTACTTTTCAAACAACATTTATTTCTCTTTAAAAGAAATTCCTTCTCAATGCAATGCTTTCTGCGTAGATTTGTATTCACCACAGCCGTCATTTCTAGGCTTTATAGATGGCTCAGGTATATCATTAAAAAGTCCATTAACGATGCTATAAACTTTGTCATTTGGAAAGAATCATAGCCTCTCCGAAATGACTTTATATTTATGGCATATCATAAAAATGCTTAATAATAAACTTGGCCCCCTTGGAAATCATAAGCAAAGAGGACTTTGCCCCAGGTGAAGATTTGGGTCATATTTGTTTTTAAGAAAATGTTTAGCAATTTATTAACAGGTCCCCATTTGTGAAGCAGCTTCACTTTGGATTTCTTTGGACCCTTGGCTTTTTGAAACTCAGTGAAATTGAAACGCTATAATAAGATTGTTAACAGAGATAAGGTATTTGTCTTCTGCCACTTCCTGTTGTGAATCACTGAGTGAGCATCAATGCTTTCCAGGGTTTATATCTATTTCAAAGACCTTCAAATTGCGATTGACAAATGCACAGAGAAAATATAAGCACGACCAACCCAGCATCCAAGAATTTTCTGAAGCCTGCTCACTTGGTGCCAAAGCGGAGCTGATTAGTAAACCACAGTGGCATAAAAAGGTATTTTTGTCCCCAAACCAGGTTACAGGAATTTGCACCCCTCTATGCCTGTGTCTCCCCACTCCTGAGAAATCTCCAGTGCTTGTCCATTGGAGTTGACACTCTCAATTTTTATCCATTATATGGGGGGTTTCTTTTCTGCTATTTTTATTCTCTTCTTACATATCTTCCTTGTAAATATGCGTGTTTCTACTTGTACAGTCTGAAGTCATTCTATCCCAAGCAGTAAGAATGGACATGTGCTTGAAGAGGTGATCATTTCACCCAGCCACACCTACTCATTAACCTTATATACCTGTGTTCTTCTTAAACTTGACACCCACCTTTAAGAAGAAGGTGGATAAAGACATGGGTTATTACACTTAAATACATAGTTTAAATACAGGATCAAGGGATGCAACTTGTGGAACAGAGAAGAATGAGAAATATCTATTGCCCTTAGTTCTGCGGACAATAAAATATACCTGATGGCATTCCAGAATGGAAGCAGATCCATGGTTTCTACAGAAAGTTTATCGTGTCCTCTATTTCTGCTCCAATATCTCCCCCTCTATTGGAGAAGCAGCATGGCCTAGTGGCGAGAGCACGGGCTCGGGAGTCAGAGGACGTGGGTTCTAATTCCGGCTCCGCCACTCGTCTGCTGTCTGATCTTAGGTAAATCACTTAACTCCTCTGTGCCTCAGTTACCTCATCTGTAAAATGGGGACTGAGACTGTGAGCCCCACGTGGGAAGATGTGATTACCTTGTTTCTACCCCAGAGCATAGAACAGTCCTTGGCACATAGTAAGCATTTAACAAATACCATTATTATTATTATTCACCTCCCTCAAACTTCCTTTTATTTTTGCTTTTCCTTTTCCCCAGTCCAATGCACACAGGCACCTTCTTCGGATAAGCACTTCTCTGCCATCCTCCCTCTCTTCCAGCAGCCACCCCGCCTCAAAGGGCAGTTGCGATGACAACTGGAGAAGGGACACTGAGGATGATGGGGACTTGCGCCTCTCACTGTTTTACAAGCACCTGTTATTTCCCTGCTGTGTGACCTTGGGTAAGTGGCTTAACTTCTCTGTGCCTCAGTTACCTCATCTGTAAAATGGGGAATAAGACCGTGAGCCTCGTGGGGGACATGGACTGTGTCCAACCTGATGAGATTGTATTTAGGACAGTGCCGGGCACATAGTAAGTGCTTCAATACCATTAAAAAAGTGGTGGCACTGTAGCTTATTTACACGTTCGCTCTAGCCTCTCACCCGTACCCCTTTCCGGTGGGTAGGGTGAAGGAGCCAGAGGGAGATTAATGCCTGCTCACGTTATGGTGAAAGTTTCGGGCCAAATAACCACCTAAGGTATCTTGCGTTGTAGTCAGGTTCAGCAGTAATCAGCATTATCATCAATGCTATTAACTGACTGCCTCCAGAGGTCAAAGCACTATACTGAGAGCTGGGGAAATGGTTTTTACGCACTTTTTTAATGGTATTTGTTAAGCGTTTACTCTATGCCGGGTACTGTTCTAAGCACGGAGTAGATACAAGGTAATCAAGTTGGGTGTAATATATAACCCACATGCAGCGCACAGTCTTAATCTCCATTTTATAGATGAAATAACTGAGGCACACAGAAGTTAAGTGACTTGCCCAAGGTCACATAGCTAGCAACTGGCAGAGGCAAAGTTAGAACCTAGGGTCTTTCTGATTCCCAGGCCTGTGCTCTATCCACCAGGCAGACTACATCAGAAGGAAGGCTCACGATCACTACCTTCCAGAAGTCTACATTCTAATGAGGTGGACAAATAAAAATCATTTACAAATAGTGGGAGCAGGAAAAAGTATTTAACAGAAAGAAATACAAATGTAGCCTCGTTAATAACTGTCGAATGTGGCCAGTGAAGACCACAGCAGCTAATAAGGCAGCTACCCCGGCACCCACCTGCAGATCGATAGCCTTTTTCGGCACAGGATCAGCACTCTGTTGTGGTCCCTTTAGCCATAAATGAATTTTGAATGTAAAATTCTCACACACACGTCGCAACGAGCTGCACCCAGCCTCGACCCATCTAAACCTCAGCCAGACAGGTTGACACCACTTTTTTAATGGTGTTGAAGCACTTACTATGTGCCAGGCACTGTCCTAAGGGCTGAGGTAGATAACAATCTTCAAGTTGGATACAGTCCATGTCCCCCATGAGGTTCACAGTCTTATTCCCCATTTTACAGATGAGGTAACTGAGACACAGAGAAGGTAAGTGACTTATCCAAGGTCACACAGCAGGTAAACGGGACAGCCAGGATTAGAACATAGGTCGTCTATCCACCGGGCCATGCTGTTTGCCCTCAGACTACATTTGGAGGTCATTTTTCGCAAGAGACCATTTTCTGTTAGGATGGCAAGTTTTCCGTAAGAAGAGCGAACTGGAAATTATTTACTCTGGGAACCCTAACTGTTACTGATCAGTGACTGCAAACGAGAAGGGCCAAGACATTCTGGAATTGGGCTATGCTGCATTTCTCCATTTCTCCCCATACAGGGAAGTGCTTTGCAGATAATAATGACAAAGGTTGGGTCTTTTGAGACGGGCCTACCGGGAAAGCTATTCACCCTTCTCTGTAGGCGGAATCTACGGGTGAACCCCCAAAAGTGATGACAAAGTAACGGTGTTGACTGCTTATCTGGATGGGAATTTACAGATAAAGCGATGGAAAATTGAACTGTGGCAAGGTCATTTAGACCAAAATCTCTTTTTGTGAGAATGACTAAGGTAGGGCTCTTATTTCCCTCCCCACCCCCTGCTTAGATATAAGCTCCTTGGGGACAGGAAATGTATCTTTGGTTTCTGTGGTGCTTTCCCAAGTGCTTAGCACCACTGTATTGCACTCAGCATGCATTTAACAAACACCATTACAACAACTCCTTCTTCCACTCCAACCGCTAATACTACAGTGTTTCGGGGATGGGGAAGAAAAGACAATGGCACAGTTGTTCCATGGAGGAACAATACACAGGAGTTCACCATGAGAGAAGAAAAGAGGATTTCCCTTGTTTCTAGAGCTCCACAGGGTCCTAGCAATGAAATGAAAGTTCCCTGAGGGCAGGGGTCTGGCATCTTATAAATTCTAAACTGTACCTGAACTTATAAATTCTGAACTATATAATTCCCACAGGTGTATGCTCTCCCAGCACTTAGGGCAGTGCTCTGCACACAGTAAGAGACTGCGAGCCCATCAATGGGCAGGGATTATCACTATCTGTTCCCGAATTGTACATTCCAAGCGCTTATTACAGTGCTCTGCACATTGTAAGTGCTCAATAAATACTACTGAATGAATATGCTACTTCTACTAACACAATGTAAAGTTAATATGACACTTGAGTTGCTAAAGTCACTTTAGTTGTTAGTATTTGCCCGCCAATGTCCTTGTCCCCTATAGCCCCTCATTCAGGGGCTATATTTGCAGTTTTTGTTGGGCTATAAGGAGAGTACTACTGGATGCCGTGATCCAGCTGTATTAAATAGTTGTATTCAAATGGTAAAACATATTTATGGTTTACCCTCTAGACCATAAGCTCCCTCTATAATAATGTTGGTGTTTGTTAAGCGCTTACTATGTGCAGAGCACTGTTCCAAGCACTGGGGTAGATAAAGGGTAATCAGGTTGTCCCACGTGAGGCTCACAGTTAATCCCCATTTTACAGATTAGGTAACTGAGGCACAGAGAATAATAATAATGTTGGTATTTGTTAAGCACTTACTATGTGCAGAGCAGTGTTCTAAGTGCTGGGGGGGATACAGAGTAATCAGGTTGTCCCACGTGAGGCTCACAGTCTTCATCCCCATTTTACAGATGAGGGAACTGAGGCACATAGAAGTGAAGTGACTTGCCTAGAGTCACACAGCTGACAAGTGGCAGAGCAGGGATTCGAACCCATGACCTCTGACTCCCAAGTCCAGGCTCTTTCCACTGAGCCATGCTGCTTCTCACCCTAAGTTTATTGTGGGCGGGAATGTGGCTTCCAACTCCTTAGGACTGTTCTCCCCATGTGCTTAGTAATAATAATGTTGGTATTAAGCGCTTACTATGTGCAAAGCACTGTTCTAAGTGCTGGGGGAGATACAGGGTAATCAGGTTGTCCCACATGAGGCTCACACTTAATCCCCATTTTACAGATGAGGTAAATGAGGCCCAGAGAAGTGAAGTAATAATAATAATGTTGGTATTTGTTAAGCGCTTACTATGTGCAGAGCACTGTTCTAAGTGCTGGGGGAGATACAGGGTAATTGGGTTGCCCCACGTGAGATTCAGAGTTAATCCCCATTTTACAGATGAGGTAACTGAGGCACAGAGAAGTTAAGTGACTTGCCCACGGTCACACAGCTGCCAAGTGGCAGAGCCGGGCTTCGAACCCATGACCTCTGACTCCCAAGCCCGGGTTCTTGCCACTGAGCCACGCTGCTTCTACCGTAAGTGCTCAATAAATACCACTGATGATGATTTGGATGGCAACCCCTTCCCTCTTCGAATGCTCCAGAAACACGGCATAATAATAATGTTGGTATTTGTTAAGCGCTTACTATGTGCAGAGCACTAATCCCAAGATCCAGGTGAACTCGGGTGCTGCAGCCACATTGCAGAAGTAGAAGGAGTATAGGCCTGGGAGTCAGAGGACCCGGGTTTGAATTTCAGCAGCGCCACTGATTGGTTGTTTGACACTGGGCAAGTCATTTCACTTCTCTGTGCCTCGCTTACCTCATCTGTAAAATGGGGATTAACACTGTGAGCCTTATGTGGGACAGGGACCGAGTCCAAACTCAATAACGTCTATCTACACCAGCGTGTAGAACAGCACTTAACTCTGCCACTTGTCAGCTGTGTGACTGTGGGCAAGTCACTTTACTTCTCTGTGCCTCGGTGACCTCATCTGGAAAATGGGGATGAAGACCGTGAGCCTCACGTGGGACAACCTCATTCCCCTGTATCTCCCTCAGCGCTTAGGACAGTGCTCTGCACATAGTAAGTGCTTAACAAATACCAACATTAGTATTATTATTATAGTAAGTGCATAATAAATGTCACTGTTACATATCCACCAAAACTACAGCATTGGGGAAGCAGCGTGGCTCAGTGGAAAGAGCATGGGCTTGGGAGTCAGGGGTCATGGGTTCGAATCCCAGCTCCGCCACTTGTCAGCTGCGGGACTGTGGGCAAGTCACTTCACTTCTCTGTGCCTCAGTTACCTCATCTGTAAAATGGGGATTAACTCAACCTGATGACCCTGTATCTCCCCCGGCGCTTAGAACAGTGCTCTGCACATAGTAAGCGCTTAACAAATACCAACATTATTATCCCAAGCGCTTAGTCCAGCACATCCCAGCTCTGCCCCTTGCCAGTTGGGTGACTTTGGGCACGTCACTTCACTTCTCTGTGCCTCAGTTCCCTCATCTGTCAAATGGGGATGAAGACCGTGAGCCTCACGTGGGACGACCTCATTCCCCTGGGCCTACCCCAGCGCTTAGAACAGCGCTCTGCACATAGTACGCGCTGAACAAATGCCAACATTATTATTATTGTAAGCGCTCAATAAATACTACTGGATGAAGTGACTGGCCCAAAGTCACCCCGCTGACAGGTGGCGGTGCCGGGATTAGAACCCACGACCTCTGCCTCCTAAACTCGGGTTCGTTCCACCGGCTCAGGCTGTTTCTCTGATGACTGCCGACCCCTCGACAGGTTCGACCGAGAGGCGTCAACGGCGGCCATGAGTCGCCGCGGGGCCTGTGGAAGGTGCTGAGGAGACGGTCCTCAGGGGGTCCGCCGCCCTCGCGCCCTCGGGCGCGCCCCTCCTCGCGCCCCCGCCTCTCGCCCTCGCGCGCCCCGCCCGCCTCGCGCGCCCTCCCCTCTCGCCCTCGCGCGCCCTGCCCGCCCTCGCGCCCCCTCCCCTCTCGCCCCCTCCCCTCTCGCCCTCGCGCCCCCTCCCCTCTCGCCCTCGCGCGCCCTGCCCGCCTCGCGCGCCCTGCCCGCTCGCCCTCGCGCGCCCTGCCCGCCCGCCTCGCGCGCCCTCCCCTCTCGCCCTCGCGCGCCCTCCCCTCTCGCCCTCGCGCGCCCTGCCCGCCTCGCGCGCCCTGCCCGCCCTGCCCGCTCGCCGTCGCGCGCCCTGCCCGCCCGCCTCGCGCGCCCTCCCCTCTCGCCCTCGCGCGCCCTGCCCGCCCGCCTCGCGCGCCCTGCCCGCCCGCCTCGCGCGCCCTCCCCTCTCGCCCTCGCGCGCCCTCCCCTCTCGCCCTCGCGCCCTGCCCTCTCGCGCATGCTCCCACCCCGGGCGGGGCCCGCTCCCCGTCCGCCTTGACTCAGCAACGCGAGGGGGCGAGGATTGTCCCTCGGCGGCCCCCGTTTGTAGCCCCGCCGGCCTCTCCCCGGGCCGGGGCTTCGCTTTCTCTTTCCGGTGCTGCGGCCGCGGTCGACTCCTTTCCCCCCCATCCCCGGACCTTCCCCCCCGTCGGGACGCCCGAAGCAGCGGTCAACGCTTCGCGCAGCGCTGTCGCCATGAACAACGCCGGTGAGAGATGCGGCGGGGCTCGGTCCGGCGCCCTGACCCTACGAAGCGCTCAGTAGATACCGTCGATCGATCGATTGATTGCTTTGGGGGGGGGGGAGGGGAAGTGTCCGGTTGAAGGGTCCGTTGCGAGCTGGATGCTTGCAGGGAGGAGGACCCCCCCCTTTCCTCTATAGGGGTTCAGTACAGCGCCCTGCCCCTAAGAAGCACTCAATAAATACCATCGATCGATTGATTCCTTTGGGGGGGGGGTGGAATGTCCGGCCGAAAGGTCGGTTTCGAGCTGGATGCTTGCAGGGAGGAGGATCCCCCCCCCTTTCTCTACAGGGGTTCAGTACAGCGCCTTGCCTCCAGGAAGCGCTCAGTAAATACCATCGATCGATCGATTGATTGCTTTGGTGGGGGGATATCCGGCTGAAAGGTCGGTTTCGAGCTGGATGCTTGCAGGGAGGAGGACCCCGCCCCCCTTTTCTCTACAGGGGTTCAGTACAGCGCCTTGCCTCCAGGAAGCGCTCAGTAAATAGCATCGATCGATCGATTGATTGCTTTGAGGGGGGGGATGTCCGGCTGAAAGGTCGGTTTCGAGCTGGATGCTTGCAGGAAGGAGGACCCCCCCCCCCGCCTACAGGGGTTCAGTACAGCACCCTGCCCCAGGAAGCACTCAATAGATACCATCGGTCGACTGATTGCTTTTGGAGGGGGATGTCCGGTGGAAGGGTCGGTTTCGAGCTGGATGCTTGCAGGGAGGAGGACCCCTCCTCTTTCCTCTGCAGGGGTTCAGTACAGCGCCTTGCCTCCAGGAAGCGCTCAGTAAATACCATCGATCGATCGATTGATTGCTTTCGGGGGGGATGTCCGGCTGAAAGGTCGGTTTCGAGCTGGATGCTTGCAGGGAGGAGGATCCCTCCTCTTTCCTCTACAGGGGTTCAGTACGGCACCCTGTCCCAGGAAGCGCTCAATAGATACCATCGATCGATTGATTGATTGTTTGGGGGGGAAGATGTGCAGTTGAAGGGTCGGTTTCGAGCTGGATGCTTGCACAGAGGAAACCCCACCCCCACCCCACCCCTTTCCTCCAGACCCTAAGATCGTTTTGGGAGGAGAAGGTTTCTTCCAGTTCTGTGATAGTGACCTTTCGCAGCCGCTTAGTGCAGTGTTTTGCACATCAGTGATTGATTGATTTCTGGAATCAGCTGCTTCGGGATGGAGAGCGGAACCGTCCCGATAAGGAGTCGTGGCCGCCAAGCGCAAAAACTGCCCGTTTGGGAAAACTGCGAAAATTGCAAGGTTTTGGAAAACTGCAAAAATCGTAAAAGCTGCAAAAACTGCAGCCCCCTCCCCGAGGCTCGGTTCTCTGGAGGGCAGCCTCAGGTGCTTGTAGACTAAGCTTTGACGCAGAAAGGCCCCGAAATTTGGTTTTAACGTTTTTCCTTTCCGTCTCCCTAGGGCTAAGTTTAGAAAAGGTGTCTGCTCTGACCAAGAGACAGAACGCTGACCCCCAGTTCCTTCTGGCCCGGAATATCGCGTCCACCCATGACCTGCTGGAGGTCTGTCTGCAAAGGCAAGCCGTGCAAGACACCCAACACGTGTTCCAGCATGTCGTGCCACAGGAGGGCAAGCCGGTCACCAACCAGAAGAGCTCAGGTTGGGAAAATGTACTGTGGGGGCCGTTCCACCTCTCGAGATCTTTCGGTCCAGACCTTCGGTTAACGAGTTCCCTTCTAAGGTTCTGGCCCGGGGGTTCTTAAAGAACCTCGCTTTTAGGAGAAATTGGGTTGGAAGTACTCGTCGCTGGACCGATGCTATGAACAAAACCATTTCTTCCAAGACTGGACCCCTTTGGATCCCTAGATCGGGAGCCTCGTAAGGGACGGGGACCGGGCCTGCCCCAGTGCTTTAGTACAGTGCTTGGCTTTGTTAGCGCTTAACAGACACCGCAATTATTATTATCCAGATAGATGCACTGGGGGAAGAAAGAGAAGCAGCGTGGCTCAGTGGAAAGAGCCGGGGCTTGGGAGTCGCAGGTCATGGGTTCGAATCCCAGATCCGCCGCTTGTCTGCTGTGTGACTGTGGGCAAGTCGCTTAACTTCTCTGTGCCTCAGTTCCCTCATCTGTAAAATGGGGATTAACTGTGAGCCTCACGTGGGACAACCTGATGACCCTGTATCTCCCCCAGCGCTTAGAACCGTGCTCTGCACATAGTAAGCGCGTAACAAATACCAACATTATTATTACCTCGTCTGTAAAATGGGGATTAAGACTGTGAGCCTCACGTGGGACAACCTGATGACCCTGTATCTACCCCAGCGCTTCGAACAGTGCTCTGCACTTAGTAAGTGCTTAACAAATAACATTGTTATTATTATTACCTAGTTTTTCAATAGCAATCTCTTTAAATCGCCTGTGAAAGAATGCATTCCTGCAGAACTGACTCTAAGGTCAGAAGACCTGGACAGCGACCCATCATAAAGACTTGTAAATCAGGTTTGGTATCTTTTCCCACATCCTGTAGCACCTAGGCCATCCAGTGCCTTCAACCCAGTGGGTGCTTAGTAAATATTTGATGAGGATGCCATTCTTTTTGTATAGTTCCTCAGTCTCCTCTAACTTGGTTAAATTATTTGAATGAGAAGAATGAATATTACTGGCCAGTCCAAGTGATTTGAGTTTGTACCCCAACTTACCTTGGTATTATTGCCATCTTTGTAATTCCTTGGTTTGTCTCCTGTTACTTTTCTTTCCCTTTCTCATTAACTACTCTAGACCCGGAACCTTTACATCAGAAATGTTCAGAGTGGGGAAGAAAGGTGCAGTTGGGAAAAAATACTAAAACACACCTTGGGGTTTTCCGAGCTGCTTATCCTCTCCCTTGTTGCTGCTTGATTTCTGAATCCTCCTGAGGTTGTGTCATAGGTGCAGTGCTACGAAATACAGTTGTGTGTCAAATACAACCTGTGTGAATGTTAGTCCATGCTATTCAATGCACTCTTTGTTGTCGTTTCAGGGAGATGCTGGATTTTTTCCTGTCTGAATGTTATGCGTCTTCCTTTCATGAAGAAACTAAATATTGAAGAATTTGAGTTTAGTCAGTCATATTTGTTTTTCTGGGACAAGGTAAGGGAGGGTACTTTAGGAGTTTGTTTCAATATCATCTCTGGGTTTTCAGCAGGGCCCTTCTCTTCTCCTAAAACCTTGTTCTTCCCATTTTGTTCCACTCTAGTTTGTGTGTGATACACTGTCATTCTTTCAAAAGTGGCAATTGCAGAGGGTGGAATTACTTTCTCAAAGGAAATAGCGTGGCCTTGTGGGGCTGTGTAGTCTAATGGAAAGGATATGGGCCTGATGTCAGAGGACCTGGGTTTTAGTCCCAGCTCTGCCATTATCCTTCTGTGCCCTCAGGTAAGTAGGTTATCCAGCCTGGACCTCGGTTTCCTTCCCTGTAAAATGATATGAATGATACTTGGCTCTCCCCTGCTCCAGGGAATGAAGGCAGGACCTGGCCTGAGGTCATAAACCAGGCTAATGGTAGAGATGGGATTAGAACCCAGGTCCTATGACTCTCAGGCCTGTGCTTTTTCCACTAAGCTATGCTGCTCCTCACTCTCTCATCACAATTGGCAGCACCGTCACCCTCCCCATCTCTCAAACCTGTGATCTGGAAACCTTTCTTCCTACCTACATATTCAGTCCTTTTTTTAATGCTATTTTTTCAGCACTTAACTATGTGCCTGGTACTGTACTAAACATTGGGGAAGATACAAGATAATCAGTTTGGACACAGTCCATGTCCCATAAAAGGCTCATTGGTTTAATCCCCATTTTTCAGATGCGGTAACTGAGGCACAGAGAGATAAAGTGACTTACCCAAGGTCATGTGGCAGACAAATGGTGGACAGATCTGCTGCATAATCCCATCAGTTTTTTCTCCAGTTTTTCCAGAATCGGCCCCTTTGACTCTATCCATCTGGTCAAAATGCTGGTCTGGGCACTTGTCCTTTCCCAGCATAATTACTACATCAGCAATGGTCAGATTGACTTTCTTGTCTTCAGGCTCTCCCCTCTCCAGTGCATATTCGATTCTGCTGCCTGAATCATTTTTCTAAAATATTGTTCTGCCCATGTCTCCCCACTCCTGAAAAGCCTCCAAGGGTTGCCCACTGTTTGCTGCATCAAGCAGAACCTCCTGACTATTGGCTTGTACTTTTTCAAGCATTTAGTACAGTGCTCCGCACACGTAAACACTCAATAAATGCCGTTGATATGATGATCGACTCTCTCCCCAGCTAGTTATCCTCACTCTTTTCTCACCAAACCAGAGCTGGCATGCTTCATTCTTATCAAGCCAGTCTACTCACTGGACCTCATTTCTGTCTCTCCTTTAGTTGAATTACTGGTCATGTCCTCCCTCCTACCTGGATAGCCCTCTCCCTTCACATCCAACTGATCACACCTCTCTCCATCTTCAGAGACCTTATGAAATTACATCTCCTCCACGAGGACTTCCCCAATTTAATTCCTCATCTCCCCATCCCGTAACGTGGCGCAGTGGAAAGAGCACGGGCTTTGGAGTCAGGGCTCATGAGTTCGAATCCCAGCTCTGCCACTCGTCAGCTGTGTGACTGTGGGCAAGTCACTTAACTTCTCTGTGCCTCAGTTCCCTCATCTGTAAAATGGGGATTAAGACTGTGAGCCCCACGTGGGACAACTTGATTCCCCTGTGTCTACCCCAGCGCTTAGAACAGTGCTCTGCACATAGTAAGCGCTTAACAAATACCAAAATTATTATTATTATTATTATTAACCCCACAGCATCCACTTTAGCACTTCGACACCTCCCAAGCACTTGAGAGCTTACTCCCCATATATTTATATTCTGCTACTTTCTCTTAGCTGTAATTTATTTCAATGTCTTACTCTTCTGCTAAATTGTAAGCTCCTTGAGGGCGGGAAATCCATCCACTCATTCTATTGTGCTCTCCCAAGCACTTCCGGGGGCCGCCCCGTGGGCCTACTCACTTTTGAAGGTGGTGATGGGTACGTAGGTGACCAGCGTGTACAGCTTGTTGGGAGAATCTTCGTCTTCATTGCGCTTTCTGGACAGACGCACCCGCATGCGGTAGGGGACGTTCCTAAGCGGGAAGGGAGAAGCAGCGTGGCTCAGTGGAAAGAGCACGGGCTTTGGAGTCAGGGCTCATGAGTTCGAATCCCAGCTCTGCCACTTGTCGGCTGTGTGACTGTGGGCAAGTCACTTAACTTCTCCGTGCCTCAGTTCCCTCATCTGTAAAATGGGGATTAAGACTGTGAGCCCCACGTGGGACAACCTGATTCCCCTATGTCTACCCCAGCGCTTAGAACAGTGCTCGGCACATAGTAAGCGCTTAACAAATACCAACATTATTATTATTATTACTTAGTACAGTTCTCTGTACGCAATAGGAGCTCAATAAATACTACCGATTGATTGAACAGCCAGAAATGTAAAGGGGCTCTGCCCTGCCATTTAGGTAGGTGTCAAATTTTAGTCTCAGTCCGTAGAAGGATTCTTTTTGCAGTAAAATGAAAAGCACATTGACCCTCTACCCTATTACTTGCTTCCTTCGCCCCTCTTACCTTATTTAGATTTCTGAAGAAAACACTCAAGTTACCCCAGTATATTTGGATCATGCTCCTAGATCTTCTTGATTGAAGAAAAAGTTCCATTTGTGTTTCTTGCAATTAACATTTGGGATGAAAAGGAAAGAGACTCTTAAAAATTTCAGTTTTAGTGCGGGATAATGGTTTGGATGGAATGTTGCACCTTTTCTAAGGTAAAAGGAACAGGGACTGTAGTGTGCTGGGCAGCCACGTTAACTTTCTGGAACCACATGTTGGGCTGGGAGCTGCCTCCTACGTCAGTCGGTGGTGTTCCACCTATCAAACCAATGCTATTTGAGTTTTCTTAAATCCTCCTTGACTTGTTCTGTTCCAGGTTGAACGTTGTTGTTTTTTCTTGAATGCCTTCATTGAAACTGCCCAGAGACAGGAGCCTGAGGATGGAAGGCTGGTTCAGTTCCTGCTTTCCAACCCCTCAAATGATGGCGGTCAGTGGGATATGCTGGTTAATCTTATTGGTAAGAGAAATTTTTTTCCCAACGGTAATTCCCTAAAAATGGACTCAGACTCTTGCGTTCTAGGACTGGTTATTTAGTTTGTAGCCATTTCGTGATCAATCTTCCAGCAGGGAGTAGTGGGTAGCAATAGGAGCCTTTACCTCTTTTGTGGTTTTGTAACCTTGATTCAGATATTTTTTTTTTCCCGGCTCCTTTCTCTGCTCCCACCACTTCCAATCCATTATTAGGAGGGTTTTGGCAGCTAAGGAAATCCTCTGTTGGAGGCAGCATTACCAAATAGAAAGCATAGGTCTGGGAGTCAGAAGACACATGTCCAGTTTTGTCACCGGCCTGCTCTGTGATCTTGGGCAACTCACTTAACCTCTCTGGGCTTCAGTTTCCTCATCTGTAAAATGGAGACAGAAACCAGCTCTCCCTCCTTCTTAGATTGTGAGTCTTGAGTGGGATGGAGATGGTGCCCAGTGTGATTCTCGCCCAAACACATTGCGTGTCACCGAGAAATTACTTCACGAGTACTATTATTATCATTAGAATCATGAGTGGGGAGATCATTGTGGCTACTAACTTGCTTAGCTTGCCTCTTCAAGTTTATATTGGTAGTTCAGCAAGGGGGTAGATTTAAGCAAGATTTAAATCATAAAATTGGGGTAGGGAAGGGGCAAAAAAATGAAAGAAGGAGCACAAGGAAAAAGATCAGTAATTTAGATCACTTTTTGGGTTTCCAATCGAAAAGACTTCTGTGGTAGGATCCGCATAACTCACCTTTTGTACCTACCTCTGGGTTAGTGGATAGATTGAATAAACCATAAGAAACATAGTGGAAAGCTTCTATGTACAAGAAGGAAATCTGTGCTTCCACGATGGTTGTGTCCAGAGCGTATGTGAGGTCGGCAGTAAAAGTTTATCTGGGAACAAAATTACAGTAAAGTTGGATTTTCCTGGGCTTCTTCCGTCTTCCTTCCTGTCTCACCCCCAAATCTCACCCCCAAATCCTTCCCCTTGCTGCTGGTCTCTTCAGGCCCAGTCCCTGTGCAAAATTGAATATCCTTTGATTTTTCCTGTTTTCTTCTCCCTACTGAAACTCCTCAAACTGTCAGAAGTGTTTGATGATAACCTGGAGAGGTTTTTGCACATTACAGTAGTTAGCACATTCTCTGTCCAAATAGGAAAATTTCCCAAACTGCTTTTGTAGTTGGAAATTCAGAACCCTTCAGTAAATGGCCAGGGTGTTTGCTTGAGATTATCAAAATCCTTGACAGGGTCAATACCCCATACTTTCGCTCCTTACTCGTATGCTATTTTTTATTGATTTTTCCTCTTGTCTTTGAACTCCTCGCCCCAAAAAACTCTTTTTTTAATATCTCCACTTGAATTATAATGGAAAATGGCTTTCTGTTGTTTTGTCAACCAACTAGGTAGTAGTTTGCAACCTCTGATATCTGTAGGGCAATTCCCCCTCCCCCCGTTCTCCCATTAAATATTATAACTTCTTTTACTTGCACATTATGCAAATGTCAAATCTTATATGGGACATGGAATGCTGATGGTAAAACTTGTTGAATGGATTTGTTTAATGGCTTTGGGGCATTGGTCCTTTGAGGTTTTGTAGAGCAAATGGCTCCCCTTTTCAGAATGGCTTCCTTGTGCAGAAACCTAATTATTTTCCATTAAAATGGACTGAGGGAATATCAAAACCCTGTGCAGGCTTCTGAAAATATTTCTTGTTGGAGCCAACAAGTGGGGTTTTCTTTAAATCATCAATTTCTTTTCTCAGTAGTTTGCCATGGTTCCTTTTGTCCCTGGGCTTACAATCTAAAACAGATGTAAATTTGCATTTTAATACATTGTGCCCCAATTTATTTTACTTTCTAAACCAAAAATATGAGTCTAGATTTTTAAAGCACTTAAAAAAGGGGTTGGGGACAATTTGAAGATGATACTAGCTTCCATAACATACTGTGTTTTCTAAACTCTTTAATGCATTTCAGTCTCATCAGGGAGTGGAAAATCCTTTCTTTTCTCTTTTAGAAAAATACGGTGTTATCCCTAAGAAGTGCTTCCCTGAATCCCACACAACAGAGGCATCCAGAAGGATGAATGATATTCTGAATCACAAGGTAAAGCTTATTAACTGTATAAATGAGGTATGTGAATACATTTTTTAAGCCAACAGGAGAGCAAACTCTTGGGCTAGGGAAGGAAAAGTGGGAAGAGGGGCTGTTCTTTTCAAGCAGTTGTTTAGAGCTCTCATTTACAATCTTGGGGCCAACCTTATTAAGGAAACCCATGACCTCCCCACTGGACTCCCAGCCAGGCTTGAGCTCAGATATTCACAGCTACCTGACTTCAAAACCAAAACCCAAAATGCTAGTCGGGACCCAAATGCCCTGTACATCTAAAACATTTGTCAGTGGATTGACTGATGAGTAACTTCATCTCCTTATGATTTTGTAGAGGTTATTCAGCAGTCATGTTTATCCTATATAGAATGTATTCTGGCATACACTTATATATGCTTGAATATGAGATGGTAGACCAGTTTGTGGTACAAAATTGGAGTGGTAGTTTTTTGGGCTTGGGTTATCCAGTTTTTAAAAAAATATTCAATCTTATTTATTGAGCGCTTACTGTGTACAGAGCACTATATTTGTATTGTAGAAGGAAGGAAGTGCCTCCAATCAGTGGTATTTCTTGAGCGCTTATTGTGTGCAGGGCACTCTGCTAAGCACTTGGGAAAGTATAATACAACGCTATTTGCAAGGACATCAGCTATGTTTACCTACCTGCTGGAAATTTAATGTAGGGTGAAGCTGGACTTAGTAGTTTCAGTTATTCCAATGAGTCTTTCTCCCTGCTTTGTCCCTAGCCCACTTCCACAAGAATCAGCCTTTTCCAAGTGGGCTCTACCCTCCAGATAGTTTTGTTGGGTCTTGAAGGTTGCTTCTCTATTACTAAGTTGCCAAGGGCTACATTTTGGCTTGTCACCACTTGGGAGACACAATAAATTCCTTTTCTCGTTAAACGAGGAGTATGTTTTCCTAACTGTGGATGTAAGGGACTTCTGAATAAAACACCTATCATTCTGTGAGAAAAACCTTGGAGCCTCTCATTTCAAGGTATGACAGTAAGTCTACAAAATTGATTCCCTTATGTTTTTTTTTCAACCAAGAGTCGCTTAGGCATTCAAATCACGTTTTTGACCCTCTGGCAGTTGGAATAATGGCACCAAAAAATAAAATACGAGCCCATTCTTTCCCTGGGAATTGGCACAAAATTGGTCATATCTGTCCAGCAGAAAAGGAAAACTGATCAACAGGTAAAATTTTGACTAAATCAAATGCATTGGTCCGACTGGTACAGATCGATTCTCTGTATTGCCTCAAAGGGCTAGAGATGCTGTGGGGTTCAGCTGTAGATGCGTGTATTGTCACCGTTGATGCTAGCATCTGTTAGGCAATTTCCAATTTACCTTCTCTGGGTGCTGTGCCTATATTAACAGTTTCTCTTCTCCTTATGGAAAACATTTTTAGTAATGCTGTTTGTCGTCATTGCGTGAGCAATTATGGTGGTGAACAATGGGTATTCATGGGCTGGAGTTTAAGAGTGTTGATTGGGCAAGGATAAAAGAAGGTCAGTCCAAAATTCATTGACTTTTTATAAACCCCACCTTCTGGGTTAGTAACAAAGTAGGCTTCGGGCAGTCAGCAGTATTTATTGAGGGCATCTCTAGGTGATGAGCATAGTACCAGACCTAGCCCGTGGCCATTATTTCATCTCTTTTTATGTGGGAAAAGCGTCTCATGCTTTACAGTAGTAAATGAAGGTTTGGCTACTTTTTTTCTTTCAACAGATGAGAGAGTACTGTCTCCGACTAAGGAACTTGGTGAAAAGTGGAGCAACAAAAGGCGACCTCTCGGTAGCCCAGGACACCATGATGGAAGAGGTAATAACCATAATGAATACCTTGAATTTCTCAACTGCCTTTCTTCCAAAGAGTTCTAATAAAAGGGAGGGGCAGCGTTATTCACCCCATTTTGCCAGTGAAGAAACTGTGACAGAGACAAGTGGCATTTTAAGGCTCACAGCAACGAGATGGCATAGTTGAGATTAGAATTCAGGTCTCCAAAATCCCAATCGATTGTCAAGTGAACTAGATTGCTTGGATAATTATTTGGCCTCTCTGGGTGGGATCAGAAGGGAGGGAAGTGTTAAAGATAAGCACATTGATTTCGTAATTTTAAGAACTCAGCGCATGAGAACTAAAACAAGAGTTGGTTTTATTAACTCCAGTTAACTTTGGGTGGCTTTATGGATAATCTTCAAAAGTAACTGGATCAATAAATTGCCTATGAATTAGGATGCCCACTGCAGGGTTGGGAAATTAACGGGGGGACGGTGAACGACAAGGAGAGGAGTCTGAAGAAATTGTTGGAACTTTTTCTCCGCTCCTTCATCTTCAGAGGACTAGCAGGACATTACCTAATTTTGAACTAATGACGTCTGTGGCTAGTTTCTTCAGTGAGTCACCTAAACTGGTGAATTTATGAAACTATTTGTCTCTGAATTTGGTTCTTGTCTCTATTCAGTGTAGTAATAAACAGCTACTTTGCTTGGGGTGATGCTTGAGATGAGTCTCTGGTAATGAAGATTCTTGGTTTGGCTCAGTTAGTCATTAGGAACAATGATTTTCCTGCCCCTGCAGGCAAGTTTTGGTTGCGTAGTCAACCTACCACATTTCCAGATTAACCACATTTTGAATGGAGGAGAGAGAGAGAGAGAGAGAGAATGTGATTGTTTGTAATAATCATCCTGTACAAACCAATGGTTTGTCTGTTCCATAAGTAGGCTAATAGTAATAGTGGCATTATTGATCCCTTCCAATACTAAGTGCTCGGGAAAAGCAAGTCAGTTGTGGATTTTAGTAGTCAGTCACCGGTACGTACATATTAAGCATCTATCGTATACAGAATACTAGGTACCGAGGAGCATTACAAAAGACAAGACATAATTCCTCTCCTTGAGGAACTTAATATCTGAACATTCCCTGAAAAGTATTCATGAGTACTACACAGAACTGGTCATCACTCCACAAAGAGTTCAGCCAGACCTCCTGAAAGCCCTCCACCTCCAACATGTCTTCTCCGATTAATTTTTGGCACCCCAAATCATAAACACTCATCGGCCATCTCTAGCATTTTTGCCCTTTTTATCCCCACACTCAGCTCTGACAATATCTACGTTATTTTCAATGGTGCAAATAATTGATTTATTTTCACCACTCTTATTTTTAAACACTTTTTGTGTCTATCTCCCCCAGTACAGTGTAAGCTCCTTATTGGGTGGGGAGTTGCTTTGTTCTGTATTTCCCAGTTGTTTCCTACAATGCATTGCACCAAGTGGTTACTAAAATAAATGCTATTACTACTATAACTTAGAGGAGAGCATACGTTTCTTTCAGCCCTAATTACTGATCCCAAACTGATCTACTGTTGAACTTAGGGTGTGACTATGGAAAGTACACAGTTTAGCCAGTTCTGCCATGAGACGGGTTATTTTCCTGAAGAACCTTCCACTCTTGAAAATCCATGTTGTAGTTTCCATTACAGTTCTGACACCTCATATCAACCATATCTATTTAGTGCTTACTTTGTGCAGAGCACTATACTAAATGCTTGGGAGAGTACAGTACAAAAATATAATAGACACATTCTCTCCCCACAATGAACTTACAGTCTAGCGGAGGAGACAGACATTAATATAAATAAATGTATGCAAGCCCTTTATTCTAGCACCATATCACAACATTCAGACATATTTGCAGTGGGAGAACATTCGGTGATTCCACAGTAGTGCCCTGCACACACATTGTTGATGATGATGATTGAAAATAAGCATTTTGGCAGAGCAGCGTGTAATTCATACTTAATTGTGCAATGTAGAGTAATTCATTTTGGATCTTGATGATATTTAGGCAGAGAGTAGATGGGCAAGTCTTTTGTGGAATAAGGGGGGAGGTTAAATTTTGGGAACTCAGATTTTTTCCAGAAAATACTAAATGTAGCAAGCAAGGGCTACTACAGCAGTTCCCCACAAGAGAGCAGAGTGGGATAGCAAAATCACTCCTCCAGCTTCTCGCTAATTTTGTAGCCCAGGGGAAGAAATGTAAGTATACAGCATCTTAATCTCTAAAGGAAGAAAGGGTATTACCACAGGAAACCCCAAATCAATTTTTTTCCACAAGGCCTGTAAAAGACAGAGTTGACTCTGAAGAAGAGTGTAAATTGTCTCCAGGTAATCATTAAAATAACATTAGGGCAAATACCCCTCTTCTTCAATATCATCTGAAGATTTTGGGTAATGGACTATATTAATGGACCAATAGAAAATAAAGCAAAGCATCTTAGTTTACAGCATGGAATATGTGTTCCACCACAAGCTAGATAAAAGACTTACCAATCTTATTAATCCTCCCTGCCACAGAGCAAGTACATAGAACATTTTTCTGATGGTTAAGTAGAGTGAATTTTCCTGCATCTTGAAGCATTTCTTAAACAGTGTTTCTGGTTACTTCTTGATCATTTGGTCAAGGGCAAATCTAAAAATGTTTCTAGTATATCCTTTATACTTTAAACCCTTTACATTATCTCTAAACTTCTGGTTTATTATTTTATTCCATTTAAACAATTCCATTTATGGGCATCTGAAGACTTTCAGGCATTATAAAGAATCCCTCACATGCCTGAGTTAGCAGTGGAACTGTGCCCTTTCACCCTCAGGTGATCAAAGGTCTTGGGCATCAAATTTATACCACACCTGAGTATCCAAATGGTAAATTAAGCAGACTCAACAAGCAAATGCACTAGGTTTCTCAAGAAAATGATATGGCAGGTTTGCCAACTGGCAAAATACCTATGACAGTTAACAATAGTAAGCAGGTTATGGTTGTACTCTCGATACAGCAGTGTGGGCTAGTGGAAAGAGCACGGACCTTGGGAATCAGAGGAGCTGGGTTCCAGTCCCACCTCTGCCACTGTACCACAGTTAATACCATTTTTCTTTTCTGCCTGTTCTCTCTGTGTGATTTTTCCAGGGAGACTGAAAGAAGAGTACTTTGGGCGCTAAGAAGCAAACCTGACATTGGGAGAATTGTTGGGTGCGGGGGTGGTGATGAGGCCTTCCACCTGACAACTTCCTATTGCCACCCTGGGCCCTATAGAACAACCGATCTGACCTTCTTTTCCTCCTTGAACTTCCCATTCCTATACTGTGTTTTTTTTGCCTCTTTGACAACTTAGTTTGGATGGCATTTATTAAATATGCTCTTGGCATTTTGATGAGCAAATCCATTCCTGTTGCATCACCTTAATTGGAAGCTCTCTTATCACTTCTTTCATTATGAACCAGTTCTCTACCTCTCTCGTTCTGCCTGTTCTCGACTGGCTTGCCTTATTTCGTTGGCCTTGCAACTACAGAAGTGCTGTTTGGTGTGTTGGAGAGTATTTGGTCAAACTCTGTGCTGATAAGGATCAGAGTTGGAGTCGTCAACAAAACAGTGACTGTTGACAGTTCTTCATTTCCAGCACTGCCGGTACTGAACCAGTGGCCTGACATTTACTCATTATGAGGCAGTTGCCTCCATTTGGATGCTGGGGGTAAATGTCCTTTGTACAATTTCAACATATCAAGTGCTTTTGAGGTAAACTAGTCTGAAGGCTGGTAGAATGAATGAGGTTAGGAAGAGCAACAGCACTCCATTGAAACAAGTGTGTGTTGAGTCAGGGAAGGTAGAAATAGAATTTGTTAAATAACCTACTGTTGGCATGTCTTGGATTCAGTTTAGACCAGCTCAGCACCCCACATGGGCTTTGTGTTCACAGGAAGCATGGAAGGTAAGAACTGGAAAAATACGCCCAAATCCTGTGAAGACTGTCTTACTCAATTTTTGCAGTAATATGCCAGAATCACATCCTTGTGCCAAACCTCGCTGGATCATTTTTCTCCTGGCTTAGATAAAAAAAAAAGATGGAATTTGCTTTTCTCTTGATTTCTGTAGATAAGGAGTTAATGGAGAGTTAGCTTATATAGCATGTGCTGAGCCCACTACCTCTTAAACACTTACAATTTTTCAATAGTTTACTCTTTCCAATCAATCATTGATATTTACTGGGCATTTACTATGTTCAGAGCATGGTACTACATATAGTATTTGGTGTCTGCACTTAGTTTTTAACCCCATATAGCAAGACGTTGTTGAATTCAAAAAGTAGCCAATCCCTAGAAGCTTTAATGGTGAATAGATCCAAAAACCTTCTGTGCACTAATGGCAAGAAGAATTCATTAATTTAGAGCAAAAGCAGGTTAGCTGTACTTGCAGTTTGCTGCCTTTGATCCCTTTGCTAGTGTGGTGTGAAACCAAGATACAGCAATCCAGGTACAGACTAGGGAGAAGAGAAATAAGACCCAGGGATGTTGATTTGTATACTGATTATCTGAGTCCAGTAAACAGCATTGAGGTCGCTTCTCCCTCCTTCATTCCAAGGAGAAAAAAGTGAAATGCCAAAGAGAATCACAGCAGTGCCTACAGATTTAGTTTATTTCTGCTGTGACAGTTGAAACAGGTCCTCCTGGCCATTTCTGTAAATCATAGCAGAGGTCTCGTCAGATTGCCTAATGTTTCAGCATTCAGGGTGGGTCTGTCAAGTTTAGTTTTCTGTGACATGCCCTTTAATGGGAGAAAAATACACCACCTACACAATCTATTGCACAAACTGATTCACTTCATCCTAATTACTACCTCTACGTACAGTCTTCTGGTGCTTTCACTATAACTAGTAAGAATCTAGTTAGAAATTGGCTGTTTGGTTTTATTCTACGTGTATATTTTTCCCTTAAGAAGTTCCATGAATTGGACATTGTACACCTGATTCCATTATCAAGCCATTCTTTTTCCTCTTCTCGGCCTGATTATTTTTCAAGGGAAATTCCATTTTAGACACTAAAAAAATGTATTTTCTTAATCCTGATTGTGGGTACAAGGAGGTTAGTTACCCTTTGCTAAGACAGTGCAATGAGAAGATGGGAACCTCATAGTCTCGGATCTCATCCTGCTCGCACCACTGACTTTCTGTAAGTTCACTTCTCCAAACCTCAGTTTTTTCCCTATATATAGAATGAGAAGACTAATGCTAACATCCACCTGGGCTTTAGTTAGGATTAAGCAAAGGTGGTAAATAATCCTAAAGACACATTTCCTGGACCCCCACTGTGAACGTAGTATGGAACAAAACATCTTGGTCAACAATAAGATTGTTCATAATAATAGTAACAAAGTAGAGGAAGGTTCTAAAGTATAAAGGCTGGTTAAGAAACAAAACCGCCTAGGAGGATTCCAGAAAGAAGGCTTCCGCTCTTATTTCCCTTATTTCTAAGGGAGGACTTTGGGGCTCGAAGGGAGGAAAATAAAATAAGAAAAGTCATTATTTGTCATTGAAAACCATTCAAGCAGAGGAGCTATGAAATTCCTGTTAGGCGCCAGTGCTATTTCCTTGGCAGATGTAGCTTCGGCTGGGAAGCAAGCACAAGGCACTATATGTTTAACATTTTAGAGTTCCATTGTTTTGAGTGTTTATTTGAGAACTTGTAAGCTTACTGTAGGTCTTTCTTTAAAACTCCTGATGTCTAATTCACCAAAGAATTCCTGTGGTTCCAGAAATTGGGTGGGGAGAAGAGGAAGAAAATGGTAGGAATGGTCAGACTGTCTCCTGCTACACTTCACCTTTCCTTGTTTTCCCTCCCAGATTTTCCGGGTGGTGAGCCTGTGTCTGGGAAGCCCACCAGAGACTTTTACTTGGGAATTCAGAGATAAGGAAAAGAACTACCATAAGATTGGACCTGTGACACCGTTGGAGTTCTACCGGGATCATGTCAAGTCACTCTTCAACATGGAAGACAAGGTTGGGGACCTCAGCAATAACATCTTTCTGAAATATAAAGAGCAGTTTAGGAGACTCACCGGGCCATTCACATTAGCTAGATTGGAAACAGATTTCCTTTCCCAAAAAAGAAGGTTTTTTTGTTCACCTCTGGAAGTGAAGTCTTTTTCCTCTGATAGGGGATGGCTGAACTCTGACTCGCAAACCATTTGCAGCTCTTTGAAGCCAACCGGTTCATCCATCCTTAGAAAGCTTGCTCTATCTCCAGACCCTGACAGAAACCAAACACCCCCTTAGTCTCTGCTCTGTTGTGTTGTAGGGAAGGGAGAAGATGAGAGGCCTCAGTGCAAGTTTACAGTTCTGTGCATTCCCTTCTCCCACTCCCGATCATTTGTGTTTATGGCCCCTAAATTTCTGAAGATCCTGTGCAATCCCTAGAGGCCATAAAATTGGGCACCCCGTATTCTGTGGCTTCCTGACTCAACGCAAGTACCTCCAGCAGTTTCTGGGTCTTCCTTCCCTTCAAGGTTCAAAAATCTCCCTCTTGGCACTCTTCTCTCTCCTCTAATCTCAACTGCAGGCTTCTTTTTTCCTAGCAAGGGAAAGTCAACCTTCAGAGATAAAGATCTCCCCTGTTGGCAAGGCCTTCTGTCTCCTGGGTTTCTATTCTCCATTGTTTAGTCTTCCACATCCTTGGAAAAGTATCAGGTGTCCTCTCCCTGGTCGCATGCTCCTCTCTCAATTAGTCTTTAGACCAAGTCACAATTTTGTTCTTGGGAGGCTCCTATCCTCTTAGAGAACCAGACTACCCATTCCTGGAGGCTCTGTTTTTTTGAGGCGCTCCTTCCTAGAAAAAAAAAACTGCAATCCACCTTACTCTCTATTTCCCACTAATCTGCTATGGCTGCAGAGGAACAAAGAAGCTTCCCTGCTCCATTAGTCACCTGCTTACACTGAACTTCTACATCCAAATAATGCACCTTCTTCTATAATCCCAGCCTCAGTGAGGCCTAGCTGGGTGCTCAGCCTGCAGCCTTCCAGGGTCCTTGAGAGCATATCATTTAAGTGAGTCTCTGCCCTGCTATAGCCAGTGAATGTCTTTGGGCAGGTGTTTTGGGGTACCTGTTGCCACTGAAAAAATAGGTAAGTGCAGTCCCCAAATTAAGTAGACTAGCTTAACACTTCCCTATGTTAACTAGTAAAACAGGGTTTTGTGATGCCATCAAAGTATTTCCCTTCCATCTGAAGCAGTGCTCTTGAAAGGGGAAAACTTCCAAGCAGAAGCACTTGTTCTGTCGAGGGCATATATGCAAGATCTGGTTTTTTTGTACCACAAAGCCTTTTGTTAGTTTTTGTGTCCTAATCATTCCTTCCTTGACCTCCTTAGGTTTGTCTAGTGAACGATCCTCGACCCCAGCACAAATACAACAAGCTTTACACAGTGGAATACCTGGGCAACATGGTTGGCGGGAGAAAAACTCTGTACAACAACCAACCCATTGACTTCTTGAAAAAAATGGTTGCAGCCTCCATTAAAGATGGAGAGGTTTGTGTTGGCTTTGTGTGTTTCCTGTTGTGGCCAGTATCTTCTTCTGGGATACTGGGAAGGTTCTGGGAGAGAGCACACGTTGACGTATTTTTCCCCTCTTTCCTCTATAGGCCGTGTGGTTTGGCTGTGATGTTGGAAAGCACTTCAATGGCAAGCTGGGCATCAGCGACTTGAATGTGTGAGTTACAGAAAATTAAATGGAAAGTCATTCGTGGGTTGTTGCTGCTGGAATGCATCCTTGGTATGAAATGACTGCTGCAGTTCATCCAAAGATCTAGTTTGGGCTGAGGGCAAATCACTTTTCCTCTCACCCTCTCAAATCTAGAGAGTCCCAGCAGAGGCATCTCCTGCTAAAAGTTCTGTCCTTGAATACCAAGTGTCGGTATTTGAGCTCAAGTCTTGAGGTGACAGGACAACTACTGAAGTTTTCACTGTCAGTTCCCTCTCAGTTTTCAAAGGACCATAAATACGACAGTAGCAAGAACTAAATGAGCAAACCTAACAGGCAGCTCAGCTCTCCAAATAAAGATATCAGTCACCTGAGGAAGGATTTATCTCTCTTTTCTAGGCCCACTTTTTTCCCTTTCCTTAAGGTCTTCTTGCTGTTTACCCATATCAGCTCTCCTGCTCTGGCATTTTAGGGAATAGCTTCCATTTCTGGATATTTCAGCAGGGACTTGAATATGGCAAAGAATGGTTCCCCGACAAGAAACGAGCATTCTGTGTTTAGCCTGACCATGGAATGAAAGCAAACCATCTTTGGCCTTGTGCTTTGTTTCAAGCAGTACGTTTTCCTCTGCATCCTCAGAGCAAGTGGCTGGTCCTTCGAGAGCATGGCTCCCCATGTTTTTCTTACTTTCATCCTTTCTCATTTTTTTTTAACCCAACATATTTGCAGTTATGACCACGAGCTGGTGTTTGGCGTCTCGGTGAAGAACTTGAGCAAAGCTGAGAGATTGACTTTTGGCGAGTCGCTGATGACCCACGCCATGGCCTTCACTGCAGTCACAGAGAAGGTATGACTTGTAGTAAGCCCTTGGTGGTATTTGCCCAGATTGACTTGAATTCTCCCACAGACAGCTTATCTTCCGGAGCACTATTCACAGTGTATATGCTGTCCCACTAAAGGTCAGCTGAAGGGCAAGGCTTTACATCTGTGCATGGTGCTTGCCCAGGGTCTTCTTTCCAGCGTCACTTGAGGCTTGGCCGACTACTCAGAGAACTAAAAATAGGGAAATTTCCAATGAGGAGTAGGATCTGGGTTGGCAGATCCCTAGAAATTTCTAGTATGACGAGGTATCGGTTAAAATGCCTCTGTCTCCAGGGTGTTAAAATGTGCTATGATTGATGTCGGTTTTTCCCACAAGTGGCTCATTTTTCTGTAAACAACAATGTGGATAAATGATAAACCGTCCTTTATATCATTCCCTGTGAATGCGTAAAAATGGTAGTGCGTGATCATTACAGTTGCATAAGGTCAGTGGATGGACTTGCCATACTTAGGTGTAAAGCACTTTCAGTTCATCCAGAAATTCTGTCTGGTTGCTAGTCTAAGGACATGTGGTTTGAAATAAATTCTGACTCTCTTCCTCCCTCTCTTTTTCTTTCTCTCTAGCTCTCAAACACAAAAATAAGTCTTTTCATATGCTTTCCAGCTCCTGCCTGGCTCAAGTGAGCTGTAGAGATACCCACCCTTTGATCCCATTCCCTATTTGAGACAGTTTAGTTATAACTGTGAAAGGTCTTCCTTCAGCTTACACCAACACCACTCAGAAGCCAAATACAAGTGTGGCCTAGTGGAAAGAGTTTGGCCCTGGGAGTCGGAGGACCTGGGTTTTAATCCCAGATCCACCACTTGTCTGCTGTGTGACCTCGGGCAAATCACTTAACTTCTCTGTGCCTCAGTTACCTCCTCTGTAAAATGGAGTTTAAAGCGGTGAGCCCCACATAGGGCATAGACTTGTGTCTAACCTGATTAACTTGTATCTTACCCCAGCGCTTAGGGTAGTTCCTGACACATAATAAATACTAACAAATACCATAAAAATTTTAAAAGGTAGTACCATTTATTAAGTGCTTACTGCGTACAGAGTGTTGTACTAAACTCCAGGGAAGAGAACAAAGGTGGGAATTAGATACAGGCCTTGTCCCATAGAAGCTCCTATAACCAACCATTTTGAATCCAGATCCTTTCTCCTCACAAGGAAACAGATATCATCTCTGACAAGGCTGATTATGGAGAGGCGGTAGCCAAGTTACTTCTGTACATAAAAATAGTTCAGCAAATAGTATTGTTAGATGGCCAATTTTATAATGAGGTAAATGTTAGCTAGTACCAAGTACAGTGGACTTAATGGGCCTCAGACCACTTGAAGTTTTTTAACATTTTATTTTCATGTTCAGATTGCTTGACAAAGAATAGTTAAATGTGTTTTTGAAAGGCTAATCTAATCTAACTGCTTTGGTTCATGAAACATCATCTGTCATCGGGAGACTTAAATGGGGAAAAAAAACCTACTTTGGCATTATGCATAAGAACTACTACCTTGGGGTTTTCAATCCAAGTAAGAATAGCAGAATTGCCAGTTAAAGTAATCAGATTACCTCTCAGGATTATATCTTTAAGAAACAATATGCTAGTGTAACTTCTTAAGGTAATCTGTTACTTTGAGAACATAAAGAGTAGGAGCAGAAGAGTAGTCTGTTAATTTCCAAAATGAATTATATACATTGTGAAATTTTAAAAATAATCTCAGCATTAGCATTCTTCACAATGAACTTTTTTTGAAAAACATCAGACTTCTAGTGAGAGTATCACTGAACTTTAGTTAATTGCATAAAAGAATGTAAATGGATCTTGGCTTTGATCTGATTTCTTTACTCTTAAAATTTGGAACAGCAGCGGACATTTTTGCTGTTGCTTTTTATTTCCGTGTGTTATTTGTAATCAAGTGCAATGGTTGAAATCTAAGTAGTAATAGTAAGATGCTGAGCTATCATATACTGTTTCCCCCATCCCCAGTCCTCCAAACTGGAAAGAATTCAAGCCAGTGTGTTTATAGTATATGTTCATAAGACATAAACAAAATATGCACATCTGGAGTTACGCACACAGAAGACTGTAGAGTGTAATTGGTATTTTCAGGTCTGATAAAGGGGATCAGTTTTAAGGAAGACCTAATGCATGAGAGTAGAAACAAAAGATGGAAAATATACAAAAATCACTCAATTTAAACAGAATATACATATTAGGTCATTCATCCCTCTAGATTATAAGGTTGTTATGGAAGGGGAACGTTTCTGCTAATTTTGTTGTATTGTACTCACCCAAGTGCTTAATACAGTGTCCTGCACATAGTAAGCTCTCAATAAATACTACTGACTGATTGATTCAGACAGTATGTATCAAATGACTGTAGTCCCGAGAAGAGGTTCCTTTAAGGAGGGTTGTCTTTTGACACTGGCAGCAAAAGATCGGAAAGAATTTTTTTATCACTAAAATATTGGATAAATTGTGGTTTCCATGTGCATGTTTGGACATGTTTTTATAAAATTCAATGGATTTGCAACTACCAACTAAAGCTCCTTTAAATTAAAGTCAAATAAAAAATGTATTAGAGGTCTCTTTATCTGATTCGATTGCCAAAGTAGTTTTTTTATCATTTTCTCTCTGTATGAGAGTATATGTAACTATTTTTACTTTTCAGAAACAAAAGAGTACACTTAATCCCTGTTTTCCACTTTAAATTTTCCATTCTTCTGTTGGAGTGACCTACCAGTCATGTGGTTCTTTAAGTGACTCAGCTGAGTCTGTCCTCTTTTTTTACAGAAGACGCTGCAGAACCACAAAGCATTATGACTGTTGCTATTACAATTATTAATGATGGAGTCTTTCCCACCCCTTTCAAGTTTTCATTTCACAGCCCCTACAAATAGTAAGAATCAAAGCATGATTAAGAATAATAATGATCCCTTGAATTTGAATGACACCTTTCTTCTGAAAAGCTGAAAGTTCTTTTACCTTTATTATCACATTTATCCTTTCATGATGCTGGTAAGGAAGGGAGGAGTAGGTATTTTTACTTCTAATTTTCAGATGGAGAAACTGAGGCAGAGAGGCTAAGATTTTTCCAGCTTCAGGAAAGAGGAGGAGAGATTGCAAATCCAAGGAGGACCTGAGGAAGAAGGCACATTACATGCACTTCTTATTCTGACAGGGAGGGTTGGGAGTGGAATCCTCAGGGCAAATCATGTCTTGATTTCCTAGGAAAGCACGTGAAAGCTAAGATCTCAGTCCAGATTGGAATCCAGAATCAAGGCTTATAGAATGTCTGTGGCTGACAGCCGCTAACAGCAGTGGGAAACAAGCCTGGTAGCCCCAAAAGGCTGTGAAAGTTAAAGGTCTGAGGTCAGCAAGCTAAAGAAAAACCAAATCCAAATTGGAAAGCAAACCTGCCACAGGTCTGCAGTCAGGTGGAAGGTGATGGATGAGGCAGGTGGAAGGTAATGGATGAGGCAAACAGAAGGCAAGGCATTCCCTTTAGCATTCTGCTGAAATTTCTAGGCAGAAAAAATGGTCTAAATGTCACCAAGTGCCCAGGGGTGAAAATGATAGGCAAAAGCACTTTACCAAAAAAGGGGTTTCTTAGAGAGGCTCGCTGTCAATACAGAAGAGAAGACAAATGGTGAATGTTAGACTAACTGAACTTTTTGTGCCCTTATTGAAGGAAAGGAAAGGTTCAGTTTCATCACTGAAAATAAAGGGAAGTGGAGAAGATTGAAAAATCTCTCTGAGTCTTTATTTTAGTTTTTTGTGTTTTTTTTAAAGGAGGGCAGTTTTTGGCTTCATTGTCATGCTTTGGTTGGATTATTTTCAATATTTGTATAGCTCAAGCAATTAATAGAATGGTTGAAAGGGATCTCGCATCTCTCAGGTTGCAAGCAGAAAGAAGGGCAACCAAGATGATCTGCGAATGGAGAGGCTTCCTATTCTGCAAAATCTGGGGGGCTAGGGACTTCAGTCTGGAAGCTTATTTTAATGTAATTTATTTTAATGTCTGTCTCCACCTGTAGATTGGAAGCCCCTTGTGGGCAGGGAACCTGTCTACCAATTTTGTTATATTGTAATGTCCCAAGCACTTAGTACAGTGTGCTGCACACAGTAAGCCCTCATTAAATATGATTGAGTGATTGGAAATTTGCAGATTGAGAGGGGATATGACTGAAGTAAAAAAAAAACAAAAAAACCACCAATAGCCTGGTTCAGATGAGAATGAAATTGTTGTTCACCAAATGCCACACCAGAGTGAGGGAACACCCAATGAAGGTTGATGGTGGTAAAAAGCAATTTGGCCTACTGGAAACAGTACAGGCCTGGGAGTCAGAAGGTCATGGGTTCTAATTCTGGCTTCACCATTTGTCTGCTGTGTGACATTGGGCAAGGCACTTAACTTCTCTGGTCATCAGTTACTTCATCTGTAAAATGGTAATTAAAACCATGGGCCCCATGTGGGACATGAACTGTTTTCAGACTGATTATTTTATATCTACCCCTGCATATAGCACAGTATCTGGCGCATAGTAAGCACTTAAATACCATTTTTTTAAATAAAAAGGGTTCAACAGAAAAGGAATCACTTGTTCACACAGTGAGAGGATAAACATGGGATAATCCCAGGAATGTTTGAAAATGGAGAATATCAGTAGTTTCCAGAGGGGTTTGAATGAATGGTCCAAGGTGACCCATAAATGGGAAAGTTAAGTATTTAGATGGTACATTATTAAACATTAGGACTGATGTCAAGGAGGGCAGTCATCACATTTTCTCCAAGAATCCTGTTGCCATTAACTGAGATAGAATACCAGTCTCAATGGTAATGGCGTTTCTGCTGTTTTTCTGCTCCAAGTTCCTGGCTCTCATCAGAAAAAAATAATTCTGGACTCTGTACATTCCCTGACCTACATAAAGCCAAGTTAAGTGTAATGATTTTTGCATATAACAAGTGGATAACAAACACCACACAATGCAGTTAGTACCTAAGCATTACAGATAACATCTCTGAAGCACCTGAGCCGGAACCAACAGAAGCTAAAATGCACGTGGCGGTTCAGCAAGAAGAGGGCAGGATTTATTTTTGAGGGGTGACAAATCACCCACCGGGCCAAAGAAAGCTATTATTTGTGGTCCTGTTAACCTTGGTGTTGATTGTCTTGTAGGATGACCAAGATGGGGGATTTGTGAAATGGAGAGTGGAGAACTCCTGGGGTGAAGACCATGGCCATAAAGGTAGGAAATTCCCTTCAACCTTGTTCTCAGAAGTTAATATGGGGAGACCTGAAAGGAGCTCTCCAACCCTCGGGATCATCTGGGAGATCTGGTCAGTCCCAGGAGTGATTGGAGGATCTTTGTTAACTGGAGGGCAGATCTGGAATTTAAGCCACCCACCAGGTGGGTGATCATCCAGGCTCAACCCCCCATTGCCACTTCAGACTCTGGGTGGGCAGGTGGGGGTCCTTTCAAGCAAGGATGACCCAGGGCTAAGCCAGATTCTTAGGTCTATTTTAGACCAAAGGAGAGAAGAGATTGATGATGTGGGGAGAGCAGATCAGGGAGGGAGTTTGATGGAAGATGTTGAAGTTAAATGTGATGTGGAGAACAATAGGGAGCTTTGATTTTAAGGAAAGAAAGGATGGGGAGCAAGGGATGATTTACAAAGATATTTTCACAACAGCTTTTGGGGGACTTTGAGATAGATTAGACATTTGGACAAATTACACAAGGTTTGTAGGTATTTTACTAAGGGAAGAGTAAAATAGGAGTTTTAAGATGCATATAATTAGGAAGAATAGCTGTACGAACTTCCAGGATCCCAGCTATTCCCTTGTGGAGTTATCTCTCTGTTCTTTTGGATGAATGTGCTGGCCAGAGCTTTTCACTGGTCGAGATTGAGGATTCTGCAGCTTTTGCCAGAGCAGGGCCACCACTTTAGAGCTAACTTGGTTTTGCTCTGAAGCTTTTGGCATCCCAGCATCCCAAATTGTTTCATCCCTTCATGAAAATTATAATCAGTGGATCTTGGCTGCCCATCAGCCAGCTCCGCTGTGAAACTCAGTGGCCCAGTTTTGTGACTAAACAAATTCAAGTGCTCTTAATTCATTGCTCTTCATCATCTGATCTTTGCTGTGTCCTCTGCAGGCATTTTATCCATTTCTTCAGTTGTGGGATTACAGAGACTGACTATCGTGAAGTGCAAGGAGGGTTAGCAAAGAATCGAGTCCCCTGCAGAGCCCAATTTTTTTGTTATTGGTAATTTCCCATAGCTGGATTTGTGATTTCCTTTGAAGCAGGGTCCAAGAAGGGTAAGATCATTTTGCTGAGGAGGAGACAGAACCATTTAGGGGAAGTTTCTGAAGGACTAGGAGGTATTTTGAAAAGAGACACGATTTTGTCTGTCATAACTCAGCAGTGGCTTTTGGCAGCCAGACAACAAAGAGTGAACTGTAGGGGAAGAGAATGCCTTGGAGTTGGAAGGGTGAACTGATTTGAGGTATGTTTTCAGTTTTTAAAAATAGCTTTTTTTAAAGGTGTCTTTCTCCCCAGGGGACTTCTGATAATGAAAGATACTGGTGAGAATTTGTTTTCTTTTTAAGGAAGTTTTTCCGTTGCAATTTCTAATAACTTTCTAGTATTAGAAAAATGACATCTCTTTACTTTCTGAACTAGCAACCCTCCTCTTCTAATCCTGAGCCTACAAACTGGCTTGTTACCCTTCGGTTGAATCCCTGGAAGGGCAGAGGGCAGAAGTATGATAGAGGCCAGGCCGAGTCAACAGGTTTGTTATTTTGGATGCTCTTGCATCCAGTTTGAGAGTACATTCAGTTCTGCCATATCGCTTGTTTTCACTGTACGTTTTGGCCAGAACATTGTTGGGCAATTAAGAAACATTTGTTCAACAATGTGGACTTGTTTGGATACAGAGCACTGCAGTGTCAGAAGGAACCACTTGTACACATGTGTGAGCGGGCATGTGTCTATGCAAATGGCATTGGAACTGGTGAGTTCTACAGCATGAGAGTGCTCCTGTGGGGGGAATTTTTTAAGAATGTGAAATATAATAGATAACCAGGAGTATGTGATGGTAGCATATTTAGAAAGGAGAAGCTCAGGGTTCTGTGTTAAAATGGTCTCTCCTAAAGCCATTTCTTGGTTTTGTCTTCAAATGCAGTCGAGTTGTTTCTAACCAGTAGCAATTCCATGGACACAGCCTCTTCAGAATGTCCTATCTTCTGTCATAAAGTTGTTCTGGTATGTGTATCGATAGAGTTTCCTTGGTGTAGGTATGGAAGAGGTTTACCAGTGCCTATTCCACGCAGTAAAGACTGGGGTCTCTGCCGTTGTCTTTGATCAGTGTTTTCATCACTTGATCATCCACCTTTGACTCTTTCCCATGCCACTGCTGCCTAGCACAGGTGATTCGACTTTGATGCTTCAGCATAGACCTTTCCATTATAGGTAACCCTATATGGCATAGCCCTAAGCTTCATCAGTCTATGCAGACTGTCTTGCCACGATAAAGCGTCGATTCATAGGAGAGTGTTCTTTGGAAACACATTTGAATTTGGCCACCTCCTCTGTGGGTGGCCAGCCCTAAACCCAGCCATTTTGAATTGGCTTCACTTTTCCCTCTTCATTTCTTTCCACCCAACTCTTCCTTCTTCCCTTCTAAGTGAATTGTCAGGATTATTTTCCACCCAGCTCCTCTCACTTCCCTTCTCAGCAAACCATCAGACTCGCCCTTTTAAACTCTGTTTGAGGAGATCGAGGGGAAGAAAACCCAAGGTTCATTTCTGTAATTTTGCTCTGATCCCTTGACTGCAAAATATGTAGCTCTCTATCTGAAGTTAAATGAACTATTTTTTTTTTTGATGGGGGGGAGTTCTTTTCAAATAACTGAAATACCAAAGATTGTGCAAAGGAAAACACTTCCTCAGAGCCAAAAAGATAAGTGAGAAATAGCACTGAGGGCCTAAATTACCAGATCCAAAATAAACTCTTTCCTGCACTTAGTAATGACTTTTCTGATATGGAAGGAAGGAAGGAAAGATAGAAAATATGATCTAATGCAATTGGCACACTTCACTTGAATCTTCCGCTGCCTTTAGAGAGTGTGATTACTTTGGCGTGTTTACCCCAACTGTCCTCTGTCCTTAATCCTATTGTGTGGTGGCTGGCATATTCCAAACAATATTCTGCTGTAAGGACTTTTTCAGCAGATAACGTTGTTATCAGTTCGGTTCCTTGGTTCTTGTTTGGGTTTTTGTGGGGTTTTTTTGGTCTGGTGAGAGTGACTGCTTCTGAGAGGAGGCTTGCTGCAAGCACACGGAGGACAGGGGGATTTGGGGCATGTTGTGGCCCTCTCAGTCACTCCTCCAGTTCACACTGGGGGCCATCTCTGCCCGGGGACAACTGTGCACACCCGTATTGCCGGGTCATTTCACCGAGCAGATATGTTCATGCTAACCAACTGTCCCACTATTCTTGGTCAAGGAGCTGAGTCTCTGCCTGCCCAGAGCCTCTGCCTTGGTGTGTCAGTTAATCTTATTTATTGAGCGCTTACTGTATGCAGAGCACTGCTACAAAGCACTTGGAAGAGTACAATGTAACAGACACACTCCCTGCCCAGAATGAGCTTACAGTGTAGAGGGGGCAACAGACATTAATATAAATAATTAAATTATAGATGGGTACATAAGTGCTGTGGGGCTGCGAGCGGGAATGAATGATGGGAACAAGTCAGGGCAGCGCAGAAAGGAGAGGGAGAAGTGGAAAGGAGGGCTTAGGGAAGACCTCCTGTTGGTGAACTGCTTAGACTGTGAGCCCCATCTAGGATAGGACTGTGTCCCATCTGATTAACTTGTATCTACCTCAGCACTTAGAACAGTGCTTCACACATAATAAATGCGTAACTGATACCATAAAAAATATTTTAATACATGCGCCAACATCTGGGCTTGTTTTCTCCCCCATGCTGGCCAGTACTCAACATTGAGTTCTGGATTTTATTATTTATGAATTATATAAAAGACAGGTTTTGCAATTTGAATGAGTTCACCTCAGGGACAGTCACGTGGTTTTGTATTTTGAAATAATTAACAAAATCTTATTAGAAAGCCAAGTTTATGAGCAATGGAAGCACCCCTAGGGGAAATCATCCCTTTATTTCTCTTCATTCCGAGACTGCAGGATGTGGGTGAGAGGGGCAAGTTGGTCTGAAGCTACATAGGTATATTCCTCTTTAGACAGATGGTTAAGAAATTAGAGAAAGTTAAAGCTGAGGAATTTCCAAGAGTCATCAGTCATCTGGTCCATCCCTCTGCCTCCAAGCAGGGTTCACCTAATTCATCCCAGACCTCGATAACTATCCTGCTCTTAAAGGTCTTTAAGGAAAAGAGTCCACGTCCTTTCTCAGTGAGGCTTTCTGGTGCTTAACCTCCTGGCCTTTGGGAAGATTTTCCTTGTAGCTCACCTGAATGTTTTCCTGCCGCAATTTAAGCTCATTTCCTTTTATGTTGTTCTTCATGTATAACCCTCTTCTGTATGATAACCTTCTATATCTAGGACGTCAGTTATTGAGTCATTCCTTGGGCTCCTGTTCTTTATACTAAATAATCCCACTTCCTTTCCTGTTTCCTCAATCTTATTTTCTGACCCAAGATCACTTTCATAGTGCTACTCTGAATCCTTTCTACACTTTTTAACTGCCCAGGAGAATTTATCTGAACTCTGAAATGTATCACATGTGGATTTGATGTTTTTTTATTGAACTACAGATCTTTTCTATTTACTCCTGGAAAGAGCAGGTCACCCAGCCCCGGGCTTTAGTGGCTGGGCAAGCTATGAGGTAGGCGTAGGGTATGGATTTCCTTAATGTCCTCTGAGCTGGGCAGAGGCAGTTACCCTGGGAATAAGAGGAACCACTTCCAGATCCAGGCCTCAACCACCAGCTCAGTTCTCAGCCTGCCCCTGCTACGAGAGCCTTAATGGAGAACTGCACTGATGACTGCAGTAGCTGAGCTCTTTCTGGGGTGGGGGCAACACTGGAGCTGCACCTTGTTGGTTGTTCCAGCTCCCTAGGACTGCACGACCACCATAATGGCTGGTAATTTCTTGGAGTAATATCAGGTGGGCTTGCAGTGGTTTGCCCTGAGTAATCAATTAGCCCTTTGATTTTAGTTGGTGAAGCATACAAGAATAGAGGGAAGCGATGGGATTCTGTAGGGAAGTTTGGAGGCATGCCAGAGAAATTAAATCAGCATTGGAAGAGGAGGAGGAGGAAGAGTTTAGGTAGAATAGAATGTTTTGAAAATGGGCCTGTTCAACTGGAGATGTCTCATAGACATGGAAAGATGAAGAGAGTTTTAGCTTGAAGAAGTAGATATTAGCTAAAAACCTGAGCTAGCATGACCTCCTAGCTCAGAGATGGTGGAGAGGGATGGGGAGGAGCCAGCCAGGGAGTCCAGATCATAAAGCTCCTCTAGACTGAAAGTTCCTTATGGGCAGGGAACGTGCCTGTTGCATTGCATCTTCCCAAGCACTCAATACAGTGCTCTGGACACCATAAGTGCTCAATAAATACCACTGATTGATTGACTGATCTGTTAAAGAGCAGTTGGAGAAGAGAGAACTATGGAAGGTAGGTACCTCTGAAGCTAAGGTCAGGGAAGGTATTGAGAAAGTAGTTGACAAGACTGAATGCAACAGAGGAGGAGAAGGGATTTTGGGAAAAATGATGAGGTGGGGGGGTCATCAGAGACTTAAGTGGAGGCAGACTCAGAAACCTCTAGGGGGGAGCTGGGCACTCCAAGCAGTAAAAAGCAGCTGTACAAGATTGTTGTGCTTGGCACATTAAATAGGCTTTAGGTCATTAGGAAAGGGGTGAGAATAGGAAACAATGTGACCCTGTTGCTCTTGGGGCCTCAGAGGAGTGATAAAAAGCAGGCAGAAACAAAAGAAGAGCAATGATAGCTTCAGGATTAGAGGGAGGCTGAGTGGATGAAGCAGGAAAGCCCAACCCTCTGTGGTGGGTATTCCTTCCTGTTCTGTTCAGGCCTCAGCGATGTTGGAACTGTGGGGTTCGTACCTCATCATCTTTGCTGAGGACAGGGTTCTGGCCCTGGGAGGATGTGGGCTTTTATACCAACTCTGTTTTGGCCCAGGGAATTTGCATATTTACTGACCAAACTTTGAGGTGGTTTGAGGTTTGACTCATCCAGCCATCTTTTCCAGTCCTTGTTAATGAAGTCAGCCCCTTGACTGGTCCAAGTGTCCAAGATGGGGTGGAAAGAGAGATTCCATTTGGTGGAGTTGAAGGGCCCAGTCAAACTCTCCCTTTCATCAGCAAGAGCTTTTGTGAAGGTAAATGGTGTACACTGTTGTTCACAGCGCAGAACCGGATCTGGCTGTTTATGTTGGAAGGAAAAAAAGCCTCTTTCAGATCTCCATCCAATAGCCATTCAAATAATTGTGTCATGTTTTTCCCCCCTTTCTGGCTTTCTTCATCATCTTCCCCTCCCTGCTGTCACCCTTCTCAGCATGTGTGTGTGCGCACACACACACAAGGAGTGATGCCATGGTCCAATTTAACTGGCATCTCTCCAACTTGAAAAATCTCTAAGTTATAAAATACCTTGTTTAACAAGTTGTACCATTGAGAACTTGGTGTGTAGCAGATGATGTGTGAATCAGACTTAAAAGTTGAACACTTGAGCCGCATTAGAGACCGATCCATAGCTATCGATGGCCTAAATCCTAGCCACCCGCTGAGTCCCCCTGGAGGAAACCATGGCCCAAATCATCCAAGGCTCCAGGCGGGAGATAAGGTCTCCATCTGCTGTAACCAAAGCTGACTTTCCTCTTGTTTCATAACCAGCTAGTTGCACGGTCCTAACATCCCCTTTGGAAGGCTCACTGGGGGCAGGCATTTTCTCAGAGAGGGCTATTTCCCCCCGCCAGAGTGAACAGGAGGGTCTTGAGAGAGCCCCTGCCAGCAACTGTTCTCAAACCAAGGCAGCCGGCTCACCCCTGCACTGTGCTGAGGAGTCACTTAGTTGAGCAGCAGCCCTTTGGTTCAGAAACCCGATTCTAATCAAGCTCCAAGGCACAGAATGTCAACAGTTTCTGCAGCAGCAAGCTCATTATCCACCCAGTGTGCAATTACTTGGCAGTGGTCTGGAGTGAGAGGTTTTTGTGAGCCCCCAAGAACTCATATCCTGAGAAGGAAGACTAATCAAGGCAGCGCCCCTCTGCCGAACCTCCAAAGAGGAGGATCACGAGTGATAGTGGTTTTAATTTATGAGAACTTGAATCTGATCTCTTGCTTTAGAAACAAGATGGGATAGATAGATGCACTTATTGTCCATATTCTCAGGGCTTTTTCTGGAGACTCATTTGATGCCATGATGATAATATTATTATAAGAACACAGGGAACTTATTACACAGATCCTTTGTGGTCAGCCGCCACCTGCCTGCCCGGCCTCCCTGCTTGGACCAGACTTTATTCAACCTGAATTTCAGAGAGCAGAAAGACGATTACCATTCGGGCGGGCGCATTGTATTATGACAGAAAACGATATTCCCGTGCGTTCAAGTTGAGCCTCACTACTTGATCTCTATTCAGGAGCTGCAACTTGCGATAATACACATAGGCAGGCCTCTGGGAGGTGATCTGCTGGGAGAAAGTCAGCATACAACTTAGCTCTGTTCTTCCCTTTGTCCTGTCTGTTACTGCAACCCAACCACCCCAGAGCAGGCCAAGGTCAGGCCTGGCTTCTTAGCAGGGACGCTGAGGGGAAAAGGGGCAGCCAGAAATCAGAAAATAGACAGTGACAGGAAGGAGCAGGCCGCTGCTGTCATTTTTCTTCAGTTTATAAGAAGCAGTGGAGCAGGAAGTTAGATGATCAGAGGAGAATGCCAAATCCCCTAGTTCAGCCTCGGTCCTGGAGAGGCCTTTCCTCCAAGCGTAAACAGGCCCTGACTGTCAGGATGAAGAGTCTTGATGTTCATCCAAAGGGAACAGCAGAATGGGCATGAGTGACTCCACCAGAGCATCCAGGTCAGGAGGCTTTCAGGCATTTTTGGCCAGGTTCCCCTACCTCAAGTCTCTTGTGTCCTGGGTTTCACCTTTTAGAGTGGCTTTGCAGAAGATGACATTTACCAGCCTGCAGTCCCATTCCCCAACTATTTTCTCACCAGCCTGAACACCCCTCCCCACCTCCCACCCACCCACCAAGGAAGACCCCAAAAGAGTAAATTATGAAACATGAACCTCTACCCTTCGCCCAGCCTAACTCCTCACTCCTCCTTTTATGGGGTTGCTTTTACAGGGTATGGATCGCTTCCTTCCCTCAGGAGTCAGCATTTCATAGCACAGCAGTGCTTCAACTTCAGAGGCTATCCATTTAAGTAAACCCTGTATTTTTGTGCCCTTTTCCCCTGTCCCCCTTCCCCCCTTGAGGCTCACAGTCACTCTTTGCTCTTCTTGTGGATCTCACATGATCTGGTGACCCATCCTCCAGCGTGGGCACCTCTGGCCCCACCAGAGCAGTGTCAGTCCAAGGTGTTTTCCTGAAATAGAAGCAATCCTCTAGGTTTGGCCCGAGGTGTCGGTTAAGTGCTCCAGTATGCGATGGGGCCAGTCACTGAGGACTATGAAGTTGGCTGAGCCACTGGTCCCCATGTGCTGTCCTGTTTGAACTCTCAGCCTGGGGCGAGATTCGCCATGGCTTCCCATTGATTTTTATTAATCTAGTTATGCCCTGGAGCCGAGCCAGAGTGCCCTGTGAAGTCAGGGGGTAAGGGAGGTGGAGCAACTCTCTCTTCTGTCTTACTTTCCTTACTCCTGCAGCAGCGGGGCTGGGGTGGGGTGGGGGGCAGGACCCGGGTCTGCAGTCCGGCCCCATGCGCAAGGGAATATTTAGCAGATCCTCTTTGGCGATGACGATTGTGGAGCAACTCCCAAGTGTCGGCACCCAGTCCTCCAGGGAACTTGCTGAAGCTGCCGGGCCCTGGAGAGAAGAGCAGGGTGGTAGTCACCCTGTGCAGTGGAGTGCTACCTGTGGGCGCTGGAAGAATGCTTTCTCTTTTCTACCTCCACAGCTAATAGAGAAAGACCTGCAGCAGCCGGGGCCTGCAGGAGGGCGGTCACAAGCTATGTGGTAGCTGGGGTCTCCAGGTCCTAGGGCCAAGGGGAGAAGCCAACATTCATGTGTGCATTGCTCCGTGGTCGGGGTTTCCTGACCTCACTCCCATCCTCCCAACTGACCATGCCTCTGTTCTCCTCCCCAGGTTACCTGTGCATGACTGACGACTGGTTCTCCGAGTACGTGTACGAAGTGGTGGTGGACAGGAAGCACGTGCCTGAGGAGGTGTTAGCCGTGCTGGAGCAGGAGCCAATCGTCCTGCCCGCCTGGGACCCCATGGGGGCTTTGGCAGAGTGACCACCCCATCTAATTCCTGCCTCCTCACAAACGACCTGAAGTAGATGCGATGGGGAGCTGTGAGGTGGAAGCCAGAGTTAAGGGAGTGACTGGGTGCTCCTCTAGACCTAGTCAGACTTGTGGCTTTCCAACCCTCGCCCCTTGGGTCCCCTGGGGAAATGTGCTTTATACTCTACTGCTGAATCAAAACGCTGTTACTCCATTCAGGCTTCTCTGTCAGAACATGGAAAGGAAAACATGGTCACCTGGTTTCCTCACCTCCCCCTGCTCCCCTTTTTCTCTTTCCCTTATCCCAGGTCCCACACCATCAGTGGCAACTGGATCTGATTTAAGCCCTTTTAGAACTACTTGAACTCCAGGGGGCTGGACTAAGCCACAAAGTCACCCTTTCTCAGCATCCCACACATTGCGATGGAAAATTCCACCCCAAACTCTCCTCCCCCAGGTCCATACCCAGAAAACAATCACATGCTGCCCATCCGCTTGGTTTATGCAAGGGGTGTTGCCCTTCCCTGATCTCCAGCCCCCAGTTCAGTTTGCCTCAATTTGGATTTTCCTGCCTTTCTCACCCCATCAAGGAATAGGAACCCACTGACAGTAAATTTAGCCCTATTCCATTTCTGTTCCTTTGGGTCAAAATGGGGCCCAGTGATGCAAACCCAAATCCCACTCAAGCTGGGCCTCGGAGGGGGCTGAGGCAAGGCAAGGTGACCAGAAATCTGATCACAAGCAGAGTTAAAGTATAGGGAAGCTTGAGCTAAATTGTTGTTTTTAACTTCTGCGTTGGGGGTGGGGTGGGTGGGGAGCATTCTTTCTGACAACTAGACGGTGCTATGAAGCTTTTGAATAAAACACTTTCCTAAATGAGAAGCCAATGGTGTGTGTGGTCTTGACAAGGGATTGATTCCACATTTAACTGCAACCTGAAGTAACCTACCACTTACCCGCACAGATGCCTCCCAGAGAGTGCACGAGGCTCAAGAGCCCAGCTGCTCCAGCATCTGAGCAGCAATACTCTGCTCTGTAGGTCACCCAAACCACATATGTACAGTCTTTAATCTCTGGCCTTGCAAGGGAACTGGTCCAGCCAGAAGTACCCATTAATGAAAGAGAAGCTTTATAGGGAGAACCATGCTTGCTAGAGAAAGTTAACGGGCACAACGAGTGGTGGGGTTGAGGGTGTGAGGATTCTTGTCAACTGGTAGTGTTTATTGAGCCCCTACTGTGTATACCATGCACTTGGAAATGAACAATAGAATTAGATGATCCCTGCCTTCAAGGAACTTGCAGTCTTTGGGGGGAGATGGAAATGAAAAAAGTTGCAAGGAGTGGTGAGGACCTAAGTGCTTGGGTGATGTGGAAGAACCGAAATGGCAGTAGCGGAGAATATAGGGTGAAGAGGTGAAAGATTAATCAGGGAAGGCCTCCTAGAAGAGGTGTGACTTGAAGAGGGTCACTGAAGACGGGGAGGGCAGTGGTCTGCCAGATCCAAACGAAGCCCAGTTTTAGTTCAGTAACTCAAAGGCAGGGCTTTGTGTCAATTTTGGAATTTCCTGAGAGCCTATTTTGTACAAAGCACCAAACTGAGCACCAGGGTAAATGAAAGATAAGGAGACACAGCTGAAGATGGAAAAACCCTTTCCCTATCTTCATTATCTGTTGAACAAGAATAAGTGGTCTGAATCAATCAATCAATGGTATTAAGCACTTACTGTGTGCACAGCACCATATTAAGCACTTGAAAATACAGCAAAAGGGAATCAGTGTAGTAGAAAAATGAATTCTAGGGTGTTAGAAGTTGCTGAGGGTAAAGATAAATGCCCCTTCTGTGTGAGGTTTGAAACAGTGACCTCTCCCAGGCCTGAGGATATGTCTGAGCAGCTCCTGTGAGGCCCCTAATGCTTCTGTACAATGCTGGGGTGAGAATCCAGACCAGAGCCAGCTTGCCCTCCTTGACCTCTGGAGGTGATGGAAGCCCATCTGTTTGCTCTGGCATGGTTCTGCATGGCAGTGGTAATTCCAATTTGCCCAGGTTTCTAGAAATCCATTCCTCTAGACACTTCTTATAGATCTGGATTGTTGTTCCTGGCACGGAGCAACTGGGTGCTGCCTGTGGGGGAAATTAATCTCCACTAAGAGCCTGAACTTGCCTGTTGATGGGGTTTGGCAAAATCCTCCCAGTCTGGTATTAACACATTTGGAATAATGAGCAGAATTCGGGATTTTTTATGGTATTTGTTAAGCTCTTACAATATGCCAGATAATTAGGTTAGACAAAGTCCTTGTCCCATATAGGCCTCACAGTCTTAATCCCTATTTTACAGTTGAGGTAACTGAGGAACAGGGAAGTGAAGTGACTTGCCCAAGGTCACACAGCAGATAGTGGTGGAGCCAGAAGTAGCACTCAAGTCCTCTGACATCCAGGCCTGTACTATTTCCACTAGGCCACACTGCTCTCTAACATTTTGGTGGTGGGGGGGAGCACTCTCAAAGCAAAATGGTTGGGATGCCCTTTGCTTTCTCCAAGCTCAAACAACTGCAGTTTAAATTGGTTTTATTCAAACCATCTGCAGCCACTTGGATATGGGATTGAGCATGTGGCAAAACAGTGTGTGTTGGGGGTGCGGCTCCTCTCAGATGCCTCTACTGCTCTTCACAGGGCACAGATTTTTTTCCTGCTTAAGGAACAAGCCAACCCCACTCCTAAAAACTGCATGACCTGAAAATCTGTGCCTTGGCCTGGGCCCACTCAAGCCCCTGGAGTATGGGGCCCGCACCCAGCCAATGGCTGAATGATTCAGTCCCGCCCAGCCTTCCCAGAAGTGAAGGATCCCTCAGCAGGGGTAAGGCCTTCCCTGCTGGGCTGAGCAAATCCTCTTCACATGCAGTTCACTGAGCACTGTGGTGGAGTTCACTGTGGTGCAGCCTAGGAGGCTCAAGATGAGGGAAGCATAGGCCATCTTGTCTGCGTTTGTCTGTGATCGTGCTTTCTCCCTTATGGCTGTTGGGTCAGGTCTGAGGCTGTGCAAGATCTATCCCCTGCCTCTCATGGTCTAATGCCAATAGTGCCCAAGCCTGGTAAAGAAAGCCACAAAGTTAATCAAGAAAGGGAGAGATTAGAACACTCAGGGGGACAAGAAAATTAGATAGGGCTGACATTGGCCTACAGATGGTTGATTTTTAGGCATTCGTGGACCATATTCCAAAGTATTTATTAAACATTTGGGCTTGGCCCTGAATGGCACATTCAACAGCAATGGTCTCTGACCTCTAACATCTCACCTCTAAGGACTCAAATACTAAGTACTTTCTGGGTCTGATTCTGCCTTCTAGTGATTCACAGCCTCAGGCCACTGCTGCTCAAGGCCCACAAACAGCCAAGGAAAGGATTGTTGAGGTAAGCACAATGATCTTGCAGTCTGGTCTGAAACATTTTTTTAATGGTATTTAAGCACTTATTATTTGCCAGATACTGTAATAGATACAAATTAACTAGGTTGGACACAGTCTGTGTCCCACATGGGGCTCAGAATATTAATCACCATTTTACAGATGAGGTAACTGAGGCACAGAGAAGTGAAGTGACTTGCCTGAGGTCGCACAGCACACAAGTGGTGGAGCCGAGATTAAAACCCAGGTCTTTCTCACTCCCAGGCCTGGGCTGTATCCCCTAGGCCATGCTGTTTCTCCAAGCATTGGTTGGGTTTAAGAAGAGCAAGTCCATGGGTGGTTTCAACGTGAATAATTTGAACAGTTATTTGTTCAGGGCATGCTAGGCATTGTATGGGTCTAAACAGTAAAAGCTACAGCTCGACCTACACTAATTGTCTCGAGATAAGATGGACACGCATCCTTCAATAGTTTAGATCCGCTCAAGGGTCTACTGAAAGTGGTTGGCTGGGAAATGTGGGCAGAGGAGTGGAGGATGAAGTTGCTCTGGGTAGGTGGGTTGATGGAAGGTGCTCTGAGAGAGAAGAAAAAAGGTCAGTGAGTTTCTCCATAGAAAGCAGAGTTAAGGGATGAGCGTGATTGGGTTTGCGACTGAGCCTCCCTTCTCCTCTTGGGTCTGTCTCTTGTCCAGAACAATGGAAAATTTCCCCTTAAGGCAGCTCTCTAAAACCTCTCCACCCCACCATACTACTCCCGGTGGGACTCCAGATTGCAGAGGGAATGGTGTAGCTCTCCAACGGGACGAGCTATCTGCTACAGCAGGGAGAGTGAGTAAGGCCGCTCTTGGGGTTAAATTTGGAGAACTTGAACGAACTTCCCCCACGGGGTACGGCACATGGCTCCGGCTTCATTTCATCAGTCATTCCCCAGTTGGCTCACGGCCTTTTTTTCAGTCTTTCCAACAGTCCCAGAGCCCCTGAAGGTGCAGCCTGCCACAGAGTGAAATCAGGCAAAGACAGTGCCAAAGACCTGATCTTTAAATGGTGCCAGGTGTGAGCTAGGGCAGTGCATAGAAGCCAATCTACGCAGGCTTCAAAGACAGGAAGGGTTTGCTGCTCTCCTTTCTCATTCATCCAGAAGGGCAGCAGCTCAACAGGGACTGGGCAGGATCAGGCACTTTAAGTTAGAGGTGACCACCAGTTCTTCCTGTCCTCGGCGATGGACATGATGATGGGTCACAGGTGGGTAAAGCCCTCCACTCCCCCTCAATCCTGCATTGACCCCTTCATGCTGTTTCTGTTCATGGGTCTGGATGGGTGTGGGGAGGTGGGAGAGGAATTTGCTTCCAGATTCTGGTTAGAGATTGGTCTTTGGGGCTCAAGTCCTGAACCCTGTCCCCTTCTCCCTTACATGGAAGCAGATCTTGCATCTGAGGGATAGTAAAACAGGGGCCCCTGGGGTCAGGATAAAAGCACGGGAGTAAGTTGGGGGTTATATCTCTGATGAGACCCCTGGGTAGGAAGCAGTCTGAGTGGGTGAGGAAAGGAAACTTTCAGGCAAGCATCTAAGGCAGTGTGAATCTGGGCAAAGCCTGCTCTATGTCCTCAGGAGCTCTGGTTTCTGGTGCCAGTCCTGGCAATGACTCACTGTATGACTGAGGACCTGTGGGCTTTTCATTCTCCCTCTAACTGGCCTTACTAACTTCACAGGGACAAGGTGAGAACAATCAGTGAGCACTATGTGCAGAGCACTGTACTAAGCACTTGGGAGAATACAATTCAACAGACTTGGTAAACATATTCCCTGCCCACCAGGAGCTTACAGTCTAGAGAGTAACAGTTGAGGGAGCCTTTTGGAAATGCAAAATGTTGATATAATCCTCATTCCGGGAAAAAGGGTAAACCTGCAAGGAGAGGCCAACATACCTCAGGTCTGTCCTGAAAATCCAGAGTGAAGGGATTAACAGTGAGGGGCCGAGAGGAAGCTTTTGCCTTGGAGAAGCCTCATTTCAAGGCTGGCCCCTCAAACTCTCTGGGAAAGCAGAGAGGAGAAAGGAAGTAGACAGATGGGGCTGGAGTATTCCAAGTCGCTTGGCTGGGCTTTGGCCTGGCTGTGCGTGTGTGTGTGGTTGGGAGAGGTGGTGGTGAGGTTCTCCCTGGAAATGTTTTCCAGGGGGAGTGAGAGGACTAAGCTTGACTTTTCCATCTCAAACAGATGTAGAGGAAGGGAAAGGCTCAGAGAACTGTGGCTTTGCCATCTCCCAGTCCTTCATAGCCACGGGTCCAGATTAAGAGCAGAGAAGCAGCATGGCCAAGTGGAAAGGGCAAGGTCCCCTCTTCCAGGCTCTTCTCCCTATACCCCCCTCAAACTCCTGTTTGGAGATTCCCAGAAAAGACCTTCCTCTCCCAACCTCCCAGCTTTCTCTCCCCCATCTGGGAAACTCACACTGGTTAGTTGAGCAAAGGGGAGAACCACCTCCAGTGAACTTTCTCTCCTGAGCCCAAATGGATGCATCAAACAGCTAGGAAAGAGCAACAGGGATCCATTGGTCAACAGGTTGCCTCAGATTCCATAAGCAGATCCGATGCTGATGTCTTGAAGAGAATTGGCTTGACGGAGTTGTTCAACAGCCCTGGAAGCACTAGGACCTAGGAGTTGGAAAGAAGAGCAAGGAAAGCACTCAGGAAGATAGCTAGGCATTACCTAATGGGAAAGTTGCAACAGCTGCAGGGATCAGCCCCCACCAGCCATTTTGTTTTCCAGTAGCTCATATGCCTTATTTCTTCCCAATTCCCATCAGTCCTTCTTCCTTCCCTCCTTCCCCTAGCAGCAGCTTTGGGCACTCATTCAAGGACTGAAGGACTGATCCACTGCAAGGTACCTCTAGGGAAAGGGCTGGGAAGGGCCCAGGCCCCCATCCCCCTTCCACCCTGAATGGGTTTCGACAAAGGCCATTGACCCTCTATTTTGGGGATCCTAAAATAAATCGAGATGACCATACCCTGGGGAGTCATCCCGCCGGGAAGCAGGAGAATGGAGCAGGTAATCCTGGCTCAGTCACTCATCTGCTGTGTGACTTTGGGCAAGTCACTTAACTTCTCTGGGCCTCAGTTTCCTCATTGGTAAAATGGGGATTGTGAGTTCCACCTGGGACAAGGACTGGGTCCAACCTGATTATTTTACTTCTCTCCCAGGGCTAAGTACAGTGCCTGACACATAGTAAACATTTAACAAATATCACTACTATTGCTATTATTAGCATTACCCCCAGAAGGTGATTGATAATAGTATGTTAAGCGCTTGCTATGTACCAAACACCCTTCTAACTGCTGGGGTAGATACAAGGTAATCAGGTTGTCCCACGTGGGGCTCACAGTCTTCAGGGTGGTTCAATGGAAAGATCCCGGGCTTGAGAGTAAGAGGTCATGGGTTCTAATGCCGGCTCCACCGCTTGGCAGCTGTGCGACTTTAGCAAATCACTTAACTTCTTTGTGCCTCCGTTACCTCATCTGTAAAATTGGGATTAAGATTGTGAGCCCCAAGTGGGACAACCTGATCACCTTGTATCGCCCCCCGCTCCCCGCAATGCTTAAAACAGTGCTTTGCACGTAGTAAGTGCTTAAATACCATGAAGTCACTTCATCTCTAGGAGGCCTGTTACCTCATCTGTAAAATGGGGTTTGAAGACTGTAAGGGCCACGTGGGACAATCTGCTCACCTTGTATTCCCCCCAGCCCTTAGAACAGTGCTCTGCACATAGTAATCACTTAACAAATGCCAATATTATTATTATTATTAAATCCGGAGAAATCGGTCATTCTCTCTCGGGGTTACAGCCTTGGGCCTGCCGTCCCCTGGCCGGCCGCACGGTGGCACCAGAGCCCCGTCCCTGGCGGCGCATGGAGCGGGCGGAGGCGAAGGCGCGAGGAGGTGCCCGACCGGCAGGGGGCGTTCCGGCCCCGGGGGTCCGGCCCACCGGCTGCGGCCTGGTCCTTTTGCTCAAGCCCGCTGGGAGTTTGGACTTGGGTTTGGGGGCCTCCCTTGAGGAAGCTTAGTCCAGTGCTCAGCACATTGTAAACCCTCATTCATTCATTCAGCAGTATTTATTGAGCGCTTACTATGTGCAGAGCACTGGACTAAGCGCTTGGATGGACAATTCGGCAATAGAAAGAGACCGTCCCTGTCCAAGGACGGGCGCACAGTCAAATCGGGGGAGACAGATGGACAACTTAATCACGATAAATAGAATCGAGGGGTTGGACACCTCATTAACAAAATAAATAGGGTCATAAAATATATACAAATGAGCAGAGTGCGGAGGGGAAGGGAGAAGGGGAGGAGCAGAGGGGAAAGGGGGCTTAGGTGAGGGGAGGTGAAGGGGGAGCAGAGGGAAAAGGGGAAGCTCAGTCTGGGAAGACCTCTTGGAGGAGGTGAGCTCTCAGTAGGGCAATAAATACTATTGAATGCACGAATGAAAGCCCAGGTGAGGCTGGAACAACACGGGCCCCGCGCGCCTGGCGAAGCCTTTCCTAGACTTTCGGGCCTCTCGCTCAGCGGGATCAGGGTAGCCCCGAGCTACCACTAGTGGCCCATTCTGAGCCACGGGCAAGCTGACCCCTGGGGGTCATCCCTCACTTCCCTCCCCTATAAAATGAGTATGAAGACTGTGAGCCCCATGTAGGACAACCTGATGACCTTGTATCCACCCCAGCGGTCAGAACAGTGCTTGGCACATGGAGTAGGAGAGCGAACCTCGAGGTTGTTGCCGAATTGTACATTCCAAGTGCTTAGTACAGTGCTCTGCACAGAGTAAGCGCTCAATAAATACTATTGAATGATTGAGGTTGGCAGCTGAGCTGGGGTGGGGGCAGAGGGGTCCTTCCTTCTCTCAAAGGACCCTTCCTGGTCCAGAGCCCCCTGCTCTGGTTGTCGGCCTGGCTTCCAGGAGGAGAGGGATTAGCATTCAGGTCAGAAGCTCTTGCTGGAGCCAGTGAACTCCCCTCCCTTGGCTGTCCTGCTCCTCCTCCTCCCATTCCTCCTCCTCCTCCTCCCAACCTTGCCCAGCCAACTAATCAAGCCGGGCAAATGCAGCCACCATCCTCTAGGAGGAACCCGGGCTGCACCCGGCATCCAACCTAAAGTTTATTTGGCTAAAAGTGACGCAAAAATTCTTCAAGAGCTCTTTGGCAGCGGATTATCTGCAAATCAGACCATGTGAGAGGGTTGGAGTACAAAAACCTCCCCGGCACGCTGGACGGGCTTCAGGCTCAGTGGCAGAGCCTCCGGAGTGAATTTAGGGTTAGGGTTACGGAGACTTGGATAATTCCTTGGGAAAAGGCCCTCAGACGCATCTGAAAGGCAGGTACTTTCTCGTTTGGGTTTTAGTCCCAGCTCTTGGAATTCTGTTTTTTGCCCGTGAACTGGTGAGGGGCTCGACCACGGCTGTCCTTTCTCTCCAAGACCCTCTCCTCACTCTCCAATGGAGAGCCGTGTGGTCCTGGGCTTCTCCCTCCTCTGTCGCTTTCGGCTTATTCTGCTGTAACTTAAGTTCCTCGCTCTGTCAAGGACGGGCTGGAAATTGGGGTGAGGGGATTTGAGTTGTGCCAAGGTGGGGATGTGGGCTAGAGGGGGTCTTGGAAGAGGGTGGCACTGGGCTACAGAGAAAGCTTGCTATGTTTCCTCCCTGTCTTAATTGGCAACTTGAACTTAACTGACTCTTTTCTGGGTGTCAGTTGCCCTACTGCTGCCTGTTGCGGGCATTTCTGCAGAAAGGATTCACATTTGCTGTAAATGGCTGAACTGGTCCCAGTATTCCTCGACTGGTTTGTAACGGGGGAGTCGCCCGCGTTTCTAATTCAAAACTCACCTTCTCTCGAGCGGGTCTGCCAATCCGTCTCCCCTGATTTTATATTGGGTTCAGCAAACTCTCCAAAGTTAAAAAACATCATTCGGTTGATTTTTGTGGAAGCCTCGTTTGTGAGATGAAAACGGGTGTTTTGGTTAGAGTCGATCAGTGAATGGGGAGACGGATTGAATGAAGAGTTGCAGTTTTATATGAATGTTTCCGTGGAGTAACATTGGTCAGAGAAGCCTAAGAGTTTGTGCCTCCGGATCAAAAACTGGATAGGTTTGGCTTGTGACTGAATTGAGGTTCATCTGTATTTTATTGGCATCATCACATAAGAGCCTGTCTAACATTGAGAATGGTGTCAAATCTGAAAAAGTAAAGGGGTTCGGGACAGTGCAGGGAAGGCATCTGAATTGTTTGGAGGTTTGGGCAGGGAGAAGTGGAAATGTAGAATTTTGACTCTGTGTTTCTCTAGATGATTAAGTGCAGGGTCCCTGATGTCAGAAGCTTCGAGCCTTTCCTCTCAATGTTAATGTTGGTATTTATTAAGCGCTTACTATGTGCAGAGCACTGTTCTAAGCGCTGGGGTAGACACAGGGGAATCGGGCTGTCCCACGTGGGGCTCACAATCTTAATCCCCATTTTACAGACGAGGTAACTGAGGCACAGAGAAGTGAAGTGACTTGCCCACAGTCACACAGCTGACAAATGGCAGAGCTGGGATTCGAACTCATGACCTCTGACTCCAAAGCCCGTGCTCTTTCCACTGAGCCACGCTGCTTCTCTCAGCATCTCTCTTGTGCCGAGGGATCACCTTGGGCCTTAAAGTCGGACCATAAAGTCCCGAGGGCTGTGGTATCAATGGAGCCTTTGCAAGTAGCTTTTTGGAATGACTTTTCCCTCAGCACCAAAGGGAGAGTTGATTTTTAAAACCGACAGGGAATTTCAGGAGTCGAGAAACTCACTGGTCGGCTTGATGCTCTTTGGGAGAGGATATTGCAACAGAGATTCCATTGGAAACTGGGGGTAACGAATAACGGTGCCCCGGGGGATCTGGGGACTTGCTGTCTAGTTGGCCAGGTGACTTTCAGAATAGGGCATCCGACATAAAGGTAGCATGGCACCCAGTGGCTTTCTGAGGAATAAGGAAGGTTCTCTTCAGTAGCCTTGCACAAAAGGGTCCAGGGTTTATCAGCCCATCCAGGCAGAAGTCAGGCAACATTATGAAGCTGAGCATTCTACACTGAGCACTACTGATCTTGAGTGGCTGAAAAGTGTAAGTTCATATCCAAGTTTGGATGAAGGGTCAGCAGGACACAGCCAAGCCCTGTACCCTTTGACTTTCTCCAGTGATGTTTGAGTAGGGAAATGGGCGCAGTCTGGCTCTGTGAGGGAGTGTGTGTTCTGGGGGTTAATCCTGTGAGGATGAGCTTTACCGAATGGCGGTTCCTGGATTCACCTCTTCTTCTCCTGCCATACAAGGCAAACACTGAAACAGCCTCAAAGCTGGACAGTCCTGTCTGGGTTGAGTTTGTTCATCCCCATCAGGAATGGGTGTTTTAGAGATCTCTGAGCAGCTGAAGGGATTTTGCTCCAAGTCTCTTCCGAATGTATGTTACCTCTGGCACATGCAAGCTTATCCTCATGCTGTGACCACATTCTCCTCTTAAATCCAAAATTTCCCACTCTGCCAGTTAGCTTCTACAATCTGGATGCTAACCTTTGGTGTGTAAAAGTGGTCTGGGGACTGTTTGTTTTCCCCCACTAACTTTGTAAGCCTCCTGCTGGGGCTGAGGAAAAGGAGATTAGCAGGTGCAGATAGAATGGGATGTGGGCATTAAGAATATATTTATTTTTTTATTAAAAATGCCATACTGGTGTTAGCACATGTTCCATCCACTCCAGAATTCTGAGTCTGACAGCAGTCAGTGGCCAGTGCTGGGAGGAGTAGTGTGGGTCACCTTTCTTGATGTCCTTTTTCATCTAACACCTTGGCCATTTACTAAACATAATAATAATTATTGTAATTATGGTGCTTGTTAAGTGCTTTCTATGGTCTAGGCACTGTACTAAGCGTGGGTGTAGATACAATTTAATCAGGTTGGACATAGTACCTGATTCATATGGGGCTCCATTATATAGATGAAGTAACTGAGGCACAAAGAAATTAAGTGACTTGCCCAAGGTCACACAGACAGGTGATGGATCTGGGATTTGAACACAGGGCCTTTGACTCCCAGACAGGAGTTTTTTCCACCCGACCACGCTGCTTCTCTACATCCCTAACCCAGTATGAACCACTGGGGCATGAATTGATCTAAACCATTCCTGAATCTGTTGACAAGTTCCCAGTGCAACTTCCTGTGCTAAGGGATTCTGTGCTTATCACTTGTGTTGCTTGGATACGTCTCCCTTCACCTCTAGTGCAAACAGCACTGATCTTTCATCTCTTGCTCTGGACCTGCCTAGTTGAGAGGGTTTGGATGATCACCTGCCCCTTATGGTACCCGCAGGCCAGGTCAATTGTATTTAGTCCCCTTTTAAAAAAAAAACAACAGCAACTCAATCAATGGTATTTACTGAGCACTTACTGTGTGCAGAGCAGTGACCTATGAGCTTGGGAAAATATAACTGAGTTGGTAGATACAAGCCCTGCTCACAGTCTAGAGTCTAGAAGGGGAGACAAATATTAAAATAGATTAGGAATTGGGGAAATAGTGTATAAGAATATTTACATTAGTACGGTGAGGATAGGGTGACTATCCAATGGTATGTAATGAAGTTCAAAGTCGATGCAGATGGGAAGGAGGATGGGGAAATGAAGAGCTTAGCCTGGGAAGGTCTCTTGGAGATGTGATTTCAGGAGGGTTTTGAAGGTGGAGAGAGTGGTGGTCTGGCAGAGATGATGGGGAAGGGAATTCTAGATCCAAAAGAGGACATGGGTCAGGGGTGGGTAGCAGGTTAGATGAGATCAATGTTCAGAGAGTAGGTTGGTGGAGGTGTGGGTGGGTTGTAATAGGAGGTCAGTGAGGTTAGGTAGGAGGGAGAGAGCTGATTAAGTGCCTTAAAACTGATAGGAGTTCTGTTTAATGAGGAGATGAATGGGAAAGCACCGGATGTTTTTGAGGCATAGAAATGAACTGAACATTTTTTCAGAAAAATGATACAGACAACAGAATGAAGTATGGACTGGAGAGAGGAGAGACAGGAGGCAGGGAGGTCATTGAGTTAAGGTGGGAAATGGCAAGTGCCTGGATCAGGGTGGTAACATTTTGGATGAAGAGGAAAAGGTGGATTCTAGAGATGATATAAAGGTAGAACTAACAGGATTTGGTGACAGATTGAAAGGGTAAATTGAATGAGAGATTAGCCATAGATAATGCCAAGGTTATGGGCTTGTGAGACAAGGAGGATGGTGGAGCTGTTTACAGTGATGGGAAAGTTGGGGAGGGCAGGTTTTAGATGAGAATTCTGTTTTGAGGAGTCCCCTTCTAGACTGTAAACTCATTATGGGCAGAGAACTATTATATTATACTCTCCCAAGGGCTTAGAATAATGCCTTGTTCACAATAAGCACTAAATAAATAAGAGTGATTGAGGTGCGAGTGGGACATCCAAGTAGAGATGCACTGAAGGCAGGAGGAAAACAGGAGACCGCAGAGAAGGAGGGAGGTCAGGGCTGGAGACGTAGACTTGAGAATTATCCTTGTAGAGATGCTAATTAAAGCAGTGGGAGCAAATGAGTTGATATAGATGGAGAATAGAAGGGGGACCCAGAACTGAACCTTGAGGCACCCCCACAGTCAGAGCGGGCAAAGGAGGAGCCTGCAAATGAGAGAGAGGAGCAGCTGGAGAGATAGGAGAGCAAACCAGGAGAGGACAGTATCGGTGAAGCCAAGGTTAGAAAGTGTTTCCAGGAGCAGGGATTGGTCCACAGTGTAGAAGGCAGCAGAAAGGTCAAAGAGGATTAAGATGAAATAGAGACCGTTGGCTTTGGCAAGAAGGTCATTCGTGACCTTTAAGATTGCTGTTTCCATGGAGTGGAGAGGGTGGAAACCAGATTGCATGGGGTTGAGTAGAAGAAGTGGAGGCAGCAGGTTTGGAGAGGGATGAAAATTTTGGGAATAAGTTACCAGCCCATACATTTCTTACTAGCCCATCCTCCTTTCAGGAAGGACCCAAGTAAAACATAAAATCCAAATACTATGCATGCATTAAGCAAAAAAAAAAAAAAAGATTTGTCCCAGATGACTGGATGAGTTGGTCATTGCAAGGCCGGTGTAGGTCATTGCAAGGCTGGCTGGACCCACGGGCGCCCCCGACCCCCTGAGCGCCTGGCATGACTTGTAGGATGACTAGGTCGGAAGCCCATACTGATTTAGGTGCCCTGTTACCTGGGGGGGGGGGGGCTTGGTTTCCACCTTAATCAGAAAGGGGATAGGGAGACGGATGACTTGAGGGCTCCCTGGACTGAACCAGAGGAGCCAGGGGTGGTGGAGGAGAATCCAGGTCCCCTGTCAATGAGATGCACCCAGTGGGTGTCCACTGATGTCAATGCAAAGGGAGAACAAACCCCTTCTCTAGCGAGAACTCAGAGGCAGGGGGCAATGCTGGACCAAACCAACACTATCGAGGAGTCTTAGCACCATTCCGAGAACCAGACTTTGACCAGCTCAGGGCTTTTTTTTTTTAATTTTAAAAAAAGGAAAGCCCACGTGCTTGGTTCTGGGCATCACTGCTTTGACTTGTTTTCCCAGCCTTCTGCCGGCCAGGGTGACACCCCTTGGGAGGAGGAGGAGGAGCAGCCTGGCAGGAGTCAATTTGGCCACTAAATTGTGGAGCTCCTGTGCGTGAGCTGCAAATGCCCCACAGCCTGATCAGAGCCAGGCTGGTGCCCGCAAGGCTGGGGGGACTCTAGTCAGAGCCAGACTGGGGCCCACCACCACCACCGAGCTGGGGGAGACTGGTTGGAGCCAGGCACATGCCCGCCAGACTGGCGGAGTCTGGTCAGAGACAAATTGTACATCCACCAGCTAAACCATGTGGCCCTCTTCACACAGTAGGAGAAGTTTAATGTTTGAATTTCTCAGCATGCTGCTCTTTTAGCTGTTCTTTTTGATTCTAAGCTACACGTGAGCAGAGATTTTGTCTACCAGCTGTGTAGCTCTCTCCCAAGTGCCCGGAACAGTGCTCCGCCGCTCACAATAAGCTCTCAATAAATACCACCGATTGATGGACTAATAGCCCGAAAGTCTCCTGGAGAAGAGGCATGACCTGGCTAAGTGTCGAAAGGGAGGAAGCCTCAACCCAAGGGAATGTAACTGTGCCCGTGGCTGTGTTCAGGGTGGGAGGAGTGGAGGAAGTAAGCAGGGATGAAGGGCCAACTGGCAGGTAGCTCTGTCAGCTCGGTGATGGGCACCGGCTTCTGCCGGACAAGCCAGGACAGCTCAAAGATTTTTAGAAGGAAGAAGAGGAGAAGGAAGAGGATGGGGTAATGATTGATGACTCAGAAAAACCTGAACCAAAAAGTTTTCCTTCAACAGATCTGTACATGCATCTCATCCAAAACTACCGGAGCCAATCCTACTCCAGGAAGCTTTCCCAGGTTAGCCCTACCTGATCCCGGTCATAGAAATCACACCGGAAAGCCTCTATTTTCCACATATGTATCCCAGAGGCCTGATCGTGTCTGTTCCAGGCGTTCCTGTGCTTGTGAATCATTTTTCCTTATGCCTGCCAACGATGCCCTATCTCACCTTGTTTCTTTACTTCATGTATGTGTCTTTGTGGTGTCATTGGTTTGTAAGCTTCTCAAGGGCCAGTGTGACGTCCTGAGCTTCTTAGATAAATCTCCAGAGAGCTTAGTACAGAGCTGGGCTCTTCCCTTAATTAGGGCCCTGGGCAGATTGTTGACTGGCAGACAGGAGGGAACCTGTACAAATAACAAATCACAATTCTGATTCCTTAGATTGTGGCTCTGGACTAGTCATGGAAAGAAGATTAGACCGAAGTTTGGGCAGGAAGGGGAGGAGGGATGGGTGGGAATGGAAACTCTTAGAGACACAGATATGTATATCAAAACAGGGTATGACATGTGGGCAGGGCGATCTCAATGTGTAATATGCAGCAAAACTGGGAGATTGCTCTTCCCCCTGGACGTTTTGGCCTTTTTCCATTAACAGAACTGCCAATCCTTCACATTTCGGTGGGAGATGTCGAATTCAGAATCTTCCGTCTTTTGTCAATGCCCAGAAGTGTAGGACCACCATTTTTTCTGTGTCTCAGGTCCCTCCTCCCCAGAGGATCCCTACGTTCCCTATTAGAAGCGTGCGGGTTCGAGCAGCGAAAATGAAATCACCCTGAGGCAGCACATGAGGTCAAAGGGCAGAACATCCGCAGGGACTGGCTGGAATGTGCTGATCAAGGAGATACAACAACAAGGACACGTAAAGGGATATAAAAAGGGCTTGGCCACTTTATGACTAATTATCATCACTGTTTCCATTATCAGCTGTGTTAATTATCTGCAGGCTTTGGAAGTACCACTCACCCAAATAGAGCCCTACGGGAATGCCCCAGTGCATTCTGGAGGTTCCGACACTCTCCAAGGTAGCCTTGCAGATAAATGCAAGTATCTACCGGCCCCTAGACATTTTCTATGGGCCTGCCAGTCCACAGATGTTAAGACATGAAATCCACATTCTTTACTATTAGGCAAGCAGGAGTGTGACTCAGAAAGGTGGCACAAAAGTTACCCGTGCAAAGTGGCACAGGTCAAGGTCTGAAAGATATCAGACTGAGAGCCAATCAAAATTTGTCTATGGGCTCCAGCCCTGGCCCTGGGTTTCTTCTTGAAATCTGATTCTGGGGACTAGGCGATGATGTAGATGAAGCACTTGGGAGAGTACATTGCAATAAACAGACATATCCCCTGCCCACAGCGAGCTTACAGTCTGAACCAACCAGCCTGACCTATTTCCTCCTCCTTCCTTTCCCTCTTCCCCTTTGTCCCTCTCTTTTCCTCCCTCTCCCTCTTCATCTGTCGATCCTCTAGCCTGTAAGTTCATTGTGGGCATGGAACGTATCTGCCAACTCTGTTGTACTCTCCCAAGTACTTAGTCCATTGCTCTGTGCATAAGTGCTCAATAAATATCTTTGATGATCATCATCATCAGTATCTATTGACCACCAACTCCAGGCAGAGTATTGGCAGACAAGATGTAGCCGGAAATAGCGAGAATGTGAGAAGACAAATACATAAGTGAAAAGGTAGACTATTTACATCATTTATATTCAGAACTGCAAGCGCTTAGTACAGTGCTCTGCACACCGTAAGTGCTCAGTAAATACGGGTGAATGAACTGCTAAGAGTGGATGGTAGATATAAGTGCCTTGCCCCATTCGCTGAACACTCAGCTCCAAGCATTTAATACAGTGCTCTGCACATAGTAAGTGCTCAATAAATAATAATAATGTTGGTATTTGTTAAGCACTTACTATGTGCAGAGTACTGTTCTAAGCGCTGGGGTAGACACAGGGGAATCAGGTTGTCCCAAGTGGGGCTCACGGTCTTAATCCCCATTTTACAGATGAGGTAACTGAGGCCCAGAAAAGTGAAGTGACTTGCCCACAGTCACACAGCTGACAAGTGGCAGTGCTGGGATTCGAACTTATGACCTCTGACTCCAAAGCCCGGGCTCTTTCCACTGAGCCACGCTGCTTCTCTATACGATTGAATGAATGAATGTGCTCCAACTTGAAGGGTTTGCACCCCTATTGTCTCCCCTCCCCAATTTCAACATCTTCTCAGCCAATTGGTGTCACACTCTGTAGTTATTTCCACCTAACAATAAATTAGGAGCAATAACAAATGCTGCAGCCTGCCTGCTAATTCTATTGGATTGTACTCTCGCAAGCTTCTACTAAACTGCTCTGCACATAGTAAACATTCAATAAATACCATTGATTGATTGATTAGACCATAGAGGCAAGTTGTGACAAATGCACAAGGAATGGCCCCGGAGCAGTTGAGAGCCTGGAACCTTCCAGCAGTAATGTCCTGCAGCATTTGTTATTGCTCCTAATTTATTGTTTCTGTTTTATTTATGACACCTTTTCTTTTCTCTTGGATCTGTTGCCAGTTTCTACCCAAACCCCTGGAAATATGCATTCTGCCTATGGTCCAAGGGGGTGTCTAGGTTATCCTATCTGTCCCGGGTGCTTAGTTCAGGGCTCTGCACTCAGTAATCACTCCCAAGTATAATAAACAATGATCGTAATGGGCTATTTGATGATGGAATTGGAAGTTGTCCTGTAGGAGAATTCATTAGATCTTTTTTATTGAGTATTTACTCTGGGCAGAGCATTGTACTAAGCGCTTGGGCGAGCACAATATAACATGACGTTGTTGCCAGATTCAGGACAGATGACACAGCCCAGAGATGTTGGATGTTTCTTCTTCTGATAGTCTTCCTCTGAGGGAGGGCTTGCAAGGAGGATGCTTCACAACTGACAATCACAGATTTCAATTTTTTTATGGTATTTAAGTGTTTACTATGTGTCATGTATTGTTGTATTTGCTGGGGTATATTCAGAGTAATCGGATGGGGCACAGTCTCTATCCCATGTGGGGCTCACAAGTCTTAGCCCCCATTTTACAGATGAACTAACTGAGGCACAGAGAAGTAAAGTGATTTGCTCAAGGTCACACACCAGACAAATGGTGGAGCTGGGATTAGAACCCCAGGTCCTTCTGGCTCCCATCAGGCCGTCTACTAGATCTACTAGATCAGGCTGCTTCTCAAATCTTCTGTATTTGCCCAAAAGCCCTCTAATGATCTTTCTCCTACATTTTAAACAAAAGTGCTCTGCTTTGATTTTTGAGAACTTTACAGGGTAGAGCACTGTATTGAGGACCTGAGAACATTCCAATCCAACAATAGAGAGAATCCTTACAGTTCAACAAAGTAATCTTGATTAATGCCAGTGAAGAGAAACAAAGATATTATAAGGATCTAGAGAGACTGATGACAGCAGGACCAATTCTAGACAGTCTGTCTTGGGAGAGTTCAGTGCGTGTCTTTGCAGTGATGCAGAAAAATACCAGACCACCAGGGATTGGAAAGCTAAATTCTATTCATCTGCTTGTGCTCAGGACATGTGCTGAGCATCAGTTTGTAATCACCTACTCAATGCACTTAGTTCTGCTCCAACTTGTTTTTTCACGATAAATTTTGGAGAGAATGCGACAGCCGAATTAGGAAATGTTCTTCTGACAACACATGCGCGTCTGCAGGGAATGCAATGGGGTGTCAGAGAAAAGGTTTGTGAGTAAGTTCCTGCTGGTGGGTAGGGAGTAATAATAATAAAAATAATTATAGTATTTGCGAAGTACTTGCCGTGTGTCGAGAACTTTTCTAGGCACTGGGTTAGATAGAAGGTAGCTGTCCTTATCTCACATAGGACTCACAGTCTAAGTCAAAGGGAGGGGGATTTAATCTACATTTTACAAATGAAGTACCCGAGGCACAGAGAAGTTAAGTGACTCACTCAAAGTCACACAGCAGTTAAGTGGTAGAGCCAGAATTAGAACCCAGGTCCTCTGACTCCCAGCCCATGCCCTTTCCACTAGGCCACGCTATTCTCCAGAGAATGGAGTACTAATGCAGGAGTTTACCCGAACCCGAGGCTCTTCAGGAAAGAGGCCCCATGTTATAGAATGACTGCTTGCACTCCACCTTCTGAAGAAAAGAAAGGCTTCTTGGATGACCTCAAGGACTGACAGGGCCAGCCAAGCCTCCTGAGCAGAGGAACGGATCGAAAAAATCTCCTAGAATTGGAATGGTGACGGGCTGGGGGCAGAGATGGGTGGCACCTCTTTGCTTGCAGGGGTGACGCCACAGGGGCCAGACCAGTGGTGCACCGCCTCTCCCCACGGCAGCTGTGCAATAACAAACCGTGAGCCACCTGAAGTTTGTAAGCCACAATTCTAAGCAGTGATGTCTTCTGGGCAGAATCCCTGTCCAACAATGATACCTGTGAGGATATTCAGCCCTCACCACTGTACTCTAGCCAGTCATGCCCAGCAAGGAGCCTCGTCTGCTGGGAAACTTCCCGGTCAACAGACGGGGCTTCGTCAGGAGCCCTGGATGCACCGTTCAGGAGCTGGTGGTTCCTGGGGGCTCTGCTGCAGGCACAAGCCAGCAAGAAGGCAGACACGGGATTATGAACAGCTTTTCACAATCAGCAAGGGGTTCCACATGACAGTCCGAAGATGAATGAGGTCAGAAACCGGCCCACACCCACACCTCCACCAAAGTTCTCCAGCGGCAACCCACACTGCAGTTCTGGCCCAGCGTCCAGGTATCATATTGCCGAATAACGCGAGGGCAGAAGAAAAAGTCAAAGAGGAACGCTAGCAGGTCCTGTGGAAGATTAACACATGGAGGATGGCCCCAGTTTGGCATCGAGCTCTGAACCAGACGGAAACCTCTAGACCATTGTGGAGTCCAACCTTCTCTACGGCTGGAAAACCCAGTTTTCCCCACTCCCCTCAACACCTTCCAGAGCAGTTCCATCAGTGCTTCCAACATGCCAGACTAAACCCCCCTAGGCCAAGAAGGGTCTCCTGAAAGGAGAATGTTTAACCCAGAAAGTCAGCCCTGCACTCTGCCGGCTGATAGTTGTGAGGAGGGAGAGGAGGGTGTTGTCGAGAAGGGTAGCTCTAGGTGAACTGAAATGGGGCCTCCCACGGGGAGGGAGGACATGCAGTGAAGGAAAACCTCAGCCGGGAGGTGGAATTGAGCAGCATTGGAAAAGCCAGTCTGACCTCCAGCAAGTAGAAATGGCCGACTGGTCCAGGGTGGAGGCAGAATCAAAGTGTGCCAGGCCCTGCAGATGGCAAGTGTGACAGCATGCTATTCCTGGCTCCACCACTTGCCTGCTGTGTGACCCGAGGCAAGTCATCTAACTTCTCTGTGCTTCGGTTTCCTCATCTGTAAAATGGAAATTCAGAAACTGTTCTCCCTCCTACTAAGATTGTGAGGCCCATGTGGGGTAGGCACTGTGCCTGAACTGATGACCTCATATCTACCCCGGCAGTTAGTACATTGCTTGACACATAGTGCTTAAACATCACTGTTGTTACTATTATTAGTATTGTTATTAAGGGACAATCTTCCCAGCCACATGATGGGGAAAAGATTGATGGTCCTGCACCAGCTTCTTCAGTCATCCTCCCCTACAGAATTAAAATCATCATCAATAGCAACATTTTGGATTCTCAGAGGATGGCAATATGGAGTTTTAGTAGCAGTCAGTGTAGTATTAATTGAGAGTCCACTTGCTACAGTGAAAACAGTGGGAAGTATGGAATAAAGAAGTGATACAGTTCCTGTCAAAAACGAGCTTACACTCTAACGAGGGATAGACTTAGAAATATTGAATATGCTTATCTACAAGTGCTGAGGATGGACATGTATAAAATATGAAAGTGCTTAATAACTAGTCCCGTTTCACTTGACTAACAGGAAACAGTTGATTTTCGTACCTGAAACCAGTCCATCTGAGAGGACTGATGGTGTTCTTATCAAATGGAAATTTCAGGTCCAGATCACCAAGAATATTTTTATTCTACTAATGTTCCAGAGTCTGTCTTGGGAACACTGTTGTCCATATGTGCATTTGTGTGCCTATATGTGTGTTTGTGTGTATGATATATGTGGGCTTGTGTACACCTGCAAATGAAGAAAATGCACACCCTCCAGCTCGGGAGACCTGCGATCTGGGTTGAAGGGTCCCCCCCCATGCTGGGTCAGGGATCTGGGCAGTCTGCCTCAGCTCCCCTGGGAATGGCGGGCGTCCTGAGGCTTGGTACAGTGGTGTGACCGCTGGTTGAGAGTCAGGTGGATTCTTGATTGCTCGATCTTTGTCGGGCATCAGGCAGGATGCACGGTGTGAGATTGTGTTCTTCAGAAGGGGGTGTATCTGGTGACTTGGGAGCAGAGGCGCTGCTCTTGCGGTCAAATCTTTGAACGGGGCGATAGGCTGCATAATGTCCTGTGCTGATCTTAGGTCTATGGGGGTTCACCTGTTGCCCCTTGATCCTATACAATTTATTGCTTCCTTCTATCTGTAATTTATTTTAGTATCTGTCTTCCCCGCTAGACTGAAGACACCTTGAGGGCAGGTATAATAATGATGATAATCATTATACTTGTTAAAATGCTTATTATGTGCCAAGAACTGTTCTAAGCAGTGGGGTAGATACAGGTTAATCAGGTTGGACACAGCCCCTGCCCCATAGGAAGCTCACAGACGGTCTGCGTGGGAGGGAGTAGGATTTAATCTCCATTTTACAGCTGAGGTAACTGAGGCACAGAGAAATTAGGTGACTCGCCCAAGGTCACACAGTCGACGAGTGGCAGAGCCAGGATTAAAACCCAGGTCCTCTGATTCCCAGGGCCCTGCTCTTTCCATTAGTATATGCTGCTTTGCTTGTGTTGCATTCTTCCAAGTGCTTAGTACAGTGCTCTACATACAGTAGGCACTCAATAAATATTGATGATGAGTCGATCAATTTTAAGACTCGGCCTCTTCTCCCCCTCTTCTGGAAAGAGAAGCCGATGGGTTTGTCAGGGAAGGTATTCACCAGGAAATGGTGGTCTTGTAGTCCTTTAGTTCGAAGATGACACTGCCGGTAGTGAGACTCTTGAGATACTTTGTTGTGTGACTACACACTCACCTGTTTGTTCTCCCAACTGCTAGACTGTGAGCTCGTTGTGGGCAGGGAATGTGTCAGTTATATTGTACTCTCCCAAGCACTTAGTACAGTGCTCTGCACACAGTAAGTGTTCAACGATTACGCTGTTTCCAAGGCATGTGGCTGGCCACAGGGGGACCAGGTGGGAGAGTGCAGTTGATTCAATGCAAACCACCACCTCTATTGCAAAAACACCTCGAGCACCCACAAGCAGTGGCAAAGGACATTCCTTTCCCACCTTAACACTGGTGTCTGAGCAATATACACTTGACTGGTAAGGGGCCAGAAAAGGTGTGCTATTGCATTTTCAGGGGCATAGTCTGCAATTCAACTTGGAAATTTCCCGGTCTCTGTGGCAGAGGCGCTAAAGACTGCTTGCTGCGTGAGCTCCCTGTTCTTCTGCAGTGATCCAGTCTGCCCTCTGCCTCCAGACAGGTTACTGGAGCTAAACTGTGTCTTGAAAAGAGATCTCGGCTCTTCACCGCCAAGAAGAGTTAATTAGTGGCTGGACGAGACCATGGACTGCTACGCTGGTTGGGCTGTAGCAGCAACTGCATCCCACCGTGCCCGTGACTTTCTCCTATTCCTGTTGCCCGGGGTCACGGAGGGTGCAATCCCGGGTTTCTTGGAATGGGCACCGTCTGTTTGGGAACACCCCATAGTTTCTTTCCAGGGTTTGGGAAGCTCAGCGCTCCAGCTAAGGAGGTTGGCTGGCTGGCTCCTGCTTTATAACAGACCGAGAGGGTAAAGTGCAAAAGGGCTCAGGTTCCTCCCGTGTTTCCTGTTTGATTTCTCAAATCTCCAGGCGGGCGGGAGCTGGAGCTGGCTTCAGCTCGAGTTCCTCCGCTGCTCCCGGCAGCACCATGAAACTGCTCTGGAGCTTTCTGAATACTCCCAGGAGATGGAGGCGCTCCAGGAGTCCAAAGATATCTGGCTCTGATGCCCAAACAGGTAAACCCAAAACCCCGACAGTTGCTGTTGCCATCATGGCTGCTGCTGCTGTTTCAGATGATCCGGGAGTGATCCTTCCTGGCAGCAGGAGGCTGAGCTTTATGCCCTGTAGAGGACCTGCCTATCAATCAATCAATCATATTTAGTGAGCTCTTGTGAGCTATTAGTGTGTGCAGCACACTTGGGAGAGTTTGGTGTAATGGTCTCTGCCCACAGCGAGCTTGCAGTCTAGCATGGGAGACAGACATTAATATAAATTTTGGACACGTACAGAAGTGCTGCAGAGCTGAGGGAGGGGTGAATTCAGGGAGAAAATCCAAGCGCAAGGGCGAAGCAGAAGGGAGTGAGAGGGAAGGAAATGAGGGTCTAATCAGGGAAGGCCTCTTGGAAGAGGTGTGCTTTCAATAAGGTATAGCCCCAGGACCTGTGGACTGTTGTTGACCTCGGGGCCAAGGCCCTGAGTGGACAGGCAGCGCAGGATGACAGGCTGAGGGTGATCTGCCCAGGAGCCTGGAGAGGGTGGGATTCTTGCCCCACGCTGCAGGGACAGCGGAGGTGGGGTCTGAGGCAGTCAATGATGGTTATTCTGATTTGATTCAGTGGGAGTGCTGTGCTGTGCTTTCAGTGAACTCCCAAAGGGCAAGAGATCTGGCTTCATTAACCTAAAAATGATGCCACAAATTACTTGATCATTAGCATTTATTGACTACCTATTCTATGCAGAGCACTGTACTAAACACTTATGAGAGTATAATAGTACACTTGATCCCTACTCTCAATGGTCTTAGAGTCTAAGTAAGAAGATGTGAGGAAAGTCTTAATCTGAGGCGTTTGCTAAAATGGGAATTATATTTCAGACCCTCCAATCTCCATCCCCTGTCCTTATACCACAACAAATGTGACCTGAGCATTTGCAATAAACAAATGTATGGTGGCCTCAACTGCTCTAGGTGTATAATGGCTAAAGCAACTGGCTTTTCTGCCCTTTCCGTTTCCTAGAAATAGGCTGTGCCACTGGCCCAGAAGCCATAAAGCCAGGAGAAGATTCCCGGGGGACCCGGACTTGCCAAGAGCAGCTGGAGAGCTGGGTCTCTGCACCCCAACCAGTTGCAAATGGACAGCAGCATCATCTCCTAACCGGCAGCATGGAGAAGAAGTCTGGTTCCGAGACCACGCCCCTGAACTCCAAGAAAGAGCCGGTGGCCTGTAAGGACAGGGAAGACTGTCGGGAAAACGGGCTCCTGGCACAGGATCCAAGAGGGCAAGTGGGCCAGGGGGGCAAGACAGAGTCAGGCCGGATCTCCAATGGATACTCGGCCATTCAGAGCCCCGGCAGCGGGGTGGGAGCCAGCGAGGACTCCCAGTGCCCCCTCCCTCCGGCCTCCACCAATACAACCACCACCTCCACCGTCACTGCTGCCGCTTCAGGGGCCGAGGCTCACCAGGAGGAACGTGAGACCTGGGGGAAGAAAATGGACTTCCTCCTCTCGGTCATCGGCTATGCCGTGGACCTGGGCAACGTTTGGCGCTTCCCCTATATATGTTACCAGAATGGAGGAGGTCAGTACCTGGGACTTGAACTGGCCTCTTTCCCAAAGACCCCCACCCGGTAGGGAGTCCAGGCTGCTAACGGGGTGGGGGCTGTTGAATGCCCTGTGTAAGGTCCTTATGGGAAGGTAACGTGTTTCCTAATTCTGTTGTATTGTGCTCTCCCAAGCATTTAGCACAGTCATCTGCACACAGTAAAGCGCTCGATAAATACCATTAGATGATTGAATTATGTACCGGGAGATGTAGCGCCCTGAGGAATCTAACACTGTCGCTCCTAAAGGAAACAAATCTAATTGGCCTAGAAGCCCCGGGTTGGGGAATGTTTTTGTAGATGAGGATCAGTTCTCTCTCCCTGGTCAGAGCTGGGTGATTCCATTTGGAGATTTTCCTAGCCCTGACAGTGACCTTCCTACCCACCCCCCATGCCAATGGTGTGGCTCTCCAGCCCCACTGACCCCCACCATCATTGTGACCCTTCTACTTACCAGAGGCTTGTGGGGGGCCAAGAGCAGAAAAGAGCAAGGTGAGTGATCACCCCTCACTTTTCTCCCCTGACCTGCTTCTCATCCTCTTCCTAATTTGCTTCCAATGTGGGTTTAGTCGCAGAGCTGCCCTCTAAGGTGGACTTGGGAGGGGAGGCCCTCGGGGTACCCAGAATCTCTGCGGCCCCTCAGGGGTGTTTTCAGGGCTGGGATCCACGATGTTGCTCAGGTCCCCTAGGGTCAGACAGAATATTGTCTGCGCTTCTTTGAGTTCAGTGTCTGCTGGTGATGGGAGAGAGGCAAGAGGCAGCTAAATTGTGGAAGGGCTCTTAGTTGGCAACTCTGACAAAGATTTGGTGTGGGGCAAGAGGAGAGTCCTGGTGAAAATGTGGTTTGGAGGGCAGAGAAGCAGCATGGCCTAATGGATAGACCCCAGGCCTGGGAGTCATAAGGACCTGGGTTCTAATCCTGGCTCTGCCGCTTGTCCGCTGTGTGACCTTGGGCAAGTCACTTAGCGTTTCTGTGCCTTAGTTACCTCATCTGCAAAAACAAGGATTAAGACTGTGAAGCCCCGTGTGGGACATGGACTCTGTTCAACTTGATCATCGTATATCAAAGCGTTTAGTACCATACCTGGCACATAGTAAGCACTTAACAAATACTGTGGAAAAACGAAGTTGGTGGACAACATGCTCAGACTGCAGGGATGGAGTTTACCAGAACCCCTAGCTCCACCTCTAGGGGTGGAGAGTGGAGCCAGAACATACAGAGGAACCTGGGCATGGGAAATGGCAGACTCTTCATCTCCCTCAGAAGGCAATTCACCTTTGCTCTGAATGTTCTACCGGTGGCTGGAGCAGCTCAGATTGTTCTGAAGACACTCTGTGTCCCTGCCATAGAACTCTCCCAGCCCAGGATGATGGAGCCACTGAGGTCCAGACTCACCAGCAGAGAGTCGCTCAGATCCACACGATCCAGCCAGCCCCACCCGCCTGATTGGAACGGGCCGACACAGGGACCGGCCCTTAGACACCTCAGGCACTTTATGGAAGGAATACTCTGTCAGGACAATCAGAGCTGACCCAGCCCCGTATATAAAATGCTGAGCAAAGGTGAATTTTCAGTGGTAGGCGCAAAAGAAGTCAGCTGGTCCCATCCAGACGGACCGTGCGGCCCCTCTGTCCTCTCCTCTGCCTGGCACAGTGGCTGTTGGGGTATTTCCAACAGCAGCCCCAAATCTATCTGCTCTTTGCCTCCTGCAACCTTGGAGGACAGGGGCAGGGGGACACGCAGAGTCGCCAGAAAGGTCACTTTAACCAGATCCTGGGGCTCTGGGAGAGGGGGTTCCCAGCTTCTCCTGCCCCTGGCTTGGGTGGCCCGATACAGCCGGCTGCCCACCAGTCCGGAGGAGTCTCTGTGTGAACTCAGCCATCCTCTCCTTGGTTGCAGGCGCGTTCCTCATCCCGTACACCATCATGGCCATCTTCGGCGGGATCCCTCTCTTCTATATGGAGCTAGCCCTGGGCCAGTACCACCGGAATGGCTGCATTTCCATATGGAAGAAAATCTGCCCAATTTTCAAAGGTAAATGGGAAGAACTGGGGACCACCGTCTGGGGTCCCGGGGGCAGCCAGCGGGCCCTGAGCCCCATCAAGGAGAGGAATAAATGCCAAGGATGGTCCAGGGCACCAGTCCTGGCCTGAGCCTTGGGTATGAGACCAGCCCATTAAGAGAGTGAGGAGTGAAAAGGAAATGGGTTTCCACGTATGGCTTTAAAAAAAACCCTACTAGAGTTTTCCGTACTGGAAAGCAGCCTTGCTGACTGCCAAACTTCCCCGCCCAAGGGTTTTCTTCCCAAGCCCGCCCAGTCCCAGGTCTCCAGAACATGAACCTTAGCATCTTTGGTCCTTGCCTGGAGCAGGCTGGTGCTCCTCAAAGGCATTGGCAGAGCTCCACATGGGCCGTGCCGGTCTGCGGGTTCCATGGGTCCTAAGCCTCCAGGTTTAATCGGGCTTGAACACCTCCAGCCATTGGCCATCCTCTCCCCTGACATTCCAAGAATTTGAGCTTGGGGGTGGCAGGCACAGGAGGGTGGTGGCTCCTTGAAAAAACAGTGTCCCCTGGGCTACTGGGACAACAGGCCCTTGGGGGCGTTGTCTGAGGGCACAGGCCCTCAAGTGAATCCAGATCCGTTTCTCGTTTTCCCTTGGTTCTCTTCGATACTGGGGCCCTTAAGCCGGACCCCGGCCTATTCCGAAGTCTCTGTCCCAATTAGGGCTCTACTGCCTTAGTTCCCATGGACCCCATTAGGCTCCCTCCCCTTGTCTCGCAGACTCGGCAATGAATCTGCCCCTCTGGCCGGGGGTGGTCCGCAGATTAGCACACACCTGCTCCTTCCCTCTTGCCCTCCCAGGCATCGGCTATGCCATCTGCATTATCGCCTTCTACATCGCCTCGTACTATAACACCATCATGGCCTGGGCCCTCTACTACCTCATCTCTTCCTTCACGGACCAACTGCCGTGGACCAGCTGCAAAAATCCCTGGAACACAGGCAACTGCACCAACTACTTTGCCGACGGCAACGTGACCTGGACACCCTATTCCAAATCTCCCGCTGAAGAATTTTATACGTAAGTGCATGTAAGTGGAGATGGCCGTCCAGCCAGCGCAGGCCGGGCCCCGGCACCTCATTTCCTAAGAGGGATCCAGAGGCTGATGGACCTATACCAGGGTCGGGGGATGTGTCAGTGCTGGGAAGGCTCTGGGCAGTCGGGGATCTGGGGAGAAACGGGAAGACTGGGGCCAGATTCCCAAAAGCCCTTCTTCCATGGAGGGTGAGAGCGGGAAGCGGTCTGGCTTAATGGATAGAGCATGGGCCTAGGAATCAGAAGGACCTGGGTTCTAATCCCAACCGTGCCACATGTCTGCTGTGTGACCTTCGGCAAGTCACTTCTCTGGGCCTCAGTTATCTCATCTGTAAAATGGGGCTTAAGACTGAAAGTCCCTTATGGGACAGGGATTGTGTCCAACTTGATTAATTTATATTCACTCCAGGGCTTAGAACAGTGCGTGGCACATAGTAAGCACTTAACAAGTACCATTATTATTATTATTATTAGCTGGTTGCCTTTCCCTCTCAATCAGTGTCAAGAAGTCCAAGTAATAATAATAATAATAATAATGGCATTTGTTAAGTGCTTACTATGTGCAAAGTACTGTTCTAAGCACTGGGGAGGATACAAGGTTGTCTCACGTGGGGCTTACAGTCTTAATCCTCATTTTACAGATGAGGTAACTAAGGCACAGAGAAATTAAGTGACTTGCCCAAAGACACACAGCTGACAAGCAGCAGAGCTGGGATTCGAACCCAAGACCTCTGACTCCCAAGCCCATGCTCTTTCCACTGAGCCACGATGCTTCTAAGTCCAAGTCCTCCTCTCTCCACTCCTCCCCGGAAGCCGACGATGGGAGGCTCTTCCCTTCCTGTCCCTTCCCCTGCGACAGGTCTGGGAGGCATCAGGGGTGAATCAGGACCTCCGGGTGATTCCACTATAGCAGCGTCCACCTCGACGTCCCCCTGCTTCCACTGACGGGCTTCTCTCTTTCATTCCAGCCGCCACGTGCTGCAGGTGCATCGGTCCAAAGGACTGCACGACCTTGGGGGCGTGAGCTGGCAGCTGACCCTCTGCTTGATGCTCATCTTCACGATTGTCTACTTCAGCATCTGGAAAGGGGTCAAAACATCTGGCAAGGTAAGAAGAGCAGTGGGGGGAAGGTAGCAAGGCAATCCTCCTCCTCGTCGTCAAAACGTGTTGATCGAGTGTTCACCGGAATTCCATGCGGACATCCAGAAGTGTTTGGGGGTGAACTTGTCCCTTGCCTTCCAGAAGCTTACAGTTTAAGACAGGAGGCCAAGCCACCGATAATAAGGTAATCATAAATGAGAAGATGCTATGTGGGTTAATACGAAAAGTAGGTGACAATAGTGAATTGAGGTGGGTGGAATGGCCATGGATTGTGATGGGAGTAGAGGAGCAGGGAAGTCAAACTGGGGAGGCTTCCTGGAGATGGAGGCTTTAAGTGTGATTTACAGAATGGGAGAGAAGATTGGCCAGAGCAGAGAGGCTGTCCCACAAGGCTGGAGGAGAGCTAGCAGCAGGGTCGTCAAGGAGACTGAATAGGCAGATAGATGGGGCCACCTGGGAGAAGGCTTTTGATCCAGTGGGCAATGGGGAGCTGCAGGTAGTTGTTGACAGCCCATCTGGGGTGGCTGGGTCACCTATAAATTCAATTTGGGCGGGGAAAGTGTCTGCCCACTCGTCTGTACTGTACTCTCCCAAGCCCTTACTAAGGTGCTCTGCACATAGTAAGCGTTCAATAAATACCATTGATTTATTTCCCCCCTGCTCAAGTTGCCTTCATCAGTCAGAGTTTAGTTGAGGCGAGCCAACTTACCCTGTTTCCGACACTCCCCTGACATGGTCGTGGTCTCCTTGTCTGCAAGTCTCTAAAACTGGAAGAGACCTCCCGCCACGATCATCCAGTCAGGCTGGGTGGGGATAGATGGAGCTCCTAAGGATTTGACCTGGGATTTGGGTCGTGGACAGGTGGATTGATCTCAGTTCGCATCCCCTCCCAGCAATTCAGGCCTCCAGGGGCTTTGGGGACCAGAGCAGCTCTGGCTTTGCTGTGCTGTTGCAGATGGACAGTGAACTGCACAGTGCCAGCACGCGGAGGGACCGGGCCAGTGGCACATAGAACCTTTCCCTCCTTCCGGCGCGGGCCCTGCCTCGGCCCACTCCTAGAGCTCGGTTTGGTTGTCTGAGGCCGGGCCCCAGATAGGTGGAGCTGCTGCCCCAGGGCAGGGAAATGGCCCCCTCTAGCCTAGCCCAGCACTCCTGACCCATTTCCAAGGCAACAGCCAGGGGAGACTCAGCCAGCCTGCAGCTGCTCCACGGAGAGGAACCTGTCATGCTCAGCTCAAAAGGGCCCTCGGAGAGGATGCCAGGTTGATTTGGCTCTTCTCCTTGTCTAGGACAAGTTTCTTCTGGCAGTGTCAGAGGGGGCATCTGGGAAGACCCAGGCCTCAGAGGGACAGAGCTGGAGATGCTGGGGGCAGTTTGGCAGGTTTCCAGCGATCCTGACCCAGTGCGGTCTCCGCCTTTCTCTCTCTCTCCATACAGACTTCTCCCAACAGGAAAGCAGCATGTCTAGTGGATAGAGTCTGGGCCTGGGAGTCAGAGTGACCTGGGTTTTAATCCTGGCTCTTCCACTTGTCTGCTCTGTGACCTAGGACGAGTCCCTTTACTATTTTGTATCTTCCCCCGCACTTAGAACAGAGCCTGGCACATAGTGAGTGCTTAACAAATGCCATAATTATTATTCTCTATGCCTAAACTCCTTCATCTGTAAAATGGGGATTAAGACTGTAAACCCTATGTGGGCCAGGGCCTGCATCCAACCCAATTACCTTTTATCTACCCCAGCGCTTAGTATGGTGTCTGGCACAGAGTAAGCACTTAACAAATACCAAATTATCATTATTTTTATTATTAGGTGGTGTGGGTGACGGCTACATTTCCGTACATCATACTATCTATCCTGCTCGTCCGAGGAGCGACCCTGCCGGGGGCCTGGAGGGGCGTCCTCTTCTACCTGAAGCCCAATTGGCAGAAACTCCTGGAGACTGGGGTAAGCTGGAAGAAGCAGCTGTGGGAGGAGGAGGAGGAGGAGGAGCACCTGGAAAGCAGGCATTTCACCCAAGCTCGTCATCTTAGCTACGGACTGTCCTGTCTCCCCGGGACACTGCAGCCCCCTGAAGATGGGTTACTAAATCAGGGTGTGAGGAGGGTAAAGGAGGAAGTGATGTTCAAATTTCCACTGTTACAAGACCAAAGCATTGAGCATCTAGCACTAGATAGGGAAGCAGCATGGCCTAATGGATGGAGAGCGGGGCTGGGCATTAGAAGGACCTGGTTTCTATCATTTGAATGCTCTGGGACCTAGGGCAATTCACTTCACTTCTCTGTGCCTCAGCAACCTCATCTGTAAAATGGGGATTTTAAGACTGGGAACCCCATGCAGACAGGGACTCTGTCCAATCTGATTTGCTTGTATCTACTCCAGCACTTAGTACAGTGCTTGGCACATAGTGCTTAACAAATACCATCATAGAAGGGCCTTATTTCCTGGGTCACTTACCCAGGATGAGTCGTCTTTAGTCAGGCAAGTAGAAAAGGCAGCTGATTTTGTTTGTTTCGTGACTCACAGTGCATTGGAGGGTTTGGACAGGCAACTGCTTAAGTGGGTGGGTCCCTTTTTCTCCTTTCCAAGTGGGCCGTGGGGCATGGCTTCTTGGAGGAAGCTTGTCCCTACCCCTCCCGTAGCTGTTTTCCGGCACAGGGACTCCAGGTGCTCAGTGATAGAGCAGGAGAATGTCACCTGGAAGGGAGCCGCTCCTCTGTGCCAGGCACCCGCAGGCCCGCTTAGGCTCAGTCCATCTGGGTGGGCAGATGTGGGTAGGTCACGGCTGACTGTGGTGCCCCACCCCAGGCAGAGGCTTTTCTCGGCTTGATGGGCACAAAGGCTGGCCCTTCTGCCAGTTCTTCGGCAGGGTCTGGGATAGAAAGCCGCCCCAGGAAAGGCCTGGGAAGGAGACAGAGTCCATGCTGGAATTCTGACAGGGGAAGAGAGAGAAAGGGTAGGGCAGCAAGAAATCACTGCCAGTGATGGGCATCTGACCCAGCGCAGGGCGGGTGGGGGTGATCCTTTGCTGTCCCTGCACAAGAAGACGGAGGTGGTTGCTGGCCACTGGGTCAGGGTCTTCCCTCCCCTCTCCTGAACCAATGTCTCCCTCTACTGTGTTTCAGGTCTGGGTGGATGCTGCAGCTCAGATCTTTTTCTCCTTGGGGCCCGGCTTTGGGGTCTTGTTGGCTTTTGCCAGCTACAACAAGTTCAACAACAACTGCTACCAGTGAGTGTCTCATCTGCTGGCGTTTGTTTCCCAACCTTGGGTCCCCACTGTCAGGTTGTCGGCGAAGGGGTTGGCTTGGTCCTCTAGCTAGGGAGGGGGCCGGGATACCTTCCCTGTGAGTGTGGAGGTGTGGGGGCCTCAGGCTGGGCAGTGACCGAGTCTGCCCTGGACCCCTCTAGATGCCTGACTTGGCTGGCTCTGGAGGGGGCAGGGGGAAGAGAAGGTGCAGGCTGTGCACAATCGAGGCCCCCATATACTCCAGACATTGACCGGTCACCGGAACTTCATAGAATTTGCTTGGGTTCTTGCAGGGCAAACTGTAGCCAAGTGGGCTGAAAATGATGTGCTGGGGTGTCTAGATGGTGTGTTGTATCTGGGAAAGGGAGCCTCCCCATTTAGTCCAGGAGTCTGTCTGACAGACCGTTGCTCCCAAGAGTATGGGAGGCCCCACAGTCCTTCACCCACCCCGGCACCGGCCTGCTGGGGCCCGGGGACAGCCCTGGGAGCCTCCTCACCCTGGCAGTGTGGTGGAAGGTGGAGGGGCACGGCTGAAGAGCAGCCAGTTGATCAGGCTGACACGCTGACGTCAGGAGTTCCGGGGAGGTGGGGGAGGGGGTGGGGGCTCCTGCTGGGGAGCTCCACAAACATTGATCTTGTCTGCGCTGCTCAGACCGGCTAATGTGGGGTTGATATGCTCCGCTGGGTTTCCTGATGTACATTTGAGACAAAATTGGATTGTTCTACCAAATTGGATTTGTCCTTTGCTAACTGCAAACGGGGCTGCCTTAAAGGAATAGACACCGTCTCATCCGCCCCTCCTCTGCCACTTCGTCATCGCCATCAACAATGGTATTTGAACACTTACTATGTGCGGAGCACTGTACTCAGCATGAGAGAGAGTACAGTACAGGAATTGGCTGACACTACTCCTGCCTGCTCTCCTTCAGGGACTTGTGAGATTTACTCAGCACAGGTGCCTTTTAGCTGTCAATCAATAGTATTTATTGAGTACCTCCTGTGTGCAGAGCACTGTACTTGTACTGTGTGCAAGCACTTGGGAGATGACAATAGTGGACAATCCTTGAATTCTTGTCCTCGAGGAAGTTACAGCCTAGGTGGAGAAAAACAAAGTAAATTACAGAAGGAGAAAAAGGAAGACAGTGCTTAATAGGATATGTTAAGGTATGTACACGAGAACTGCAGTACTCACAATTCACAGTGATTTTAGGGGATTAATATTGGAGTTGGAGAAGAGGCAGTGAGTGTGGACAATCCATTCACGAAGTTTGGTTAGGAATGGGAGGAGGAAGATGGGCTGAAAGCTAGATGGCACAGAGAGATAATCCTGCCAAAGTCTCTCCTTTTGGGACTCAAGCCCAGTGCTGGCCAGGACAGCATGGAGGGAGTAAGCTGTCGGAGTCGGGGGGGAAGGGCGGAGGAGCTGATCCATAAGCAGAGGCTGCCCTGTCTGTGCCAAGGCCTGGCGCAGGCAGGGTCTTGAGCTACCTTGGGCCTTTTCCTCCAGAGATGCCCTGGTGACCAGCTCCGTGAACTGCATGACCAGCTTCATGTCAGGATTTGTCATCTTCACGGTGCTCGGCTATATGGCTGAAATGAGGAACGAGGATGTGTCCGAGGTGGCTAAAGACACAGGTAGGCTGCTGCTCCTTTCTCTCGCTCCTTGCCTGTGTTTGAGGGGTGGCTTGGCGAGGGAGGTGGCTGCTGTGGAGACATTTGAGATCATTATTTTCCAACACTTTAAAGGCTTTGTATTCTGAAAGTGAGGCGAGACATCCCTTAGGTGATGGGAATCAGCGGGGAGGGGGTGGGGGTGGGCGTTAAATAAGGGTCCCACTTAGGGGATAGTTGGGCCTCATCCTGTATTTTCTTCCCATCCTCCTGGCTGCTGAGAAGCAGCGTGGCCTAGGTGGTAGAGCACAAGCCTGGGAGTCAGAAGGACCTGGGTTCTAATTCTGGCTCCGCCACTTGTCTGCCATGACCTTGGGCAAGCCACTTCACTTCTCTCTGCCTCAGCTACCTCATCTATAAAATGGGGATTAAGACGGTGAGCCCCGTGTGGGACACGGACTGTGTCCAACCCGATTAACTTGTATCTTCCCCACTGTTTAGTGCAGTGCCTGGTCCATAGTAAACGCTTAACAAACACCATAGAAAAATTAAAATTTTTAAAAAGGAGGGAGAACAAGGGCTGACCGCAGAGCAGAGATACCAACTCAAAATGCAGGCACCTAGCAAACTCAAACAGTGAACAACCCCTTTACATTCAAGCGGGTGGTCAGATCCCAGCCTTGGACTCAGGCCAATTTTACATCAGGCTTTTGGAAGCAATAAGGGGATGAGAGCCCCTCTGCAAGTCTCTGGCTTCTGGCCATCATTCATAGCCCCTCAGCCCTGCATGGCAAGATAAGCCTGCAGCCGGTGCTAGCCGGGGGAGAGTGAAAGCCCCTCCTCATGACCCTCCCCTGGTCTGCTTCCTGGCTGATTGACCAGGGCCTTCAGCTGGCTCTCGAGACAAACACTTTGGGAAGCAGTGTGGTCTAGTGGAAAGGGCCCGGGTTCCTATCCCAGCTCTGCCTCCTGGGTGACCTTGGATAAGTCACGTAACTTTTCCAAACCTTGGTTTCCTCTTCCAAGAAATGAGAATTAAATGCCTGTTCTCCCTCCCTCCTAGGGGCAAGCCCCATGTGGAACTGGTATCTATTCCAGCATTTCAAATAGTGCTTGGCATATACTGGGTGCTTAACAAATGCCACAGTTATTATTTTCATTATTATTATTAGAACCCCAGGCCAGTGCCCCAAACCATTATCAAAAGCAAACAAGGAAACCCATTTCCTTGTCCTCCTTCCACAAAGCAAACCCTCCAGTGGTTCTACTGAAGAAGTTTGGGCAAAGTTCCCCCAGTGCCCAGGAAATGCTGCTTGTGGTGGTACGAGAAGTTCGTGGTACGAGAAGTTCTGTATCGAACCACCGGTCAGATGAATGTAGCCAAGACCTGGGAGGATAGAGACACTTTTCTTTTAAACAGGGAGAAAGGTCTCCTCTTCACCTCCCCTCCTAGCAAGCATCAATAACCAAGGTTCTCCTGGGGAAAGAGACATCCCAGGGTTCATCCCAGCATGCCAGAGGGAGGATTTGGGGGTGGCGCAGCCCTCAGCCCTTCTCCCCTACTCACTGAAGGGAGTCAGAGATCCCGCTGAGCATGTGACATCCTGTCTCACCTTCCTCCGCCCCAGGACCCAGTCTCCTGTTCATCACCTACGCAGAAGCCATTGCCAACATGCCAGCTTCCACCTTCTTCGCCATCATCTTCTTCCTGATGCTGATCACCCTGGGCCTGGACAGCACGGTGAGTGAGTGGGCGGCCAGCGGGACGGTGGGCCAGGGCCAGCTCCCCCCTTCCCCTTCCCCAGTGGAAGGATCCTTTCCCCACACCATGACCTTGGGCCGGCATCTCAGTTTGCAGGTCTGGAGGGCGTGATTACTGCTGTGCTTGATGAGTTCCCACACATCTGGGCCAAGCGCCGGGAATGGTTTGTGCTCGGCGTCATCGTCACCTGCTTCCTGGGCTCGTTATCCACCCTGACCTTTGTGAGTAGCCTCGACCTCAGCCGGGAGAAGGAAAGGGGTTGGGGGCTTGAAAGGACTTTGAGCCCCGTGGGAGAAAATCCTCCAAAATGACCATCAGAGACACAAACGAATGAATGGATTAGGGAGGGGAGGGGGCCGGAGACCAGAGTAATTGTCCACAAGCATCTTCTAGCCTCAAGCCTGTAGCACTCAGTAGGATGAAGGATACCAGATTAACCTGGGAGAAACAATCAATCCTATGTATTAAATGTCTAAAAGTGGTATTAAACACTTCTGAGGCTACAATAGACTAAATAGACATTGTCTCTGCCCTCAGGGAGCTTATACTATGGCTAGGAAGAGAGACAGTAAAATAAATTACAAATAGCAGGAAGTAACAGAGCCATGTACACACATGCTATAAAGGACTTTAAGTACTTAAATGGGACAGAAGTACTGCAGTGGAATAATGGGGCTACACCGGCAGGAAGAGAAAAAATTAAATAGGGAAAGGTTTCCTAGCGTAGAAGTCATTGCTAAAGGGCTTTGGAGAGCAGGAGGGCAATGATCTGCTGGATATGTTGGGGGAGGGAATTCCAGGAAGGAGGGAGGGCGTGAACAAGAGGTCAGCAGCAGAAGACTGTTAACCTCAATACCTGTTTTCCCTCCCATTTACACTGTGAGCGACATGTGGGACCTATTTTCTATCTCCCCCAGTGCTTAGGGCAGTGCTTGACACACAGTAAGTACTTAAGGAATTCTGAAATTATTATTATAAGAATGAGGAACAGTGCATAGGTTGGCTTGAGAGGAACCAAGAGTGTGAGCTGGGGTGTAGTGGAAGAAGAGAGTGGAAAAGTAGAGGGGAAAATTGCAGAGTGCTTTAAAGCTGAAGACAGGATTTTCTGCTTGAAATGAGGAAGAATGGGCAACCACTGAAGGTTTTTGAAAAATGGGGAGATGGGCACAGAATGACATTTTAGAAAAATGATCCAGCCAGTGAAGTGAAGTGTGGACCAGAGGGAGGAGAGCCTGGGGGCAGGGAGTTGCAAGGAGATCATCTTCCTGCAGCTGGTGATCGTCTAAATGCTCACTAATCCTGAACTTAAATCTCAGTTCCACTGATTTGGGGTAGTGGTGGAAGTGAGACCTAGCAGTCTCTCATTCCCAGGTCCCAATCTGAAGTTCTTTTTGAAGATGGGAGTTACCCTGGTGGGACAGAGAGTGGGTGACCCAGAACCTTCCCAACCCCTGTCTTGAGGGCTGAGGTCCCACATGGGCTGGCCACTTCCCTCTGCCACCACTGGACTTCACTGCCTACAGGAGGGAGGGAAAGGGGTTGTCAGAGACAGCTGGGAGGCCCGGCTGAAACCGGGAGAGAGAGGAATCTCAGTGGCAGAGGCCAAGGACCTGCCCTCAGGGAGGTTTGAATTTGGGAACCCCAAGTATTATGGAAAGGACAAGAATGGGCTTCCATAAACCCCAAGCAGAGAGGCGGTAGCCTTAGCTCATCAGAAATGCTCTCTCGTTCCCAGGGAGGGGCGTATGTGGTGAAGCTGTTTGAAGAATATGCCACGGGACCAGCGGTGCTCACCGTCGTGCTCCTGGAAGTTATCGCGGTGGCATGGTTCTATGGTAAGGAGCCCTCACCCCCCCATTTCTACCCCCTACCACTATGGCTTACTAAACCAGGCCCCTCTCCAGGCTGCAGAATGGGCTGGGGCTTGTGCTCTCCAGGAGAGGCAAGCCAAGGCTACTTGAGTTAGTGGAGGTAGGAAATAACCTTGGACAGTTAATCTGCGGCCAGACCCTTTAGCAGATCAGTCACCGGTTACGGACCGGTCAAGGATGGATCACCCACGCCTCCAGGCTCGTCTCCTTCCCACCAGAATTTGCAGGCAGGCTGCGTTCTCTACTTGGCAGCTGTCCACCTGCGTGGAGCACTGTTGCTGTTCAAAGCTCAAGGGACCACAGCGAGTGAGGACTCGAACAGAACATTTGGGCTCAGGTGGGGGTGATTTGATTTGATCAACACCATGTGTCCTAGCTCTAGTCAAGAGAACCCAGCCACCTTGAGAGTCTGAACAGATTTCAGCAACTACAGCCTCCTCGAGCAAACTGAACAGCAAACCTCCAACCTCAGGGATGGTGTTTTTTATTGCACAGATGCCACGGGATGGGTGTCTGTGCTGGTGAATTTTGTTCACTGCACAGGTCACCACCAGTGATGAACAGTCAGAGCTCACCATTCTCACTGTAAATCACAGTGCTACTGGGAGAGGGGGGAAAAGGAGGGAAAAGGAAGGAAAGAAGCTTTCTTGGGACCAGCGGTTCTCTGGGTTGAATTGAAAGGGGGCTGGGGGAGCTAATAGTCTAAAGAAACTGCCAGAATCCTTCTTGCTACGTATCACTGGTGGGTTTTTGATATCAGGGCAAATGGGCTAAAGGTCACTGATGAATTCATGAACACAGCCTGGGGTGGAGCAGTGCCTGCAATCTAATGTTGAGCAGCCTCCCTGGCCTCTGGGGGCAATTTCTACTGCACTGATGAGAGAGAACACTGTCCATCGGTTTTCCCCTTCCTTGCCCATGGAGTTTCCGGGCTGGCACCGAGGCCAGGAACTGTTTTCCCCGGTCTGGAGAGCACCAGCCTCAGCCTGTGGGGCTGAGGATTCAATCAAAAGATCTGGGGATAGAGCAGTTCCAGTCCCTGGACCCGTTCAACCTCTCTGGGAAGCAATACATTAGCACTGCGTGGCGTGTAGTGTGCATGGCAATGATACTCTAATTCTAGTTACAACCCTGTAAGTCCTCTTTCATGGCACCACAAACCAGAGCTTCCCACCGGTTTAAGCGGAAATCCCTAAGAAAGGTCTCAGCTCAAAGCCACCCGCATACCGAGGCGCAGAGAAAGAATCCAAACCCCTCCCGCTGCTTTGCACCTTGTTACCTGGCTGCTGGTGGGGTCCCAGGCCTCCCACAGGGCCTGGAAATGCCATTAACATGTCTCCCTCCCTCTCCATTGAATATTGTAGGCATCACCCAGTTCTGTAGGGACGTGAAGGAAATGCTTGGCTTCAGCCCGGGCTGGTTTTGGAGGATCTGCTGGGTAGCCATAAGCCCCATCTTTCTCCTGGTGAGTTCGCCTTCCTCGTTCTTTCCGGCCATTTCCACTCGGGCATCTCCTCCATCCATTTGCTTGGGGTGATTCAAACTGTTAAGCCAAGTGAAGGAGAGGGATTGCCTTTTTCAGACCTCTTACCTCTGGGAGCCTCAGGGGTAGGAAAGATGGTAAGAAAGGAGAGCTGAAGGAAAGGGGGGTATGACTACCCTAGGAAGATACTTTAGCAGGCCCAAGTTTTCTGAATTTATCCAGAAAACTGACTTGACCTGTTCAGACAGAGATCACCAACTTGTGATCTTCACAATCTTCTCCTTCCTCACCCAGTTCCAAGGGAAATTATAAAATGCCCAATTAACAAGAGTACACATCTGCTTCCGGGCTCAGTTTACTGAGCCCTGCACAGGACCTTCTTGTGTTTTCTGAGGTAAACTGTTCTCTCTTTTGGAAAGGGGGGAGGGCCCCCATTTCTTGCTTCCTCTATTGAAACAAGATGGCCAAGAGAAAGTACCTGAGTCAGAGTCAGCTTGCCTGGGCCTTGGGGTCAACCCAGAGTCCTGGAGCTTGAGTGACCTTTTCCCCAAACCCATGTTTCCCCGATTTGGCTAGGAGCTCTCCTTGCAGCTGCTTGCGCGAGAGAGAGAGAGAGAGCAGGGGAGGGGGCAGGGGAGAGGAAGTCAGAGTAAGTGGCGATGGAGGGTTTTGAGGGTAAGACACCCACTTGGAGTCGCCTTCCCTGAGTTCAGGACCATACTGTTAGGAGGGACAATGCATGTGTGTGCAACAAACCCTGGTTTCATTAACTGCAGGGAGAGAATCAAGCTATAAATAGATGCTTAATCACACAAATTACTTACATTACTGTCATCTTTATAGGCTAAAGTAATGAAATGAAATTAAGAGCAATAAGGTTTCAGCCCAGCAGTTTCTAGGCAAAACTGATGTGTATGCTCGTTGGGTAAACCAAAGTAAAATAAGTCAGTTCATAAACGGGTGCCGGGAGCCCACTGCGGAAATTGGGTTGACCAACTATTTCACTGAATTTTCAAGTGAAAATTGAGTTAGGCTGCTTTTTCCTTCCATAATTCCTTTGGTTAGGAGGACCTGTGGCAGGCAGCCATTCATTTTGGAAATGCCTCATGGCAGAGGTGTCCTGGGTAAAACTCCAGAGAAAAGATCTTGTAGTAAAAGGTAATGCAGAGACCCTGCGATATGATAGACACATTCCCTTCCCAAGAGCTTACAGTCTAAAGTGGGGGAGACAGACATCAATACAAAAAATAAGTTAGAGATATGTGCCTAAGTGCTGTGGACCTGGGAGAGGGAAAGAGCAAAAGGAGCAAGTCAGGATGATGCTGAAGGGAGTGGGAGAAGAGGAAAGGAGGGCTTAGTCAGGGAAGGCCTCCTGGAAGAGACGTGCCTTCAATAAGGCCTTGAAGGATGGGGAGAGCAATTGTCAGATTTGAGGAGGGAGGACATTTCAGGCCAGAAGCAGGATAAGGGCGAGGGGTCAGCGGTAAGTTAGGCGAGATAGAGGCACAGTGAGAAGGTTAGCATTAGAGCGAAGTGTGTGGGCTGGGTTGCAGTAGGAGAGTAGCAAGGTGAGGTAGGAGGGGGCAAGGTGATGAAATGCCTTGAAGCCGAGGGTGAGGAGTTGTTTGATGCAGAGGTGGATGGGCAACCACTGGAGTTTTTTGAGGAGTCGGGTGAAACGTCCTGAACATTTCTGTAGAAAAATGATCTGGTTCACACATACCCACCCTCACCCACAACCCTTTTAGCCAGTAACAACGGGAGCAAGAGGGGGTGCAGATGCTGAGGATGGCAGGGCTCGGCCTGCCGATCCCCAGGAACATCTGTTCTCTGCCCTCCCCCTGCCCCACAGCAGCAAGGGAAAGGCATTCTTAGAGGAGAGAATTAGCTGTAGACCCCAACAGTGGCCTTGGGGCATCTCTCTTCTCCATTTTAAAATTCTCTGGAAACATGCTCACCCCATCCTTCATTCCAGTGCCCAGCAACTGTCCCTGCCAGAACATTCCTTCTACTTAACTCCCATCCTGCCTGTTGCAGCTTCAACCTGCCTTCTCTTGTTCTGCCCACAAGGGAAACAGAGCTCTGCAAGCCTATCCTACACTCCAAGATTTCAAGTTCTTAGTGTTAGCCTCCTCTGCGCTGGGCAGAATCAGTCCAGTTCCCTTATCTTCTCCCATGATGTCTAGGTCTGAGTTGAATCTGGAATTCGCATTTACCGGTTGGGAGCTGACTTCTAGAATGCTGTTGGGAGATTGCTGTGATTGGCCGAGCACATTTGCCCTTGTTAACTTCCTATGGCATTTCTGTTTCAGGTCATCATTTGCAGTTTTCTGAGCAGCCCCCCGCAGCTCCGACTATTTGATTACACTTATCCCCCTTGGACAGTCATCCTGGGTTACTGCATTGGGACTTCATCTTTCATCTGCATTCCCATCTATGTGATCTATCGGTTGGTCATCACTCCGGGAACATTCAAAGAGGTATGTGTTAAAAATAACAATAATTATGCTACTTGTTAAGCACTTACTGTATGCCAAGCACTGGGGTAGGTACAAGTTTAATCAGATTGGAAACAATCCCTGTCCTACATGAGGTTCACAGTCTTAATCCCCATTTTACAGATGAGGGAACTGAGGCCCAAAGAAGTGACTTGCCTAAGGTCACACAGCAGCTATGTGGCAGAGCTGGGATTGGAACCCAGGTCCTTCTGACTCTGAGGCCTGTTCTCTATCTACTAAGCCACGCTGTTGTTCCAGGGGTCTTGTCTGTCTGGGGGAGAGGTTGAGGAAGGGCATTTTGGCCACATTGATTCAAGGGAGAACAGTGAATTTTCTGATGTCCCAAATCTACACCCCCAGTCTCAGGAAGGCTGGATTTAGAGAACATCATTACCCAGGCCTCTCTGTGACTCTTATTAGACTAGTGAACAAGGGCCGGCGATGGGGGAGCAGGCCATGGCGATTCATCTTTGGCCTGGATCGATTAGACCAGGGGTTCGTATTGCTCAGTTCCTCAAATTAGGTTCTGGCCCGTTCCTCTGCCTCTCCACCCGGCTTCAAATTGACCATACCCACTCCAGGAGGCCAGGCACACAGATTCTTAAGGTTTGTAAAAAAAAAAAAAAAAAAAAGCAGAGCCTGAACCATTTCTAGTGACCAAATGAGTATCATTTTGGAAGCATCTCTGAACAAAGCTATTCCTACACTGGTAAGCAGTATTCGTTCAGTTTCTTCTACCTCCAACCCCCAGCACTCAGAAGTCAAGTAAATCAACTGTCTCTTAGCACCCCCTTGTGCTCAGTGTGCAACAAGTGCTTTGCACACAGTAAGCGCTCAGTAAATGCGATTGAAGTCTCTAACGCAATTTCTAACATAGAGGGAGTGGAGAAATTTGCCCAAGACTCCCTAAGATCCCTCTTCCTCTTTACTAAGCATGACCCCGTTCAGTGCCTGAATGGCCGGGAAGGAAGGATTCGAAGGGGGGACTGGATGGTCCATTCTTTGTGGCTGCAGTTGCCCCTGCCGCTCCCAGCCAGTAAAGATCTACAGGCTCAGCGCTTTCAGCCCCTGGGAACTCTCCCAACTCTGACCTGGAGAACCTTGGTTGCAACTATTTCATCCTGAGGATCACCTCCTATCAGCATCTTTCCCATAGATGAAACCCAATTGAAGGGCAGCTTACTTGTTTGCGGACCTCAGAGGGTATCGCTCTCAGTGCCGGGGCAGAACTTCAGCAGGGGCCGATTTCTCAATTCCAGAATTCACACTGGGATGGATGCCTCCTGCCGGGGTTTAAACCTCGGTGGGGTTTTTGTTGTTTGTTTTCGGCAATGGGTCAGGGACTCTCTGGAGGGAAACAAAAGGTGATACCCACAAGCAGTTTTCTGGAATGGCAACCTGATAGTCATGGTGATTTAGGGCAGGATCAAGTGCAGGAAGCCTGAATCAGGAGGGTGGGAAGCCAAGGATAATATTGTCTTGGGTTAAAAAACTCAATTAGAGATAGGAACACAGCTCTATTTGAGTCTTACATGGTTTGAGTTCTAACTACTGGATAACTCACTCTGGTCCTAGGCCCCAAGCCTCTCACCCGCAATCCCATCTCCAGCGACCTGGAGAAAGCAGGGATTTTTCCCCGGAAGCTGTTGTGGAACTGAATCCCCCCTCCTGCCTGACTCAGTAAAAACCTTGGATAAGAATGAGTCTAGGGCAGGCCTTTTAGCTTTTTATTCATTCTTCTTCCCAGTTTAGGCCAAACCCTGCCTCTTCTCTTTTGGTTACTTTAATGAGGTGGGTTTGGACCTGCTCTTAAAGGTGATTTGCTTTGAAAATCTACTAAATAGGTCATGAGAACAGACACACATTTTCTAATCCCCCCTTCCCACCTCCAGCACAACCGCTCAGAACAGGTTTGTAAGAATGGGACAGGGAAAAGACTATTAAGGGCTCTTGCGTACAGAGGCCCAGTTAAGGACTTTTCCACAGTAAGGCCAATATGTAAGTAAAGAGTTACAGAGGAGAAAAGGCTGTACATCTTTTGCTAGAACCATAATTCTGGCATTTTCAGACTTTTTCCAATCTTAAACTGAAAACAAACCTTACCTGAGCTCACCTAAGGCAAGGCTGAGTAGTGAAACGTCTTCACTAATTCAGTTTCTCCTCCTGTGGTCTTGGCTACAGAGGAGTCAATATTCTCCCACACAATCTATTGAGCCTGCTAGAGCCCCTCTTTTTCAAGCCCATTCCAGGCAGCTGGATGCTGGAATTAAGCAGGGTTTCCCCTCTCAAGAATCCACGTTTGTTTTAAATTGACCTGGAAGCCCAGTCTCCTCCTAAGACCAGGCTGGTCTCTCTTTGCAGCAGATGTTGACCACAGTGGCAGTACCAGTTTATATAATAATTTGTAAACATGCCGTATATTGTCATGGGTTCAAATCCCGGCTCCACTGCTTGTCAGCTGTGTGACTGTGGGCAAGTCACTTCACTTCTCTGTACCTCAGTTACCTCATCTGTAAAATGGGGATGAAGACTGTGAGCCTCACGTGGGACAACCTGATTACCCTGTATCTCCCCCAGCGCTTAGAACAGTGCTCTGCACATAGTAAGTGCTTAAATACCAACATTATTATTATTATAAGTTAAAAACCAACTTAGTCTCTTATGCTTTCAGAAACTTCCTTGATTTTATTTTCCCTTTCTCTGACTCTTTTTGCCCCCACACCGTTCCTTCCAGGTACCATTTTACCACACTGCCTCCCTCTGCCCTTGTTTAGTGAGGATTTATCTGATGTTATCAAAGCTTGCTGGTACCCACCAGAACAAGAATCCTTTTGCTTAGTTCAGCGCAAGGCCCTCCACTGCTAAAGAAATTTAGTGTGCTCTAAAAGAAAAACACCTCCCCTGGTCCTTCTATGTAGATTTTAGGGACCTTCTGTCTTCAATCTGAATACCAATGATGAATGTTATTGAGGTCTGTAAATAAGAATTTAATGTCCTTTCTTTACAGCGAATTCTTAAAAGTATCACTCCAGAGACAGCTACAGAGATTCCCTTTGGGGATGTCCGCATGAATGCTATCTAACAAGCTGCCGAGGGAGTGGAAAATGGCATTCCTAAGTATATCTCTCCCTGCCCTGCCTTCCTGCCCCTCTTCCTCCCCCATCAAATGAACTGAGTTTCCAGCTGAGCCAAGGAATGGGAGGGCGCTGCCCGGCCAGACCCTGCGAGCCACGGGCACCTGGACATGAGGATCCGCATTCAGATCCACATTCTCCCCCGACCCCCTTCTTCCCATGTCATCCGCTGGACATCGCCAAGAAGCTTCTCACAGTCCTCTGAACTGGTCCACGTGGGAAGTGTGAGGGTGTGTTTGAGTGCTTGGCTGCGGGCAGCTGCTACTGTCTGGATGTGCGAAGGAGTTGGTGTGAACCACTGTTGGGAAATCTCAGCAGCTGGGATTAGAGTCTGTGAGAGTGCTCCGATACCTTCTCCATATGATCATTTGAATCAGACCATACCGTTTGTGCTTTCTGAGGGTTCCAGTGTCAAGTGAGTGTATAACCTGGGTCAGAGAACACAGGGACATTGTTCTGATAGCCATATATTATCTGAGTAATACACACAGCTCTACGGCTGGAAATTTTTAACAAACCTTGTGTGGCTGTGGAGTAGGCAGAGGAAGATGTAGTAAGCTATCCTGGAAAATATGGGGGGCGGTGTGTTTATACGGACTGTACTACTGTTACCATATTACACATCCCATTGGCCTCCTTTCTCCCTCTTTCCTCTAATGGTTTTTGGCACTCTACAAACCATATATACCTTTCTTCATTCTTTTCCTGCAGCTACGTATCTTTACACTTACATATGTAAATCTACACAAACACACATCACCTGAAAGCTCTACATCCCATAAGGAATCAAGCTTCTTCCCTTTTTATGCGGCCACTGGTCTTCAGCTTCCTCTCTGTTGCCTTTCCCCCAGAACCATGATGCTATTCCATAGGCAAATCTGGCTGTCTTTATTTTTGCAAATTGCAGTTTGAGATCTGTCTTGATGAGCCTGAATCTCTCACCTCTCCAGTCAAGTGAGATCAGTTTTTTTCCCCTTCTGTGCTTCAGGGAGGAGTTGAAGACAAACAGCTTGGGGTAAATGATCCAGTTTGACAACGCAACATTCTGCAACCGGTCCCCGCATTTAACTATGTAGCAATTTACTAGGCCATTCTACGACAGCTTCGGCAGACTGACACAGAAAGGGATGAAACCAGACAAGTGTGCCACTGGGCTTATCTTCTCCCCACTTTGCCCCTAGGATGACCGAGTCTGGCATAGGCCAGCCCTGTCTTTTCTCAGCCAGTCAATTTCCCAGTCTGCTAGAAAAAGAAAGGGACGCTGGCAAGTTGGAACGCAAGTGAAAGGAGAGACAAAACTTCCTCACTGACAACCAGAAGAGCGAAACCTCAACTCGAGAAACACCACTCAATCGATCCAGAAAGCATCAAGGACTTGGTGCAAATGGAATTGAGTTCCCAAAGCTTCAGCGCAGGGAGAGTCCCTCATTTAGCCAAGCCCTGATTTGATCTGGACCTTAAGTTTATAACCCATGGCAGAGAATCAAGGTGGGGGGAGGGAAGGTCTTCTTCTAGTTTCCTTGCTCTCCTCCTCCCTTCACCTGCTTCTAATATCCCCATTTCTGCTCATCACAAGTCGGTTCGGGTCTGCACTGCAACAGGAAAAGTGGGAGGGTGATGACTCGCGGGGACTAGGAATGGCCTTTCAGCGCCATATTGTTCTTGTCTCACCTCTTTCCTTCCCAACCTTTTTCTTGCTTGTACAGTGCCGAGGTGGGTGGCCCCAAGTAGAAGGTGGTATTGGACTATCACAAAATTCCCCTCCCCACAAAATCCTCTGGGGTTCCTTACAAGAAAATAGCACTTACTATCTTGGGGGTTACCTGCTGTCATCAAACCATCTACTGGATCTGGTAAACTGATGCTCTCCTGGCAAACCCTACACAGCATCTGGAGAAAGAAAGCAAACTTTGAGGCGGCTGAGGCGAGTCACTGACACAGTCTCCAGTTTATCAAACAAATGGAATCGGAGACAAGACAGCCCACGTGGTGGAAGAAGGCTAACGACTAAGGAATGTGGAGATGAGCTGAGATGGGCCGTGAAAAACCTGCAGCACGAGTAGCTAAACCTGAGGCCAGGGCATGGGGAGAAGGGCCTGCAGAATATGGAGAGATGCAGGGAAGAGAACAGTCCATCCTTGGAATATCTTCTCCAACTCACCCAGTCTGGAACTTGGAAATGAGAAGCCATCCACTAATACTCTTGGCTGGGAGAAGGCTGCTAAGAGATGATTAGCAGAGTTCAGCGGAGCGACAGGTTAATTCTGAACATACTTCTTGACCACAGGGCAAGCAGGGTGTCTGCAGGTCTGCACTTTTTGCAGGGACATTTTCACTGGGTTGTGGAAAACCAGAGACTGATTGTTATGATCCATTCCTTATTCTTTTGCCAAACCCTTTTAACTGATCCACCAGAAATGGCCGGGACTTTCAGAAACCCATTGTGCTTGAGAAAGAAGTAGCTTCTGGAGACGATTTCCTAAAGGGAAATGTCATTAATGTTGCCGAAAAACACTTTTTAAAAGTCTTTCAAAAATCCTCAAGTCAAATACAATGCTAAAGCAAAAGTGAAAATTGTCCATTTCAGAATTAAAAATTCAACTTTTCTGACTTTTGAAGGTTTGCCACTTTGGGAAATAGCTATAAGTTGGCAGAGCAGACGGTGCAAGCTGAAATTTTCAATCATGCATAAGAAATGTTAGAAAGAAAATGACTCATATTTGCATCCTGCAGTTATGAGGTCTGCTCTGCTCCTCCTAACACTCCCCCAACCTTCCCCAGCCATGTCATCACCCCTTTCAAAACTTCAAGAAATCCTGATTCCAGATTTCCCTGCTTCAGTCCCTTTTTGGTGGTCAGGAAGATAGGTGTCTTTGATGAACAGCCTTCTGACAAGCTAGAATGAAACCAGTTGGAGAGATTCCTGCTTTCTTGCCTTTAAGGAGGAGAAGATTGGACCACGTAAGCTGGTTAGGTCTGTCAAATGTTTCTGATTTAGAGCCCACCAACTCTTGCAAAACATAAACCTGGAAAAACAAAGTAATGGATTGTTTAATTTTTGTGCAGTTACGCAAACACCCTACGCAATGCCCAGTAACTGACTATTCCTGTTGAAACCAGCTTGGATCCTTTTCTCAGCATTCGCCTGGCATATAAATCAGCACTCGGCATTTGGAGATAAGAGCAATTACTATGCTGAGCTGGATTCTGGGGGCTCCACATGTCTCTAACAAGCCTTAGATTAGTCCCCACCACTCGATTACGGGAAAAGGGCACTTAGCTCTCGTGTTGGCATCTCAGGCTTCAAACATGTGAAGTCAAAACAAAATAGCCCTTATCCTACTTAGCTAGCAAGTTGCATTTTTTAAGTCACCATTGCACACCCCTGATCCCCTGCCCCCACGATGGTTTCAGGTTAAGGTAACTTACGTGAACTAATCTGAAAAAGCAACACTTCTGTGCACAGATGGGAGCTCCTTACCACTCTTAGGAAATGGAGTTTACAGATTTGCTCCCTGTGCTCATTCAGAAAGCTCTAGCCCAAGCTCTAGTCTTTCTGTAATGCCAAAGGAGATTCTTCACAATTGGGATTTTTGATGTGTTTCATTAAGACCCCGTAAGACTATATGATGGCTTTTTTAAAATGATTTCTCCAAATCCCTCCGTGTCATCTTCCGTTTTAACGCGTGGCCTCAAGCCTCTTGATTCCCTGCTAATTTGTGGACCCTAAATTTCCAAGATAATGAAACAATCTGGTGCCTCTTGGGAGTTCAGTCCACTCCATTAGAGGCCATGAGTGCCTCAGAACCTTTCAAGGTCTAACTATTTTCCAGTCCGACCTGGGTGTTTAAAGTTCTAAAAAAGAGTGGGTTTGGACATTTCCAGTCCCTTGGGAAAAATAACCTCTTCCCACATGGTTCAACAGACATCTATTTTTGTGGAGAAAGTAGACATTTTAATAGTTTGTCCTTCCTTTCCAAGTACTTCCAGTTTCTTTCTTTTATAAAATTTTGGAATTTAGTCAGTCTCCTTCAGTGATTTTACTGGATGTGCTGATGGGTTATAAATCTCAAGAAACTTTAAGCTTCTGACGAGGGAGTCCTTTTCTTGTGAAATGGACCAGGGTAAATTCCCATTCCACAGAAAATAGCATAGTAATGACAGCATCAGTTGCCTCTGGTTACTTAGTGTCAATTATCGACATCCCAAGGCACCCCATTATCCCATGCAAAGAGGCTCCCAAGGTCATTTGCAAACCATTTAAAATTGATTTTCCCTGTTGACCAACCCTCCTTTAGCAGGAGAGCGAACCTTTGCCTTACGGGTTGTCGGGAAAGTGTTGGTGCTATATCTGTCCACCTAGAGTCTGCTGCCTTCCCTAAAGTCAGGAAAGCCGAGCGGACGGCAGATGAAAAATCTGGGCTAGGGATTTAAAGTAAAAAATGGGTTGGCTTGTCTCAAGACAGGAAGGCGCCGAATAACCCTGATGGCCACTCAGGGGCTTTTCCAATCTTGTGAAAAGCAGGGTTCGTAAGCTGCCTGACATTCTACAAACCCTGCCACTTTACCCCAACAGGCTGAGCGACTCTCTTTCCTACTTAAAGTTCACTAGCCTTCTAGGATAGCCAATCAATGGAGACAACAGGATTTTGAAGACGAGACTTTTCTGTATCTCTTAATACAGAACCGATTCAGTGGAATTCCCTGGTGACTTGGGGGCTGGGTCTCCTTTCAATCTCAGGTGGGTTAATCCCCCAAGTGTCGAGGCCCCAGGTTGGCTTCCATGAGACTGTCAGGACTGACATCCCCCCAGTCTACGAACATGTTACATCGTGACACAAATAAGGCCAGACACACTGACGTCTCAATCCACCGATCCTTACTTAAAGACATTTACACAAGGAATTGTTCACAAACTGCCAATCTCCACCGAGGGACCCGGCCATACCAATTAGAAAAGACATTGTGCCTTTTGCCTTCCTCTCTTGTTAGGCTGGTTCTAAATAGGCCTCCTTTCAATTTGAGATGGCCTTATGTAGGCTCCAATATCTTTCACCCATTCAGATCACCTCATGAATCACAATAACATGAGAACTTCCAAAGCTTTTGTTCTTTAATGAACTGGAGGCATGTTTACTTTTAAGCTTTGGTAACAGAAATAAACTGGAGTTTTATTTGTACAGAACCAAATATCCTCCCTTCAACATGTATATGATGCACCTGTAATTAATTTATGCAATTGTTTAGTTATAAATGTTTCCAAGCTAGATTGTAAGTTCATCAGTATGTGCCTTGTGCTGTTACTGTAATAAATTTAATATCATTATAAATGAACAGGTGTCTGTCCCTCTCAAGAAAGTCTTGGCTGGAATTTTCAGAAATGTGATTTATAACTACTCACAAAAAGCAAAAACATCTCATTCTTATTGCTGTAATCCCATCTTTTTAGAATTACTTATTTCCCCTAAAATACCACAGTTCATTTTCATGCCGGTAACATTAATGAGGTAATGGATGTACTTACCTTCTCAGAAAAGAATTTTTTATTTGGTCACTACATCTGAATATCAGATCAATTGCCTTCCTGTTTAGTGGCATTTTTTCAACTCAAAGTTTAACTTCTCAATCTCAATCTGTACACTCATCATTTCAGGGCAGGAGAAAGGGCAATGTCCGAAAGAGCGGGAAGATGACACTCTTACAGACTTTAAGGTCCTTGCTCCAGAAATTCAGGCTGGAAATGCAGACAGACCTTAATGTGCGGAAACAGGTTACTTCCTGAAAAGTTGTTCATAAAGCAAAATTCAGCATCTTTCACCCACTGATTTACATGATATAAATGGAGTTAGGTTCCTAAGGAAAAGTGTCCCAAAATGAACTTTAAGCTTCCCATTCTGCTCTTCCTGCAAGATTATTCGGGGACTCTCCTTCTTCAAGACCCAAAGGCTGTGGCAGCATTTCTGCACAGAGGAAACTCCCAAACCTGGAATCACAGGTCTTTTTCCTTCTCTATTCAACAAGTCACACAGCTCAAGCCAGAAACTACAAAGGCTGTAAGCTTCACACTGTTATTGCTACTTCACTAGCACCTACAAAGTATCCAAATTATAGACTTGGTTTATGCTACTCCGAGCTTCATTCTTCTCTCCCCCTTTTTAAATATGGTATTTGTTAAGGGTTTTATTATGTGCTAGGCAGCTGGACTAAGGACTGGGGCAGACGTGAGACGTGAGGAGGTTGGACACCTCCTCCTGCTCTTCCTCCTTCTCAGTATTACTGAATGCTTATTCTACACAGAGCACTGTTCTAGGCACTTGAAAGCATTACTGCCGTGAAGAAACTTACAATTTAATGAATTTTTAAAGATTCAGAATTCCATAAATGCCAATTTAATGCAACATACTTCAAATGGGTTCCTTTATAAATTAGGATGCAGTCCTGAGTGGTCAAACAAAAACAGTTGTGAGAATCATGCTTTGCTTACTATGCGATTGAGCACATTTATCACATCAAACCATCTCCCAACTTTTATGTTCCCACCTTTTGTGTATCTTCCAGAAGCCTGGGAAATTCCAAGTAGCTTAACTGTATTCTGATCCTTCCTGAATGGCAAAAGCTTTTGTTTGCTTATCTCAAGGGGTGAGGGTGGGGAGCAGAAACTGGGCCTTGTCACGATTTTCAAACACCTTCTGCTGTTGCTTAACAAAGATGCCAGTGCCCCCTACAAAGCCGGCAGGGTTAAAGGACCCACTCGCCTCTGGGGTTTTGTCTTATGCCTAGTTGCTAACATTTTCTATGTCTTGTAAAAGGTCCTGTTAAGGACTTCACGAGAAACCATCAATGGGTTGGCCTCAAATGTTTACCCGAGGAGCTGGGTACCTCAGGATGTTCTATGGAAGTGAACCACTCTGCTCGACTCTAGGATGTCTTTTGGGACTTGGCTGGTTTGGAGACGTGGTTCAACAAATGATTTGAAACACACGTGCTTCTTGGCTAATCTAACTGGTTTCCCTCAAGCCAGTCACCAGACCTGCCAGATCCAGAGGGGTTGGGAACCAATCATCTCACCGAGGGACTTTTGGGAAAAGTTCTGTACATCTCCTTCCCTGCAAAGGTACTTGGGCTGCCCTTTTCCTCAGCTCTTCCCAAGTCACGTGTCCTCTTCTTTCCCATGTACCCTGATTAAAATGCCATTTCTCTTACCCATGGCAGCCCTCCTGGACAAGACTGATCCACTTAATCTATCACCATTCCCTTCAGAAAAAGAGCTACAGGATTTTCAAATCAAGTGATCAAGTTTTTCTATAACTTTAAGTAAAAAAAGCACCATCGGATAAGACAGTTCGTAGTTTTCTGACTTGGTCGGTAACATTGACAGAGGGAAACAAACTGTCCAGGTCTTGGGGAAATTCCATTTTTCCTGAGTTGAGGTCATTATTGTCTTTATTCACTAAAAATGAGGTGTACACACTTTAGCATCTGGTTATTTTCATGAATGCTACATTTTCCCAAGTCCACACAAAACATTATTTTAAAATGTTCATCCTCTCGTGGAAACCAATTAGAAAGTGCTATTAATCTCCAGTAAATCTATGTAGCTCCTTCTCTTCAAACACATCTTACTCTCCAGATAAGTGTCTGGGCCTGGGGAAAGTTGGAGCAAGTCCAGAAGCCTTGTTCTTTGAGAATAAACACACATAAGTTTCTGTGAGCATTTTTATCAAGAATCTAAGTGGCTGCCTCTCTGGGCTAAATTAGAGGCCCATTTTCCCTACTGACCAAAAGGCCCAGATAAATGTGAAGCTCCTAAACCTATTTTAATTAAAGAGCACTTTGGAAAAAGGAGTTAGAAAAGAGGAAGCAAACTTGTGTTTAACTGGTTTTCCTCCCACTAAAAATAACTCAGTCTCTTTTGTATCTGTAATTAGAAAAGCAATTTATTTTTTCCCCTTGATGAAGGGAAGATCAGAAGGGTTATCCCCCAAAGCCTATATACCAAACAAAAGAAAATGCAAATGAGATTCTAAACCTGGAAAGTCTCCTAGACTTTTGGACTCTATTCCAAAAGTAAAGCAAAGCATGAGTTTAAGTGCCGGTTTGCTTGTTCCCAAAGCAGCAACTTTTGGTAAGAGTTATATACAACTGCCAAACTCATTTGCTCAACCAATTCTCCAAATAATCAACTTTATTCTCCTTCAGAGATTGATGCTGAGCCTTTGGACGCTATCTCCATGTATAAAGTCCAATTGGTCAGAGAAGTTGGATAGGTGCAAGGCTTCGTAAAGGTGATCTGTCTCAAGCTCAGTTCTTCTGGCAGACAATCCTAGGGATGTGGGTATGTTTCTGGGTCTCAGTCTGGGGGTCCCCAGGAACACTGGGGTGGCTTAAGACTTCCAGCCCCACTCTGGAGAAAACCAGACCATGAGCCTCGCCCAGAATTAGCTTCTCCTAAGCCTCTTCTGGAATTGAGCTGGGGCCAGGGTAAATCTGACCAGCCGGGCAAATTGCTTTCCGGGCAGTTCACTCCAGAACCTGGTTATGCTCACTGGGGTGTCACATCATATGTCCTAGTGTGTTTTGACAAAATCACTTAGGGAATTGGAAAGCAATGCACTGGCTCAATTCTACAGCATCACTGCCTTCCTGCTAAGTCGGGCAAACATCTGCTACTTCCACTTCCTCTCCTCCAACTCTCTCCTTGACTCTTTTCCCTCCTTCCCACTGAAACTGCCCTATGGTCACCAACGATCGCTTCCTCGGAAAATTAAATGGACTCTTTTCCATCCTGATCCTCCTTCACTTCTCAGCTGCCTTTGACGCTGTGAACCATCCCCTTTTCCTGGAAATACTATCTAGGCTGGGTTTCTCTGACATGGTCTTCTCCCGGTTCCCCTCCTACCACTCGGCCTCCTTCCCCAGCTCTTCCTTTGCCTCCCACTACTGGGGAGCTCCTCAAAGCTCAGTTTTATGTCTCCTCTTCTCACCCACACCCACTCCTTTGGGATGCTCATCCACTCTTAAGGCTTCAACTACACCTGGAGGCAGATGACTACCAAGTCTTCCCCTCCAGTCATGACCTCTCTCCTGTGACCTCAAACCTCCTCCTTACAATCAATCAAGGTCTGTAAAGGTCCTGTTAAAGGACCTTAATAGAAACCATCAATGGTTGGCCTCAAGTACCTTGGTACCGTCAGGATGACCTACTGAAGTGAACAGCCTGCCTCGATTCTAGGCAGTAAATACCCTAAGGGTATTTACTAACCGCTTACTGTATGCAAAGCACTGTACTAAGCACTTGGGAGAATACAAACAACTGAGTTAGTAGACATGTTCCCTGCCCACATCGAGTTTACAGAACAGACAGGAATGTCCCTTCCTTCAGGGCATATCTTCAAGACTCTCTCGATGGAATCTCAAACTCAATATGCCCAAAACAGCTCAGCTTCTCTCCCAGGTAGTCTTATCCTACACCTGACTTTCCCATCACCGTTGACCACGGTGCCACCCTGTCCGTCTCTCAAGTCTGCCACCTTGGCATTATCCTACAATCCTCAGAGGTGCCTAGGAAGCAAACTGCCCTATCCTCCCTGCTCTTTATAACCCGCAGAGGGTCATCTCCATTGTAGTTATGAGCAGGCACAGTATCTTTTTGCCAGTCATGTTTTTCCCACCTCCTAGCCTGAGTAGCACAATTCAATCGTGTACGAGAATTGAATCTCCTTCCCTATAAACATTGGCTTTCGTCTGAAAGTCAACATTCTTATCAAACCAAGTTTATCTTACTGAAAAATAAGAAAATGTGGCAAGTCTCCTCGATAAGGTAAACATCATGACAGGTATGAATGGCAACTTTTTAACGAAAAGCACTGATGAAGACTGTTTTCCCTCAAGGCACTTTCCAATCTTTATAATGGAAAACAAGACATGTAGGAGACTCAGCAGGCCGCACTGGGCCTCCATTTGCTTATTTTCAATAACGAGACTTTTTCCTCTTTTTCTTCTCAGGACCTACCAAAAGAACACAATCTTATCTACGCACATTACTCCAAATGCCTTACAGTCACTTATGGGGCTGAAAACAGAATTTCCTTATTTTGTATCCTATATCCATAGCAATCTTTCATATTTATAGACAAACCCACTCAAGGTATTAACACATATGGGTGAGGCTCAAAAAACAATATAACCAACCATCCATTGCACATTAGGCCCGCAGAAAAGACTGCCACTGCCGCCCTGATGGTTTGGCGTGTGCAGCAGCATCATGGTTTTGTAATCTGCCTTTCGGCCCTAGCTTTCCAAAACCTGTGAGCCACATCCATCGGGATGGCTTCGCGACGACTTTTAAACCATCCAGCATCACAGAGCAAACCCCAACCCTTTTGCAGGGGGAGAGGATAACCAGAAGCCTGGCATCTTATGAGCTTGGGGCCACTCCTCCAACGGAGCAGTCGGGACCACCCCTCATCTTCCTCCCCAACATCGAGGGAGTCAAGCCCTGCCCCGCACAACATTTACAGATAGGAAGGTTGTGACAGATAGAACCAGAAGCTTTTTTTTAATGTATTTGTTAAGCCATTTACTCTGCGTCAGGCACCGTATTAAAGCGCTGAGGTAGAGACAAGGCAAAAGGTTGGATCAGTTCATATCCTACTGGGGTTTCACAGTCTTAATCCCCATTTTACAGATGAGGTGATCTGTAACAACCTCCCTGTTGCATCCCACCCACGCAGCATAGAATAGGCTGGACATTGAATCTACGATCCAGCCCTGCCTCATTGAGATGTTGAGGAGGAAAGGCCAGCTCTCCCCTTTCTACCCTAACCTGCTTGGTTTTGGTGAATTTTTCAGGACAACCACTACTGGCCTCAACATGATACCTGTCTCATCCCAACTTCCTTGAACATGGCATGTAAGGAGATTGAATTAAATCGGGCTACTCAAGTAGTATTTGTGAACTTCATCACTACCCTTCAAAATCCAGGCTGGCTATTATAAACCAAAAGAAAACAATAATGACTACCAGAAAGGTACAATGATAATGTCAAAACAAAAAAAGGTTTTCCAGGATTTGCGGTCCTAGAACGTCATAACTAAGGCTTTTGCACACTCGGACTGTGCAAAAATTGATCCTGCATACTATAACAAATAGAGACTGAGGAAGCAAAGAGTATCGATCACTACTATTGATCACTAAGTGCATCTTTATTACAAGAATTTCTGTAGCATTAAACACAGCTTCCTAACCACGTATTTCAAACAAATTCAAAATTGACCACTTAATAACAAGTATCTGCATGTGCGCCCTCATACACTGTCCTGATAGGCTGGTGATTTCTTTCCTATATATAATTCCATTCTGCCTCATTTTAGTCATTTCTCAAGACCTTGCAAGTCAAGGGCATTACAAAGCCCTGGGACGCAGGCTGGTAACACTGCTAACTGACAACTGCTGCTGGAATGCCAAAACTCCCCAACTCCCAGATCAGCCCCATGCCTCTCTCAAGAGTCTCAGGATGTGGTGTTGCCGGCCCAAAGGAAAACCAACCATTTTTGCAAAGGTAGAGGAGCCAACGTTTGCTTTTCCTCTCATCCAATTGTGACTATTTTATTGGACTAGAGAGTATAAAGCTAAGTCCTGCGGTCAGTAGTACATTCAGCCAGGCCCAGCGGGGTGGCTATTTTCTCCTCAGTCACTGTCCTCTCATTTGCTTAGGTGAAATGACATTAATCTTCCTCTTTCTCAATGTAGTTTTGGCAACTCACACGGGCCATTTGCCTGGCCAGGTAACGGTCCCTTGCTGACAATAAAGTCTCCGCACTGCCGTTTTGCAAACTTGCTCACCATGCTTGGTCTTTGTCTTCTGCTCTTCCTCTGCGGGGCGGCCCTTGGGCCCGGGCAGCCTGCCGGAGCTGGAGCCTCTTTCTCTCCCCCTTTCTGGCTCCTCCTTTGGAGCATTTTCCTGCTCAGGCCTCTCCTTGTCCGGCCCTCAGGCTGCTTTCCCTCCTGCCTCGGTCCTTTTCAGAAGTACTTCCGATCTCTGTCTCCACATTTATCATCCTTGTTGGGTCGGTCTTCCTTCCCTTCCGATGTTCCTCTTTTTCTTGGCATTTTCTCTGTCCTCAATGGCTCGGTCTCTACCATTTTTGGCCTGTCTCTTTCGGAACAACCAAGTCTTCCCAAACTTTTCTCTCTGCGTTCTTTGTTGTTCCCCTCCATTTCTCTTCTGTCCTTTCTCCTCGTTTGTCTTCTTGCTCGGGGCGGTTCCTAGAGCTATCTTTCTTATGTGGCTCTCTGTACCTGGGCTGCTCCTGCTTTCCTTCTCGATCTTTGAGCCTTCTTTCACAGTCCTTTCTTGGATGGATCACCTCTCTTCTTTCAGGGTCCCTCGGTCTCTTACTCTAAACTTTTGTGTGGCTCTGTTTGAGGGGTCCACCACCTTCCTCACTGGATGACCTCGAGTGTGTCTGGCTCCGGTGCCCGGAGAGAGTCTCAGGGCTGTCAGCACCTCCTTTCTCCTACATCTCACTCGGGTGTTTTTCTCTTCCTCATCATCACTGCTCTCATCAAAGTCACTGTCGGCATCTGGGTTGTCCTCTTCTTTCACGAGCGTTTTGGAATGGTTTCTCTCCTCTGAACTTCTGTTCTCTGGGCTCATTTCATCGGCATAAACCTCTTGGTTTCTCTTGCTTTATCCTAGAACTTTAAAAAACAAACACAAGAATGTTGCATCATCAACTCTAATGAGAAAATGAAGAATCTGGGCAATTTTTTTCATCTTCCGCCTGCATAGTTGTTTCTACTTCTTCACTGTCTGACTGTGAATGAGAATGCGTCGAAGGGTTTTTAACCAGTAAGCATCTGGATGACTGTATTTTACTTCCCTCTAATCCTCTCCTAATGTTACTAAAGCTGAGAGGAGGACATGGTCCCTTTTCTGGCTATTGAAGGGCAGAAGCCTATTTTCAGTCAACATTGAATAAGATGACAGCTTAATTGGAAAAGGAGGACTTTTTTTGGGAATAAAAAAATCATGACACACATAAATAGAAATTACACTATCATAAAAAATGCTGGTGCAAATCTTTTATCAGCAGAAAGGGAGAGAACTCTGGGGAGCAGTTAATCAAGGTAGGATATCCTCAATTTTATGGAAGCAATTTTCAATCTGAAGGCAGAAGTGACACATTTACTAAAATTATGTGCAACTTGCTAAGCATTGACTCCAAAGAGTTAAACAACATCAAATGAACTCCTGTTGCAGTGGAAGGTAATATTAACTACAATGAAACAATATATAGACACACGCATGGATATTGAAACCAAACATAGCAAAAATCATTTCTCTCTTTTTTAATGGAAGACTGGTGGATTTTTATGTCCATCAGCAACAAGTTTATTTTTTATACTCCAGAATGACCTATGAGCACCTGGCTGCTCACACTGGCCACCTTTTGCTGCCCAAGAAAGAGACCTTGCTGTAGTCTTCCCCATACGAGAAAAAAAATCAGCAGCAGTTCCAGGGCAGATTTCACATGTAGCATTTACGGGTAACTTCTCTACAACATTTAATGAAGTAAATCTTTCCTCTCCAACACCAAAACAAAGGAAACACCCTGCAGGCACTACACTAAATTGCATAGCTTTAGAGGGCAGAGTCAAGCCATAGCCTGCTGGCCTTCCCTTCATTTCTGCCCTAATGACCATGGGGGTGCAAGAGAAAACCCAAACGGCAGTTTGTCATGGCTCACCTGGCTTCCCGGAGACTGCAGTCAGGTACCTCTTCCTCCCCAACTGCTTGATTTAAGAGATGCCTGTAAAATCCACTTAGATCTTTCTGTTTGGTGACATCCAATCTTGCTAAGGAAGGAGAAAGGAAATGGAGAATGTGACCGATCAGATCTGACCACACAAAGAGGGGCAGAGTCCCAGGATTCAGGGAGTAAATGAAGAGAAGATATCACCCAGATTTTAATTTTCTCTGGAGTTTATTAATAATAATAGTGGTATTTTTCAGCACTTACTATGTGCCACGCACTGTTCTAAGCGCTGGATCGATAACCTATAAAGGACATGATTGGGGGTCTTTGGGGAATGTGTGGCTACAGGCCTGCCACACAGCTCCAAGTACTTTTCAGTCCATTGTCCTTTCTCCAATAGATGTCAAGCCTCTCCAGATGCACAACCACCTACACTGAAGCTTAGCCTGGGAATGTTATCAATGCACATCTTTAATTCCCACAACAGTGTGTTGGCTTTCATGGCCAAGTGCAGAAGCCACTCTGGAATTAAGCGTCTTCCATTTTGCATCGCAGGTTTTAGAGAAAACAAGGCAGCCTGTGTCCTTTAAGGGCTTTACCTTCTAATTGTGGCACTCACAGGTCCAACAACTGACAGAAGCAGCATGGCCTAGTGGATAGAGCATGGGCTTAGGAGTCAGAAGGACCTGTGTTCTACTCTTGACTCCGGCTCTTGTGTGCTGTTGTGATCTTGGGCAGGTCGCTTAACTTCTCTTTGCCTCAGTTGCCACATCTGTGAAAAGGGGATTAAGACTGTGAGCCCAATGTGGGACAGGCACTGTGACCATATGTCCAACCTGATTAATTTGTATCGACCCTACTGCTTAATACAGTTCCTGGCACACTGTAAGCGTTTAACAAATACCATTAAATTTTTTTTTTAAATGACACTCTGTTTTTCACCCAACTTACCTTCTAGGGCAGCTTCTCTCTTTTCTCTTTCTTCCTCTTCGGCTCTCTCTTGCAGTTTCTTTTTATAAGCAGATGTCACAAAAGCTTCTTTATGGTCAAATTCTCCCTTTTCCATTTCTCTTTCTTTCTGTATCTTCTTTTCCATCCTTTTTTCCTGCTCCTTCTTTCTTATCTCAACTGCCTTGAGGAGGTTGTGGATGTATTTAGGCTAAGAAGGAAACATATTGGAATTGTTTAAAAAGGATTTTTCAAACGTTTTTAAACTCCCTTGAGTTTTTTTCTAAATGGAAAGTGACTTTTTTCCCGTGTCTGCTGGGGATTTATAGGGTGCATTTGGGATAAGTTATCCTAGTCAGTCTACTTGTTTAAATCACCAAGTGCAGATCAATGTCATCTGTATTGTTCAGCCCTGAAAAATAAGTACATACCCTAAAAGAAACCAGTATGGGGCAAGAAATATTTAATCCATCAACCAAGTGTTTGGTTTCTAGGGTGTTCCAGAGAGAGGCCTGAATAAAAGGGTTCTGAGTGTGTTTGCCTGCAAAGAAGAAGCTTGAGTTCTCTTAGCTAGTACTAAGGACACAAACAGGTAGCACTGATAATCGTGGGTAGAGACGAATTGATGCTCACAAAATAGAATTTCAGTGGGTATACTGACATTTTCAAAAGCAATGTACATGGTTGTAGTTTAACCACTAAGGCGCATGGACTGGAACGTCACGGATAGCCTCAGCCTTCCCTCATCTTAGGAAACTCTACGGTGCTTGGGGCTAAAATCAGAGGCTAAATATCTGCAATTAGACACCCAAACTGCTTTAAACCCTCAAAAGCTGTTTCCTAGCATATTCTCAAGCTTTAAAGTCATTCTGAATGCAAAATGTGCTGCACCCAGAGAACATGAATTGGATCACTAGGACCAGATAAATAACCAATCTAACGGTACACTGATTCACAAAAAACTCCCACAAACCTCAAGGTATTGGAGAGTGCATACTTAGTCAACTACAAACCTTTCTATCTTTTCCTGAAAGCAGTTTGGCATTAGCTTCCTCTTTCTTCTGTTGCATTTCATCATAAATGCTGTCATATTCATAGACTGTTGAATCTTCTGCCAGAGCCTTCTGGATCTCAAGTTTGGTCTTAAAAGCAACAAAGCAAACCAGAAAAACCATTAAATAATCATTCAGAGCCAAGCATATGTAAGATTTAATTTTCTCTAATTATCATGTTTGTCCTTAAAGATTCAATTGGCAACTGAATATCAGTTGTTAAAAATGAAACAGGATTCGCTTAGCTTTCTATGAATTTCTGGAAGTATCCAAGTCAAAAATAGGTAAAAAATGCTTTAGAGGGGTAGAATGTGGCAATATACCCATTATCCACTGTTGCACCAATTCATGACATAAACTGTGTTTATCAGAACAATATTCCCAACTAAAATGCAATAGCTATTCCACTAGGGTATAAATAAAAAACACCTAGCCCCTTGCTTTGAAAAAATATGCCTGCGTGGATTATGGAAGTAAATATATCTTATGAACAACCTGCACTAATACCATAGTGGTTTTAGGGGCTATCTGTGATCTGCTGTAAATCTAAACTCTATTGTTCTCACTCCTGGGAAACTAGACTTTGTGGGGTGGTTTCCCTTGCTCTCTAGATGGCCTTGAATACTCACTTTTTCAGATTGGACGCCACCAGGAAGACCAGTGCCCTCTTTTTACAGCCAACTTTGGTGGTGTTCTTAGGGGCCTGCCCTGAGTGGCCACTACCATCCTGTGGACTCTCAGAACCTGCATCCCAAGGTTTCCGCTAGTCAAACCTAGTCCCTAAAGGCAGGTGCCTGAGTGCAATAAGTAGGCAGGTAGAGGGGGTGAGGTATATCACACCTTTGTCCATTTGCCAGTTATTGCATTTAGAAGGCACACAAACAAATCCAATTATAATACTTTGGGAGAAGTTACTGAGGAGAAGCAGTTCACTATTCTCAAAAATTAAGGGCCTTTTTCCCCCCCTTTCTTCTAGCTGTAGGAGTTGGCCTAGCCTGAGTGACATGGCACCCAAAAAAGTGATTTAATAAAACAAATCACTTGACAACAGGTTACAATTGCTCAGTAGTTTTGTTTCTTGGGCAATCTGTGTGGTGGCTGAATGCAAAAAAGTTAGCATTTTTCAGGGATATCAAAATTATTTCAAGAAACCTCTGGCATTCCCAATGTTGACTGTTTTGCGCATCAATACAATATCAACATCCACGACCTGGCATGAACTTCATGCTTTTTCTTTGTAAATAATGATCTTACTAGGAAAATAGCCTGTGGTCTTGAAAAATGTTCACATAGACTGCAAAAATGAGCTGTTTATTGTGGAATCCTAGCAAATTGTCAATATCAGGGATCACATTCAAATACCATTCAGGATCGCTATGACAACTTCAAGAGGCAAGAACATGAAAAGCTTTAGATGGAAAAGCCAATTTTTGCAGGAATTAGCCTATTATAAGGAAAGACTATTCATTTTTCCCCATAATTCAAGAGATGTAGTGAACTGAGTCAAGTATCTCTGCATTTAACATTCTGTTGAAGAGATTAAAAATATACATATAGGTATAAATAAAGCAACAGTCCTCTGGGCTTGATGGGCGCTACTGACCGTGAGATTTGTTAATCAGTATGTCTGAGTGTGGCCGATAAGGCCAATGGCGTAAATGACAAACAATCCCTCCTACGTAACTGGTATCCTGGCATATTTTCTGGATTCATGATCTTCTCAAAAGCATCTGCCCTAAGAGTCACCCATTTCTAACTGCTGTTCACCAGGCTCAACCACTTCTGCTGCTGGTTCCCAACGGCAGACAAACCACATTAGTTGAGGTTGTACTTTATACTTTAAAGCATTTTTATGGTATTTGTTAAGCACTTACTATGTGCCAGGCACTGTACTAAGTGCTGGGAAAGATACAAATAATCAGGTAGATACAGTTCTTGTCCCACCACAGGGCTCCCACCAGTACCTCAGTCCCTATTTTACAGGAATGAGGGGAAACTGAGGCCCAAAGAAGTCTACATAGTGACTTGCCCTAAGGGTCAACAAAATAGAACAAGTAACAGAGCCGCAACGAACAGGAACCCATGGTCCTTCTGGCTCACCAAGGGCCTTGGTACTCTATCCACTAGGCCACGCTGCATTCCAGTCAATCCCATCGACTGGCCTAATAAAATGAAAAGAGTTCCCAAGAGGAGGGGAATGAAGAAGAATGGTTCTTGGTTGACCAAATAACAGCTAAATCTTGGGATTAAATCAGAAATGTCGTAAGATAACACCTACATCCAACTCTCTCTACATTCTCTTTTCTCTCCCTTTTAATCATTTCTAAAACACACATAAAGCAGTCTTCTTTGGGCACTGCTCGGACGCTGTCGCTCCCATATAAAGTCTCTCCGAATGGCTCCCAAGGCCTCCTGAGTCTAGTTCAAAAAAACTTTTGGCCTTCAGCACCTTCTGCCATTTAAACCCATTAAACCTAGTTTCACTCTCCTCTATTATCCACTTCAGTTCATCCAACATATTTTCCCCCTATCCTATAAGCTCTTTGAGAGCAAGAATCATAGCTTATCCTAGATTGTTAGCTCATTATGGGCAGGGAACATGTCTCCAAACTCTGCTAACGTGTACTCTCCCAAGCACTTAGTACAGCGTTCTGCACGTAGTAAGCGCTCCATAAGTAAGATTTATTGATTGATTTAGACTCAGCAAAGTCCCATAATGGCCAGGATAAACCTTGTACACACAAGGCACTCACAAATTTTAACTGGTCAAGATGGTGACAAGCAATTATCATATTCTAAGCAGCACTAAAATCTCAGAAAGGTGGATAAAAAAAATTAAATGTCAAAACATGAAATTACTTTGGCAGAAAACAGAACAATTTTTTCCATTTCAAGTAGCAGGCTCAGCAGTAAGAATCAAACTAAAACTCTCATTCCCTGACCATTTGAGATGAGGCACCTGAAGCCAAAAGTAGTATTTTTACTAGTACAGCATGGAAGAGAAATGGAGGGGAAGAGCCCAGCTTCTGAAATGATTTCTATTACTGACTTTCCCCAGAGAAGGGGTGAACTCCCCCCCCCAAAAAAACACTTATGCTTCCTCCCCAAGGCACAAACCCTTTTAGTTCTGCTAAAAATGGAGTTTCAACTATGCATCAATAAATGGTACTTATTAAGAGGCACTGAATTAAGCACTTGGGAGAGTACAATATAACACAGTTGACGTTCTCTTCCTATATGGAGCTTAGAGTCTAGAGGGGGAGATGAACAGTACATTACATATATTTACATAAGTGCTGAAGGAGAGGTGAATGAAGGGTACAAATTCAAGTGCAGGGGCAACATAGAAGGGAGAGGGACTAGAGGAAATGAGAGTTTATTTGGGGGAGGCCCTCGGCCCCTTGGTTAGAACACTATTAGGGAACTGGGGAGCGTTCATCCAACAATCAACAATGCAAGCCTGTTTGGTTAAAGGGCTCCACAGGGCCGGAAAAAGCTTGTGTGAATGTCCATGGCACTGGATTGGACAACAGTGTACTAAATACAGTGCGTGTCGTCTTAAAGTGGGCACGAATGTCGCCTTCACGAAAAAGCTATTCAAGGAGTACCAAACTTAAAGAATGCTGGTATATTGATGATATAAGCCCCCAAATTACCATCTTCTGGAAAACAAGAACTTTTTCTTCCTCTTAATTGTCCCCGACCTTCAAATGGGAGATGTTGAATCTATGGCGCATTAAATTATTTCCACTCCCTTCACTATTCAGACTGGCTTGGATGACAAGGGAATATGGGAAATGTTTTCTTCTAATATTTGTTTTTAGCTCAATGCACTGATTTGGTTGTCTAGCTACCGAAGTAAGGCTGCAATAAATCATCCTTGCTTTACTCAATATTTTAATGTCTCCATTTTACCTGCTTCATCACTTGCTTCTTAAATGCTTCCCTTTGAAGACTCTCACCCACAGAGGTCTGGAAAAATGGAAAAACAAAACTATTCAATTTAAAGTAATTAAATTACCTAAGTAATCATTGCCACGACTTCCTGATGGTTAATAACTACATGACTTTTCCTGTCCTGTCCATTCCAAAACTTCTGAAACCTAGAAAATGGTCATCATAAATCAAAATATTCAGCTGGGTTGTTCCCCAACCGGAAATCTGTTCATTTCTAATGGGCAAAGACATGCTCATTCATTCATCTGACTGTATTTATTGAGTGCTTATCAAGACTCAGGGCCAGATCAAAGTATCAAAGCTGATCGTAGCTGTAGACAAGAACAAGAACAAGCTGCTGCAGAGGGTAGACTAGTGGGTAATCATGAAATATTGAAATGAAAATAGGGTGCTGACAAGTTTTAATTTGATGCGCATGGTCTTTTGATGTACCAGAATCAACAAGCTTTATTGAATGTCTATTTTTGCACAGCACTGTACTACATGGTTCAAATGAAATTGGGGACTAGCAATAGTACAAAAACAAAGGGAGACCATTGTTTCCATCTCTCTAAGAGTTTACAAACTAAACACAAAAAGTGCTGTGGTTAGATGTGCAAAGGACATAGGAGGGAGTGAAACACCAACAAATATTTACATTGAATGAAAAGGCGAAGTATTTTCATTTATGTAGAAGCGGATGGGCAAGTGTATTTTATTTTTTCTGAGAGAGACGGCTATGCGGGGGCTTGGGGGGCTATTTTTGTGGAAAATGTGGTGAGTTGGATAAAATTTGGCATGATGGAATATTTTTGCATGCTATATTTTTAACCTAAGAAAGACTAATTGCTGGGGGTGTGTGTGTGTGTGTGTGTGTGTGTGTGTGTGTGTGTGTGTGTGTCTCAAGGGTATGAACAATTGTTTTGAAATGGTTAAAAAATTTACAAAGCTATAAAATGTGCAGTGTCCCATGCAGCTGGACATCTAAGTGGTCAAATCAGCATGAAAATAATAATTATAATAATAATGTTGGTATTTGTTAAGTGCTTACTATGTGCAGAGCACTGTTCTAAGCACTGGGGTAGACACAGGGGAATCAGGTTGCCCCACGTGGGGCTCACAGTCTTAATCCCCATTTTACAGATGAGGTAACTGAGGCACAGAGAAGTTAAGTGACTTGCCCACAGTCACACAGCTGACAAGTGGCAGAGCTGGGATTCGAACTCATGACCTCTGACTCCAAAGCCCGTGCTTTTTCCACTGAGCCATGTTGTTTCTCTATCACCAGTCTTAAAATGAACACTAATACAATGCTATGAAAAGGTGACATTTTGTTAATATCTGTGATGAAAAGGTAACAGTAATATCCCCAGGCACAAAAAAGTCCGGAAACAACAGCTACAGTCTAATTAAATCTCCAGCATTATTCCAAGAGGTAATGTCTACAATCTTTTCCCCACCGTGTTGTCCTGTGCCCACCTGCAAATGTAAAGTTGGTGGCAACCCAGGGGATGTAAGAACCCTGATAATTGGTGACGGTGGCATTGTCACCTCCTACAGCAATGAATCCTCTCTGGCCACCTCAAAAGACCGAACCCACCCTTCTTCCCCTGTGCCATCCTTCCAACTAGTTCAGCAATGAAAAATACGTTTTCTGATCATAATGTCCTGAAATTTAAATTTCCTGTAGAGACTGTTCCCATCATCTCCTAGAAGAGACTGGAAAAAGCCCCTTCCGAGAAGAAATGGAAGAATGCTTCTCCAAGAGGAAAAAAAAAAAGTTACCCTCTGGAATAAATGTTGAAGGTAGATTCAATTGCCCGAGAACCCCAAGAAAGATTTTGTATTTGTTAAGCAAACTTATTTCCAAGTATTTGCATTATTAATTGGGAAGCTTCACATTTTAAGATTGAACCCTTGATTTCTTAAGGGAGATATGTAACAAGTGCCAGCGGGCCCAGCTTCACAAATGGTGGAAGGTAATCTCCTCCTTAAGCCTCTACATCCCAAATTCTCGGCTCTACTCTGAACTCATGAAATCTTTTTTTTAAAGGTAAATTGAATTGCCTTAGTGCAATTTGTACAGACTCCTTTAAGGAGTGCCATCTGTATAGTTTTTAAATTTAGTCACTACAAGTCTCGGTACTCTTCCAACAAGAAATCCTGGATTTGAATGCTGACTGCAGAAAAATATCTAGAAGAGGTGAACCTCAATGACTATTATACACGAATATTAAATTGATCATTGATGGTGACAACTAGATATGCTAATCCTCTTTCTTGAGTCCAAATCATCTTGTGGGGGGCAGGAGGGGAAGTGTGGAAGCAAAGAAGATATAATTTCCTTTTTTAGGAGAGCATTTATTGTAGAGTCAGATTCTATCAGAGCAGATCTTCTCCTAAACCTGCTTCCAAACATATAACCTCTCAAAGAAAGAGCAATCAGTTCTCCATTAGGGTGGGGTTGTGTTGCGGAAAAACCCGCCCTCCCACCCCCCAACACACACTCCCTTCTCATGTTAAGGAAAACTTGTGTATTCGTTATTTGTAGGTCAGAAAATCAGTGCAAGTGCACTGCCCTTTCTTCCAACATCGCATCCCACTCTCCCACACAGACACTTATAGAAACAACATTCTCTAGTTTTGCTGCATTCTACCCAAGAAATGTAGTGAAAATACCAAGTATAGGAGAATTGACTGTACTCGGCCTTGCAATAATTAGGTACTCTAGATTGTAAGCTTGTTGTGTGAAGAGAATGTGTCTGTTTATTGTTGTACTGTACTCTTCCAAGCACTTAGTCCAGTGCTCTGAATACAGTAAGCACTCAATAAATACCACTGAATGAACTACACAGATTACACCTCTTTAGAGGAAGTCCCAGTCTAAGCAATGCAAATACAAAATGATATTGTTCTCATTCAAATAAATCCTTCCACTGATAATGACAAGTATCTGGCAGTGACTATGATAAATTCACTAGTGGATTAATTGTCATACAAGCCCATTAAAAAATATTAACTAGGAATTAATTAAGAATTAGGATTTGTACTAAAAGAATACCTTTTTTTCGGTAATTGGTTAGTAAATTAATTATTAAATAATAAAGGAGTTGAAGCACATCACAAAATACAACTAATATCTTTCCGATCCCTGGCTACGTGTATTTTGTCTTCACCTGAGCCTTCTGTCGTATAGTGCTATATCACCGTTTGAATTAATTGTTCACAACCAACCTGTAAGGGACGCTCCAGTCAGAGACACTGTCTGGTATTTATATTATACTACATTGGTTACCTCCACCTCCCCAGAGAACAAAATGTTGGCTAACAATTTTAAGCACTAACAGGGAGACAAACTTCTTAAATCTACTTTTCTTTCAGTCTACTTTTAGATTATAATCATATTAGATTCATTCAATCTGCCTTTTTGTACTTTCTGGTAAAAAAACAATGTGGTGTCCTGACTTCAGAGGTAGAAAAACCCAACCTAAGAAAACTAGATTTTTTAAAAATTTGGCTTGAAATTGTTTAAGAAGAGCCATTAACTCTATGAAAGCAGTTCTGGCAAGGAAAGTAGGGAAAGCAAAAAAAGCAAACCCCTTAAGATTGTGTGCCATTTCCCTGTTACCCCCAGTCTCAACAGCTGAATAGGAATGACTAACATCTCAGGGTCCTTGGAAAAGAATAAATATCCTACATGGGACTTACTGGGCATTTTTTTCTCTGAAACATGGCCCAGGGATCCTGAAAAATACACTGAAGGATCATTTTTGATGCCTCCATACTTTCACTTACTGAATTTTCTTCCTTGTATCAAAAAAAGAAGTCAGAAATTGACCAAAATTTCCCCAAGGGAGAGTTCTACATTATCTACCATGAAGAACCAACCTATGTAGGACATCTCACAAGTTGGATGCCCACACTGAAAAATACTCCATGATGACTTATATTTCAATGATCAAATCATCAAATCCAAGAGGTTCCCCTGTCATTCACTTGGCCAAATTGTTTAGCAACGAAAAGAAAACAGCTCTAGAACCAATCCCTCTTTAAATGGTTTATGGCAATAATTTCCTGCTATGCCCTGACACCTGACAGATGAGATCTTCCTGTTCTTTTGTATTGTTTTTACTTATCAACAGTCCCTTATTAAAAGGATTTACAACTCTGCAGGCTGTTTCATGGTCTCTGCCTGCATTCAAGCTACTCTTTGAGCTACAACCCTCACACTGAGAGATCAGAAAGTGAGAATTCTTTAACCCTACAATGTGAACTACAGATTAACCAATTTTTTAATCCCACACTAAAATAACCAAAGCCTTGGCAATATCAGCTAATTTACAACTGACCTTCAGTATCTAGAAAATTAGGAAGCATTGAACTATGATACAAATATGTCTGTGGGAGTGACTTGATTCCAAATTTTTACAAAAGTTGCAAATGTAATAGTTACCAAAAGGCAAAGGAAGATTCCAGCCAACTCATTAGGATCTCAATGTGCATTAAAAAATCCATTTTTCACAATTCTACTGACAGAGTGAGTTCAAATAATTTAAATTTACATGCTTTTACACTAAAACTGACGAAGATCCTTGTATGCCGAAAGATATCATTAACGGATGACATTTTGTCTAGCAAAAACCCTTTTAGGAACAAGGAGTAAGCAGCATCTGTAACTGCCCCCAGAACCTAATCCACTATATTCTACTGTCACGTTTTTGAAAAACATCCCATACAATCAGTCCCTCTGATGTGCCCCTTTATTTTTCTCTGACAAACTTCTACGCTTTGGAGACCCATCCCTTAAAGGTATTCACCTTCACCATCTTTCCTTTGGAGGTTATTCACGTCAAAGGAACACAATTCAATTGGTCTCAAAAGTGAACAACTTTTGATTTTCATCTCCTGATAATGCTAGTCCTGATTATCCCTTCCCCCAACTGGCTCTAATGCTGAATAATTTCCAGCTAAGGAAGAACCACTGTGATGTTCTAAATGATGATGATGATAGGGGTATTAGAACTTACTATGAGATGGGCATCTTGCTTAGATAATTAGATGGGGCACAGTCCCTGTCCCACATGGGGTTTACATACTAGGAGGGAGGGAGAGCACAGAAGTTAAGTGAGTTGTCCCAGGCCACATAAGAGAACTGGGGCAAAGCCAAGAATAGAACCTGGGTCTCCTCACTCCCACTCCTAGGCTCTTTCTCCAAAACCACATTGCCTCTCCTAACTGACAAGTGAGCGCACCCAAGCTGGTTAATAACTATAATTTCAGGAACAAAACATCTGGGCTAATCTCAAAATCCTACGCTTCATAATCAAATAAGTAGATGTCTACACGTATTTTTTTAGGTGTAATTACTGAGTCCTGATTTCTAGAATCCAAATACTATTTCTTTCATTCCAGTTTGAAATACAACTAAATAAAAAACAAAATTTTGATTTTAGACATGCATTGGTCTAGAATTTAAATTATGCACAGGGCCATTAATGCTATTAAAGGGAAAGTTCTACAACTTTATTCCACTGGAAATATAGCACATCTTTCAAAGGACCTTTACCCACTGGCCAGACTAACGATAGTATCCTTTAAAAGTAAGAGCTATAGGTTTCGTAAATCCCTTCTACAACCTGAAGTTATAACATTGGAAAAAAATTAATGAAATATGCATAGTTGGGGGTGGGGCATGAGGATTTCATTAAAAGAACAATAGTTTGGAGCCCAATATATAATCACAATGACCAAGTCAGGTGTGCAGATTCTCCAGTATGGACTTTATTAGAGTTCAGTTATAAATACACAATCTGCAGACATTCGAGATGTAGTTTGAGCAGATAAACCCAAAAGCAGGAAATGAATCCCCTCCCCAATGCTGCTCCTTATCTTGAAAGTAACCTGAAATTATTACTGAACTAATAAAGTAATTTTGTTTCAGAAAGTGATTCAATCTTTTTTTTTTTGATAAAGGCAATCATGAGATGTGGGATTATTGCTTTTTGGAAGGCAGTATTACCATGTTGTTTCATCTTAGTACACAGGAAAAACCTTTTTTTCGTTCCTATATAAGAGACCAGGAGGCTGGTATATCAGAACACCCAATACAAAAGCAAGTTTGCAAGGTTTTTGGAGAAGGGAAAGTTAATTTAGTTGCAGGGTCTTAAAAATTTGTTATGTGTAACATCAAAAATTATCATTGTATTACAATTAACCTGGCCCCAAAAGAACCCCTTTTCTCAAATTTCATTGAGATTCTGTACAGGAAAAGGGAATCAAGAAATCCAGAGTGGAAAAACCCCAATCTGAGATAAAGAACTTTAGACGTTATGGTTTTTATGGAGTTTCACTAAGAAGATGAGCAATCCCTTTTTAAAAACTTTAGGACTCTCCAAGAGATTCAGTGATCTGTATAATTTTCTTTTCTACAAGAAAATCATAATGGTATTAATTTACAACTGTTAGATTTATTTCCTTCTTATCTGCTTTTATTTTTAAATATTGTGTAGCCTTCTTTTTCTGTTACTTGATCTGTTCCTCACATATGAGATTTAACACAGAACTTGTGTACGTATCTGTAATTTATATTCATATCTGTCTCCCTCTCTAGGCTGTACGCTTGTGGTGGGCAAGGAATGTGTCTGTTATATTGTACTCTCCCAAGCACTGCGCTCTGCGCACAGTAAGCGCTCAATAAATACGACTGACTGACTGATTGACTAAAGGGTTCATAATGGACGATGATAACAAGACTCCCTTCAGGAACAACGGCTGAACCTCGGTCTTAGAACATCAGGACCGAGAGCCTGGGCAGAGGAACTGCTTCTGGTGCTAGCGGCTCGCCCAGTGCTTCTCACGCTCTTGTCTCTGCCAGTTGTGTGCCTGCTGGGGCATGAATAAGTAGCAGGCAGGGGCGCGGTACCTTGCCAAGTGTCTGTGTGGTCTTTGCCCTCATTAGCTGGCCAAAGGCAGAACTGGAACGCAGGTTTCCTGACCCCCAGAGCAGTCAGTGCTTTATCCACCAGACCACCAGCAGGACCCTAAGGATTCATAATAACCCCGAGAAAAGCATTTATTTAGAGGATTTTTCTAGGTTCTGAAAAAGGTGAGGGAACAGCAGAACAAAACCTGAACCAAGCATCTCACATAAAAAGTGTATTCAACCAACTAATATGACTGATATAACAGCCACTTGTCTGCCTCAGTAATAACGATGCTGATCAAGAAGCAGTGTGGCCTAGTGGAAAGAGCATGGGCCTGGGAGTCAGAAGGTCATGGGTTCTAATTCCGCCTCCACCACTTGTCTGCTGGGTGACCTTTACTTCTTTGTGCCTCAGTTACCTTATCTCTAAAATGGGGATTAAAGGACTGTGTCCAACCTCATTAGCTTGAATCTACCCCAGAGCTTAGTACAGTGCCTAGCACATAGTAAGCGCTTAACAAATACCATGAAAAAAACCCCCACCAGTTACTGGTTTCTGTCATTAATCATTTTTGTTTTGACACAGCCCAGCAAAGCACATTATTCACATTTTAGAGCAGGGAACACAGTGCCTTAAATATGGGGGTTGGACACTTCATGAAAAGCAACCCTGCTGGGCTAGCAAAGAAGATATTCTGTTGTCTGGCATTTTGGTAAATTACATGCTCTCTCATGCCTGAGAATAAATGTCCTTAATAGCAATTGTAACGTGAGAGGGAAAGAGCTTATGGCATTCATTTATTTCATTTACATCTAAAAATCAACCACTTCCAGACCCCATCTTAGAAAAAGGAAAATCTAATTATTACTGAAGAAAACCAAAAATGAAGTCTCTTTATCGATATAAACTAAATGCTGAGATGGCTTTAAAAAAATATAACTTTTTCCTACTGAGACCAAGCAGGACAGGCTTCCAACTAAAATAGTAACTTTTCAACATCAATAATGAGCATTGCTGAATAGCCTACATTTTTGTTAAAGTGTTTTAAAAACACTGATCAAAGAGGCGGAAAAAATAAAATAGCTCTGGAATCACACTGGAGGTCTCAGTCTGTGGGGGAATGAGTATAACACCCAAAAGAGGAGGATGGAGATTGAGTCTAGGACAGTTGCAAGGAGCTCAATCAAATCAATCAGTTGTATTTATTGAACACTTACTGTGTGCACAGCACTGTACTAAGCACTTGGGAGAGACCTCTGACACATTCCCTGCCCACAACAAGCTTACAGTCTAGAGGGGGAGACGGACATTATAGAAATAAATTACAGCTATGTATATAATTGTTTTGGGGCTGGGCGGGGTTGGGGGGGAAGATGAATAAAGAGAGCGAGTCAGGGTGACGCAGAAGGGTGTGGAAGAAAAGGAAGACGTCTTAGTTGGAGAAGGCCTCTTGGAGGAGATGTCCCATGAAGCCGGGGGAAGAGAGTATCTGTCTGTGGGATATGAAGAGGGAGGGTGTTCCAGGTCAGAGGCAGGGCGTGGGTGAGAGGACGGCAGCAAGATGATGAGATCGAGGTGCAGTATGTATCTGTAATTTCTTTGCATTGGTATTATATTTGTATTGCATTTATTTGTATAATTTGTATTTATTTGTATTTATTGCATATTTGTACTGTATTGTAATTTGTATATTTTTGCATTGTATTTATTGTATAATTTGTATTTATTTGTATTGTCTCCCCCTCAACCCTCCCGCCCGAGACTGTAAACTCATTGTGGGCAGGAAATGTGTCTTACTGTTGTATTGTACTCTCCCAAGCGCTTAGTACAGTGCTCTCCACATGGTAAGCACTCAATAAATACACCTGAATGAATGAATGAAAGGGAGTTGGTTGGCATTAGAGAAGCTAAGTGTGGGGTGTGGGTTGTAGTAGGAGAGTAGCGAGTTGAGGTAGGAGGCAAGGTGACTAGCAGTGTACTAAGCACTGGGGTGGATACAGGCAAACATGTTGGACACAGTCCCTGTCCCACGAGGGGCTTAGAGTCTCCCTATTTTGCAGATGAGGAAACTGAGGCCCAGAAAAGTGACGCGACTCGCCCAAGGTCACACAGCAAACAAGTGGCGGAGCCGGGATCGGAACCCAGGTCGTACTGACTCCCAGGCCCGTGCTCTATTCACTAGGCCATGCTGCTTCTCTGATCTACTCAAACCACTTCGAGATTCCTTAGCAAATTTCCTGCTTCACCTCAATAGCTTCATGCCGTTTTAGCAGTGGTATTTATTAGGTGCTTACTGTGTGCCGAGCATGTACTAAGCACTGGAAAAAAAATATCCAGTTGGGAGTTAGACACAGTCGCTCCCTCAGGAGGCTTCAGAATGAAATAAACTGAACCCCGAGGAGTAAAATCCTCCACTCCCACCTTCTTCACTCATGATCACGTGATCTAAATAAAAACATGCCCTTCATCCATCAGCTGAGGTCTCAGAAGGCAGAACTGGCTAAAGTGTGAAGACAGTGCTTTCACTCTACCATTTGAAAGGTATTGTTAAGAAAATGGTAAAGCATCTGTTGGTATTCTTGCAGAACTCTAGGAAGAGGCTTTGTGGAGAGACACACACAAACACCAGTTTTCCATGCTTCCTGTGCCCTCGGAACCCAATAATCCTCCTCTATCTCTTTCTATAAAATCCTCTAGACTTCTCATCCTGAACCACAATGTCTCCTAAAGCATATCACTACAAGGGACTGTACTCTCCCACCCCCGGCCCCCATATCATATCACTCTTTCCTCCTGTACTTAGTCTCTTCCCAGTTCTTCAGCTTATTTTTTACTGTCACCACATCTAGCAGAGGACCAAGTCTAATTCTATATTCTTTTCTATGAACAAGACTTTAGGAACATCAATTAAGGATTATGCCACTGGGTGCATTTGAGGGATTGATTTCAACCAGAAGGGATTTGTCTTTTGAATGAAAATTTAAATAGTCCTTAAAGTTTGCCCAAAGTAAGTATTTTCCCAGCCAGTAAGGAATTAAACATTTTGTAAAATCCATTTACTACATTTTACAGAGAAATCTAACCAAAAAATACTAGCTTGTTTTAAGAGGTAATCTTTATATCATTTTTCCAAAATTGCAAGAGCAAAAAAGCTCGGTGTGGGCAGGGATTGTCTCTCTTTATTGCTGAATTGCACTTTCCAAGCGGTTAGTACAGTGCTCTGCACACAGTAAGCACTCAATACAATTGAATGAATGAATAAATAAAAATATATATCTGGGTCTCTATTATGCTAATGCTTTGGACTTCAGAGATTAGGGTCAAAAAAGTGCCTATGTCAAACTGCTGTACCATTGAGAATCATCAACATCCCTTTGACAACTAAACAAGAGACAAAGAAAATGACTACGAGCAGCCAGATCTTTACAATGCTTTTTAAAAACACATTGCACACCCATAAAGATTAAAAACATTTTACACAACACTTCACTGCAAATCTTCACACCACCAATACTCGCTATTATCAGACTACTATGACATTGGAAAATGCGGGAAGAGTTGACAAATATCAGGAGCAGAAAGCTTTCTTCTAGGTTATCAAGATGGAATAAACATTTAAGGCAGATTCTATTTTTTTTTAATCTATGGGTTTATTCCTTCATTTTCAGAATTTATAAATGTATTTATTTACATTAATGCCTGTAAGCTCGCTGTGGGCAAGGAATGTGTCTACCAACTGTTATACTGTACTCTCCCAAGAGCTTAGTACAGTGCTTTGTACACAGAAAGCACTTAATACAACTGACTGATTGATTATAAAACTCTCTTTCAACTGCCCCCTTATCTTTCCACACCCTCTTGCAATTCCCCAGCAAGTAGCCAAAGAACAAAAAGCCATAGCTCAGAGTCTGTCTTCCTCCCAAGCAAACTTACTAATGTCCTCACTGGGAGCCCTCTTATGTCCAAACCCACTGCACACTGCCTTCCCTCGGCCAGGAACCCCCTCCCCACTCACAGCTGCCAAACCACATTCCTCCCTACCTTAATATTTGTATTTGTTAATCAATCAGTGGTATTTATTGAGTGCTAAGTGCTGTTCAGAGTGCTGGGAAAGATACAAGATAATTTGGTGCCAAGGGGCACTCAGTAAAAGTAAGAGGGAGAACAGGTACTGAATCCCCATTTTATTCAGAAGGCTATAATTATGATGATGGTATTTCTTAAGTGCTTATGCTGTGACAAGCACTGTTATAAGCACTGGGGTGAAGTAGCATGGCCTAGTGGATAGAGCATGGGCCTGGGAGTCAGAAAGACCTGGCTTCTAATCTCAGCTCCACCACCCGTCTGCTGTATGACCTTGGACAAGTCACTTTACTTCTCTGGGCCGGTTATCTCATCTGTAAAATGGGGATTAAGACTGTGAACCCCATGTGGGAGAGAGATTGTATCCAACCTGATTAGACTGAATCTACCCCAGTATTTAGAACACTGTTTGACACATAGTAAGCACTTAAATACCATCATCATCACAGCCCTCTGAAAAAGCCACCTCTTGCAAGAGTAATTCCCTAAGTCCCACCTTCTTAGCCATGTCATCCCATCCCAGCAGCCACCCTTATCATTTAAGTATACTTTTTATTTTAACCAAGTGAATCTAAATTTCTACTCTTTTGTTGCTCGACGTATTTAATTTGTGCCTGACTGGCTCCCCCACTACGTGGAAAGTTCTTCAAAGGCAGAGGCCCTGCCTTCTACTTCTTCGGATGCTTCCGGTGCCAGGAAGAGTTCTCTGCACGGGACAGGTAACTCGATATTGATACATATGTTATTATTAGTGGACTGGGATGATCTTGGTGCTACTTTCCTCAAAAGCCCTATTCTAGACAACTAGACATGTCTCCTGATGTACCAGTTCAACGCACCAAATTATGCTTAGAAAAAAGTGTTCCGTGTACCTCATCATCAGATTCCTCAGCAAACACTGAAGGTCTCTGCAGAACAGGCTGCAAATTCTGTGTTTTCTTTGGCAAAATAAGTCCATACCTGCAGGAGCAGATTTGCAAACACGTAACTCATCATCTTATTCAAAGAGAACCAGAGTATTAAAAAGAATGCACTTAACGTATCAGAGACTGCTTCATAGGGGGAGAGACGGACTCATAGGAGTAAAGAATGCCTCTCGGAGGAGAGAATGTCCCTTGGGAGACTGTCCTCTTGGAGGAGAGACTGTCCCCTCAGAGAGAATGTCTTCTTGGAGGAGAGTGTCCCTTCGGAGAAGAGAACATCCCATAGGAGCAGAGACCATCCCCTCAAAGGAAAGATTATCCCCATAGGAGCACAGACTGTCCCCTTGGAGGAGAGGCTGTCACTCGGGGGACAGACTACCCGCTCAAAGGACAGACTGGACCCTCGGAGAAGCAGCTGCCTCCTCGGAGGAGAGAATACCCCATAGGAGGAGAGGCTGCTGTCCCCTTGGAGAAGAGGCTGCCATTGGAGGAGAGGCTGCCGACCCCTCGGAGGAGAGACTGCCCCATAGGAGAGGTGGCCGTCCCAAAGGAGGAGAAGCTGCTGTCCCCTCGGAGGAGAGGCTGCCCCATAGGAGAAGAGGCTGCCAAAGGGGGAGAGGCTGCCCCATAGAAGAGGCTGCCCCATAGGAGGGGAGGCTGCTGACCCCTCAGAGGAGAGACTATCCACTTGGAGGAGAGGCTGCCCACTTGGAGGAGAAGCTGTCGCCTTGGAGAGGCTGCCCCATAGGAGGAGAGGCTGCTGTCCCCTTGGAGAAGAGGCTGCCCCATAGGAGGAGAGGCTGCTGTCCCCTAGGAGCAGAAGCTGCTGACCCATAGGAGGAGAAGCTGCTGTCCCCTTGGAGGAGAGGCTGCCCCTTAGGGGGAGAGGCTGCTGACCCCTCGGAGGAGAGACTGCCCCATAGGAGAGGCTGCTGTCCCATAGGAGGAGAAGCTGCTGTCCTCTCGGAGGAGAGGCTGCCCCATAGGAAAAGAGGCTGCCAAAGGGGGAGAGGCTGCCCCATAGGAGGAGAGGCTGTTGACCCCTCAGAGGAGAGACTGTCCACTTGGAGGAGAGGCTGCCCATTTGGAGGAGAAGCTGTCGCCTTGGAGAGGCTGCCCCATAGGAGGAGAGGCTCCTGTCCCCTCGGAGAAGACGTTGCTGTCCCCTAGGAGAGGCTGCTATCCCCTCGGAGAAGAGGCTACTGTCCCCTCGGAGAAGACGCTGCTGTCCCCTAGGAGGAGAGGCTGCTATCCCCTCGGAGAAGAGGCTACTGTCCCCTCGGAGGAGAGGCTGCTGTCGCCTGTGAGGCTGGGCCGCCCCGGGTGTGGACAAGGCCTCAGGCGCCGCCTCTGCCCCCTGACGGGCCGCTCCCCGAGACTTACTGGCAAGACCCCGCGCTTGGGAGCCAGACGTCGTGGGTTCTAATCCCACCCCCGCCACTTCCCCGCTGTGTGTCTCTGAGCACCTCCCCTCCCTCCTCCGGGTCTCAGTTCCCTCATCTCTAAAATGGGGACTAAGCCTGTGGGAAACCCCCCCCCCCCCCCCGATCACCTTGTACCTAGAACAGTACAAGTCATAATACCTGTGCTTGTCACCTAATAAGCGCTTAAATACCACCCTTATGATCACCATTCCCTCAGAGCGGCTCCTCAGCCCCACGACCCGGGGTTGGGGTTACGGCCTCTACCCCGCCGCCTCCCTGCGGACATTTCTTCTGCGTCGACGGGGAAGGAGTCGGCGGTCCGATCATCCTTCCAACGGCCGCAAGCCCCCGTCCCAGCCGCCCAAAGCCCGGGACCGTCGCTTCGTCCCGCCGCCATTGCCTTCGCCGCCTCACTCACTGCCTGGCCGGGGCCGCCATCTTGCCTCCTCCTCCCCCTCCGCCGTCAGCAGGTAAAGCTGACGCGTCCTCCTTTCCCGCCGATTCTCCACCCCGCCTTCCTTCTCCCTCCCCTCGCATCCTCACCACCTCCTCCTCCTGCTTTGGACCCTTGATGGCGGCCCTCCCTGAAAACGAGGACTCTAAATTTCAACATCAAAACGACCTTGTGAGGAAAAGGAAAAAAAAAAAAAGAAATTGACGAAAGTGCCGATGAAGCGTTTTACCCGGAGGTGTGAGCGCATGCGCACTGCGCCTGGGGAAAGCAAGCCGACGTCTGGGCGATGCTTTGCTTGGGCTACGAAAATCATCATCATGTTGGTATTTGTTAATAATAATAATAATGTTGGTATTTGTTAAGTGCTTACTACGTGAAGAGCACTTTTCTAAGTGCTGGGGGAGATACAGGGGAATCGGGTTGTCCCACATGGGGCTCACACTTCATCCCCATTTTACAGATGAGGTCACTGAGGCCCAGAGAAGTGAAGTGACTTGCCCAAGGTCACACAGCTGACAGGTGGCAGAGCCGGGATTCGAACCCATGACCCCTGACTCCCAAGCCCGGGCTCTTTGCACTGAGCCACGCTGCTTAAGCGCTTATTGTGTGCCGAGCACTGTTCTAAGCGCTGGGGAAGATCCAGGGTAATCAGGTTGTCCCACGTGAGGCTCACAGTTAATCCCGGCTCTGCCACTTGTCAGCTGTGTGACTGTGGACAAGGCACTTCACTTCTCTGTGCCTCAGTTACCTCATCTGTGAAATGGGGGTTAACTTTGAGACCCACGTGGGACAACCTCATTCCCCTCTATCTCCCCCAGCGCTTAGAACAGTGCTCTGCACATAGCGCTTAACAAATACCAGTATTATTATTATTAATCCCCGTTTTACAGATGAGGGAACTGAGGGCCAGAGAAATGAAGTGACTTGCCCACAGTCACCCAGCTGACAAGGGGCAGAGTCGGGACTGGAAGCCATGACCTCTGACTCCCAAGCCCGGGCTCTTTCCGCTGAGCCATGTTGCTTCTCAGCCATCATCATCATAATGTTGGTATTTGTTAAGCGCTTACTATGTGCCGAGCACAGTTCTAAGCGCTGGGGAGATACAGAGTCATCAGGTTGTCCCATGGAAGGCTCGCAGTCTTAATCCCCATTTTACAAATGAGGCACAGAGAAGTTAAATGACTTGTCCAGGGTCACACAGCAGACACATGGCACAGCTGGGATTAGAACGCAGGTCCTTCTGACTCCCAGGCTCATGCTTTACCATATTGTACCATACTAAGCTAATTGCCTGCTGAGTGATTTTTGAAAAGTCATTTAACTTTGCTGTGTTTCTATTGCATCTTCTGTGTAATGGAAATTAGACTGTGTGCTCCCTGTGGGTAGGGAATGTTGGATTGTTATTGTTTATTGTTGCACTGTACTTTCCCAAATGCTTAGTAGAGTACTCTGCGCATAGTAAGTGGTTAATAAATGCAGTTGAATGAATAAATACCTGTTCTTCCTCCCCCTTATATTGGAAGTCCCATTTGGGACAGGCACCATGTCTGACGTGATTATTCTGAATTTAGCAGGGTGCTTGGCACCAGAGTGAAAGCACTTAACAATTACCAAGATTATCCTATTATGATTACATTTTGGGGGAGTTTACAGTAGTCCTACATAGGGTTCACCCTCTTAATCCCCATTTTACAGATGAGGGAACTGAGGCCCAAAGAAGTGACTTGCCCAAGGTCACACAGCAGGAAAGTGGCAGAACCGGGATCAGAACCCAGGTCCTCCTGATGCTCAGGCGTGTTTTCTATCCACTAAGCCATCCTGCTTTTTGTTCTTGTGTCTTTGTGGATGTCTCCTAATTGGCTTGCTATCTATTGACTGCTCCTTAGGTGTGCTAGTGCTGGTGGAGCAAAAGGGTTGGGAGGATGGCAATAACTCATGGCAGGCTAGAAACTCATGCCAGGCATTGTCAAAAGCCAGTGCAGCATTTCAGCAAAGGACTGTTTATGTGGAAAGGCACTGAAGGGTCTTCAGCTGTGCATGGGTTATCCCACAGCTGGCTAAAATCTCAATGCCAGAAGCAACATCTTCAACCACGGGGGCAGCGATAATATTATTAAAATAATTAATGTGGGCTTGGTTGTCCCCCTCACTTCTCCAAAGGAAGGGAATATTGTCATAACTTCTCTGGAAGTACCACCACCATACCAAGTACAATACTCTGCCCAACTTGATTATTAATAAACGTGGTGAGACTGATCTAGCCAATAAATTAATTATTCATTAGCAGTGAAATATTTCCAAATAAATGCCCAATCATATTCATTCAATTTGGTTTTTCGCTTTTTTACTTCCAAGCAAATTAAATGAGTAATGATGCAATTTCCACTAATATGGATTTGGCCCTTTGTGAGAAATATAGGAAGTATTAAATTGGATGGTATCCAGTGAAGAGTTCTGTGACTTTCCCTAGGGAATGGTAGAAACGAGCCCTCTGCTATATCCTACTTTTACCACATAAATAATAATAATCATAATAATGGGATCTGCTAAGTGCTTACTACATCAAGCACTGTACTAAGCGCTGGGGTAGATACAAGATAATCGTGTCCCACATGGGGCTCACACCCTAAGGAGGAGAAGAGGTATTGAATCTCCATTCTGCTGATGAGGGAATTGAGGGAACAGAGAAGTTAAGCGACTTGCCCAAGGTCACACAGTAGCCAAGTGGCAGAGCATGATTAGAACCCAGGTCCTCCTACTCCCAGGCCCGAGCTCCCTCTAAGCCACGCTGCTCCATTAAAAGTTCTTTGTATTCACAGTGGGATGCTTTGGGAACATGCTCCCAAGTGACCCGAGTTTGTGGTTATCAGTTTAATATCGTTAAGAACATTATTCCTAGAAACGTTGCCGCAAATGACCTGAAGAGGCTGCTCCCAAATATGAAACAGACTTGCAGGTTAGAACCAGGCATCAGATAACCAGAGAGCTCAGGGCTGGTAATAACTTTGCCGTCTTATCAGACAAGGTTAAAAAGGAACCTCCAATCTCAAATTATAAAATATTTGGCAGACATCACATTTTGTCAACTAAATAAAGAAAAAGAAGTTTAATTTCCCAAAATTTTATTAAAAAATAAACCCCACCATCAGATACATTATTGCAAAGATGGAATCGCTGAAAAGAGCAGTAAAGTTTGTTGTAATCACAAGCTTTAAGCAAATAAAGAGTCGGTGCCATCTTTGAACTCGAGAGGTTTTTCCCACAATAAAGGTGTTTTCTTTTCATTATGACAGGGGCACCACATTTTTCAACAAGGCTTTCAGTGAAAAATGGTTTGAAAAGTGGTTACAGGGGAAGTGGATTTTCCCAAAATTAGAAGTTTTCCAACCCATTTCCTTGCGGCCATCTTACTGCCTGTTATATTTTAGAGGTAGAAATTTCAGGGTTTTTTGTTTTGTTTTTTTTCCTGAAGATCCCAAGGTCTATCTTTTCCCTTTACCACTTATAGAAAGAAATCAATTCTCCCCAGCAATCAGGGTCACTAGACTCATGGAATCCAGAAAGGTTCAGATAAAGAAGTCACTTTTTATTGAAATTAGAAATTCTCAAGACTTGATCCTTTCCTTACATGCACAGTTGGTTTAATAAGGTGCTGAAAGTGTGTTTGGGGCTAGAAAAGGAACCCTCCGCTCCAGTTAGAAGCACATATCAACAAGAGATGTAAAACCGAATACGATCCAAAAAAAATCCTGCATAAAGTGACATTAAAATCAGTTTAGCAAACCTCCTAACTTTTTGACACTCAAGGAGGGAGTCTGCCTGGGTGACAAAGGTGACCTGAACGTGGATTAAAGCTTCTTCTTGAGCTCTAACAGAGTCAGACAAGTAAGTGTCCAGTTGTAGAGGTACTCGATCAGGATGGAACCACATCTCCTGACCGATCTTCTATGGATTCCTGCATGAAAATACTACAGTTCAGAATGGGCCACTTACCTTTTTATTGTAGTTCAACAAATCATATTTACTGAGTGCATTCTGTGTGCAGAGCTTGGGAGAATACAATAGAACAGAGTTGGCGGATGCGTTCCTGCCCGAGAGGAGCTTACCGTCTAGAGGGGTAGACATAAATATAAATTATGAATATGCACACAAGTGTTGAGAATAAAGGGTGCAAATCCAAATGTGAGGGCCTCGCAGAAGGGAGTGGGAAAAGAGGAAGTGAGGGCTTAGTCAGGGAAATGCACTGAGTTCCCACAGACTGGTGAAAAAGTGTGAATTTAAAACCAGCAAAAAGTCTTCGTTTTTAGAAAATAACTGCTCTGTTAATATCATTTTATTCATTATTAATCTTCCCCAATCACCCTTTGGAAAAAGTAATTTTCTAACTTCCCTAAGCAACAGAGAACTGAAAGCCACTCATCAAAGCTTCATCACCATCTGCCGCTTTTATTTGGTGCCGACTGTGTGCAGAGTACTAGTCTCAGTTCTGCTAAAACACATTTTCAGTAAGTATTTTGGCTAGAACGCAATGGCAGAAATAGGGAGCGTTCTTAATGAGCCTGTCTCAACAAATCATGCTGCAGTGTTGGAAGAAACAACTGTACGCAGCCTAGAATGCAATGAGTCCATCAACAAATTTTTCTTAAAGCAGGTTAAGTGAGGACCCACCTGTTGCCAAACTGGGCTTATTAAGTACTTGGGGACAGGTAACGATTCCTGCCCTGGAGCAGCTGACAGTTTTATGAGGGAGGCAGGTAGGCCCAAGTTGCCAAGTATTCAGACAGTGAACAGGAAATGAACAGAGTGAGATGAAAATGAGCAATTCATTAAAAAGCAAACCCATACTTAGGAGTGCTAAGGTGGCTTACAAGGTAGTGTGACAAAAAGTGGAGGATTAGAGCTAATTAGTAGAGCCAAAAAAGTCAAAGGCAACTTTTTTAAGAGGGCTTTGAAGGGGGAAAGGGATATGGTTTGGTGGAGCTGGAGGGGAATGGTGGGGGGGCAGGGAAGGGTACTCCAGGAAAGAGGAAGGGTGCAAGTATGCATAATAATGTTGGTATTTGTTAAGTGTTTACTATGTGCCAAGCACTGTTCTAAGCACTGGGGTAGATTTGGGGTAATCAGGTTGTCCTACATGAGCCTTAGTACAGTGCTCTGCACATAGTAAGCGCTCAATAAATACTATTGAATTGAATGAATGAGCCTCACAGTCTTAATCCCCATTTTACAGATGAGGTACCTGAGGCACAGAGAAGTTAAATGACTTGCCCAAAGTCACACAGCTGACAGGTGGCAGAGCTGACATTAGAACCCATGACCTCTGACTCCTGAGCCCGTGCTCCTTCCACTGAGCCACGCTGCTTCTCTCTAAGACAGAATTGTGATGGGGCAGACTTACCGAGGCAATGCCTGCCACTTTTCCCTGTTGAAGTGTAGTTGGGGGCACTGATCAAGAAGACTCTGATTTTTACTAATGTCTGTCTACCCCTCTAGACTGCAAGCTCACTGTGGGCAGGGAATGTGTCTACCAACTCTGTCATATTGTACTCTCCCAAGCACTTAGTACAGGGCTCTGCACACAGTAAGCACTCCATAAAATACAATTGATTGACTGCTCAAGAATCCTCTCTTCCCATCTTCATTCACACCATCACCGCCTTCTGGTAAAGCCATAACTCTTAGCTAAGCGGAGGCAAAGAAAGAAAGGATCTGTGCCCCTATCATATCCTCCTCCTTTCATTCTCAAATGTGCAATTTTTTCCCCTGACAGGACAGCCAGAGACTCTACGGCTAAATTCTTTAACCCTGCATACCTACAGTAAGTATCTCAACTAGGAGCTTCTGAGCACAGCCATACTTAGCAGTGATTTCCAAATCTTTCTTCCTAGGCTCACTAAATGATGGTACAGGGACTAGAGTCGATGGCCTGGAAGTTGTCTAATTTAAGCCCTGCATTTCTCTCAGGTGAAAAGCATTCCAATCCACTGTTGCTAGGTCAACTATCTGCACATAAAGTTGAGTTTTGTAATCCCTACTAAATCTTGCTCAACTTCCTTACCCACTCCCCTGCTGAATGAAATCAACGAGTTATACCAAAAGTTCTCCCTACCCACCCCTTTTTAACCTACCCTTCCCAAATCCCCATTGATAGCCGGGCTCTGTTCAAGCCTCACACAGGATCCTAATTAGCTCATCCAAATGAATGCCCTATTTACTGCTATTATTACACGCCTCAGCTGTCTCACAGGTGATGGAGGAAATCACTGTGGCTCTGTCTCTCTCACTACCAGTGTGGTGCAACGGTGTGGCCTAGTGGAAGGATCATGAGTGTCAGAGAACCTGGGGTCTAATTCCAGCCCTGCCACTTGTCTGCTGTGTGATTTTGGGTAAGTCGCAACTTCTCTGGGCCTTAGTTTCCTCATCTGAAAAATGGGGATTCAATCCTATGTCCACTGTGAATCCATGTGGACAGGGAGTAGTTGTTGAACCTGATTATCTTGAATCTACCACAGTGTTTAGTACATAGTGCTTGGTACATCTTAGGGGCTTAAGTACTATTAATAATAATAATTGTTTCTATTATCCCGTTTCTGCTTTCCTGGGTTATTTTTACTGGGAACAGGAGTCCCTCCCTATTTCCCCTCTTATCTACCTCTGAAGGCAACTTCAGAGGCGGATTGATGTGCTCACAACCATCACTAATGACTCCCATAATGAAGCAGCTGGTGGCTTTTATTTGTGCTCTGGGGAGCCTAACTGAGCATTAGTGGCACCTTGCGATGGAGAGATGACAGATCCAGGGTATTTTTCATGTTGCTTCTGGCTACAGCGGCAGCAAGCAGATGGCAGTCTCATTTTCCAGTGACTTGTTTGCATTTCATCCCTTAGTAACTCATTTCCAAACAGATAAAAACACCCTCTTTAGTTGTTTTTTTCTACTACCTGATAGAGAGTCGATTGTATTTCTGTTTGAATATGCAAAGAAATCAAAATCACTGTAGAGGACTTTTATAGACCAATACCTCCTGGGGCATTTTTTTTTTACAACCTAGTTTATATGTTTCCGTTTAATCAAAATCTCAATTACTCCAGGCAACAGTTATCCTGGGATGTAGTTTGTTTGAGCAGGACTTTTTGAATTAAAAATGCAGTCTGTGGCAGATTCCAGTTCTTCCAACAGATGAACCACTTCTAATTCTTTGGGAATAAAAAGTGATGTTGGGAAAATTGGGCTAATCAAAAAGGACGGAAAGTTTGATCCCTCTTCTGGCCTAGCTAAGTTCAGTGGTATTTGTCCTCTGCTCTCAGGAACTTTCTGGATATAACAGCCATGGAGTTCCTGTTGTACTTATGGTGTGAAAAATGGGGCTTTTTCCAGTTCATATAGTATGCTGATTCCTAAAGGGGTCACACTAACACCCCTGAGTTTTTCCAACAGCTGTTGGGCAACAGATGCTGCTGGGGAACTACAAAAAGGAACGAAAGCCTCTCTAAAAAGAGTTTTGCTTCTGGAAAAGCTTTTTTCTTGCTTTTCTGTAGGCTGGAGCACACATCCCTATCATGATTGCTCAAAATTTAATTGTCATTAATTTAGCCCTCCCTCCATGCAGCCACAGTGAAAGAAAGCTGCCCCATGTCCATGTGCCTGCCGGCAACCAAAAGAGAAGGAGAAGGGCAAAATTGCATATGGACAATGGAGCCACCCAGGAACTCCAAATACTCCTTCAAGTCTCTGACACGGGGAGAGACTATAGGCAAGCTGCCTGCCGCTTGGTGGTACACCCCACTAGCAAGCAAATGTCTCCATCTACATGGCTGCCTTAATGTTTAGAATATGTGTGATTAAATTCACATTATTTTGCTTCACCCAAAATATATCATGGCTGCCATTCAGCCAGTACTTGATTGTTTTTGGTTTGTTCATCATGGATTTCTCTATTCTCTTGTGTTTTGTTTTTTTTCCTCGTCTCATACTTTTTTAGCTATTGTATTTTTATCCTTCTTTGTCTACTGCCTCCCCTCCATTAGATTAAAAGCAGGGATCATGTCTTTTACTTCTTGCGTATGTATCCTGAGTGTCTAGTTCAGTGCTCTCTATCCAGTAAGGGATTAATAAATATTGCTGATGATAATGACATAAAGCCCTTCATCTCCTAATAAGGAAAACGTGCTAAGGAAATAAATGCAGCCCATAGTACTTCCCAGGCCTCCAATTAATGGGAACATATGTAGAGCCATCAGACTACTACTATTGAGCAGTGTGGTCTAGTGGAAAGGGCACGGGCCTGGGAATCAGAGGACCTGGGTACTAATTCTTATATCAGAAACCCAAAGAAGAGTACCAGAAGTTCCCCGGCCTCCAGGGAGAGTCCCTGAACCAGGTCCAGTCCAAAAATCCCCCCAGGGAATCTCAGCTCAGTGCAAGTCCCTTGAGAATATCTCATGCTGTTCCAAACCCCCGGAAGTAGTTCAAGGGGGCCCCGATGTACCACAGGATTCATTGGTGCCAACCTGGGCTGGCAGAATAGGTTGCCTGTTTGCTGAGATTTTACTGCATGGCTACTGAGTTTACCTTGGGCTGTGAAAAATACCTGGATCTGGGAGGGGATTCATATGGTAGCCGGCGGGGCCTGGGGTCTAATCCCAGTTCTGACACATGCCTGCTGTGTGATCCTGGGTAAATCAGTTAACTTCTCTGTACCTCCAGTTCCTGCCCACGAATTGGGGATTAAATATTCTGTTCTTCCATGTGGGCCAGCGCCTGTATCCAAACTGATTATCTTGTATCTACTCTTGGGCTTTGATGCTTGACCCAGAGTAACAGCTTAATAAATACCATTATTATGTTTTCCCCCTGGCTACTGACTGAGCAATTATGTCTTACCTTGGACATATTTAGCAATGAGATCAGGTTGAACTTGCACACTGCTATCCGTCGGATCAAAACTGCAAACCATTCTGATCAAATCACCATTGACTTTCTACCAATGGAGAGCAAAACAATGGTTATGGGGCAGCTGGCCCTGGCCAATACACTCAACCAATCAATCGATAGTATTTACTGAGCGCTTACCCTGGGCAGCGACTCTGCTCCCAGGTCTCCAGCTCACCTGTCTACACTGATCCCAGCTCTTGAGTTCCTCTGACTCAGCCCACTCTGGATGAAGGAGCAGCAGGACTCCCCTTAAGATGTTGTGCATCCTGCGGGGAGGGGTTTTGTAGTCTTTCAACTGTGCAGAGGCCTGGGGGTCAAGTTTCTGGATACACGCCTGAAGTTCCAGCAGCATGAAGCGGTAGAAGAGGATCCCTGCCCGCTTGACTTCCCCTGCACGTTCAATCTCTGGAACCAGAGCAAGGCATCACCATCATCGATCAATCGTACTTCCTGAGTGCTTACTGAGTGCAGAGCACTGTACTAAGCGCTTGGGAGAATACAATATAACAGGGTTGGTCATGGCTCAGTGGAAAGAGCACGGGTTTTGGCGTCAGAGGTCATGGGTTTGAATCCCGGCTCTGCCACTTGTCAGCTGTGTGACCGTGGGCAAGTCACTTCATTTCTCTGTGCCTCAGTTACCTCATCTGTAAAATGGGGATTAAGACTGTGAGCTCCACGTGGGACAACCTGATTCCCCTGTGTCTACCCCAGTGCTTAGAACAGTGCTCTGCACATAGTAAGCGCTTAACAAATACCAACATTATTATTCCCTTCCCTCCCTACTAACGAGTTTACAATCTAGATGGGGAGGCAGTCATTAACATAAATAAACAAGGAGCTTACAGTCTAGAGGGGGAGAAGACATTAACATAAATTAGGGATATGTACATAAGTGCTGTGGGGCTGAGGGTGCAAATCTAAGTGCAACAGCAGCATTTACTAAGCAGTTCTTAGTTGCACAGCACCGGACAAGAGGCTTGGGAACATAAAAAGCCCTCAAAGAGTTTACAATCTAATGAGGAAGATGAGTGGATGGAAATTGCCAAATATACAAGAGTAAAAGAGGAAGAGAAAAATACAAACGATATAAACAAAAGTAAGTGGGCAGTGATGGAGAGTCATGCCCTGGATGGGGGCTATTAGTCACAGGCATCTCAGAGGACTGCTTGCGCCCCTTCTGTGATCTCGAGCTTGAGCCATCCACCACTGAACGTATCGGACCTGGCCTTGTAGCAACGATACCTAAAACGTAGCTTTTGTCTGTTTCCCCTGAGAACTCCTTCAGGATCTCGTAACAGGCAGCTTGGACGATCTTCAGCATTTTCTGTAGTTCTCTTAACTCCTTGGATGGTAGCAAGCTGCTGTGGCCAGTGTTGATGTCAAATACCCATAGCGCCCGGCCAGATGTCTCCCGAAGGGGAAAGGCTATGTGGTGCTCCCCGAAGGCAAGGGTGACAATGACTTCTGAAGAGTCTCCGCACTTAAAGAGGTAATCCCTGAAACAACACAGGACAGTGAAAGTGTGAAAGCCACGGGCCTTTATGAACCATTCCACATAGACAGCTGGCTGTGAGAAGGTTAGTATCCTAAAGGGAATACATGAATTGCTTCCTTCTTTCTCTAGACTGCAAGTTCGTTGTGGGCAGAGGATGTATCTACCAAACCTGTTGTATTGTACTCCCCCAAGAGCTTAGTACAGTGGTCTGCACACAGTAAGCACTCACTAAATATGATCGATTGATTTCTTTATTTAAACACATGCAAACAACCCCAGAGACTCTCTTTCTCTCTTGCTTTACCCACCCCCCTGCACACACACATGCATTCCTTCCTTCCAAAAAGAGGGAAATTTGTTTATTTGTGAGATGTGCTGGCAAGAGTCAATTGTTAAAAGAGAGAACTTTGGTGAATATGTCCTTCCTAGCAAATCTCTCTTCTGTGAGTCTTAAGCTTTGAAGGAATGGCAGTTCAGTCCGTGCTCTTTCCTTTCTTGCTAAGCTATTACAGTATCTTTTATTACACTGTACTATGTGCCAGGCTTTATACTAAAACCATGATTGGAACCCAGGTCCTTCTGACTACCAGGCCTGTGCTCTATTCACTTTTTAAGCTCTATTCACTTAAGGTTCAGACGAGATGAAAGGAAGACAGGCCTTTAGGTTTAGGAACTACTGTTGACCATGCACCTCCTTCCTGACTCTCACTACAAGTAGAGTTTCAACGAGGAACTGGAAAAGTGGACCGATTGGAATTGCTCCTTCGGCAAAAACTATGCCACAGGTATGAAACGATCCTTGAGTGTTTCCCTAATTTAGTGGTATTCTTTGGGTTCCACAGAAAACAGCTCTACAAAGTAGACAAAGGCTGTATCTGAACTTGGGCTTTATCTGTATCTGAACTAAGTCCCAAGTCTCTTGTTGTTAAGCAGCCAGGAGGGAAACACAGTAGAGAAGCAGAATGACCTAATGGATAGAGCGCAGGCCTGGGAGTCGGAAGGGCCTGGGTTCTAATCCTGACTCCTCCCCTTGTCTGCTGTGACCTTGGGCAAGTCATTTAACTCCTCTGTGCCTCAGTTACCTTGTCTGCAAAATGGGATTAAGACCGGGAGCCCCATGAGGGACAAGGATTGTTGTCCAATCTGATTATTTTGTGTCTACCGCTGTGCTTAGTACAGTGCCTGGTACATAGTAAGCACTTAACAAATACCAATTAAAAAAAAAAAGAAAAATGCCATCCTATGAGGAGTGAGTTGTGGAGGCTGTGCTCTGAATGACTAATGACTGGCACATGTAGCTCCTTTCAGATGTTGCAAGCCTATTTGGGGAAAAGAAATATCAATGCTCCAGTGGGATGAGGGAGGAGACTGTCACATACCTGAAGAAGTTTTCCTTTCTGCAGAGGACAGCATGAGAGGTGTGGATTTCTGTTTGTCCTGTGGGGTCTGTCATCATTATTTTGCGTAAAATATAGTCTGAGATCTGGAAATAGGGGAGAAAGACTTCACTATGGCGAGGAATGACTGGTCCTTCAAAATTCTTCAGAGCTTTGAGGAGAGGGGCAGGGAATGTCTCAGAGATAAGGGAAACATGCTAAACATTTGACATAGGCCTTGTTGATTTATGCAGTGTGATTTAGGGATGACTTCTAATCTTTTTGTTTTCATTCCATATATGTATATATAAAAACAAACTTCAGGTTATTTCCCACGAGCTAATTTTCCTCTCCAAAAAAAAAAATACATTTTTGACCTGGGGCCATGGTGTCCATTTTTGTGAAATTCCACTTAAAGTTAGCAGGAGGAATGCATCCAAGGCCAGAAGGACCAATTTATAGAGCAAAAACAATGAGAACATAAGCAGCCTCATATAACTGGTGATTTTCAAGAGTCTATTCAGCCCAGTATTCTGTCTCTGACAGTGACTTTGAGGTAGCAGTAAAGCAGCAGCTGGAATAATAGTAATGGCAGTGGTAATTTCTATTAGGGACCCTCAAGGTGAAAAGCACTGTTCTAAATGCTAAATACAGAGAGAGAATTATACATGGTTCCTGGCCCATCAGAGCTCACAGTCTAAGAATAACGAGGAGTCCAACAGGTTGAATGGGGAAAGAGGATCCCGAGGGATTTCTCGGTGCGGCTGCCCAGGCTGCTTACAATCAAGGCTTTCCGACATTTTAAAATTTGTGGCACTTGCTGCTGCTGCTAGAGTCCCTGCTGTTGCAGGGAAGATTAGAAGCACAGACCCAGACCGGCACTCAATAAATACGACTGAATGAAGAAATACACAGTCAGGTTCAATAAATATGACTGAACTAATAGACTGCTCCTAGAGAGCATGGATGAAAAGATCTGGTTCCTTAGTTTAACCTGATCACACGCAAAAGCTCCCTGCCACCATATATCTACAAAAAGCAACACTCTGTGTTCATTCAATAGTATTTATTGAGCGCTTACTATGTGCAGAGCACTGTACTAAGCGCTTGGGATGAACAAGTCGGCAACAGATAGAGACAGTCCCTGCCGTTTGACAGGCTTACAGTCTAATCGGGGGAGACGGATAGACAAGAACAATGGCAATAAATAGAGTCAAGGGGAAGAACATCTCGTAAAAACAATGGCAACTAAATAGAATCAAGGCAATGTACAATTCATTAACAAAATAAATAGGGTAACGAAAATATATACAGTTGAGCTGGGGGTGAAAACAGCTGAACGCTTGCCTACCTCACCCAAGGTGGGCTCCGTCAGGTAGGTGGTTATGCTCTTGATAGAGGGGGCTCGGTTACGGAGCCAGTCAGTAGCAGTGACAACAACATGCAGGATATGTTCCCGAGCGTGGACGTGGTGGTAGGTGATGCTGAATGCTCTGGAAACACCCTGTGGGGACAGAGGCAAAAACTGACACTTTTCAGAGTAATAAATAATCAATGTCATTGGTGCCCACTTCACAGGGGCAACGGGGGTGACTCTTCCCACAGCTTTTAAACCAAAATTGTTCATTCCAGGTCTCTGACAAGACTCGGAAATTTCCAATCAGGGCTGAAAAGACCCCAAACGGTGTCTTTCTAGACCTATTAGCGAGCGCTTTGAAGCCTGTCTCCTCCCGGTCTTCATTCCCACCTCCCCAGATCTGTTCCCCCCCACTTTCTGCTTCCATGTGCACAATGAAAATTTGGCTTCTATTAGCAAAGCCCTGGTTGAAACGACGTGCTCTCAAAGAGAAAGCAGAAGACCTGCTTTCTCCACCAGGGTTCAAAGATTGGTCCCCAAATCCCGGATCAGCCACCTATCAGCTGTGTGACTTTAATAATAATAATAATAATAATGTTGGTATTTGTTAAGCGCTTACTATGTGCCGAGCACTGTTCTAAGCGCTGGGGTAGACATAGGGGAATCAGGTTGTCCCACGTGGGGCTCACAGTCTTAATCCCCATTTTACAGATGAGGGAACTGAGGCCCAGAGAAGTTAAGTGACTTGCCCACAGTCACACAGCCGACAAGTGGCAGAGCTGGGATTCGAACTCATGAGCCCTGACTCCAAAGCCCGTGCTCTTTCCACTGAGCCACGCTGCAAGTCACAGCGTGGCTCAGTGGAAAGAGCCCGGGCTTGGGAGTCAGAGTTCATGGGTTCGAATCCCGGCTCTGCCACTTGTCAGCTGTGTGACTGTGGGCAAGTCACTTAACTTCTCTGTGCCTCAGTGACCTCATCTGGAAAATGGGGATCAAGACTGTGAGCCTCACGTGGGACAATCTGATTACCCTGTATCTACCCCAGCGCTTAGAACAGTGCTCTGCACATAGTAAGGGCTTAACAAATACCAACATTATTATTAACTTCTCTGGGCCTCAGTTACCCCATCTGTAAAATGGGGATTGACTGTGAGCCCACGTGGGACAACCTGATCACCTTGTATCCTCCCCAGCGCTTAGAACAGTGCTTTTCACATAGTAAGAGCTTAACAAATGTCATTATTATTATTACTATTATCAATAATAATAATAAAATGAGAGCTTGTGGAAGGGAGGGTGATGATGTCTAACAGAGCTGGCTTGTGGTGCCCCCTGCTGGTGATAGAGTAGAGCCGCACCCAGGTGATATTAACCATTTTACAGATTGGGACTTTCAGAGACCAGGGACGCTAGTTGGGTAGGTTGGCAAGTAATAATAATAATAATGTTGGTATTTGTTAAGCGCTTACTATGTGCAGAGCACTGTTCTAAGCGCTGGGGTAGATACAGGGTAATCAGGTTGTCCCACGTGAGGGTCACAGTTAATCCCCATTTTACATATGAGGTAACTGAGGCACAGAAAAGTGAAGTGACTTGCCCACAGTCACACGGCTGACAAATGGCAGAACGCGATTCGAACCCATGACCTATGACTCCCAAGCCCGGGCTCTTTCCACTGAGCCACGCTGCTTCTCTAACCCCGACCCTCCAGGTAAGGGATGACCTGGGGTGCAGACTTTGAAGTCAGCCCTGCCCCAGGAGCTATGCTACAGATGGCCATTCCACCTACCTGGTAGAAGCTGATCTCATGGGTTTGGAAGATACTTTGCGCCTGGTAGTGTGTGCGTAGTGTGTCGACCGCCAGGACCCCAAAAGCCCTTCGGTGGGAATCCTGTAGCGGTACCACCAGGAGTGAGCCATTCTGTTCTTCCTCTGGGTGGCTGTCATGCCAGAAGTGGACGTTCCCATGGTAATGAACTTCGGGTACGTGGATGGGGGTCCCCTGATCTACTACTGCAAAGCTGGGTTGGAAAAAAACAACAATGGAGACAAGGAGTACAGGAAGGGGATGTTGGGTGAAACCAAGGAAGGGAACTTTGCGTGAAATCATACTCCAAATACATAGTCAGTGCAATTGGACCGCAGAGAAAAGAATTTATATATGAGAACTTAACTTCTCTGTGCCTCAGCTTTCTCAACTGTAAAATGGGGATTCATATTAGAGAAGCAGCGTGGCTCAGTGGAAAGAGCATGGGCTTTGGAGTCAGAGGTCATGAGTTCGAATCCCAGCTCTGCCACTTGTCAGTTGTGTGACTGTGGGCAAGTCACTTAACTTCTCTGTGCCTCAGTTCCCTCATCTGTAAAATGGGGATGAAGACTGTGAGCCCCACGTGGGACAACCTGATTCCCCTGTGTCTACCCCAGTGCTTAGAACAGTGCTCTGCACATAGTAAGTGCTTAACAAATACCAGCATTATTATTATTATTGTGAGCCTCATGTGGGTCATGGACTGTGTCCTACCTAAATAGCTTATATCTACCCCAGGGCTTAGTTCAGTACCTAGCACAAGTAAGTGCTTAACAAATACTGTTGGGAAACCCCCAAAACGACCTGAAATAATTAAGGGTTGAAAAAGTTCAATTTAGGAGGAGAGATTGAAAAAGTGAAACCTGGATAGCTCAATGACTGGAAAAGTTTGGTAAATGACATCAACAGATTTTCATGTTTAAGGTTTGACAGTGATGATGCCAACTTGGACACTCAACTACATAATTTTGTTAAATGGTCACATGTTACCCCTAGACTTCTGCCCCGGAGTCTAGGCTTTGAGGGGGTATTTCCCAAAGGAAGACTAGGAGTTTGGGGTACCATCTCCCGAAGATGTGGAATCCCATCATGAAAATGGGTAACCAGGCAACCTGTGATGAACTTATCCAGGAACCAGGGTCAGGGGCCAGAGGTGACGAATGAGGTTTTCCTCTGGCTCAAACATCTAGGATTTGGCGGAACACCTCAAGGTGGGCATTATTTAAGCAGAGAGGAGAGGTTGTCTTGGGGTCTCTCACCTGATTCCTTTCATGTCTCGGTAAAGCACCTTGTTCAAGACGAATGGGGCATCATCTAGAGTGCAAGCCACGTTCCTCAGAAGGACGTCCCCTCGCTCAGGGAGCAACAGGTTCTGTTCCAGGAGAGCGATGTGGGCACTGATCTTCTTATTTCCATGGATGTCTGCATCCTACAGTCAAATGTTTCCCATTATGCCCCAGGCACTAGCTTCTGCCCACAGTACCGTTCCTCGATCACATGACCCTTCCAAACCAAGATGCTGCTTTTGCTCCCCTGGCATTCCTGAATTTCTTGGTTCCCAGTGATGACTTTCTAGGCTGTCCTTGAAATATTCTATGAGGTAAGTATGGGAAAGGGATTATTAGCTCAGGGTCTCTCTGCACTAACTCAGAAGCTTCAGGAAGGGTTCTGATTGACCAATATACTGTTCAAATCTCTCCTGAAAGTTTTCACTGCAGGGAGGTGGGGACAAGAGAGGGTTTATCATATTAGGGCATCAACCACTAACATTCCTTGAGCATAGACAGGGAGCAGGACTCTGATCAAGGTATCCGATTACATGGATATGATGTTCAAGATATGAAGTTCAATACCCGTTCTCCCTCCTACTTAGACTGTGAGCCCCATATGGGACCTGATTATCTTGTATCTACTCCAGCACATAGTAAGTGCTTAACAAAAGTCACAATCATTTATCATTTGTTAAGCACTTACTATGTGCCAAGCACTGTTCTAAGCACTGGGGTAGATAAAAGGTAATCAGGTTGTCCCACATTGGGTTTACGGTCTTAATCCCCACTTTACAGATGAGGTTACCGAGGCACAGAGAAGTTAAGTGATTTAGCTGGGATTAGAACCGACAACCTCTGACTCCCAAACCCGTGCTCTTTCCAATAAGCCACCATTAATAGTATGGTGTATTGGATAGAGCACAGGCCTAGGAGTCAGAAGGTCATGGGTTCTAATCCCAGCTCCGCCACTAGTCTGCTGTGTAACTTGGGCAAGTCTCTTCTCTGTGCCTCAGTTTCCTCATCTGTAAAATGGGGATTGAGACTGTGAGCCCCGTGTGAGACAGGGACCATCTCCATCATGATTTGCTTGTAACCACCCCAGCGGTTAGTACAGTGTCTGGAACATAGTAAACGCTTAACAAGTACCACAATTATTATTACTATTTGCAGCAGTGACAGATAACTTTTCAACAAACAAATGTTGTTGCCTATGCCTAAGAGGGTTGGACCCCCACACACACCAAAAATAGGGTCCCACTCCCTCCCACAGGCCCCAGTGGAGCACAGACCTGGGCAAGCGCCTTAAAGATCTCTTTGTACACCGGCTCGAGGTTCATGCCACTGGTCTCAGCTGCATGGCGGACCTGATGGAGCCACTTGCGTCTGGCTGATCCCCGCAGTTGCTCCCTGTGGCTCCTCTCCAAGCTGGCTGACAGGAACTCCACCATGTTGTCCATTACTTCATCTTCATTGCCAGGGAGCTCGGCCACGATCATTTCGATGTAGTTCTGAAACAGCTTCTGAGAGAGCCGGATCTCTTGGCCAGGGTGTGGCTTTGGTAATAAAATGTGGAGCTTGGCTAAGATATGGCAGAGAAAGAAAATCAAGTGTTTGCATTCATGTGGAGGAGGGTCCAATCTTTTCCAAGTGGGAGGAGTCCAGAGCAGATCTTCAAGTAAGGTTTTCCCGATTATTTTTCCAACTCCCTGAGCCACATCCACCCAAACGCTACCAATAGCACTTATGTGTATATATATTTCATTTCATTATATTTCAATATATTTCTTCCAATTCTACAGCTTGTAAATATTTTTATGTGCTTCTCACCCCCAAACCAAACCTGATCAGCCTCATTGCTGATCTCCCTATCTCAGCTTCTCCCTCTCCAATCCCTACTTCACTCTGTACACTTCCTGCACACCTATCTCCACTCCTCAAAAACCTCCATTGGTTGTTCATTCCTGTCCCCATCAAAGCAGATACCGCTGACCATTGGCTTTGAAACAGTCCACTCTTCTCCCACAAGACTCCAGCTCCCACTCTTTGTTCCTCCCAAGCCAACCCACTCTCTGTGCTTCATTCTCCTCACTCCCACCTCTGACTTCTGGCTCATGCCCTCCTTACTCCTGGTTCTTCCTCCTCTTTTATATCCCTTAGACCACAGCTCTCCCCATCTTCAAAGCCCTTCTGGGATTGTATGTCCTCCAAGAGGCCTTCTGCACTCAGATCTGTTCCCTTTAAGCAGTTGATATTTACCCCACCCTCAGCTTCACAGCACCTATGTACATATCCATAATTTATTTACATTAATGTCTATTTCCCCTTCTAGACTGTAAACTTGCTATGGGCAGGGAACATATCTATCACCTCTCTTGTTCTGTATTCTTCCTAGTGCGTAGCACAATACTCTACATAGAGTAAATGCTTAATAAATACCATTGATTATTCTCCAACTCTCACTTCAGCCTCTCAGCGCTCACAAGCACTTAAATTACCACAACTGTCTATAGCATTTATGTACATACCTTGTATACTGTATTTTTGTATTGTATTTGTTATACACCCACTGTGTGCCAGGCACTATACTAAATGTTAAGGTAAACGTAAGATAATTGGGTTGGACACAGCCCCGTCCCGCCTAGGGCTCACAGTATTAACCCCTATTTTACAGGTGACGTAACTGAGAGAAATTAAGTTACTTGCTCAAAGTCACACAACAGAAAAGGGGCAGAGCTGAGATTAGGACCCCGGTCCTCTGACTCCCGGGACCATGCCCTTTCCACTAGGCCATGCTGCTTCTCTTTCTTCCCCTATTCATTTTTTTAATGTCTGTCTCCCATTCTATACACTCTTTGAGGGCTGGGACTGTTTCTTCTAACTCTTTTGTTCTCTCCCAAGTTGCTTAGAATAGGAAGTGCTCAAAAAATGCTAATGATTGATTAGTTAGTGTGAATTCTTTGTGGACAGGGAATGTGTCTCATGCTTCTGTTGAACTTTCCCAAGAACTGAGTACAGTGCATTGCATTCAGCAGGTAAGTAGTGGAGCTGGGATTAGAACCTAGATCCTTCTGGTTCCCAGGCCCATGCTCTATCCCTTGGGCCACACCGCTTCTCTATTCCAACTTCCTGAATTTGGCTAGGCTTCCAGTGTGTTCCAGCTAAAGCACATCCAGGTTTAATGTCTTGCCAAAACTGGCACAAAGGATAAGCACCACTCATCAGTCCTCACATCCCTGAGAAACGGCAAGTTGACAGTCAGAACATAGTGTCATGGTAACCAGTTGTCCTGACTCTAGATTCCTTCTTTTATAGACTCTTGTTCTCTTTGTCTTTCAAAATAGTTGGCGTTCTTAATGTTTGAGATTCCTGGAATTGACTGGTGAGCTAGGCCACCAAGGTAACTCTTTTAGGGGAATCAGATATTGGAAAGTGACTCTGATAATGCTTTGTCCTCTGGGGAATAGTATTCATTCGTTCAATTGTATTTATTGAGCGCTTACTATGGGCAGAACACTGTACTAAGCGCTTGGGAGAGTACAATACAACAATAAACAGACACATCCCCTGCCCACAATGAGCTTATAGTCATAAGTTGTATCTGCATAGCCATTAGGATGAAGCTGCAATTTTAGAAATTTACCAGGAGATTAGGCAGTCTATAATTGAATTCTCCCCAGGTTTTGTGTACTGCATGCTGGTCCCCTTTTTACCCACTCATTTCAGTTTGAGGATTAGGTTTTTGTTTTTTAAATGGAATTTGTTAAGTACTTGCTATGTTCCAGGCATTGGGCTGAGTGCTGGGGTAGATACAAGATAATCAGGTTGGGCATAGCTCATGTCTCACATGGGGCTCACAGTCTTATCCCCATTTTATAGATGAGGTCACCAAGGCACAGGGAAATGAAGCAACTTGCCCAAAAAAACCCAGCAGACAAGTGGAGAAGCTGGGATTAGAATTCAGGTCCTCTGACTTCCAGGCCACGCTCTTTCCATTAGGCCATGCTGCTTCCTCTATTAGGTTTATGTAGGTTGATTTATTTGAGGGAAAGAGAAAGGAAAGAAATGCTGAGAGCACAGAATGCTTCCCTGCCTTTGGAAATTTCCTGAAAAGCTGTCTCTGGGACTTTCCCCACCACTTGCAGAGTTTTGTTGCAATAACATTTCATCTCAGTCTTTGGCTTCCCTTTTTCCAGGGGACAGGTAGTGGGGAGGGACGTTTGAGGATTTTCTGAGTGGTCACTTCATAGTACAGCACTCTGCATATAGAAAACACCCCCAAAATCCCACTGATTGATTGACTGACTGATTGATCATTATAAGATCTGGCCTTTTCACTGTCTCCTTTTGACATCTGTGAACAGCTCAGTCATGCTTCTCTCTGGTCTCAGCTGCCGCAGCTCCAAAATCTCTTTCACGGCCCGCACATCTCAGCTATAAACTCACAAGGGGGTGCTCTAGCCCAAGTTTTGATTTTCTTTTCTGCTTTCTGTCCATAATGTGGATAATTTATTCTCACACCTCTCTTCTCCTTCCTTATTTTCCACCTTCCTCATTTTCCACCTTCCTTCCACTACTCATTTCCTTCCCTCACCTGAATTTTCTACTGACCCTCTTTTGAAATCTACTGCTAAGCCATCATGTGGTTAAGAGATGCCTGCAAGATGCTTTGACGTCACATCTATCCACTGACCTGGTTTCTATTTTCCCAAGACAGACATGACTAAGGAAAGGACGACAGCTGTTAAAAAAGACTTCTGGCACATGGGGAAGTGGAGCCAGGAGTCTCGCTCCGGGGGTCTGTCTGAAGGATATCTGCAAGGAATGGAAGTGGAGCCGAACCCTGTCCACCTGCTCGTCTCTCCGGGGCTGCATTTCTAAAATGCAAAAGTTGCAGTCTCTAGAGCCAGTAGAACATATTTCATTAGATGATTCAAGGGGAAGCAGTTCTGGTGACAGAAGTCATCAGGCTAAATCGGAACAAATTCAAGGAGGCTCGAGCTTCAGAGAAACTATGTACTAATTCCAGCTCCCCTGAGTTACTGACCTACACTCCCTGTGCCTGCTTCTTCCCCTGCAAAATCAATCGATCATATTTATTGAGCACTTACTATTTGCAGAGCACTGTACTAAGTGCTTGGGAGAGTACAATACAGCAGAATTAGCACATACGTTCCCTGTCCATAACGAGTCTCCTCCACTAGACTGTAGCTAAAATTACTTATTTATTCAAATTAAAGTCTACCTCCCCCTCTAGAATGTAAGTTCGATGTGGACAGGGAATGTGTCTGCTAATTCTATTGTAATATACTGTCCCGAGCACTTAGCACAATGCTCTGCACATAGTAAGTGCTCAATAAATATGATCGATTGAATGAATGAGCTTACAGTCCGGATGGGAAGACAGACATTGATATTAATAAGTAATTTATAATATATAATTTTTAGATGTATACATAAGTGCTGTGGGGTTGGGGATGTGAAATGGGAATAGCGGGCCTGATCTATCACACAGAATTAGTTATGAGGCACCACTAAGGAAATGACCAGAGATGTCTCTGCATGTAAAAAAGGGCTCTGGATATAATACACTCCATACTCCGGGACCTGTCCTGGAAACCAAGGAAGTCTGAATGTAATAGGTTTTTCGGTTTCTTTGTTGTTTGAGTTCCTGGATCTCTGGGAAGTGGCACACCTGCACAGCCTTCTCAACCAGATTGGAGGCAAGATGGTTGATTCCCGAAGGACCGTGTGTCCCTGCCATGGTGGACTGCAAAGCTGCCAGGAGAAGCTTCATAGATTAGTGGATAGAGCACAGGCCTGGGAGTCTGAAGGTCCTGGGTTCTAAACCCAGCTCTGCCACTGGTCTGCTGGGTGACCTTGAGCAAGTCACTTAACTTCCCTGGGCCTCAGTTACCTCATCTGTGAAAAGGGGATTAAGTCTGTGAGCCCTATGGGGAACAGGGACTTTGTCCAACCCAATTATCTTATATCAACTCCAGTACTTAGTACAGTGCCTGGCACGTAGTAAGCGCTTAACAAACACCATAGTTATTATTAGGAGACAACAGCAATAGTAGGATGGGGGCCGGCAGTGGGGGCCGAAGATGCACACCCTGTTGACACCCACGGAGCTGTGGTAACTCCCCTGTGGCAGGGGAAGACTGTAAACTTGTTGTGGGCAGGGATCAGATTATCTTGTACCTAGCCCAGCACTCACCCAATGTGTTGGCCTACACCTAATAAGTACCATAATCATCATCAAAATAACCCATTCTCGGTCTAAGGGAAGGAGGATGACACAGCAGTCTCCGGTTCCCTGCGCAATCCAGACTCTGTCTCCCTCCCTAGAACTCAGACCTCATTTTCTTGGCTCGGAGTCCTCCGGGTGAAGTATCGCCAGCAGAAAGCATTTCTCGGGAGGAGCCGGGCTGAACGTTTTCTCGGTGATTCATAAGGCAGAGTTGTCCCTGGATCACTCTTTTGATAAGGACTGGTAGGGAGTCCATGCTGTTCTGCTGGGGCTGGTTTAATGCTGAGGGGTTGGCAGAAGCAGGAAATTATTTGTGGCTGGCAAGTGCGCTGATCAGGTTCAAAGCTTCATAAGGGTGTCAGAAGGAGACTTTGGAACAGTCTGTTGTTCTGGATGTGACGGGTCATTAATAAGCTGAAGAAGCTTCTTGAACTCATTCAAGTTTTTGGGGTTTTTTTGTTTTTTAAGGCATTTGTTAAGTGCTTATTATGTGCCAGGAACTATACTAGGCACTGGGGTAGATACAAGCTAATCAGGTTGGACATAGTCCATGTCCCATATGGGGCTCACGGTTTTAAATCTCCATTTACAGATGAGGGAACTGAGGCCCAGAGAACTGAAGTGACTTGACCAAGGTCATACAGTATATAGTGGCAGAGTCAGAATTAGAACCCAGATCCTTCTGACTTCCAGGCCCAGGCTTTTATCCACTAGGCAATCGGGCCTTCATTCTTGCACCAGGGTTATCCATCTCTGCAGCTGCACTTCCTTTCTGAGAGTCCAACTCACAGCCCCAGCTCGTTTTACACCAGGGCCACTACACTAGGTGGCTCACTGGTCAGCAATGCTGGTGGTCTTGCCGCCCAGCAGAGGAGACCTTCATTTCTTACCTTTTTTCAGAGCTGCTTTCTCCATTCCTTCCTTGAAAGTGGCCAGAACGGCATCCACTTCCCGCAGGTCCAGGAAGCCAGAGCTTTCGTTGTCCCACTTATCAAAAAGGGCCCTGAGGAGTAGTTTGCGTCGAGCCAGGAAGGCCTCATGGTGAGCCTAGGATAGGGATAGGAAAGCAAGAACAGAAAGAAATGACGGTCCATTGGGCTCACTTCTGGGGAGACCCGGATTGTCTCTTATGTATGCTTTTTTGTTGTTGTTGTTGGGTCCCATTTATGACAGCAACTGGGAAAGGCAGGGGCAAATCTTGAATCTCTGAATTGGAAAACAGACACAGTGAAAGCCAGAAGTCTTCACTTGAGAGGCAAGTTCAACAACATGGGGAAAAAAAATCAATGTGGCCAAAGCCGGGTTGGGGCATTCTATGCCTGTGGCTCCAATGTTGATCCTGCACTTCCCCACTGCCTCCAGCCCGGCAGCTTTTATCTGCTGCTACGGTAGCTAGACAGCAGATAGGACCAGTCACTCACACCCTCTCTCTCCCCAGCTGGTCGCAGCCCCATGCTTCTAAATCCTGGGCTCCCAAGATGCTTCCTGCCTGAGAAATGGCACTGGCAGAGGGTACTCTGCCCGCCTCCGTGACCCCCCCAGCCCCACCACCTATCTGCCCCCCTTCTTTTGCTGCTGCACAGCAGGAGAGAATGGGGATGGGGGTGCTGGGAGAGGTGGGCACCTACGTTCCTCACCCCCTCAAATAAATGATCCTCTAGACTCTAAACTCATCTCTCGACTGTAAGCTCATTGTAGGCAGGGAACTGCATTGTATGTACTCTCCCAAGCACTTAGTACAGTGTTCTGCACCCAGTAAATACTCAATAAACCCCTCTGGTAATGATTATCCTTCTCCCTTTCTGCAGCAGTGGGATTGCACCTGGTGAGGGTGTGTGCCTGGGGGGAAAGTGTCATCCTTACCACCCCTCATCCGGGGGGAAAGGTGATCACTTCAGAAGGGGCCTGCTTTCTCTCCATCATGAGGGGTCCCGGATGAGGTCTGGCAGATGCTTATACAAGCTGTGCACGGAAATGTTGCTATTTCTATCCACTAAGGACTTCCAGCTGCTGAAAGACGACTGGCCGGGGCTTCGGGAAACAGATAAACAGCTGGGGTGATGGTAACAGTCGGGTGCAGTTTGCAACAAAGGAGCCGGGGGCTCTAGCCAACAGACCCTCAAGCTGGTCGGGAGACTGGGCTAGAGGCACTGGCTGCTTGCTCAATCAGATGGCCAGTGCTGGACGCTGAAAGAGCTGACCTCGGAGGGACTGAACTATGAAGAGAATGACACTGATTTATGCATTTGGCATGGGGAAAGTCATTGGGGGTAAAGAACAGAGGGGGCTGAAGGAACTATAATTTCTGAAGTAAATGAGACACATGAAGGACATATCAGTTCCAGAGTCAGGGCAGCTCATAAAAAATGAAGGATTTAGGATAGGCGTGTGGATGGCCGATATAGTTTTTGAACCCTCAGATAAGATCATGCAAACACACTTATAATAAGTCACTCTCACAAACCAACACCCAGGCACACCGGCATGCATTCCATTCTATTGCATCTGTGTATACTTAGTTAATACCCCTCAAGACAGCCTTAGGGCATAGCGACTACATGTGTGCACATGCACACGATTCCACAGTCATGGTCTATCCAGAGTGATCGTGTCGGTTTTGAAGAAAGCTGAAATGCTGAAGACCTTGACTACATATTTAGAGCATGGGGGCAAGTGGCAGGATGGGATCGGAAGGAAGGGAGTGCTGCTGATAATCCGCCAGCAATCCTTCCCCCTCAGCCAACCATTCGTCCCCAGGCTCAAATGGCACTGGGAAGCACAGTAAACCATTTCGGCCACCCCCACGCCGCTGCTCTCAGCCAGATGCCTCTCTTGTTCAACACCTCAACGCCCCCTCCCTCCCCCCGCATCATACACACTCCCTGTAACATTTCTGAGGAATTCTGCCCACTGTTCACCATTTTTGGCAGTTTCTCCAAAATGGCCACAATTCTCAAATTAGTGCAGGGCAAGCATGCAGTAAAGATGGAAGATAGAGGGACGGAAGACTGTAAGCTCATTGTGGGGAGGAAATGTGTCTGTTTACTGTTATTTTGTACTCCCTCAAGCACTTAATACAGTGCTCTGCACACAGTAAACGGTCAATAAATATGATTGAAATGCAATTCAGTGAACAGGCACCTTACCCCCTGGGATATTCAAACTGGAACATCTGGGTTGCTCTGAAAACTTTTCTCAAGGTATTGGGACAAATTTCCATGGAAGAAGAGGATGCCTCGGCAAAACCAGGGTGTCTGTTTACTTTAGCTCGAAAATAATCAAATGTGCACTTTACACTTGTAATGAGTCACAAACATACTCTAGTCCATATGTCTATGCTCCCTTCTGTCCCACCTCCCAATCCAATGCTTTTCAGACAATCCCTAAATCTGACCAGCAGAAATAGGAAGCAGGATGCCTGGATGCCCAGGCTTAGAAAGATGTAGTTGCCTTGCTGTCTGATATTGGAAAAATTTTATCTCAAAATAAGGGGGCAACATCCAAAATGATGTGGAAAGACCAAAGAGAAGGAAAAAAGGGTTTGAGAAAGGGGGGAATTACCCCACCCCCTCCTCACTTCCTCCCAACACATTTCAGTTCTCACCTTCTCTAGCTGTTCTATCTTCTCGTCTTCAGTCTCCACATAGCCTGCCTTAAAAAACTCCGTGAGCTTCTTGATGGTGGCCAGTGAAGTTTCTTCCCCGACAAACATCTCCAGGAGCTGTACAAACTGCGGCAGCTTGAGGGATTTTTCACTGAAGGGACTTCGAAGCCTTGTTTCTCCCCAGGCCTGAATGTCGGCCATGAGCAAGCGCAAGTCTAGCGAACAGGAAAAATGCAACTGAGAAGAACATCATCCAGGGGTGCAGGAGAAATGGCCCGTGCCTAGCTGGGAGTCTAAACTGCAATGTAATCTGCAGGACACAAGTACCAACTTCTCCAGCCATTTTTACAGAGCAGGATCTGGGTTCTTAAAATATTTTGGGCTCATTTCTTCCTTCATGATGACCCACCTTGAAAGAACCTTGGATGTAGCAACTAGCTGCTTGCCCAGTGGCCCAGAATAAGTAACAGGCTATGGCAGCAGTAAAGAACGAGAGTGCCACTCCCAGAGGGCGAGGGAGCCTCCATGAAATTAGGGTTGCGTGTGTGGGTGAATCAATCAATCAGTCAAGCTTACTTTGAGCACTTATTGGATGCGGAACACTAATAAATGTTTGAGAGGGTACAATAGGACAAGTTGGTGTGATCTCTGCCTGCAAAGAGTTTATTCTCAAGAGTGAAACCGGCAGCTCTGCCCCACGGTGTTTGTTCAGGGCAAGCCACCAGAGCAGGTCTTTTCCAGACCTTGGAGTAGGATGGGGCCAATTGGAAACTGGAGTCGGGCTCAGAAAGAGCCCCCTGGAACTCAGCCTCAGTCAGAAATAAAGGTTTTGGGGCAGGAATGAGAACTCAGCCGCCGCTTGGGTCTGGCCTGGCCCAAGCAACAGAAACAGCAGTGGAGGAACTCAGCCAATACCCTCATTCAACCGACTAGCCCTCCCGTCCAGTGAGCTTGCAACCAGACCTGAACAGGCCCCTCATACCTGAAAATCGGGGATCATCAAAGGGCAAGGCATCCTGTGTGTGATCACCATAATTGATATACTTGAGGCTTAGATCAGAGGTCAGAAGGTTACCTGTAATACACAGAGATCATTCCATGTACAAATCCAGATTTACTTTCAAAATTCCTGTCCCAAAATTCAAAGGGAACCAAAGAGCCAAGAAATGCAGTCACCTGACCACAGGTCCTCATCTATCAACTGGGGTGTGGCCTCAAAGGATTTTGCTGTGTGAGCTTGTCCTTCAAAGGAATTCGCTGCAGAAATCCGTCCTGGTGAAGAGCCTGAAATTTAGGAAAGGTGACACCCATGGAACTGAGTTACAACATTATTCATCCTTAAGAAGCCCAATTAGGGAAATTCTCCTCAGCTCCGCTCTTCCCAAATCTTAAGTTCTCTTTCAAACCACAGGGGTCACCTTCCCATGGATGTCCTGCAGTCAACTCGAACTACAGTGGGAGTTGCTTCTAATGATCACCAGTATTAATACAAGCTCCATCTTTCTTCAGAGGAGTTCATACCATCTGTGTGAGGGAGGGAGACCATTCTACAGATGGGGAAAATAAAGCACACAGCAGAGAAGGACATGGAGGTAATCAAAGAGATAGTTCAGCACAGAACCAGATCTCTTGTCATGCCATCTTGACCAGTCTTCTTTTTTTAGAATGGGGGCAGTAATAACAATGATGATGACTGTGGTAATTGTTAAGTGCTTAGTATAACCACTTAGTACAGTGCTCTGCACACAGTTAAGTGTTCAGTAAATACGATTGAATGAATATGCCAAGCACTGTACAAAGTAATTAGTTCCCTCATGGGGCTTGCAGTTTTAATCCCCATTTTGCAGATGAGGGAACTGAGGCACAGAGAAGTGAAGTGACTTGCCCAAGGTCACCCAGCAGGCAAGTGGTGGAGCTGGAATTAGAACTCACGTCCTCTGACTTCCAGGCTCGGGCTCTTCCCACTGGGCAATGCAGCTTCCTGCTGCAGTGAGGGGTTCTCTCATTTAATATTTAAACTTTTGACCTGCCCCTTGAGACGTGATGAGGAGTGGGGTGGGGCACACCACCTCTAAAGGGCAGAATATACTCGGGATTGACAGACTGATTGATCGATCTTGAGGAGTTAAGGAGAAAAGTCCGACTCAATGTCGGTATTGAGTGAACCATAGAACACTTTCTGTAGGCCCTGGAGCTGTCCGTGTGAAGCTTTGTAGGACACCTGGTGCCTTATGCATAATTGAAATGAACAGGATCCCTTTTGGAAAAGGAATAAAAGAGATTAAAAAAACCCCCAAGTTTCTGGTCCCAAACATCAAAAATACCCACGCCTAAGGGCTGTCATTACTTTTTCATAATCCTAATTAAAACACACTTGTACATTTAATGTTACTAGATTGTCTCTTCAAAATGGAATTCCAGAGCAAAAGGAGCTTTCAGGCAAGTGACGGTCCTGAGAGGTGGGGGTGCCTAGGGAAGCTTGGCTTTACATTTGAGTGATTGTTTAGGGTCTGGAATCCATCTTGTGTGTTGGGAAAGGTGCCTGATATATGGGATAGAATAGAAAATTGAGAAAATTAGTTAATCACACTGAGAAAAGACAACCTGGGATGTTTGACAGACTGCAGTCCTACCTGTAGTCTCATCTTCCTGCTGTAACATTGAGACCTCCTGATGTGGGTCAGGGCTCATCCTTTGGTTCCCCTGTTCAGCCTCTCCTCCAGGAGCATCCACCCCTCCAGTGGAATCTTCCTCTCCAGGAGAATCCTTTCCTCCAGGGGCATCCTCCTCTCCAGGGTCATCTTCCTCTCCAAGATCATCCTCTCCTCCAAAGGCATCTTCCTCTCCAGGGGTATCCTCGCCTCTAGGGACATCTTCCTCTCCAAGGACAACCTCCCCTGTAGAGGCATCCTCCAATTCAGTGGCATCCTCTCCAGCGGCCTCCTCCCCTCCTGGACCTTCCTCCCCTTCACAACTTGTCCTTTGGAATTCCATCCTTCCTTCTACAGGATCAGCCTGGCTCTGCTCAGCAGCTGGTTTACTCTTCCCTTGGCTGGCCATCGATCCAGTTTCAGATCCTAACAGTGAGCTGCCCAAGTGGCCTGTAGGTTCACTCAGCTTCTCTGAAGAGCTCATCTTAATAGGAGTGGTCACTTCCTCCAGAGAGACTTCTTCCTGTTGGCCATCACCAGTTATAGAGGTCAGAGAGGCTTCAGAATTGCCCGAGCTCTTTTGGTCAGACCTCCCTTGCTCAGCTCCAGATCCCTGGAGGTCCTCCAGGGCAACATCAGACTGCCCGGCGGGAAGAGCCACCTGTATCTGGCTGACAGAGAATTCTCCTCTGGCTTCCTCTGACAAGCTGTCTTCATCCTCAGAGTCTTCCCAGAGCTCGGCCGGTTCTATCTCTTCAAGCTCAACCACTGGCCCTGATACAAAAAGCAAACATTTAGCTGACAACCCCTAACTTTGTTTTTCTAACACCTAATGAGTGTTATGATACAATGGGAATGTTGGAGGGGAAAAAAGAACAAAATAAAACCGGCATTCCAGTAAACAATACCTTCTTGAGGGCAGCTTTGCTGGGAGATGTTCACCTCCTTGAGTTCCCCTGGAGTCAGGGCTTTGGGAAATGGAGAGTTTTTCTAATTTCTCATCCTGCCAAGGGCCCACCCAAAACTTTCCCTTCACCATACCAGGGGAAATGCCAAGTCCACCCCCGTGGAGTGCCCTCCCCCATCTTCTTTGCCAAATCGGGTGCTTCCCTTTTATTCCAAATTCACCTTCATGAAACCTTCCCAAGTCAATTCCATCAAACTCTAATCACTCCAATAACCCCTTGATAGCTACATATAGCTTTGGAAATCATGTTTTTGTTAATTGCATTTGAAAGTATGTTTCATATGCTTTTATAGTTCAACCACTTCTTTTTATGTTTACATGCAGACCTGTGTCTTGTCTCCCTAATTTATATTGTAAATCTGAAGGAAGAGACTGAGACTTCTTCCTCTGTGGCTGCCACAGCACCTAATTCAGAACCCTAGACACGGAACCTGACTGTCTGATTGTCTGACTCTTCTTGAGCTGCACTTACATTTTCTTGGGTCTCTGAATCTGTTCCTGGCCTTGGCTGGGCTGCTATCATAGAAGTTTTCCAACAGCGACAATGTCCTCTGCCGGTCCAAAATCCCAATCTAGGGAGAATGTTTGCAGTCAATTTATTTGCAAAGACCCCTCTCCTTTGGCTCCTTACAGTAATAATAATTATGGTATTGTTAATAAGTGCGGGGTTTGCTATGTGCTTACTACCAGGCACTGTCCTACGCACTAGGGTAGATACAAGGTAATCAGTTTGGATGCAGTCCCTGTCCTACAGAGGGCACACAGTTCTAATCCCCATTTTATAGATGAGGTAACTGAGGCATAGAAAAACTAAGTAACTTGCCCAAGGTCACATAGCAGACAAGTGGTAGAGCTGGGATTAGAACCCAGGTCCTTCTGACTCCCAGGCCCATTCTCTATCTGCTAAGCCATGCTGCTTCTCTAATCCTTTGCTATATGCCAAACACTGTACTAAGCACTGGGTAGATACAAGATAATCAGATCAGACATAGTCCTATCTCCCATGGGGCTCACTTAAGTCGATCGCATCCCATCCCAGTGGAAATTTTATGAAAAAATGGGGACCAATGCATCTGAATACCCTCTCTGGGCCAGATATTGCCTTCTTTCCATTTCACAATCTAAATCAGTGTTACAGGCTTGGGCTACCTGCAACAGGAACCAGGGTCAAGACTAGTCCTTGACATCAACTCAGGCATCGATTTGGGCCCAGATTAAGCCAAGTCAGGAGCTGCATGAGGAATGAGAAGACAGAAAGTGCCTGTAGGCTGTGTGGCCTGCTGGGGGGAGAAGCCCCTCAATCTGGACCTTCATGTCCTCCTCCCCAACCCTTTAAAACTGAAGCTAGATAACTGGGATCACGGGAAAGCTTGAGATGCTTTAGGAGAAACACCAGTAGTGAGAGGGGAGAAAGACTCTATAGCTCAGCACTTTCATGCTGGTATACTGAGAGGCGGAATTGTCCTCATCATCAATCATTTTCTAAGTGCACCATGACCTGCGGAGTACTGGAGAAAATATAATAAATGCCGAAATAAGCCCCATCCCTTACAAGGAGCTTACACTCTAAGGGAGGCAGGTTGCAACACCCTCAGAAAAATTTAACAATAAATATATTGAAAAGATACTAAAAATAGTACAACAAATAGCCCGTGAAGCAAGGAGATGGGGGAAATTGGCCCCTTGGCCAATTAGCTGTGAGGGAAGATGCCTATATTTTTGCCTCCACAGAATTTGCCATGAGCAAAGAGCAAGGGGAGTACTGTTAGCCTTGGCCTGAATCTGTCTCTCTCTTCTCCCTCTCTCTCTTTCCATCCTCTCACTCTCTGTTTCTATCTTTGTCTCTGTTTTTCTCTCCCTTCCTTTTCAATCCAGTACCACTGCTAGAGAGGCAAGCCAGGATCTGAACCCAATGTGGGTATGATAATGGGACAGGTCCAGACTCCCACTTTGGAGCAAGCCCAGATCAGGACTTATAGTTCAGGAGGTGAGACAAACCCACAAATCCCTCTTGACAGAGGACACCTTTGCTGTGCACGCCAGATAAATTGGACCCAGCCAGACATGGCGAGATCACAGTTTGACCTTGGAGTGACAGATCAATACTGGGAATACTGGATTGAATGGTGACCTCCAAGGGAAACACAATCTGGAAACAATGACTAAAGACTCGCTGTTCTGAGACACACTGGAAGGTGCCAACATCCTTTTTGCTGAGATGGGAAAAAGGAGGTTGAAAGGAACAGAGGAAGGAACCGCAAAGGGAAAGAGGGAAAAGTCAAGAGAAGAAAGAAATAAGTACTGCTGATTGTAGCTCTGAATCCTGTAATAATTTAACGGTGCCATTATATTAGAAAATAACTGCTTCTTAATCTCCCTCCCATTAGGAAAAAATAGAACTCGGTTTGACGCATACATTCAGCTAAGTCCATTATTTGAGGCAGCTAGCTTTGAATGTGAATTATTGAGTCTTCTTTGGACTTGGTCCGAGAGCAAAGGCTGCCAAGTGTGAAACAGCGGTAGTTCTCAGTCAATGTGTTTGAGCGGCAGATGTTTGCTGTGGAGGTTAAAAATAGGTACAAAGGAGCGGGAAGGGCCCGAGAACACGCCATCTCCAAATGTGGGATGGTGAGACCTGGGTTGGGACATATAATGACAAGGGAGGGAGGGAGGCAGAATTGGGGTTCTGTTTCAAGAGAAGGTGTTAGATTCTCAGAAAAGCTGGGGCTTTTGAGGATGACTTTTCAACCACTGGCCCACATACTTGAGGAAGGATGCCAAGGGCCAGTTGTTTGCCCCTTGAGAAGCACTGCAACTAAGTGGAAAGGGAATGGGGTCTGGAAGTCAGAGGATGTGGGTTCTAATCCTCATTCCCCTACTTGGCTGCTGTGTGACCTAGGGCAGGTCATAAAATTTTTCTGTGCCTCAGTTTTCTCATCTGTAAAATGACAACTACATACCATTCTCCCTCCTCCTTAAATTGTGAGCCCCATGTGGGACAGGGACTATGTCCAACCTGATTGTCTTGAATCTATCCCAGTGCTCAGTATAGTGCTTGGCATATATAGTAAGTGCTTTACAAACACCATATTTATTACTATATTATTACTTCTTCTGCTAGAGTTCCCACTCCTCTCTCCATTCTACCCATGCCTTATCTTGGCTGGCTGGGGCACAGTGGCAGGCATGGGCAGGGAGAGAGCTGGGAGTTTGAGTAGTCATCTACCAGTCAATTAATCAATCTATTTATGGAGCACTTAATGTGTGCAGAGCACTGTATTAAGTGCTTGGGAGAGTACAATATAACAGACACATTCTGTGCCCACAGAGAGCTTACAGTCTAAGTGATCCAAAGTTACCATTCCCAAGGAAGCTGTCAATCCACCCAGAAACAGTGTGGCGAGGGGGAAAAAAATTATTTGTTTCTGTTCAGAGTCTTCTAAGGAGGAACAAGGGAGGAATTAGGCACAGGATGGGATACAATATTAAACATTTGGAAAGGAGTGAAACCATCACCTGTAAAGGCTTCTTGCTGGGTAAAAAGGGTGAAAAACCTAGGTCACATTCAAAGTAGTAAAATCATGGCAATCAGAATTCTGCCTTTTAAAGCTATCAAAATGCAACAACAATCATTGCAGTCAATTGAATTCCATGAGATCAGGTATCTGCTAGACACAGGAGATACAGGAGAATTAAAAGATCTGGAACTTCCCCTGTGCTATTTTTTCCCCATCTCATAGAAATTCCAAATCTCCACCTGGATCTTTGGAAAATGAAACAAAAGTGTGGGTCTGAGGACGCTGGCTCTCTGCTGGCACAGCATTTGGAGAAAGCACCTTCTGCTTCATTTGTGTCACACCGGTTTCCTGGCATTCTCAGCTGCTTCCCAACTCTGCCAACTAAAATTTGCTAGGAATGGGGGGGGGGGGGTGGCGGGTCAGCATAGTCCCAAACTTTTGTTGTGAAAAACAAGTAAATAAAACAGATGAAGCATATTTTTCCGATGGCCAAGAAGCCAAAGCAGAAGAGGGTTGCTTATTTCAGCTGGTGTTTTCCAAATGTAAAAAAGCTAATCCAGAAACTCATTATCTTTTAACGTTTTCAGTAGGGATTAGGCTGGAGAGGTGTGAGTTACCGAATTTAGGGGAAGAATTCTGCTTTTACTTCTTGTGCAGAACCTTTGAGACCTAATAGTTGACTTGCATTTTATATTTCAGTCTCTTGCACGAGAACAATCCATTGTAAAGGGAATCTGAGAGGAAGATAGAAAAGAAAGATCCTACACTTCTGCTTTTTAAATAGAGAGTTAGTGATTAGCCAGTTTCTCTAACTGAATGTTAGCAACAGTATTTTTGAACACCCTTTTTGTGTAGAACACTGCACTACATACTTTGATAATAATAGAAGAAATAAAGCATTTGGTCACTTCCCTTGAGGAGCTTCCAATAATGGGGAAGACAAGCCCCCAAAAGATGGAGAATATGGAATATTCAAAGACTAAGAGGATGTGAGAATAAGTAAAAATAGTTTCCCAAGTGAACAGCAAACACAGTTTACTCAACTGAATGACTTTGGGGTAAGTCTTCCTCAGGACTCTGGCAAAGGATCAGGAGGCAGGGGAGAGTGGTGGATTTGTTAAGTTCCAAATTCAGCAGGAGAATGATTGCACACACCAAACACCAAACAAAGGAATATGAAGTTAATGCATAAAACAGCATTGGCAAAGTTGTTTGGAAACACATCATTTAAAATGAATGATAACTTTGTGGAGTTTGTGGCACTTGATATTCACCCCACTCTCAGCCCCACAGCTCTTATGTACATATCTGTAATTCAAATATTTATATCGATGTCATTCTCCCCTTCTAGACTGCAGGCTGTTGTTGGACAGGGAATGAGTCTATCATCTCTGTTGTACTGTACTCTCCCAAGCACTTAGTACAGTGCTTGGCACATGGGAAGTGCTCAATAAATACCACTGATTGATTGGTGCAGTTTCTGCTTTCTTTCAGTAAACCAGAATCAACACAACACCAAATCTCATCTGATCATCGTCGCATGTCATGGGGAAGAACCTTGGGGTAGGAATAAAATGAATGCCAGGGGACGAGAAGATTCAGTTAATCAATCCATCAATTTATTGAATATTTACTGTGTCCAGAGCACTGTACTAAGTGCATGGGAGAGTACAATATAACAACTTTGGAAGATATGAACCCTGCCAAGCAGGACCTTTTCAGTCTAGAGGGAATTTAGAGTCTAGAATAATGTCACAATCTCTGTGACATTATTCTGCAGGAAAATGAACCCAATTACTTCCTGTAATTCACTTTAACCGCAACTTAACATTAGTGACTTAGAAAAATAACGAGAGCATCAGCCCTCACATGGATCAAGTTATGGGCTACATCCTCCAGGAGATCTGACAAGGATAACGGGGTTAGGGGCAAATGTCATCCCCACACTGGGGTGGGTAAGTGTTCTCTTTCTACCCCACCCTCTGGGGGAGTGGAATTAATAAGGCAGAGGCTCCAGTTCTTCCTTGTCATCCTGCACTTCATAAAAATCACTAACAATGGAGTTCAAAGGATCCCTGCCATCCCGATAGTTGCCTTAAATGCAGATTTCTGGGCTTCTCTGCTTTGAACCTCTTTCATACAACAAGTGCAAATCACAGAGAGACGGCCCTGCTCTGGACTGCCAGCAGAAATAATTGCCTGCCACAAAGCAAATGTTAATCAGGCAACAAAGGAGCCAACTCACTGGATTTAACCCAACAGGGCCCACAGGTACAATCGCCCTCAAGCTGCTGCAGTCTTTGTGGATTAATTCGGCCTCCTTGCCCTCCCAGTGATTGCAGCTCAGCGGGAGTCCATTGTACAAACAAAGAGCCTGAGAAGACCTAGGGCTGCACCAGAAAAACTACATTAACGGGGGTCTGTACATTGCAGAAATAAATGTGCTGCCCAGTTTGCTTGCCCATTGCTAGTGGGCTTAAACTGGGAATCTGTTTGGCTGAAGCTCCTCCTGGGTTTTGGGTTCTCTTAGCAGCTCAACCACTTATTGCATGATGTGTGACCCTGGGCAAGTCACTTAACTTCCCTGGGCTTTAATAAGAATAATTGTAGTATTTGTTAAGCGCTTACTATGTAACAGGCACTGTATTAAGCGCTGGGGTGGATACAAGCTAATCGGGTTGGACACAGTCCCTGTCCTGAGTAGGGCTCATAGTCTCAATCCCCACTGTACAGATGAGGTAACTGAGGCACAGAGAAGTGACTTGACCAAGGTAATTCAGCAGTCAAGTGGTGGTGGAGCCGGGATTAGAACCCATGGTCTTCTGACTCCCACATCTGTGCTCTATCCACTACACCACACTTTAGTTACCTCATCTGCAAAATGGAGATAAAATACTTGTTCTCCCTCACTCAGGCTGTGAGCCCCATGTGGGACAGAGCCTGTACCTGACCTGCTGGTATGGTACTTACTAAAACACTTTTATTTTATGGCATCGGTTAAGCGCTTTCTATGTGTCAGGCACTGTCCTAAGCAGTGGGGCAGATACAAGATAAATCAGGTTAGACATAGTCCATGTCCCACATGGGGTTCACAGTCTTCATCCCCATTTTACATATGAGGGAACTGAAGCACAGAGAAGTCACACAACAGACTAGTGACAGAGCTAGGATTAGAACCCTGGTCCTTCTGACTCGCAGGCCTGTGTTCTATCCACTAGTCCATGCTGCTTCCCCACAGAATTTACTACAGTGCTTTGCACTTCCTTTCCTTCCTTCTCAGTGAAGATGTCCTGTGGGACAGAGAGGGGCTGACTACTGATAAAAGAAAGAAATTTCCAGGAATTGGAGCCTGGTCTCTGACATTTAAATACTATTGGGAATGCCCAGGGTGCTCTCAGCTATCAATCAATCAATCATATTTATTGGCACTGTGTGCAGAGCACTGTACTAAGCACTTGGGAGAGTACAATATAACAGACTTGGTAAACACGTTCCCTGCCAGCAAGGCATTCACCACCCAGTACGTTCATTAAGTGACATCAAGTTCTTAGAACTTTTTACAGTCCCTAGATATTTATAACTTTAGGTTTGAGCACTTCCATTTTTGAGTCTCACTGACCAAATCTCTACGGGATAAAACCAAAAGAAAACTCCAGTGCACACACATATATCCTAGGAGCCCAGCCAATTGCATCTTCATTTTCAATAGATCCCAAGAGTTAGGGTGACAGTAAGCAGTAACTTTTGCCATAATATTTTAGCATTTCTACCCTACAGATTGGGGTTTGGGGCTTGGATTTACGCCGACTGTTCCGGTATTGACCCAGAAGTTTGCCCAGTGAGCTAGTCCCCTCAATTCCATAACTAGCCTACCTGAGAGTCCCAGTGCAGTAAAGGACTCAGAGGGAGTCTGCTCTGTGACCTTGGGCAAGTCACTTTACTTCTCTGTGTCTCGGTTACCTCATTTGAAAAGTGGGGATTTTTTTTGCACTGTGAGTCCCACTTGGGACAGGGATGGTGTCCGACCCAATCTGCTTGAATCCACCCCAGCGCTTAGAACAGTGCCTGGCACATGGTTAAGTGCTCAACAAATACCATTATTATCATTATTATTATTATTATTAATAAGGTGGATAGAACTGGGAACTGAAAGATCACAAAATGCTGTCTGTTGAGTCAAGAAGATATGCTAATACTGAGATATTCAGTTGGACTCTAAAGCAGGACAAGGTTTTGAGATCTCAAAACTTTTACATTGCCCTGTTTGGGAGAATTTAACTCGTATTAACTTTGTGCTTAAAGTTAGATTTGCTCCGTTTGTATTCACAGCAGAAAAGCAGCGTAACCTAGTGGAAAGAACATGGGCCTGGGAGTCGGAAGACCTGGGTTCTAATCCCAGATCTGCCAATTGTTTGCTGTGTAACCTTGGGCAAGTCACTTCACTTTCCTTAACTGTAAAATGGGGATTAAATACCTGTTCTCCCTCCTACTTAGACCATCAGCCTCTATCCTTCTAAACATGGCATATAAAGGATAAAGATCAAATATATAGAATGATATGCAGAATCCCAAATTCAAGAGACCAGAGACACAGAGAATGGTGGTCAGCTGACCAACACCTCCCACTAGGGCCAAAGAAGAACTTTCTAACTCCAAGGTAGGTAGGCACTGAAATGGGCCCTTTATGCTACAGATGGTCATCGGGTCTGGGATAGATGCAGAGAATCAATTAATCATATTTATTTAGTGCTTACTGTGTGCAAAGCACCATACTAAGCACTTGGGAGAGTACAATAAATATAACAATACTAGGTGACCCCCACCCCAAGAAGCAATTTCTAGCCTCAGGAACCCAAGATTCAGTGAATGTTGGAGTGAAGAGGGGTGGGGGAGTTTCCTAAGATCTCTATAACTTTAGCTTATATCCTCTGGAGTGCAAAATATCTCCTAGGGTACCCAAGGTTGTAGAGCTTGTACCCTGCTTGCCAATATATAATGTGTTCATTTCTCATTAATCTTAATTTTGAGGAAAATCAAGTCCCATGTGTTTGAGAGAGCTATGCAACCCTTTTCAGGGCCCAATACATTACAGTGACAGGGTAACTGTCCCTCTCTAGCTCACACTGAAGCCAGTGAATCACAGTTTTTCTGTTCTGCAGATAGCAAAAAGAGGAAATATGATCTTGTGAAAACAACGCACAGTGAGAATCAGGAAACCTGGGTCCTGATCCTAGCCTAGTTACTGACTTACGGTGCCACCTTGGGCAGGTCATTTAACCACTCTGTGGCCAGGATTTCCATCTGTAAAATGGGAATAACCCTGGCCTCCTCTATCCCCTAAAGATATTTGGAGAACAAATCCAGTTGGATACATTTTGGAAAATAGAAGTGTTACATCAAATCTCAGTGCTATTTAAAAAGCAGAAGGTTTGGTGGGACAACTGTTCTGTGAGGAGAGATCTGTTTTAAACCTCCCTAAATTGCGATATAAAGAAAATCTATCTCAAAACTTACACCATTCATGCCCCAATCCATTATAGAGACAAAGTAACTGCCCTTCTCGAACTCACACTAGCTCTTCTATGTGAAAAAAATCAGCTGTTCAGGGAGTTCCCTGGTTATGGATAGGCATAGGTCAGCCTGGAAAGGAGCCAGTAATGAAATTTCCCTGGGAGAACTGCAACTCTTTCTGGAAATACGTTGGCTAGTGGAAAGACTGTGGGTTTGGGATTTAGGAGGTTTGGGGATGGGCTCCAGCCCTATCATCGACTTGCTGCCTGACCTAGGACAAGTCACTTTAACTCTTTATGCTTCAGCTTCCTCCCCTGTCAAATGATGATAATACTACCTGCCTTTCCCTATCTAACTGGGATACTGTATGTATAAAATGCTATAATTGATATGAACGGAGCATTGCCTATAGGAAAGAGCAGGGGCCTGGGAGTCGGAGGACCCGGGTTCTAATCCAGGCTGTCAGTTACCTGCTGTGTGAAGGTGGACAAGTCACTTAACTTCTCTGTGCCTCAGTTTCCTCATCTGTAAAATGGGGATTCAAAACCTGTTCCCTCTCCTACTTAGACTGTGAGCCCCGTGTGGGACCTGATTAACTCATATCCACCCCAGCGCTTACTACAGTGCTCGACTCATAGTAAGTGTTTAACAAATATAATAATAATAATAATAGGCTTTGGAAAAACAAAAGCACCCTTCAGTGTGTCTACCAACGCTGATATATTGTGCTCTCCCAAGGGCTAAATACAGGTCTCTGCATACAGTAAGGGCTCAATAAATACGACTGACTGATTGATTGATCTACAAACACAAGGTATTATTCTTAATGTTATTAGTAATAGTAGTAGTAGCATTAGTATTGTTAAATCACCCATCTGTTAAGCAGTAGAATTCCAAATCCACCAAGTTATTTTCTCATCGTCAGGATGCCCAGATGTTCCTTTAAAGCATTAGGTGAAGTCAACACCATTCCAGAGCCATTTGAGACATCGACTAATCCTGCCTCGAAACCCTACCCTTTCTCCACACTTATTTCTGACCTGGCCACATTCATCTTCCATACACTCCCTACTGATTAGGATGAGTAGTTGCATGCTTTCAATTACCAGCAGCCCCTTTCCACAGGAAAACTGCTTTGTATGATTCACTTCTGCTCGCGGAGGAAAAAAGAAAGCAGTGCAAGCTCCAAAGTCAAGTCCCTGGTATAAGGATGGGAAAGAGCTGGAGCTAGAAGTAAAGGCAGTGTCCTGGACTCGTCACCTACCTTCCCAGTGTCGCAGGCCTGAAAGAGGTCAGAAAACATCTGCCTCCACATGTCATGCCTTATTACGTTGCGGAAGTCATTAGTGCATTGGCAGAAGTGCTTCAGGAGTTCCCTGAACTGGTCACTTGACAAGTCTTTGATATGTGAATGAACGCACTGTAGAGAAAAAGATGATTCGAGATTTAAAGCAGTGATCTCCCCAAAAGCCACCATGAGGGATGAGGCACAAGTGTACTAATTTAATGTTTGCATCCATAATGAACATGCATCTCTATTGCCCATGCTGTGAATTATGACTCTCTTGGTAATAGTAACAATAATTGTGGTATTTGTTAAGCGCTTTACTATGTGCCAGGCAACATACTAAGCGCTGGGGTGGAAACGGAAGTGGGGTCGGACACAGTCCCTGCCCCACATGGGGCTCACAGTCTCAATCCCCATTTTACAGACAAAGTAACTGAGGCACAGAGAGGTGAAGTGATTTGCCCACGGTCACACAGCAGACAAGTGGCAGAGCTGGGATGAGAAACCGTGACCTTCTGACTCTCGGGCCTGTGCTCTATCCACTACGCCATGCTGCTTCTGCTGGTACATGCTGGGTACAGGGACTTCAGGAAGAACACAATATTAAGAGGTAAAAAATTTGAAGCCATTGCCAGGCACTAAATGTAGCACCTGTAACAGCACAATGAGAGAGCCTTTCCATGGGCAAAGGGAGGAAGGATTAGGCTTTTCAGCCTCATTTGCTGATTGGAAAAAACGTCAATATCATCATTCTCCAAAGCCTAATGAATATCCAGCAATTTATTCTCAAGTACTTTTCAAGGCTCATTACTTTCCCCCAAAGAGATATTCTAATAAATAACCAACAATCTCCAGTGCATTGGTCAACAATATGCCAATGATTTCAGCATCAACGCCTCCTATAATTAAAAATTATATCTTTGACATGACAAGAGATTTATTTTGCTGTTCAAGAAATAGTCTGGACTTTAGTTTGATTAATAATGATCTGTCATCCAGTATCTAAGATTGCCAGTTTCTGATTTTCCCTTTTTCTTTTTTCTCACATTTCTCTCTCCCACCTTTACCACTGACCCAAACTTCCTTCGTCATAAGTGAATAAGAGAGAATGGGGTAACACTAGGGAAGGGCAAGAGGAGGGCATAGAGAGAGACCAGAAATCTTTGCAAAACTCCAGTTTGGATAATCCTGGGCTTAAACGTTCATTTCTTTTTAAACTAGCATGTGGTGACAGTAAGGGCCGCAAAGTATTCAAATCGTATCTTCCGTAGAAGCAGATGCCTCTCATTTTTAAGCCAAAACTGGTTTGCCCGGAAGCAGAGCAATAGACCCATGATTTCCTGAGGTTCCTTCCATTCCTATTGGTTTATGAGGTTGTGGAACAGTCAAGCAGAAATGGGGAGGCCGGGAGAAGTAGGGCACTGTAGATACAGGAGTTGTTTTTATAAGTATAAGCTTTACTGGCCTCTTTCAGTCACAATTGTTATATTAAAGATAAAGGATCTGCTCAATACCCAAACTGCTCAACAGGGACTGTTCAGCAAAGATATTATCTGAAACAGGTATTGGGCAAGGGAGACTGATGGATTGAAATATATTCTGTTGGACCTGTATCCAGACCTATGGGTCACAAAACATGACTCAAGCACTACAAATGTTATAATGGAGAACATTTCAGCTGAGCAAAATGTAAATTTGGTGTTTGGAACCAGGAAGTAACTGCTACTGCGGACTGTCAGTACAGCATTACAGTGCAACAATTACCCACTATGAACCCCACAGATGAGGAGCCCAATTCTCCCCTTATCTTCTTGAAAGCAGACTTCACTGGACAGTTAGATTACCCAGTAGTCCAGTAAGGGAGGTCGCGGGATAGGATGGACCCCCTTCCATTTGGGATAGGTCAAAAGCAGTGCCGCTCAAAGGCAGGACCAGACTTGAGATGCCACTCTGAGATGCCTCCCAGCCTCAAGATCTTAAGACCCTGATTTGACCCTAAGCAGCTTTGGCTCCAGGACTACATTCCTGACATCATAGCTGACCTGGCATCATTGAGCAATTGGTGCTTGCAGGCCCTGTGATGATTCAGCACTGCTGAAATATCACCGTTGGTGGAAATCAACCCATTTCATTTCTCATCTTTTGGGAAGTGACCCCACAGCCATCTGAGCCTCTCGACAGAGGCAAATTTATTTTTAAACCCTCCTCTCAGAAGCACGTTAACATTTTGGATTTATAGCCTCTGGGTTTTATGAGGTAGAGCAGCAGTATTCTAAAAGTGTGGGCTGCATGACGTAAATAATCCTGCTTGCCAGAATCAACCACAGCCTCAGAGCCTGAGCAGGATGATTACAGCAGTTTACCAGAGTCTGAAAGAAGGAAGGAAAACTGAAGATATTCAGGGGACTTTGTGCTTTTCATATCCTTCCAAAAAGCCAGACAACTATGACCCTGAAATTCTAATGTGAAGCTTTGGACTAGTTGGAATGCATGGTTTAGTTTAAAGATATGCCTCTGTATATGCCTCTAAAGATAGCCTGGGAGCCAACAGTCACACGAACCTCCACGAATGAAAGAAAACTACCCCTCTGATTTTGGTGAAGGCTTGCATCATTTCTTAGGGGTTTTCTGTCTTGAAGACCCGATGCCTTGAAAGTGTGATAAATGTTTTAGGTGATTTATCAGATTGATAGAGTTGGCTTCTCCTCCTTGCTGTTCTGTAGGGTTCACACTTATTTAATTGCAAATAAAAGCAGGCAAAGTGGGTGAAATAAAGGTGTTAAAGGGGAAATACATTTGGAAAATTTCCACCTTGGGTGCTGACTCCCAAATGACATTTGATACCTGGGGTGGCAAGCGATATGCTTCAGAGGTGGCAGAAAAGGGGGAATAACAATAGGCTATTGAGTTACATGGTAAGTCTTTACACGATACCTGTCTTTTGGGAGGCCAAGTGTGGACAGAGCAGCTGACTAGAAACTCAGCTTTCCCAGGCTTCTCTGTCTCAAACAGGGAGGTTTTTATTAGTTGTGAGATGGCAGTAATATACTCTACAAAGCCATAGAGCATTTTAATTGTTCTAATTGAAAAACTCTCTTAGTGATAAACACATCATTAATTGAACAATGGCCCTATTATCCAGCAATAATAAAACTGACAAAGACTAGGAAATATAATGATTTTATTCTTGCTGGAAAAGAAAAGCATTGAGCAATTAGTTAGGAATGGCAGGGCTGTCTGTCCATGTTCTTAAATCCTCGCAGTCAGGCAACTTCAGGGGCCCTGCCTTTTTAAGAGGGTGACAAGTTCAGACAAGCTTATCTCTTCAAGAGGCATGGTGCCTTTATGATCTTGGCTGTTCACCCAAACAGAGGGGAAACCGAAGTGAGCGGAAGGCCAAGAAGGAAAGGAGGAATGAAAGGCAAAGAACTTTGCCGAATTTGCATTAGTCCTCTATGTCTCTGTGCAGGTAAAGCAGGTGGATAGGAATGGCTTTCCTATTACTGTAAAATACATAATCAACACCAGAGAATAAAATAAATGGAACTTCCTTTGAAGACTGACCTACTTCTTAGACTGTGAGCCCTGTGTGGTCTAGGAACTGTGTCTCATTTGATCTTGAGCTTGTACCTACCCCAGTGTTTAGCACAGTGCTTTGGCATATAGGCAGCACTTAATACCATAATTATTATGATTATATATAATCATCATCACTGTACAAGGTCCTGAGTGGTCTATTAGTAATAGCCAACTTCATCTTGGAACATAAGAACCTGCTTTTTAAAGAAAGAGCTGCTGGCCTAGAACCTTTTCTCCTTCAAAACTTTCTGGGGTGTTCCACCTCTACCTCTCCCAGCCTAGCACCATTAGCAAAACAAAGGAGTTCGATCTTAGCAAACCATTCAACAGTTTTGCAGAGAATTGAAATAAGCCTGGGAAACCCCCAAATTTGAATGCTATCCCTTAAGACTGAAATTTCAGTCAAATCGCTACCTTCTTCTTCTGGAATTTTCTGTGAATTTTAGAATAATTTGCTTCTGGTTTAGGGAGATAAGGCCGACTAAGGAGGCCACAAGACACGTTCTATGTTATTGAACACTGGGTACCTCCTGGTCCAAACTTCTGAAAAGGAAGGAATTTATCATTCTCCTCAATGAGTGATCTGCTCATTTATCAAGGAAAAGAGGAATCCCCCAAACAAAAGAATTAGCAGGTGAAAGAAACCGCAAGGATTGATTCTCTTCATTTCTCTTTCTCGCTCTTAAAGTGAAATGTTATTTTAATGGCTCCTTACTCAGTTACTCTTTTACAAAGCCAGGGCCTCTCCCCTTGCTCCTCACTCCTCTGGAGAGGTTCTTTGCCTGCTTATCTCATATGCTCTTTCCAGTAGGTGGCCAGTGCAGTTCAGAGTCTCTCCATCTCAAGTCCATTATTCAAAACAGACCTTTCTGCCTGCTTCAAGGAAGAAAGTCACTCAAGAAATGTTTTATTTGCATCAGGATAACTCCCGACCAACCACGTTTACTTCTCCCAACTTCTTAGCTGGTAAACGCTAATAATAATAATTGCTGTATTCGTTATGTGCCAAGCACTGTACCAAAAGCTGGGGTAGATACAAGATAATCAGGTCCTACATGGAGCTCACAGTCTAAGTAGGAGGTATTGAATCCCCATTTTGCAAATGAGGGGGAATGAAAAACAAAAGAAGTTAAGTGCCTTGCCCAAGGTAACCCAGCAGGCCTGTGGCAGAGCTGGAATTAGAACCCAAATCCCCTGACTCCCAGACCCGAGCTCTTTCCACTAGGTAACGCTGCTTCCCTAGAGAAGAGAAGATAATTTATGTCTTTATAGGTTCTGCTTGTGCCTAATAGCCTTCAGGCACTTTCTAAGCTAATAATGGTAATGATAAACTGGGTGGGAAAGAGACTTGAGATTTTAACATGTCTCTTTTAATGTCTCATTTATGTGGTTCACTTAACCAGGAAAAGGAGAAAGCTCTTACAGACTTCTGGGGCCCCACTACTCTGGTAAAGAAACAAAAGAATCTGGTCCTTCTTCGTGTAACACTGAGATAAACTGAAATTTTCGAATTTGGAAGAATGACATCTTCTCTCTGGTCACAGGAGTTGTGTGAGTAGTTCCTTAATTAGATGCAACCACTTTGAGGCGAAGCCTAAAAAGATTTCATTTTAATAATTATGGCAATTATTAAGTGCTTTCTATTTGCTAAGAACTGGGGTACATACAAGGTTATGAGACTGTGAGATAATATAATCCCCAAACTAAAAAAATATCATCAGTTCCAAACATGATTTTGTACAAAAATCTCTCTCTCTGGAGTTCCAGGGGAGGTCAGGGGACAACCAGATCCAATGATCATTTGATAATGGAGGTCTCTACTGTAACTCTGTTGTGTTATTTTCCACCATACCACGAACATGAAGGGGGTGCCCATATGTGCCTACTCCACACCTCTGTGGGTTTATAATTTATCTGTATTAACTCTGGAAGGGGACAAAGAGGAGGATTGGCTAAAGAAGCTTTAACCTGGTGAATGCTTATTTTTTATATCATCTTTCAGATTGAAATGGTTTCTCAGTTTCGTCTGGGACTCCCTCCCCCTTCATATTTGACTCTCCCCACCTTCAAAGCCCTATTAAAATCCCATCTCTTCTATGAGGCCTTCCTTGATTAAGCCCTTTTTTTCCCCACACTCCCTCTCCCTTTTCTGCATTGCCTAGGCACTTGGATCTGGACCTTTCACACACTTGATACTCATCCCACCCTCTGTCCCACTGCACTTATGTACATACTCATTACTTATTTATTTTGTCCATCTCCCTCTCTAGACTGTAAGCTCCTTGTGAGCAGGGAACATGTCTACCGACTCTGCTGCAATGTATTCTCCCAAGAGCTTAATGCAACGCTCTGCACACAGGAAATGCTCAATAAATTCCATCAATTGATTGATTCCCAAGATGTCATTGAGCAAAGAGGCGGGGTAAAGCCTCTTTGGGGTATAGAAAGGCGGCGTTATAGAAGACACTCTCCTTTTACCAGGTACTCCTAGGCAAAGTCAGGGCTAAATACCTTGATTTAGACCGACATCCCCTCCTACATTGCATATCTCAGTGTGCATTGGTCTCCATGTTATTACTTATTACTTAGAAGCAGCGTGCCTAGTGGATAGAGCACAGGCCTGGGAGTCGGAAGGACCTTGGTTCTAATCTCAGCTCTGCCACTTGACTGTTGTGTTACCTTGGGCAAGTCACTTTATTTCTCGGTTAAGTTACTCAGCTACCTCATCTGTAAAATGGGGATAAAGACTGCGAGCCCCATGTGGGACTGAGATTGTGCCCAACCCGATTTGCTTGTACCTCCCAGTGCTTGGTACAGTGCTTGACACATAGTAAGCGCTTAACAAATACCACAATTACTATTATTATTGTGACTCAAGCAATTTACAGTGAAGAGGAATGAGGGACTTTGAAAGCAAGCTCGATCACAAGAAGTCACACTGGTCCTTTGTCTTTATGTTCGAGCCTGGCAGATTAAATTGCTTTTCCCAAGAAACCTGAGAGCAATGTGGGAGGGTGACAGCTATTGTCCACTGCCGGCAAGGTTAAGAGGGTCCCCGGGAGAAGGGGATTTCCCTTTCTTCTCTCTTCCCTGTATTTTCCTCTCTTTTTCCTTACTTAACCAGTCCTGTTGCATGGAGTGCTGGAGAGGAATAGGAGGGCTTTTAATAGATGCTTTTTAATGTTTTTGTTTAATGTTATTTGTTACTTATATATAATTTATATTTATTATGTTTTATTAATGTTTTAATGATGTCTTTCCTGAGTAAATACATCACCACCATCAATGATATTTATTGAGCACTTACTATGGACAATCACCAGAGTTATCACAGAGTTATAGGTTTGCATCAGAACCTCTGAGCTAATGGAGAGAGCAGCATGGGCCTGATGTGTCCTGGATCTAGAGGGAAGGGTCCCCTTCCTTGAACTTCTCAGCATTCCGAGAGGGTTAAGTTCCACAGAACAACTTTCAATCCTGCCAAACAGGATGGTCATGGTGATGTATGAAGTTTACCGTCGCCGTATTTTGGGTTTTGTAAAAAGTCATCTGTTTTCATCTTCTTTGGGGAAAATGGAAAAAGAAAGTGTGGGGTATGTTTGATTCAGGAAAACTGTGCTTCAGGAATGCTTGTGGAGGGGCGAGTGTCTGGGGAAATGCAAAGCAAAATGGCTGCAATCCTGTTAAATTTAAGTGCTTAAATCTGTTCTTGTGGTGAAGCCCCTTAGCATCCCAGCCCGTTTATCTGTTTATTCCTCTTTAACTGGGGCTGAATCAAACTCCTGCCACCTAGTTTCCTGGCTCAGCTCCTGGTTCTATAGCTAATAACTGGTGCTGAACATACAGACACTGACTTGCACAAACCCAGGCAGGGAATGATTTTGAGCTCTCAGGGGCTGAGGACAAAAGAGGGCAAAGGGAGAAATGCACCTGTTCTTTAGTCTTACCGATATATACCTGTAAGACTGTGCTGTATTGCAGACAGTCTTTGATTAGAACTATGTATGTTTAAAACATCCCAAAGGGCCTGTTGAAAGGAATTGCAGAGAAAGGAAAGAGGAACTACATTTCCCAGAAACCAAAGAGGCTGATTAATCTTTCCCTTGGCATCACAGTTCATTCATCCATTCATTCAGTCGTATTTATTTAGTGCTTACTGTGTGCAGAGCACTGTACTAAGTGCTTGGGAGAGTACAATGCAACAATAAATAGACACATTCCCTGCCCTCAACAAGCCTACAGTCTAGAGGGGGAGACAGACATTAATATAAATAAATAAATTACAGAAACGTACATAAGAGCTGTGGGGCTGGGAGGGGGGGATGCATAGAGGAGCCAAGTCAGGGCAACCAGAAGGGAGAAGGAGAAGAGGAAATGAGGGCTTAGTAAGGGAAGGTCTCTTGGAGGAGATGTGCCTCAGTAAGGCTTTGAAGCAGGGAGAGTAATTGTCTAGAGTGGGAGACAGACATTAATAAATATAAATAAATTACAGATATGTAGGTAAGTGTTGTGGGGCTGTGGGTAGGGGGAATATCAAGTGCATAAAGGGGACCGATCCACGTGTATAAATGACACAGAAAGGAGAGGGAGTCGGGGGAAAGCAACCTTAATTAGGGAAGGTCCCTTGGAGAGTTGGCTCACCTTAATAAGCCATTGAAAGTGGGGAGAGTGGGGGTCTGGCATATATATCTGGAAAGGAGGCTCCAATGTGGAAAAGGGGTCATCAGCAAGGTAGACGAGATGGAGACACAGTGAGCAACCTGGCGCTAGAGGAGCAAAGTGTGCAGGCTGGGTTGTAGTAGGAGATCAGTGAGGTGTGGTAAGAGGGGGTGAGCTGATTGAGTGTTTTAAAGTCGATGGTAAGGAATTTCTCTTTGATGTGGAAGTGGATGGAAAACCGCTGGAGGTTGTTGAGGAGTAGGGAGACATGGAATAAATGTTTTTTTAGAAAAATGATCAGGGCAGCAGAGTGAAGCAAGGATTGGAGTGGGAATAGACGGGAGTCAGGGAAGTCAGGGAGGAAGCTTGATGCAGTAGTAAAGGAGGGAGAGGATAGGATGAGTGTTTGGATCAGCATAGTAGCAGTTGGGATGGAGAGAAAAGGGTGGTAATTTTTAGTGATTTTTAGTGATGATTTTAGTGACAGGAGTTGGTGACAGGTTGAATATGTGGGTGGAATGAAAGAGATGAGTCAAAGATAATGCCAAGGTTAACAGGTTTGTAAGATAGGGAAGATAGTGGTAACCACACTGGCAACCCTCTGTCCCTTCAATGCATTCACCCAAATACACTGTTCAGAAATTTAGTGTTCTCACCTCCAAAAATTCTTCTTCATTCAACCTTTGTTCTAGTGTGTCTACAATTTCCAGTGCCATGGCATACGATCCTACATTGGGAAAAGTGAAAACATTAACCAAAGATTTGTGCTGAAGTAGATTTTAAACTATTTTAAATCTCTTTTTTACTTTATGTGACACTTTCTCCTTTTCTTGGCTGATTTTTCACTACTGCTTCAAATCCATGATGCCTGAGGAGGCAGGAAGATTTAGAAACATTCACTTCTGCTCCCAAATTAGTGCTGGATTTCCTGTTTTCATCCAGACAGAATGGGCTTGATTCTTCTATTCCCCTGTGTGCTGAAACCCCCCATTCTCCTTTCACATTCTTTTACGTTGCCAATTCCCGAGTCTCTGAAATACTGTTTGTTCCTAGTATTGGATCAGTTTTGCCCTAAAGCTGTTATGGCAGGTGGTACCATGTCAGCTGGACGTATTCTCTAGCTTTGGCTAGTCAGCACATTGGCAATGTCCCTGCATTGCCAGCTGTTCCACTGGGAAGCCATTTGAAAATCATGTGCTTTTACTCACCCACCCTTTGTTCACACCCCACCCCAATCACCTCACCTTTTTACAAAGTGTGATTCTGTTGCCATACCCAAGACTCCCCTGAATCTCCCTTCTCCCCTATGCTGGTTTCCTACTCTGAAGCCCTGGACCTGCCTCTACGCCTTTTTCTTTAGATTCATTTCCTGCCTCTCATCCCTTTCCCCAACTCCGCCCTTGTGAAGCTGCTTCTTTTCCAGCCCTACCCAGGTCCTCCAAATGGGAGGGTCCATGGAGATGAGAACAGAGCAGAGTCGGGAAGCAGGACGGTAGAGATGGTGGGAGACTAAGACTGTGTCTGATTTGATTGTATTTACTCCAGCATTTAACACAATGCCTGGCACAGAATAAGTGCTGGATAAATGCCACGGTTATCATTAATACTGTTAACTAACCAAAGCAGAGATAGGGAACAGGGTGGCAAAGCCCAGGAGGGGATCAAAAGGGACGATAATAATAGTAATGATGATGGTACTTGTTAAGCGCTTACTATGTGCCAAGCACTGTTCTAAGTGCTGGGGTAGATAGAAGTTAATTAGATTGGTCACAGTTTCAGAGGGTTCACACTCTTAATCCCCATTTTACAGATGAGGTAACTGAAGCCTGGAGAAGTGAACTGACTTGCCCAAGCAGACACGTGGTGGAGCTGGGATTAGAACTCAGGTCCTTCTGACTCCCAGGCCCATCCTCTATCCACTAAGCCACACTGCTTAGAGGTAGAGGCTATTGCTCTCTCACTTCATCTGGGTCCTACTCCCCTACTTCCTCTGCCCTCTCCACCATATCCTCATCCCCACTGTCCTGCAGATTTGAAGAATTCAGGCACCTTTGGACGGAACAAAACCAACATGGCAGGAAGGATGGGGAGGATATGACTTTTTTTTTTAATGGATGTGTTGGGGGAGATTGCAAGGCAGGGGATATAGATGGAAGCAGGGTGGGTTCAACCTTTCAAGGTGGGAGTTGGCCAACCCGGAGGGCCAGGGCCAGGAATGCAAGCGAAGAAGAGGGCAGGGCAAGAGGAACTGGGAGAGGCTGAGAGGGAGAAGATGGGGGAAGGTGGGCAAATAATGAAAAATAAAACTTTCATATTGGCTTACCTGGGCAACAGGAAACAGACATGGGAGATCTTTGATGTGCTGGCCAGCAACAGCTAGCCTGGACGTGCCTCTGACATATAAGCCGGAAGGCAAGGTGGACTCCCTCCACCTAAGAGGCCCAGGAAACTCCTGGGATGTCCCAAATGGGGAAGGAGTCAGCATCAATCTCATCCTAAGCGGCTTTGCTAAGAATGGGGTTGGGAAAGGGTCAGATGTACTACTGCTCCCTTTACTCTTCCCGGAAAATTGGGGGAGAGGGAAGCTCGCCTAAAAGTCTGGTCCCCTACAGAGTCCAGCCCTGGCTGAAGATTCCTCCTCTCTACCCTTCAGACAAGGCTCCGAGCCGGTGCCGATGTCAGTAGTTGATTGTCTCTATTTGTTGCCGAATTGTACTTTTCAAGAGCTTAGTACAGTGCCCTGCACACAGTTAGAACTCAATAAATGCGACTGAATGAATGAATGATGAGAATGATGATGGCTCTTTTCCCACTGGAGTCCCCCACCGATCAAAGGGAAATAGCAATCTACAGTAAAATAACATTTTAATGTTAGCAAAATAACATTAATGACACTGGGTAGGGTTGGGAAGGGTCAGTTCTCTTTCACTTAAATCAAATGAGCAATTATTTAGTCATTCATTCAATCATATTTACTGAGTGCTCATTGTGTGCAGAGCACTGTACTAAGTGCTTGGGAGAGTACAATATAACAATAAACTTACAATTTCCCTGCCCACGATGAGCTTGAGTGCTTATAGTTAGCGGAGCACTGTACTAAGCGATTGGGAAAGTACAATATAACAATATAACAGAGTTAATAGACATTTCCTGCCCATAATCCATTTATAATCTAGAGGGGGTGAAGTCCAAAAGGTGTCGCCTTCCCACTGAGAGTGAAAGATACCTCAAAACAGAAAAAGGAAGTAGGGGCTGTGGCTGCTTGAAGTACTTCTCTGGCTAACAGGGGTATAAACTGTTCGTCAAAAAAAGTTGGGAACCCACTTCCACGCCACAGCAGCTTTCTGAATGCAAGAGAAGAGTTGGGAAGTCAGTCAATCATATTTACCGAGTGCTTACTGTGTGCAGAGCACTGTACTTAGCGCTTGGGAGAGTACAATATACCATTAAACAGACAGTCACTGCCCACCACGAGCTTACAATCTAGAGGGGGAGACAGTAATATAAATAAGTGCAAGGCAGCTATGGTCTGGTGGAAAGAGCAGGGACTTGGGAGTCCAAGGATCTGCCACTGGCCTGTTGGGTGACCTTGGCCAAATCACTAAACCTCTCTGGGCCTCAGTCATCCCATCTGTAAAATGGGGATAATTACACCTGCCTTTCCCCACCCTACAGGGATGTATTGAGAGCAAACTCAGTTAAGTAAGGTGAAAGCCCTTGGAAAAAATATCAAATACTCTACTAATTCATGGCATTATTAATCCTAAAAAGACCACGTAGTGCTATTACTGTGGGTGTTTAGCAATATTTCATTAGAAATATGATCTCAGGAGCACAGTTGAAAAGAGATGTCAGGTATCTAGTAAAATACTGAATTGAGGTATACAGAATATTGATTTATGCACCTCATTATTTCGTTCAGCTTTCCATTCAGCTGTTATTACCAATCAGTAGCATTTACTACGCACATACCGTGTAGTGCAGAGCACTGTACTAACTGGTTGGGAGAGTATAAGAATTTGTAGACATGATCCCTCCTCTCAAAGAACATAGTCTAGCAGGGGAGAAGCACTGCAATTAAAAAAAATACCCATGAGATGGTGTTTTTCTTCCTACTCCCCCTTTATGTTCGACAATTTATATCTGCCTGTCTTCTCTGTTATACTGGAAGCTTCTCAAGGGCAGAGACTGTGTCTCTTCCTTTTATTGTACTCCCCCAAGTGTCCAGTACAGTGGTCTGCACAGCGTAAGCACTTAATAACTATGATCGAATGAATGACCGTAGCTGGCCTTGGGATGTTCTCCAGAGAAGAATTGGCGTTTATAGTGCGTTTGTTTGGAGAGCCGCGTTTAATGAAATAAACTGTTATTACTTCTTCACCAGAATGAGTGAAAGGCTGGAAATTCCAGTGAGACGGAATCCTTGGCGGAATTGAAATTTCTTTCTCAAAAGGAGATTGCAGAGTATAAATTATCTTTATGAAACTATAAAACATGGCTTAGTGGATTTGGCTCAGTTCAATGAATTGGAAATAGAGGAGGGCTGCAGGCGGAGGCTGTGACCGGCTAGTTGCAACATCCGCAGAGCCCACATCTGGGCCAGAAGCTAGTTCCCCGAGGTTTTACCCATGTCCAGAAGAATCTATCAGCAGTTACACAGTTTAACAGTGCAGAAAGGTTTTAAATAAAAATTAACTACAAGGACTCATCCACTCCAGGGAGTGGTAATATTCCCAATTGAATTTTCCTCTAAGAATTTCCATTTTAGTTACAATTTGAAAGAGGGCAAGCTTGACACCTGGTGCCAATCCCAGGCTGGAAATCTGTGTCTTCGTATACTCTTTGTGATAGTGTCCTGCTCCAGGCACCCTGATATCAGCATTATCACCCTGCATGTCAAAGTGTCTTGCTTCTACTCAAGGGCTCATTATTGTTGTCATAAGCGAGATTGAACAACCACAAACTAGGACAAGATCACTTGTTGAAATAGTGGGGTTTTCTTTAAGAGGCAGAGAACAGTTGGGAAATATTAGCTTTTCTAGCCCTATCATTTCAATTTATACAGTCCCAAAAAAAGCCAACCCACAAACCAGATGGGAACTGTGCAAACTCTCTAACATTACTGAAAATTATGATTCCGGGATCTCCTCTTTATTAGTGTCTCCCAAAATTCAGCACTTCCACGTGCCCTGAAGGAGCAGTGTTGCCTAGTGGAAAGAGCATAGGCTTACGAGTAAGAGGACCTAGGTTCTAATCCAACTCTGCCAGTTGCCTGCTCTGTGACACTGGGCAAGTTACTTAACTTCTCTGGACCGCAGTTTCCTCTTCTGTAAAATGGGAATTGAATGCATGTTCTCCCTCCTACTTAGAATGTGAGTCCCAAGAGGACAGGGACTGCATCCGACCTGATTAACTTGTATCTACCCCAGTGCTTAGAACAGTGCTTGACTCATCGTAAGCGCTTAACAAATGCCGTAATAATAAGAGACTCTGACATCTGACTCCTTGCCAAGCCTTAAAAGGGCAACCATGTTCTTTTCAGTACTCCTTCCCTTGCAGTCTCTCCTCTGAAAACTTCCCACTTCCTCTTTCAGCTGATTTGAGGCACATATTGGGAATCTCCTGCTCAGACCCCATAACGGCCCTTACCTCTGAGAGATTATTTCCCAGTCTTGGAGATTCCAAATTGAAATTTAAAGAAGCAGTGTGCCTAGTGGAAAGAGCACGGGCCTGGGATCCAGAGGACCTAGGTTCTAATCCCAGCTCCTCCACTTGTCTGCTGTGTGACCTTGGGCAAGTCACTTAACTAACTTTTGTCTCAGTTACTTCAACCACACAATGGAGATTCAACATCTTTTCTCTCACTTACACTGTGAGACCCATGTGGGAAAGGGACTGTGTCCAATCTATCTTGTGTACCTGATTATCTTGTATCTACCCCAGCACTTAGGAGAGTGCTTGGCACATAGTAAGGATTTAACAAAATAGTTCTTGTTATAGTTGAACAGATTCTCTTCAAAAAAGGAGCACTCACCTGCTTCATTTCCCACTGGTGTATCCAGAAATGAGCGGAGTGCATTCTGGACCTAGAGATCAGAAATAGGGGAGAAGGATCAGTTATATATTAGTCAATTTATACCCTGTGAGTTTCTGTCAGCAGTTAGTCAACAAAATTTTCAGAGCCCAGTAAGAACTGTGTATCGTACTAGGCCTAAGGGGATTTTGGAAGAAGATAAAAAACATAAGTATCACCACACAAACATAATTAGGGCTAAATATAAAATAAAGACATAAACAACACACAAGTCAACAGGAAACCCATATGATGATCTCAGCACAGAACAGGTTGTTGAAGCGATAGGAGTGGCTGGAGTCTTGTAAGATTAATCTGAGAAGCCTTCATGGAGGAAGTGGAGTTTTAGCAGGGATTTAAAGCAAGAAAAGAACAGGGACTGGCAAAACTGAAAAGCATTATGAAAAGATCATAATGATTTTCAATCCCAGTCTTGGGAATTGTCCTTTGTGTTGACTCTCTCTAACCCTGCAGACTCCTGATCATTCCCCTAATTTTTCAGGGTTCTTTATTCATTCATTTCAAAGATGTTTCTTTCCTCTTGGCATCTCAAAAGTACTGAAATACAATTTGGTGGACCATAGACCTAGTGAATAGACCACAGGCCTGGGAGTCAAATGGACCTGAGTTCTAATCCTGGCTCTACCATTATCTGTTCTGTGACCTTGGACAAGTCACTGAACTTCTCTGTACCTCAGTTCCCTCATCTGTAAAATGGGGTTTGAGGATCTGAGCCCAACTTGGGAGAGGGACTGTGTCCAACCCCATTTGCTGGTATCCACCCCAGTGCTTAGTACAGTGCCTAGCAACATAGTAAGCACTGTAGGATGCTGAAGTCAAAGCTTAGAAAGCCAGGCCATTCCCCACCAGTGCCCAGCCCTCTGACCCCTATGGCTTCTTCCCCACATCCCCCTTACTATTGCAAGTGGGATCTTTCCATTGACATCCAAAATCCACTCCTGGAACTGCACTGCCAGAGCTTCCTTCCGCTTCTCCTTCACCTTACTCTTGATCTCATCCACCTGGTCTCTCCATTTCCTCTTCTTTCTTACTTCCTCCTTCATCAGGGCTATTCTGTAAGGCAGAGGCACAGCTGATTCAGAAACATCCTGAGGGAAGATCACCTGGGCCTTCTCCCCAACAGCACAGCAGATGCAAGAAAACCCTGGGGTCTGCTATAAAGTGGGGATGTGGGCCCCAAAACATCAACATGATAAGGGGAGCATGAGTTAGGATGCTGAAAGGGCTATTGGCTGTAACAGAGAGTCAAAATAATGCTAAATTGTAATGAGGCAGTTTGAAGACCCAAAACCAGGCAATGATTGAATATATGCTAAATGTTTAGTATGGGCTAAGCATTGTGCCTGAGCTCTGTTGTATTGTACTCTCCCAAGTGCTTAGTACAGTGCTCTCCACATAGTAAGTACCCCCAAAATGCCATTAATTGATTCATGGCCATTTCTATATATCCTACTCTGTAAAAATCTTGCCCCTTGATGTATTACCTTAGGAGCAAGTGAGAATTGCTGAACAGTGACATTGTAATGGTTAAATCATTAGGCCTATTTGGCGTGTTTGGAGTGTTGAAGACCATAGGGTTAACATTAAATCATGACCATTTGCTTTGGAGTCTTCTTAATTAGTCACTCAATTACCACTCTTGGTGAAAAACTGATGGAGCAGCATGGGCTAGTGAATAGAGCCCTGGCCTGGGTGTTAGAAAGACCTGGGTTCTAATCCCAGCTCTGCCACTAATCTCTTATGTGACCTTGGGCAAATCACTTAACTCCTCTGGACCTCAGTTACCTCATCTATAAAATGGGGATTAAGACTGTGGTCCCCATGTGGGACACAGACTATGTCCAACCTGATTAGCGTGTATCTACACCAACAATTAATACAGTACCTGGCACATAGTAAACGCTTAGCAAATACCATTTAATTTAAAAAAAACCCAAACTGCCCCACAATCCTTTGAGAAGCCAATTCTCAACCCCAAAGCGGAAAACCCTTTAGTTGCTCTAAGATGATGCCCTTCTGACATCCTTTTGATCTAGTCTATACAGCCTGAGCCCAGAGGGTGGTGTTCCATTTTCCAGTGAATGTGGAAATCAGGCCAGCCAATGTAAGTTGGAGGCAGTGTGAGGACAGTCCTAGCAGTACGTTTGGCAAAAAGAAAAAGGCTCTATTTCTAGTTCTACTGTGTCTTTCAGAGTGAATCATGGGCAGGCATTTTCCATCCTCCTCAGCCTTAATTTATAAAAATAATTAACTATGAACACCAGCAGCATTTATTAAGCACCTACTCCATGCAAAGCACTGAACAGTCACCTTAGGAACAGAGTATAGAAGCTAAAACCGTGGTCCCTGCCCTCACTGTAGACAGCACCACCATCCATCCTGTCTCACAATCCTCTAAACTTGGCGTTATCCTTGACTCCTCTCCCTCATTCAACCTCCTGTAAATTTGGCATTATCCTTGACTCCTCTCTCTCATTCAACCCACACACTCAATCCAACACTAAATCCTGACAGTCTGACCTTCACAACATCATTCAAACTGCTACCACGCTAATCCAATCACTCATCTTATCCTACCTTGATGACTGTATCCTTGCTGACCTCCCTGTCTCCAGAATGACTTCATTCTGCTACCTGGTTCATTTTTCTACAGAAACACTCAGGACATGTTTTTTCATGAACCTCCAGTAGTTGCCCATCCACTTCAGCATCAAAAAGAAACTCCTCATCATCCTCACTCAATCGTCTTGCCCCCTCCTACCTCACCTGGCTGTTCTCCTATCATAATCCAGCCCACACACTTGGCTCCTCTAATGCTAACCTTCTCACTGTTCCCTCGTCTATCTCGCTATCGACCTCTTGCCCGCGACCTGCCTCTAGCCTGGAACGCCCTCCCTCCTCATATCTGACAGACAATTACTCTCCCCCTCTTCAAAGCCTTATTGAAGGCACATCTCCTCCAAGAGGCCTTCCCTGACTAAGCCCTCCTTTCCTCCTCACCCTGACTTGCTCCTTTTTTATTCATCCCCCCTCCCAGCCCCACAACACTTATGTACCTATCTGTAATTTATTTATTTGTATTAATGTCTGTCTCCCCCTGTAGAATGTAACCTTGTTGTGGGCAGGGAATGTGTTTGTTTATTGTACTCTCCCAAGAGCTTAGTTCAGTGTGCTGCACACAGTAAGCACTCAATAAATACGACTGACTCCAGCAGTTTACAATCCTGAGGAAATGAAGCAATTAGTACTATGCCTCCTTTTTCCCCTGCCCTCACTCTCACAGAACCTAATTTGGAGATTAAATCTATAACATCAGGCCCTAGGGCTTGGCTCTCTAGAAAAAGCTCCAATTTAGACTATGAGCACCATGTGGGACAGTGACTGTGTCCAAACGGATAAATTGTACGTATCCCAGCGCCTAGAACAGTGCTCGACTCATAGAAAGCGCTTAAAAATTACCTTAAAAAAATGACTCCAAGGTTTTGCATTGTCATTAATCTGGTGTTCTCATCTGAAAACTGGAAAATTGAAGGGAGCTTCCTTCTTTAGTTCTCAGAAAGAGTGTGAAATGTGGATCAAATATCTTTTTGCCAACATAAGCAGAGAGCTTGGAAAGCAGAGAGTGTCCCCTAACTGGCATTCATTCTTAAGAGTTCATGGGTCTGGGAACCAGAACTGATATTGGGCACCATTTCAGTTGTGTTGTCCTTGATTTGGAGGGTACAGACAGGAAGGACACTCAATGGGGAGAAGTGTTTTTCACCATTAAGATCCAGATGTTAATCAACCCCTTTTCTACCAAGTCACACAGGACATGCTGCTGGATTCTTTCAAATACGTGCTCAATTCTGACATAAAATGGGTTTTGACTATGTAGTCTGGATGGAACACAATGGGAGAATTCAAGAATATTCTTCTGACAATGTGGGACTGCCTGGATAGAACCCGACGTGACATCGGAAGAACCAGTTGTGTATATGCATGTGGTGTTGAACAAGGGGTGAGTACTAAAATGCAAATTTTCCTTTATGTGGGATTTGCCAAGAATACACTTTAGAACTGCTTGTACTCTCTGATAAAGGATTGCAGTTAAGGGGGAATAGATGATGACCTCTTCCTAACTTCTACATTAATTTCTACAGAACCAGTCTTTATTCCCTATTTCCCTAAAGATTACCTGATGGCTTTTGACAAAATTAACTCGTTAATTTGTATCTTAATATATTTTGTCTTGTCTTTGGGGAATGAGAAGCAGTATTGCCTAGTGGAAAGAGCACAGGCCTGGAAGTCAGAGGACATGAGTTCTAATCCCGGCTCCCAATTTCTTGCTATTTGACCTTGGGCAAGTCACTTAACATCTCTGTGCCACAGTTCTCCTGTTCTCCCTCCTACTTAGACTGGGATCCCCATGAGGAGCAGGGACTCTGTCCAACTTAATTAACTCATACCTACCCTAGGGATTAGAACAGTGTTTGACAGATAGTAAGCGCCTAACAAATACAATAAAAAAGGAGAGCTTCCTGACAGGGGAGACCAGGTTTCCTGGGGACTCTAAACAGAGCCGAGCACACCTGTATAGGAAATAAATGCAAATGAAGTCAAACTAGATCCCGTATATAATCCCAAACATAGTTTTGGGCAGGACTCCAGTAGACTAGGAGGAAGGTTTTCAGGGTGCACTCTGGGCTTGAGTTTATATGGCTAATGTAATGGCTGCATGAAAAAAAAACTTCATGGAATCTGCAAGTGCCTTGGGTTTTAGAAGTGTCCAGCTGGAGGGCAGCTTTTGAAAGGTAAATTTCCTAGTTCATTTTATTGTACTCCTGCATAGTAGAGCTGAAAAAACCAAAACAGTACTGTGTGTTGAGAACGTAGTCAGGATATTTTTGCCTTTTTTATGGTGTAGGTTAAGCACTTCCTATTTGCCAGGCACTGTACTAAATTGGACACAGTCTATTTCTCACAGTCTTAATCCCCATTTTACAGATGAAGTAACGGAGGCACAGAGAAGTGCCCAAGGTGACACAGCAGAGAAGTGGCAGAGCCAGGATTAGAACCCAGGTCCTTCTGATTCCCAGGCCTATGTTCTATCCACCAGACCATGCTGCTTCTTGTTCTTAGGATTGTGTCTTTGTGGACGCCTCCTAATTGGTTTGCTGTCTACCGGCTGCTGCTTAGGTGTGCTGGTGGCCCTGACTCCCCTTTTCATCTTGGACTCTAGATAGTAACGGGATAAAAGGGACAGGACATGGAGGCTTAATAGCAATAATAATAATGTTGACAACAATAATAGTAGTCATAGTAGTAATATTAATTATGGTATTAGTTTAGTGTTTACTATGGGCCAAGTAATATACTAAGCGCTGGGGTAGACACAAGATAATCAGGTCGGACCCAATCCCTATCCCACATGGGTGTCACAACCTAAGTAGGAGGGAGAACAGACATTTCATACCTATTTTACAGATGAGGAAACTGAGGCACAGAGGAGTTAAGTGACTTATCTTGCACACAGCAGATAAGTGGCTGAGCTGGTATCAGAACCCTGGTCCTCTGACTTCTAGATTTGAGATATTTCCCCTAGACCACGCCAAAATGTTTCTGTCAGTCAGGTGGACTTGATGACACAAGAGTCCCTGGGATGGACAAGGTCAATGGTATGTGGCTACCTAAACTTTGGCTAGCCAATTCTGACTAGTGTAAAATTGGCACTAAGTGTAACGATTCCTCTGTGCTGATTTGGGCCCCGAATAAATTTCCTGCTGAAATATTCTCTTCTAAAAATACAGTTGCTTAGTACAGACCCAGCTGAGGGAAATGCATTCTTAGTAGGAAAGAGATGAGGCCATTCAAATGCTCTGAAATATCCAATCATTTGCATTTCCTGCTTAGCTATTGGGGCATCCTGGAAGTCTTCAACTGCTTTAGGAACTAGGGCAATCCAAATTCATTTCAATCTGAGAAAAAAAGGTGGCTTCAAATTAAGAACGAGCACAAGTTCTGAATGATTTTTCCTCATCCTTGTTATCGTCATCATAATATCCAACGCGACACCAAGAACAACCTAATGCAGGCAACCAGATGGAAGTAATGTGGGACTTTCTGTGGCGCCTGAGCAGTCTTTGGGCTTCCGTCAGGAGACCAAACAGAGAGATTCTTCTTGGACTGAGTCCACTGCATGGCCATATGTGTCATCAGCATCTCTGGGGTGGAAAAAAATGCATTTCTCTCACCCACCCAATCCTTGAACTGGCCTCTGGAACGAACGTTATTCTGAACAGATTGGAGAGCCGATTGGCACCCAGTGAAATTACCGGGAGAAGCATGGATGGGGGGTTTCCCAACAGAGGCAAGCAATGATTTGGCTCAGAGAAAGGGGTGCAGCTGGTGTACAGTGTGAGCAGACAGGGATCTGTCTGGGAGTCACCCCGTCTCCCAGTTACCAAGGAAGCTCCTCACCACAAATGTGACTTTGCCTTTGCCTTGCCAAGTCTTCGTGCTGGCATCTTCCAGGGACTAATTAGTCAGACACGCCGAGATGTTCAGAGACGCAAGCTTGACGAGGTTGATTTAGCACAGGGGGGAGGGCTAGGCTCCTCAAAGGGCCCTTTAAATCCTTTCTCCCACAGCTAGTCCTGGCCTCACTGGCCACCATGAGAATAGGCAGAATTCCTAGCAGTAGGTGTTCTGCCGCCAGACACTGTGGCTGGCTGGGTCAGTTGCATCATTGTAAAAGGAAAGAGAAGGTGTGACAGAGAACCTGCAGGCCACCAAGGTACTAAGATGGGAATCCTCCATTCAAAGGGAAGCGGCATCAGGAAGCAGCATGGCCAAGTGGATAAAGCCTGGGAGTCAGAAGGACCTGGCTACTAAATCTGGCTCCACCACTTGTCTGCTGTGTGGATTTGGGCAAGACACTTAACTTCTCTTCAGTTCCCTCATCTGTAAAATGGGGATTGAGACTGTGAGCACAGGTGGGACAGGGACTGTGTCCAACCTGATTAGCTTGTATCTACCCCAGTGCTTAACACAAAGTAAGTGCTTAATAAATGCCATCATTATTATTACCCAGGTAGGGGTGACCTGGGTCCTAACTTACTGAAGCTTAAAATGCAGCCAGGAGAGCTCACTTAGCTTATTGTATATCGTACAAGAAAGGCGGGAACTCTTTTAAAGACTACCTTGCCACCTTTCTTCCTATTTAACCTTCTCATGTGTTATATATTCCTTTATGTGTCATTCTTCAGGGCTGATCAACCCTAGTCACAGGGGGAAAACCTCATGACCCAAGCTGAAGTGCAGCGTCTCTCTCTGCTATAACCTGCTTTGAATTGAGCTTAAAGAGTCAGAAGGATCTGGATTCTAATCCTGGCTCCACCATTTGTCTGCTGTTCCTTGAGCAAGGCACTTCATTTCTCTGTGCCTCAGTTACCTCATAAGTAAAATAGGAATTAAGACTGTGAGTCCCTTGTATCTACTCCAGCCCTTAGTACAGTACCTGGCACATAGTAAGTACTTAAGAAATACCATCCACCCAGCAAAACCAAACCAAAAAGCAACAACAGAAAAAATTAAAAAGAAGCATTTTGGGTGGTGGGGGGGCATTTTCACTATAAGGACAACATCTTCCAGGATTCAGAGTGAGTGGAGGAACAGTGTTTCCTTAACTGCACACTAAGGTTTGATAATGAGCTGAGAGAGTCCAACATCAAGCCCCCTTCTGCAATCATTTAGCCTAATGAAGGAAGGAAGCATGCAGGCATCCAAGGAAGCACCCCAAATGTTTGCCTGTGGGTGTGAAGGAACTCTGGAACAGTTACAGTCTTAGGGCCCCTGTCTCTCTCCAGAGCCAAACACAGCTGCCATCCAATGAGCATTTCCAGGTTTCAACCAAGGATACTATCCTGACATCACAGCCCCCTGGGGGATAATTGTCAAAGCAGGGTAGGGGACAAGTTAAGAAGGGCTCCAATTCTGTAAGCCTTTGGCTCCATCTAGGCAGATCTGAGGCCAAAATCAGGACCACGGATAATTGCCAGACTTGCATCAGACCTCCCTGACCACCTCTGGCTCCTCTGAGCTCTGAGCCCCACATACTCGCAGGATTCCCCATCTGCTGGAAGCCTATAGACCAACTTCTAAGAAATGTACAAACTGGGTTGCTATTTGTCTTCCTAGAGTCATTGACTATTGCCATGGAAATGGTTCCAAATACAAAAGGTGGTGTGTTTTCTGTCTGTTGCACACTACCTATTTTTCATTTTGAGTCTGGAAGTCAAAGGGGAGATAGGGAAAAAAAACTAACAAAAAAGAGATGTAGCAAAGAGGTTCAGCCAGAGCTGGACCCAAAGACAGTAGCAAGAGAGCCCCAGGGACACACCGAAAGCTGCTGTCAAAGAACTCCTGAAAGTACTGCCAGAAAGTCCTGGAGGTACTGCCGAAGAAACTCGTAGACAAAAGGCAGAGATAGAAAAGGGGAGAGAGAGTGAAAACACAAGAGAGGGCAAGGAGAGAGAGAGAGAGAGAAGAGAGAATGAGAGGGAGAGAGGGAGACCTAAATTGGGATACATGCAAATCCTCAATCCATTCCCTGTAATTACTAGAGTTACACATATTAATTGATTTTTCTGTCCTGACTCCCATTTTAGACTGAAAACTCCCAGTGGGCCATTTCCTACCAGGCACGCACAGTGTCTGGCAAACAACAGATAATTATGAATGTGATGAATACAATGATAAGAACGATGAGGTAAAAAATCAGTCAGAACCTAAACTCATTCCTTCATTTAAACCCAAATATTTTTCCTCAGATCCAAACTAATCTGGATTATCCTGGTACCTAGGGACTCCACAGTAGCTAAGGGGGAAACTCAAATGACTGGATTTTCAGATGGGCTTTAAAGCACTCAATCACCTTGCCCCCTCCTACTCTACCTAGCTGCTCTCCTATTACAACCCGGCCTGCACACTTTATTCCTCTAATGCCAACCTACTCACTGTAACTCGATCTCATCTAACCCGCCGCCAACCTCTCGCCCACGTCCTGCCTCTGGCCTGGAATGCCCTTCATATCCAACAGACAATTATTCTTTCCATCTTCAAAGCCTTGTTGAAGGCACATCTTCTCCAAGAAGCCTTCCTTGACTAAGCCCTCATTTCCTCTATTCCCACTCCCTTCTGGGTCACCCTGATTTGCTCCTTTTATTCACTGCCCCTTCAGCCCCACACCATTCTGTATATATCCATAATTTGTTTATATTAATGTCTGTCTCCGCCGTTAAAGTGAGAGCTTATATGGGCAGGGAATATGTCTACCAACTCTGTTATGTTATACTCTCCCAAGTGCTTAGTACAGTGCTCTGCACCCATTAAGCACTCAATAAATATGATTTATTTATTGACTGATTGATAACATCTGAATGCCTCATTACTGTCCTACTAAAATAGCCGGTGACCTGTGAGCTGGGCTTCAAGTGCCTGGGCCCTGGCAGCCAAAAAGCACTGCTGTGAACATCCTCCTGGTTCCCGAATGCATTACAAATTGCCTGACATGGCCATCTGTGGCTTTGGAAATTTTGGAACTTTGCCATGGAATGATGAGGGCCTGATCTTGCCAACCCTTGCTGGGAAAAGCATTCCCTGGTGACTCTAACTCTTTCTATCGACTTCTAGAAGAAAAAGATGTCCTAAATGGAAAACCTGAGCCCTCGGTGGCTGAGGGGAGACCCAGAATCTAAAGGCTCTCCATTGGCATGGTCTTTTTGAAGCACTTCAGTGACCCTGCCATTGCTTAACAGGGGATCCAGAGCAGAATCCTAATGTGATAATTGCTACTCTTAAGACAATGCATTTGAAATTGAAGATACCTGGAGTTCATTTTAGGGCACAGCGTTTATTTTATTTTTTTTTACAGTATGTATTAAGCGCTTACTATGTGCCAGGTACTGTACTAAGCACTGGGGTAGATACAAGCTAATAAGGTTAGACACAGTCACTGTCCCAAAGGGGGCTCACAGTCATAATCCCCATTTTACAGATGAGATAACTGAGGCACAGAGAAGTGAAGCGACTTGCCCGAGGTCACACAGCAGATAAGTGGCAGAACTAGGATTAGAACCCGGGTCCTTCTGACTCCCCACCTCATGCTCTTTCCATTAGGCCACACTGCTTCTCTATTGCCCCCAGACTTGCATCTGAGATTGACATGCTGCCACTAAATTATATTCTTATGAGCAATAGGTCTCCTTATAGGCTATATTTTAGCACTTAGGTGGGCCATGTTTGTCAACATATTGATTTAAATTCCTGAAACTAGTTCCTAAATTGAAGGTGTTATTTATGCCAATGGACCCAAGAACAAATCTAACTCATTACTTTGCAAGACCAGATGGCGAGAGAAAATGTCCTGGAAGTTATTTATTAAATTTGATGACACGGCTCCCTGCATGCTGCTGGCACTCATCACTAAAGCTCCCTTGATTTGGTCACTGACTGAAAAATTAAAACAAATAAACTTGTTGCAAATCAATCTCCCAGTCTGTTCATCAGCAGAGAGCCATGGGGAGTACGCCCACCCCTTGTCTCTGGAGAGGAGCTTGCCCCAAGGGGCATTTGAGGTACGATTGACAGGTTATATTCATCCTGCAGAAGAGGAGAGGGCCAACACAACAGGGATTTGGGAAAAGATGGGGCCCTGGAAGGGGTCGGGGTGGGGTGGGGGGAACTGTGAGGAGCAGAGCTGCCCTGCAGTTATTCCCTGCCTCTTCCCACTCGGTGCCTCAAAAGGGTAACTAAGTCAGTGGGGTGGCAGTAGATGGCACTCACTGGCAATATGTGCCAATCCCTACTCCTTTTCTCGGCTGGAAGGGCCAACTGCCTTGATTTCTCTATTTCTACTATAATGCCTTCCACTTCACAGGGATCTTGTGAGGAGAGATGGCTAACACATATCATTTGTGTTGAGATTATTCAAAGAAAAGGAACGATGCTACATGCATGCTGCAGCCTTCGATCGAATTTAAACAGAACTTCGGACTGGCAGAAATAATTATTCACCTGGAAGTAGTCTGCAGTCCCTCCCTGGCTTCCCAGGGTCATAGAGCTATTTCTTCTAAAATAGGCTGATGCAAGTCCTGACAGCCAATGCCAGGATGGCATCCTCCAGGCCAGGAGGACCCATCTGCTGCCCGGCATCTCGCCAAACAGGTGGCCATTAACCATCCAGGTTAGTTTTGTGATTACAGCAGACCTCTTCAAAGGATCTGTAAAGTTCAATCAATAAATCTATCATTGGTATTCATTGAGTACTTACTGTGAGCAGGTCTGGAAGGCCTAAAGAAAACTAGGTCAATTCCATGGCTTCCTGTAGAAGAATGAGACTTATTCAGGCTGGGGAGTTGTTGGGAGCTTTTGGGCCCTGGGTTTGTAGGCTAGTTCAAACTGCATGGCTGACTTAACCTCTCCCTTTCTGGCTATTCGGGGTAGGGAAGCAAAAGGTTAATTACAAAGCTATAAAAACTTACTTGTTAAGTGGAGTGTCTGGCACTTGTGTTTTCATCTCCTCCATGGCTTCTTTCATCCCCCTCTGATAGCCAGACACCTCAGAAACCTTGTGAAATTCAGGATTGTGTCTCATTAAATATTCTCCTAGGAAATTCACTGAGTTGAATCTGGGTGGAATTTTATCAGTTTCTAGCACCTTCCTTTTTTCCACTTCCATTAGCAATTTTTCCACTCCGGGGACTAATGTGGGTAACAGTTTGTCAAGAAGATATGCCCGAGTATCAAGTGTCACATTTTCATCATTGAACCACTCCTTGGTCAAGGCATCTATGGGAACTTTCTTTTTCATCTTTTCTTCTCTTGTCTTCTGCAGGTTCCTCTTTTGCACTTCTTTCTGCTGCAATGCCAGCGATCTCTCCTCTACTTTCTCCGTGAAGATTTCCTTCCATGGAAAGTCTTTCCTCATTGTCTCCTGGGGTTTCTCCCCACTGAAAGCCACATTCTTGGCCTTCCCAAGTTCAGGAAGCGTCAGCTCTTTGGCTTGGCTTTCTTGTTCTGATTTGCTGGCCATGCTTCTCTGTAATAAGTGGAAAGGAACCACTTTAGATTGCTAATTCTGAAATCAGTGAATTAGAGGAGAGGTCAGGGGAGGAATCAGTCAATCAAGGGTATTTACTGAGCGCTTACTGTGTTTAGAGCACTGTACTAAGTGCTTGGGAGAGTATGATACAACATAATTAGTGGTCACGTTTCCTTCCCAGAATGATCTTACAGCCTAGAGGGACTGAAGTGTATGTGATCTGAAAGGAAAATTGAGGGGGAAAAAAGGATCATTTCTTTTACATTTTAATCATCTCTATCTCAAAATACTTCCTCCCTCTATTTCCTCTTCCTATGTCCAGCCTTTTTCATATTTCTAAAAAAACTTGGCATGGTTATTGCTAAGTTATTGCTATACTCTCTAGTCTCTGATCAACAGTGAAGATGTGATCTAAGACTGTAAGCTTGTTGTGGTCAGGTAGTGAGTCTGCTAATTCTGCTTTATTACAGTCTCCCAAGCACTCAGTAAAGTGTTCTCTAAAAGTAAGCGCTCAGCAAATACCACTGATTGATTGAAGAGAATACATAAGTAAAAAATCTAAAAAATGGAATTCCTAGCCCCAGTTCTGTAGTCCTCAAAGTTATGGATGCTTAGTGTCAACTATATACATCAATTCCAACAGTATTTATTGAGCATCTCCTGGACCCAGAGCACTGTACTAGAAACTCGACAACCATCTATAAGTAAAAGATGAGATGCCGGCCTTTGAAGACTAACGGAATGTATAATCTAATCTCACTGCTATCTGGGGTACCAACACTGTGATACTGACAACTTGTATCAGAATGAAGAAATTCGAGGATGCGTAATTTCTCCTCGTAAATCCGCATAGAAACAGATGTCAGTAAAGGCCAAAAGCCAAAACAAACTAAAAAAAAGAAGTGGAGTCAATGCATTTGACCTGTATGGGTGAAAAAATGGAAGGAACATGAAAAGCCTCTGAACAACTCTTTGGTGGAGGTGGACAGATTGATCAGTAGGTGCTAAAGAGAAACCAAAAAGCAAGTGAAGCTGTGCTATCTGAACTCAGGGCCATTTTCTGAAAAATGAGAAAGTAAAAAAGCAAGGATTCACTTCTTTCAAAATGTCAATGGGTTTCCATGAAAGATAAAGTTAGACAATGATAATTCAGTATTTTTTGAATGCCAGCAGTCACCAACCTCGCAGGAAGAGGGAGAGCAGAACTTGATCAATTGTGAAATCCTATTTTCACCGTCTCCTCTTTCCTTGATTAATTTTTAATCTTCCCAGTGTATATACCCCAATGACCATTTCAGCCTTCCACACCACTTAAGCACTTAAGTATTCACAACTTCCATAACTCTTATGTACTTATTTTTTATATTCCATTATTTTCCCCTATCATATCCTCTGTATTTAAGCTGCTGTCTTCCCTGTTAATTTGTGCATTTCATGAGGACAAGAATGACTACTAATAACATTGTATTCCCCCAAGAATTTAGTATGTTGCTCTGCACAGAGTAGGTGATCAATAAATACTATTGTTTGGTTAATTGATACTCAAACATAAGCAAAATAGCTTCAGAAATGAGGTATCTTGGGAAAGTAATTGGAATAATTAAAGATTTCTACCCCTGTAATTAGTACAGTGATCATCATATAGTAAGCACTTAGCTAATATCACAATTATTATTACTATATAAACAAAGTAAGACATGATAAAATAAGGGATAGCTTGGTAAATAATTGAAGAAAAACAACCAAATAGTAAAAACCATCAGTAGAATAGGGAAGAAAAAAAACTAGTATGCAACTATGCCAGAAGGAAAAAGACCCAGAAGAGGAGGAGGAGAAGAGGAGCAGGAGGAGGAGGAGATGAATGAGGAGGAAGAGGAGGAGGGAAAGGAGGAGAAAGAAGTGGAAAAAAGACGAGGAGGAGCAAAGGGAATAAGAGAAGGAGGAAGAGGAGGAGGAAGAAGAGCAGAAGAAGTAGGAGAGGAAGATAAGGAGAAGGAGGAGGAAGACGAGGAGGACTATACGAGGAGGAGTACAGAATAGTGGAATAATGTTCTCTGTTCATAAGAAGCACCCAGAGGAAGCCAATACATACACTTAAAGACCAGGTAGAAAGATTTGGATTGGTATGAAAAAGAGGAAAAAATAAAAAGGATATCTAGATATTGAAAGGTTAAGTGCCATGAGGCATGGTGAGAAAAAGTGGAGAAAGGAAATGGTGGATATGGCAGCAGAATCAGAGCATAACACCTAACCAACAATAATATTCTCTTGGCTTTCTATAATATTTTTCTCCTAAGAACTCACAGTGTTCTCATATCTATTATCCAACTTGATTTCTCTACATTACTATAAGAACTGGGGGTGGGCATCAGTAAAACTATTTTACGGAGCGACTGAGTGACTTCTAACCCCCAGCTCCAGATTCTTTCCACCAGGTCCCATTAGAATAGCACTACCCAAAACTACTAATAAAGAGAGGAAAAGAAAAGAAACTTATGCAAGATGATGTAACAAATCAATGACAAAGTTTAAGAACTGGCAAAGGGGACTAGTGTTGTCAGTGCCAAGGGCTCCCAAGACGAGTAATAGCAAATACTAAGGTGGTGCAAAGCCTTTGTTTCTTCTTCCTGATAGTATTTATTAAGCACTTTCTATGTGCCAGCCACTGTACTAAGCAGTGGAGTAAATACAAGATAATCAGGTTGGACACAGTCACTGCACCACATGGGCTCATAGTCTTAATCCCCATTTTCACAGATGAGGTAACTGAAGCCCAGAGAAATTAAGTTATTTGTCCAAAGTCACACAGCAGATTTGTGGCAGATCCGGGATTAGAACCCAGGTCCTTTTGACCCGTAGGCCTGTCCTCTAGACACTGGGCCACACTGCACTCTGGTCCCTTCTGTATTCTCTGCTGAGACATTTGTGTCTGCAGAATGATAACTGAAGGAAGACTTGAATTATTAAAAATAAAAGACTTAAGGAAGCTGGGAAGAGGCCGAGAAACTTGAAACTAGAATAAAGATTTCCTATTCCATCCCTCCACCTCCTCTTTCCCAAGGACTCAGCCCATTTACTTCTGTGCCCTGAAGAGTTGGTTCAATAACTTCAAGTCTTCCCACGTATAAACCCTTCGTCTCTGTAACTTGATGGTTCTACAGGAACAGAAACAACACTTTCGGGGAAGACTTTTATTAGCAGATTCCCCTGTGAAAGTCAATTTCCCAAATTTGATTTGGAAATAATAATCTGAGAATGCTTCTCCAAAAGCAATCTGGAAGGGGATGGGGGTCAAAGGGCCCAGGGCTCCTCTTCAGTTTGGTTTTGCACCCCTATGTAGGTGTTGTTTGTTCTTTTGCTGGGAGGAAGTCTTTATCCCAAGTCCCTGGAGGCACTCTTAATTCAACATGGCTCCCGCAAAACTTTCCAAATTGGTTAGCCTTGTTTCAGGCTTTGTTCTCCCTTGTGGAGCTTTCTGCCCAGACCCTTGGGGTCTGATCCCTTAGGAAAATTTTTTACAATCTCCCCGGAAGTCCAAATTAGTTTTGTGTTCCCATTTGTTGACATACTCAGTTTGGCTGAGCATTCACCTTTTGTATTTTCACAATGCGCCTTAGCCACGTGGGGTCTCTTAATTTTTATTTTAAACAAATGTTCCCAGAATGTATTCACTTCGGATCTGCCAGCTCTGAAGAATGGCCTTTTCTTTTACCCCTCCAGTTTCCATCAGGACAGATATTCTTCTCCCGCTTTCGGGGCAGCATTGACAATGAATGGCAATTTAATACACAACCATCTGGCCCTGGCTCACTAGAAAACTCACATGCAAATTAAGCATTTGTCAGTCATGTTGTGGAGTTGGGCTGCCAGGCCTACTCCAGTGTGCTTGGCCACTCACGTGGCTAAGCAGTCATCCAAGTCCTGGCTTTGTACGCTCTGCCATTCAGAATGGCTGGAGACCTGTGGGACACCACAGCTCCAATTCAACTCTCCTCTTACAACTTTCACTGAGTTGCTGAAATGTGAAGGAGAAATGACAACAACAACAAAAACCCCCAACACACAGAAGGAGGGGCCACCTTCAACTGGTATATTGGGATCCTGACATAGGCCTCTCATGACTCCCTAAAGCTTGTTATTATTATTATTAATACTAATATTGGTTAAATGCTCACCTTTTGTCAGGCATTGTACTAAGTGCTGGGGTGGGTACAAGCAAAATGGGTTGGGCACAGCCCCGGTCCCACATGGGACTCAGAGTCTCAATCCCCATTTTACAGATGAAGTAATGGAGGCACAGAGAAGTGAAATGACTTGCTCAAGGTCACACAGCAGACAAGTGGCAGAGCCAGAATTAGAACCTTCTGACTCCCAGGCCACTGCTCTATCCACAACACCATGCTGCTTCTTGACTTCTGGATTGCCAACTCACAAATTCCAACACTCTCTCAAGTGTTAGTGATGGTATTGACTCATTGCTTCAAGCAGATGATGAGTTTGGAGGGCATAAAGAGGAATGTACTATAAAAAAAATTAGACCATGGGCCTGGGAGTCAGAAGAACCTGGGTTCTAATTCTGATTCCGCTACGTCTGCCATGTGCCCTTGGGCAAGTCACTTTACTCCCCTGTCCCTCAAACCTCATGTGTAAAATGGGAATTTAGACAGCGAGCCCAATGTGGGACAGGGACTGCACCTAACCCAATTACCTTGCATCTACTCCAGGGCTTAGTATAGTGCCTGGCACATAGTAAGCGTTTAACAAATACCGCAGTTATTATTAGTAGTAGTATTATTCCCTCTAGACTGTGAACTCGCTGAGAATAGGGAATATAACTACCAACTCTGTTATTCTGTACTTTTCCAAATGTTTAGGAGAGTGCTCTGCACACAGTAAGCCCTCAATACATATAATCGATCAATTGAAATAGTTCTCCATGGGTTTTTCCTTCTGTAAGGATACGGGGTGACTTTGGAGTGAGTGACATCAATTTGAGAGGGATTATTCCAAGAGCTCAGACTGTCCCACCTAAATTTAGGCTCTGTGGACAACACCCAACTGGCATGACTCTGCTACCAGAATTTTCTCAACTGAGTGTAAAATGTAGAACTGTATAAAGGAGAAAAAGCGGAAAAGAGAAAATATTCCAGGAACATTTGAAACTGGAATTTGATGGCTTTGGAAATGGGATGCTTCTCCATAAAATGTTGCATCCTAGGGATTGCATGGTGGGAAGACTAGAGGGTGGGGAACCGACGGGGAGAGTAATTCCTCTGAGTTTTGTGTTACAAGCACAAGGCACATAAATGGAACATCTTTCTTTTACCAAACAAGGTGGTCCTCGATAAAGTTAGTAAGAGGATAGTTCCATAACATTTAATTCCTTGTCTCCTTAAGGTTGGACATCTTGCTGATGGGGTGAGAATGAATCCTTTTTATGCCTTTGTTCTAAATTGAGTGGAAAACATATTCATCTATCTCTGGACTGCAGGAATGGATGGTACTCTTCGCTATTTGTTCAGCCAAAAAATGCCTCTGAGCTGAATTAAATTTCTCAGCTCTGGTCTACAACCGGAGCTGAAATTTTCCCGGCACTATCTATCCTCCCTTTTAACTCCCCCTTCCTGGAAGGGTCCTATCAGCTGAGCCCCCTTAGGCCTTGCCAAACCAAACTCCCTTTCTTGGTTGAAGGATGACTGGAATGAAATATTTGCTTTTGCCTGCTCCCACCATCATCTCCCTAGAACTCTGGTATGTCCCTCCCACCTACTCATTCTCTCCTCATCCTCCACATATTTTTTTATGGTATTTGTTAAGCACTTACTATATGTCAAGCATTGTACTAAGCATTGGGGAGGGTACAACCTAATTAGGTTGGACAAAGTCCATGTCTGATGTTCACAGTCTTAATCTCCATTTTACAGATGAGGTAACTCAGGCACAGAGAAGATGAATGACTTGCACAAGGTCACAAAACAGACAACTGGAGGAGCTGGAATCAGAACCCAGCTTCTTCTGACTCTCAGGCTGGTGCTCTTTCCACTAGGCCACACTTGTCTTTCTAACTTATCTGCCTCTAGGCATCTCTCCTCCAGATGATAAATTTTTAAATCATGGGATGAGCACAGCAAGGTGGGTTTGGGCTGAAGATGGGTGTGGAGCCCGGGTTTAAAAATGATACTTAAATGGACACGTCAAGGCAGTGAGCCCATTGGTGGGTAGGGACTGTATTTGTTGCCAAATTGTACTTTTCAAACGCTTAAGTACAGTGCTCTGCATACAGTAAGTGCTCAATAAATTTGACTGAATGAGAAAATGGTGAACCCTGGTCCAAAAATTCAGAAATTTAGAATTTTTTTTAAAAGTTAAAAACATTATTTACCCAATGAGCTGTATGAACAAAATAAAATTTTAGATGCATAAATGCAGATAAATGGTGGAGATAATATATTCTGATTGGCATTGATATGGCAGTGAACCACTGAACCTGGAAATGTCCTCTAGACATTATAGTCTAGAATGTCCTCTGGGCTGTAAACTTGTCCTCTAGACTGTAATGAAATTATGGGCAGGGAACATATGTACCAACTCTGTAATATTGTACTCTCCCAAGTGCCTAGTACAGTGATTATTTATATGCCATTCAGTTCCCTAACTTTAAACTTCTATTCATGAGCTTGTGCAGAATGTGTGGTAGTTGAAGATGTTTGGAGGATCTACTGAATTTAGTGCAGTATGTAGATATCATTTATTAAGCCGTACTTACTAAGGTTTAAGGCCCAGATAAAAAAATACAGTTCACTCTCTATAGTCAGTTATCTATACTCTTAAAGGAGAGAATTTGTGCAGATAAACAGGTCTCTCCCAACTCTATTTTCTGCATTCGCCCAAGTGCTTGGTAGAGTACTCTGCACATAAGTGCTCAATAAATACCATTAATGATGATGAAGAAAACTTGGAGAGAGAAACTGGGCTCAGCTGACTGATGACGGGGAGATGGTCCTTGGGGAAAATGGAATCTGGATGGATGTCACTGCAGGAGAGACAGTTAGGAAGAAGACAAGTCTTCCAATGGTGAGTGTCAAAAAATAATAAAGAAAGAAAATGCCATGGAACAACCCACAACGCTGGATAATTCATCTGGGGACATGAAAGTTAAGTTAAGCATATTGTTCAGACATGTTTCTCAAGTGGTATTAGGGTGACTCTTTAGCTTTACCAAGAAATACAACAAAAATTCCAGAGTTGCACTCTTTATACAGATAATTATAATCCAAAACACAAATCAGAGACTGCTTCCCTACCTCTAGTGTTCTCTGTCAGGTGATGCTGCTGCAGTTGTATACAATCCGCAAACCTTGTAAAAACAAGACAAGAAATGTCAGTTTTGAAAATGTGCGGCTCCCTCTCAAAACCACCATTAAACCCACAAACAACAGATACCAACTAAGTCCCTTGCACTTGCTATCAAATATCTCTATTCTCATTTCAAAGGAATTTAATTTGGTTTAGGGCAAAGTAATATTTACACTCCATTTATTTTGCCATTACATTTAATTGGTCACCAAATAAAATGCATTGTTGCATCATGTCATCAAATCATCATTTTATTGATAAAATAATATGTTATAGGCGTTTTCTAGACGTCGCTTAACTTTCATAATATATGACTTTTTTTTTCCAGAAGCTCTATCTGAGGGAATTCCATAAAGTCAATGATATCTGACCATTAAAAGCTTTTGGTTACATTAAACCACCTTCAATATTTGTGTTGGAAAGGAAATTGTTTCCGTTTAATTGAGGAACTAGAAGGCCAGACTTGGGTACTGTTGGCAAAATAGCTCATTTGCGGGCAGTTTTGAATTTGTGAGTTATAAATTTGTGTCTCCCCTACTCCTTACTCCTAGCCACTGTAACTGACAAAAGCACCTGGTGAATTTTAATCACTATACCCCATTCCTTGAAGTTTCCTTTCCTTAATGTCTCCTCCATCTCATTTAAAAGTAGTTGCTAAAATTATTTCTTATTCAAATTATGGCTAATAGCCTCCTGAGGCAACAGGTGGTTGATCTGAACTTTACCTAGCTTTAATGAGCAAGTCGATTATTTCCTTAGACTTGTTAACTTCATAAATTTAACTGTCCATGGACACCTCCAACAGTTTGAAACTAGATGGCTACTGGTTTAAAAATAAAACACATTTTTTCCTTTCAACAACCCACATCCTTATGCTTCCTTTCCCCAAGAAGATGGATTAACTATTACACTACCTATTTCTACAAGGGCCTGGAAAGGCAGTGTTTTGAGCCTCTCTGCAACTCCATTTTATAAATGAAATGGTTTACAGTAAGTGTACCCAGTAACCAGGGGTGGATTTCAGAATTTTCCACCCCCATGCCACCAATGACTCACTTCTTCTCTTCAACTTCCATCAGTCCCTGGAATAATGCGCTAACTAGAAACTACAGTTCCCAGCAACCCAGTTCCCAGCAGGAACATACACTTTATTCTCGACTGCCTAGGCAGTGCCCACCAGTGTTGCTGGGGGTTGTAGTTCTATTTCACTGTGGCAATTTGAGGAAGGAGATAGGTGGTGGCACAAACACTTAGAATTTGCTGCCCTGGGCCCTGGTCTAAATCTGTTATACATAAGTAATAATAATAATAATTCTGCTATTTGTTAAGCACTTACTATTTGCCAAGCACTCTTCTAAGCACTGGGGTGGATATAAGCAAATCGGGTTGGACACAGTCCCTGTCCCACATGGAGCTCACGGTCTTAATCCCCATTTTACAGATGAGGGAACTGAGACACAGAGAAGTGAAGTGTCACACAGGAGACAAGGGGCAGAGGCAGAATTAGAACCCAGGATGTTCTGGCTCCCAGGACCTTGAGGTATTCACTAGGCCAAGCTGTTTCTGCCTCTACTAACCTATATGAAATCCGCTCCTCCCTATACTGACCTACCAACTCTCTCATTTTTTGTTCATGGAATTACTTATAAATTCTCTACTGATCAGTCAATCAGTTATAGAAAATCTTTCAAGCTTGGACTGTTCTTGTTTATTTTCTATAATTGGTCTGCGAGGCCCAAGGCTTTGGCAAGCAGGGCATTTGCCATGGGTAACTAACTAAAGGGTGTACTTATGATATTTGTCAAGCAGGTTCCACATGGGGCCCACAGTCTAAGTAGGAGGGACAACAAGCATTGAATCCCCATTTTGCAAATGGGGGAACAGAGAAGTGAAGTGATTTGCCCAAGGAAACACAGCAGGTAAGTGATGGAGCCCGGATTAGAATCTAAGGCCTCCGATTCCCGGGCCTGGGTTATTTCCACTAGGCCACACTGCTTCCTACCCTGACACCTCTGATAATTTATTTTTTGACTCAGCAGAAAAAGGATATATTTGTGAGGTGTCAATTAGCACTTGGAAAAAATGTTCAGAGAACATTAACAGTGAGTGCACTTAAACAGGATGTTTGGAGAAGAACTCAATTCTACAACTCCAGCCTAGTACAGACCTGACTTGAACAGAAACTAGGCCTTATGAACAAGGAATTGTTTAATTCAGGGTGGAATGTTAAATTTTCAGCATGTTTGAAAAGAGATGTTCAGGTAAGAGTTAATACCCTGGGCTAGTTTACAAATCAGTTTCGACTGATGTTTCTGTGTGATTCACCTCCTACCTTCTTGAAGTTGTCCCCTTTTCTATCTTAGAAAGTTGCTCAGCTTGTTGAAGGGTTGGGAAAAAGTGCTGAGGAGGGTGAGGGGTTGTTGTGTGTAAATGTGTGGAAGGGTGGAGAGGATTGAAAGGGGGCATAAAGTTGCAGGTAAAACACCCCAAACAGGGTACAATAATACAATCTCACCCAAAGCACTGAAATTACTAGGCAAGCACCTCTAGCCAACGGAGAACAGCAGTGCGATGTAGTTAAAAAAGAAAAGCAGTAGGCTCGTGAGAAGTCCTGAGTTTTAATCACAAGCTCTGTCTTGGGCTGTGTGACTCTGAGCAAGTCACTTAATGTCTCTGAAAAAATGGGATGATAATATCCTTCCCTTCCTCCGAAGAATGTTTTAAAAATAAACTGTAAATTCCAGGCTACTGACTTTAAGCACCCCATCCACTACCTCTCTCTTTACTCTCTTGTCCCCCGACCTGCCCAAATAGACCACAGCTATCTCCACCTTCAAAGTCCTTCCAAATTCACGATCTCCTCTGGGTCTCTTCCGAGAGGCCTTCCAATCAATCAGTCAAAAGCGTTTATTGAGTGCTTATTGCATGCAGAGCTCTGAATAAGTGCTTGGGAGAATACTATACAACAGAGTAAGTAGATAGGATCCCTCTCCTCAGGGAGCTTATAGCCCGGAGGGGAATACAGACATAAGAATAAATTAAATTCCCCACTTCACTTCCAACTTTCCCACTTAATTTTTCCCCATCTGCCCTACCGCAGCACAAAAGTACTCCCAACCACCCATAGCACTTACGTACCTAGCTTATATACTCCATTATGTCTTCAATTTATTTTAGTGTCTGTTTCCCCTACTAGACTGCAAATTTGAGGGCAGAGATAGTATCTACTAATTCTATTGTCTTCTCTCAAGCTCTCCGTACAGGACTCTGCACACAGTAGGTGCTCAGTAATTACGATTGATTGACTGAAATAAGATTCTGTGTTAATGCACTTTTAGGTTCTATGTAAGTATAAGGTGCTATTTCAAAGCCAGGCTTTGTTCCCCTTTAAAGGTAACCAGTAAAAAGCCTCCCTTAGATAGTCATGTAGAAACCGTAAGGTAAACAGATTAATTCCCTTGGCTCTACATTTCAGAAGTTGCTCTAGGTCAGAATTATACAATTAGGATGAAGAATCAGCACAAGTCATCCCTAAGCTTCATGGATCAGTCTCCGGTCTGAGCTTCCTATGTCCTGTGGTTCAGGTCACAACCTGTCTTCATTCTCTGCCCCCATTTTCCCCACATCTCTAAACTGGGGCTAAAAATAGCATCCAACTTCCAGAAGGGGCCATGAGATTCCACATTTCATTTGCAGAACATGGAAAGCTGATGGTATTTTTATATATTAATTATTTATGGATAAGCAACATCATGGGAAGGTAAAGCTAGCAAAACTCCAGGAAGGCACCAGTGCCACCAAACTCAAACATCAGCTATGTAAAAAAAAAAAAAAGAAAATACCAGCCAGTAGTTCTGTAACCAGACATCAAAGTTGAACTGTGGTTCTCTGAACATCTAACAAGCTCAGAGCAAAAGGCTCCAGTGAAAGTAGGCCATCAATCAATGAGGGTTTACTGGGAGAATGGAATACAATGATTATAGGATACTATAGAACATTATTATGAATAATAATATAACAGAGCTGGTAGACACATTCCCTGTCCAGAACAAGCTTAGAGTCTAGAGGAAGAGACAGATGTGAATATAAATTTAAAAAATCACTCATATGTTCATAAATGCTATAGGGCTCAAGAAGGGGTGAATAAAGGGTGCAAATCCAAGAGCAGCCTTTTAAGCAACAGAAAATAACACTATTCCGAGTTTCAAGTCTCTTAAGTGAAGAAATCCATTTAGGACATTAACCTGAGTTACTCTTGGGACTCTGACTCACCTTTACCAGTGGCCGCTTCAATCCTAAATTCGGGTTTGGGGAAGGGTGGAATTTTCAAATGAAGAAAATAAAGTCAAATGGTTTTTAGCCAGGAGGCATACTAAAGTGGTGTGGGGAGGGGAAGGGGGAAGAAGAGAAAGTTAACTTGATGAATAAAAAGCAACCTCCATGCCTCTTACTTCTCTCCTTCCTGTACTCCCCCAGTCATCTCCCTCCTTGCTGCCTTTTCTCAGGAATTCTATTGATCGTTTGTAACCGCTAAACATTTCAAAAGATGGCAGTTATTACTGTTGGTACTGCCAAGAAACTCAGGTCCAAGTAAGGCAAAAAGGCACAAGGCAATGAATGCACCTGAATGTGCTTTTGTTTCTTAAAGAGCAACAGTTTCCTCTTTTATTTGCCAGAATTTGCATCTGACGTCTTAACTTTTCATTCATTTCATCGTATTTATTGAGCACTGACTGTGTGCAAAGCACTGTACTAAGCACTTGGGAGAGTACAATATAACAAGTACAGACACATTTTTCACCTTGTTTGTATCATTAAATATCTCAGAGGGGCTTAAATAATCAACCTCCCATGATTTTTTTCAAGGCATTTGTTCAGAGACAGGTAACGAGGGATCAGTTTGAATAAACAAGTTATGGTTCCTGTGGAGATAATTCATTCCCCCAAATCAAAGCAGTGTGGCCTAATGGAAAGAGCATGGGCCTGGGAATCAGAGGACTCAGGTTCCAACCCCAGCTCCCCCACGTGTGACAATGGGTTTGTCACCACTTCTCTGTGCCTCAGTTTCCTCATCTGTAAAATGGGGATTCAATGCCTGTTCTGCCTCCTACTCACACTGTGAGCCCCATGTGGGATTGGGGCCTGGGTCCAACCCGATTAAATCAAACAATCAGTGATATTCACTGAGCACCTACTGTGTGCAGAGTACTGTTCTAAGCACTGGGAGAGTACAATAGAACAGAGTTGATGGACATGTTTCTTGCCTAGGCACCAAGAGCAGCCAGGGAACTTCTGAGAATCCACAAGGCAGAAGTCTTGACCCTCAACTCCATGCTCCTTAAATCCCTTCGGGGTTTATTCTAGGACTCCTAAATAGGAGGTGTATGGGGGTTCCTTTGATCAGCTTTGGGTTAAGATAACAATAGTAAGGATAATTATAATACTAATTGTGGATTTTGTTAAGCATTTACTATGTGCCAAGCACTGTACTGAGCACTGGGGTAGATCAATCAATTAATCAATCAATCAAATTTATTGCACACTTACTGCATGCAGAGCTCTGTACTAAGCACTTGGGAGAGTACAATATAACAGTCTGTAGACACATTCCCTGCCCCAAATGAGCTCACAGTCCAGAGGGGAAGACAGACATTAGTAAAAATAAATACATTTACGGATAAGTACATAAAGTGCTGTGAGGCTGAGGGAGGGGTGAATAAAGGGCATATATCCAAGTACAAGATCACTAGGGAGGATAAAGTCCCTGTCCCACATGGGGTTCAGCCTTAACAGGAGGGAGAACAGGTATTGAAACCCCATTTTAAAGAGGAGAAAACTAAGGCCCAGAGAGGTTATGCGACCTGTCCACAGTCACCCAGCTGGCAAATTAGAACCCAGGCCCTCTGACTTCCAGGCCTAGCGCTAGGCCACGCTGCCTAGTGATCGAGAAAATTCAATTCCTAAGACACCTGCTTGAAAAGTAATATCAATCAATTAATCAATTCAGCAAGCTACATGCACTCAAATAAAATCTTGAACTGTTTAGAGGACGATTAGTTAAAAAGGGGAAAGAAACCAGTAAGGCAGAGACTCTCTGAGAGGGAATTAAATGACGATTTCCTCACTCCTTCCATGCCCTACTCATACACCCTTACAGACCAGAACCACAAATATTAAGTCCTGTCACCCTGGATAAATATTTATTTCACCATCATCAAATAGTACTTATTAAGCAGTCATTTGCGTGTAATACTGCCAGGACCCTGTTTAAATAGATTTAAACAGATAGAGTCTCTGCTGCCTAGGAGTTTACAGTTAGTTATGAGCCTGGGCCCTGGTCCACTTTATGCAATGGGGAAAATTGGCCTTCGCTCAGGGCCCACTGCCAGAGGGAGTTCTTGGGCATGTTGTTGGGAGGGGGCGGCCAATTCCAGGTGCTAAAAAGTCCCCCTCCCATAATGCTAATTGGTCAGCACCCACCCCCATCCTCAGCCATTTTATCTCTACTGTTTTGCTGTCCAGAACAGCCAGGAAAGGAAGGGAAGCAACTGCCATACGTTTAGTAAACGATCATTTAAATGCAGATAGAGATGACACAAACCTCTGGTGGCCTTCGCATCAAACAGAAACTACTTACAGTTGGCTTTAAAGCACACAATCGCCTTGCCCCTTCCTATCCTACCTCTCTGATATCCTACTACAACCCAGCTCACATATCTTTACTCCTTTAATGCCAACCTACTCACCGTACCTTGATTTCATCTATCTTGCCACTGACCCCTCCCCCTTTTGGTGCCTCTGGCTTGAACTCCCTTTCACATCCAACAAACCATCAGTCTCTCCACCTTCAAAGGCTTATTAAAAATCCCATCTCCTCCACGAGACCTTCCCCGATTAGACCCCCATTTCCTCTTCCATGCCCTTCTGTGTCATCCTTGCACTTGAATTGGTATCCTTTACCTGCTCCAACCTCACCCCCACAGCACTTTAGAGCGTATCTGTAATGTATTTAATAATAATAATAATAATAATGTTGGTATTTGTTAAGTGCTTACTATATGCAGAGCACTGTTCTAAACGCTGGGGTAGATTCAGAGTAATCAGGTTGTCCCATGTGAGGCTCACAGTTAATCCCATTTTACAGATGAGGTAACTGAGGCACAGAGAAGTGAAGTGACTTGCCCACAGTCACACAGCTGACAAGTGGCAGAGCCGGGAGTCGAACCCATGACCTCTGCCTCCGAAGCCCAGGCTCTTTCCACTGAGCCACGGTATTTATTTATTTATATTAATGTCTGCCTCCCCCTCTAGACTTGGAAGCTTTTTGTGGGCAGGGAACTTGTCTCCCAACTCCGTTATACTGTACTCTCCCAAGTGCTTAATACAGTTCTTTGCACACTTACTGTGTGCTCAGTCAAAATGATTATTTATTTGTATTTGTTAGTTTCTGTCTTCTCTTCTAGATTAGAGAAGCATTGTAGCCTAGTTAATAGAGCATGGGCCTGGGAGTCAGAAGGACCCAGCTCCACCACTATCCGCTGGGTGACCTTGGGCAAGTCACTTCACTGCTCTGTGCTTCAGTTACCTCATCTGTAAAATGGGAGTTAAGGCTGTGAGCCCCATGTGGGACAGGGACCCAAGCTGTCAACCGCTCAAGTGCTGTTCAGTGCTCTGCACACAGTAAGCGCTCAAGAAATACGATTGAATGAACCAATACGATTAAAAAAAAATCCCCCAAGAGGTAGTAACCTATTTTGTGACTTCCATTATCGGCCACTAGAGGGCAAAACCCTGCCAACTGAGCTGGGTTTCATTCATTCATTCATTCATTCATTCATTCACTCACTCATTCATTCATTCACTACTTTCCAAGCACTTAGTCCAGTGCTCTGCACACAGTAAGCGCTCAATAAATACGACTGAATGAACCAATACTATTTAAAAAAATCCACCAAGAGGTGGTTACCTACTTTGTGACTTCCGTTATCGATCACTAGAGGGCAAAACCCTGCCAACTGGGTTTCATTCATTCATTCAGTCGTACTTAATGAGCGCTTACTATGTGCAGAGCACTGGACTAAGCGCTTGGAATGCACAATTTGGCAAAAGAATGTCCAGAAGGATGCTGTCAGGGGGCCCCTGAGGACCACGATCCTCCCGTCCCGGAGCCTTCCCCCTCATGCCACTTGTCAGCTGTGTGACTGCGGGCAAGTTACTTCACTTCTCTGTGCCTCAGTTACCTCATCTGTAAAATGGGGATTAACTGTGAGCCTCACGTGGGATGACCTGATTACCCTGTATCTCCCCCAGCGCTTAGAACAGTGCTCTGCACATAGTAAGCGCTTAACAAATACCAACATTATTATCATTTAGACCCCAGGACAGCAGGCCGCAGCATCAAAGGCCGGCAGGGCAGGGGACTCTAGCCCTGGGCTCTCCAGCGCTTAGAACAGGGCTTCGCACATAGCAAACGCTTAACAAGTCCCATCATCATCTTTGCAGCGGCCCTGACAGTCTCATCAGCTTCAAAAGAGGAATGAGATCCAAGCCCAGGAGGCGTGTTAATGAGCAGCCTCCTGAGGTCTTTGTAAGGGTTCTTCTCTGCCGCTTTGACGTTTGTGACAGTATTTGCCGGCACGTCTCGTGGTTTTTATCACCTCCATTCCAACTGCGTGGGGTTAGCTAGACTGTCAAATCCCCTCCCCCACCTCCCCCGACTGCATTATTTATCACTGTTATTTGCCCGATCCTTTTTAAAACAAGCCCACTGTCTCCCATCACGCTCTTATTTCCATCTCCCATCACACTGTCATTTCCTGTTCCTCTACTGATTGGTTTTATAAATCGCTTAGCGGCATCTTAGAAAACTAAAACACAAACATACTTTCAAATTCTTCCTCTCAAATATAACTGAAAATGGGGCAGGGGCGTGAGAAAAAAATCTGCCAATGGGGCATACGCATCTCGTGGTTTCAGACATATTTTTCTGGGCCCTGGCAGGAATGAGGATCGGAGCAGCAGGCCGGCCCCCTAGATTCCCTATAACTACTCTGTATCCCGTCGGTTTATAGCACGGGAGGAAAATCATGCTGCTTTAAATTTTTTTTAAAACCGGCCCTCACTCTCAGCTCTCTCAGAAGGCCGGAAAATAATCCTGCCCTAGGAGGGGCAGGGGGCAGAAATAAATCAGGGCACTTTATCAAATGCAAATTTTTGGGATTTTAAAGAGAAAAAGCTCATCCACGGGAGTGATGGACTCCCTTGAGGTGTGGGGGGGGGGGGCATTCATTTATTCATTAAGACTGTGAGCCCCACGTGGGACAATCTGATTGCCTTGTATCTACCCTCAGAACAGTGCTCGGCACATAGTAAGCGCTTAACAAATAGCATTATTATTATTATTCATTCATTCACTCATATTTATTGAGCTTCTACTGGGTGCCGAGCACTGTACTAGGCACTTGAAAAGTACAATTCAGCAACAAAGAGGGACAATCCCTGCCCACACCGGGCTTACAGTCTAGAAGGGGGGGAGAGGAGACAGACATCAAAACAAGCCAACAGGCATCAAGGGGGTGGAGGCCCCCAAGTGCTTAGAACAGTGCTTTGCACATAGTAAGCGCTTAACAAATGCCATTATTATTATTATTATTAACAAATACCATTATCATCACATAAAGCAGCCTCAAAGGCTAAGAGGGAGCTTGAGGCCCTGCCTTTTGCAAGGCCGCGGGCCAGTGAGGCTCTCTCCTGGTCCATCCTTGGACCATCCCTTTGCAGAGGGGACAGTTGTGATGCCGTAGAGGAGTGTGTTTTTCCAGAGAAAAGGTTTGCTTTGGTGTCTTTATCCCATGCCCTCCCCGACTTAATAATAATAATAATGGTGGTATATATTAAGCGCTTACTATGTGCAAAGCACTATTCTAAACGCTGGGGGGGGATACAGGGTGATCAGATTGTTCCACGTGGGGCTCACAGTTTTTAATCCCCATTTTCCAGATGAGGTCACCGAGGCACAGAGAAGTGAAGTGACTTGCCCAAAGTCACACAGCTGGCAAGCGGCGGAGGAGGGATTAGAACCCATGAACTTGACTGCCTTACTATTTCCTGGCGCCTGTCCCACTCCCAGAAATAATAATTATAATGTTGGTCTTTGTTTAGAGCTTACTAGGTGACAAGCACTGTTCTGAGCGGTGGGGTAGATACAAGGTAATCAGGTTGTCCCATGTAGGGCTCACTGGCTTCATTGGGAGCAACATGGCCTAGTGGCAAGAGCACGGGCTTGGGAGTCAGAGGTGGTGGGTTCTAATCCCACCTCCACCACTTGTCAGCTGTGTGACTTTAGGCAAGTCACTTAACTTCTCTGTCCCTCAGTGACCTCATCTGTAAAATGGGGCTTGAGACTGTGAGCCCCACGTGGGACAATCTGATTCCCTTGCATTTGCCCCAGCGCTTAGAACAGTGCTTGGCACATAGTAAGCGCTTAACAAATACCAACATTATTATTATTGTCTGCTGTGTGACCTTGGGCAAGTCACTTAACTTCTCTTTGCCTCAGTTCCCTCATCTGGAAAATGGGGCGTGAGACTGGGACCCCTCCGTGGGCCAATCGGATTCCCTTGCATTTACCCCAGTGCTTTGAGCAGCACTCGGCACGTCAGAAAGGTTTAACAAATACCGTCATTATTATGATGATCCCCGTTTTCCAGATGAGGCCACTGAGGCCCAGAGAAGTGACCAGCCCAAGGCCACCCAGCTGGGAAGAGGTGGAGCCGGGAGCTCGGCTCCTTGAGCAGCCCAACGAGAGAGGAAAGGGAAACACCCTCACGTACACTTCATTCATTCAATAGTATTTATTGAGCGCTTACTATGTGCAGAGCACTGGACTAAGCGCTTAGAATGGACAATTCGGCAACAGAGATCCTCCCTGTCCAATGATGGGCTCACAGTCTAATCGGGGAAGACAGTCAAAAACAATACCAATAAGTAATAATGTTGGTATTTGTTAAGCGCTTACTATGTGCAGAGCACTGTTCTAAGCGCTGGGGTAGAGCCAGGGTAATGAGGTTGTCCCACCTGAGGCTCACAGTCTTAGTCCCTATTTTACAGATGAGGTCACTGAGGCCCAGAGAAGTGAAGTGCCGGGTCTCCTGTCAACCAGCTGACAAGTGGCAGAGGTGGAATTCGAACCCATGACCTCTGACTCCCAAGCCCGGGCTCTTTCCACTGAGCCACGAGGGGATGAACACCTCATTAAGAAAATAAAAAGGGTCATAGGCAACCTCTGGAGGGGTTTGAGGAGGGGGATGACAGGTTCAGAGCGTTGGTGTTGCTATTGCTTTTGTCCGTCTGTCTCCCCTGCTTAGACTGTGAGCCCGTCAATGGGCAGGTCCATTCCAAGCGCTCAGTCCAGTGCTCTGCACATAGTAAGCGCTCAATAAATGCTACTGAATGAATGAATTTATATTGATTAAGTTGTCTTGTTTTTTATTCCGTCTGTCTCCCCCGATTAGACTGTAAACCCGGCAATGGGCAGGGATGATCTCTCTCTGTTGCCTAATTGTCCATTCCAAGCGCTCAGTCCAGTGCTCTGCACATAGTCAGCGTTCAATAAATACTATTGAATGAATGAATGAATTTATATTGATTAAATTGTCTTGTTTTTGTCCCCCGATTAGATTGTGAGCCCGTCATTGAGCAGGGATGGTCCCTGTTGCCGAACTGTCCATTCCAAGCGCTCAGTCCAGTGCTCTGCACAGAGTCAGCGCTCAATAAATACTAGTGAATGAATGGTCTGTCGCTGAACCGTCCATTCCAAGCGCTCAGTCCAGTGCTCTGCACATAGCGCTCAATAAATACTAGCGAATGAATGAATTGACTGACGCTGCACCGTCCATTCCAAGCGCTCAGTCCAGTGCTCGGCACAGAGTAAGGGCTCAATAAGTACTAGCGAGTGAATGAATGGTCTGTCGCTGCACCGTCCCTTCCAAGCGCTCAGTCCAGTGCTCTGCACAGAGTCAGCGCTCAATAAGTACTAGCGAGTGAATATTGTCTGTCGCTGCACCGTCCATTCCAAGCGCTCAGTCCAGTGCTCGGCACAGAGTCAGCGTTCAATAAGTACTAGCGAGTGAATGAATGGTCTGTCGCTGCACCGTCCATTCCAAGCGCTCAGTCCAGTGCTCTGCACAGAGTCAGCGCTCAATAAATACTAGTGAATGAATGGTCTGTCGCTGCACCGTCCCTTCCAAGCGCTCAGTCCAGTGCTCTGCACATAGCGCTCAATAAATACTAGCGAATGAATGAATTGTCTGACGCTGCACCGTCCATTCCAAGCGCTCAGTCCAGTGCTCGGCACAGAGTAAGGGCTCAATAAGTACTAGCGAGTGAATGAATGGTCTGTCGCTGCACCGTCCATTCCAAGCGCTCAGTCCAGTGCTCTGCACAGAGTCAGCGCTCAATAAGTACTAGCGAGTGAATGAATGGTCTGTCGCTGCACCGTCCATTCCAAGCGCTCAGTCCAGTGCTCGGCACAGAGTCAGCGCTCAATAAGTACTAGCGAGTGAATGAATGGTCTGTCGCTGCACCGTCCATTCCAAGCGCTCAGTCCAGTGCTCGGCACAGAGTAAGGGCTCAATAAGTACTAGCGAGTGAATGAATGGTCTGTCGCTGCACCGTCCATTCCAAGCGCTCAGTCCAGTGCTCTGCACAGAGTCAGCGCTCAATAAGTACTAGCGAGTGAATATTGTCTGTCGCTGCACCGTCCCTTCCAAGCGCTCAGTCCAGTGCTCTGCACAGAGTCAGCGCTCAATAAGTACTAGCGAGTGAATGAATGGTCTGTCGCTGCACCGTCCCTTCCAAGCGCTCAGTCCAGTGCTCGGCACAGAGTCAGCGCTCAATAAGTACTAGCGAGTGAATGAATGGTCTGTCGCTGCACCGTCCCTTCCAAGCGCTGGGCCCAGTGCTCGGCACAGAGTCGGCGGAGAAGCAGCGTGGCTGGAGAAGCAGCGTGGCTCAGTGGAAAGAGCACGGGCTTTGGAGTCAGGGCTCATGAGTTCGAATCCCAGCTCTGCCACTTGTCGGCTGTGTGACTGTGGGCAAGTCACTTCACTTCTCCGGGCCTCAGTTCCCTCATCTGTAAAATGGGGATTAAGACTGTGAGCCCCACGTGGGACAGCCTGATTCCCCTATGTCTACCCCAGCGCTTAGAACAGTGCTCGGCACATAGTAAGCGCTTAACAAATACCAACATTATTATTAAATACCAGTGAGGGCATGAGTGAGCGTGTGGAGGGTGAGCGGGGCCGGGGAGGGCGCCGGCAGCTGAGGGGTTAAGCGTGAGGGAGGGGAGGGGGAGGGAGGTGTCTGACAGGTGGCGCCTGCGCAGTGGGCGCGGCGCGCGCATTGTGGCCCGGCCGGCGCGGTGGAAGGGCCCGTCGGCCCCGCGCGTCAGTCGGCGAGAGGCGGGCGGCGGGCGCGGAGCTGCCGCCGTGGCCGGGCCCGCGCTCCTCCCCCACCCGCCCCGAGGCCCCGCCGGGAGAGCATGCCCCGCCCGGAGCGGCCCAGCGACGCCTAGATGGCTCTGGTCACCGTCCAGCGCTCTCCCACCCCCAGCGCCACCTCCAGCCCCTGCGCCTCGGTGAGTCCCTCCCTCCCTGTCACGGCCCCTGGCCGGACCCAGCGGGGCCCGCCGCCCCGCACTGCGCAGGCGCGCGCTCCCCGCCCTCCCCCTCCCCTCCCTTCCCCTGCCCCGGCCGAGCAGCTCCCTTCCCTCGTTCTCGACGATTTATTCCCACTCGAGACGATTGATGGAGCGCTGACTCTGTGCGGGGCACCGGACTGAGCCTCTGGAATGGACGGTCGGGCAACCGATAGCGACCATTCATTCATTGAACAGTATTTATTGAGCGCTGACTCGGTGCGGAGCACTGGACTGAGCGCTTGGAATGGATAATTGGGCAACGGATAGCGACCATTCATTCATTGAATAGTTTTTATTGAGCGCTGACTCTGTGCAGAGCACTGACTGAGCGCTTGGAATGGACAGTTCAGCAACAGAGACCATTCATTCATTCAGTAGTATTTATTGAGCGCCGACTCTGTGCGGGGCACTGGACTGAGCGCTTGGAATGGACAATTCGACAACGGATAGCGACCATTCATTCATTTAATAGTACTTATTGAGCGCCGACTCTGTGCAGAGCACTGACTGAGCGCTTGGAATGGACAGTTCAGCAACAGAGACCATTCATTCATTCAGTAGTATTTATTGAGCGCCGACTCTGTGCGGGGCACTGGACTGAGCGCTTGGAATGGACAATTCGACAACGGATAGCGACCATTCATTCATTTAATAGTACTTATTGAGCGCCGACTCTGTGCAGAGCACTGACTGAGCGCTTGGAATGGACAGTTCAGCAACAGAGACCATTCATTCATTCAGTAGTTTTTATTGAGCGCCTACTCTGTGCGGGGCACTGGACTGAGCGCTTGGAATGGACAATTGGGCAACCGATAGCGACCATTCATTCATTTAATAGTATTTATTGAGCGCTTACTCTGTGCAGAGCACTGGACTGAGCGCTTGGAATGGATAATTGGGCAATCGATAGCGACCGTTCATTCAATAGTATTTACTGAGCGTTTACTATGTGCAGAACACTGGACTGAGCCCCTGGAATAGACAGTTGGGCAACCGATAGCGACCGTTCATTCGATAATATTTATTGAGTGCTTACTATGTGCGGAGCACTGGACTGAGCACTTGGAATGGATAATTGGGCAACAGATAGCGACCATTCATTCAATAGTATTTATTGAGCACTTGGAATGGACAATTGGGCAACCGATAGCGACCATTCATTCATATAATAGTATTTATTGAGCACTTACTCTGTGCAGGGCACTGGGTTGAGCGCTTGGAATGGACAATTCGGCAACAGATAGAGACCATCCCTGCCCAATGACGGGCTCACGGTCTAATTGGGTGAGACAGACGGACAAAAACAAGACCACTTAACCACGATAAATAGAATCAAGAGGATGTACACCTCATTAACAAAATAAATAGGGTCATAAAAATATATACAAATGAGCACAGTGCTGAGGGGAGGGGAAGGAAGAGGGGGAGGAGCAGAGGGAAAGGGGGGAAGGGGGCTCAGGTGAGGGGAGGTGAAGGGGGAGCAGAGGGAAAAGGGGAAGCTCAGTCTGGGAAGGCTTCTTGGAGGAGGTGAGCTCTCAGTAGGGCTTTGAAGAGAGGAAGAGAGTGAGTTTGGCGGAGGTGAGGAGGGAGGACATTCCAGGATAGTGGTTGGTTGCCCTCCCTACCTTTCTTTGCCCACTGAGCCTCTCTTTCCTCCACCATTGCACTGCCCTGATGGTCCCCCCACCCCAACCTTGGGGAGCAGGGAGAAGAATGAATGCAACTTTTTTTTTTTCCACCCCGGTTACTCTGTGTGCCTCCTCCTCTTTCGGTCCCTCGCTTCCCGCTTTTCGTTCTATTTTTCAGTCTACGACCTTGGGGCTTCTCCTGTTGGTATTTTTCTTTGCAGGCCGTTTTTGGGGAGGTTTTTTATGTGTACGTTCACCCCCCCCACCTTGACGGCTGCATGGAGGATATTATTACCCTATTAATTTTATTAATGAGGTATACGTCCCCTTGATTCTATTTACCGTGATTAAGTTGTCTTGCTTTTATCCGACTGTCTCCCCCAAATAGACTGTAAGCCCATCAGTGGGCAGGGAAGGTTTCTATCTGTTGCCAAATTGGCCATTCGAATAGTCCAGTGCTCTGCACATAGTAAGCGCTCAATAAATACTACTGAATGAATTAAATAGATTTGTCACTGGGGACTGGAAAGGCCTTCAAACCCCCTGGACCTTTGGCTCCGATCTGGTGTTTTCTGAAGCAGCTTTGCCCTTTGATGAACCGCACTGATTCATTCCACTTGCGTTGCCTTTGCAGACATTTATGTCCGGCATTCAGGGCTCATCATCGGTTTTACTCCAAGCTCGTGCTTTGCGTTGGGCATGGTTAGTTACCCTGATTGCCTTGGCGTGCAAACCATGCATCCAAGATGAAACTACACATTAGCTGTATGTGGTGTGTCCCTTCTTGCTTCTACCTGTCCTCACCCGCAGTCTCAAGTTGAACTGTTTTTCAGATAAAACTTCTTTTTGAGAACAGTGAAATATATTCAGCAAGGTTCTTCCGTCTGGTGCTAACAGGCCCATTTATGCACTAGATTATGGTCCAGGGATGCTCAGATTTTTAAGAACAAACCTCGTGCTCATTTGCTCATTTATATATATTTTTATTACCCTGTTTGTTTTGTTAATGAGGTGTACATCCCCTCGATTCTATTTATTGCTATTGTTTTTGTCCGTCTGTCTCCCCCAATTAGTCTGTAAGCTCGTCAGTGGGCAGGGATTGTATCTGTTGCTGAATTGTACATTCCAAGTGCTTAGTACAGTGCTCTGCATATAGTAAGGGTTCAATAAATACTATTGAATGAATGAATGATTATCTTGTGGTTTGAAAAAAAACAAAGCAAACATAAACAGGAAATTGTCATGTTTTCTATGACACTACATATTTTTTAAAAAAAATGGCTGTGCATTTAGTATTGCCAAGTACCATGGGGACACTCATAAGTATAACTGTAGGATTCTGTCATGAAATATGGAAAATAGTCAAAAGTGTGCATGTCAGTAGAGAGGTGAACCTTAATGTCTTAAAAATATTCATGTCTATATTATATCATAGTCCCCTGAATTTCTGTGGTTCATTGCTTACAGTTGTGGCTTCTGTTTCCTGGGTTCAGCACTCTCTTGGTATGTGACCAAAGCTTCTGCCTCTGTACTCCGGAACTGTCTATATTTCAGTGGTCTGTTAGACAATTCTTGAATTGCAGAACTGCTAAAGCTCTCGGATGTGTGTGAGTTGACAAAACATTAACTTCAGTGCTGTGCTTGAGGCATGTTTTGTGGGGTTTTTTTTTTTTTTTTAGTTAATATGAAGTCATTGAGTCAGTAGAAACTATGCCACGGAACTCTTTGGGTGAGTTTTCAGAAACCACTTTCGACAATAAAATTCACCAAAAGTACTTATTTGCCACCAGAGCCCTATCTTCCTCACTATTTTATCCCTCCCCTGCCCCAAGGCCAAGGGCTGGGTCTTTCCCTTTACTCCCTAAGCATATAACACAGTGCTCTGTCCACAGAAAGTCGTCAGTAAATACAGTGTAGATGCAGAGACCCCCCCACAGGTTGGCCGAGCTTGTAAATCTATAGGTGGGTGGTTGTCAAAGCTAATTTACTGGGTGGAGAGGCGAGGAAGAGCAAGGTAGCTCCCACTCTTTAATCTTTTTATTATCCTTCCGAGTAAATGACACCTCTGAGGGTGATCACTGTCAGTGTACAGGTGTGGCAGAAATGTGTATCCAACAGTCCCTTTCAGGCTATACACTTATCAAGAGTGTCAAGATTGTGCTCTGCCTAGACCTGCACTATTTACAACCATCTCAGACTTCTGCCCAAAGCTTTTGCTCTTAGAGCCACTTTATACTAGTATTTGTTGATCTAGAAAAAGGAGTGGGTCTGGAGAGTGCTTTTGGTCAGGGAAGCATTCAGTTTATGTTGAGTGCCTTAGGTGCAAAATCAGTTCTTTCAGATAAGAGATTAGTAGAAAAGTCCATCTGCAAGCCCGGTTTGGTGGCTAGAAGGGACCCTCCTGCCAGCTTGACTTCTCCACTGGTTCGGCTTCCCATTTCACTTCCACTGGTTCGGCTTCCCATTTCACTTCCACTGGAGCTCTGTGGACCCAAGGGCCATAAAGGCCCTTATCACAAAAAAGGCGGGTACTTTTTATCTGGTAAGCATTCTGTTGCCACGTCACCTTTGATAATTGGGTTGAAAGTTCTCTGAAAGAAAAGGCCCTGGAGAGGTGTTTGGGAAAAAATTGCATTTGGTGATACTGGTAATTAAAATTTTTCTACTCCAGTGTAAACATTACTGCTAGCTTCCAACTTTTAAGATGGGGCTAGTTACTTCTAGGTGGGAAAGTTTCCTAAAGTGCATGGGCAGTGTTAGAATTTGAACACTTTCCCCTAATGGCTAACTTTATTTTGTTGTGGGCAATTATGGGCTTATCTAGTCTTTGGAAGAAAAAATATCACCATTCTATTCAGAATCTAGTATTATAAAGCATTAAATTTATCCCAAATTATCCAAGCCCCTCCTATTAGAAAGTAAATTAAGGACAAGGAAAGTGTGAAATTGGTTTGGAGGAAAGGGAAAGCAATTTTTTTGAAACTTTTTTGGGAAACGTTTGCACTTTCAGGAATCCCTCTTCCTCAAATGGAATGGGGCAGAGAAATATAGCTACATAAACTTAAACGAAAGGCAACACGGACTAGACATTAGCTCCCTATGACTGCAGATGGGAGGGTAGAGCTTGGAACTATATGATGCAGAATAAGAAGCAGATTCCCTGAATATAAAAGGAAAGTGAAATAAAGTAGTGGCTAAGTAGGAGTAGTGGTGTTTGTTAAAGGCCACTAGGTGTTATGCACTGTTCTAAATGATGGCTGTTGTTATCATTATTATAGTATTAGTTAAGCGCTTACCTTGTTTCAAGCCCTGTTCTAAGCACCAAGATGGATACAAGTTAATCAGGTGGGGCACAGTCCCTCTCCCACACGGGGTTCTCAGTCTAAGAAGAGAGAATAGGTATCGAATCCCCATTTTACAGATGAGGAAATTGAGGCCTAGACAAGTTGTGATTTGCCCAAGCTCACACAGCAGGTAAGTGGTATAGCTGAAATTAGAACTCGGGTCCTCTGAACCCCAGACCCATATTCTTTCCAGTAGACCGTGCTCCTTCTACTGTGGATTTTTCATGTTTATTTGACCTAGTACATGCATATGTTGATTTTCATATTTCCAGGGAAATATTTACTTTTAAATTTTGATTATATTTTTCCATCTTATTCCTGATACACATTTTTGAAGGTAGGAGGAAAAGAGGAAGATCTTTATGATGCAGACATAATTTGTAGATGATAAAGGTCATTTATATTTTTCTTACCCAAATGGTAGTGTATTTTATCCTCTAAGAGAAATGAATCAAGTTTTCACACTGCTTTGGTTAGCTTAGAAAGTGAAATTCTACCCCACTGAACTGGACTCTTTTTGAGCCCTTCCTGGCAAAGGGCAAAGGATGCATTTCAGAATGGGGGTGGCACCTCAACACCACCTGGTTTGAAGGGGTTTCTGCTGGAATGTTCTTAGAGTCCAGTAACCCCCTGCGGTTTTGAGTGGCCAAATGATTGCTGTGCCCTTCCGGTTTCAGCTTGCACAAGGTTGGGAAAGGTCAAGGAGTAAAGTCGCTTTAAGTCATTGGGTTTGCGATCATCCTAACTTCAGCCCAACTGTTGTAAATCAAAGCCTCTGCATTTTGTAAATGGATAAAGACGCAGTTCCTGGTCAGAAAAATCCTGAATCCCAGCCGAGAAGACACTATCTGGAAGGGATTTTAGAGGTGACTTCAGGAGGATTTTGTGTCTCCTAGAAAAAATGAGGAGAGTAAAACAGCCGCGAGACACACACTCAAGGAGCTTACAGTCACATCCATCAGCCAGTGTTATTGGGTGCTTACTTTGTGCAGAGCATTGTACTAAGCGCTTGGGCGAGTACAGTATAACAGTTAGTAGATATGCTCCTTACCCACAGAGCTTACAGTCTATAGTCAAATGGTGGAGACAGATAAAAATGATTTACAAAGAGTGGGAGCAGGATACGGATTATAGTATGGTGGAGCCAGCAATAAGTACCATTGATTGACTTATCAGATAAGAGTGAGGCCAATTTTGGTGGTGTCCCCATTTTTTTTCCTCCTCCTGTAAACCTGACCTCGTCTCAATGAAACCAAAGCGTTGTTTAAGTAACTGGCTCAAATGCTTGGCTTTCCTGTTGCACTCAGGATTTGTCTTAGGGAAAGTTTTGGCCCAAGCCGGTTTAGTGGTACGTTAAGAAGATGAGGTCTACAATAGGATGTGTGAATATTGGTTTAAGACCCCGAACCAGTCTTTAAGTGTGGTTGGGAAGATAGGGGCAGCCACTACTCATCATATTCCCGTGGTGCTGAGCCTCTTTGTTTTATTTATTTATTGCATCCGTTGAGTGCCCTGTACTGGACACTACAAAAATAACAATTCACACATGATCCCTAGCCTCAGGAGGCTCACAGAAAAAAAAAGGGGGGGGGGGAAGCACTAGAGTAGGACACCCAAGAAAATATTCTCATGATAAAGCAAAACCAATAAATTGACAAAGTAAAACAACAAAAATATAAGAATAAAAACGTAAAAAAAAGAGCTCCTCTAATGCTCCTCACTTTACCTCAGTCTCATCTGTCTCACCACCGACCCCTTGCCCACATCTTTTCTCTGTCCTGGAATGTCCTCCCCCTTCATATCTGACAGACCATCACTCTCCCTACCTTCAAAGCCATACTGAAACCGCATCTCTTCCAAGAAGCTTTTTCTGACTAAGCCCTCCTTTCCCCTACTCCATCTCCCTTGTTTGTTTTATAGTATTTGTTAAGCACTATGTGCCAAGCACTGTACTAAGCACTTGGGTAGATACGAGATCGTGAGGTTGGACACAGGCCATGTCCCACATGGGACTCACATCTTTAATCCCCATTTTCCAGATGAAGTGATTAAGGCACAGAGAAGTTAAGTGACTTGTCCAAGGTCACACAGACGTGGCAGAGCTGGAATTAGAACCAACCCAGATCCTCTGATTCCCAGGCTCATACTCTTTCCTCAAGGCCATGCTGATCCTCTGTTTGTTATACAAGTACTTGGATCTGTGTCCTTTAAACCCTTGATATTCACCCTACCCTCAGCCCCTCAGCACATAATTTATTTTGTCTGTCTCCTTCTCATGTAAGCTCCTTGTGGGCAGAGAACTTGTCTACCAACTAGTGTACTCTCACAAGTGTTTAGTGCAGTGCGCTGCACACAGTAAGCACTCAAGTACTGTTGACTGATTGATTTTTGAGTAGTGTCCACTCACCAGAGCCTTGTTTTGTCTGGCAGACACCAGCATCTCAGTGCTCTGACTGTGGAGAAGCTGAGCTGCTGCCCACCCCAGCAGAGGTGGTGTTGGGGCCGAGGAGACATTTCTTCCTGGATTTCAGGGTTCAGTTGGGAATTCTCCCTTTTGGAATCCCGTTTGCACTCCTAGTAGACTACCTGGGTATTCAAAGCGTCACCACTGTACACAAAATTACCACTCCTGCACGTAGTGAAAGAGCACGGGCCTGGGAGTCTGAAGGTTGTGAGTTCTAAGACCGACTCCACCGTGTGTCTGCTGTGTGACTTTGGGCAAGTCACATCACTTCTCTGTGCCTCAGTTACCTCATCGGTAAAATGGGGATTGAGACCATGAGCCCCATGTGTGACAAGGACTGTGTCAACCCGATTTGCTTGTATCCACCCCAGCTGCCTGGCACACAGTGCCTGGCACACAGTGCTTAACAAACAGCACAATATTATTGTTATTATTATTATTATCATTCCTTCTCCAGTAACAGTTTTGGCAAAACATTATTAGTCAGGAAAGGGTCTCCTGTGAAGTGAGCTTGTCTCTGCTACCTAATGAACCCAAGCTTCATCAGAGATCCAGAATGAAGAAGCAAGCATTTCAATATTTCACTTCCTGAGCTGGAGATACATAACCCTGAGGCAGATGGTACTCTGAAAATCCTGTTCAAGGGTACGTTTTTCCAACAGTGTTTTAGTTTAGTAGATGGATTATGCCTAATTTCTCAATTAAGGCTCACTTCCTCTTAGCCTGTGTTCAGAAAAGTTTGCTAAAACTAGTTCCTTAAAATTTGGGGCTACAGTCTAGAAACCTGAAACCATAGATATCCTAGATGATCTTATTAGTCTCGGTCTGTTTACAGTTTGACTGGTTCTCTATTCCATTTTTAGATGAACAATTCAGCTTTTCTTTTCTCTGGCTTCTATTTGATCCCAAACCGACTGGACTAATTTTCTGCCTACACCTTGGTGTGTGACAAACTACAGATATTTTGTAAAAAAAAATGAATAAATTTGGCCAAGAGGACCAATACATGTTGATGGATTCAGTTATCCTTTTCACTTCATTAATAATGAAGAGACTGTGGCTGAGCAGAGGGGATGGTTATGATATGATATAGTTGTCTGGAGGGTGATAGCCAGATGCTACAGTGGGTGTCATGGGAGAATGGGTTACAAAATTTGGGATGTGTCTCTTTTGGCAGCAAGGGAAGTGGGAGTTAGAAAATGATAAAAAAAAAAAACTTTGCATATTGAACATTGATTCTGGCAGAAGGGAAGGTCAGGTGATAAGGTCATAGGTTAATGACATGACCCTTTCAGGTTGATGATGTGAGCAAAAGGGAAAGGATGGGTTTCTTCTTGTAAGAATCCCTGTCAGATGATCTTCTCATTGGAGCAGTGGTTCTATAGTTGCCTCACAATCACCTGATTAGAGGGACCAAGAGTTCTGGAATGATCTGTCTTCTGTAAATAGGGCCCTGTTTCTTTCTGGAACACCACACTTTAGCATCTCTCTAGTTCTCTCTATTAAGTCTGGTAAGTGGCCATACTGTTTTCCTTGGGTTGAGACATCTGTCAGAATGAAAAAAGCATCATTGTTCTTTTAGTGGTAGCTGTTAAGCCCTTACTATGTACTAGGCACTATACTAAGTGCTGAGATAGATACAGCTAATAGGCTGGACACTGTTGTGGAGAGAGTCATTTAGAATAATGACTATCACTAATGCTCTTGGATTTGCTCTCTTTATTCACCCCTTCCTCAGCCCCACAGCACTCATGGACATATCTGTAATTTATTTATATTAATGTTGGTCTCCCCTTCTAGACTGTAAATTCACTGGGGGCAGGGAAAGTGTCTACCAACACTGTTATACTACACTCACCCAGAGTAGAATGCTCTGCACACAGTAAGCACTTAATAATTACGATTGACACCAATAGGATTGACACGGCCCAATGTCCCACATGGGGTTCGCAGATTTAATCCTTATTTTACTGATGAGGTACCTGAGTCGCAGAGAAGTTAAGTGATTTGTCTAAGGTCACACAGCAGACAAGTGGTGGAGCTGGAATTAGAACCGCAGGCCTTCTGACTTCCAGTCCCGTGCTCTATCCACTAGGCCTCTCTGCTGCTAAAGGAAATCATGTCAAAATAAAAAAATCCCACAACAATTCCAAAACCCGTCATTCCCCTTATTCCTTTGTGAATAACTACCATAGTTTGAGGACATCTAGACCTGGAGTCGGTTTATGTCTGTTTGCTTTATGCCATTTAAGATAATTAAAAAGGAGAGTATGTACTTATTGGAAATTTTTCTTGACTTTTTAAAAATGCTTGCTTATAAACTTCATTTTTATAATTGCTGATATTCATTATTTTAATTGCCTGTCTCCATAATATAGTTATGTTGTGCAAAATGGGAATTTGTAAAGACCCTGGAGCACAATCTAGAATATCTGTAATAATAATCGTTCAAAATTCTCCTTTCCCCCTTAAGAATGTTATCAGTTTGGTACACCATCCTTTGCCTTCTTTTAAGGCTCCTGAAGAGTTGGTGAAGATAACTCTAACTGGGTACCTTGTTTAAGAGTGCTCTGTTCAGTAAGATAAATGCTTTGGTGGCTTTCATGAACAGTCTGTAAATCACATAGTAAAATGGAATGGGGAAACCTGGTAGAATTTGAAAGGGGGAAAATTAAATTCTGAATCTTATAAGCATGTTCTTGGACTTATTTTTTTTTCTTTTTAAGGTTAAATAAGTTAGAGGACTAATGTAGTTTGTGGTTTAATTTGCAAGTGTTGGAAGACGTTATTCCAGAGAAACAGAATTAACCAGTATGTGGTGCAAGAGGTCTCTGGAGCTAGACTCAGTTGTATTTTGATAAAGTTCATTATCAAACTTAGTGGAAAACTATCCTTAAAGAATGGGAGTACAGAAAAAAAGAGGTATAGCAGCTTTTCCCATAATATCCTACTTCTCTCTTCTTCTGTATACATGGAAACTTTCCCTGTCCACAGAGCCTCTCAGGCTTGGTCTGGTAGTTTTCAGGTAAACAGTCAAAAAAAGCTGTCTGGATTGATGTCTTCAGAAAATCACCTAACATTTTGAAAGGTGGAACAAAGAATTCAAAGAAACCCTTGACTCCGAAGAATTGTCTGCGGTTCTCTCTTTGGATACACACGCCTCCAGGCAAGATCTAGAATATTAAAAACCAAAATTGCAAGAGATAAGGAATGCAAGTAAATAAGACCATCCCTGGAGCCTCCAGCCCAAGGCATTTCCCTGTAAGTGACCCTTATGTCCATGATAGAAAAATGAAAGCATGAACAGAGTGTTAAGGTATTCATGATATTGTCTTGTAGAAAAATGTGGGTGTGCTGTGAGAAAGGCTTGGAAGGCCCTAAGGGAAATTTAAGTTCCAGGTAGAACCTTTTCTGCTTCACACTTTTCTCCCAGAATTGTACCTTTCACTGAGTTGAACATATTTTCTGGAGGACCTGGTTTGTGATTAAACTCTATAAATTCCCAAATGGAAAAGATGGGGAAAAAACAAAAGAAGAGATGGCAAATTGATGATTGGTTTTAGAAGAGGTAGAATATGCCGAAGTCATCTTTGGGTCAATAGTTGGAAAATTCCTTTTGCAGAAGCTCTTACCTTTTCATTGGTTTTACCATTTGTTAACAAGGAGCAACCAATTGGTTGATTCTCTTTGTGGAAGACTTTCTGAAGCATCACTTCAGAAGCTGGGTTCAGATGGTTTCATTGGGAACAATAACAAATTTGGCCTGATCGATGTGGGTGACCTGCAAAAGAGTTGAGGCTAAATAGTCATATAGTGATCAGAGAACTGGAAGTGACCTTGAAAAATCTCTTGGTCAACCCCCTGGCCTCCAGGTAGGTGATTTAGTGAACCGCCCAGGACAGATGGTTGTCAGTTCTTTTCCTTGAGCTCTCCAGGGATAGGGAATCGACAACTTCTCTCAGAAGCCTGCCTGTCCTGGAGTGTTATCACCGTAACATCAAAAAGTTCTTGCTACAACCAGCTGCAGCCAGCTGACTGTGCTCCTGCTTTAATGTCAGCTCACTTCCTCTGGTTTGATCCTCAGTGGATATGGAGAACTAGTTAGTGTCTTCGTTATACTTGGAGGATAATCCAGTCATCTCCTTATCTTTCTTTTCATGAGCGTGGGAGCCAGAGGACCTGTTTCTATTCCCAGCTCCACAACATATTTACTGTGTGACCTTGGGTAAGTCACTTATCTTCTCTGTTCCTCAGTTCCCTCACCTGCGAAATGAGGATTTAATACTTTTTCTCTCTCATACTTAGAATTTGGGGCCTGATTATCTTGTATCTATCCCAGTACTTAGAAGAGTGCTTGGCACATAAGTGCTTAACAAATATTATTATTGTCATCATCAAACAAAAATGTTTTTCATCCCATGAGTCATTTTTGTTGCACTTTTCGAGATCCTCTCCAGTTTCTGCTTATCCTTTTAATCATTCAGTGGCATTTATTGAGCCTTTTATCATGTGCAGAGGACTGTACTAAGCCCTCGATCTGCACGTTTCCACAGTGCCCCAGACTGGACCTGGTTCTTAAGTAGGAGCCTACTAAAGATTGTTTCCTGGTTCTTTCATGCCTTATTATTTCTGTTCACGTGTCCCACTACCATGTTGGCTTTTTGAATAACTACATCTATTTGCTTATAATATTCAGCCTCTGATTCCAGTGAATCTTCCTAAGAAAATCAAATTAGTCAGTGCAGGTTTTATGAATCAACAAATCAACCAATAGTATTTAGAGGATCAAAATAAATGCAGATGACTTGCATTCTTCCTCTGTTGCTTTCTGCTGATTCTGCAGGCACTTCCTGGGCTTCTGAAAGTTACCCTAACATCTTCCCCTTTATAACAAATATGAGTTCATTTGAAAGTCTAAAATTCACAAATATTGTAAATACTTCAAATAGTTTATTTAGTCTTGTGGGCTGTCTTCCCATAGGAGCTGGCCTTATTGTTCACTCTCAGTATTAATATTATTTCACCTGGCTACCTCCTTTTATTCATTCCTCCCCCCTGCCACCCCAGCCCCACAGTACTTACGTACATATATGTAAATTATTTATATTAACGTGTGTCTCCCCCTCTAGACTCCAAGCTCGATGTAGGCAGGGAATGTGTCTGTTATATTGTACTCTCCCAAGTGCTTAGTTCAGTTCTCTGTACATAGTAAGCGCTTAATAAATATAATTGGTTTATTTCAGTATTGTTCAGGGTATGGTCATTCATCTTCCTTGTTTACAGTTTTTTCTAGGTCTGTTGACTTTGCCTGTTGTAATCCTTTCAGCTAGAAATAGTTATAAATCTATACTATTAAAAAAAAGTTCCTGTTATCTAATGAGAGCCTGCTGTATGCAGAGCCCTGTTCGAAGCACTTGGGAGCATATGATAAAAGTAGAAGAGCCAGCCCTGCCCTCAAGAATCTTACAGTTTAATAGAAAAGCTTGCCATTTAATGGAATTAGACCTAATCCTGTCTGTAGACCTGTTCCATTACTCATATTGGCGTCACTCTTGTACTCCCAATTTCTTCCACTGAATAACATTTTTTTCAAACCCTAAAATTTAGACAAACTATGAAAATACCAGCCATACCATAACTTGTATTTTAATTTACTTGAGGACATAATCAATACCTTTTCTCTGTCAGACTATTAGTCTGCCCTTTCCAAATTCTGTTTCCTTCAGAGGCAGCAGGAAACGTGGAAAAACCGTTTGTTGGTCACCCTCCTTGATATCCATCCTAAAATTCAGGGATAGACAATCAAAAATCCCTCAACTCCCCCCACCCCCCCAGTCCCAATTTGAGGACGACCACTCCACAACTTTATCCAAACCCTAGTTGAACCTGCCAAACTTTCATCCTGCGCAACTTTCTCAGGGAACACATTCTGTATGCTTACCACTGGCTCTGGGAAGAAGTGTGGCCTTTTGTTCATTTCTTCTAGTCATATCCCCTTCTCAGGTTTTGTCATTTGCTCTTTTCCTGTACTGAGAGGTCCCCCTCTGATGCCAATTTGATTTAATTCCTTAGGATCACTTCAGGCAGCTTGTGCAGTTGGCAGAGTTTGATGACCCATACGTCAGCTGTGTGACTGTGGGCAAGTCACTTTACTTCTCTGTGTCTAAGTTACCTCATCTGTAAAATGGGGATGAAGACGTGAGCCTCACGTGGGACAGCCTGATTACCCTGTATCTACCCCAACGTTTAGAAGAGTGCTCTGTACATAGTAAGCGTTTAACAGATACCAACATTATTCTAACATGGGCCTTGAGAACCACCTTTGAGGAAGGCCCAGGAAAGCCTATCCAACATGGCCGCTGCCTAAGGCAGGAACCCATGGCTTTGGGAGGCTGGGAGTCGCGTCCAACCCCGTACTTCAGGATTCTGTGACTGGAGCTGCACCATCCTACCTGACCTGAGGATGGGGTTTAAGAGTTTCCACCGTAATTGCTTCCTGTTTCCTCTCTGTCAAGCCTCCTCTACTCCACCCGGCACTGTGCCCTTCCTTAACTGCTGCCGGCTGTTTTGTTGGGTGTGACTGAAAACTAGTGGAGCCGGCTGCCTCATTTTGTCTTTCTGGGGAGTCTAATTCTGCAGTTTCTATCCCAGCAGTGTCCTTTTCAGCAGTGAGAAACCAAGGCATGCTTGGGACTGTTTATGATTACTGTTGGCCGAGGGCCAACTCGCTCTGCCATTGTGTGAAAGGCTTTGAATTTTTTTCATAATTCCTTAATCCAGCCTCCATTTTCCAACCTTTCTAAATTGTAACAGATTGAGGTAAAGACCGAGCAGGTTTTTGCAGTACAGGAATTCCTAACTCTGAAGATACTTGGCAAGGAATTTCTTCCATGGATCTCAAAGCAGACCAACAGTAGTATTCACCAATCCCCAAAATTTGGGGATATATGACTCTGCTGTCATTAAAAGTGAAGAAACTGAGGAACTCCAAAATTGTGATTTGCCCAATTGAGCCGATAGCCGTACCCAAGTGAATAATGTCAGTTTTGGTTTTCTTCTTTGGAAATAGTTGTCCAGGTTGAGGTGAGAAATGGGTGGCCCTAAATTACCTTGGACTTTACTTATAGACTCATAGTTAGAAACTAGAAGAGTGGCCATTAATCAGCCAGATAAGTGATGTTCTCTCTCTCCATTTTTCTTTTTTACCTCCCCCCTCCATTCTTTTCTGCAACCACGTACATGTATCCCCTCGTCCCTTGAAACCTTGCTAAAAATAGCCCTGTTCAGCTCAGAAAACAGGCCTGCAGGGACAGAGAGGACATCAGATTCCATTCTCTAATCCCAGAGTTATTCCAGGTTATCCCAGAGTTAGGCCAGGTTATTCCCTGCATCCATTCCTTCCTTCCAAGAGTTGGTAACAGGATCCAAACATCCCTTCCTCCCTGTAGCCGCAAGTACCCTTTCCATCCCAGCCAGCCAAGGGGCCGGGAAACATCAACTGCTTTGGAAACCCTGACAACCAGTTTAGCTTTTTATATGTATATCATCATCATCATCATTGAAGGTATTTATTGAGCAGTTTCTATGTGCAGAGCACCGTACTAAGCCCTTGGGAGAGTACAATTCAACAAAGTTGGTAGACATGTTCTCTGCCCACAACAAGCTTACAGTTTAGAGGGGAGAAACATTAATATAAATACTTTACCATACATAATTTGTAGATATGTACATAAGTGCTGTAGAGAAAGCAACTGTTCTGAGTTATGGCATTGGTCATAATAGATACCCTGAAAATCTGCAAAAGGAGCAGCAAACCATGTCCACCTAAGCAGGTGCTTTTCATTGAAAACAAAGTTGTCATAATTTTTTTACGTTAACACTTGTTGCTTGGGGTAGGGCTGCATTGTTCGTAAAGGAAAATCTCATTTTAAGTTGACACATGCCGTGACATGGTAGTTTACTGACATGATAGTAATTTCCCTCCCTTTTCTGTGACACATCCTTAGGATTTTCCAGAGGCTAGAATGCCTACAGTCAGTAACTGTTGCAGAATTGTATACCTTGGTCCCTAGTTCTATAACAGGATCTTCTTTTAGGCGATTCTCCCCTCATAATAACTCTGTGATGGCTCAATTGTCAAGGCCCAGCCCAAAGAATTTGTTTTATGTTGCGGCAAGGAATTTAAGGTGTGGCACGGAGAACTCTGTACTGTGATATGTGTTTGCTTTTGACGTTTTAAATATCCAGCAGTCTCTCTCTTCAACTATTACAGTCATACAGTCAACCTTGCAATCTTCTCTGAGTAGTAATCCAATTTATCTCTTTTTAAAAAAAGATTTTCTCAGAATAGAAGAATGACTGTAATGGGAAACCTGATTCATATGTCTTGTCTAAGTAGAAGCGTTTAGCTGTGACACTTGCAAATATTGTACACCAGTGAACAGGAACAGATATGAATAGCTGGAAATATAGATGGAAACTTTTCCCCTTGTTACTGAGATTTAGAGATTACCATAATTTCCTGAAAGGAAAGTTAAGATGAAATTTTAATTGAGGCAGTTTTTAGAGGAGCGGGGGAATGCAGTTTTATTAATAGATTTCCTGAAGTTGCGAGTGACCCTGAATGAAAATAAGAAGGGGAACTGGGAATGGACTAAATCGTGACAGAATTGAGAGGCTGATCAGTTTTGACATGGGGCTAGGTGGAGATTGGCTGGTTTGCACATGCATGAGATCTAGAGATAGGAAAGTTTGGTGACTAGGATGTTTTGAAATTTGGACTTTTGGTGAAAGAACCATTAGGGATCTAGGGAATTGGCAGCAGTTTGGTTCTGTTTTTCTCTTCCCTGGCTGAAGTCTTCAGTTTTTAATTCAGGAATAGAAATAGGTGGTAGAAATCAGCCACACAAGTCTCATAGCACACCTCTATGACCTGAAATAGTCACAGGCTTGCTCTTGCAGTGTTGGGTGTCACCATGCTCAATTGTATGGTGTGTGTGTGTGTGAATTATTACATTAAACTTTTATTATATGTCAAACTGTTCTAAGCTCTGGGATAGGTGCAGTTTAATCAGAACAGCCGCAGTTCCTGTCCCACATAGGGCTCACAGTCTAAGTAGGAGGGAGAACAGGTATTGCATCCCCATTTTAAAGTTGAGGAAACTAAGGCACAGAGAAGCTTGCCCAAGGTCACACAGCAGGCAAGTGCTGGAGCTGACATTAAAACTCAGGTCCTCTGACTCCCAGGCCTGTGGTCTTTCTACTAGGCCACACAGCTTCCATATATATATATGTATCTATGTATATAGATTGAGTTGTTCTTGGTGCTTGAAGATGATGCCACTGATGGTTAAATACTGCTATGAACTGGTGGGTGGTGAACTGGTGGGTAGTGCATGTGCCTTAGAAGCCCAGTACTGTTTTGGTTTTTTGGTTGTTGTTTTTCTGAGACACAATGACGAGGAGTGGCCCCTAAAATCATGCAGTTACAAGGGTAGAGTGGAGATGCTTCTAAACCTCAATCCATTGACATATATGCAAAGAAAAAGATTGTGGAAAAACTGCGGTAGGCAGTATTTGTTGACATGGGCCCGACTTTAATGCCGAGGCCAGAGCAGGAGAAGACCAAAGTTACAGTGCTGCTAGGGCTATGATATAGGAGCATTTATTGAATGCCCACTTGGTGCAGAGCACTGTACTAGGTGTTCTGGAAGTGCATTATAAAGAACTGACATCTCTGTGCCCATGGGAGCTTACACTCTTACAAGAGTGTGGTCTCATCCTGTTTTGGTCTGCCGGGCTTTCTCACCTCTCCATCTGGGGGATGGAAAAGGGGACTTGAGGGATTCCCTCATTAAGATCTGAAGCTGGGTTGCTTTTTATTGCCCCGTTATTATGTGACTGGCAGTTGAGGTTCAGCTCTGGTTGGATTTCTAGATCGTTGAAGATTTTCCAAGGTGGTTTTGTCGGCAGGAAGTTCTTTAGGTGCATGAGCCGTGAGCGTCGAGTCAGTGCATGTCAAAAAGTAAGCCAGTGGTAGGTGGCAAATTGGCAAATCTAAGATCCCCTCCAGGTGTTACCCCTGCACAGGTGTATTAGGGAAATAGAGCACGAGCCTAAGATCAGAAGGTCATGAGTTCTAATTTTGGCTCTACCACTTGTCTACAGTGTGACCTTGGGCAAGTTACTTCACTTCTCTGGGCCTAGGTTACCTCATCTGTAAAATGGGGATTAAGACTGTGAGCCTCATATGAGACAGGGACTGTGTCCAACCTGATTACCTTGTTTCTGCCCCAGCGTTTAGAACAGTGCCTGGCACATAGCACTTAACAGACACCATTATTATTATTATTATTTGCCCTTAGCACTGTGGGAAGTCTTTGTCCTAGCAGCCCAGGGAACAAACCACACATGTGTGAACGTAATGCCTTAGTGATGGAACATTCCAGCTATGACAACAGGATCCATCCAACCCCAAATCCTTCCCCGGTGAATCCCCAACCCAGGATTTGACTGGGCAACCACTGAGGTGACCCTCCAGTGAAATAGTGGTCCCGGTGCCTAAGGGGCATCTTGAGGGCCAGGGCTGCATCAACTGAGGAGCCCCTGGACTCCCATTAGCTTCAGCACCGTCTAGTTGGGCGGGGCAATGAAGGGACTACGAAACTTCTTCCACTTGCCCTTCTGCTTCTCTAACAGTGGTGGTGAAAGGGTTTTAAAATGGAACCCTCTAGAAGATGAATGAAGAGGAGCTCTTCTTGTACCACTTTCTTGTACCACTTCCATCTCCTGTTCCTCTGCTCCTGAAATAAAGATTCGGTTGAAATAATTTACAGTTTCTTCCGGTATTCAAATTAAATCTGCTGAGCCATTCAGTGACATTTTTTTCTAAATTAACAGCTGCATCTCAGTGGCAAAAAAAGGGTGGTATTAATTGGAATCAGGAGGAGTTGTAACATGGCACAGAATACTCATTGACAGGTCTGTCTCTTCACATTTGATTCTAAGTCTGTCACACCCAATTCAGTCGATGAAGAAATAATTAAATGTGCCATCAAAAGGTTTTGAAGTATTGTTTCCACCCTGATTTTTCTGAAGAGCAGTAATGAATTTGGACCAATAGGGGAGGTTTGAGAATGGGCTCTCATTAGCGGTTTTAGAAAATTGCAGTTTCCCACCCAGCCCCTGTCCCCTTTATCCATTATACTCCAGCATGAAATTGCTCAAAAATTGGGTAATTGTATTATAAAGTCCTTTGTTGTCCATAAGCCCTGATAACTGATTTTAAAGGAATGATTAGATTTTAAAGCTCCATAAAGCAGTACTTGTATTCACAAACAAAATACCAGTCTGTATTTTTATTTTGGTTTTATCTAAAGCAAACACTCATGTTTTGTCTTTATAGGCTTCTTAGAATCTTTACTTAAAGGCCTTGACTTTATCCTGGTTTTATGTTATCAGATGCCTTCCTGTGAGGCATTGTAACAAGAAACTGAGAAAACTCTTTCCCTTAAGAGTGTAGGCATAGACTTGCCATTTTAAAGAGACTCACTGTAGTGCAGGAGGTTTTATGTAGGAACTCTTCATCCCTTTCCATCTTCTCACCTAAACCCTCTCTACCCCCATCTTTTCCATCGCTTATTGTGGGCAGGGAACGTGTACCAACTCTGTTATATTGTACTCTCCCAAGGGCTAAATACAGTGCTCTGCTCAGTAAATACAACATATCGATTGAAGATATAGGTGATACGGAGACCCATCTCTGAATTTAAAAAGTGTTGAGTTTTATGATGTTTTGAATTTGTCAAACTGTTATTTTGTCAAACTGGTATAATAATCTTATTTAGTGGTCACTAATATTTATTCGGTATCAAGTGTATGCAGAGCACTGCACAAAATGCTACAAAGTATACCTCAGAGACTGTGAATTTCATAATTTATCGGGCAACTTGGTGAGTTGGGGGTGGAGATAGGTACTTGGCTGAAAGTGAATATTTAGGTAGGTTGTGTTTGTGTCACAGAGAAAGTCTGAAAATAGCATTAAGTAACAAAATTAAAGGAACATGGATTTTCTTTCATTGAGGTTTTTTTTTTCCCCATTGGTAGAAAGAGTTGTAGATATTCCAGAATCAAGCATTAATTCGTGCATCTGATCAGTTTGATGTATCATTGCAAGTTGTAACAATTTTTTTTTCTGTTTTCACTGAGCTTTGTGAAATGGCAGGAAATACTTTGTTTATTTCAAAGTGGGCATCTAGCTAGATGTGACTTCTCTTTCCAAGTAGTAGTTGGGCGGTAGCGTAATTATTCAGTTAAACATTCAGCTGTGGGAAATCTAAATAGTTTCTACAGGAAGATTTGCTTTTTTTTCATCAAAATAGAGTTGATGTGAACAAGATTGGAGGCTTTGTGGACTCAGGCATGGAAATATAGGAAAATTCCCCATTATCCTTATATATCTCCCCTTGCTTTTCGACCCCAAATCCCAATTCTGGTTTTGGCTTGATTGTGGTCAGTTGACCTCCAGTCCCTTATTCTCACTGTAATCAGTGCATTCTCTTTTAGGGTAAAAAAAAAAAATGGGAAATGAAAAACTTGAGATGGTTAGCACATGAAATTCTGATTTGGGAACAACCCCCTCCCCGCTCCCCCTTCCCCCCAAAAAAGGGAGAGTGGTGGTGCAAAGATAGTTTTTGTTGAGTCAGTATTACTAAGGAATAGAAAATCCAAATTTACTGGATTATGTTGAGAGAGGATGTTTCATTTTAAGTGGGTGCTGTATCTGTCGTTGACTTTTTTCTGGGGTGTCTTTATGAATATTTATTTCCTTGCCTACTCTCACCAGTTTCTAAAGGCTACTCCTTATTTAGAGCTGGAGATTAAGTCTAGCGGATTCATTCTGGCAGTCGTAGTGCGAAGCTTTCTGGCCTCCATTTCCCTTTCAGTGTAAAGAATTTATAGTATTGGGACACCCAATCACAATGTGAAGTGTCTGGTACACTCTGGAAAGAGAGAACCTTGGCTGATCTCTGTAGCTTTCACGTAACATGTATTGATTTGTTTGAAAAATCTCAGGCTTGATATAATAGTCTTACATCCTATCCTATTAAAGGATCCTGGGCATTGTCTCTAATGCCTTCTAGCTACACTGCTTTTCTTCCCACCAGTGACCTTTTCTGCTGTTACCGTGGGTGAGATTTTTTGTTGTCTTTCAAATGCTAGCAGTCCAGCACTATGATCACAAACATTTCTGTGCTTCACATAGATTAATTAAGAATAAATATGTAATGCATATTTTCAATTCCCAAGGAAAAGGACAAAGAAATAAATGACTGAAATGCGAAATGAAAAAGGAATAAATCAAAATGGAGAGGACGGGGTAGGGATTGGTTTTATTTTTTAAAAGGATCAAACCTCTTGAATTCAATCCATTTTACATGTGTGGCCCTGAGTAAGATTAGCGAATTGCATTTCATATTTTCCCATTAAAGTTCTCTCCTGTTCTCCATTGATCAATGCTTCCCCCATCCCTAGTAAGTAATTCCACACCAGTATGCCAAAATGGCCCCATATTTACTTAGACTATTAAGATGTTGATACATTTTCTCCATTCCAACAGTATGCTTGGTGATCTCACTCATCCTCACCTGATCCACAGTACTAAATGGTTACTAAAGTGTCAACACTCACACACACTCACACTCTTTCTTTTTCTTTCCCTTTCTCTCCCTTTTTCTCTCCCCCTTCCCTCTTTCCTCCTTTCTCCCTCTCTCCTGCCAAGTCAAACAGGTAGCCCTTCTGTACTTTAAACTCAGCAAATGACCCCCCAAAATCTTGAATCGAGGGGACCTGTCACATACAGTTCATTGCTTGAATTCTGAATTATTTACTACTGGGTTCCTAAATAGACCAAAGGTTAATTCCTTTGATTGGCATCCTGATCCATGGTATCGGGATCCCTGCCAATGCTCATGACATTTGATTGGCGTGATGCATCTGAGAAATAGGTTTTAAAATGGTATTGCTGTTTTATTAATAGCCTGCTTAGAAGCTTTTCATTAGTTAAATATAGACTCCATTTGAGGGTATATATTACTGGCTAAAGCAAGCTTTTAAAGTTTTCACTAATAGGCCAAATATTACATTGGTTTCCTTTCTTAAAATAGCTTACAGTAGTAATAACTCATGAATATTTTAGTTTCTCTGAAAGAGGAATTGACAGGTTCTTGAGAAATCAGCTTCAGTAGCTCACTGTGGGCTGGGAATGTGTCTGGTTATTGTTCTGTTGTACTCTCACAAGTGTTTAGTACAGTGCTGTGCACACAGTAAGCGCTTAACCAATACAACTGAATGAATTTTGGTTTGGGGAAAGTGATTGTGGCTGCTCTATTGTGTCCTTTTGAACAGAGTTAACAAAGTTCCAGCTGCCTTTGGACTAACTCTCACTAAATGAATGACTCTGAAGTGTCTTAGCAAATTTTACTTAAAGATTCTAACAGTCATATTATTGAGAAGCATCGTGGCCCAGTGGATCAAGCACAGGCCTGCGAGCCAGAGGTACCTGGGTTCTAGTCCCATCTCCACCACTTGTCTGATGTGTGACATTGGGCAAGTCACTTAACTTCTCTGTGCCTCAGCTACCTCATTTGTAAAATGAAGATTAAGACTGTGAGCCCATATGGGACAACCTGATTAACTTGTATCCACCCCAGTGCTTAGAACAGTGCCTGGCACTTAGAAAGTGCTTAACAAATGCCTTAAAAAAATTGAGCACTTTCTGTGTGCAGAGCACTGCACTAAGTACTTGGAAAAGTTCAATATAACAGAGTTGGTGGACACTCAAAGATTGAGATAACAGAGATACAGGACACTGAACCCTTAAATAGCAAAGAAACAGTGTTCTAAGTGACAAGGTAATTGGGATAGCTTATAGTTACAGAATTTATTGGAACATTTACTCTGTGCCAAGCATTGCCATAAGCACTGGGATAGGTACAAGAGGATCAAATCAGATTTTTCTACACAAGACTCTCAAATGAAAAAGTAGGGAGAGCGGGAAGTTTATTCCTGTTTTACGGTTGGTGAAAAGAGAGGCCCAGAGAGGTTAAGTGAGTCACCGAAGGTCACAGTGCAGGTCAGTGGGAGAGTTGGGATTAGAACCTGGGTCCTTTGAGTCCCAGTTGTGTGTGCTTTTCACTAAACCCTGCTGCATGTCTGGGGGAAAAAATAGAAAGATTAAATCAGGGAATGCCTCTTGGGAGGAGAGGTTTTTTTAGATGGGCTCTTTAGGAGAGGATGGTTTGACAAAGCTGAGTAGAGAAGGCATTTTGGGCAAGGGAAAAGGCTTAGGCAGTGCATTGGAAATGGGAAAGTTGAGAGGGAGAAGTGAAGAACATGAGCTAAGGTCAGCAACGGCGATAACTGTCTGGGCCTTTCCGAATCACTCAAAATCACATAGCCTCTCGGGACAGTAAGGAGTCACGCCTGAGAATTCAGTGTCCTTCAGAGAAAACCAAAAATCTGTCTGTCAAATCTCAAGCAAACATTTGCTTGCTTGCCAACCCTTCGTTGCTACCTTGTGAAAGAATTAGTTGTCCGTTCCCAATGGGTTCAGCTGAAAATAAGGCTGCAGTCAATTAGCCTTAAATATTATTGATGGTTTATTATGTACAGCTCACATTTCTAAGTACTGGATGTTGTACTAAGCTGCAGTCCTTACTGCCGTTCAGCAATAAGCTTTCTTATTTTTTTCCAGTAAATGATTGTTTTGACCTACCCAGACAGGGACAGCGAGGAGGACTTAATTAGGCAAATAACCTGGATGTTTTTCTCTGTTTGGCTCTGAAATTCACCCGATGTCGGGAGGACAGAAGAAACCATTTGAAAATTAAACTAAGCTCATTGTGGGCAGGAAACATGTCTACCAACTCTGTTATACTGTACTCCCCCAAGTGCTCTGCACACAGTAAATGCTCAATACTTATGTTTGATTAGACCTCAAAAATGCAATCTCAGAAACTGCGGGCTGGCAACAGGACTCTCCCGTTGACCTGACATGGGACAGTGTTATTGAGGTGACTGAGTACAGATTTGGGGCAGAATTCAAATTACTGCCATCTGCTGCACTTAGCAACTGTAGGCACAAAGCTAAGGCTGTCTTTAGACTCCTGCAGTGTGGAACAGACTGGTGGTTGCCAATTCAGCCATACACAGCTAATTGGGTCATCTTTGAGCACAGAGGACATGAATTTAGTTGTACATACATATACGGGTATCCCAGATATACTATTTATGTCAGCCTCCCCACTGGGCTTCTTATTTCTAGCCTCTCCTCTCCAACCATACTAAAGTCTGCTCTCCAGGGGATTTTTTAAAAAAATGTCATTCTGCAAAAATCTCTCGGCGCCTCAAAAACCTCCAGTGGTTACCCATTCTTCCCTACATTAACAGAAACTCCTGACCATCGCCTTTATAGCATTTCATCTGCTCTTTCTCTATCTTTATCAGCTCTCTTCTCCCACTGTATTGCAGCTCCTGTTCTTCCTTCTTCCCAAACTCACATTCTCGCTTTGCCTCATTCTTGACTCTTGCTGTGAACTCCTTGCTTACACCCTGGAATCACCTCCCCATTCAAATGTGCTAGGCCACAGCTCTCCCCATCTTTAAAGCCCTTCTGGGGACTTTCTCAGATGAAATTTTCTCCTCTGCAAATCAGATCCTCCCAATTATTACTCAGGCATTTATGCAGTTGCAGCCGCTTGGGGCACTTTTATACATATTGATTTATATGCTTTGCTATTTATAGTACTTATTTATTCACTATCCATCTTTCCATTCTTTTTTTCTCATATTGGTAATTTAGGAAGCAGCACAGCTCAATGGAAAGAGCATGGGCTTGGGAGTCAGAGGACGTGGGTTCTAATCCCAGTGCCACCATTTGCCGTGTGACCTTGGGCAAGCCACTTAACTTCCCTATGCCTCAGTTACCTCATCTGTAAAATAGGGATTAAAACTGTGAGCCCCACGTGGGACAACCTGATTTCGTTGTATCTACCTCACTGCTTAGAACAGTGCTCGGCACATAGTAAGCGCTTAACAAATACCATCATTATTATTATTCTGGGTCTGTTGGTGCCATTAGATTGAGGGCAGGAACTATTTTCCTCTGTTGTACTCTGCCGAGTGCTTAGTAAAGTGCTGTGTATGCAGTAGATGCTTAAATTCTTTTGATAGGGGTTAAGTGCAGGAGAAGGACATTACACATCATACAAATGAAACTAACTTTTAAAAGAATGCTGACGACTCTTGGTAAACCCTAGTATTTTCAGAATGAAATATTTCTCATATATTATTGATAATAGGTGAGTCATGACTACTACCACAAGGAAGAACATCCCTAAGGCTCTACAAATGTTAATTTGGTTTGCCAATCCCACAGAAATGTCACTGTCAGATGATTACTGCCTTTGCTTGAGTGCCCTATCTTTTGCCATAAGTTTCGTTTGCTTGTTTTTAGCTCATTTGATGTTTTTAGCTCAATATCTCTGCTCCCCCTCATTTGTATTGGCTAATTATTTTTGCCTCCTAACTGACAAATAGACCAGCTCATTTGCTGAGCCGTGTATGTCCATAAGACCAGACTCTTGGGCAAAGGTAATAGAGGTGTCATATTGCAGTGAGCCTTAAGAACTGTGATTCTTGTCCATTGGAGGCAGAGGACAGACAAAGCCTGAAGTATTAAAAAGCCTTCATCAGGCATGGTTGTGCTGGGTTTTATTGGATTTTTTGGTGTGGGGGGAGAACGGGGGTTCTGAAAGACTTTGTTCAGGTCATTCCCCAAGCTTATTAAATTGGCAAATTCATATCAAACTCGGCTTTAGAAGGGTGTGTAACGCTAAATCAGAATTCAGCTTGTCAACGGGCATAAGACCTTTATTCATCTGCTTTAAAATGTCACTGATAATAACCTGGCTGAGTCCCAGCTGGGAGCAAGTTCACTACAAAAGGATATATTGTAAGGTCCAGTCTGAGAGTACATGCTATATTAAGTCTAAAATGAAAAAATGTACAGGCTTGTTGGAATTGTAAGCAGCTGCCAACTAGTTACAAATCCTTAAAGGGACGAGCTGCAATTGCAGACTTGTTTTTGGGTGAGACTGTGGAAGATTTTGGCTTGGGATTTGATGCTAAGGCTAGTTCTGTTTCAGTTGAAGCTTCTGGTGCCTTGAGTTTCCATAAGTTTTTTGAGCTTAAAAAAAAAAATCTTTCATCATTACAAGTAGTCAAATGAGGCCAAAGAGATGGGGATGGGTTTTAGATGCCAAGCAACCCAAGGTGGAGTTCAGTGAGATGATTCGAATCCATTGACTGTGGAACTTTTCTTTGGAGCTCTCTCCTGCAAGCTAAGAAGCAGTGTGGCGTAGTGGATAGGGCATGAGTCTGGGAGTCGGAAGGTCATGGGTTCTAATGTCGCTTCGCCATGTGTCTGCTGTGTGACCTTGGGAAATACTAAGAGCTGGGACAGATTTCACAGGTGGAAATCAGACAGTCCCTGCCCCTTGGGGCACTCACAGTCTCAGTATCCTGAGAAGGGTATAATAATTTTGGAGAAGGTAGAGAGACAGTCAGCCAAGATGATCAGGGAAGCTTTTCAGGATAAACTGAAAGTGCTAGACACTAGAAGGACTCGGAGTGAGAGGGGTCATGGTGGACCTCTTCAGAGTCATGGAGAATGTGGACAGAGGAAATCTCAACCATACCACCAGGGTGAGGGGAAAAGACGGGAGTCAAAACGAGCAAAAGAAATCTCCTTTGGGTACCAAATTTGCAATGAAGGCCCGAGTTCTAGTTTCCTCAACCCCGTTTGCTTATTTGAAAGGTGGCCTGTCCTTGTTTGTGACTGTCAGATTCCAGCGTATGTGGTTTTCTCATTGTTTCAAAAACATAGTGTGAGTAATTGGGAGCAGCTGCTGTGATACCGTGTCTTTCTCCATGTTCCATTTCATTTTGAGGATTGCACAGCTCTCAGCAAATTTTAAGCCGAGATGCATCCTTCCTTGTGTGTAGGCTCAGAAGTACCCATTTGTTAGCTTCTGAGCTAGAGTTTAGAAGTCTTCAGACCTCAGCTTGGGTTATTTAGTGTGGTCATGGGTAGTGCTGATTCTAGAAGTCCTTGCTCTTAGTACCCAGCTTTGAGCTTATTTTCAGCTGTGTGTTTATCTCTCATACCACAGTGGCACTTTGGTTCTATAAACAAAACACTCGAGTAAGTTAGGGCATGAAGGCATTATTCACTACTTGTTATGGGATGCATAATGGATGCAGGCTGTATCATTTAGACTGCCAAACACATACGGTGATAAATATTTTACATGGAAGCAATTCAGCATGACATTTTCGGTTTGGGTGATGCCAACATTTTTCTGCGAAGAATAGCTTGGACTTCAGATAACGTGCTGCTAAGTGTGTTTTATTTTTCCTGTTGATAGAACAAGGTCAGACATCCTGGCAGTCAAGTGGTGGATAAGCCACTGGACTGGGGAAATTCAGGGATCTTCTTGGGAATGTCCATCTCCTTTCTGAGTTATGATGCAGACCTCTGAGAAGTACCAAACTCTACTTAACATGATCCTTTTTTTTTTAAAAAAAAAGTACATTTTAGCACCAGTCTGAAGGCAATTAGTGGATAAGAAAGACTTGTTCAGAAGATGCCAGGGCTGTGACTGCTAATTTCTTTGCCCTGAAATGTACTTAATGATTTCCTACCTCCAGAAAATCCTTTGAATTTCCAGAGGGTCTGCTTTCAGGGATCTTAGTGTACTATGTAAACATGAATTAGATTTCACAGGAGCCGTGCCAGTCAGGTAGAGAAACAGGATCTCCATTTTACAGTTGGAAGAAGAAGTGATGTACAAGCTTAGCTTGGCATTCCCAATGTCACAGGTCAGGTCAGAGTCAGCAATAGAACAAGAAGGCATAGCTTTCGCCTTCTCCTACCTGAAATTCATTTTAGTGTCTGCCTCCCCGCTATATGGTTAGCCCCTCGATGACAGGATTCATGTCTACTCACTCTTTAATATTCTTCCAAGCACTTAGTACCCTGTTCTGCACAAGGTAATAGCTCAATAAATGTCATTGTTTGATCAGTTAAATTCTCCAACTCTGATCACCTATCCATTTGACATTTATTTATTACTATCTTCTATTTTGACTTTGTAGGCAAACCCATTCAAAGTGGACCCTCATCATTATAACTCCACCCTGGCCAAATTTACGTGGAAGTACATAAAACAAGGCCTTATGATTATTTGACTTTGGCACTATTTCAGAATGAGGCACTCAGGGTTTGTCTTGTCTCTACCATTCAATTGGAAGCTCCTTGAGGTAAGGGACTGTGCCAGGTACTTTCCACTGTGACTTTCATTCAGTCGTATTTGAGTGCTTACTACATACTAAGCGCTTGGGAGCGTACAGTACAACAATAAATGGACACAGTCCCGGCCAACAGTGAGTTTATAGTCTAGAGGGAGCTTGCAGTCCACATAACTTAGTATCGTGCTCTGCAAGTAGATGTTGTATTCATACTGTCAACTGATGAAATGTTCAGTGAAGTTACTTGCATTGTGTTGGTTACATGAATGTAGATTTAAAACATTTAGTCAAATAAAAGTTGCTTTTAAAAAGTTCGTTCTCTAATACAACCTGTTTGTTGGTCCGTGGACAATTTCCAGCAAACCCTTAAATCAGTGTATGTACACTAAAACTCACTGACAAGAGAATCACATTTTCAAGCTCTGATAATATTTAATAGTAAATGGGAATTCTAATATAATGCATAGTATGAAATACATCAGGACTTTTTTTCCTACTTATGACTCACTAAAATAGGAAGCAGGGTGGCCTAATGGAAAGGGAACAGGTCTGGAAGTATCTGGGTCCTTACACTGCTTCTGGCCTGCTGTGTGATCTTGGCCAAGCCACTTAACCTCTCTGTGCCACAGTTTCCTAATCTGTAAAATGGGGATATTTTTAGTCTCTCCCTGGCTCATGGGGATGTAGGGAGGACAAATTAAGATAAGTATTATAAGAAGAGGGTTTCGAAAAATCAAAGCACTGAGGCAATTCAAGGTGGAGTTATTATTTAGGCCTAAAAGTTTCAGGCAAAAAAAATCCAAAAACTTTGGGACTTATGTTTATCTGCATGTTCGTCCTTGTTTATCTGCCTTTAATTTTAAGTGGCCATTTAACATCATTTGCTTTATTGGGTTCACCCCTTTCTTTCTTAGCAACAGTCACCCGTGGATAGAGGTTCATGATCATCCTGTTAGACTGTAAAATCATTTTGGGCAGGGAACATGCCTACCAACTCTGTTAAATTGTATTCTCCCAAGTACATAGTGTAGTGCTCTGCAAGCAGTAACTCTCAGTAAATACGATTGATGGATTGATCATTGTTTTCTTAGAACTGACTCTGTTACTAAGTTAAGAGAATACAAGGCTCTGTCTGCAGAACCTACTTGTTGTCTCCCTGTCAAGGAACATGTCCTCCTGATAATCTAGCCAGAGGAACAGCAGATTTTATTACATTTCTGGAGACTTGGTGTGATTAAAAAAAAAAAATGACTCTTCTACACAGGGCCCCATGCTGTTCTGCACGGTTGCCATAGTGTCATGCTTTCTTGGAAGTGAGCCAAAAGCCAATGCTAATATTGAACCAAACCCAGTTGAATTACTCATCTCTGGACAGCAGCGGTCAATGATTACTGTTATGGAGCACTCATGTAAATTTCATTAGGTGCGAATCCCAAGTTTTGTAGGATTGAAGAGTGGATATTAGTCTAAACTAACATCCATAGAGTTCAGAGGAAACCATATGAAATAGTTCCATGACTTCAAAAACCCAAAATAGCAAGCATCCCGAATGGTTCTAATTAAAATACACCACTGCTTTTCATCAGTTTTTGCGCGTTTTAATCGAATCAGGCGAACTATTAAGGTAGACTAGAGTCTGAAGGAGAATTATGTTTCCATGCTTTACCAAGTGATTCATTACAAAGGTGAATAAGGGAATGCAGAACATCAAATCTGCTCGCTCTCTCGCTTTCTCTAGTTCTCAGAGTTAAATCGGTCCTTAGGGAAAGGAGGCATTAGCCCCGGGATGGGGCGGGGGAGGGGAGGGTGGAGAAAGGGAAAGAGAGAAAATGAACGAGAACCTACATGCCTGTGGCAGGGGAGAAAGGTGGAGGCAATAGATTTTACAGTTCCACCCCATTTTTGGAAAAGTACCTTTCTTCCCCTCAGGCTCATCCTGATTATTGTGATGACTTGGGGTTGCAGAGGAAGACCATTTAGGAAGAGAGAAGATTAAAAATTGAATCTAAGCTCTAAGGAAGAAATCTAAGAAAGGGGTTTGAAATTTAGTTTGGTGTGCTTAGGTGTGGCAGGCAAGAATTTAGCACCCTGAAAGGTGCAGGGCAAGGCAACCTCAGAGTAAACCAGAGCAGGCATCTCTTGTGGTATGCTGACCTTTCCCCGTGTCACTCTGGGAACTTCATATCAAGCTCTAGACTGTAAACTTGTTGTGGGCAGGGACGTGTTCCCTGCCCCTAATAACGAGAACCACAAATCCATTCTGCTTAAGGAAATGGCGATTTGCTTCCTTGCAAGTTACTGTATGTCATAGGTCAGGAAAAACACTTGAGGCAAGCTATATTTGAGTATTTGTCACAGTAAAATATGAGCAGAAGACCCTTTCAGGCTATAGACTCGGCAGTATATTTTATTCTCCACCGCCATTCAAGGAAAGTGTGTTCAAGTGAAAAAGGGCATTTGCTTTCCAGTCTTGGTCTTTGGGAGACAAGAAGTCGTCTTGTGTTTCGAAAGTGAATATTTAGAGCTCCAAACAGTGCTCAGTAGAATATTAACATTTGGAGTCTAATGTTCCGGAACATAAATTTACCACTTCTCTGAAAACACAGGAACACAAATGGAAAAATTCAGCAGACTCGAGCCAGTTTCTGGATTATGAGTACATCAGTGTGCAAAACGGAAGCAGCTGAATTGCATTTGAACCCTTTCGGGGAGCAGAGCCTAATTTTAGTAGCAGACATTTCTAAGAGATCTGAGGTCTTCAGGCCATCTCATGCTGCCCGCAATGCTGTGAACCACAGTCTCCTTCCTAAAATACCATATTTTGATTGAGGGTCTAGAAACTTCAGACTGCACCCATGTACACCCTAAATAATATATAATTTAAGTATCTGTCCCCCATTCAACTTTAAGATCCTTGAGGGTAAGGAATGTGCCTATTCACTTATTGTACCCTCTCAAGCTCTTAATACAGTGCCCTAAAGGCAGGCACTTAATGAGTGATTGATTGATTTGTGTTAAACCTCTTTTATGTGAAAGTGCCGCACAAATACAGATATTGGTGTTCCAGTATTTGCTTTGGTGACTGAGTTTGAATGATTTCTATTAGAGTCGTCGAGATTGGGTTCCATTTTTCAGGGTCTTGATTGTAATTGGCTGCATTGATTGAGGAATTTAGAGAACATCATGTTCAGGATCAAATAGACTGTGAAGTGCAAAATGGATGTTTTATTTCATGTCCCACAATGGTGCTCGCCAACTAATGACTTATGGGCTTCATGTGCAGAGGGACAGAGTAGTTCACGGACAGCGAAGAATTAGTGTAGAGGCAATTGCTCTTCCTATTAAAATAGGAAAGTTAATATGCTTTTATTCGTATTTATCCTGTGCAGAGTTTTTGCATTCACTTTTATCATTAAAATGATTCATAATGAATCAAATTGGTTTTTTGTTACATCTCTGAATTTCAGTGATCCCCCATTCAAAGGAGGGTCCAGCTCACTAAGATATTTCTTTAAAATTAATGTCAGTCAATTCTGGTTTGTATAGTTTAGTAATAATTGTGGAATTTAGGTGTTTACTATATGTTAAACACTGGGCATAGATACAAGATAATCAGGTCCCAGATGGGACTCACAGTCTAAGTAGTTGGGAAAACAGGTATTGAATCCCCATTTTGCGGATGAGGGTACTGAGGCACAGAAAAGTTAAATGACTTGGTCAAGGTCACATAACAGACAAGTGGCAGAGCTGAGATTAGAATCCAGGTCCTCTAACTCCCAGGCCCGTACTCTTTCCACTAAGCTACGCCACTTCCCTAATACACCCAGTTTTCCTGTAAAGTGGGGTCCGGGATGAGGGTTGTTCTTGCAAAACCCAACTCTAAAGATAACTCACTGTAGCGCTCCCCAGTGTCTGATGCCACATGCGTGTTTTTTTCAACATTGCATCACACTGCCTCCCAGCAGGCTCACATTGTCGGAAGTATGTTCCCTAATTGCCTAACAGCTTCCTAGTCAAAGCATCTAGTGAAAAATGCATTTTCTGTCTGAACCATGTGTACCCAGAAGCGGGTAAAGGGGTGTCCTGGTTCAAACAGTTATGGTGTCTTGGGGATCAGGGAGACCCTGAAATTCAGCTTTTGTGCCTCTCCCGTGTATAGTGAGCCCATCAAGCCAAACTCTGGTTTGGAATCTGGGGGACCCATTTTGGTGTAGGACAAAAGCACATTTCCTCCTGGAAGGCTTTCCTGTGCACCCTCCTCCCCTCAAACACATACACACACACACACACACACACACACACACACACACAGGAAAACAAGTCAGTCCTTGAGAGACTGGATCAGTCCTGGAAGAAATCAAAGCTGAGGGGAGGATTCTGTTTGGTTTTGAAACTGTCCAGGGATTTCAGTGGTTCAGACTGGACCAAATGATTTGGTGACTTTTAAAAAACCTCATTGTACTGGAATGATGCTACCAATAATATTTTTTTAAGATATTCGTTAAGCGCTTACTATGTGGCAGGCACCAAACGAAGCACTGGAGAGGGCACGAGCTAATCAGGTTGGACAGCCCATAGCCCACATGGGACTCAGTCTTAATCTCCATTTTTCAGATGACGTAACTGAAGCACAGAGAAGGAAGCGACTTGCCCAAGGTCACACAGCAGACAAGTGGCAGAGGAAGGATTCAAACTGAGGTCCTTCTGACTACCAGACCTGTGCTCTATCCTCTAGGTCGTGCTGTTTCTTGTTCTTGTGATTGCACAGACAATCAAATCAGACACAGTCCCTGTCCTATATGGGGCTCATAAGGGGTTGAGAGAATAGGTATCCTAACCCCATTTGAAAGATGAGGAAGGTGAGTATCAAAGTGGTTAAGTGACTTGCTCAAGATTGCACAACAGTCCCATGCTCTTTCCACTGAATACCTTTCGAAATGGTAAATGGTTCTGACACTGATAGTACTGAATGAGCTCTTCCAGCACTGCAACTGAGCTGTGGTTGAATGTCCAAGACCATTACGTTCTTATCCGTAGGTATTTCAGGCTTCTCTGGCCATGGAAAGAATATTTCAATGACTCAGGAAGAGGCTCCATAGGGAAGTTGCGTTCTGTAATACTTTCTCTTTCTTTCATTAATCATGGACATTATCAGTCTCTTGTGGTAAAACCTCCAGGCCATGTGTTTTTTGAAGGAACTTTTCCCATACAGAGTTTCATTTTTTGCCTAAGTATGTCTACAGGCAAACTTAAGAGGAATCATTTTTTATGGACAGAACTAGTTTTTGGCCTCTCTAAGACTTAACAAATGTAACTGTTATTATTGTTAATAAATCAATGGTATTTCAGTGCTTACTATGTGCAGAACACTGTACTAAGTGCCTGGGAGAGAACACTACAGCAGAATTAGGAGTCATGTTCCCTGCCTATAAGGGCTTATAGTCTAGAGGGGCTGAATTATCATTATTAGCATTATTATTATTAGACCCTGGAGTCCAGTCAGCCTGGCAATGAGATGGCAAGAGTCACAGAGCCAGTAAAAACCCAGACAGCCTTTTTCAACTGGGTGAACGCCTGGGCCACTGAAGAGAAGCCAAATTTAAGACAATCAACAATTCACCCTAATGCTTGGAGCTCTACCATTCTGACTTATTGCAACAGCTATTAAAGCCCCCAATCGTCAGCTGACATGAGCCGTCATCAGAATTGTTAAGCAAACAAATACATTTTTCACTGACTATTAGTTCCACCCTTTAAATTGAGGGGTTGGTCGATCAGTTTATGGATTATCCATCCCTCTTGTGGGTCTTTTTCTTGGAACTCCAGTATTCGTCACCTGTCCTCTAGTTTCCAGTAGGCTGTTTCAGTGTTGCCACTTGTTACTTGTTAGCAACTCAGGTCAAAGGTGTTAGGGGAAGAGGATTAAAACAATAGCCAAAATGAGATTGGAGGATTAGCCAGAGATTGAGTTGCTTGTATTTATAGGTTATTTGGGGTGTACTGGAATATCAGATGTAGGATTTAAGCCCACTTGGCCATGTCAGTGAACCCGGGTTACTAAATGAAGGCAAATTTAGAATTACATTTCTGGACTGGGTTTGAGGACCTGGAATTGCAATTTTAATTTACTACTGAAGAGCTTCCTATTTCTCTAGTTATGATTCTCAACCGTTTTTGTTCTATAATTCCCCTGACAACCTTCACATGCTATGCATTTCTCTCCACCAAAAATGAAGTTCTTCAGAGGGTGGCAAGCACAATTTTGAGAAACTATGCTTTTATCAAGCCATTGGTGGTATTAATGAGCACTTATTCTGTGCAGAGCACCGTACTGAGCACTTGGGGGAGTGCAGTAGAGTAAATAGACCCAATCCTTCCCCTCAAGGAGCTTACAGTCTAGTAGGGAGACAGACACTAAAATGAAATTTCAGGTAAGGGGAAGCAGTAGAGTTGAAAGATAGGCATAAAAGTGCAGTGGGGGTGGTAATGAGGACCTAAATGTTTTGAAGAGCCAACAGGATTTGACAGCTGACTGAATAGATGGGAGGAAAGAGACAGGAATCAAGGGTAATACCATGGTTACAGGTTTATGCAGCGGGGAAGCTGGTGGTGTTGTCAGCAGTGATGGGTAAGTTAGTGAGAAGGGAGGGTTGGAAAGAAAGATGAAGAGTTCACTTTTAGACATGTTGAACTTGAGGTATTGTCCGATGGTCCAAGTAAAGATGTCCTGGAGGCAGGAGTAAATGTGAGCTTACAAATCTGTTATTCAGTGGTATTTATTGAGGGCTATGTGCAGAGCACTGTCCTAAGCACTTGAGAGAGTACAGTATAACAGAATTAGCAGACACGTTCCTGCCCATTATGAGTTTACAGTCTAGAGTGGGAGATGGACATTAATAATCACAAAGGATAGCATTTGTTGGGCCAAAATATTGGCCACCATCTGCCTTCAGATATCACCAGTTGCACCGAAACTGTGCCTCACCAAAAACGTAGAAAACAACTACTTAGTCTTTTTGACAACCAGTTTTTGGTTTTGAGCAGCTTAAGTGGTAGTTGGAAAGTAAGTGAATGGGCTCTATTTTGCGGTCTGAGACAATAGGGTAATTTTGAAATTTGAGCTCTGAGAAGTTACTGTTGAGGGACCTTTCATTGGATGGACTGAATGTTTTAGCCTGTGGGGGAAAAGCTATTCCCTCTCATTTTTGAGGTTAAAAAACAATTCTCCTGAGTGAAAGTGAGTGCCTGATGGTGTTTTAGAGGCCGAAACGGTGTTTTATTCACTACCCTTCATTTTGATTCTTCAGGGCCATTCGATCTTGATCCTATTAGGCCTTCTGGGCTGAGTCCCAAATCTTTGTTGAGCTGAGGCTGACAGCTCTATAGAATGTAATAGATGACACGGTGGTTATTTCTACGATTGGGAATTGTCCCTCGCGAAGAAGCAAGTAATCCGCCGAGTCTTCCTCCTCCTCAACCCCCATGTTCTTTCGCTCAGATTGAAAGGTAGATCAGATCTCCAAGCTTGACCCTTGGACCACCTAATCTCCAGGTTAAGTTTTTTATACTGCTGGTTTCCTCCTCCCCACTCTCGGCTCTAATGTTAAAATAACAAACAAGGTTATCTTTTGACTCAGTAACATGATTTAATAATGGCACAGTGTCAATCTGAAATTTTAGGCATAATTTCAAATTCCTCACTATTGTGGGTTTAAGTTAGAGTTGCCGTTTCAGTACTTAATGTCTCTGTTTTGTTTTGGGGTTTAGCTTAATGTGTATTCTGGAAACTGCTTATCTAGTATTTCCATTTGGCTGTGGATGTGGGACATGGGGAATCTGTTCTCTGGCTACCTGGAACGTACTGGAGCTTTGACAAGAGAATTAGAGACTGAAAGTTTAGCAGTGTTACCTTGAACTGATCCACTGTTGTTTTAATAAGATTAACTTTACACATAGTAACTCTGATGCGTCTTTCCGATTTTACAATTCTGAATTTGATATATTGTGCCTGATGTAAATAGTCCTGCAAGGGGATTTTCAAGCAGCTCATCTTCCTTTATTGCGGAAGGTTCCCCTCTCAGGACAGAAAATTCCGACGTCACAAAAAACAGCTGGATCATGAAGATGGCTGGGTGTGGAAGTCTTAACTATTGAGCGCTGTCATAAATATACTTCTTTTTTTTCCCGTTGACTTTGTTTTGATGACTTTTCTTTGGGGCCATCACCTCTGAGGTAAAAGTTATTCTCTGATGGTGATGGTGTGGCTTCTATTTACTTTGGAGCCGGCAGAATGAGTCACCCTGCTGTGACATATAGTATTACTTAGGGGTATAATTCCCTATGCTCTCTTGTTCTCATTTGCTCAGCTGGGACCTAGGCTTTGCTACTCCCAGGGTAATCCTGGAAATGGACATGGAGATTTCTCAGTCAAGGGCTGGTGTCAAGCCTCCGTGCCCCTGCAGAGGTCTGAGTGAGAATAAGCATCACAGAGAGGCAACGTGGTTTAGTGGATTGAGCATAAGCCTGGCTGTCAGAAGGACTGCATTCTAGTCCCCCCTCCCCCACTTTTCTGCTGAGAGACCTTGAGCAAGACACTTGACTTCTCTGTGCCTCAGTTACCTCATCCATAAAATGGGGATTGAGACAGAGAACCCCACGTGGGACAGGGGCAGCGTGGCTTAGTGGAAAGAGCACGGGCTTTGGAGTCAGAGGTCATGGGTTCAAATCCCAGCTCGGCCACTTGTCAGCTGGGTGACTTTGGGCAAGTCACTTAACATCTCGGTGCCTCAGTTACCTCATCTGTAAAATGGGGGTTAAGACTGTGAGCCCCACGTGGGGACAACCTGATTCCCTTGTGTCTACCCCAGCGCTTAGAACAGTGCTCGGCACATAGTAAGCGCTTAACAAATACCAACATTATTATTATTATTATTACAGGGGCGATGTCCAACCTGATGATCTTGTATCTACCCCAGTGGTTAGTACAGTGCCTGGCACATAGTAAGCGCTTAACAAATACCATAAAAAGTCAGATTGGACAAGAGCCAGTGTCTGGTCGTGGAAGAATTCTCATGAGCGAATCATATATGTCTATATGAATGTGCCCAGAGCCATCTGATATTTAGGAGAAGGATGCATTGGGCATCAGCCCATCAGTGGGGTTTATTAAACATTGTCTGCAGATCCCCTCTAGACTGTAAGATCATTGAAGGCAGAGAACAGGTCTACCAACTCTGTTGTGTTGTACTCTCACAAGAGCCTAGATCAGTGCTTTGTACGCAGGAAACAATAAATACCACTGATTGATTGAACTAAGCTTTGCCAGACTGTCTTCCTGGCCTCAGTACCACAGCAATTCTGGTACAGGCAACATAAATCGGTAACAGCTTCATGACTCCAAAGGTCAGCTTTTTCAGCCTTGGGGAGGTCACGTGAACTAGAGAAGGGGTAAGAGCTATCTGACAACTAGCAGCAGATTAGCACTCTTTGGGAATTATTTCAGGAAAATTGGATCTATTTCTCTGACTTGTTAGAAAATTCTACAAGTAAAATTTGAGACGAACTTCTTGATTTCTAATTCTTACATCACATTTCAGGACACTCTGGAGATTAAAGTTATCTCAGAGATTACCACACTTTATTGGCACCATCTTTGCTTAAAAGGTATGGTAGACTGCGACTTTTGATCATTTAACCACAGAACTACCTAGCTAGGCTAACTCTTTCCTCCAAATTTTCAGCCGCTGGAGGCCTATTTCAAGCAAATACCAACCCTTGTGCTTTTTGTGTAAGATATCTTTAGAAGGAAGCTTGTTAGCCTCCTTACTGCAGTTTTCAAGACTCTGAAGTTCTTCCTGTTTTGGATTCATTTATTTGTGACTTTCTTACTTCCCTTTTAAGTAAGGTCTGTTGCCGGCCCAGTTCCTGAATTAATGAACCGTTTGATGTTGATTGTCGAGGCTTTGTTCTGGGAAGAGTTTGGCTTTCATCATTGCATCATCATTTATAGGCTCAATCCCAAGTGGGATATCATGAAAAAAATTTGTTCCCCTTTGAAATAAAAAATCCTCCCATTTGGAGTAAACACCCTTTTCAAGGCGATGCCAGGAAGCTGCTGTTTACGCCAAATGAGCGAGCATTTTATCTCTAGGGAGGATCATTGAGGCAGTCTTCGGGCTTAAGACACAAGTGTTTCCTGCAAACCGTGTTGTAAATCGGAAGTAATGTTATTATATGGACAGTGTTCTAAATGGAGACTGGTTTTGCACTTTGGTCAGATCCTCTTTTTACCAATCAGTTAATCAATGGTTTTTATTGAGCACTCACTGTGGGCAGAGCACTGTACTAAGTGCTTGGGAGAGTACATTATAACAGAGTTGGTCGGTACCACCCCTGCCCACCCAAAGCTTACAGACTAGAGGGGGAGACAAACTAAATATGGGTATATACATAAGTGCTGAGGGGTGAGTATCAGTGCATCAGGGATACAGATTCATTCATTCAGTCGTATTTATTGAGCACTTACTGTGTGCAGAGCACTGTACTAAGCGCTTGAAAAGTACAGTTGGGCATAGAAAGTGCATAAGCAACAAAGAAAAGAGTGGGAGTAGGGGAAAAGAGGGCTAAATTGGGGAAGGCCTCTTGGAAGAGATGTGATTTTAATAAGGCTTTGAAAGTGGGGAGTGGTGGCCTGTCAAAAATGAAGAGGGAGGGAGGGACATTCTCAGTTATCAGAATTGAGTACTGAGTCATACTTTTATTAAGGAAGAAGTTCTTTGGTAGAGTACCAACTTTTGTTTCGTTGAAAGTAAAATGGACCTGACAGCCTGCCGGGTTCACCTCTTCTAGTGATCAGGTACTTTCCAAGCGCTTAGTACTGTGCTCTGCACACAGTGAGCGCTCAATAAATATGATTGAATGAATAGGGTAACCTCCTCGCCTCCCTTCACAGCTTTTAAAAATGTTTTCACATTTCCCCGTGACCCTGATCTTGTCCCCACCCCAACCCTACTTCTCATTGTCCATCCTTTTGGAGTAGGTCAGTCAGTCAACCATATTTATTGAGTGCTTACTGAGTGCAGAGCACTGCAGTAAGCGCTTGAGAGAGTACACTATAACAATAAACAGTGCCACAAAGGAGTTGAGATGCCAAAACAGGGCACCAATTTAGAATAGTGTTAAGTGCCACTTCGTCTAAAGTTAAGGGCTGCCTGTCTTGCGGTCATTCTCAGTTATTATCAGTAAAAAGCCGTGATCTTCTGATGTGGCTAGAGCGTTGTATTAAGCACTTGAGAAACTTGCAAAAAAGAGCCAAAGACATAATCTCTACCCTTGAGAAGTTTACAGCAGTAGACACAAATTGATGATTGTGCCGTAATGAAGAATGAGAAAATAGCCCTAAAATACACTGAGAAATAACAAATAAAAAGGTAAATCCATGACTGCTAAGGTGGCTGATGGGATGGCCTTTCCACACAGGTGGGAGGATTAATCAGGGACTGCCTCCAGGAGGAGTTGACTCTTTGGAGGAGAAGAACGCAGAAGTGAAGTGGATCCAAACTGAAGTGGATGCAAAGGATGCAAGTGGGAGAGGAAGAGATGAGATTTTTTTGCTTTTTTTTTCCTGGTATTTGTTAAGCACTTACTATGTGCCAGACACTGTATTAAACACTAGGGTAGGTACAAGCTAATCAGGTTAGATACAGTCCATGTCCCACATGGGGCTCACAGTCTTAATCCCCATTTAACAGATAAGGTGCCTGAGTCATAGGGGAGTGAAATGACTTACCCAAGGTCACACAACAGATAAGTGGCAATTTTGGGATTAGAACCCAGGTCCTTCTGACTCCCAAGATCTTGCTCTATCCACTAGGCCTTACTGCTTCTCATTAGGCCACATTGCTTCTCTATACTTAAAGAACACAACCTGAGGTGTAGCAGGAAGAATTCTCCAAATTAGGGATAATTTAACTGCAAAAAAGAGAAAAGCTCATGAAATGGAACAAATTGTGTGTTCATTGATCTAAAATAACCAGACCAGACTGTGTTCAGTTTCACAAACTTTTGATTAATTGCACTGTTTTCCCAATTTGTTTACATGTGAGGCCTAATTAGAAACTGAGCACATTAGAGTAGAAATGGGCTCAGATGACTTTCGAAGCATGAGTAAATTTCAAAAGCGGGAACATTTTATTCATTTAATATACTATGTGTTTTTAGTATTACTAAGGTCACATCTCCTCCAAGAGAAGCCCTCTCTCCCCAAGTTTGCTCTCGCTTCCGTGTCATCTGTGCACTTAGATCTATGACCTTTAGATAGTTGATATTTGCCCCAGTCCCACAGTACTTATGTACATAACTTTAAAGTGTATATCATAAATTATTCATATTAATGTCTGTCTTCTCCTCTAGACAATAAGTTGATTTATGGGTGGGGAACATATCTGCTAATTCTATTGTACCTAGCTCTACCAAGCTCTTCCTACAGTGCTCTGCATATAGTAAGCACTCAATAAATACAGTTGATTGTTTGATCTCCTCCAAGGGGCCTTCTCTGGCTAAGCCCTCATTTCCCTTATCCCTTCCCCACCCTACCCCCTCCATCGGATGTGTACCCTTTAAGCATTTTGTTATTCACCCCGGCCCCACAGCACTTAGGTAAATATCCTTATACCCTTCTATTTCCCGTCATTTATTTTAACGTGTTTCCCCTTGCATATTGTAAACTCTTCTTGGGCAGGGATCGCATCTCTCACCTCTCTTATATTGTACTTCCCCAGTCAATCAATCAGTCGTATTTATTGTGTGCTTACTGTTTGCAGGGCACTGTACTAAGCGCTTGAGAGAGTCCAGTATAACAGTTGATAGACATGTTCCCTGTCCACAGTGATCTGCACACAATGAGCTCTCAATAAATTCCATTGATCGAATGACTGATTAAAAGAAGATAAGATTTCCCAGTCATTCTGATTCAGAGGTGTCAACTTTCAAGATTGGCATTGCAGCATTGGGACATAGAATTAGTTCTCCAGTTTAAATACCATGTATTCTAAAATATAGATCTGAGATCTCTTCACCGTCTCAGCCCATCTACTCATCACCTACAAATGTCGATTATACCATTTTGTGAAAGTACCAAGTTGTTTAACTTCTCTTTTTCCCCTTATCTGCCTCCAAAGAATGTTTAGAGTTCTGAAGCCATACGCCCGTAACGTGCTCAGGGTTATTGCTACTAAAGAGAAGCAGCATGTCTTAGTGGAAAGTGCAAGGACCTGGGTATTAATACCATCATCATCATTATTATTAATAATAATCCTGCTCTGTGACCTTGGGGAAGTCACTGACTTCTCTGTGCCTCAGTTACTTCATCTGTAAAGCGGGGATTAAGACTGAGCCCCATGTGGGACATGGATTGTGTTCAACCTGATTAGCTTGTATCTACCCCAGCATTTAGTACAGTACCTGGCACAGTAAGGGCTTAACATACCATTAAAAAAAGTGTATTTGTTTAAAATAGCCTGTACATTCTATGTATATATTCTGTTCTGTTTCTACTCCTCTGAAGAATATTTCTTGATTCTTATTTTCTCCATGATTCCTTATCTACTGTAACTGTTCCAGAAATGCACGGTATAAAATGGAGGGGACCCAGAGGCAGGTGAAAGATGTCAAAGGCCGGTTAGAGCCTCTGAGATCCTTGCCAGCCCTCTAGAGGCTCCCACCCGCCCCCCAGGTCATAGGTGGGAGAATAAGAGAGGGCTCTTGGTGCTAAATTTACTATATGGTCTGTCTGTAGCATTTCCAGAGTTAGTGTAGTCAATAGTATTTATTGAGCGCTTACTGTGTGCACAGAACCATATTAAGCGCTTAGGAGACTAGAATATAACAATGTAAGAAATTCCTTGCCCACAACGAGTTTGCAGTCTGGAGCTACAGTGTAGTGTAGCATTGGTGTGTGTCACTGTGCCAAGTAAACACTTGTTTTACAAGTCAAATATTAGATGTTACCAGCACATTTAAATTAGACACTCGGTACCTCAGTGGATTGTTTCAATTAAAAGGTGAATGGTAGGGTCTTAAAATAACTTCAGGAATGCATGCATGGTTGCAAGACCTCTAGATTATAAGGTCATTCAGTAAGACTGGTGTTGACATGCTGAAATATTCAGAGGGATGAATTCCAAGAAATCCCATCTTAAGTGGAAGTTTCTGATCAATTAACTTGTCCTACCATGTGCATACAACGGTGCTCCTTCGTGTTCACTGGGAAATCAACAAGTCAGTTGTGTTAGAATGAGAGTGATATTTATCAGCAACAGCATCTGCTGAATTCTAAGGGGTTTGGAAGGGATTGCTGCCCTCCCCATTTTCATTTGTAGTATTCATGTATTCATCGGTCAGTCATTCCACTAGCGGCGCTACACATTTAAATCAGAGACCGGGTCCCTTTCCTCAGGTGCTTCCATTCTCAGAGATCAACTAGTCAAGGCAATGTAAGAGTCTTTTTCTTTCCCCAAATGTGAGGCTATGAGAAAGGTGATTCTCACTCTCCTTTTACAAGATGTTATAGGGTTGGGTTTTCCCCCACTGTTCGAAGTGTTCTTATTTTTAGGGTCATCAAATCAGAATAAATAATTTAGGGAAAGGATTAATGGGGAAGGGAATGAAGTGGAAGCTAGCAGAGGAGAATACAGGATAAGCAAGGAGGCAGGGAATAAGGAATGCAGGAAATTGGGTATGAGGCAGTCATTGGGAAGTAGCAACTTTTGGGTAGTCGTGAATGTGCATCCTGAAGGTCTTAATGTCTTCAGAGAGCTCACGGGCTGAAACAAGGGTGCACCTTGGATAAATCAAGGTGTGAGTCAACTGGGGAAGCTGTAGTTAAGGTAATGGCTGACATCCAGGCAGTAGTAGCTGGAAGAGTATGATGATATACATGTAAACATCAGTATTTTGTGTGAGGTTTGAATTACCTGATCCTATTTTCAGCAAGTTTCCCAAATGGCAGGTTTTTGAATGGAGCTTATTAGATGAGAATAAACTGAAACTGTTTCTCTGGAGTTGGGTTGGCCCTTAGGTAACAGCTGCTTTTCTGGCCTCAGAAGGTAGTGACATAGGTGTATTTTTCTTTTCTGTCTTCCAACTACTACTTTCAAAAGGGGAAGAATGGAGAGAAAAACCTAAATTATTTTCCTGGTACAATTATTTTCCTGGTACACCAGAAAACTGTTTTTAATATGAACTTCTTTAGCAGGAAATCCTGTGATGTGAACAGAGGCCAGGTCAGCACATTTTATAAAAATTCATATAATGGAAGAGAATAGGGCAAGCCAACCTTACTTATGTTTCCCAATCCAAATTCTTGCAGATCTGAACCAGCTCTGTCCCAGTTGGCTTGGAAGAATAAGTTCATTCAATTCAGTCGTATTTATCGAGCGCTTACGTGTGCAGAGCACTGTACCAAGCGCTTGAGCACCATGTGTGTGATTGGAAAGAAATGTTGGGCCTAGCTATTCCATGACAGTTTGCCCCCTCTTTCTCCCCTTCAGTCAATTAATCATGCTTATTGGGTGTTAACTCTGTGCAGAACACTAAGCAGTTGGGAGAGTACAACGCAACAGATTGGTAGATGTTTCCTTCCCACAATCATCCTGGAGGAGCATGCCAACTAATGCCTATTGGAAATTCATTTGAGCCCCCATTTGAAATATGACCTCAAGGAAACCCAAGGAAAATGCTTAAGCTAACAGTCCCCCCATTGATTCTCTAACTTACGAATCAGCTTCCTCTTAAATCCTGCCTCTGCTAGACTATCGCTAATCCGAATCACGGTTTGGCTTGCACCACCGATTTGCTACTGGTTTGGTGATTTCTGCTGGCTGTTTCCAGTAATTGCTCACATTCAGGGGCTGAGTTGTTGTACGGACCACTGAAATGATGTTGTTTGCATTACAGAGCTCTCATTTGGAGGACAGTGAACCAGCGATACTTTGCTGTGAATGTGAAGAATCAGAAATCTTTACTTATTCCATTGTACGTAGGTATATGTTTTTATAGCCTTTAATGATAGGAAGGCTTCATTTCACTATACAAGTAGTGGACAGTTATATTGTCCTGATTTTTGAAGCTTATGTTTTTGGATAGGATTTCTTATTGGGTCAGTGTTCCACTCCAACTTAATGTGCTCACAGATGCCAATTTGTATTGCGTGGGCATAAATGTTAAGCTTTCACTGATGCCTGTCTACTTGTTTTGTGGTCTGTCTCCCTCTTCTAGACTATGAGCCCATTGTTGGGTAGGGCTTGTCTCTACCTGTTGCCGAATTGTACTTTCCAAGCGCTTAGTACCGTGCTCTGCACACAGTAAGCGCTCAGTAATAATTATCTATAAGTGGAAATATTTGAATGCAGCTTTTAACTGGGTAGGGGAAGTCGTCATGGCGGTTGGGATGGTGGCTGTGGGGATCCCAGCACAGACCAGAAGAGAAGAGAGGGTAAGGAAGCTGAGCTGATCTTCCCTCACTGCAACCCAGTCAGCTCAGTTGACCTAGTCTAGCTACCATGACTGCTGCTTCTTCCACAGTCCATCCCTGGGTTTTCTAGGTCCTGGTTATAAGGACCCAGAAGTATGAGTATATGACAAATATACTAGGAGGGTAGACTTCCTAGTTGGTCATATTGGAGAAGCAGCGTTGCCTAGTGGATCAAGTCAGAAGGACCTGAGTTCCATTCCTGGTTCCGATACTTGCCTGCTGTGTGACCTCGGGCAAGTCGCTGCACTTCTCTATCCCTCAGTTACATCATCTGTAAAATGGGGATTAAGACGGTGAACTCGATGTGGGACATGGACTGTGTCCAACTTGATTAGCTTGTATTTACCACAGTGCTTAATACAGTGCCTGGCACGAAGTAAGCAGTCAATAAATACCATTTTTTTAAACAAGTACTGAATTCTCATCCCTCTTCCAACTGGAAGTACAGTAATGTCAAAATTGTCTGTCTACTTGTTTGTTTTGTTGTCTGTCTCCCCCTTCTAGACTGTGAGCCCGTTGTTGGGTAGGGATTGTCTCTATCTGTTGCCGAATTGTGCTTTCCAAGAGCTTAGTACAGTGCTCTGCACACAGTAAGCGCTCAATAAATATGATTGAATGAAAATTGACTCATTAGCCATTGCAGGCCTGAAAAACTATGCTGAACCTACCTAGGGTATATCCTTAAAATTAAGGCTGTTACCAAACTATCCTTTATGAATATCTTGATAGAGCCAGTGTCCACCACAGTGAATTCGTTAAGAAAGAGCAGGCTACTTTTTTCACCTACCTCCGTTTCAGGAAAACTGTCAATTTGACTCAAGTAGCAATATTGTCACTAGTGATACTCTCAGGTGCTGGAAGAAGCAGAAAGGAAACACTGCTTGAATTTTGCAGTTTGCAGAGCAAGCTAGCCCAGCTGACAGGTAGGGAAAGTCCTGTTTTGACTTGCAAACGGAGTACGTGTTGCAGGGGAAGTCAGTGATGGTGAATAAAAAAGACATCCAGCAATGTTGATTTGAGGTTTAAAATGTCTGCCTCAAGGAGTCTCCTAGGCAACTCGTTTGATCCCAAACAAATTATCTAGGAAGCTGTGGAGAAGAAGGCTCTCTCCTTCCTGAATAGTAAACTACATCTAGTATGGGGAGTGCTGCTCTTCTTATCCCTTTGGGATTGATCACAGGGAATGGTTGATTGGCCTATTTGTAAGGTTTCCCATTTCTTCTTCACGCCCACAAAACAGCATCTAGGAGCAGGGGGAGAGTGGGAGAATATTGAAAATCCCTTTATTTCAAATCAGGTTTTTGGCTAGTTTCCTAATCCAGGCTGATGAAAATGTAGTCATCTGAGAAAGATTTCAGTTGAGGAATTAAAGGAGGCCACCAAACATGTTAAGGATAATTTAACAGCTATTTAGCACATGATGCCCAGGGAATAATGCACAGAACAGTAAATGTAAACAATACATAACATTTGAATGAGTAATGCTTTTTCTTCCTGGGGTGTATTTATTCCTGGAGAAGGAACACTGTAACCTGGAATTTTGGCCGAGCTCCTCCCTGACAGGAAGCGTGGACACATTTTATTCTGATTGTGTCAAATGCTTTGTTCAGTAGTCATAGGAATCACATCCCGTTTGTCCAGAGCCCTTTAGCCTATGCACTGTAGGTGGTGTCCCAGTTCCTTTCTGATTTCTGATTCACGAAGCAGCTTGGCCTAGTGGAAAGAGCCTGGGCCTGGGTTGTCAGTGGTCTTGAGTTTTGCTTCCCTTGCCCACAGAAGGACCTAAGTTGTTGGATTTCCCAACCTGGTTCTGGACTACATTTTTTTTTTATGGCATTTGTTAAACGCTGACTGTGGGACAAGCATCAAGTGCTGGGGTAGATACAAGCTAATCAGGTTGGACATAGTCCCTGCTGCACATAGGGCTCACAGTCTTAATCCCTATTTTACAGATGGGATAACTGAGGCCCAGAGAAGTGACTTGCCCAAGGTCACATGGCAGACAAGTGTCAGAGGTGGGATTAGAACCCAGGTCCTTCTGACTCCCAGGCCTGTGGCCTACCCACTAGGCCTTGCCGCTTCTCAAGTTTTCCCAAGTTGATCAAGCCCCACCGCAGCCCACCCACCAGTGGAATGAGATGCGATGGAACACTCACAAACCACTTTTAAAATCTCAATTAGATGTCACTGAAACAGAAAAAGGGGGAGTTTTCTGTGGTTTTTCCCCACACAGGCTAGTCCTCCCCACCGCACTCATCCAAGAACCAGATTTACTTTCTTGGGTCCAGACATATGGCTCCCTATGGTATAAGCAGAAGGAGTTGATTTTGCAGCTCTGTGTCATAGTTCATCTGGAATAAAACGGTTGCTTTAGATACGTTTGATAAGCTGGTGAGTAATAGTGCGAGCGATTATGAGTGGATTTCTGAAACAACCCTCGCTCTGGGAGGAACACTTCCCCAGATAGACAGAGACATGGAGAACAGGATTTTTCTCATACCACTTTATGGTTCTAACGCCTAGTTTTGACGGCATGGAAATTACCACTCTTTCAGCCTTGGCTGGTTTATCCCATTTTATGTTTTTGCTGGACCCGGCCCATTCCAACAGGGTGGCTCTCTTCTCATTTGCTTTGGCTAAAAGCAAATCCCAAGAAGAAATCCTGGCCCCGAAAAGTGCATCCATCAGTCTGTTTCAGCGAGGTGCTCGGTTTGAAGTCTTTGCGGATGAGAAACGTAGCCCAAGACTTAGCCCGGCCTGCCTTTTGTCTTTTTTCGTCTAGCAGGCCTTCTGGTACAGCACTGAGAAGGTGATCTCTATTTTATGATCTCACCTATTAGAGTGACCTACCTGATTGCCTCATTCAGGTGACGGGGAGGCTGAGGTGGCATGAATGTGGCCGGTGATTCATTAATAGCTCTAATGCTTTTCATTTACCTAGAGCTTCACAAACAGGTGATTCCACCTCATAGGGTCACCATTTGGCAGATGACAGGTTGTGGTGGAAAGGGCATGCAGTATGACTTGTCCAGGGCTATACAACGAGCCAGCTGCTGACCAGAGGGCAGAACTCAGCTGAGGGGCAGCCTAAGCTCACACCAGGCAAGTCTTAGACCAGCCTATGCTTATGAGGCCTGGGAGTTTTATTTACATTGGATAGGCAGGAATTGATTCAATCCATCAGTGGTATTTAATGAGTGCTTAAAGTGCAGAACACTGTACTAAGCACTTGGGAGAGTACAATATGGGCAGAGCTAGCCCATCCATTCCCTGCCCACAATGAGCTTGAATCCCCAGAACTTTCTGGCACCATGTATTTTTTTCCAGCTTTTCCTTTTTTTTCAATTTAAGGAATAGTCTATTGGAATCCAAAGGAAGAATACTTTGTAAAGTTCAAAACTTGTGAAAAGGGGAATGCCTTTTTTAAGGATTCTCATTTGTTTAGCCAACAAATTTGAAGGGCAAATAATAATAATAATTGTGGCATTTAAGTACTTACTATGTGCCAAGCAATGTATTAAGTGCTGGGGCAGATACAAGATAATCAGGTCCCACACGGGGCTCACAGTCTAAGTAGGAAGGAGGAAAGGTATTGAATCCCCATTTTGCAGATGAGGGAATGGAGACAGAGAAGTTAAGTGACTTAACCCAAGTTCTCATGGCAAGTAAATGGCGGAGCTTGGATCAGAATTCAGGTCCTCTGACTCCCAGGCCCATGCCCTTTGCATTAGGCCACACTGCTTACCAAGTAGATGGGTGTGTGCCTGGGTGGAGTTCAGCTTTATGATTGATAATTTTGAAATTTCAGTTATCAAAAATGTAAGTCTCTTCATATATTTCAGTTGCCAACATCTAGGCAGCCTCCCCCCAACCCAGATTTCTCCCGTAATACTTCAGGGATTATTTTCTGGTCTCTTCCTGCCACACCAATCAAAAATAAATGATAACATGTATTTGAGATTCTGGAAAGAAGCAGGGCCTAGTGGATAGAACATGGCCTGGGAGTCAGAAGGACCTGGGTTCTAATCCCAGCTCCGCTATTTGTCTGCTCTGTGATCTTGGACAAATCACTTCACTTCCCTGTGCTTCAAGTAACTTATCTGTAAAAGGGGGGTCGACTGGGAACTCCATGTGGGACAGGGACTCGCTCCAACCCAATCATCTTCTCTGTCTACCCCATTGCTTAGTACCGTGTCTGGCACAAAGTAAGCAGTACCACAGTCATCACCATTACAAAAAACTGGCTGACTTAAGGCCCCATCAACTCCAGCTGCTAATCAAGTGGAGAATTACTGAGGATAATAGTAGGCAAGAATTCATTCATTCATTGATTCAATTGAGTGCTTACTCTGTGCAGATCACTGTAGTAAGTGCTTGGGAGAGTACAATACAACAATAAATAGACATATTCTGGGTCCACAATAAGCTTGCAGTCTAGAAAGAGGGAATTATTGAATAGTGGATGGAGTGGTCTTTCTCTTAGGGTTTTCTTCATAAAACTGTTGTTATGGTGCAATAGAAATTGGTTGTTAATGTAGGGAAGGGAACACAGGGGAAAATCAGACTATCAGGGGACACATTCAATATCCACAGTGACTTGGCATCGTTTGAAGGGCTCTCTCTTCAGGAATGATGAAGTAGTATTGTTATCAAGATGTCATGGGCTTGTTGTTTGTGTGAAGAATCTTGCCTAAGCAGTTTGATGGGTGAGCCTCTTTAATGAAAACCAACATGCTTTCCCTTCTCTTCTTCCTCCGCCCACAAAACTAGACTCTGCAAATCATAGCTCTTAGGTTTTATTAATTTAACTTGGTTTCCCAAACTGCTGTTTGGGGAAGATGGACCATCTCTAAGTGTGATCAAGAAGTGTGTTCTTTGTTTGAATAATATAATTAGAAATGCTCCCCTTTTGTGGTTTTTTTGAAAAATGACTTTATAAGTGGCAGAGGTGGGGTTAAGAAAGGAAACATCTCTGAATTTTTTATAGCTTATATTTAGTCTCCTTACCTGTGGTTTTAAATTTTTCTTCATCTCAGTGCGGGGCCTTGGTACACAACAGTATTTTCTCTGTGAGTCAACTTCTGTGATAGGGTTCTCTCTGAGCAGTCACTTACCAAGGTAAATAACTAGATTAAAGCAAAGAGAAAGTGCATGGATTTAAGGATTATAAAGCAGTGTTAGTCCTTGCTTCAAAGCCTGTGATGGAGAAAACAAATTCCATGGATTGGAAATAGAAACGGTCTGGATTGCAATGTACTGAGGACTAGAGATTGTAGAGTCCTTGAAGGCAGGGTTTGTGCTTTTGACCCCTATTGTAATCTTCCAAGTTTCTAGAAAAGCTCTCTGTTGTATTTAACCGGTGCTCAATAAATACTCAACTTTTCATCCTGAGTTTTTTATTCTCTTAACACTCTAGGATGAAGAAGATGGTGATAGAAACAATAGGGAGTTGTTCAAACTGGAAGGAAAACTACATATAGCTGGGGAAACTGGGGAAGATTTTTAAAACCACTCCAAATGTTGAGTTCTAGTAGCTCCTTGGTGGCATTTTACTGAAGAAATTACAGCACAGTATGTTGGACAGAAGGGATTTAATGGCTTGTAGGAACATGATGAGAACGTCTGTATTCTACACTTCCATGTCTTTCCTGCTGTCCCACCAAGTATTTTGCACATATTTATAAATTATTAGGGCCTACTCATTTTACCCCATGGGCAGACTAACATAGGGATTGGACATAGTTGTAAAAAAGGAAAAATCTGTTACTAAGCAGCTGTGAGTTTCTAGAGACCAGGCTGACAATAGGAAACAGGGAGGAAGAGGAGTAATGCTATTTATTGACCATGTATTGATGCAGAGACCTGTACTCAGTGCTTGGGGGATGCAAAGAAGCACAGACTTGTTCCCTGCCCACAGAAAGCTTGCACTCCAAAGGAGTTCCAAAGAGTTTAGAGTTTCGTGAACTGTAACTGCAGAACAGCTGTGGCAGAGTAAAAAAGATTGGTGGGCAGGGGGAACACTTGACCACCAAACCAGTTTTGTTTGGTGGCAGAAATGACAATGGGTTAATTTTCCACTGCGCACAGCTGCTGTCTTTCCTCTCTGAGGCAGATTCAAATGGTGAGTGTGCCTGAAAAAAGGCACATTGAAGCAGTGTGGCCTAGTGGATAGAGCATAATAAGCCTGGGGGACAGAGGACCCGGGTTCTATTCCCGTCTCTGCCACTTGTCTGCTGTGTAACCTTGGGCAAGTCACATAACTTCTCTGGGCCTCAGTTACCTCGACTGTAAAATGGGGATTAAAACTGTAAGCCCACTGTGGGACATGGATTGTGTTTAACCTGATTTCCTTATATCTGCCCCAGCACTTAGTACAGTGCTTGACACAATAATTGTTATTATTATTACAGTGCCTAATTGTACATTCCAAGTGCTTACTACAGTGCTCTGCACATAGTAAGCACTCAATAAATACTATTGAATGAATGAATATTTCTATTGTTATCATGTGACACATTTGTTTGGTTACTGAAGCAAGAAGTAAGGAGAAAGATTAACTTTTAACATATTATCACATAAAAATGAGTACAAACTATTTTTCAATTTCTCTTGATGATGATGGTATATGCTAAGAGTTTATCTATGTCCTAAGCACTGTTCTAAGCTCTGGGGCAGATACAAGATAAGCAGGTTGTCTCTCGTGGGGATCACAGGCTTAATCCCCATTTTCCAGATGAGGTACCTGAGGCACAGAGAAGTGAAATGGCTTGCCCAAGGTCACACAGCAGACTAGTGGAGGTGGGATTAAAACCCACATCATCTGGGCTCTTTCCAAGCCCGTGTTCTTTCTTCTAAGCTATGCTGCTCTTGAGGATATAGTAATGGAGAAATTGGAGTTGTCTGTTATCTTTTAATACCAAAGAGATTTTAAATTAACTTTCATCCTACAAAATACTAGGTCTGATTCCCTTCGAACTGCTATGCAAGCACTCTGGATTTCTGGAGCTATACCCAGAATTAGATACCAAAACATTTTAGAAAAAATGAGTGTATTTTGAGAGTGGGCTTAGGAACTGGGGGAGGGGTCAATCAATATGGATTTAACCATGGCAGTATTTTTGCTCTTAAGCGGGTTTGACACATTCTTATGGGCAGGAAATGTGACTCCTAATTCTCTTATACTCTCCCAAGAGCTTAGAACAGTGCTCTGCATACAGTAAGTGATCAGTAAATACCACTGATTGATTGATTTGACTACAGAATACTAGCTAGGGGTCTACCACCAACCGGTTACTTGGCAGAGGTAATTGCTGGGATATGTTCATGTCTCCCTATTTCCCACAAATACAAGGTAACCAGATCACCCTTCTAATTGGGCTGCTGAGCAAAGCTTCAGATGGATCAAGGTTAATTGTTGATCGCATTTAAAATGTTAATAAAGTCTCTCCGTACATTGCTTTTTGGAAATAGAATGTAATAGCTTACAGAAGGGTTTGAACACGTTTGCTGCTCCAGTCCTGGCTTGGACATATGGACTTTCAAATCAAGCAGTCAATTAGTCAGTGGTGTTTATTAAACACGTACTGTGTGCAGTAATTCAATTGAGTGAATGCAGAGCACTTGCCGAGCACAGAACACTACAGTAAGCACTTGGGCAAGTACAATTGAGTCGGTAGATGCAACCCCTGCCCACAAGGAGCTTACAGTCTGCAGGGGGAGACAGACATTAAAATAAATTTTAAATTATAAACTATAGCTAGGGGAGAAAGTCAAGTATAAGGATATGTATATACGTGTTAAGGAGCTGGGGTGTGTATAATAGTGCTTAAGGAGTACTCAGCCAAGAACTCATTTGTCACAGAGGGAAAGGAGACTAGGGAAATATTCTTTTGAGAAATAATATTTTCCCCTAACCCTGTCCAAATTTTACAGTGTCGCAAGATTATAAGGATACACATTGCCTGCTAAGTGTGTCTGTGACTCACCTCAACTGGAAGACATCTGTGTTTCTACCTTTTGGCCCATTCATGTGCAAGTGGGTGGGAATGGAGCACATTCTATTTGTACAAGAGCCCGGAGGAACCCCAGGAGGGGGAGAATCTATTCCGGAAGTTCAACTTGCGTCCAAACCCTATCCAGCAAGTCTTAGTTGCATTTAAATGTGTTTTGTAGCCAGAGAACATGAGATGATGGGGTTTTCAGGGAGCTTACTGCCAAGGCCTGTAGAAGGGAAAAATGTAAAGTTTCTGACTGTGGTCAGTGAGAGTACACTGTAGTCAAGTGCACTGACAGGTCATGACAGATATTTCCTGTGAATAAACTGTTCACAGAGATAGTAAATGATCCAATTTTTTTTAAAAAAGCTCCCATTCTCATGCTTCAAGTTTTAATAATAATAATTATGGTATTTGTTAAGTGCTTACTATGTGCCAGGCACTGTACTTATTCCTCAGTGGATCTTTTTTCTTTCCTTTTTGCACTTTTTGCACTGTGTAAGCCTTATAATTATCTCCATTAATGGAAATATCTGTCAAAATTGGGGAGGAGAAAGAAAATATGTTTGGAAAAACATCTTTCCTTTTAGGTCACAAATGTGATCGAGTGGGCAGAAATCAAGCCTTATCCAACTATTATAGAAAGATAAAGAGTTTGGATTTTTCTTTCATTTGCTTCCAAGCCCCAATTAAAATCAAAAAAAGGGGAAGAATGGAGTGATGGAAAACAGTTTACTCTGTGCTTCTGCCCTGGCCTGCCACACATCATTATCTGTTGTAATCTGATCTTTAAAACGTGCATGCGATGCATTATGTAGCAATGCTGTTGCAAACTAAACACATTCATATTTATGTATATGTCTCATATTTTCAGTGGGTGTTACTTGTGTGCTCACAAGCTTCATAGGTAACAAACACTTTACATTAAATTCCCAAACTTTCTGTGGGCTTCTAATCTGGAAGACGTTTTCCTTGGAGCAGTTTTGCTCGGGTAGTGTATTGTGGCACCACTGAAACTTGCTGATCTGCCTCCAGCACCCAAAAGGGAGAAAGCAGCGTACTATTTTGGGGGCATTGGGCGGATTTAGGTGGGATAGGATCCCATCCCCAGAATCTACTTGGGAAGGAAAAGGATCGATCATCAAACCTTTATGGTAACAGGGAAGTGGACAGATGGCAATCATTCCCTGATGTTAGATCTGCCCAGCGGGGCAGAAGGGAATTTCCTTTCAGATTGTTTGGCTTCAGGACAGCCATGTGCAAAACAACTTTAGGAAATCTTGTTCTGAGTCACTTGAATGTGGACTACGGTAGTTTTTTAAAACTTGATCTCGATGCTGGTCTATTTCTAACAGCAGCAACAATTTGTGGTATGAAAGCCCAAGCCACTTGGGGGTTGTGTTTAGAGGATAAACTTTTTTCTCACACATGTCACATCCTTGGCAGATGGAGGCTGGGGAGAGTAAAGAAGAAGATGACATTTTGTTAGAGCCGCAGAATAAAGAAGTAGAAAGGCCTGTTGAGTAGAAGACAAGCCTGGGAGTCAGAATAACCTGGGTTCTAATCTCGGAACTGCCACTTGCTTGCTCTGTGACCTTTGCCAAGTCACTTAACTTCTCTTTGCCTCAGTTACCTCATCTGTAAAATAGGGATCAAGATTGGGAGCCCCATTTGGGATGAGGACTGTGTCCAACCTGATTAGCTTGTATTTGCTCCAACACTTAATATCTGCCTGGCACATAGTAAGCACTTAACAAACTTTATTTAAAAAAAATGGAGTTCATGTAGGAGAACCAGTTATAGAAGTTATAATCGCGGCTTATAAGATTGGACAGAATTTTTACAGCTACCTTTTTTTCAAAACTTTAGAAAACATTGTGAAGTAATGCTATACATATGATGAGTATGATAAAGCTTTAATATGTTTCAAACCCTGCCATGAGTCAGAGACTAGAAGTAGAAACAGAGTGACTTTTTAGACCAGAGACTTAAATCCCATTAGCTTCTCTCTAGACTCTAAACTGGTAGGCAGGGAACATGTCTACCAACTCTGTTGTACTTTCCCAAACACTTAGCACAGTGCTCTGCACACAGTAAGCGCACAATAAAAACCATTGATTGTATGCAGTAACCTTTTCAACCACATTAGCATGCATGAACAAAGCCTCACCATCAGTAGTGTCATTTAATATCTGAAGGATAGCTATACTTAACGATGCTTTCTGGTTCATTCTTTGGTTTTTGGTCTTGCCGGGGGGAGGCGGTTAGTGGCATTTGTTAAGTCCTTACTGTGTGCTAGGCACCATAGTAAGCACTGGGGTAGATATATGATATCTATATATCTATATATCTGTTAAGTTAATCAGGTTGGACACAGTGCCTGTCCCATGATGGGCTCATGCTCTGGATCCCCATTTTACAGATGAGGTACCCGAAGCACAGAGAAATTCAGTCACTTGCCTAAGGTCACATAGAAGGCACCTGGTAGAGCCGGGATTAGACTCCAGTTCCTTCTGACTCCCAGGTCCGTGCTCTATCCAATGAGCCGTGCTGTAAAACACCAGCAGCCACTGCAGAAAAATTGACTGGGAGCGTGTCCTGCTGCCCAGAGGCAGTTTGGAATTAGACCCGGGAGACATGAGTGATCCTCCACTTTGTCACAGTAGAGATAACACTATTTATCCATCCATCCACCCCTACTGATGTTTCAGTTTCACTCCTGAAAATTAGCAGCAACAGTAGAGAAGTATGGAAGTTTTAGTAAGCAGGCTATTAAGATAAGAAATCCCATAATTCTAGACAGTGAGCTCTTCCTCTGTTTTAGCTGCGGTGTAAAGTGATTAATGAAAAGAGCACTCTGGAGACAGCAGACCTTACTCCTGCCACTGACTTGCTGGGTCACCTCGGGAAAGTCACTTGCTCTCTCTGGGCCTGAATTTCTCTATCTTTAATTGGGGAAAATCTCTGTTTCGCCTCACTCATTAGGCGGTGAGATAACTGTGATGGTATCTGAGAGAGAAAATTGGTATCTTTGGAAGGAAATTGCTATAGAAATCCATGGTAGTTGTTGATGTTACTTTTATATCTCAGATGAATCTACTCTTTATTATAAGAATATGGGCATTATACAGACACACTTAGTTTTCCTATAGCACACATTGTATTCTTGCAAAACTTCTACTTTAAGGAATCTCTCATTGTGGTCCATTCTGTCACTGCACGCAATCATACAAACTTTTTTTTTTAATGGTATTTATTAAGTGCTTAGTATGTGCCAGGCACTGTACTAAGTGCTGGGATAGATAGAAGTTAATCAGGTTGGGCACAGTCCCTGTCCCACATAGGGTTCACAGTCTTAATCCCCATTTTACAGATGAGGTAACTGAGGCAGAGAGAAGTAAAGTGACTTCCCAAGGTCTCAAGGCAGACAAGTAGCGGAGCTGGAATTAGAACCCAGGTCCTTTTGACTCCCAGACCCATGCTCTGTCCTCTAGGCTAGCAGCATCCAAATAGATGTGCATTGTCAAAAGAACATTCTCCAACTCCATAACACTGTTTGCCAAAATGTGTAGTGAAAGTACTCATTAAGGCAGAACTGAGGGTACATTACAATTATCTCTTGTATTATCTATGAAACTGGCTAATTATCAGAGCTGGTCATATGACATGTTCAGAGTTGCTCTTTCCTGATTGAGGCCCACAGATTCTGAATTCTAAGTTCCTCAAGATATGTAGTGTATGGGGAATCTCCCCAGAAGGTGACTTAGTTGGCTCAATTTTATTATACTTCAATCCCCACATTTGTTTCATTTAATCAACAGATGCAAAGGCTTATTTATCTTCTTTGCATGTATTCTTGGAATATTTCTGCTTTGGGGGCCTATCAGTAATCTCCACTTGGAAAAAAAAGTTAATCAAAGAGCAGAATGTTTGTAAGCCAGGATTTGTTGGCTTATTATTTGCAGCTCTGTCCAAGCAAAATTTGTAATAATACCTTTTCCAGCACATTCTTGGGATCATATTTATAAAATAGTGGGCATCTGTTCAAGTAACTTGCAACTGAAAGCTACGTTTTCATGTTCACTCTTAGCAACTTCTAAATGTCTTTTGGTGCGATCTATCGTAATCAAGGGAGTGAACCTTTCAATCATATGTTCAATTGAATGAATATAAGCAGTGTCTCTCTTGGAGCAGGCCAGTCGATCAGCCAGTCCCTTATCCCATCTCTGAAAGTAGCAAGAAGAATGGCGTGCTGGTAACTCTGCTTGAAGTACAGTTATCTTCTGATTGTCCAACCACTGTCAGATGCTAATAATGAGAAGTGCACTCACCCTAACCTCACCGTTGCAAGCTCATCAGATTCTGCAAATAGTCTTCCTTCAGCTGTAAATTAAACAAAGTTTTATAGACATAATGTTTGCTAAATTGATGTGGGTTGTTTCCATGGAACATTATTATTTTCAGGTCTGAACTGTTTATATAGATTTACTGTTGGATCCCACAATAGGGATATGAAACTGATCCATTTTAATGAGAAATTTAAATAGATTCCAATCTGATTTGCAATCAGTAGTAATAATTATAGTATTAATCAATGGTATTTACTCAGCACTTACTGCCTGCAGAGCATTGTACTACGTGCTTGGGAGAGTACTGTACAGCAGAGTTGGTAGACTCATTCCATGCCTACAAGGATCTTACAATCTAAAAGAGAAGGCGGACATTAATATAAATGCTATGTGCCAGTCACTGAGATTAACAAAATTGGACACAGTCCCAGTCTAACACAGGGCATGCAGCTGAGGAAACTGAAGTCTGAAGAGGTTAAATGAATTGCCCTACGTCCCCTAGGCAAGAGGCAGAGCCATGGTAAAAGTATTGTCCTGGTTTTGCAATCTGGGAGTAAATAGAGATGGTAAAACTTTATGGATCCACTACCAGAATGATTGCAGATGGAGGTGGTGTGTTCTGGGAGAGACGTGTCCATGACATCACTATGGGTCGGAGATGACTCGACAGCATAAGACAAGACCAATGTGATTGGTTCATCTTCCCCCTTTATATGGCGCAGAGAACACTCAACTCTGAGGCCCACGTGGGACAGGGACTATGTCCGACCCGATTTGCTTGTATGCACCCCAGCTCAAAGTACAGTGCCTGTCACATAGTAAGTGCTTACCAAATACTATCATCATCATCATCCAGAAGCAGCATAGCCTAGTGGATAGGGTACGGGCCTGGGAGTCAGGAGGACCTGGGTTCTAAGGCCGACTCTGTCACTTGTCTGCTGCGTGACCTTGGGCAAATCACTGTTTAGCTTCCCTGTGCCTCAATTACCTCATCTATAAAATGGGGCATAAGACTGTGAGACAGGGACTATGTCCAACACGATTTGCATCTATCTGTCCCAGCTGTTAGTACAGGGCCTGGCACACAGTAAGTGCCTAACAAATACCACAATTATTATTATTATCGCAGCTTTCATGTGAAGCCAAAGTGTGACCTCAGCACCTTGCTGTTAGGGCTGTATCCTCTCGACTATAAAATTGTTGTGGGCAGGAACTGTGTCTGTTATTTTATGTTGTATTCTCCCAAGTGCTTAGTCCAGTGCTCTGCACACAGAAGGTGCTCAAAAAATACTATCGTCTGATTGACTAGGTAGCTCAGAGGCCAACCCTCTTTCTCCCACCATTGAAGGTGCCCAATCCTTGCCTCTCTGAAGCAGGGCAAGTGAAGCCAAAGTGTGGCCCGAAGCCTCCAAGCGTCTCAAGGGTAAGAATTTCTCTAACTTTGTATTATTAGCTCTGGAATGTGTGAATGGTAAAACTGAACTGGAGTTTTTTAAACCCCATACTAGCTGTTAAAAAGGATATTATCTGTATTAATGACAGAGGAAAAATCATATTCATAGCTTTCAAGCAGCTGCCTGGCCCCCCCAAAATATTTATTATTAATAGTAATAATAATGATTGTGGTATTTGTTAAGCGCTTACTATGTGCCAGACACTGTACTAAGTGCTGGGATAGATACAAGCAAATCGGGTTGGGCATAGTCCCTGTCCCATGTGGGGCTCACAGTCTCAATCCCCATTTTACAGATGAGGGAACTGAGGCACCGAGAAGTGAAGCGACTTGCCCAAGGTTGCAGAGCAGAGCCCGGAACCTGAATTGGGGACCTGAAATAAGTCCTTGGTCCTTATGTAGCAATGTTGCAGGAAGTTGTACCAGTGCAGAAACGGGGTGGAGCCTTAAGGCAAATGAGTACTTAAAAGACGGAGGAAGGAGGAAGTCTGCACTTTAGCCTCAAGTGACGTTAGGTTGCTTTTGATAAGACCACAGTGGTGCAGCCAAGGAGAAGGCCATTTGTGGAGGAGACAACAAGCCCAGCTAGCGGCTATAGACAAATAGGTAACCTTGAAAGATTCAGTGCCCTAGCGTCTAGCCGGGGAAGACAGAGGGAACCCAGGGATGATTTGCAATTTAGGACTGGCTTTTGTCCTTTGACTTTGGACTCTTAGTTAAATACTTATCGCAGTTTATAATTTTATTGAAAACTTAGAGGGGGTTAGGATTCAGAAAACCCCTTCGAAGAACAACTCATTCTGCGAAGAGCAGTGTCAAGATAGCAGAACCCCAACCACCTCCCGTGCCAGTTTGGGGGACGGAATTTTGTCCCTCGGTAATTTCAGGTGGCTCTAGCTGGGGATCGTTTCCGAAAGGGAACGTGTCCATCAACTCTGTCGTATTGTACTCTCCCAAATACTTCGGACACTGCTGCGCACACAGAAAAGCACTCAATCAATATGATTGATTGAGGAGTGAGGAAGACCCTGAAGATTACAGCCAACTCTTGTTGGGCTGGTAGAGATATTAAGATGAGCCCTTAGTGGGATGAGGGGGAAGAATTTAAAGAAAACCATCCAGATAGTCTCAAAACAGCACAAGACTATATGGTGTATCAAGGCTCTCCTTACCATTCTGACATCCTGAACGCCTGCTTGCTGTTTGATGTGCAGCTTGGAGCCATTTCATGTTCTTTTTGATTTGTAGCTCTTCAGTTGATGAGGCTAAGCTGCCTCAATGTCAATGACACTTTGCTTTTGACCCTTTCTTTAAGGCCTTTAGATTTGAATTGACCAATTTATTTGAGCTTAATGAATATATTTAGACTAAATGAAGGTCAGAAAATGTTGGTAGTATTGCAAACTGACGTTCTTCATTGTCCCTACTCTACTTAGTCAATGTGTAGATATTGGAGATTGGTCTCTCACTCTATATTTCTGCTCTTTTAATCAAATCAGGAAATTGTTATTCTTAATATCCTTCTCCTTTAAATAGGAAAATATATTCCTCTGACCCTATCCGTACTCATAAGATTCCCCAGAGGGCAAAACTGTTTGGAGGAAATGCTATCCTCCCAGTAGTTAAGACCATTTAATGTAATCCAGAGTTTCATTAAAAAAAAAACCCAAAAAACTATTGCAATTTTTAGCTGCCCAGTAGGTTGTTGAAGCATTCTGGATCATACTTCTCTCTCTTTTTCTCTGGGGCAAAATTGAGGCTTTTAATTTTTAAAAGACTGTAGTTGGACTCGCTGATTTCTTTCAGTTTCAAGGGAAATTGGTTGAAATCAGGCTGGTGGTGCTTTTTTGAAGAAAGATAAAGCCCACATGTATTTCTGTCTCCTCTATTTTTCTCATTCTGAGAGATGAACTCAGGGTCACTATTTAGCCGTGTAGAATCCAGTGTAGTGTATTATCAAGCTTTCTATAAAGGAGACTGATTATGCAGGTTTGCCCTCGTGTCACAGGCAGAGAATGAAGAAGGAACCAACCCAGGGTCACATGGTCAACCAAAACCAAGGCTAGAAACAGAGTCAGAAGGTTCCTGATAGTAGAATGCTCTTTCCAAGCTTCTGTAGCCCAAGGCATTGGTGACATGGAGAGAAAACAGGAAACAGAAGAGAGATGTGGTCTTCGTCAACTTTTGCCCACAGTTTAATACGTTTAACAGTTCCACCAAATGAGCAGTTCCTTTGTAAGAGCCTTGTGAGCCTAGCTATCGTACTGAAGCTTGCAGCACGACATCAAGCTAGCATCCAACCTAAAGTTGGACCCATTTGGGAAGCTCCCCATGAACGCTTTTGCTGAGGAGGCCAAGGTGGGCTAACTGGGCATGTCCACATGAGCTACTTTTTTATGGTATTTGTTAAACACTTACTATGGGCCAGGCCCTGAACTAAGCACTAAGGTAAATACAAATAAACCAGGTTGGACACTGTCTGTGTCCCACATGGGGCTCACAGTCTTAATCCCCACTTTACAAATGAGGTCCCTGAGGCACCGAGAAGTTAGGCAAATTGCCCAGGGTCACACAGCAGACAGGTGGCGGAGCCTGGACTAGACCCTAGGTCCGTCTGATTCCCAGGCCCGTGCTCTAACCATTAGACCATGCTGCTTCTCACACCACTTTTTTTTTAATGGTATCTGTTAAGTGCTTGTTATTTGCCAGGCACTGTACTAAGTGCTGGGGCAGATGAAAATTAATCAGGTGGGACACAGATCATGTCCCACATGGGGCTCGCAGCCTTAATCCCCATTTTACAAATGAGATCACTGAGACACAGAGAAGTAAAATGACTTTCCCCAGGTCACCCATCAGACGAGTGGTAGAACCTGGATTAAAACCCAGGTCCTTCTGACTCCCAGGCCGGTGCTCGATCTACTAGGCCACGCTGCTTCTCGACTTCCACCTATGGGCTCAAAAGCAGTTGTACATGTGTAGGAGGGGAGCCTAGATGCATTTACCTCCTGGCCTGCTCTCACTTTTAGTTCTACCCTCAGACATCAGGGACTAGAGCCTGTTCCCAGTGGACTCTGGGCTGGGACTAGGGCAGGCTGGGATAGGCCAAGCCCTAGATTTCTGGTCTGCGCTGGGCCAGGCCGCGGCTGAGTTCAGAGCAGCTGCAGGCTCTGACCTTATACGTGCCTTGGGGGGAAAGGGGTAGTGAGGTGGTTGGCAACCACAGCCTCAACTTCTGACCAAGTGTAGACTCCTTGCACGTTCTGAATAGCCAAGGTGGATGGACCTGTCAGTTATACACCGGTGATTCATCAGGCCTTTCAGTCACGTTGGTGCATATAGAAAACAGCGCCACCAGACACCATCGTTTGTCAATAACAGGATGCTGAGAGAGGTGTAATTAGACACATGGGAGGGCATTGTGCATCATTATTCTGTATTGAGCAATCAGCAGAGTCTTTAAAACTTGAAATTTGATCATCTTTGTCATTTTCCCCTTAAACAACTATGAGTTTAAATTTATAATTCAGCAATTGCCTTCAGCTTCTTGTGGCTCTAAATTTCATAGGTTGACTAATGTGCGGATGGTGGCATTCCTTTTTACTCTTTACTTCCAGGGAGTCCTTGCTGGCATCTAGTGGAGTGGGGTTAGGGAGGGTCTTCTCAGTTCTTTCATCATTCTGAAATCTTTGCTCAGCCTTTCCCAGATTCTTAACTTTTTCATAGCAAATGTCTAATTTGCATTTGTTATTTCTTCAGGAGCGACTGGTTAGAGGGAGGGAGTCAGACTGTGAGATCGAGCCAACTCATCCAGGAAGCATTCCCCAATTAATTTCCACCACCCTAGGTTGCGTCCATTCAGCAGCTAGTACCTGTACCTGTCAGTACTCATTCGATTGATGATGGTGCCCTGGGCCAAGCACTGTGATCGATACGAGATAATCCCAGTGAACACAGTCCCTGCCCCAGGGGAACAGGGTTCTTATCCCCATTTCACAGATGAGAAAACTGGGGCCCAAGATCACCCAGCAGGTCAGTGACGGAGCTGGGATTTTAATCTGACTTTCCATTCTCCCAGCCCCTTGTTTTTTTTGCTTGTGTATACTAGTTCATTTTTCCATACTTTTGCTATTACTGGTGGTATCAGTGGTCTCCCTACTTCCACTATTTGTTGTTAATTTTATCTGTCTGACCTCCCCAACTAGGTGGTAAACTCCTTGAGGGCAGGGACTGCGTCCTCTACCTTTGATCCATAGTGTTTTGCACACAAGGACTCAATCAGTCAATGGTATTGATTGAACCTATACTAGGTTCTTGACAGAGTGTAATGCAACTGGGTTGATAGACACATTCTCTGCCCACAAGGAGCTTACAGTCTAGAGAGGGAGGCGGACATTAAAATAAATAAATTACGGGTAGGAACATGAGTGCTCTGGAGCTGAGGGTGCGGTGAATATCAAGTACTTAAAGGGTACAGAGCCGAGTGCGTAGGTCTTCGCAGAAGGGACAGAGAGAAGGGGAAACGAGGGCTTAATCAGGGAAGGCCTCCTGGAGGAGATGTGCTTTTCATAAAAGTGTTAAAGTGGGGTGAGGGGTGACCTGTCCTATATGAAAGGGAAGGGAGTTCTAGGCCAGAATGGGTACGCGGGCAAGGAGTTGGCAGAGAGATGAGATCGAGGTACTGTGCGTAAGTTGGCGTTAGACCAGCCAAGTGTGCGGGCTGGGTTATAGCAGGAGAGTAAGGTAAGGTATGAGAAGGGGAACTGATGAAGTGCTTTAAAGCTGATAGTAAAGACTTTGTCTGATGTTCAGTAAATACAACTGATTGATGTCAGGCCTAGGACTGGTGTGTGAATTTGGTTTGTACTAATGAGAAACATCAGTAATGATCATCATTAATGGGGGAGGTTGCATTGATGTGAATACAGGTTCCCTCCTTTTTACCCGTGGTAATATCAGTGTTAGGAATCCAGAGACATATTCTTGGCTAGGAGTATTTTTTGAAATAGAAAAATAAAGTTGGGAAACTTATAACTATGGGTTACTGTGTTAGTGATCGCATCCTCTGGTTACTGCAGGTACAACAGTTAGGGTCCTAAGAATTTATTTTTATCTCCTGCTCTTGCATGTACATATGCCTATCTTCGTCCATGCTACCTGTTTTCATTTGTAAATAACTAGGGGGTAGGGTCAGTGATGCTTGAAATTGCTTTGTGGAGCACCCAGCCTAGGGCTCTTGCCCCTGTGGATGCTGCTTAAATACCATTTGATGGGGATCATGATAAATGTGTACAGTGACAAGAAGCCAACTGTTTTCACTGAGTTTAGCTGGGTACCAGTCTGTGGCAGAAGTTTTGTACTTTCTTAAATCTGCTCTCCAAAATTGATGTCTCGGGATTTTTGTGGTGGTGACAGAACCAAGAATAATCGATTAAATTAGTTGCTAAGGTGACAAGACAATATTTATCTGCTGCCATCTCTTCTCTCAAATTCAGCGATCTCAGAGTTGGTACCTAAACCTCATTTAAGATTGAGACAAAAGATATGAGTCTTCATCGTAGATTTTTCTCTGAAAATTGTGGCTGTTGGAATAAACTATGATATTGGAATAATATTTCAGAGAAACAAGTACATTTCATAGACCTATCTTAAATGTGTCTTTTTTGCAGCTTGCGATTAGAGCAAGGGAGTGATGGAAATTTCACATTGGATATTGGAGCCGACCTCAAAGAGTGCTTGCTTTGGGCTCATTGAGAGACTATTGTTTTGAACTGCTGTAAGAAATTGGATTAAATGTGTCAAGGAAAATGGAATTGATGATCACGAAGCTGGTTAATTGATAATTGCTCAGCACTTAGCTGATTCAAAAGGAGTGCCCAGTTTGGTGTGTCTGCTTTTTCAGAATTAAAATTAACAATAAGCTCATCACATTAACCCCAAATACCCGTCTCTTGTTATTGTTGGCTCCTGGGTGCTGGCAAACTGGAGATTCAATTTTCTGATTCCGGGGTAAAGCCAGCTTGTGGAAATTGGAGAATTGGGAATTCAGAACTTTGTAATAATAAACTTTAAACAAGCTTGGCACTCTTGAAATAATATTTAAGAGAAACTAGTATTTTTTTAGACATATCTTAGCAATAATAACTGTGGTATTTAAGCACTTTGGTGCCAATCACCATGTTAATCGCTGTGGCAGATAAAATATCAGTTCAGTCAATTAGTGGTATTTCCTGAGCACTTACTATGTGTAGAGCACTGTACTAAGCGCTTTGGTGAGTGTACTACAAAAGAGATAGATCAAATGCAGTTCCAGCACCACATAGGGTGCACAGTGTAAGGGGGAAGGAGAACAGGCATTTTATCCTAATTTTACCGGTGGGGAAAAGAAACTGAGGCACAGAGAAGTTAAGTGACTTGCCAAAGATCACACAGCAGGCAAGTGATGGAGCCAAGATTAGAACCCCGAGCTCCCAACTCCCATGTCTGTGCTCTTTTAATGAGGCCACGCTGCTTCCAGCGTAGACCGTGGGGAAGCAGTTGGATTAGTTGAAAGTCTATGTGCAGGGTGCGTAATATGGCCCCTCAGCCAGGGGCTGTGACATTAAGGAGCCAAAATTGAAATTTCAGTCAGCACCCATCCATGAATTATAGAAATGGTAGGCTACTTCAGAAGAAATCCTGAATGCATCATGCGTTGTTAAGCAACAAACACTGCCATTACTATGCCCATGAGCACAAAATGACTATCTAGCCAACGTAAGAGTAACTGGTGTATATCCTTTCACAGTAAGGGTAGTCATAGAACAGCGTCTGGTCTCTTCAGTTTTGCAGTCAGAAGATTTATTTTTTTCTTGGCGTGCTTTGTGTAGTGAAATAATACACACACTCTAAGTACAATACTGAGCACATTTTAGTCTCAACGGATATTCTGATGGAAATCTGAGTCATTTCTTCTTAGTGAAATTTTAATTTATTTGCATTTACTAGGATAAAGCTTGTATTCATCTCGCTACTTTCTCATCTTTATGAAAGAAAGCACCGCAGGATAAAAAAGTTTTTACCTTTGCAATTTTCATCAAAATACTAGCAAGGGTGCCAAAAACCAAGTTTGCACAGTTGAAATTTTAGCTTAGAGCCGACCCTCACTGTGTGAGGGTGGGTGTAACCCACAAAGGGAGCCACTCCTGGTTTTCTTGGAGCCTCGCTGCTTGTTATTGCTGGCATTTAGACTTTGCAGAAAGCTCAGCAAGTGAGCGTTTTCTGTGTTAGCACAATTTACTGGGGGGGGGGGGGGGGCGTGTATTTGTGAATCTGCAGCACAGCTTTATAGCACACATTTCCACTCAGCAATTTCAGTTGAATCTATGTAAATTGCATGAAGCCAGTAATGTGCGGTGCTTCATTCCTTCCACCTCATTAGCAACACATTATGTTGCGTTCTCCATAGCACCATTCTTTCCTTGGGATATTCTGGGTGTTGATTATTAGGCAGGTGCCTGGGAGTTTCTTATGAGAGGGTTTACTGAGCCTTATACCGTGCGAGGGCAATGCCCTGGCACTGTCCAACTTTCCTGCCAGGAGTGGCATTTGTTAGATTTGCAGCTGCCGGAGAATGGTTGAATGGATCTTTCAAGCACTCAGCTCCTGACTTTGACTGCGCCAGCTGCTTTCTTCTCAGCAAGAGGTGCTTACCTAGCTGAGAGAAATGTCTTTTGGAGAATGTACGTTTTAAAGAGAAAATATAAATAGGCTTACCCAGCTTTAACTTCTCCTGCTTCCCTTTGCACTCTGCTTCCCTTGTCTCCCATTTCTGAACCAAAATGGAAAATCAGTCTTCGTTTATAATACTACATACTTGTACGATATTTTGCTTTCATAAGGTTTGGAATTTATCATTTGGTTCTAATTTAGGTAAGATTTAATTTGTCTTTAAAGCATACAGTATGACTGTACGTTTACCCGTGTCGTAGGTCGTTCTGCCAAATAGATGCCACTGGCCTTCAGTCAATCAGTGGTATTTTATTAATCGCTTACTGTGTGCAGAGCACTGTACTAAGTGCTTGGGAGAGTACAATGCAGTAGAGTAGATAGATACGATCACTGCTTACAAGGAACTTATAGACCAGATGGGAAGAAAGACATGAAAATGAATTACAGATGGCTATGTACGTAAGTGCTGTGGGGCTGGGGGAGGGGTGATTATCAAAGTGCTTAATACACTCAGTACAGACCCAAGTTCATAGGCAGCCCAGAAGGGAGGGCTTAGATGGGTAAGACTTCTAGGAGGAGATGTGATTTTAGAAGGGCTTTGAAGATGGGGAGAGTGGTGGTCTGTCAGATATGGAGGAGGAGGAAGTTCCAAGCCAGAGAGACCATGTGGGCAAGGAGTCGGCCAGAAAGATGAGCGTGAGGTCCAGCGTGTACGTTGACGTTAGAGGAGCGAAACATGCGATTTGATTGTACATTACTGAGGAAATTAGAAGTGGGAGAGCTGAATGAGTGCTTTAAAGACATGGTAAGGAGTTTGCAGGATGGATGGGCAACCACCCTTCAAAACCCTTCTTGAAAGTTATCATCATTATTTGTTCATTCACTTATATTGAGTGCTTACTGTGTGCAAAGCATTGTACTAAGTGCTTGGGAGAGTACAGTATAACAACAGATAAATTTCTGTCCACAACGAGGTCATAGTCTAGGGGGAGCTCATGGCTTAGAGAAGCAGCGTGGCTCAGTGGAAAGAGCACGGGCTTTGGAGACAGAGGTCATGGGTTCAAATCCCAGCTCGGCCACTTGTCAGCTGTGTGACTTTGGGCAAGTCACTTCACTTCTTGGTGCCTCAGTTCCCTCATCTGTAAAATGGGGACTAAGACTGTGAGCCCCATGTGGGACAACCTGATTCCCCTGTGTCTACCCCAGCGCTTAGAACAGTGCTCGGCACATAGTAAGCGCTTAACAAATACCAACATTATTATTATTAGAGGGAGCCTACAGTCTTCAGAATTGTTAGTCACTGGGGGAATTATAAAACCCAGGCCCTGCCCTCAAGGAGTTCACACTCTCAAAGGAGAGAAAGGCAAGTATAAACTCGCAAACATATAACTAGACAACATAGACAAATACCAGTGGCCTAAAATATAAAAAGAAATGGAAGAAGACATAAATAGGTAAAAGTCCTGAGGTAAATAATAGGTGAATCATTGAGTTTGGAATCATTTGGGGCAGTCCGGGAAGATATCCTGAGGGGAATAAGATTTAAATTGAGTTGTGAGACGTGGTATTATCATGAGGAGTGAGAAGAACTTTCCAGACAGAAGGAATTAAGGAAAATGACTCTCCCTCTAGACTGTAAGCTCTTTGTGGACAGAAGATGTGTCTACCAACTCAGTTATATTGTACTCTCCCAAGCGCTTAGTTCAGTGTTCTTAAACAGTAAGTGCTCAATAAATATGATAGAAGATGCACCTATTTTATTAATGAACTGCTGAATTTTCCAAGGAAGTTAATGTTATTGCTTTTGTTTAGGCTTTTTTATGTTAACAAGAGAAAAGGTATCAATCAAATTTCTCTAGAGTTAAGTGCTTCTGAACCCCCCCACCCACCCACCCAAGATGTGGAATACTTTTAATACTTCTCTCACCTAGTAATATTTTAATCTTTCCTGTTTAGCCCTTACATTAAAGGTGGTTCCCACTTAACAAGGAGTTAGCAATTTGTCAGGGAAAATGGGATTAAAATCTCTCTCCATTGACATAGTCTTGATTTTGCCTTCATTTTCCCCATTTCAAAGTGCAGGGTATGTAAATAATCAGGCCTGAAAGAGGAAAAACTCACTAGCAATCTTGATTCTTGAAATAGTTTGATTCTCTTATATTTTGAAAAGAAGAAACATGGCCTAGCAGAAAGAGCCCAGGCCTGGGAGTCAGAGAACTTGGTTTTTAACCCTGGATCTGTCACTTTTCTGTAATGTGACCTTGGTCAAGTCACTTAACTTCTCTGGGCCTCACTTCATTCATAAAATGGGGAGTGATTGTGATCCCCATGTGGGACAGGGACTGTCTCCAACCTGATTATCTTTTATCTATTCCAGCATTTAGTACAGTGCTTGGCACACAGTGAAAACTATATAAAAAATAGTTTAAATTTGTGGGGAGGGTCACAGAGGATAAAGGAATTATAAACCCATGTAAGTGATACTTGAAGTGTTCATTGTCTTCAATCTGTGAGATTGCCCTGCACCACACTTTCCCTCCTTTCAGCGTATGGGAGAACCAGTCTCGATTAATGGAGTGAACTGGACTCAGTTAAAGACTCTGTTCATCACTTTCCACTCATTTCCCACTGGTGATTTCTCTGGGATTTCTCAGGATGAACACCGTACCCTCCACAGCATGTCATTTAAATAACACCCTTAGATGGTTCGTACGGACCAACAAGCAACTCTAGAGAGAGGCTGCCCTTTGCCCTTACATGGGATCTGCACTGGAACTGTGCAAGATGTGCCCGAAGCATCCCGGATAATAATAATAATTACGGTATTTGTTAAACACTTACTTTGTGCCAGGAACTGTGCTAAACGTTGGACATGTATGCTGAAGGGCTGCTCACTGACTCCCTGGAGCTGCAGTTCGTAATTTTATATTAATGTCTGTCTCCTCCTCTAGACTCTAAGCTGCTTGTGGGCAGGGACATAGCTATCATCTCCATTGTATTGTCCTCTCCCAAGCACTCAGAACAGCACTTGGCACCCAGGAAGCGCTCAGTAAATACCTTCGATACTTTGAGTTGGTTACATCTCCAGGTTGGGTGGGTAAATGACCACACTGATTCCAGTGGTTTCAGGTAGTGCAAAGAAGGATGGTTGAGAGGTGGAAGAGGGTTTTCCTCCTTACCCCTTCTGCCATGACGGGTCTGAGGCTTAGCTACTGGGAGAGGGACGTTTTCCACGAGGGCTCCCTTGCCTTTTCTAAAGCCTTGACTTTCTAAACGCAGTGTGAATATGCTTCAAAAAATGGCTCTGTGGGAGGTTTTCAGCAGTGTCTCTTGTTTACAAATAACTTTCTGGGCTGCATTTGAACCAAGAGTCTGGCAGGCCTAGGACTGGAACCTAGTTGTCTGGACGTCCAGTCGTGCCCTTATTGTTCAAATTAAGTTTGGGCTGAGTTTTTCAATTATGGACAGCCAGCCTCTAGGGACAGAATTCTTGGAAGAGGGCAGAGGAGGCTGTGGATTTGTGCTGTCTCTGTGTATTGCAGCAGCAGCAGGATATTGTTAGGAACTACTTGGCCTAGAGGAAGGAAAAAGGAAATTATGAATACAGGCCTTTGCCAGCAGATTCCTTCAGTGGTTAATAAATAAATCCTTCAGATTTACTCGTTGCATCTTTTTTAAAACACCAGGCCAGGTGGAGCTTCCTATAAGAAGTTACAGAAGACAGAGTCTGACAAAAGAGTGGGATTCAGCATATTTAAATATAATGTTTTTTATATTTTCAGAGAGCAGGTGAGTCTGTTTCCATTTGGATTTGCTGCAAGGACTGATTTTTTTCCCTCTTTTGGAGGATAATGCAGATAGGGCTTTTGTTGGAAATTAGTACGTTGCCCTTACTGTTATGCAATACAAATCACCTCCAAACAGTAGCAGAATTTAGTGGAATTAAAATAGAATCCTGTTGAATGTAGAAGGAAACTGAAACTTCTTATATCACACCTTCACTGGAAGATGCCAACACATAGAGAGAGAATTGGACTTTAAATCTTTTATTTCACACTCCCATCCACTTTATAAATTTAGTGGAATCAGAAGTTACAGTTGAGTCTAAGAAAACATTCCCTTTTTTTACCTCACCTGTAAGTGAAAATGCTGGGTTTTTGTTTTTGTTTTTATGGTGTTTGTTAAGCACTGTGTGCCAGGCACTGTACTAAGCTCTGGGGTAGATACAAGCCAGTCAGAAGGGACACAGTCCATATCCCATATGGGGCTCACAGTCCAAATCTCCATTTTGCAGATGAGATGACTGAGGTTCAGAGACGTGAAGTGACTTGCCGAAGGTCACACAGCAGACAAGTGGTGGAACCTAAGATTAGAACCCATGTCCTTCTGACTCCCAGGCCCATGCTGTATCCACTTAGGTCACGTTGCTTCTGGTTCCCCTGAATTTGATGTGCTTTTTGGTTTGCTTTAAGAAATAACATTTTATTTCACCAATGATGAATACAGCGGACAGAACATCATCACAGAAATCAGTTTTGCTATCAAATTCCTACTACCTGCCCTTTTAAAAACAATGGTTGCCTTTGAGAAGGCATTTGCAAACTTATTTATAGACCCATCCTCAGCGTTTTTGAATATATATCTATTTAGCTGTTCATTAATTTATTTGGATTGTTCAGTTTGTAAATGTGTTATGTCTGGGTCTTCCTTTAGAGAGAACGCTCCTTCCGGGGAAGAATAGTGTCCCTTCTTGGTACTGTATTTCCAAAGTGCTTAGTGCATTTCCCCCGGTAGGATGCTCACTTATTATTGGTACCACTACCAAAAGATAATGCAGTTGTGTGTGAGAAGGGTGGAAGAGATCTAAAATAGTTAGGAATCTAGTAATAGGGCTCATTGTAGCATACCTAGTAAAATACTAAGATGTGTAGATGCAAAGCATTCATGGAAAATAAATCAACACAACAAGGGTTACACTTTATTTATGTCAAGATGCAAGCCTGTTAAATCTTGAAACTAAATAACTAAATGAAGTCATTCTTGTAGATACAGGGGGAAAAAATGCTTAGGATAAGGACTTGCAGACTTTAATTACCGAAAAGTTCAGATATGAAAATATGAAGGACTTTGTTGACTCTCCCCCTCACCCTTTTTAATGACAGGCATTTGGCAAGAGATCAAAGTAATCCTAAAACTAGGTTAGGCTATTTTGCATAATCTATTTTAGTATAAAAGAGAAATGAATTTCCATCCTTTATTTAGATGGTGTTGTTCATACTGTGCCCCATTTGGAGAGCTGTGAGGACTTCTTCTCTGTCCACAACTAAGATGGTGGCTTTCTTCTACCCACGGGAGAGAGCGCTGACTCCCTGTGTTTGTCCAACAGGGTCCAAGTGGTCAGAGGCTTTGGGCCAATAGTGGGTGGGGCTGAGATTGTGAGCCCTCCTGCCAGGGGCAGGGGCCGTATCTAATTACCACCTGTGTATTCTCTCCCAGCTCTAAATACAGTGCTCTTGCAAACAGTCATAAATATTATTACAACTATCTTTTTTACTGTAGGTGGCCTAGTAGAAAGAGCCCAGGCCTAGGAGACAAGGGACCTGCGTTCTGATAGCAGATCCACCACTTGCCTGCTGTATGACTTTAGGCAAATCACTTAACTTTTCTATTCCTCAGTTTCCTCAGCCATAAACCGGGGATTTAACATCCATCCTCCCTCCTCCTTAGACAGCGAGCCCCATGTGGGACAGGGTCTGTCTGACCTGACAATCTTGTATCTATGTGACCTTGAGCAAGTCACTTCACTTCTCTGTGCCTCAGTTACCTCATCTGTAAAACGGGGATGAAGACTGTGAGCCCCACGTGGGACAATCTGATTACCTTGAATCTACCCCAGGGCTTAGAACAGTGCTTGACGCATAGTAAGCGCTTAACAAATACCAACATTATTATTATTATTGTTATTACCCCAGCACTTTGTGTAATTAATCCATCAGTGGTATTTATCGAGCACTTACTATGTGCAGAGCACTGTAATGAGGGCTTGAGGAACTACGCTACGACGGAATTAGGGACCCACTCCCTGCCTGTGATGAGCTCACAGTCTAGAGGACTGTCCAGTGCTTGGCACATAGGTGCTTAACAAATACCACAGTTATTATGGTGGTCATTATTATAATCACCATCGTAATAATATATTGCCCTCAAGGAGCTTGGCTCAGTGGAAAGAGCCCGAGTTTGGGAGTCAGAGGTCATGGGTTCGAATGCCGGCTCAGCCACTTGTCAGCTGTGTGACTGTGGGCAAGTCACTTCACTTCTCTGGGCCTCAGTTCCCTCATCTGTAAAATGGGGATGAAGACCGTGAGCCTCACGTGGGACAACCTGATGACCCTGTATATCCCCCAGTGCTTAGAACAGTGTTCTGCACATAGTAAGCGCTTAACAAATACCAACATTATTATTATTATTAGGTCGAACTGTGATCCCAAAAGTTCTTCAGGCTGCCGGGCCTGATGTTGGCCATCGAGGTGCTGGGCCTGCACCGGGGGAGGCTGGTTTATGCCTGAGATGGGTGCAGAGATTGGGCTGAAGGTCCATTTCAGAATGCAGCTGTCAGCAGTCCAAGCATGCACAGGGTAAACCTCAGTCCTGGCTGCCTGCTGCTCAACATCTTCAAATGGCCCTTTCCACTCAGGCAGGAAAGAAAGAGGCTTCGTGTACCGAAACAGCGCTAGCAAGCCGAGAGCTGACTGCTCGACCCCCGGGGGGGGAAGAACACCTTGTGACCATTCCAAAAGCCAGCAGCAACGTTGAAAATTGCTTGGGATTGAAATGAGGGGTAAAAAGCCTGTTGAGGTGAGCTTGCTTCCTCCCAGCCAGAGACAGAGTTGGTGCAAGCTTTGATTTCTGTGCCCTCTAGTGGGGAACTAACCTGAAAGCATTCTTCAGGTCCCCTTTGCCACTTGTTTGCCTTCTCAAGGCAAGTGACTCCGAACAAGCCTTCTTGGCCCCTCTCTCGCGGTCTGCCTGGAAACAAGCAGCTTTTTAAAAACATTTAAATGAGACTTGTTAAACTTGTGTGTCCCGTTGTCTGATATTTCTGGTGTGGGTGCCAGGCCAGGAGATTGCAGGATGACATTAGGACGGTTGGAGAAGAAAGAACGGGGGTTTGTGTGGCCCTGCTTTCAGGCCCGCTTCTCCAACCTCTGGGACCTGGATCCAATCATTTCACTGGGGTTTGGAGAACATATCTGTTGAGACCTCATTCCCTTCTTACGTGATGATACCCAAAAGCCCAGACCTGATTTATAGCTTACTGGGGGAGATGGTGGCTTTGTGAACTATGTTTTTTGGAAAGGCCCAAGGAGCCCTGTTAGCCAGATTCTCTGTGTCAGAGGGTTTATGGGCCTGGGTATATTCAGCCATAACAACTGACCTTGTCTTTTAAGCCCCAGTGTTCCAAAATGTAACAGACTGGATCTCAGGCAGCATCTAAGACTAGAAAAGGCAATGTAACAATTGCCAATCTATTCCATTTTTATGGGATTAAAGTGCTCACTATGTGTCGAGTACTGTTCTAAGCACTGGGGTAGGTTCAGATTAATCAGGCCGAAAACAGTCCCTGTCCCACGTGGGACTCACTGTCCAAGTAGAAGAGTGAACAGATTTTTAATCCCAATTTTGCCGTTGAAGAAACTGAGGCATAGAGAAGTGAAGTGATTTACCCAAGGTCACACAGCAGGCAGGTAGTGGAGCTAGAATTAGAACGTAAATCCTCTGGCTCCCAGGCCTGTGCTCTTTCCACTTGACCACGCTACTTCCCATAGAAGCATGAATTCTACCTGCTGAAAACAAAGGTACAGTTGTCTAGTGATTTTTGGTCTTCAGCCCTGTGACTGGTCAGTGGCAGGAAGGAAACAGAATTCAGATTTTCTGACCCCGGTTCAATTCCCAAAGTTTTTTCCTGCCTCCTTGATGAACTGAATTTAAAGTGTTTCGAGCTCTTTGGGAACAAGCCCAGCAAAAACCAAATTCCCTCTGCAGCTGCTTTCTCATTCTTTCAGGTAAATGGATCTTTCAGCTGGGACCCATTCATGTTAAGCTTTTCTTTTGTTATGTGTTTATAACTTTATCATTCCCAAGATTAGGTGTCTGCCAGCGTTTTCTAATGGGTGCTTATGGGCACGATGACAGTTTTCACCACCTGCAAACCAGGCAGAGAAAGGAATTCGGTTGTTTGGTTTTACAAGGTCCTCAATGGGAGTTCTGAGAAAGTGCAAGACCTTTTGTGAACTCCACACGGTTGGCGCTCCTTGGCTTATTTTACTTCAGGTACACCCTCCTCTTGGAATTGTTAAAGCTAGGCTGAAGCTCTGGATTCTGCTTTCTCTTGATGACTCAGGCTAGTCCTGCACATCATAGTTTGGGATCAGCCTCCCTTTTTCCCTCAAAAGCCTCTTCAAAATTGGAGAAATGGAATAGGCCAAAGCCTCTACCCAAATCTTTGATGTAGAGTCATTTGAAGGACTGAAGCCCACAAAGATGGCAGACTGGGGCAGGGAGACAAAAAGAGTGGGGAGTTGGGGGCTGTGTGTGGGTATATGATTCACCTTAAGTGGTTGTGTGTGTATAGGTGTTTCACCTGAAGTGTTGCAGGGGTGTGTGTCTGATTCACCTGAAGTGGTTAGCTAACCAGAGCCATGAGATCCATGAGGTTTTTTGTGAAAAAGTGATGGGTATTCATTGAGTAGGGAACAAAGCCTACCAACTCAGTTGTATTGGACTCTCTTAAGTGCTTAGAATAGTGTTCTGCACACAGTAAGCACTCAATAAATATGATTGATTATTTTAAGGGGAAGATTAGTGGGAGTGATCTCCCACTGCTTTTACCAAGATTTCCTGCTCTAAATAGAAGCTCCACTTGGGGAGCTTCTGCTCTCCATTCATTCGGTCATATTTACTGAGCTCTTACTGTGTGCAGAGCACTGCAGTAAGCGCTTGGAAAGTTCAACTCAGCAATAGATACAACTTCACTGCAATCGTATTGTTTAACTCTAGCAAGGAGTCAGAAAAAAAAAGCCAGATAAGTGATTTTAAATAAATGTTTGTCAAAGGCTTAAAATTTACACTAGATCAAAAGATTTCTTTGCATGAAATAATGAATTATAAATAGAATTTCTTTCCCAAGGCAGGGTTAGAACCTTGGAAGGACTCTAAGACTAGCTCTGAACTCTGGAAAATGCTCACTTCTTAGTGACTTAATAATAATAATAATAATGTTGGTATTTGTTAAGCGCTTACTATGTGCCGAGCACTGTTCTAAGCGCTGGGGTAGACACAGGGGAATCAGGATGTCCCACGTGGGGCTCACAGTCTTAATCCCCATTTTACAGATGAGGGAACTGAGGCACAGAGAAGTTAAGTGACTTGCCCACAGTCACACAGCTGACAAGTGGCCGAGCTGGGATTCGAACTCATGAGCCCTGACTCCAAAGCCCGTGCTCTTTCCACTGCGCCACGCTGCTTGGATGAGCACACTCCCCACAACCATTCCAATTGGTCTGGCATTCTTCAGTGGTGTTACAAGGGCTTATTTCCACTTAGAAACAACTGACTTTGGGAGCCCAGAAGTGAGTTAGTAGATTAGTTGTAATTATTGGGAGATTCCCTTCCACCACACATTTCAGTTGCATCTAATCCACAACCTACCCTAAAGGATTATTTTTACCCTTAGGGTTCCATATGTTGTTCTTTGGAATCTGTGAGCTTCTATCCTGGTCTCTTCTCCCCAAGAGGAGTCTTTGCTAATCTATCACCGTCGGTTCTTAGGTAACTTAAGGTAACTTAAAACTGTAAGGTACAGCTCAAGGGCGTATTTACTTGTGGTCCTGGTGTCTCATTAGCTTGGAGGACCAAAATGAGGCAGCCTAGGCAATAAGATGTCTCAGAGAACATGTCTTTATACATCTAGTGCCTTTCTGATGCTCTCTTGAAGTTACCCTCTGTTGCTTTGTATCCCTGGCACTTCTAATCCAAGGAGATTTTGGAATCTTGTATCACAATGCAGTAGGCACCAACTAAATATTCTGCAAGATTTCAGAGCCAGTATTGCAGCGAGAGAAACGCCTTTAAGAAGAGGAGGCTTATGTCATTCAAGTTTGCATATTGATTGAGCCTCCACTTTGGGCAGAACACCACCTTAGGTCTTGTGGAGACTTTCAGAAGAAAAACAAGAACGCACCCCTGCACTCTAGAATGTCTAGCTTTATCAGGGAGACAAAACCAAAATTCTCATTGTGAACATTGAATGTGAAAAGATAGACACACACAGAAGATAGAGAGGAAACCAAGGGACAAACAAATAGACAGGAGTGCTAGACCCCTGAAATGATTGGAGTGACCGGAGCCATCGAACATGGACCGTACACAGCTTTTAGTATAGTTTTGTAGAAGGAAAGGGAACACAGTCGTTTTTTCACTTTACCCTTCAGCACTTCTCTCCAGCCCTTCCCCCACTTATTTTCTATGTTTCCCTTCTATTTTCTCATCTTTTAGCGTTGGCATTTCAGACTAGTAGCATGGTTCACCCTGTAGGTACAGACGGTAATTAGTTGCTTGTCTGGTGTTTGGTATTCACTGGCAGTAGGGAAAAGGGTATTTCCTTTCAACATCTTTTTTTTTCCCCTCTCTCTCTCGCACCATTTCATTCTTATCCTCTGATTATTCCTGGGATCCAGGTCATATTAACCGTTGGCTTTTTTAGTGACTGCGTAAGCAGTAACCCGACAAGGTGGGTGGTTCTATCAGATGTCTGCACTTGTCAAGCATGATGTGTGAAGTCGGCGGCTGGCAGCCAACTGCCTCCAAGCTACCTTAGGAGCGCTCCTGCTCAGCACACCTGCCCCGTCGGACGTCTGTTCTTATTATTGTGAAACCACTGTTGCTCCTCTGCAGCGTTGACTGTGCATCCTGACCTGGGTGGTTTTATTGAAGACAAACAGAATCGAAAACTTTGTGGACCTTCCTATTCCAAAGCCAACTGTTTGAGCCAACCAAAAAAGGACTCCACCCATACAAGCACTTCATTGGCCAGACATTCCAATACTTCATCTGAAACTAAGATTTTGGGAGCTGGTGCTGGAAAATCTGAACTGACCAAGTTTTCTTTCCACGACTTGGACTGAAGAGGATTTTTATCTCCTTATTTAAAGCCTCCAAGTTGCTGAGGGAGGAAGAGAAGAGGAAAAGTCCTCGTGTTATGACTTTGGTGCAGGTGTTAATGTATGCTAAAATATTGTTTGAGAGGCGATCGGCTCTTGTTGAAAAGTAGGAGTGTGGATTTTCACCAACCGAAAGCTGTCACAAATGCATCGTCTACTGTCGCTTGTGTGTCTGAGTGCCCTCAGTCTTACAGTGTTAGGGCTCACTCACCTGCCCCAGTAGAACTGCAGATAACCTGAATTATTCCTATCGTGGCCTTTCCACTTTAGGCCTGGGAAAGAAACTTCCAGAATCGGAGACCAGTTAACTAGCAGGCACCATAATGCAACACTGTTTGCTCTGCAAAATTCCAGGAAATAGTTTCTGGTTATTACGGTTCCTTTGGATAGAAAAGTCTGACATTCCCATCCATTCCTCGAGCCGTTTTTTTAATTCCATTTTTGCAAAGTTTCCAAGTCCTGGCTATTGACTCTGGAGATTCTTTCCCATTTAACAGTCCCCTTTCCAACTCCTAGACAGTAAGATTTTTGTACTTTGAGCTTCTACTGCCGACACAGGGAATGATATAAAAATTTGCTTCTCTTCACTTGCCCCGCCTGCCCCCAAGGCCAGCAGTAGAATCCGCCCAGCCATTGTCTTAATGGAGGTCTCCCTCTCATCACTGTCCAGTTCCTGATCTGCCAGGAAGTGCCAGGAACATGCCATCTGTAAGTTAGGAAGGAAAAGTGTGAGGGCCCAAGTTCCAAGACCAACCTTCCCTCCTAAAGGATGGGATGGAAGGAGGGAGAGGTAACCGAACCAGTTTGTCCAAGTGGGTGTTTGGAATTCTTTTTTTTTCCCCTCATTCTGCTTTAAAAAGGCACCATCGCCCACAGTTTCATGGGGGCAGACTTTGAGAGCCCCTCCCCCTCTGTAGCCTCAATCCTGACTCCTTTTCCTCTAGCCTCACTGTTATCTCATCCTTTGTCTTGTATTCATGTTCTTTTATAAGAATTTAATTTTGTTCAGCTTCTGTAGAAGCAGCATGGCTTAGTACAAAGAGCAGAGGTCTAGGGGTCAGGGGAGCTGGGTTCTAGTTCTGGCTCTGCCAATTGTTTGCAGTGTGACCTTGGGCAAGTTAATTCACTTCTCTGTGCTTCAGTTTCCTCAACTGTAAAATGGGGATTAAATACCTGTTCTCCCTCCTACTTAGACTGTGAGCCCCATGTGGGATAGGGACTGTGTCTGATCTAATTAACTTGAATGTACCCAGCATTTAGAACAGTGTGTGACATATAAGAAGTGCTTAACAAATACCATAAAAATGAAATAAATAAATGACTAATAAATAGTTGAGGTAGTCTGGGCTGGAAAGAGTCCTGAGTTTGCTTTCACCATAAAGCAGAAATCCGCTTAGAGTGTTCCACTTCACATTAGCCAGCTGTGAAGTGGAATTAATTGTTAGAGACATTGTTTCCTGATTCAGGTGATGGGAAAATTCCATGTTGTCAATAATTATACTCACTCAGGTTGCCAATTCCCTTTCATTCCATTTCTGAACTTAATCGTTTAACTCTTTGTTTCTTGATAAGCTCATATGGTGGGCAGGGACCATGTCTGCTAATACTGTGGTATTGAACTCTCCTAAGCACTTAATACAGTGCTCTGCACATAGTAAGCACTCAATAAATACCATTGACTGATAATTTGTGATGCTTGCCTTTTTCAAATGGTTGCTGTCCTTGAGCTTAGGTTGATTTGGGATGCAGGGGGAGGGGGATGAGACAGCAACGGAAAGAACTTGAAATTTGGGGCACATACAGTTTTTGGTGGTGATCAGATGTCTAACGAATAAGAGCTCCTACAGCTGTGAGTAAAGCTGCTTTGGATAAGGTTTTATTGATACAGGTCTGAGGTTGGTAATTGTCTTTCTTCTTCCCACCCATACAGGAGGCAGACAGTGGGGAGGAGGAATGCCGGTCACAGCCCAGGAGGTAAGTGTGCTCATTTCTTCTGGCAGCAGTAATCGAGGCTGGTTGCCATGGTGACTGTGTGCACTCTCTCTCTCGTCCACCCTCCATTTGGTCACCCAGCTAAATGAGCTTCCCTTGGCTCTTTAGGAAATAAAGATCCATAATCACAGCCTCCATGTCTTCCCCCAAAGGGATTCTTGAAAAGGCAGGCAGCTGCATCAGCTGAAGCAGAGGGCACCATCAGGGCCCCAGACAGGTGGAGAAAGCTTGTTGCCATAAAATAGCCCTCAGTCAATGGCAGGTGAATGTGCTCTTCCAGTGCCATCATCTGACCCCATGCTGGTTTTTCAGCTGTGTTTCTCCCAGCCACTTGGTTCCTCTCAAGAATTGCTCCATCTGTGGAATGTGTCACCCTTGGGTGTCCTGAAAAAAGGAATCTGGAGGAAGCTTACCATCTGGAGACTGCAGCTTCAGGCGCTGGATCAGTGCAGTCCCAGCTCCACTGTCAGTCCCCAAAACCTGCTGTAGGTCATAGAGAGATAGAGACCTTTCCTACCTTTTAGGAAAAGAATCATCTGTGCAGTCGCCCCTACTCCAGATCCGCCACTTTCTGAACCCTACGGCTTCTGGCTGCTTTCACAGCTGGGTTCATACTTCCCTTTCCAAACCCTAAGTTAGTTAGGAACTGGATTAGCTCATCGAGATGCCCGGCCAAATCTTTAACTACAGTGAATGTTTTTACCACAAGTCCATGGAAGAGTGGCATCTTCCTACCAGGACCTCACTGTCTGCTCATGGAAGAAGGTGGTGGGAGAAGCCGGTCAGTCATAATTCCATTCCCATCCCTAGTATGAAAGGTTTTTGGAAGAAATTCTCCCCTCCTGTAAGAACCAGTTCCAGTCAGATGCAGACAGTTTTCTAGTATTACCGAGACCATCTTTTCTGTATTCTATCCCTCCCTAATTGGATTTTTAAACAGTGAGAGTCAGTCAGTGGTATTTATTGAGGACTTACTGTGTGCAGAACACTGTCCTAAGCACTTGAGAGAGTACAACAGGCCAGAACTGGTTGATGTGATCCCTGCCCATAAGGCGCTTACAGTCTGCAGGGGGAGACGGCTATTAAAATAGATTAAAAACTGGAGAAATAAAGTATACGAATAATTAAGTACTGTAGGCCTGGGATGAGTATCAACATGTAGAGGGCAGGGCAGAAAGGGAAAATTAAGGATTTAGTCAGGGAAGGCCCTTGGAGATGTGATTTTTACAAGAGTTTTGAAGGTGAAAAGAGTGGTGGCTGGTCGGATATGAAGAAGGAAGGAGCGCCAGGATTAAGGGAGAAAGAACATGGGCAAGGGGTTGATGGCAGGTTAAATGAGATGGAGATATAGACAGTCAGGGGGTGTTATAGGAGAAGGAAGGAAACGAAAGGGCATCAGGTGGTAGTGTTCCTTGGAGATTTTAGGCCTTTTTATTACATCAAGTGCTCCTTGAAGAAACAGTAATGAATTTATGTTTATAGAAACAGTGATTCTTCTAGGAATATAAGATTTAGTGTGAGGAGAAAATCAGCTCTTATCTTATTTCTCATAACATAGGTGACCTTGAAGTTACTGGGAAGGCTTTCTGAGCTATTGGGCTTTTGCTGCTTGAAGCCTTAATTTCTTACTCAGAGACTGTTTCTATAAAGATGGATCCAACAGTAAAGCTTAATCGTTTGAAGCAGGACTTTGCTGAGCACTTTTCTTGTAGGAGGTATAGTACTCTGTGACCCCTTTTGGCTTTGGAAGAAAACCTGGGTGCTGAACCCTAGTAATTATTATAATAATTGTGGTATTTATTAAGTGCTTACTATGTGTCAGGCACTTTTCCTAAGCACTAGGGTAGATACAAGTTAATTGGGTTGGGGGTTGGACACAATCCCTTGCCCACTTAGGACTCACAGTCTTAATCCTCATTTTACAGATGAGGGAACTGAAGCACAGAGAAGCTAAGTGACTTGCCCAAGGTCACATAGACAAGTGGAGAAGCTGGGATTCGAACCCAGATCCCTCTGACTTCCAGGACCATGTTCTGTCCACTAGGCCATGCCGCACCTGACTGATTCTTGAGTTTCTAGGAGTGCACTTTAAGTTGCATCAACTTCAAACCAAGTTTAAGATTTGTTCCATGATGACTGTAAAAGAAATTGTATTCTCTTGGTAGAATTGCTGCAGTCTGGTAAAGCCCATCAGATGAATCAAAAGTCAAGGTGGAGTGTTTTATGGACCTGAGAGCCGAGATCTGGCCTGCCCCAGTCCCTGCTTAGATCCATTCTTGCTTGAATTTCACTCTGCTTGGGACAACACAGCCTAATCCTTGGCCACTGAAGCAGAGGGCCAAAAAGTCATCCAAGCTTTGCTGGCTTGGCCTTGTCCCCATCTGGCCTGCCCAGAGGCTCAGGAGGTTTGTGGACTGTAAACTGTAAAGAAGCAGCGTGGCTCAATGGAAAGAGCCCGGGCTTGGAATTCAGAGGTCATGGGTTCAAATCCTGGCTCTGCCACTTGTCAGCTGTGTGACTGTGGGCAAGTCACTTAACTCCTCTGTGCCTCAGTTTTCTCGTCTGTAAAATGAGGATTAACTGTGAGCCTCTCGTGGGATAACCTGATTACCCCGTATCTACCCCTGCGCTTAAAACACTTCTCTGCATGTAGTAAGCTCTTAACAAATACCAATATCATTATTATTAAGCTAGTCCTCTAGATTTTCAGCTCATTGTGGGAAGAGAATGTGTCTGTTATATTGTACTCTCCCCAGGACTTAGTACAGTATTCTGCACACAGTAAGCACTCAGTAAATACAACTGACTGACTGAGCCAGCCAGGACCTGTGCAGGTCTCTTCCCCAGCTTATCCTGCTACCTAGATCCCTGGAGTCCACAATAAACATGGTCACTATTAAATCCTACTTTGTGTTGCAATACATCCATGCATTTGAACAACGATCAGCAGGGTGAGGGTTTAGGGAAATGAAGCAGGGCCAAAGAAACCCTACTGTCGGCAACCGAAAATGTTCGCAAATGTTAAAAAATCTGAACCGCAAGAGGAAAACTGTGTTTCTTCAGCTTTCAGTCACTCAGCACTAGCAGATGAAACATGACTGAGACACTGGTCAGTAGGAAAGGGCTAGTGAAGGTTGCATGGACCCTGGTCAGTAATGCCTTTTAATTAATGCCTAGAGGGGCAGCGTGGCTCAGTGGAAAGAGCCCGGGCTTGGGAGTCAGAGGTCGTGGGTTCTAATCCCGGCTCCGCCGCTTGCCAGCTGTGTGACTTTGGGCAAGTCACTTAACTTCTCGGTGCCTCAGTTACCTCATCTGTAAAATGGGGATTAAAACTGTGAGCCCCCCGTGGGACAACCTGATCACCTTGTAACCCCCCCCAGCGCTTAGAACAGTGCTTTGCACATAGTAAGCGCTTAACGAATACCACCATTATTATTATTATTAATGCCTGCAGAGAGAACCATTTACAGTATGGCTTGGCAGAGTTTTCTGGTCACTGTGCTGAGTCGAAAAGGAGCCAAGGAACCGGGTGAGCTGGCAGGAAAGTACGTTCAGGTGTTCACCTTCACCACAGCCTCTGTGATATCTGGCTCCTTGCTGCCCAAGTCGGGACCACCCGGGAAGAAGAGAGGAGATAATATGGGAAACAAGTTGGGACCCTGGACAGGCAGCTCCAACCAAGAGGTGGCACTGCAGATCTGGAAGTGGGCATTCGTACTCATCCTCAAGTCCTTGAACGGAGCGGCTCAGGGTACTGATTTTTTGTCGGATGTGCTCGGAATGGCTGAGCCCCGCGTATTTATTTTATCCGTTTCGGTAGGGAAATCGACGGCCAGAAGCTGAGTGCCCGTCCCTGCAAACTGTGGTCACCCCTTTCTTGCCGGTCAGAGTTTGCAACCGCCTTGCATTTTGGGACTTGCTGTGGCCGACGGAGTGGTGGAGAGCTGGGTCTGCTTTCCTGGAGCTTGTGTGGAGTTGCCGATGGGCCAGCCTTGAGGTGGCACACTTACACCGAGCGTGTCCGAACCCATCGCGCCAGCCAGGGTATTCCAGTGTGGTCGGAGGTGGGGAATTGCGCCGGCAAGAAGCGTATCATTATGGCAGGAAGCTAGTTTCGGGTAATAAAGAAGATATTAAGCTAATAGCCTCCTATTTTAATAAGCGCCATTTATTAAAGTCGTAAATTAAAAGGAATTTTTCAAGGCTATAGCCTTAAACCATGAAGGATTTGTAGAAACTGTTAGCATCCCTTTCCTTCCCAGTTCAAGCTCTAGCGATTCTTGACTTTTCTCAGGCAACGGCCAAAAAGGAAGCCGCGGCCACTGAGCTTCAGAACAGGTAATGGAAAGTGACTGAAATCTGGATAGATAATTACCTGAATGTTCTTTCACCTTTATGCAGCTCTGCAAATACCTAGCTTTTCTGATTAGTGCTGAATCTCTATTGTACTGACCTGGGTGCTCCACGGTACAGTAACTAAACTTGGAGCAGAGATTAATTTGGGAAAACGAGTGAATACCGTGGTGCTACAAAAAGGCTGCCAAGACTGGGGCCACTTGTAAATATTGAATAAAAGAATGAAGAATGAATGCAAGAGACCAAGCCCTCCTATCATTAGTAATAGCGATAATAATGACATTTATTAAGCACTTACTGTGTGTGTCAAGCACTGTTCTAAGCACTGGGATAGTTACACTCCAGTCAGGTTGGACACAGTCCCTGTTCCACATGGGACTCACAGTCTAAGTAGTAGAGAGAACAAATGAGGAAATTGAGGCATAGAGAAGTGAAGGTTGGAAGGGCCAGGATTAGAACCCAGTTTTTCTGACCCTCAGGCCTGAGGTCTTTCCACCAGACCATGCTGCTTTTCTCATTGAAGTGAGATTAGCATTTTTAGTTGTAGCCAAGATGCATGCCATTAAACCAGATTCACCCTTTGCTATAGCTACAAACTCCAGTTGAACTGATAATTGGAGATGGATGTTGAGAAGTGGAAATTAGCCTTTGGTTCTCCTGTAAGGATGGTGGATGAAGTGTTTTAGATGTAACCTGGGCATCACGATGGCTGTCGAGGTACTGTGTTAATTTACCTCATCTCCTCAGGTTCGGAAGGGTATTTTTTAGGCCGGGGTTTGTGTCCGTACCGAAGGTGTTAGTGATACTTGTGGGCAGGGAACGTGTCTATCAACTCAGCTGTATTATACTTTCCCAAGTGCCTAGTACAGTGCTCTGCCCATAGTAAGAGCTCGATAAATACCGTTGCTTGATTGATTTAGCAGTTAGCCACTATGATTGATACTTCATTTCAATAGAGTGGCTAGTGTTCCTCTTGTCATATGAAAGCTAAAAAAAAAAATAGAAAGGTCTAAAGAGAAAATTAGGGCTCTTGACTCTGTTAAAAATGTATGGAAATGTTGAAATGGGATGGAAAAAGCTCTTTGGACCACTGGAAGGAGAGACTGGTATTTCTTTGAGAACTGGCGAGTCTCTCTCCTAAAGAAGAACCACTGGCTTAGCCCTTCCCATCTGAATAACCTGGGCTCACGGGTTATTGAGGGGGTCTTTGCAGTTCTCAAGTCTTTTGGTGTTTTTCCTTGCTGTGATGAAGTTCTCCAAGGCCCTGAACTTAACTTGAACCCTGTCCGCTCAAGGGAAGATGATTTTTTTTTTTCCGCCCACTTTCCAAAATTTCATTGTTCGTATCCCTGCCCAGTCCAATAGTTCTCTTGTCCCCTTGGGATTGATGAAGTATTGATGTTTGGCCAGCAGAGGGAAGGAGAGATATTCTTCACCTCCCCGACTAGTTTACGGTTGCTCAGGGACCCTCTCCCATATTAAGGGCCCACCTTTTAAGGCCGTCGTCTTTAGCACTCCACAGAAATCAGGATTTTGAATTCCCAAATTGTATTGCCCGATATCTTGCCATCTGGTGGATTCCGCTGTCTGCGTTCTATTTTTTTCATATTGGTACCACACCGGGAAAAACAGTGTGGCCTAGTGGACAGAGTACAGATCGGAGAGTCAGTCAGTCACCTGTATTTATTGAGTGCTTACTGTGTGCAGAGCACTGTCCTAAGCACTTGGGAGGGTACAATATAACGGACCCATTCCCTGCCCACAACAAATTGACAGTCTGGAGTGGGAGTTTTCAGAGGCTCTGGGTTTTAATCGCAGTAACAAGAGCTGTGCCTGTTCTCTTGGTTAAGTCGCTTAACTTCTCTGAACCTCATTTTCCTCACCTGGAAAGTGGGGATGAAATGCTTGTGTCCCTCCTACTTAGACTGTGAGCCTCATGTGGGACAGGGATCGTGCCCAACCTGCTTAATCCATATCTACCCCAATGTTTGGAACAGTGCTTGACACCTAGTAGGCACTTAACAAATTCCACAGTTATTATTATGAAAGGCTCAGATTTTAAGCCCTATTTGGAAGGAGTATGTCTCCAAGAAATCAGATGCAAAGCACAGTGAAAACCTTAATAATTGTTTAGGTATTACTTTTAGTGTTGGGGCCGGGGGGGGTGGGAGAGAAGCTCCACAATTTCCCCTCTCCGTTAGCTACAGGAAAAGGGACATCCTGTATTGTACAAACCCAGTGACTGATAAAGCCCCGGTTCGAACTGGGAATGTGCGTAATAGTGAAGCGCCTTTGACTCCATGACTGCAGAAGGGTTAAATTCTGGTAAACATGTGCCTTGGGAATGAGAAACCACTCTATGTACTTCAGACATTAAAATACCCATTCTAGAGGCAGCACAGGATCCCACTTTCTGGGTTGAAATGACTGGAGATGAATTTCCCCAGCTAAAGAGGAACAGCGTGAAGTCCTGGATCTTAGCCCTCACTTATCAACCGTACCCCCAGCCAGTCATACTGGGTATAATTCCCTCATCTCCCGGACTTGCCGGAGAAATGCATTCTCTGCATTTTTGGCTCGCAAGGCCCACTCTGAATATCCAGGTCGTCTTGTGGATGGGAATGGTAGTGGGAAGAATTCTAACAGTCAAAGCAGGTTTGATATGTAATTGATAGAACCTGCCATATGTCGGAAGCCTCCCGCTGGGTCCTCTGCGTTCTCTTCACGTGGTGCGCAGCTTTCTTCTGGGTCTGAGGCAAACTCGGCCCCTGTGCCGAAACCAATTTGTTCTCAAGCCGAGAGCCAGCTGGCCCAGCAAGCCAGGGAGGGGCAACCCTGAGCCACGTGACTTGAGAGTGGCTCACCGAGAGCACGCTAAGAACGGAACGTCGCACTGTGACCAAAAGAAGATTCTGGAACCGAGATATGGGCTCTCCCTTCCCCCAGCAGGGCGAAAGAAAATGAGAAGGGCCCAAAGAATTTCAGATCGGGTCAGACCTTACTGGCCCGGGAAAGAAGATAATGGTGACGGCGAGACAGGAGGCAAGCCGCATCCTGGAGTCAGAAGGAAGGCAAAATAATCATTTCTGCCAAGTCCCATTCATTTATTTATTTATCTGTGTTTATGCAGATAGTAGCAAAGAATGATCTCTGGAATGCTCCCCTCTTGCAGGACATCTGTAATGGGGAATTCAGGTGCCAAGCGGCCCCGAGGCCTTTTCTAATTGACCCGGGTTTAAGTAAAGGATTCAGAAATAGAATACCACACTCCTATGGAAATCTATTGGAGTAATTTTAAAATGAAACAAATCTGGGCGCTGCTAGTAATCACTTCAATGTACCCAAGATCTACCGTGGTATTCTGTAACTCCTGGGTTGGTCATAAATCTGGTTCACACATTCAATCCAGGCACTCCTGCCACTTACAAATCTTAGTCGAGGCAGTTGGCAAGGCCAGTTACTGACCGTTAAGAATTGGGGCGGGGGGGGTTTAAACTAATTTTGAGCGCCTCTGGAGAAAAGCAGCCATTGATTATTAATCCAGTTACCACACCTCATCAGTGCTATTGATTTATCCCTCTATCCCTGCAGTAGGCTTTGCACTATAGCTGATAAAATCCCCTCTGCTCTTCAGGACCCAGTTTACCATATTTAGTCTCTTCCCTTTGGCATAATTTGAGAGGAACTCTTCAAAAATTGCCATCCTGGTTGTGTAGTACATTTGGATTTTATCACCCCCTTATAGTCTGTAAGCTCATTGTGGGCAGGAATGTGTCTGTTGTTATATTATACTTTCCCAAGTGCTTAGTACAGTGCTTTGTGCACAGTAAGCGCTCAATAAATATGATTGAATGAATGAGTAAATACTAGGCACTTGGGAGAGTATAATGCAGTAGAGTTGGCAATCACATTTCCTGCCTCCAATGAGCTTGCAGTCTATCCCCTTGTCCCCCTCTCCCCAGTATCGCTGACTAAAAAGGTCTGTATGCTGCTGAGAAGCGGCATGGCCTAATGGATAGAGCTGGGGCCTGGATGTCAGAAGGACCTGGATTCTAATCCCAGCTCAACCACTTGTTTAATGTGTGACCTTGGGCAAATCACTTCACTTCCCTGTGTCTCAGTTTCCTCATCTGTAAAATGTGGATATGGTACCCATTCTCCCTTCTACTTAAACCGTGAGCCCCAAGTGGGACAGGGGCTGTCTACCACAATGCCTAGAACAGTGCTTGACATAGTAAGTACTCAACAAATATAATAATAGTAGTAGTGATAATACTCAAGTGGGGCCTACGAATCCAGCAGAGGGGGTGAGTCCTTGATGGGGAGTTGCATCTCTCCCATATATTATGCAGGGAGCTACCAGTAATGAATCAGTCAATTATATTTATTTGGGCACTTACTATGTGCAGAATACTGTACTAAGCACCTGGGAGAATACAATATAAGAATTGAGAGACCCACTCCCTGCCCACAAGGTGCTTACAATCTAGAGGGGAAGGTAAACATTATTGTAAATAAATTGTGGATTATCTGCCACTTTGCTGTGTGACCTTGGGCAAGCCACTTAACTTCTCTGTGCCTCATTTCATCTGTAAAATGTGGATTAAGACTGTGAACCCTGTGTGGGGCATGGATAGTTTCCAACCTAATTATCTTGTATGTATCCCAGAGCATACTGCAGTGCCTTGCACATTGTAAGTACTTAACAAATACCTTAAAAAAAAAAGAAGGTACCGTGAGGCTCAGGGTGGGGTTAATAAAGGGTATAAAACTAACCCACCCATCTATTCTGGAGCTGTGGGCGGGGATCACGTCTTCTCTCCCAAATGCTTAGAACAGTGCTCTGCACACAGTAGCCACTCACCCGCTTGGCGAAAACAAGTGCACGAAAGTGTCTCCAGCTCCTGAAGCAACCGCCCGCGAGCCAACCAGAAGTCCTTAAATGAACGGACCCAAGGAGGCAGTGTCCCGCCAAGAATTACTGAACGCATATGTCCACCGAGCATCCGTTGGCTCCAGGTTCGGGTGACTCAGGAGCAGGTAGTCAGAGGGCAGGTGATTCAGTGACTCAGTGTTTTTGCTAGTGTCGGAAATGAACGAGCCCCAGAGTTGATCACGACGGTGCGTCTGAATAGAAAGGAAGGGAACGTTTGCCCCTAATTGTTCCTGTACTCTGGTTTTCGGTTTTCAAACAATAGAAAAGAAAGACGTCGTTCGCCGTACAACAACTCAGCTCTGTTCAAAATCTCTAATACGGTTGGCTAGAATATGAGTGCTTGGGTTTTAACGGTGCATCAGCGACTAAGTCCTTGATGAAGCCAAGTACGATCCGTACCACAAGCACCACTTAGCGGAGATCCTTTGGCTAAGTAGGGCCCTGTGACAAAACTACATTAGTAACAGCCCTCCCTCCCCCTACGAGGCACACAGGGAAGTCATTAAAAAAAAAAAATCCACCGATTGCATTAATTGCCTGGCACTGTTTAGAGTAAAATGGAGGACTTATTTTGCAATAGGAGAGTTTACTATATGAGGCCCTTTCAAAGTGCATAAATTTGCACAGTGAGTTGATCATCCTGATAGGAAATTTCATTTTATGGCAGTGTTTTGGCAGCAAGCGGTCTGTCATAAAGCGATCCAGCTATTCACACGCAGCAAGCAAAGCGATTGGAAGGCTAGATTAGGAGTTTATAACCGAGAAGGTTGCCTTAAAAGATGGGCACTCCTCCTGCCCTGAACTTTTTAGCCTTCTCTGTCCTATCCTGGATTGAGCTGGTAGAAGCTAACGCTGGCCAACCATTTTCTCACACTGATTATCTCCAGCAGTTAGGGTGTTTTTTAAAGGGAACAATGACTGCTGAAGGATTCCTGTTACAAGCCAAATAAAAGGTTCCCAGATTGCCAGTCTTCTTACTTTGCTCTCAGCAGTGATAATTAGGTCCCCAAAAAATGAAGACTAAACTATTGGATTATTTTTTACAAATCGAATGATATTTCACAAAATTTACATGTGGACAATGATGATTATTGGTGGAGGAATATAGGCTGTTAGGAGGGTTTCCTTCAAAATCTTCAATACTTAGTATATCAACTACCTGGTGAATAAGAGCCCTGAAGAATGCATGATTTCCAATGAGAGGAAAACATGAGCAGTTGGAAAGTCTGACATTAAACTTTCTTGTCTAGTGATGGTGGTAAACAAACTGGCCCTTGAGAAATTGTAGTTTTCATCCATGGAGCTGTGCTTCAGTTGGTTGTGTTGTCCCTTTAAAACTAGTAATAATAAAATGGTAATTCTGAAGCCTCATAAGTAGCATGGGATTTAAGTAGATTTAGGCAACTGTATTAAGACCCTTCAGTTTCACCTCCTAAATATTCCCCAAGTGAATACTCTGTATTTCAGTTGCTACAGAGAAGCAGCATGGCCTAGTGGAAAGAGCACGGGTCCGGGAGTGAGAGGACTTGGGTTCTAATCCCAGATCTGTCAGTTGCCTGATGCGTGACTTTGGACAAGTCACTTAACTTCTCTGGGTCTGTTTCCTCAACTGTAAAAGGGGGATTAAATATCTGTTCTCCTTGGTACTTGGGGTTTGAGCCTCTTGTGGGACGAGGGACTGTGTCCAACTTGATTAACTTGTACCTACCCCAATGCTTAGAACAGTGCTTAACACACAGTCAGTGCTTAACAAATATAATAATAATACAGGCTATTTCATACCCAGAATGAAGATCTTGTGGGATCCTGTTCCCATGAGAGGAGGCTTTTTCAGTGAATTGGCAGTATCTGTTGTCTGTACTGTGTGCAGAGCACTGTATTAAGCGCTTGGGAGAGTTGTTAGTCACATTACCATGGTGATCATTAAATGCTACAGGAGTGCAGAAGTGCTGCATGACACAAAATTGAGATAGTAGCTGAGAGGATATGGTCCTGGAGACGGGGACTGGTGCCTAAAGAAAACTTAATCAGGAAAGGCGTCCTGGAGAAGGGGAGATTTCAGAAGGGCTTTGAAGATGCCGGGAGAGCTGAGGGAGCTGAGGGCTGGCAGACTGGGGGGCTTGGTCTGATTTATCCGTAGCCCTATAACAGTGGCTCTTCTTTTTGGAATATAGATAATGTGCCATCACTAGAAACCTGCTTGAAGACTTTTTTTTTTTGCATTTCTCTAACCACTTTTTTACTTGGGAAGTTTTTTTTATAAACCTTGTCCTCCACCCAAACAGGAATCCTCAAAGAATCTGTGAAAGAGTAAGTCACCCAAGTCCAAATAGTAGCTGGGTCTCTAAGATGTGGTCCTTGTAAATAAAGAATGTTCCCTTTCCAAAGAATAGAATTTCAATAGGTCAGAATCCCAGGAAAATGGAGGTATTTTACCTTCCACTGATTGTGAAAGAACAGTATTTAGTTCCATTGTTGTTTGCAGACTTCAAGACAAATCTTAAATTGAGTTTGCATTAAACATTACGATTGTCCCCTTCATGGGATGGGCCTCTTAAGTAAAAAGCTTATGTTCTAAATAAAAGAAGCAGAATTGTTTGTAGGAGTAAGCCAGCAGGGGCTTGTCTTTGGTGGGGCAGGTCTGCGACCGGAGCTACTTACAAAGCAAATTTTAAAAGCAGCAAAGATGAAATCTGAAACCGACATTTGAAAAAAAAACACAACTTTACTGAATTGGAATTCTTCTATTTGGTCATGATGACCTCCGCTGCAAGTTCAAAGAAAACCTTTTTAGGGGATGAGTTTCTAGCCATTTGGCTCAGAGGAGTGCGAATCACAGTGGCCCTGGGAGAATTGCACGTTGCTTCTTGTCCGGTGGCCGTGATTGCCTTCGTTGGTAAGTCTTCAGCCAAGAGGAGCCTGCAAGGTCTCGTTGGAAAGAGCACAGGCCCTGAAGTCCGAGGCCCTGGGTTTCTAATCCTGACCCCGCCACTTGTACGATGTATGACCTTAGGCAAGTCATTTCATTTCTTTGTACATCAGTTCCCTCATATGCAAAATGGGGATTTAATACCTGTCCTCCCTCATACTTAGACTGTGAGCCTCATGTGGGATCAGATTATCTTGTATCTGTCCCAGTGCTTAGTACAGTGCTTGGCACATAGGCACTTAACAAATACCACAATTATTATAATTATTTATTATTATTATTATTATTATTATGAGGTCACTTCAAACAAACTTTAGAAATGGAACTAATGTTCGTCTATGATACCTGAAGAGTAACTTGGCATTGGCGTTGGAAGCAGCGTGGTTTAGTAGAAAGAGCATGCCCTTGCGAGTAAGAGGATGTGGGTTCTAATTCCGTCTCCATCTGCTGTGTGGCCTTGGACAAGCCACTTGACCTTTCTGTTCCTCAGTTACCTCATCTGTAATATGAGGATTAAGACTGTGAGCCCCATGTGGGACAACCTGATTACCTTGTATCTACTCCAGTGCTTAGAACAGTGCTTGGCACATAGTAAGCGCTTAACATATACCATCATCATTATTATTATTAGCCAAACTAGCACTTTATAGCAACCACTTCTAGTGCACAGTATATTTATCTCTCTGAGACGTTCCTTTGTTCACAGCTTGGATCCTGGATTCTCTGACTCACAACTTCTGCCTGCTCAACATCAGGTGTATTGTAGTATTAAACCCTACTGACAGACTGTGATGGGTTGTTAATTATTATCAACTGGGAAGTTCCAGAGTTGAACAGTGGAATGGATAGGGCAGGGGATTTTTCCAATTTCCTGGCCCCAGCCCTATACCTGGGGTGGGGTGGAAATATCCATTGAAGGGTCTGGGGATTTAGAAGAAGTTGTGTGAACCTCCCTTCCGGCGGTCTCATCTCTTTACAGAAGGGTCCTTACCACTTTTTCATGGGTGTTATGGGGAACAGCATGGCCTAGTGGAAAGAGCAGGGGCCTGGGAGTCCGAGGACCTGTGTTTTAGTCCCGGCTCTGCTGCTTGTCTGCTGTGTGATCTTGGGCAATTCACTTAACCTCTCTGTGCCTCATTTACCTCATCTGTAAAATGGAGAGTAAGACTGTGAGCCTCATATGGGGTTTGGACTTGGCCAAGCTGATTAACTTATATCCACTGTAGTGCTTAGTAGAGTGCTTGGCAGAGAGTAAGCATTTAAATACCACAGATATTATTATGGTTATTATGTGGCCAACAGATTTTTCAAATAATCCCCATGTTATTTGGGTTTGTGTCTGGATCCTTCCAAGAAACCTTGCAGAGGTTTTAACAGAAAACAGTCCAAAACCCATGTTGGGGCCTGCACTGAAAATAAGCTGCTGTCAAAATTAGGGATTCCAGCCTTGCAAGTAAGACAAAAAAAGGGCCACAAAATAGTTTTTTTTCCCCTCTCACACTCTAACCAGAAAATGACCCATTCTGTTGGTCAGCAATATTTGCGCATGCACTGGGTTCTGGGGGCTGTAGAGGAAGAATTGTAGAGAACTTTGTCTGCACGCAGACAGAGCAAAAATAAAAGTACAACAAAGATAAGCCTAAGACTACCCAATTCCAAGTTATACAAATGACAAAAACATTCCAACATAAATGAATTTTTGTATAAATCTGGTATAAATTGTTACTCATCGTGGGCAAGAGAGCGCGTGGGTTAGCTCTATAGAGTACCTTCAGTTTTCCTTCTAGTTTTAAGGAGAACCGAACTTCAAGCCTCGCCTGATGACTTTTGGACTTGAAAATGTTGTGGGACTTACACTGAAAGGATTGATCTGGCAGCAGTTGCTGCTGCCTCTGGAACAATATGAAACAGCTGTCTGACATCCCCTGGAACAGGAACAGATGTTGGCTGTAGCTTTAAAAGGTCCTGTGATAGGGAGGATTGCAACTAATTGCAGATAATAATAATTCTGGGGTGTATCACTTTTGGTGTGAGCTTTGAAGCCCATTGTTATCAGCCCGTAGTTCAGGTGAAGAGGCATGTTTTTGGAGGTGGAGGGGGACACCGCCCATCAGAAGCAACTATTGAATAGCATCGTGTAGCACTCAACTTCCTCATGGGGCCTCCATCGTGTGTTTCACATTTGCAAGATTTGCTGGAAAACCCCCTCACTGGGAAAAGAAAGCAGGATGTGGGACACCAAACAGGAGACAGCTGGAGGGCCAACTTCCACCACTTCAGCCAGCACTGTTCTGGGCAGATTTTTTTCAAGCAAATTCCTCTTTGAAGATCTCCAGATAAAACATGTTACTGTCCAAGTGAGGTTCCCAAACGCTCTGATACTCCTTGTGCATAAGGTCACTCGTGACGAGCTGGACCTGCTGAAGAAGGATTCAGTTTTAGCCAAGAGAACGTGACCTAATTTTGGAATTGAGCCTGATTTTGTTATTTTGCCCCCCATCCCGAGGCCTTTTCCATTAAGCCATGAACTCCACCTCACCCTCTCTGGGCTTAGATTTCCTGTTTCACAATTCACATCCATTCATTCATTCAGTCCTTATTTATCCAGTATCTCAGTAAACTCACTGCGTGGAGGCAGAGGAGATAATGAGTCCAAAGTGCCTCTTCAAGTGCCGACATCATGGATCGGAGGTGAATTGATTGGATTGGGAACCCTCTATGTCACACGCTCCATACAGTGAGGGACTTCTGTTCTTTCAGTTTCTCACGAACAACTGTCGACATGTCAGGGGCTCGAAAGCCCATTGGTTGTAGATTATTGGAGGTCCTTAAACTGCCCATCTGTTGATTTCCTTCCTGTGGAAGCAGTCCATACCCCACATGAGGCTCACAGTCTTACTCTCCATTTTAAAGATGAGGCAAATGAGGCACAGAGAGGTTAAGTAACATCTTGATGGAGGGGATGTTACTGTAGGAAATAGTCGCGATTTCTGGAGCTCGAGCATTTCAAATAATGAGCCTTTTAGGTAGAAATCTTCTCCATTCAGTGTGGGTTTTGGGAGAAAAAAAAGTTGACAGCCCTTTACTTTCAAGTCACTGGGTTAGAAGACAGTTTCGCTCATCAAATTAGAAACGTGTGAAGATAGCCTTTGCAACTGGTCTCTCCCAGAAATGTATTTTATGCTACGAAAGTATAAAAGCAAAGCAACAGTTTTCGTTCATTTTTCAACACTTGCAGTGAATGTCTGCTCAAGCAGAAAGCATACTTAATAGGTGGGATTTATTAATGTGAGAGAGAACAGGGTCTTGTTATTATAAGAGCAAGAAAATGGAAATAATCCAGGAGCCTGAATTTCATTCTGGTTATAATTGCTTGGGCTTCTTAAGCCTCGCTCAGTGCCCGGTACCCATTTGTGAAATGGAAATATTGTATTTGTTCAGGGATAGCAAAGCCGAATTAATATTTGGAAGAGGCTTTTAAAAGCTGTTGTAAAAAAAAAAAAAAGTAGTATGAAGAGAAATGGTTACTGTTGAAATGGTTACTGTTACAATCTTTTTTTTCCTCTTCACTTCATTGTTCTAAAAAATCTTGCGCCCTAACTGTCCTTTGACTCAACCTCCGTCTGCTGCCTTCCACAGGAAGCACTAACACCAGTTAGTCTGGAGTGAATGTTGTCACTTAACAATGGGAAGATAACTTTTTCCTTCGTAGATGAAAAGGTTCCTTGGGATAATCACTATTGCTCTTTGCCCATTTGGTGCATGAATAAAATCTGACTTCATTCAGAGGTGTGCTTTAATGAAGGAGACTGAGGCCTCACACTGTTTCATCTGTGACACCTGTCAGTCAAGGAGCATTTCACAGTACTAATCCACTGTGACCAGAACATTTGGAGGGAAAGGAAAGAATCCCTTTAAGCAGGAAACAGCTTCTGTGTCGACCTTAGTGTAAGTTTAAACTTCTCTTTTGTAATAATTTCAGGTGGAGTTTTTTTTGGTCTTATTTAACGTTGAGGTTTATTTGTGGAGAACCACTTTTCTGAATTACCTTGTTATACCTTGTTATATATCAGTACAGTGCTCTGCACACAGTAAGCACTCGATAAATACGACTAAATGAATATGCCCCCCAGAATCACAAATAAAATTAACTCCAGCAATAAAAAGTACAGGATGCATAGACCTGAGTTTGGTTAATTATTTAATGTGTTGCATTTTAATTACCTCTGCCATTGAATCTGAGGAGATTACCCAAGGAATAATAAGGAAAGAATGTGCTTGAATTGTATTTCATTCAGGGTAGTTCAAGCACTTATTCTGTCACAGCTTCCCATTCAGAACCCCAAACTCATTTTCCACATGAAATGACTGCTGCTTGATGCAGGTAATCTTGTGCTTCTTTGGTGTTTAATTGATGACTTTTCTTTTAACAAATATTTAAGCTATTTGAAGTATCTGGTTGGTGATATTGGCTTTCCAGAGGCATGAATACAAAGTGATTCCAACACTAAACTACACCATTCTCCTCCACACCATTGTAGGACTGAAACGCCAACCCCCCAACCCCGTCTCCATCCACGTGAGGAGAAGGGAGCAAAAGATTCCTTAACTACATGAAAAATGTTGGGAAAGTTGTGACAATTTGACCCTGCCTGGAAGAGTGGGGAGTCATTAGGCAAAGAGAGAACTGAGTTCATTATTGTATAATGCTGAAAAAATGTTCTAAAATAATTAGGAGCATCTCAGCCTACAGAGCCCTTAAGATCGGAAAACAGAGATTACGATTTGCTTTGTGCAAGTCCCATCACGTTCCAAGTCTTATCAAAGCATTTTGCAAAATAATGGAAGTTCATTTGATACATGATTGAGCTACTTTACAAGGACCAGAACCAAGGCATGTTTTCATGTCCTCAGAGTTTATGTAACTCTGTGGAAACCCGAAACTGAAACCTGTTTCCTTGCTGAATTATTTCTCTCCCTTAAGGGTTTAATGCAGCCATGTGCTCATTTTATTATTGTAGAGCTATGCATTAGTCAAGGATTGCTATCATTTGGGATTTTTACACAACCCAGATTTCACAGGCCCTTGGAGGAAAATGGCAGGTCAAATCAAAACCTGAAATCACCTTTCTGATTAGGGGAGGAAATTAAAAAAGAAATCATAAAAAGAGGTCACTTCTCTCTCACCATGGTTGGTGGATGTTAGAACTTGGTGGAAGTTAGAACTGTCCCCGGTGTAGATGATTCATCAATCAGTGGTATTTACTGAGTGCTTACTGGATGCAGAGGACTGTACTAAGTGCCTGGGGAGTCATCTACTCCTAAACTATAACCCCAACTACCTTCCTGTTAAATGAGGACACTGAGGCTTCAGACATAACAATTTGTAGTATTTCCTGAACCAAAGAAGAAAGTTAAACTGTCCATTCAGCTTGGTGTTTGATCTTCAGTTCCTTTTTTTTTAAGCTTCCTTGTCTATTTTAAAAATAAGATAGTTGGACTCTTTGCAAAGTACAATTTTTTGAATGAATTTTCCTTTAGGATATGTTTTCTCCCCTTTAGCTTTGCCTCTAGAAGATACTGTTGCTCTTTACAGCTGATTAATGGAAAGGAATTAGTGCAGGTTTCTTTTTTTTTTCCTTGGTATTTATGTGCTTCTTATGTGCTAGGCTCTGTACTAAGTGCTTGGGGTAGTTACAAGCTAATCAGGTTGGATGTAGCCCATGTCCCACATGGGGCTCACAGTATTAATCCCTGTTTTTCAGATGAGGTCACTGAAGCACAGAGAAGTTAAGTGACTCCCCAAGGTCACATAGAAGACAAGTGGCTAAGCTGGAATTAGAACCCAGGTCCTTCTGACTGCCAGGCCTGTGCTCTTTAGTGAAAGTTGAATCAATCATATTTAGTGCTTATTGTGTGCAGAGCACCATACTAGGCTCTTGGGAGAGTACTGTATAACAGTTGGTAGGCACGTTTCCTGCCCATGGAAACAAAATGGTGAAGAAACTCATAATTTATTAGCATACCCATGTGTACATAATTTTTCATCCCATTCAAAAGAAAGGGCTTTTTAGGAGTCCTAAAAGTAGCAGCAGCATTTATTGAGTGCCCATGAGGTACAGTGTACCATACTAAGCGCTTGGGAAGTACAAAAGCAAATAACGCATGACAGACATCCAGCGCTTAGAACAGTGCTTGGCACACAGTAAGCGCTAAACAAATGCCATAATTTCAAACACTGCCTAGGAGTCACAACCTGATCAGCTTGTATTTTTCCCAGCACTTAGTAAAGTGCCTGGCACATAGTAAGTGCTTAACATATACCAGAAAAACAAAACCAAACAAAAAACCCCACCTGACCTGCCCAACTGGAGTCCTAGAGTTGTGGGCTGTGGGACCAAGGAGGACCAGAATTGAGTTCAAACCTCATTTGCAGATGCTGCTGCTGTGACCCCTGTGTTTTTGTGCATTTGCAGTTTCCCATTGGCAACTCACAGGAACAAGCTCATATGGGGGAAAAAAACAAAAAAAACCCAAAACCCAGGCTGTGCAGAGACTTCCCAGGAGCCACACTGAGGAATACTCAGCTCAAAATGGCCCTAATAGAGGCTGTTAAACCCAGCTGAATCCAAATGTGTTCCTCTTTGGCATAACCTGGGCCTTAGACTTGGCAGCTTTAAGATGGCCCAAGCCTGGACAGAACTCTAGGAATGCGTTTGGAAAGACTAAAAATGAGTGAAAGATGGTAAAGTGAGTCAGAGAGAATGTGTATGTGTGTTTTCATTAGGTTAGAAAACTCAATTTATATTTTATGGTAATAACTTTCTTCGTGCATTTTTATTCACCTCAGGATACAATGAACAGCTATATATAATTGTAGATATGCATCTTTATAACTATTCCTATCTTGTATCTACCCCAGGGCCTAGTACAGTGCTTGGCAGATAGTAAGTGCTTAACAAATACCATAATTACAAGATTTTTGTGATATTAAAATGCTTACTGTAAATGTCTGATTGAAGTAATGTTATAGTGCATTTCATGTTGTAGGATTTACAATAGAGAGTTTAGGTTTAAGTCCATTAGGTATGATTTAACAATTTTTCCAGTGTGGCTTACTCAGTTTCTTTCTCCCAAAGCCAAGGATTCCATTTTTGGGCCCTTTTTAGCCTCTACATAAACAGACTGGCAAAAATACATATATATATATATATATATATATATATATATATATATATATATATATATATATAATGAATTTAGATTCCTTGCTTGGGCACATTTAGTACAGGTTTTGGAGGTTAAGTATGGGTTTGCATGCAAGCCGGCATTAATTCTGAGTTTGTGCACAATTTAGAGGGGGAAAAAGGCTTGGAAGTGAAATACATCCAGGAAAGTTGATACACTAAAACTCTAAGATAAAGCTTTATGGCTAATGGTTCTCAGTCAGGGCCTGGAAACTTGACCATTTTGAGCAAACTATGTGGTACTCGGTTGCTATTGAAGGACTGAATCGATCCTACTGCGATTTGAAGCTTTGGTTCCAGAGAGTCTAGGACAGGCTTGAAAATAAAAATAAAACCCTTACCCACTTGGCTCTTCTCCAGCCCCACAACCAGAAGGAGGAGATTGCTGGCTGTCTGGAAAAGCGTGGGTGGCAGGGGATGTGAAGGAACTAGAATATTTGGGTACCAGTGCCTGTGGTAGGGCAGACTGGGACAATTGTCTTGTGCCCTTGGGGATCCCATGCTTCCCCAGCAAGTGGCAGAGCCGCTCTTAGAGCTGCTCTTTTCGGGACCAAATGGGCCATGAAACCAGTGGCTTAAGGCATTCATTCCCCCCTGCGGGGAATGATTTAAGGGCAGAAGTAGAAGCAGTTCTGCCTTTTGCAAACCCCCTTTCCTTCCTGGATCAGTGGCTCCACAATGAGCGCCTTGCCCCGATCCCTGCCCAGAATAGGCAGAGAGGAGGGGCGATAAAGTGGGGAAGAAGACCCTCCTTAGGTCCAAGCAGTAGGACAGAATCCTTCCTCTTTGGTGGTGGCCACAACAGCAGCAACTGTGGTCACCACCTAGGCCGAACAGTGGCTTCCAGACTGAGGCCTGGAGTTTCCAGCGAAACAGAAACCTATCTTCCAACTTGGGCCTGGGAGTCAGAGGACCTGGACTGTAATCCCAGCTCCACCATTTGTCTGCAGTGTGACATTGGGCAAATCACCTAACTTCCACTGTACTTCAGTTATCTCATCTGTAAAATGGGGATTAAGACTATGAGCCCTATAATAATGACGGTATGTGTTAAGCGCTTATTATGTGTTAAGCAGTGTTCTAAGCACTGGGGTAGATAGAAGCTAATCAGGTTGGACACAGTCCCTGTCCCATGTGTGGCTCACATTTTTAATCCCCATTTTACAGATGAGGGAACTGAGGGACAGTGAAGTGACTTGCCCAGGGTCACCCAGCAGACAAGTGGCAGAGCAGGGATTAGAACTCAGGTCCTTCTGATTCCTGGGCCAGTGCTCTATCCACTAGGCCATGCTGCCTCCCTCTGTGGAAAGGGGCTGTGCCCAATTGATTAACTTCTCTCTACCCTGACTCATGGTAACTGCTAAACAAATGCAATAAAAATAAAACAGAGGTTGGAAACAATTCCCAGCCCAGGAGAGCTGGTTTCGGAGTAGCTAAACAGCCACAGGTGTGGCCAAGACGCACTTTAGGCCTGACCAAACTGCCGGCTCCAGGCAGTGGCTTCAAAGATAAAGGTAATTGCATCTTCCCACATATCAGCTTGTCTCTCTCTCCTCTTTTTGCCCTTCCCCTTTTCCTTCTCTCCCTCAGTCCCTCTGAGGGACTATCGGATCTTCATAGGCATAAAGATGAGCGAACAGAGTGGAGAGAGCAAGCCCCTCTGCCTCTCCTCTCACCTCTGGAGTCTGTGCTGTCTAGTCACAGGGATAAGTTGTTGGCCACAGAACTGGTCATGAGCTGTTTTAAACTAGTCATTTTATTTTATTTTTTCGACTTCATTTACTCATCTGTAAAATGGGGTTTGTGGTGGGGGCACAAAGAACTGAGCAAAATATAAATGTGAAACGTTTATTTGGCTAGATCTTCTCGGAGTGAACGTCTTTCTAACAACTCCAAATACTTGGATCACAGCATCCCTGCTGCTAAAAGATCTCTGTAATAAAGACTCACAACTAATAAGCCAGTTCCTTCAGTTTCATTAATAAAGGAGGTTTACCGTCCTGGAGCAATTATTTAGACTGTTAAATCAGCTCTTAAGTTTAAAAAGAAAACAACAAAAGGATACCAAAAACATGGCTCGGATTCACAAATCTAGATCGATACTTCTCACTGAATTACCTGAACCTGGCCCAATAGCATGGTGTAATAGAGTTCATATTGTACATTTCTGTATTTTCTGTTTGGAGGTAAGATGGTCTGTAGATTAGCTGGTGCACGGCTATGGCTGAAAAGACCAGTATTTGACTAGTAATCTTTCTGCCTTCTGCCCACAAAAAGAGTGTCTCTTGATTTGTAACCACAGCTAACATTTGTAGTGTCTGTAGCCGTTTGTGGCTCAGGTGCTTCACTTTGCAAGGTGCTCTACAGGAGCAGGAAACAGAGCTGCACCAAGGCCCGACGTTTTCAGAGTCCCTGTTGCTTGAGCCTAGGGACATAAAAAATTAAGACCCCCAACAATCTAAAGAAGAGCCCTGAAGCATGACACTGGAGGCACTAATGCGGGTTTCTCTAGCCTCTTGGAGAGTGGGATTCAATGGTTTGGTCACTGCCATCGGTCTGGAGTCTGGAAGAGGTCCATGAATGCTCTGCACCGAGGCTCAATATCACCAAACCCCAGTAGTGCCGTCCCACACCTGTGCAAGCTGAGGGCTTAGCCGGGAGCTAGCTAATGCAACCGTTTTTTGATCGCCTTTGAAACCGCTCCAAAATCTTCCCCCTCACTTCTCATTCATCCATGTTCAGTTCAAGCCTTTTGACACTTTTCGTGGTGGTGCTGATGTGCTGACTCGTTCAAAGCATCTGTCCCCACGTGACTTGTTCTTTCTTCCCCTTTCTCCCATGCTCACGCACCCAGCCACTGGGGAGAATGCCATGGGAAAAAGAGTGTGTGAAATTGCCATTGATTAAACAACTTGGGACAACAGTATTGCACTGATTTCTTAAGCAAGTTTTTAGACTCTTTTTCAGGGGGGAACGTGGACTTGGGGAGAGGTGTTGGGTTTTTGCGATACCTTCATTTTTAAGCAGCAGCCTCATTAGTGATGATTTTGAGATAAAAATGCTGGGTTTTCTTTCTCTTCTCGGAGACCCCACGAATAAAGAACCATTCCTTCAGGGAGGTCAGTTGTTAAAGCTAAAGGGAGTTGAGTGATTACTGAAAGCTGTTGGGCAGGGAGGGAAGAAGAGAGCCAAGCCATGGAACAGCAAACCTGTTAACTAACCTCACTCATGACTCTCCCACATCCAACCCTCCCTTTCAGCTCCTTGAAAGCATGCCATCCTCCCCATAATAATAGTCGAGGTATTTAAGTACTTACTATACACCAAACACTGTACTAAGCACTGGAACAGAAGCAAGATACTCAAGTTGGGCATAGTCCCTTTCCCACATGGGAATTATAGTTTAAGGGAGAGGGAAGTCATGCATTTAATCCCCATTTTAGAGAAGCAGCATGACCCAGTGGAAAGAGCCCAGGCTTGGGAGTTAGAGGTTATGGGTTTGAATCCTGGCTCCGCCACTTGTCAGATGTGTGACTGTGGGCAAGTCACTTCACTTCTCTGGGCCTCAGTTCCCTCATCTGTAAAACAGGGATGAAGACTGTGAGCCTCATGTGGGACAACCTGATTACCCTGTATCTACCCCAGCACTTAGAACAGTGCTGTGCACATAGTAAGCGCTTAACAAATACCAATTTTATCCCTGGTGAAATAAGCATCGATCAAATCGATAGAAGTGTTTATCAGTTAGCGGATTTCGATTCTGATTCCAAGTACAAGTAAGATAAAGTCTCTGGTCCACAGGGCCTGCTGCTGTCTGGATTGGCTGAAGCTGCAGAGTCTAACCCCATTTTTTCCCATGCGCCTTTGGCCTTACCAAGGTGCTTGGGGAGTGAAGAGCCTGAGTTAATCAGGTGTGGAGTGTCAGTTTGGGAATGTAGGAGAATTATTCATTCATTCATTCAATAGTATTTATTGAGCGCTTACTATGTGCAGAGCACTGTACTAAGCACTTGGAATGAACAAGTCGGCAACAGATAGAGACAGTCCCTGCCGTTTGACGGGCTTACGGTCTAATAGGGGGAGACGGGCAGACAAGAACAATGGCAATAAATAGAGTCAAGGGGAAGAACATCTCATAAAAACAATGGCAACTAAATAGATTCAGAGTGATGTACATCTCATTAAACAAAATAAAATAAATAGGGTGATAAAGATATATACAGTCCAGCGGAAGAGTACAGTGCTGAGTGGGTGGGATGGGGGGGGGGAGGAGGAGAGGGAAAGGGGGGAGAAGAGGGTTTAGCTGGGGGGAGGTGAAGTGGGGGTAGAGGGAGCAGAGGGAAAAAGGGGAGAGCTCAGTCTGGGAAGGCCTCTTGGAGGAGGTGAGTTTTAAGTAGGGATTTGAAGAGGGGAAGAGAATTAGGGGGATCTGCATCCCTTTCTTGTGGTAGAGTGGGTAATTTTCCTACTTTAAAAATACTAACACCCACTTCTTAGGGGTATTATGGGAATGAAGTAGTTGAGTTTTGTTAAGGTGCATTATACGTGAACTATAAATGTCTTTTATCGAACAATGCTGTTCAGATCTTTTGTGTCCTGAAGAAAGTCGTTTTTCAGCTTCTCTTCCTAAAGTGGCTTTAGGAAGGAGGTATATGAAGATGTGACAGCTGCCTGCTTAGGTGATACCTTATTGTGGTGGTAATCGTCTTTTTAATATTTTTTATTATTCTGATGTAAAGTCCCTAATAAAATTCCAAGGGCTCTTGATGAAATTGGTAGGTCTGAATGTACGAAAAGGACTGTCAGATTTTCTTCTTTCATCATTATTTCCTTTAGAAAATTATTAGCCATGTGGTGATTGCAAACCCTAGTGCTTTTGAGACATTGTTTAAGGTGAGTCACTGTGTTTGGTTGCCGCACTGTGTGAAGTGTGTCTTTGTCATGTTAGCTGAATGAATTAAGATACCTCTTTTGCTGGCTGTATTATTTTAGGAGTTTTATCACAGCATTTTCAGATTAAGAAAAATAGAACGCTGGGGCAGTACTTTTATCTGGGTGTTTGATAGGCAACTCTTTCAAGGCTGGTTTTCTCACTTGACTTTGGAGACAGGGGATTAATTAATTTGTCTAAGCTCAAACTCTTAGAAGATGATGTACTGTAGGAGAGAAAAAACTGTATTATGATCCTTCTGGTGATCAGATTCATCCCCCAAATTGGTTAATTGAGCTCAAGAACACTCTTACCATGTTCTAGGGTTTGAAAAAGACCAACTCTTAGGAGTTGCTGCAGCTCTCACCCTTTGAGTTTGATCATTAACTGGACCGTGATCATCAATTTAGAAGCATGAATGAAGCTTTGCAGCCTGGGGCTCCCCCCCATCCCAGAGCTCGAGGTTTGTGGGGTGGGGGTTTGGGAGTCACCTTGAAAGTCAGAGCTATCTACACCCACCAATGGGTAAACTAGGCAGAAGCCCCCTTCTTAAATTCAATTAGTGCAGTACTCTGCACACAGTGCCCAGTAAACACCATTAAAAATTGAACCAAATCAAAATCAACAGCAGTAAGATAATAGATCGGTACTGCTATTGACTGATTAAATTACAATGAGGGGAAGACATCTTAATCCAGATTGGCATTTTCCTATGGGGAGATGAGGTGTGAGCGATTCATCTTGCTGCTGTTGATTGATTTTGTTCATCATCATCATCATCATCAGTGATTATTGAGTGCTTGCTATGTGCAGAACACTCTTCTAAGCCCTTAAATTTTAATCTATCATTCTTCCATGAGTGACTACACCTTCTTTTACAGAGTGAGCCCAGTGGAATTCAGTGAGCGCTTATTTTGTGCAGAGCACTGTTCTAAGCGCTTGAGAAAGTACAGTATACCAGAGTTGGTAGACACGTACTCTGGCCACAAGGAGCTTCCAGTCTGGTTTACAGCCCGGCTTCAGAAGGCATCCCTGGCAGAGCCGTGGCTTGATCAGATCGGTTCACAGCCACATCATGGTAACCCCACTCCTCTATTCTCCCACCAACGTTCCAGTCAGGTGTCACTCCAAAGTGACGCGTTCCAGACAACGCGCTCTTGCGTCACAAAATATCTTCCCAGACTTAGTATAGTTCTTGACATGTTTAAACACCTAATAGGTGTCATTGTTTGAAAGACTAAGATCCCTTCTAAGTGTGGCCTTAGACAAGCTGGTGATGTTTTAGGGAACCCAGATGAGATCTAGTACTTGATAAAATACATTCAATTATTTTGAACCCACCTGATTTTAATGAATGCATGAGTTTGTCTCAAATTCTGTCAAAAGATGGGAAACATCCAGCCAATCTTTAGTTATTCAAGGACTGATTATGCAACTTTTGTCTTTTTTAGGGGGTAATGGTATTTATTAAGCACTTATTTTTCCAGGTTCTGCACTAAGTGCTGTGGTAGATATAAGATAACTTGGTTGAACAGACTCCCTGAGCCACACGTAGGGCTCACATCTTTAATCCCCATTTTACCGATGAGGTAACTGAGACACAGAGAAGTTAAGTGACTTGTCCAAGGTCACACAGCAGATGTCAGAGCCAGGATTAGAACCCAAGTCCTCTGACTCCCAGGCCCATGCCCTTTCCTCTAGGCCATGCTGCTTCTCACTGCTTATCCAGCCCCCTTTGAACATTCGAGCAACTCCCCCAAAGGATGGACAAGTGCAGGTAAGGTTTATGTTCTTTTGGTTTGATGAGGGAAAGGCTTAAATGAAATATTAAATAGTCATGTGGATTATCTGTGGATTTCAATTTTACAGGTTTAATGGTTACCACTTAAGGATTGATTTGTTTCAATGTTTAGTTTTCTTTCAAATGTCTCTTTTTTTCCCTGTACTTTCCCCATAGGTACTATCCCTTTATGTAGACTTTAAATGATGAACACAAATTAAGAAATTGCTTTGTTACTAGTGAATCTTTTCCTTTGTTTGGAATCTTTGGTATTCCACTAGGTACATTTTTTGAACTCTACTTGACTAAGAAAAAATGGCCTTCTGATTAAATAAGCTAATATGCTATATTTGCTTTCAGTTGCACATACCAATGCAGTGTTTAAGTGTCTGAAATCCAGGATTAGAATTTTCTTTGCTGCTTTATACTTCAATACTCGCCCAAATCTGGGCAGCAGCAAGGAAAAGTACCCTGAAGATTTAAACTGAGTTGATGGAGCATCAGAAAATCTCAGCCCTGGTTCCTTCCTCTTAGGAATGTGTGGACTTTTTTAGTTGAATATTGGTTCCCTGTAGGCCCTGGGATGTGTGTCCTTGACTGGCAAGAAGACTATATAGTGAGGATTAATGATCAAAAACCACTTCAGGACAGGTCAGGGACAGTGTCCAACCCGATTAGCTTGTATCTACCCCAGAGTTACTACCTTTCTTAGCACATAGTAAGTGCTTAACAATTACATTGTTATCATTATTAGTCTCCCTATGAAAACAGATGAGTTTCTATAAAGAATTAATGAAAATTATGGTGATGTTGAACGGAAAGCAGTGCTTGCCTAGTAGTCAGTTTGGTTAAAGATAAGGTAGTTGTGGAATTTCATTAGCACCTACCTGCTAAGAAAATTATATTTTCAAACTGCCTGTCTGTGGAGTGTGGAAAAGAAATACAAGTCTTTCACTGACAAAAGTGCTAAATGACTCTCCCTCCGGGCCTAGGTGCCGGCTCCATTTTGTGAAGGCCACTTTTGATTCCATGTGGAGTGGGAAACCAGCTTAGTTAGCTTCATGCTGTTCAATCTAATTTGAAGTAACTCTTGAATTCCTAGGTGCCTGGAGACTGTAAGGTTGCTTCTCAGAGCCGTCCTTCCTGGCAGTTCTGAGAAAAGGATTAAATTGAGTTGAAAATCCACTGATTGACATTCTGACACCCTGCAAATTGTAAAAGAAAGGGAATTGTATTCAACTTTTAAAAAGTGAGATAGTGACCTGAAAGGACTCTGAAAGTGCCACAGGCCGAGAAGAAACTTAATTTTCTTTACCTGTAAGACTAGAAAATTGCGATAGCATTATTTTGATTTGTAAAAAGTTTTCTGATACTGTCAGCTCACAGAGTGTAACTTCAAGCAGTATGAAAAAAGGTCTGCATGATGGTATTAAAGTAGCTTGCTTTGCTGAACTGGCAGGTCTTTTGAGGAGAGACAAAGGACTAACGATCTCTGAATGTCACTGTGGGAACTGAGGTTTTAAAGACAAGTACACATATATGAAATCTATAGCTATGGATGTACTAAAAGTAAAGGGCCTTAATATTGTATTGAATCATTCACTCTGCCTTCTGGTTCCTGTTGAGACAGATAAAGATAGTACCTGAGCTAGTATTTTCCTAAAATGCACAGTGTAGGTTTTAAGGGCGACCTTAGTGAGCTCGCATCTCCGTGGGGCAAAAGGAGCTTGGACTCACCTTAAGAGCAGTGTTCTAAACAGGCTTGGGTCCTCTTTTGATCCTTGCAGGAGACCGTAATAAATTGCAGCTTGGATGAGGCTTCAAACTGGCAAGTTAACCAGATATTTTAAGCAATTTATTTTTGGGGTGCATCAGCAGATTTTTTTTTCTTCAACCGCCTTTGGGTGCATGCTGACAAAGCCTGAACAAATCTTTCAAATGTCCTAGTTCCTTGAGGTGACTGAAGATGAGGCATTAAATGCTGTCTAAGATCCAGCACCTTTCATCGACTCTTAAATTACCTATTTAGCCCTATTATTGTGCCTCAAGCAGTTTTAGGCGTCTCTTACTAGAGCCTGGTATTACATACTTCGTGTCCCCTGATATCTGCAGGGAGTTTTCTGGGGTTTTGCACCAGGCGATCCTGCTAATAGATGAGAGGTTCTTTTTTTGTTTGTTCAGTAGTTAATTTTATCAGGGTAGATTATTTTCTTCTGCAGCTTTGCTTAATTCCCATGAAATTGATTGAAGACTGCAGCAGTCCTCTGAAGGAAAGGTGCTATGTAGGTCCAAAAAAAGTCAGCTAAACCATCAATATTAATTGTTATCGAACTCTGGTATATCCCATGAACAGCAATAAGGCTTTATTTAGTATTTATCAAGCATCTACATTGTGCGAAGGACTGTACTGTGTCCTTGGGAGAGTATAGAAGGGTTCAAAGATATATTTGCTGCCCACAAGGAGCTTAGGATCAGATGGAGGTGACAGACCGCTATACATTATTTACCATATGGAAGCAGGTGGGAAAAGTATAGATGCTATTGGTAATAGCAAGGATTTGGACAAATGAATAAATAAGCAATAAATAAGTGAACTGTTAGTCCTATTATCTTAATGTCCACTGTTGACAGTGACTGATGCTGCTGTGTGAATCATTTTCTTAAAGCATCACTCAGCACACTGCTCTCCATTCCTCAAACCAATACAATGGCTTCCTATTTCTTTTTTAAATGGTATTAAGTGTTTACATGTGACAGTCACTGTACTAACTGCTAGGGTAGCACAACCTAATTAGCTTGGATAGGGTCCATGTCCCACATGGGGCTCACACTTTTAATCCCCATTTTACAGATGAAGTAACTGAGGCACAGAACAGTGAAGTAGCTTGTCCAAGGTCACGCAGCAGACAAGTGCCTGCTGGAATTAAAACCCAGGTCCTTCTGACTCCCAAACCTGTGCTCTATCCACTAGGCCCCACCCTGTTCCCCCAGCCTTGAACTCCCTCGCTCCTCATATCCGTCAGACCACAGCTCCTCTTAAAATCCCAACTCTGTGAACAAGTCTTGCTGATGATAACAATAATAATGATGTTGCACTGGGGGAGGTGCAAAATGATCAGATCAGACCTAATCCCTTTCATTCAGTAGTATTTATTGAGCGCTTACTATGTGCAGAGCACTGGACTAAGCGCTTGGAGTATACAATTTGGCAACAGATAGAGACATTCCCTGCCCAATGATGGGCTTACAGTTTTATCGGGGGAGACAGACGGACAAAAACAAGACAACGTAATCACGATAAATGGAATCAAGGTGATGGACACCTCATTAACAAAATAAAGTCCCTGTCCTAAACGGGGGTGAGAAATTTACATTTTATAGTTGTAGAAACTGACACTTAAAGAGGTTACACTCTCACAAAAACCAAGTCGCACAAGGCAGTGTCAGAGCTGGGATTAGAACCCCGTCTCTTGACTGCGAGCCCCATGATCTTTTGACTAGGCCATGCCTAATAGCCTCTCCACCTAATTCCTGTCACTCTAAACTGTACAAACCCACTGTACAAAGTCACTCGTGAATTTACACCCATCCTTAGTACTTGTGTATCAGTGTATTCCATTGTTCATTCAAATATTGAGTTTAATTACTCTAAAATATTTTTGTCTGTCTCCCCCTTTAGAGTGCAAGCTCCGCCTCTGTTTACTCTTAGAATGGAAGCTCCCCCAACCCCCAGACAGGGACCATGTCTTATTCCCACCTGTATAGGCTTTCCCAGCGCCTAGTACAGTGGTCTGCACCCAGTAAGATCCTAATACAAATTATTACTACTTTTCCACGTGCTTAGTAGTGTATAGCATTGGCTGCTGAAGAAATAGTTGTACTAATGTCACAATTTTATTTTTCCCTATTCTGAAGATCGAAAGTTTTCATGGTAGTTTTATTTTTTTAAAAAATTAGCGCCGCAGGGCTCACTGAACCTGTACATCTGTGTGGAAAGCAGGGCTCCCCGATGATGGGGAGGGGAGGAGCAGGAAGAGAGAGCAGGAGGAGATCACTGTCTCCTGGACTCAGAGTGTTTTTCCATATTTGTGGAAGCCAAATAAAGTGCCAAGACTTTCCATCGGCACTGTGCCTCCTTTGACCCCTTCTACCTCTCCCCTCCATTTCAACCCTACACTCTTTGGTGGAAGCAGAGAAAACTGAACTCATTTCCCTACACTTGGGTCTGTCGTCTTTGGGCATATGGTATTCGCCCCACCTTCACCCCCACAGCACTTACGTACAAATCTTTAAATTATATATTATAAATCATTTATTTGTATGAATGCCCACCTCCCCTTCAGACCGTGAGCTCGTTAAGGGCAGGGTGTCTGCTAATTCTGTCGTCTCCTAAGCCCAACGTGTCTGCTGATTCTGTTGTCCTCTCCCAAGCGTTTAGTACAGTGACCTTCCACAAAGAGCTCGGTAAATACTATCGATTGGTTGATTGGATGGGGATCCTGGAGCAACTTCTACTTAAAAAAATAGAAAGTTATATTAGATCCGGAAGGTACTTGGAGGAGGAATGAGAAGTGTGTGTGGCAGATATCGTCAAAAATGTCCCGAGCGGGCTGCCGAGACTTGGCACTCTTCACGTAACTTTTCCTTCAATGAGAAAGACACCCACTCTGTGTGGCATGGTGCCCCTCTCGCTCGCTCACACGTCCCCAGCTCTGCCAAGCCCCAAGGCCGGCTCGCCCACGGCCGCTGTGACTCAGCGGGGCCCGCGGCCGGGCCCGAGCGAGTTTGCAGCAGAGCCTCTTCGGGGGCGCCCGCTGTGGGGGCTGCGGCTTGTAGAAGCAGCGTGGCATAGTGGCTAGAGCACGGGCCTGGGAGTCGGAAGGTCATGGGTTCTAATTCCGGCTCCGCCATTCGTCTGCTGTGTGACCTTGAGCAAATCGCTTCACTTCCCTGGGCTTCAGTTCCCACATCTGGAAAATGGGAATTGAGACTGTGAGCCCCACGTGGGAGGGGGACTGTGTCCAACCTGCTTTGCTTGTATCCACCCCAGTGTTTAGCACAGTGCCTGGAACGCAGTAAGCGCTTAACAAATACCACCATTATTACGTAATTTTTGCGAAAAGCAGCATGGCTTGGTGGGAAGAGTACAGGCTTGGGAGTCAGAGGTTGTGGGTTTTAATTCCGGCTCCGCCACTTGTCTGCTGTGTGAACTTGGGCAGGTCACTTCGCTTCTCTGTGCCTGTTACCTCATCTGTAAAATGGGGATTGAGACTTTGAGCCCCATGTGGGACAACCTGATAAGCTTGTATCTCCCCCCAGTGCTTAGAACAGTGCTTGGCACATAGTGCTTAACAAATACCATTATTATTATTGTTATTTATTATTATTAGAGCACGGGCCTGGTAGTCAGAAGGTCATGGGCTCTAATCCAGGCTCCGACACTCGTCCGCTGTGGGACCTCGGGTAAGTCACTTCACTTCTCTGGCCCTCGGGTCCCTCATCTGGAAAATGGGGAGTGAGGATGTGAGCCCCACGTGGGACAGGGACTGTGTCCAACCCTATCTGCTTGTATCCACCCCAGCGCTTAGTACAGTGTCTGGCACGATGTAAGCGCTTAAAAATACCATCATCATCATCATCAGACCCAAAGGGGGGGGGTGGACTAGCCCCGTCCCTTTAGGCCTGGGCCACGCCCCAGTCCTCTGGGTCTGCCCCTGCCTGCTTAGGCTCCGCCCCCTTCCATCTAAATGGTGATGATGATGATAGTATTTGTTAAGCGCTTACTATGTGCCAAGCACTGTTCTAAGCACTGGGATAGATACAGGGTAATGAGGTTGTCCCAGGTGGGGCTCACACTTTTAATCCCCATTTTACAGATGAGGGAACTGAGGCCCAGAGAAGTCAAGTGACTTGCCCAAAGTGACCCAGCAGACAAGAGGCGGAGCGGAATTAGAACCCACATCCTCCGACGCCCAAGCCCGGGGTCTTTCCACTAAGCCACGCTGCTGTCCCTGTCTGCTTCGGCCCCGCCCCCTGGACCCTTAGGCTTCACCCCCTTTCGTCTAGGTCTGCCCTTGCCTGCTTAGGCTCCGCCCCCTTCGGCTAGACCTGCCCCCCTGCAAGCTTAAGCCCCGCCCCCTGGCCGCATAGGCTCCGCCCCCTTCCACCTAGGACTGCCCTTACCTGCTTCGGCCCCGCCCCCTTTCATCTAGGACTGCCCCTGCCCGCTTCGACCCCGCCCCCTGCCCGCTCAGGCCCCGCCTCCTGGTCGCCTAGGCTCCGCCCCCTTTCACCTAGGACTGCCCCTCTGCTTAGGCCCCGCCCCCTGGTCGCCTAGGCTCCGCCCCCTTCCATCCAGGACTGCCTCTGCCTAGGCCCCGCCTCCTGGCCGCATAGGCTCCGCCCCTTCCCACCTAGGGCTGCCCTGGTTTAGGCCCCGCCCCCTTCCCCCTAGGACTGCCCCTGCCTGCTCCGGCCCCGCCCCCTTCCGTCTAGGACAGTCCCTGTCTGCTCAGCCCCCCCCCCCCCCCGCCCCTTTCCGCCTAGAGCTGCCCTTGCACGCTTCGGCCCCGCCCCCTGCCTGCTTCGGCCCCGCCCCCTGGACACGTAGGCCCCGCCCCCCGGCCGCTCGGGCCCCGCCCCGTTTTCGGGCCGGCCCTGCGCAGTGCACCTCCCCGCCGCGCCGCTCCGGGCGCTGGGCAGAGCAGCCCGGCACCTGCTGCCGGCCGCCTCCGCGCTCTGGCCAGTCCTTCCCGGCCCTTTATCCCCCCTCGCCCGGCCCTGGCCGCCGCCCACCCGGCTCTGACCCCCCCCCCCCGCCTCCCCCGGTGCTCCGGGCCGGCCCCCGTCCCTCCGGGCGGGCAGGATGCCGGCCCGGCCTCGCTGACCCTCCGACCGCCGTGGCGCCGCCCGCACCTGCCCGCCAGTCATGATCCCCTACTTCTCCGCCAACGCGGTCATCTCCCAAAACGCCATCAACCAGCTGTGAGTACCTCCACCCACCCCCTTCCCCTCTCCTCCTCCCGTCCCCTTGCGGGAGCCGCCAAGCCGGGTGAAGTCCAAAGTTTTCCAGTCCCGGCTGAGGCATGGAAAAAGTCGGGATCGCGGGGAGCCGGGGGAAGACGAGCCGCAAAAAATCGTAACGGGATTAGAGAGGGACCTGCCGGCAACACCGTCTCTCTCTGTTGCCGCGTTGTCCATTCCGAGCGCTTAGTCCAGTGCTCTGCACATAGGAACGGCTCAAGGAATGCTGTGGAAGCCTCGGGGACTAACGGAGAAACTTCAGGCTGCTAAAAAACTTCTTTGCCGGGCTCCAGTGGCTGCAACCAGCATGACAGCTAGGCTAAGGGCTCTCGCTTTAGCACAGGTTTTTTTCCCCACCAAAAAGTCACCCCCCAAATCCGTATTCTGCTGCCTTAGTTGGGAGAGTGTGTTTTGAGTGGTTTTGTTGCTGGTTTAGTGCTCGTACCCTGGAAACTTAGTTGTAAGGACCGGGGGACCGTTATCCGCTTTGGGGGGAAATGCCCTGAAGAAGGTATTTTATTTATCACCCTATTTATTTTGTTAATGAGGGTCCATCCCCTCGATTCTATTTAGCGTGATGATGTGGTCTTGTTTGTGTTTCGCTCCGTCTCCCCCGATTACACTGTGAACCCGTCGTTGGGCAGCGATGGTCTCTGTTGCCGAATTGTCCGTTCCAGGCGCTTAATCCAGTGCTCTGCACATAGTAAGCGCTCAATAAATACTATTGAATGAATGTATGGACTAAGTAAGATCCAGGTTATATCCCTCCCAGGGCCACTTGAGCACATCTGCACCACCTAACACTAGGGTTCTCACAGCCTCCCGTCCCACTGATATATATATTTTGCATACCCTGTTACTCAAAGACTCACCCCCGAATGCATTCCCTTGTCTTTCTTCCTCCATTTGTAAATTAGTTGAGAGTCTCTCTCCCTTGGTATATTGCAAACCCTTTGAGGGCAGGGATCACATCTGCTTACCCTTTGGTACTCCTTCAAGTGGGTAGAACAGTACTTTGTACACAGGAGGTGCTCAATAAATATTGCCGATTGATTGTCCATCAACATCTGACAAATATGTATTTATTATAGGGCTTGATAAAAGTGCATGTTTCAGAGTCTCTCTACAAGTTGTTTCCTGTTTGGTTTTTAGCTGTTCAGCTGCTGTAATCTCTCTTTAAAGTAGAGGAAGTGCTCCTACGTGTAACCTCTTTGTGGTTTCCATACATAGCAAAAGTGTTGCATATTAGAAGAATTACAGAGAGATGACTTTGAGAAGTAGATTTGAACTGAAATTTTGGTTGTCTCGGCTTAGAGTTAAAGCTTTCTCCCCAGGCAGTCCTAAAGATCTCCTCTTGATTTCCTAAACCCTTAGTTTATCGGTTGTATCAGGGCAGGAACAGCACGGTTAAGGGATATCACCACGGTTCATTGCAAAACCATATTTAGCCTGGAGATTCAACCCCCAACTTCAAATAGCAACTTTTATTGTCTCTTTTCTCCCTAGTGGGAAGAGCCTGAGCCTCCCAGTCAGGACACCCAGTTTATAATCCCACATCTGCTACTGGCTTGCTGTGTGATCGTGGGCAAATCACTGAACCTCTCTCTGTCTCCATTTCTCATCAGATTGGGATACGAGAGATTATGGGCTAGGGATTACTAATAGGGATTTTTGTATCCACTATACTGAGCCTATTAATAAATACCCCCCAAAGCACTACCTAGTAGAGGTGATAAGCAGCTGGACTCGACAGATGCTTGCTACTCCTCAGTGAGGTGTGAAACTGAAAGAACAAGGTTAAGAGAAGTAAATGTAGGTAGCAACAAAGGCAAAAAAAAAAAAAAACGTTTGAGATAAAGCAGTACTCCAACTAAAAAGAGAGATAGGCCACATGCGACCCCAAAGGAGAAAAATCAGAAAGGAGCAATTAGTGGCTTTTTTTTTTTAAGGACTAAACCACTATTTTTGAGCTAAACTAATGAGCAGTGAAATAGTCCAAAAGTGGACAGTTTAAAGGTTATAAGGCTGGGAGAAGAGATGTTGATAGTCCACAAAAAAATTTAAAATTTCTACTTGCTTCTCTTGTACTCTCCGAAGCGCTTCAGTGCCTTGTACCCAGGAGGAGCTCAGTAAAGAACATTTTGTGCTTCCTAGTTTCATGATTTCCAAGACAAGATCACATTGGCGATTTCCAGTGATAGAAATGATCTTTAATTGGTGACACCTTGCTCGCAAAAAACATAACTGCACCCCTAGACAGAGAGTTTTGCTGATAAAATGAGCTAGCTTCAAAGAAATGCGGAAAAACCATTTTGATCCCATTATGTTTCTTCCCCCTTTCTTTGGGAAAGGGACTTATACTGACACTGACCAGTTTCTTCTCATATGTACTCTTGGTACTGTTGATTTAGAGCCCCAGTGGGCTAGAAGTGGGCCAGTGTGCTGATAATGGATCATTTTTGAGTCAGTGTTTTTAACCACCCCTTATTGGTTGAACACAGTAGGTTCATCTTGACTTGGGTGACCCTTTGATGTAAGTAGGAAGGTGGTAGAGGGTTTTTGCCCTACAGATGGGTTGAGTTAAGGAGGTAAAACAAGCTAATGGTCAGTCAGTCTTGTCCCACTTTTTCTGCCAAATCCTTTTTCTTCCTACACCTGAGGAATTACAAACTCACTCAGATAGAGCAGCTATAGTGAATCATTGGATTGCTCATGAGCACCCCAGTTGGGCGTGGCCGGGGGAAGAGGGAGAAAGAAGATTTGGTCACATGAGTAGAGCTGTAGACAGGGAAAATGGGAGTGGAAAAAGATTGTCATCCTCTGAACTCTATTTGTACCCTCCCAACTGTCTGGATTCCTCCTTTTCCCTGACAAATGCTATTTATTAGTAAGCATCTCCGATTCCTACTGGCCTGGGTAAATCTGCCTGGCCTTTTTGTGCTTCACTTGTCAGTCTGCTGACTGCGCATCTTTCGTCAGCTGTACATTCCCCTCCGTCCCCCTTACCCCCAAAATGACTTTAATTTCTAAATAATTCAGAATGGTTCGGTTATTTAGAGAGCAGATGTCCCCCGAGAGGTGGCCGCTAGCAGAGGCCTAAGCATTCCTGGTGTTACTGTCATGTGCCAAACAAATGCTGTTTCTGTGTTCTGAAGAGTTCAAGGAAAGATCAAGAATAATTAGATAAAATGCTGGCATGAGCTAGAGTTGAAACAATGTTTCTATTATGAACAACTTGCATCAAAAATCTTGGAACTTATACACACGAAACATTACTTGATTTGTTAATGAGGCTCTCTTAATCCTTTCATCCTTGACCTGAAATATTTCTCCATAGTTATGAGGTTTCACTTAAAAACCTTCTTGGAGTCTTTAGAGATCTGTAATAGTGGTTTATAGAGTTTCAGGCCCATCAACAGATAAGTGTTTCTGGATGAGAATCCCTTTTTAGAAATCTGAGGGACAAGACACCTTTTCACTTGCTATGTGGTTGCGAGCAGCTGTTTTGTAGCTTTAAGATGGCATGTGAGTCAAGTACATCACTCCTGTCAGAAAGCTAAGAAACAGTTGCAGGGAGTATAAATGATGCCTCTTCTAATTATGTTATTCAGTTGTCTAATTAGTGAAGCAGAGAATCAAAAAAGAAGGGCTGTGGATGGGAAGAGGAAGGAAGCTATTATGTTCCATCAGTAAGACCTAGTAACCCTGAGGGGCAGGCTACTTGGCTTTTCGGGGGTATGGAGGAGGGATTCTGAGAGGATGAGGGTGGTGTATGTAGGTAGGTGTTCAACAGTAGTTACCTGTGGTATGGGAAAGTCGAAGGGACCATTTCCGCCTCCCATTTTTTTGGCACGGCTAAAATATGCAATTAGTAGCCATTACTTAAGACTTCATTTATGGTCAAGTATTAAATGAAGCAGATGTGGAGAAAGAATTGGAAGGCTGATGCATGATTCTATGAAGGTTTGTTTATTTTTTTTCCTTTTGGGAGCCTCAATCTGAGATCCTTGTTTTCAGGGAATAGCCTTTCCCACCTAGGTGTGTTTGTGTTTTGAAGCTGAGTTTGTGGTGTTCTTTGCATCTTTCTTTGGAAAGCAGAAATGGGAGGGTATGTTGGGTATCACTGGTCATTCAAAGACAGAGCCTTTTTTTTCTTCGCTCTCTAGTTTGAGCAGCAAAGATACTATTAGATGAAGTGCTTTTTGTAGTTCTCTGGGGTTAGCAAAAATCAATCTCATGTGAACATCTAAAAACTGATTTTAGTCCACCAGTCCAAGATGCAATCAATTTTTGATTCTCTCAAGTTAAAACTGCTCTAGAAGATTATTTTTACTGGAAGATTTCAGTGGTTGAGGTTTCGGTTGTCTTCAGAAGAGATCACGCCAAATTCAGATCGTGAGAACGGTGTTGCTCAACAATGTGATGATGATAGTATTTGTTAAGCACTTACTCTGTGCCAAGCACTGGGCATATCCTGGGTGGGAGCTCAGCTCCACATGCTCCCAGGCCCCTCAGCCCCGGGACTCTGGGGTAGAGACCCAAATACCCACGAGATACCTGATCTGACCCGTTGGGTGCCCCCAGTGGGTAATTCATGTGTCTGGTGCGGTGTACACACATTTAGTTGTAGAACCACCCTTATTCTCTGGTCATGGTTGGAGGAGACCACCACCATCAGACCGAGGTCACCCTATCCCTCCTAATTCCTCTCCTCCCCGTCCATAGATTGTGAGCTCGTCTTGCGCAAAGAATGTTTCTACCAACTCTAGTGGATTGTACTCTCCCAAGCACTAAGTACAGAGCTCTGCACACAGTAAGCGCTCAATAAATATAATTGAATGAATGAATGATAGCTGAGGCAGCCTCTTCTCTTCTGTCACTGCCAAAGAAAAATCCCAAGACCCACCTTCGCAAAATTTTAGAGTATTACCAACAATCTGACAATTTAGGCCACAGTTAGCCCAACCTGGAGCAGGGAAGTGCCCAACAAATAGCTTATTTAGTTATTTGTCCTGTTCTTGACTTTTCTCTCTGCCCTCTCCTCGTTACATTGCGTGACTCTTGAAGGACCATGTTTTATTATTGCGTACCCTCCCTGTGCCTAGTAAGCAGTTAATATTTGACTGGGTGGTGGCTTCTTTAGTGTCATGCAGATTTTAAGGGGCGAGTTTGAGCGAGAGGCCTGAGCAGAAGAAATCAGAGACAAGCCCCCTCTTGGATCTGCCATTTTGGGTCCAGGCAAGCAGAGCTCGGCCCGGCCTGATCACTAACTACACAAAGTGTCGGGCATCCATGTTTGTCCCATTGCTCTGCTGGAATCTCTGCACACTTCCTTGCATGTGAGATGTGCTGTGCTGTGTGTTGTTTCTGTACCCGGGAACCCTAGGGACCCTGACTTGGGCCTACCAACCAGCGGGCCAGAATGGAGGTGGAAGAGGAAGCCACGGACAGAATCCTACCATCGTTTTCCGGGAAACTCTGCACCACATCACTTGAGCCTGTTCTGCACTGTAAGCTCACTGTGGGCAGGGAATGTGTCTGTGATATTGTCATTTTGTTCCCTCCCAAGCATCTAGTGCACAGCGTGCTCAACTACGATTAACTGACTGCTCAGCCTTACTTAGCATGGGAGGAAAGACACTTCCCCATGGATTTTTAAAAGTAGCAGCGGATCTAAGGACTCTTGGGCCCCGAAGGGCTGGATCAAGCTGCTTAAATGCTTTTACGGAGTTGTCTTTTGGAGAATTGGGGTTTCAAGTGCAGTTCCAAGATGTCGAACTGTTAGTTAAAATGTTTTGCTGCAGAGTAAAGTGCCAGGAGGTAATTGTTCAGTGTTTCCGAATCCTTAAGGAGCACCTTCTGAGTGAGTGCTCTGGCTTTCAGCTAAGGGTTAAACGTATTCAGGAAGAGTCTTTACATAGTTTGGGGATGCAGGATGTTGCTGCCACTAGAGTGATCAGTTTTAGCTGGGAGAAACGTGCTGGGAACATCAAAGCTTCCTTCAGCTGTAATTCAGAAAGGATGTAGCTGGCTGTTTATAAATAGACTGCCGGGTTTTGTGCAAGAAAAGGTGAATTCGAACAATTAACCTTCCCCTCCCATTTTTTTTTCCAATATATACATCTTCACAGCGCATAAGGCATCATCTTGGTATTCTGGTTCAGAAATCTGAACTTGAGTGCGAAATCATCTCTCTACATTGTTTTGTGTTTGCAGGGGTGTGGCTCCCCTCTAGCCCCCACAGGGATTTGTATTGTATTTTGTCTGGTAAAGTAGTAATCACCATCTCCCCTCCCACCGAAGAATTGCAATCTGACCATCCCCTCCAAATGAAGGCAGGTTTGAGTTTAACCACTTCTGTGCCAGGTAGATACTTTGAACATTACACAGACATACAAGTGTAGACTTTGGCAAAATGTGGAATTATTGTATCTAGTTAGTTGTTGGAACGTGACTCAAGGAAGCAGTGTTGCCCAGTGGAAAGAGCCTGGCTTCTACCTCCAGCTCTGCCAGTTGCTTGCTGGGTGACCGTGGGCATGTCACTTAACTTCTCTGTGCCTCAGTTCCCTCATCTACAAAATGGGAATTCAATACCTAACCTCTCTCCTGCTTAGACTGTCGTCCCATGTGGGACCTGATCATCTATCCCCGTGCTCAGTACAGTGCTTGGTATATAGTAAACACTTAATGAATATCACAGTTGTTATTATTATGGCTGTTTACATTAATAAGAAATTTCAGAGTTTGGAGATCTTGGGCTGTGTTGACTGGATGTTTATTCATGTTCTGCCTCCCATATTCTTATAAGTTTGTGCAACAGGAAGCTAAGACAGTTTCTGGTTGGGGTGTTCTTCCTGCCACATTAATCACTCTGGTTGACCCGAGGGCAAGAAGATGATCGGGTCTGTGAACTCAGCATCTCATCCATGCAGGGTTCTGCACACTGTGTGGTAATAGCCAGTTATCGTCGATAAGGAGTAAAGGGAAAAAGGTCTCTCTTCCTGTTTTTCTCAAGCTTGGCCTCACTGACAGAGCTTGTGAAAGATATGCTTCTCCTATCTGTAATTTATTTTAACGTCTGTCTCCTCCACTCGATTAAAACCTCCATGAGGGCAGGGATCCGGCTCTACCAACTCTATTGCATTCTCCAAGCTCTTGGTATTGTGCTCCGGACATAGTAAGTGCTCAATAAATATCACTAACTGATGCGTTGACCGGAGTTCCGCTCTTCATCATTCTCCACCCTCTTCCACCCTGCCAGGGCAGTGTACATTAAATAGCGGGGTTTTAAATGCTGTCTTTTATTATCAAATTTTCTATGTGGTTGGGTGGGGAGAAATGCTGGAGGAATACTGGGGAAGTGACTGAAGTGACTGAACCCCTTTACACCTTCGGAAGACACAATCTCAATTAATTAATCATGTTTATTGAGAGCTTACTGTATGCAGAACACGGTTCTAAGAGCTTGGGAGAGCACAACACAATATACCAGGCACATTCCCTGCCCACAGTCTCCAGTGTACTGATACCCCAGGACAGCCTTCAAGTGCCCGGAAGGCCAGGGAGAGGGCGTCAGGAAGCTGGAAGCGTCCTGGTTGAGAGTCGGGAAAAACCAGCCCTGTCTCCCTCCCGCTGGTACCCCAAGGCTGGGTCGCTCACTGATCCTGCTACCTCTCTTTCTCTCTCCCATCATCCTGACTTCTTCCTTCCCCTACTTCTCCATTACCACCACCATCCAACATTTGATGGGGCCTTTAGACTAGTTTAACTTTGAAATCCTTAGTTGGGTTCCGTTATTCAAATGCTGCTCTGTGCTGGATCCCTTGCTTACGTAAGGCAGATGGGGAATCAGGGTGGAAATGGTGCTTCCATTTTGCCACACAAAAGATCCCTCCCGTCAGGCCTGGAAAGAGACCAACTCCTGGGGTTGACTAGCAAGACTATTAAGGGGGTTGCTGCTTTTCCTGGGATCTCACGGAATTCTACCTTCTATCGTTGTTTTCTGCCCCAACCCACGCCCCCTCCACCAAGTCGAGAGTGGTTGAAACACGGAAAAACAAGGGGTCTTGGCAGTGATGAGAGAAGAAAGCTGCTGTAGAAGGTGAAAGTGTGTACTCATAATTAGGCCCAATTACTACCACTAATCAGCAGGGAATGAAAGATGTTCTTGAAAGGCTTTTGTTTAGACCAGTGGTGTTCACTAGGAAATTGCCATGGGCTAATTTGGGTTTGTCATCCTCAGCGATGAATATTTATTGAGTGCCCTCGGGGTCCACATCACCATACTAGACACTGCAGGCATTACACAAAGAAAATACTTATTTAGGAGAGTGGCCATTTTTCTAAGACTCTTACTATTGAAGGCGGAACAGCTTTGCTTAGAGGGGCATGAAAAAGCCCCCTGAGATTCTCTGGGAAGACTGGTGATTGTGACTGTCTGTGAGCAGCTTTTAGGTCAAAACCATCAGGATCCAAATAACATCAGCTTCACGTGTAGTTGATTCCCAGTGTACAGAGGCCTTGTGTCATTCTACAGTAACCGGAGCTGAGGACAGGAGCTTTGATTTCCTTGCTTCTCCTCGAACTGTCATTGCCTTGGTTGTCAGTTTACCCAAAATCTCTTTCTTCTAAATCCACCCTGAAGCTTGGCAGAGCACGATCCTAAAAAAGATGTATGTGGAAATTATTTGCCTAGCACTGGTTTGGCTTTTGGTGGTTGAAAAATAATCACAGGAAATGCATTAATTACCAGACATCAAAGGCTGAATAGAGGTTCAATCGCTGAGTAAACCAAAATAACAGTTTAATGATATTTGATAAAACTATAATCCCTGCAGCTACTTAAAAAACTCTGTTGAAGACCTTGGTGGAGTGGTAGAAATAGCATGTTAAAGCCCCAGTGAAAAATTTTCCCTTTTCATTTAATCATTTGGACCCAAAATAATTTGATTACAGCCCTGTCCTATAAGCATATTTAAAAGATTGAAAAATATTTAGTGCAGATATCTCAGTAATCTTCACTATCAGCCTAAGAACGGACAATTCTGCCATGCAAATGTATGACATACATTCTTCTTCCCGGACACATCTGTTGGGAAATGCAGCTGTTAATATGTTCTGACTTGTCTAGCCTGTCAGATCTCCTGTAATCAGCCTTGGCTAACATGTTAGCCTTTGGTCCTCCAAATATTGGTCTTGCCTCTGCATGTTTCACTGTCCCCTATACACTTCACTGGGCCTCTGAGCAGATTTGTTTGGAAATTCTGGTGTGATTGTGTGGATGTTTATTCTCCTTCTGACTTCTTTCGTGCTCTTTTAATGCATGTTACTGCACTGTAAATCAAAAACAATCTCTAGCCCCAAACTATTTTTTATTAATCCACTCTCTTCTTAGGAAGGATTGAAAAATAATGAAATCCACATTAGTTTTGCCAATTACTAGGCTTAAAGATGTTTGTCTTTTTCTGAACAAGGACAGCTTTAGAAGCACCTTAGACTAGGCTCCTTATTCAGCCATATACAATTTGTAATTTCGGAAAGAAAATGTTTTTTAAAGCAATTGCAATATCCTTGACCCTTTGAAATAGACAAATCAAGGAAGACAACTGCTTCACTCCAACACCATCCATAAAACCATATCCTCTCATAGGCTTGCCTGCCCCTTCTCCTTTTTGCCCTCAACTGCTATTAGGAAAATGAATGGTTTATCTTGTATGTCTTATACAGCCGAGCATATAAAATAAGGGAAATAGCCTGCCAGAGAGAAAATAAGAAAACTACCCAACCAGGGAAGTTTCTTAACATTATAAATATCCTAGCAGAGATCACAGCAAATCCCTATTTTAAAGAACCAGTTTCCACTTCAGGTAGCCGACCCGCTCCCTAAACTGTGACAGCAGACTGCTTCGTAAAACTGGTGCTTGCCAGAAAGGCACTCTGCATTGTGTTCTGGTTAGGAACGTTGTGGGCAAGGAACATGTCTGTCAACTGTATTATATTTCACTCTCTCAGGTCCTTAGTGCCCTGCTCTGCACATATCCTCCATAAATACAGTTGATTGATTGAACAGTGCTCTACATTATCATGGTTTTCCTCCCATCCCCTGTATCTGAGGCCCTTGAATGAGAAGCAGCGTGACCTAAGTACTTTGTATCTACCCTAGTGCATAGAACAGTGCTTGGCAGGTAGTGAGCGCTTAACAAATACCATTATTATTATTATTCCCTGTGCCTCAGTTTTCTCAACTGTAAAATGTGGATTCCAATTCTGTTCCGCCTCCTGCTTAGACAATGAGCCACATGCGCGGACAGGGATTGCATCTGACTTGATTAACTTTTATCTACCCCAGCACTTGGAACAGTGCTTGACACATAGTAAGGGCTTAAAAAATACCATTATTAATGATAATGTAAAAAGCTTAGTAGTCATTATCTACAATTGTGGAGTTGGAAAACGCTGGTGGTAGATGTGGAGGCCTCAACCTTCTGAGTAAAGGATTCTGACTCTCAGGGCAACTAGGCAATGGAACCCTTCATAATCTGTCCAGACTCCTTTGTATAAATGAATCATAGTGATAAAGCAAGAGGAGAGACGTAACAATGAGCATCATCTCTTAATTGCATGCACCTCTGGAAATGAACTTTAAAGAGTGCTATTTTATCAGCAGTCATCTTCTATGCTTTGGAGACTCAAAAGAACTTGCCTCAGTCAGTCAACTGCATCTGAGGATGAGTTCAGAAAAACAGCACCTTCCCTTCAGATAATATCTTGAACGCTCTCTGCCCCTAGTTTACAAAACAACCTTTTGTTGCCCTATAAGGGTGGACATTAGTAGTTCCCTGTAAAACTGCTATTGGAGATTCAGTATCACTGATAAGGTATCTGGAAGTCAAAGAGGATTGGAGTGGGGTCTGTGTGTCTCTGACGAAAGACCAAAAAACCACTCTGACCGCCAGGCATCAGAGCTGAACTGCTGTCGGGGAAAACATCATGGGTCTTCTTTCAGCAGCCAGAATGAACAGGGAGGAGACAGAACCTGTTCAGAGCTAATCGAACATGGCAAGGGTACCAGGTTCACTCTAGGGATGATTTCTGGGAGAATGCTGCTCCCCTGGCTCTCAGAGAGTGGATAGCAAATTGGAAAACAAAGATGAACCATGATTGCCCTGGTACCTATCTCTATTGGGAAACTGAAAACCAATTAGATGAGATAGAAGTAAACCATTTGTCAGGGATCACCTCCAGGCCCTCTCTCATTGGGATGTGATGGATAGAAGGGGGGTGCTGAAAGCAACCTAATTGAAACATGCAAATGACATTTGCATTTCTAATTAGGGTTAACACCACTGCAACAGACAACTGGCCTTTACTAATCATTTCCACCAACTGGGCCGCAGAAATTCTAAGGCATAGATTAGGGAAGTGTTACTTAAATTTTATGTTTGTTCCCTTAGCTCAAGAAGCGTTTTGGCCTTGGCTCTGTTGTATTTTACTCTCCCAAGTGCTTAGTCAGTAGTCTGTATACAAGAAGCTCTCAATAAGTGTAATGGATTGATTGACTGAAATACCATTGATTGACAATTTGTCCCCTCCCGCTTTTTCAAGACAAGAATCAGCTATGTGTACCAGTCCACTGATAAACCCTTAGAAGCCCAGCCTGGGAACAACCTTTCCTCCCCACTTTTTTTTTTTATGGTATTTGTTAAGCACTTACTTCATGCCAGGCATGGTACTAAGCAGTGGGCTAGGTAGAAGATAAATCGGATTGGGCAAAGTCCATGTCCCGCATGGGGTTCATAGTCTTAATGCCCATTTTACAGATGAGGGAACTGAGGCACAGAGAAATCAGGTAACCCAGCAGACAAGTGGTGGAGTCAGGATTAGAATGCAGCTTCTCTGATTCCCAAGCCCATGCTCTTGCCACTAAACCACACTGCTTCTCACTGAAGGCTGGGCAGCAATGATGGAATAAGGCTCTTGGAAAATGTTCTGTCGTTCCAGGGCAGCAAGCTAAGGACCAGAGGAAATAGCCAGGCCTCGTGGAAAGAGCATGGCCCTGGGAGTCAGGGGACCAGAGTTCTCATCCCAGATACATCATCTGTCTGCTCTGTGACCTTGGGCAAATCAGTTAACTTCTCTGGTTCTCAGTTCTCTTACCCTCGAAATGGGAATTAAAGCCTTCTTCTTCCTACTTCGACTGTGAGCCCCATGTAGGACAGGAATTGTATCCTACCTGATGATCTTTTATTTACCCCAGCCGCTAGTTCAGTGCTTGGCATAAAGTAAACACTTAAGTACCATTATTATTATTTTCATTAAAACCTATTTAATCAGGTCTTGCCATTTCTCCCTTGGCATGAGCTGCTTTAGGAATAAATCCTTGTGGATTTTTAAGGGATTCTTCATCAGGGTTCCAAGAAATCCTTCTCTATTGACATTCCACCGTCCCTGTTAAATTCTGTAATCTGCTTGTAAATAAAGAAAATTTTAAAATAAACTTTAAGCCTAAGAAATGCAAAGACCTGTAGATGTAAACTGGTGGGCGGAGAACATGTCTACCGACTGTTATATTTTAGTCTCTCAAGTGCTTATTTCAGTGCTTTGCACACAGTAAGTGATCAATAAATATCATTGAGTGTAAAGACATTTGGTTGAGAATTGTTAAAACTGCTGCATTCCTGGAATACAGTCTCCTTGAATTTAAACCCCCCTGCCATCCGGCATAGGTATAAAATTTGTGTGGTAGGAGATCAGTGAAGCTCTTAAACCAATAAGCACATTTTTCAAGGCAGCATGTGTACATACTAGCTACATAAAGATGTGTTTCCAGTGTTTTGGGTCTGTGGTTAGATGTTTCACACCATTCATATGCTCACGCGTTATAACTATGTACAGCAGTTAGTAAGCAGCTTGTGGAATTTCTTGAAAATATCCAGCCAGTCTGTGGAAGGGTTTAAAGCTAATTCCAGTGACTTTAAAAGCACAGTGTACCAGTATTGGGAAAAGAGGCTTAAACGGTTGAAACTGATCAAAATATATTTTCTCGTAAGTTAACAGTGTTTACTGAGAGCTTCTTGTGTAAATATTTAAAGAAGTACAGTAGAAGTAAAAGGCATAGTCCCTGCCCTCAAGGACCCTACAGTGAATTGTTGGGGGTGGGAGAAGGTGAGCAGAAAGGCAATTAATAATAATAATAATAATGGAATAGAAGAAAGAACAAAGATGAAACTGGTAATAGCAAAGGTTGGAAAGATGGTAAGATACATGGGTGGCCAATCAATCAGTTGTATTTATTGAGCACTCACTGGGTTCAGGGCACTGTACTAAGCATTTGGGAGAATACAACACAACAATATGGGTTGTACATAAGTAGCGTACGTCGTTAGATCTATCCATAAGGGCTGTGGGATGGCTGTTGGGTGCCCCCACTTCCTGTCATGGAAATTAATCGGGAGAGGCTTTTTGGAGGATTTCAAGAAGGCTTTGAAGATAGGGAAAACAGTGGTCTGGTAAATTTGAAGGCATATGCTCTTTGTTTTTTGCTTTAGCTTTATAATTAAGCCAAAGATTTGGATTTGTCCATTCTTAAGTTAGGCTGTTTTAAAACAGGGGTGGCCTCCCTTAACTTGAATGGGGCTGTTTGTGAATGGCGACCATTTTTGAGGCCAGCTGAGTGTGATTGAAGGTCGGGGGTTTGGAAACTGGATAGCTGTTCATATACTATTGCCCAAGACTTTCAAATAGTGGTGTCTTGATCAATTTTAAACATATTCATTATACCTCCCCTGTGGTTGCTGGCCTCAGCCTGGCTCCCAAGTGAATAGAGCAAGAAAGGTCGAGATTTGAACCACCTCTTTCCCTCCAGGCAGATGATCACCAGAATTATCCAGGGCAGATGATTAGTCTTGTTGGGTTTTTGGTGGCTTTTTTTTTAGCTCTCCCGGTGTGGTGATTCCACATTCTCTCAGGTACAGTATTCTGTTACAGTGTTTAAACACCCTGGCAGTTAAGAAATTCTTTCTTCAGCCGCTTGCTTTTATTTAATTCGAATCCATTTTCGTTTGTTTATTCTGCTGTGAACTCCATAAACTCTCCTATCCTTGATCACCCTCTTAGCCATCTCTTCTCAGTGAAACAACCTCAATTCTTTTAACCTTCCTTATTCTAGGACCCCTTTTCTGTCCCTTTAATCATTGCTGTTGCTCCTCTCTGGATCCTCTCCAGTTTCCCTGTGTTTAAGATAGTTTACAGATCTGCTTGAGACAAGAAATTCATGCATGTTCCCGGGGAGCTTTTCCCAGCCTCTTGAATTCCCTCCCCTCCAGTCACAATCTTGAATGCGACACACCAGGAATATGGTAGTTGTTTAATTAGACTTGAAAAACTGCAGGAAGGCAAGAGTCCCCTGTAATTCTCAGCTTCTGTTTCCAAGCTGTGCGCCGAGTGATAAACAGAAACGGTACTGGGGGTAAAGTGCTTCTGCTATGTTTGACTGAATCCAGGGAGGCAGAGACGATGAAAAGTTCTGAGCAGTTGTGACTTTCAGGAAAAAATTGGCATGTAAAGCTCACTGTGGGCAGGGAACATGTCTACCAACTCTGTAGTAACTAAGACTAAGCTTCCTTTTTCCTCAGCTCCCCTCTCCACCGCCCTGACTCTACCCCCTCCCTGCCCCACAGCCCTAATTCTTTTTGTTTATATTAATGCCTGTTTATTTGTTTTGATATGTGTATATCTGTGATTCTATTTTGTTTATATTGATGTTATTTATGCCTGTTTACTTGTTTTGATGTCTGCCTCCCCCCTTTTAGACTGTAAGCCCATTGTGGGCAGGGATTGTCTCTATTGCTGAATTGTACTTTCCAAGGACTTAGTACAGTGTTCTGCTCACAATTAAGCACTCAATGAATATGACTGAATGAATGAATGAACTCTGTATTGTGCTCTCCTGAGTGCTTAGTTCAATGCTCTGCACACAGAAGCGTTCAATAAATGCCACTGATTGATGTTATGCTTCACTGAGAGGTAAAACTAATTGCCTTTAAACCAGGTGCTCTTGGTATCCCAGATTCTGATTTGTGAGATTGATTGGGAGGTTCAGTGAGCCTGGATCTCCCCTACCAAAGGTGAGCCTCTCAGTGGAATAAATCAGGTTACTTGTGTGTGGCACTGAAGGTTTAGGATTCTGTAGCCTATAAAACCCTTGATTTGGCCACCTACCAAGTTCAGGGTGGAGTGTTTAGCGGTCTGTGGGAGATCAGGTTTAACATACTATTTCTCCTTTGCTGCCCCATCCAATTTATTTAGGTCTTAATCCAGCCCATTTGGTCTTGGACAACATCTCTGGAATTTTGCACCCAACCTAGAGAAAACTCAGTAGTTTATCTTAATAGGGGATTAGTCACCCAATAAAAATTCATTCATTCATTCATTCATTCAGCCTTGAGGTGTGTGTTTTTCTGTCCCAAAGAAGATGTTTCTTTTTTTTGGCTAAATAAGAATTTCAATAAAAAGGTATTGGCCTTTGAACCAAGTTTTTTCATTGAAGAATCTGAAGATATGCAGGGCTTAAATACAGAGAATGTGTAAAATCTGTTATTTCTAATGTAACTTGCAGAAGGGTCAAACATTCCAAAGTGTTTATCTGTGTAAATTTAAACCAGGCACCAGAGTAGTTCTCTTTCTAGTTCTACGGCATTACGTGTTTACGCGGTTAGTTTCCCATTTGTAAGAGATTGCAAATCCATTTTAAAATAAAAGGCTTGGATCTCAGATTAGATCACCTACTTTGGTTTGGTACTTTTTTGCAAAAATCAGGCATGAATGTATTGATGGTATTGAAATAATTGAATGAGTTAAAATAGCAACTTGACCAAACCACCTTGTTATAGTGTGGTATAGTATTCATTCACTGTCATATTTATTGAGCGCTCACTGTGTGAAGAGCACTGTACTAAGTGCTTGGGAAAACGCAATATAACAGTAAACAGACATGTTCCCTGCCCACAATGAGCTTTCAGCCTAGAGGGGAAGACAGACAATAATATAAATAAATAAATTGCAGACATGTACATAAGTGCTGTGGGGCTGGGAGTGGGGATGAATGATTAGAGCTTTGGATGACTTTTGGTTTAGATGATAATTATTAGCACTATATTAAGTGGGTTAGAATCAAGATAATCAGGTTCCACATAGGTTTCAGAATCTAAGTAGGAAAGAGAACAGGTATTGAACACCCATTTTGAAGAGGAGGAAACTGGGCAAGTCACTTAACTTCTCTGTGCCTCAAAGTCCCACTGAAGGCATGGCAGAGCCAGGATTAAAAGCCATGTCCTCTGACTTCCAGGCCCGGACTCTTTCTAAGAAGAATAATAATGATAATAATGTTGGTATTTCTTAAGCGCTTACTATATGCAGAGCACTGTTCTAAGCGCTGGGGTAGACACAGGGGAATCAGGTTGTCCCACGTGGGCTCACAGTCTTAATCCCCATTTTACAGATGAGGTAACTGAGGCACAGAGAAGTTAAGTAACTTGCCCACAGTCACACAGCAGAGCTGGGATTTGAACTCATGACCTCTGACTCCAAAGCCCGTGCTCTTTCCACTGAGCCACGCTGCTTCTCATTATTGTGGTCTTCAAGTTTTTACTTTGTGCTGTGCACTGCACCAAGGTCGGGGATAGATACAAGATCATCAGGTTGGACAAAAGTCCCTGTTCCATAGTCGAAAAAGGAGGGAGAACAGGTGTTCCCGTCTCCATTTTACAGATGAGGATACTGAGGCACCGAGAAGTTCTGACTTGTCCAGGTCACATTGGAGGCAAGTGGCAGAACTGGAATTATAAGACCGGTCCTCTGACACCCAGGCTCTTTCCACTGTGCCGAACTGCTTCTTGCAAAATACTATAAGAATAGAACATGCAGGTGTGTGTATTGATAATTATAATAATTGCAGTATTTGTTAAGTGCGTACTAGCTGCCAAGTCCTATGCTGAGCACTGGAGAAATAAGCAGATCACAGTCTCTTTCCCACATGGGGTTCCCAGTGTAAGAGAGAGGGAGACTAGATAGTTAACCCCCATTTTACAGATGAGGAAACAGGCACAGAGAAGTTAAGTGACTTGCCCAAGTTCACAGAGTAGGTAAGTGGTAGGCCATGTGTGTAACTGTTTTTGGTAGCCTCTAGACTACACCAGGAATTAAATTTGCCCTTTTCATTCATTCATTCACTGTCATATTTATTGAGCGCTCACTGTGTGAAGAGCACTGTACTAAGTGCTTGGGAAAATGCAATATAACAGTAAACAGACATGTTCCCTGCCCACAGTGAGCTTTCAGCCTAGAGGGGAAGACAGAAAATAATATAAATAAATTGCAGGCATGTACATGCAGCACTTAGTGCTGTGGGGCTGGGAGTGGGGATGAATGAAGGGAGCAAGTCAGGGTGATGCAGAAGGGAGAGGGAGAAGAGGAAAGGAGGGCTTAGGGAAAGCCTCTTGGAGAAGACGTGCTTTCAATCACGCTTCGGAGAGAGAGGGTGTAATTGTATGTCGCATTTGAGGAGAGAGGGCTTTGCCTTGTGGAAGATGCAAGGACTAGAGCAGAGTGGGAGGGGAAAACAAATACCCCAAAATACCACCTTTTCAGAATTAGCAATAAAATTGCAACTGAAATGGAAAGCAGATTCCCCCAGCCTCTTCAGCGACACTACAAAAAGCTTTGGGAAAACATCCAACATCTGCTTATCTTCCATGCAGTAGAAATACTCCTAATTGCAGCTTTCAATTTCCTTTGAATCAAGATAAACAGCTTGCTGTTTGTTATACTTGGATTTAAGAAGTAGGGAAGTATGCTCCCTGAATTCCTTGAATGTAACTTTTTGGGGGTGGGGGAGTGCCCTCCAGAGAGTCAGAAGGACCTGGGTTCTGATCCCGGCTCCGCCACTTGTCTGCTCTGTGATCTTGGGCATGTCACTTCGCTTCTCTATTCCTCAGTTCCCTCATCTGTAAAATGGGGATTATGACTGTGAACCTCATGTGGGACAGGGACTATGTCCACCCTGATTAGCTTGTATCTACCTCAGAACGGTGCCTGACAAATGATAAATGCTTAACAAATACCGTCAAGATTATTATCAGAGAAGCCAGATTTTTCTCAGTTCTTGCAAGGGGGGAATTCCTTAATTGTGATTTTTAGATTGTGAGCCATATAGAGGACAGGGACTGTGTTTAATTCCTGTCTGTGTATTTTCTCCCAGTTGTTTGTACAGTACTTTGTACAGTGCTTAGATAAATACTATTGTTACTACTGACATCTTTCCACTCTATTCCTAGAGGTAGAATTACCTTTGGGACCACCAGGGCTACTGAGCTAGACCTGGCTATAAATCAGCCAGTCACTTGTACGTCAGCTTGCAGGGCTTGCCTTCCCAGAAGACAAACTGCAGCAGTGGCAAGGCCGGATGAGGTTTTTAGAAGCAGGGGCTAATTATTGTTCCTCCTTCGCCTTCCCTCTTGCTTGGTTGGATGGGTGGGGTACAAGTGAAAGAAAAGGAGGGGAGGGGCCACCGCTGGCCAGGGTCCTGGGACTTTTAGTCCCGCTATTGTGTCTCACCCTCCTAGCCTCTCCAGCTCTTGGGACGTCACCCCGCTACATCCTCTGTGTTAGACTGCTGCCTGTCATGACACCGTTTACCTGATCGGGCTTAACACCAGCCTCAGGATTTTTAAAGCCTACCTCTTGGGCCCAGTGTTATCCAAAGAGTTTCTTTTTGTGAATGTTTTAGGCAGGTGTTACTCTCCCCCCTTCCCACCCCACAGTTTAGTTTTTCCTTTGCTGGCTGCCGTGGTCCGGTGTCTGCCAGTTTGGCGGCTGGAGGAGTAGCACCCCAGCCAAACCCTGGTGTTTTTTTTGTAGTTGTGGTTTGCAGGTAGGAAACCTGTTTGTTCCTGTTGCCGAGTGACTGAGAGACCGAACGTTTCACCCTGTGACGTAGCTGGCTCTTTGTCTGACTGCCTCTAGGTGTGGTAATCCTGGCTTGATTTACCCGGAAGGTACTCACTGCCCTGCTCCAGGTATGACTGTGCCCAGGATAGAGAGGGATTTTTGTATATGTGTGTGTGTCAGAGATTATGCACTGCCGGTAATATATCCGTGTGAAATGCTGTGTAATCAAGATAGGATTCAGCTATGGCCATGGGCAATCAAGGCTAGGCCTCGGTCGCTCTCTTCTCAGTTTCTCTATTACCCTTCTGCCGAAGGTGAAGTCATCACTACCTAATTCAGGCGAGGTGATGGGCCTGATTCTCTTTCTAACTTGGAGGAGGTGAGCATACCTTGTCTAAATATAGAGCGTTCTGGCCCCGACTAATATGGAGAAGGACAGTAGGTTGACCTTAGGCTGTCTCACTTCATTATTTTCAGTTACAGTAACGTTCCAAGTGACAGGGTGGCTTTAATTGTGAAGGACTGTGGAGCTGGGAATGTCACCCAAAAATTGAATGACAAGGCCCGGTTTGGGGAAGCCAGGAATTTACAGGTTAATGTTTTGATTCTGATCCAGAGCTGATCCAGAGCTGTAGTCTGTGAGAGTCACATATGTGCACCTCGTTAGCCCACCGGTAACTTCTGACTGTGGAAAGAGCCTTGGTCTGAGAGTCAGAGAACCGGGGTTCTAATCCCAGATCTGCCACTTGTCTGCTGTATGATCTTGGACAAGTCTCTTAACTTCTCTATGTCTCAGTGATCTCATCAGTAAAATGGAGATTAAGTCCTCCTTTAACACACAGTCACAGGGACGGTGTCCAATGTGATTGTCTTATATCTACCCCATCACTTCGTACAGATAGTACTTGTAGTAAGTGCTTAACAAGTGTCAGTTAAAAAAATAAGGCAGGGTTGGGGGAAGAAGAGGAGACCTTAGAATCCAGATCTCCTGGTTCCCAGTTGGTGCTCTAGTCTCTCAGCCAATCACCTTCCTAAGATCAAAATTAAAAATGAACAAAGAGCTAGGAGTTGCTTCATAGGAGAATTTGAAGCAATATTTTTGAGTTGGAGGATTGGGGATCATATTTAGGATCGGTGCATTGTGAAAGACCAGGGTGGTCTCCCTCCCCCGCAACCTGCATGATCAAACGTTTACCACATAAGGTCACTCACAGAGAAGCAACATGACCTAAGGGAAAGAGCATGAGTTTGGGAGTCAGGAGATTTAGGTCCTAATCCCAGCTCTGCCACTTACCTGCTGTGTGAACTTGGGCAAGTCACTTGACCTCTCTGGGCCCCAGTTTCCTCATCTGTAAAATGAGGATTCAGAAACTGTCCCTTAGAGTGTGAGCCCTGTCTGAGTCAGAGACTATGCCTGATCTGATTGAATTGTTTCTACCCCAACGTTTAGCCTAGTACTTGGAACATACTGAGCCCTTAATACAGTTGAAAATTATTATTATTGTTATCAGTGGTGCCCTATGTGAGGAACTGGGTAGGAACTGAGTTGACAGTTAGATGCAAGAAAGATGATTGGTGCGGACTTCAGTTGTACTTCTGGTCAGGACCCACTCACTTTCCCAACCCCCCACTTTCCTCACCCCCGTTTATTTCTCCTGGTACACAGGAGCCTTTATAATGGCTCCCAATCGCAAGATTCTCTTGGGCTTTGGCTGAATTCTCCATTTGGGAAAGAGGAAACGAGGGCCTAAAAACTGCCATATTTTTTAATGGCCGTTAATTTAGCTCCAGGCCAAGAAAGTTTGTCGTGCTTTCTGCTGTTAGTGTTACCTACTCACCTCTCCTCTGCATTTAAATCCTTTCTAATGGAATACAGATGAATTTGTAAAATCCAGCTACATTCTTCTAGCTGAAATTGCCCCTAGGCTTCTGTTGCTTGTTACTGCACCCAAACGACTAAGCCTCATTATTGAGGGTTTTGTTTAAAAAGGCATTTTCAGAGCTTGGGTGGATTTTAATTAATTTCACTTAAGTCCTTCTGGCCAAATCATCAGTGTGGGTAATATCCGTTGGAAAGGGGGAAGTTCTTTGTATAAAAGTGTTTTCCTCAGCTGGTCCTCCCTGATGCTAAAAGTTTGGAGCCTGACAGGAAATGACCTAGACATGTTTGATAGTAAAGTGACATAAGGAAGAATTTAGTTTAAAATCCACGGCTCATTCTGGGTGGCACAGCTCAGTTGGCAAATCCCAGCTCGACCCTGAATTTGGTTACCCAGAAACCATCCTGGTTGTCATACCTCAAGAAAAATGAACATCAATGAAGAGATGTTGAAAGCTATTGAGGTAAAAGTCTGACGATTGGGGAAGGAGAGAGGGAGACAGATATTTAGATATATATATATATAGATATATACATACATGTCTAAAACCCTTTGAGGAAATGGATCATGTCTACCAACTCAGGTTCTACCTGGTCCACCTACTTAGACAGTGAGCCCCGTTTGGGACAGGGACTGTGTCTGAACTGATTAACTTGTATCTAACCACGGGAGTTTAGAACAATACTTGGCACATAGTAAATGCTTAACGAATACTATTATTATTGTTAACTTCATTGTATTGAACTCTCTCGCAAGCACCTAGGAGAGTGCTCTGCACCCAGTAAACACTCAATAAATACCATTAATTGATTGATAATGAACATGCTCTTCGGATTTCCTGCTGAGGAGCCTTCCTCCGTATTCCCCCTAACTCAACTACACAGGAGCAGGGGCCTGTTGCAGCAGTTAAGCCTATGCTAAAGTTTGTCCATGAACCAAAGTCCCTCCGAGAGCTAGCCGTTTGAGCATCAAAGTTTATCTCAGTCCTTTCAGCACAGTGCTCTGCACACAGTAAGTGTTCAATAAATACGATTGATTGAATGAATGAATGAGTTAAGTATGAGCACTGTACTGAGTGCTGGGGTAGACACAAGATACTCAGGTTGGAAACAGTCCTCATCCCATGTGGAACGTACAGTCTAAGCAAAAGGGAGAACAGGTATTGAATCCCCATTTTACAGATTAGGACTCCCAGAGAAGTTAAATGACTTGCCCAAGGTCACACTGCAGGCAAAGGGCAGAGCCAGAATTAGAACTCAAATCCCCTGCCTCCCAGGCCTGTGCACCTTCCATGGATCCACACTGCTTTAACAGGATAAATCACAAGGGAAAAATCTCCCCCCTAGTATCAGGCATTACAGAGCCTGGAAATTGGAGCTAAAAGACAAGCTGTTCCTCTTAGCAATTTGTGACTCAGAAGAGAGAAACTTGCCATCATGTTTGTTGCCTGATGCTTACTACCAGAGAGAGGAAACCATGACCTTCATGCTTGCATTTGTAGCATGCTGTGCACTCGATGCCTTCGAATCGTCGGTGTCGTCGTTCAGATGGGTGAAGAGGGTGGGGCCAGCTAGGAGACTACAACCAGGAAGAGAACCCAGCGTGTTGCATTGAGAGAGGAGGAGGAGGAGGACCCTGTCTTTGAAGTGAGGGGAACCATCCCATGGCAACAGGGGGTGTGGGTCGATGCCAATCAGCAGCCTTCGCTGCATCATCATTCCTTTGGGTATCAGTAGTAGAAAAAGCTGGTGAGGAGGTTAAGAGGTGCTGATTGTGAAACTTGCTCTGGGACCCCAAATTTCAAGTTAATTGCCAATGTCGTCCTGAAGTGACATTTGTTGAGCCTCCTCTGAGGTATGGTATTGTGCTTGTTCAACACAAGGAAAATGAACTGAGACAAATTAACAGTTGTCCAAGTCGGTACTTAGACCCGCAGCCAAACAGGAATAAAATATAAGATATTCAGCAACTAAAGGATGCGGCAGATGTATGTAAATATTATCATTGCTTAAGATTTGCCAGGTGGTGTAAACATTCATATCTGGAGCCTGGGCGGGGAGAACAGGGTAAATAACCTCTCCTGCTTACAAGGACTGTGTCCGATCTGATTTACGTGGTATCTATCAGAGGGTTTAACACAGTGCTTGGCACATAGTAGGCGCTTATTAAGTGCCATTATTTTCATTATTCCCCTGCCCCCTTACTCACCATTCCCAGGCAAAAACTCTTGGCTGTTTGGAGGGGGGAAAAACGTGAAGAAAGTTGGAGTTGTGGGGAAGAAGAGGAAGTAGGCAAGGCTTGGGATTTTGTGTACAGGCCACTTCTGTGTGTCAGGGTCTCTGTTTTGCAGTACCATCCTTGTTTCAATGCGCACGAGCGGACGCATGCCCTTAACTTGTGCCCCAAAATTGAAAAATGGGCAACATTCCCAAATTTTCGGGAAACTTCAGGAAGATTCCACAGGACACCAGTGTGTCGAGGGACCCCAGTTGAAGATCATTGGATAGATGCATTTTCCCCTGATTCTGTTCTTCCAAGTACATTCTAAGCCAACTCATCATTATATGTGAGTGGGAGACAGGGAAAGCTTGGATAATAATATTAGCGGTATTAGGAACTTTCTGGCACCGTGCTTACTATGTGTCAAGCACTGTTCTAAGCTCTGGGTAGATACAATTCATTCATTCATTCAATAGTATTTATTGAGCGCTTACTATGTGCAGAGCACTGTACTAAGCGCTTGGGGTGAACAAGTCGGCAACAGATAGAGACAGTCCCTGCCTTTGACGGGCTTACAGTCTAATCGGGGGAGACGGACAGACAAGAACAATGGCAATAAATAGAGTCAAGGGGAAATAAATAGAGTCAAGGCCTATACAAGTTAATGTCAGTCACAGTCCTTGTTCCACTTAGGGCTCACAGTCTAATTAGGAGGGAGGAAACTGAGGCACAAAGAAGTTAAGTGACTTGCCCATGGTCACACCTCAACCCTTACTCTTTCCACTAGGCCATGCTGCCTCCAAGTTACAGAGAGTTCCCACACCTCAGTTTACCAAGTGCTTTCAATTTGTCCCCCAACTACATGTATTTTAAATTATTTATATTACTATCGTCTCCCTCTCTAGACTGTTAACTTAGTGTGGGCAGAGAATGTCTGCCTACTCAGTTAAGTGCACTGTAAATGGTACAGTGCTCTGAACGTAGTAAGTGCTCAATAAATGCCATTGATTTATTACCCTAGCCAGTAATGGTATTCAAATAACAAGATTACCCACTTGTAAAATGAAGGAGTCCCAGTGGTGGTTTTCTACCCGACTTCTAGCTCTTTCGCCTTGGAAACAGGCGGAAGGTTGGAGTCTGTCACACCACAAACGACCTTTCAGGGCTTCAGAAAGAAGCAAGCTTTTTGTCCGGAAGTGAGATCCTATTTCAGGAAAAAGCCTCTAGGATCGTTTACAAATAAAACCCAAGTCTTATAGTGTATACATTCCAGGGGAAACCTTTCTTTATACATAGTCTAAAGCAGCCATAAGCTAAAAAGGTCTGGCCCATCCATCACAAGCACCTTGATTCCAGAAAGCTCAAACCATTCTTCTACAAGTTAACTCATTTGTCTCCAAAACCTTTTGGGGGGCAGAGACTAATACACCCAACTCATCCATGCCTATATCTTTATGGTACATTTTTGAACCACATTTCTCAGGAAATGTGACAATGTGTCTTAAATGTGTATCCCAGTATTACCAGTGGGTAGCAGAGGCCAGAGATGTTAAGAAACCTGCTCAACCAGAGCCCATGACTAAACCTGACTCTTAGCGCCATGTTCCTAACATGGAGTCACGTTATCTCCTTCCTTAGCCCACCGCTGATAATTACTAATGAGACAAACTGGGAAGCAGTAAGGGGACAAGAAGAAGGTTTCTGTAATCCACAATCTGGGTGTTTATCCCTCACATAGTCGAGACCTGATTTGTTTTACGTCAATCAGAAGTGTTTACTGAGTTCCTATTTTGTGTGAGCCTGACCTCAGTTTCCTCATCTGTAAAATGGGGATTAAATACCCTGTTTCCCCTACGTAGTCTGTAAGCCCCATAATGGAAAGTCCCCTTTTCCTCCCTTTCCCTCTGCTCCTCCCCCTATCCCTTCCCCTCCCCTCAGCACTGTGCTCATCTGCTCATTTGTATATATTTTTATTACCCTATTTATTTTGTTAATGAGATGTACATCCCCTTGATTCTACTTATTGCTATTGTTTTTGTCTGTCTGCCTCCGCCAGTTAGACTGTAAGCCCGTCAATTTGCAGGGATTGCCTCTATCTGTTGCCGAATTGTACATTCCAAGCGCTTAGTACAGTGCTCTGCACATAGTAAGCGTTCAATAAATACTATTGAAGGAATGAATGAATGAATCCAACCTGATTATGTTGTGTCTCCCCCAGTGCTTGGTACAGTGCTTGTCACATAGTAAACACCTAACAAATACTGCAAATTATTATTATTACTACCTGATATTACAATCAATAAATACCCTTGATTGAAATACCATTATTATTATTTCATGTGGAGGGTAGCTTATAGGCTTTATTGCCATCGTTCTTGTCTGTTCGTCTCCCCCAATTAGACCGTAAGCCCGTCAAACGGCAGGGACTGTCTCTATCTGTTGCTGACTTGTTCATTCCAAGCGCTTAGTACAGTGCTCTGCACATAGTAAGCGCTCAATAAATACTATTGAATGAATGAGTATAGGAAAGAGTGAAGTGGGAAGCTCTTGTGTGTTTTTATTTGTTTTTTGGTTGTTTTTTTTCCTCTCTACTTTGACATTCTCCCCCCTCCAGATTGCTCTAAGGGTTTAGGGGAGCTCCTGGGTCAGGGCTGTACTTCTCTGGGCATCAAAGAATTTCCCAAACTTAGTGGTGGCCCCTCCAAATATCAGGAGCTCCAAACCCAGGTGGGCTTTAACCCCTTCTAGTTGTCAAATTCTGACGGGCCCCACCACGACAGAACATTAGTTTAGCCTTAAGATTGCAAATGTAAACCATCCTCTCCACCCTGCCAGTTCACAGGGCTCTAATAGCTAGTTTCTCCAGAGCTCACTTTCCCTGGGACTCCTCCCCTACACAACAGACAGGCAGGCTTGTTGACAACAGCTTTTTTCTCCCCCCCTCAAGCCTCGCACACACACATACAGATGTCCCTGAAAATGTGGCTTACACAAAACATCTGTGAGCTGACTCCGTTCCCACGCTGCTCTTTCCTGTGCTTTTTTTTTTTTTTAAAGTTGCAAAAGTGTCAACTGCTTAGCTGTACTGTCAGAATACCACTTCCTATTTTCTCCTGCCTCTGGCATAATCTGCTGTTTTGGAGTTTGTTTGTTAGTCCTGCTAGCCTTGCAGTAACTTCTAGTCCCTCCATTGGCCTGGACTTTTTTTTTCTTCTTTGTTGCGCCTTTCAGTTGCCCTACATATGGGAAAGTCGGCTCAGACCCTTCCAAGCTCCTAAAATGAGAAGAAGCATGGCCTAATAGATAGAGCCTGGGCCTGGGAGTCAGAAGGACTTGGGTTCTAAGCCCGGCTCCTCCACTTGTCTGCTGTGTGACCCTGGGCAAGTCATTTCTCTATACCTCATTTACCTCATTTGTAAAATGGGGGTTAAGACCAAGCCCACCCATTGTGGGACATGGATTGTGCCCAACCTGATTAGCTTATATCTACCCCAGCGCTTAGTTCAGTGCCTGTCATATAGTAAATGCTTAACAAATACCATAAAAAAAGTGTTTACGCCAAGCCCTTTGGTCTTCACTTTTTATTGAGAACGGTTTCAACCACATTGGCCGTTGTGGCTCATTCGTCAGCTTGTTGTACCAGCCTCAGGGCCACCTCAGAAAATGGGCATTTTTAATGTTTTTACCATCTTTGGTTTCAAAGCTTTGCTACAGCAGCACCTGGCCAATTTAGCTCCTAACAACCAACCAAAAGAGCCAGTGAATCGGCTCATCCAATCTGCTAATCCGCCCACCTCCTCCATTATTTGTTTTCTGACTGGGACTGGCCGCACCCTTTAGATGAGAAGGCATTCTTTTCCCCCATTTCAGGCAGCTGACTTTTCTTGCTGCCCTTTGAAGAGCAAGGTCCCCCAGAGACAAGCTGGACCCTCAATATGTCCGTTTGTTGTTTAGTGCCTTCACCATCTCCCTCTCATACACCCCCTCCCAGTGACCCAATGGCAAAGAGAAAGAAGGAGCAGGATCTAGCAGTCCTGGTGTACCATGAAACTCCTCGGAGCTTGATGAATATCCAGACACCATAGCAAACCCACAAAGGATCCCGGCTTCAGAGACCCCCTCGACTGTCACTTTCCCCTCCAGCTGCTGGAAATCCAATACGGTTTTAGCTGCACAATTGCCTATTTCCATTACAAACCAAGGACTCTCCTTGAGCTTGCTGTTAAAATAACTTCCTTTTTCTCTTCATTTCCTCCCCCCACCCCCTGCAGAAAGACAGAAGTGTGTTTTCCTTTCTTGGGTCCCTGCCTGTTTTGCAGTAAGTTGAGCTGGAGGTTGTGGGAACTTGCTTAACCAAGGAGGCAGAGGCAGTCCTGCCTGTAGTTGTGGGGCAGGGCGACAACATCTGTGCCTGCTTTGCCCAGAAGCCTCGGTTTTGCTCTTCTACTCTTTTTCTTCTTGCCCAAGATTACTCGAGAGGGAGAGAGAAAATTCAGCGCTCTGTTGAGGTTTCAATTTGTAATATTTTCCTCTTCTCTCCAACCAGAAGTAACACATTTGGAATTCTTGTCCTTTCACATTGTGCTCTGGAATATTGCAAAACTCGGGATTGTCCTTGCCTGCCCTTCATCTGTCAGGACTTGCTGTCAGTCAGTCGTATTTATTAAGTGCATACTGTGTGCAGAGCACCGTACTAAGTGCTTGGGAGAGTACGACATGTCAATATAACAGACACATTTCCTGCCCCTACCATACTGAAAGTCCTACGGCCTATAGCCCTCTCTGAAAATTGATCAATCATGATTATTGAGCACTTACTGTGTGCAGAGCACTGTTTTAAGCTCTTGGGAGAGTACAGTATAACTGAGTTGGTAGACACGTTCCCTGCCCACAACAAGTTTACAGTCTAGAAGGAAAGCCAGGGAGAGCTAGTCCCTGACAATAATTATGATGGTACTTGTTAAGCGCTTACTCTCTGCCAAGCACTATTCTAAGCACATGCCCAGTGACCCTGTTTCGGCTTTCTAATCTCACAAGTGGGTGTGGATTTAAAGCGTTGGAAGATTGGACTACTGGTTAAGCTCGCTGTGACCAGGGAGCAAAGTCTGCCAACTCTGTTGTATTGTACACTCCCTAACTCTTAGTGCAGTGCTTTCTCCAAAGTACACACTCAATAAATATGATTGATTTTTTTTTAGAAATCAGGACCGAGAAAGCCCCCACAATGAAGTTTGCAAAGAGCAAATTAGAGTGTAAGCGCATTTTGGGCAGGGAATGTGTCTGCCATCTCTGTTATATTGTATTCTCTCAAGTGCTTAGTGCAGTGCTCAATAAATATGACTGATGGTTTGAAAAGCAAATAAACCCATGCAGCTTTTGTAGCAGTGAGCATCTATTTGCAAAAGAAGGGATGGAGGACGGGGTCTCTGGACAGTCTCTCTCTCCTTCTCTTACTGAAGATGGGTTGTCCCAAGCCACAAAACGCATGACCATTAGGAGTTGGTTAAGGCTGATTTCTGTTGGTCGGTTTTGCCTTTTCTCCTCAGAAAGCTCAGAAACTGTGTCCTTGGGAAGTTCTTTTTTTACCCTGGTGTCTGAACTAGTGTTTTTTCTTTCTCATTGAGCATTGAGGTGTATGGGACTCCACTGGGAACAAAAGCAAAGCATTCAAGGAAGCTGTTCACTTTTTAATTTCTGGAAATCAGTCTGGAGAAGACTCTAGAGTGTTTTCACTGCAGAAAGAAATTTATAGTCTCTGGTTCTGCTGAGCCAAGGAGGGGGATGAGTAAAAGGGTGGGGAGTGGCCAAGAGAAATTAAGGATGGAACCAAAATAATTTCTCTAGACTGTAAACTCGTTGTGGGCAGGGAATGTGTCTAACAACTCTGTTATATTGGATTCTCCCAAGTGCTTAGTGCAGTACTCTGCACACAGCGCTCAAATATGATTGATCTCTCAGGTCAAGTAGAAATTTTGCAGCTTTGGGATTTTGAAGAGAAATGTCTAGAACTGGGCATTGGTGTGGGTTCTGAACCTTGTTGCCATGAGACAGTTTGTTTAAATGTCCATCTCCCTTGTAAATAGTAAGCTCCTTGTGGCCAGTGATTGCGTCTCTTGTAATGTACTTTTCCAAGTTTTTAGTACAGTGCTTTGCACACAGCAAGTGCTCAGTAAATACCATTGATTGGGATCTGATCATTTTCTCCCAGGTCTCCATGCAGTCCAAGTGGCGAAAGCTCCCCATTCCTTGTCTTCCACAGCATCTGGTGAAGAAGGAACTAGGAAATGGACTCCCCATAGCGAGAAGCAGCCTCCCAGTAGAAGCATTGTGGCCTAGTGAAAGAACATGGGTCTGGGGGTCAGGGGACCTGATTTCTAATTCTGGCTCTGCCATTTGCCTGCTACATGACCTTGGACAAGTCCCTGAACTTTCCTTATCTGAAAAATGGGGATTAAGTTTCTATTCAATCCCTCAGACTGTGAGGCCCATGAGGAACAGGGACTGTGTCCAAACTTATTTTGTATTTACCTCAGCTCTTAGTTCAGTGTTTGGCGTATAGTAAATGCTTAACAAATACCACAATTCTTCTTATTATTACTGATCTATCTACCTCCAATTTTTGGACAACCTATGTAGGGCTGAAGCTGAGATGTGATCTGACCCTGCAGAAAATGAGGACCACAAGATTCTCTGCGGCAAGAGGTTGGCCTGGGCAAAGTTTCTGTAATTTCCCCCAGAGCTTCTCACTCTTCCAGAATACCAGTGTTAGTCCTAAAACACATCCTGGGTTGATTTTATTTAGTTAATTAATGACAGTGATGGTATTTGTCAAGCACTAAGTGCTGGGGTAACCTCAAGACAATCAGGTTGGAAACAGTTTGTCAGAGGGAGTAGGATTTAATCATCATTTTTTGAAGTTGAGGCACAGAGAAGTCAAGTGACTTGCCTAAGGTCATAGTGCAAGCAAGTGACAGACCCAGGAGTAGAGCCCAAGTGCTCTTTCCACTAGGCCTCTCAGTTTCTCATTCCTTCTAGTTGAGAAATTAGTCACCTCTGAACCCGTGCACAAGATATCACAGTTCCACTGCACCTTCCTCTTGTTTAGTTCAAGACCCATCATCCCATCCCTGGATTAACATCATTCATTCCCCAACCCACCAGTGCTCTGATTCACTCTTTTTCCCCTTCCCCATTTTTGAAATTGCATGCTCTGAGCCCGTATCTGTTGACTGAAGGTTTATTACCTTGTCCTCCCTGTCACACGGAATACTTCTTGAGTGCAAAAACCTTGCCATTAGCAAGGTTTTCAAACACAGACCTTGGAGTCTAATACAGCACCCTGCCCTGTGGGCACTCGATGAAAACTGTTCAGCAGGATAGGGGATGTGCACCGAGTAAAAGATCAGAAACATCAAGTCTATGAGGTCCTTGTCCATTTTTGCCTCAGGATCTGTCAGTGGAACCATAGATTATCCCTCTTTCCAATTGAGAGCTCTGCTACACCTCAAAAACCCAAGGATTCAGTTAATCAGTGGTATTTATGTGCAGAGCACTGTACTAAGTGCTTGGGAGAATACAGTACAACACAATTAGCAGATACATACCCCGCCCTTAACGAGTTTACAGTTTTAGAGAGTCCGAACAAAGAACCCCCTTGCCGAAGAGGAAGCTGACTTGGAAACCCCCTGTGACTTCCCCGTGACTTTGGCTGGAAACAGCCTTGGTACCTTTTAAGAAGATACCAACATATCAGCCAAAATACCATCTTGAGGGAGTAATTGCCCCTTACTGTTAGCCTCCAGAGGAAGAGACAGCAAAGAAGACCATGGGGAGGACCCTGGGAAGCCACTGTTTGTGTGGCTGTGCCCAGAATATTGGGGAAGACCCTACCCCTGGGATAGGAACCAGTTGGAGGCTCTGAACTTGGAGCCTGAGGGGGGAAAAAAATGCATATATCTAGCTTTGGAAGGGGTTTGCTTGAAATTTGGGCCGACAGTTTGAAAGCCTAAGTGCGTTCCACGTGAAGGTGTGTTTTGAATACCTGCAGAAGCCGTTGTCAAATCTTGCAAACTAAATGGTTTGTGAAATGCCGGACGGTATTTCCACATTCTTTTCCTTGAGCGTTTCTCCCAACTGCACTACAGTCTCTTGGTAACCAGCACACCCAGCATTTTAAATTTTGGAAGAAAACCACTCAAGTCATTTACATTTTGGCCCATTACCTCCACAGCGCTCATACATTCAACGGGGCCCTCGACTTCTAAGCTTCCCCATTTGAAAGGAAAGCATTTGAATTGAGAGTTTGGTGCCATGTTCCCAGGAAGTTTGCTCATTCAGTCTACAAGGGGAATGTTCTGTGAGCCAGCTGAGAGGGAGTTCCCTCCTGGGGAGCACCTGCTCCGGAGCAGAATAGGAGTCTGGGTCTTCAGCCATTAGCCCTCTGGGAAGGGTTGAGGAGGAGCCATGAGGTCCTGAAGCCAGTTCACTCCAGGGCCTGTGCTGGGCAAAAGCAGACTGATGTCATTAGGGGGAAAAAAAATAAATCACGGTAAGCACTCAGTAAATACGATCAATAAAATCAGAACTGGAAAGGAAAAAGAGCTCCTTCAGCATGGCACAAAATTGCTCAGCTATGGCGAGCGGGGTTTCTGTCTCTCAAGTTGAAACATTGTCCTGAGGATGCCGTGAAAATGAAAACCAAATGAAAAGAGAGAGACACCACCCGACCCAGCAGCCCTGGTGTATCGGCAGAGCACGGAGATCCTGCCTTGGTTCCTCCAATGGGCTCCTCAGACATAGTTTTGTTTAGGTGGGGCTAGGAGCGCTTCCTTTGGAGAGACCCAGCCAACCATCTAGCCTTATTGCCCCGGGGACCCAAGTCACGCCTGGCTGGCATGGGAATGGGAGAACTGGAAGACTTTGCTGCTCCTTTTCGTCCAGAGGTTGAGCAGCCAAAGCGGATGGGGAAAAAGAGGATTGGGGTGACATTTTTCTTACCTTAGGTCTCCGGGGCAAAGACTGATAATCCTGGTACCGTCCTGAAATGACCGTGCTCTCTGACATTTTAAGATTCGGGCACAGTAGAATAAGGGGAAAATGAACTTGGGCAATCAGATTTGGCATTGGAGAGTCAAGAAGATCTAAGCCGAAGCATAGTGAGAGCCAACCTGGCCTGATGGTTGGAGCAGGAGAGTGAGATTCTGTCCTACCCTTTCTTTCCTTGACCACAATTGACCAAATCCTGTGTTGGCACCCCTCGATCAAGTGAAAGAAATGAAATGAAATTCTGTCTGCATTAACAAGGGTGTGTCAATTCCAGGCATTTGGGACACTTACAGGGAGGACCCTGGAAACACTATTAATTGTTCTACTAATGCTCTATTTGGAAATATTGCAGAGAAATAAAATGAGGGGGCAAAAAGAGTCAGGCCCTAACAGCAGGAATGGAATAATGTTTGGGCTTGGCTTGACTCTGGGTGTAACCCGAGCTCCTTGTTCATCACCAGTCGTTTGTTTTTTTCTCTGCCGGGAGACAAGCTTGACTTTTGCAGCCAGGTTTCATACATCAAGGCAAGATGACCTTTTCTCTTGTTTTGTTAGACTCGGTTGGCCGATCTTTTGCAGCAGGCACCGGGACGATATTGATTGCTAATTCCGGAGCATCCGTATTTATCTGTCCTGCAAGAGAAACCAGGGCATTACAATTGGAGATAGATGGATGGTCATTTGGGCCGTGCGACATGTTGGAAGATTTTATTATCCACGCTCCTTTCTTAGACGATGCAATTACAGTTAGCTGGGACGTTAACTCCTCTTTGCCTAGGTTGCTGTGATGACTGCCTAGGCAACTGGAGTGTGGAGGTAAAGAACCCAGGAAGAAAAACTTGTTTTGTTCCTCTCTGAGACCCCTCTCCAAAATTGCTTGCCATCAGCAAACAGCTGCTTCTGGGCACGATCCTGACTTCCTTTCCTTTGGCAACATCTCGCTTATTTTCTTTAAGAAGGGCTGCTTCTATTGACCAGATGCCAAGAGAACTCCTTTTCAGAGAGCCCCTCAGAAGGGGCCAATTGAAAATGAGCAGGCTAGATGTTTAGTTGGTTTCCTCTTTTCACCCTTTTGAGGAGTTGAAACTGGGATGGAGCCTCTCATGCCCTTTGGTCTTGCAACAAAGTTAGGCCTTTAACTTGAACTGATGGGGTATCTCAGGTGTGAGGTCATGTCAGCCCTGTAGGAGTGCAGGTGTGACTTGAGGGCATGTCACTGTGAACCAGACCAAATAGCGTTTTAGTACTCTAGGCAAGAGAGGCGAGAGAAGGAGCTGAGTTGGTATGTGGGATGTTGAGGTATTTGAAAGTTTCACTGTAAGGCAGAAATCTAACTGTTCCAAATATGCAGAATCAAATTCCAAACAAATGCCAAGTGGCCATTGCAGTGAAACGCTCCCCAGCTAGATTGCAGGCTACATTGCACAAGAGTGAGCCTTCAAACACGGCTGGCTGCCGGCAGAAATTCAGAGCCCGGCTAAGATGTGGGTATTCCAGACTTGGAGGTCTGTTCATTCTCCTTTCTAGTCTCCTTGGGAATAGATGTTTACTACCAATTTTCTGACCTCATTTCTCTCTGGTCAGAGCTTTGTTTATCTCCAATTTGTGGGTGGAAGTGGGGAAAAGACTGACCACTGACGTTTAGTGATTCTGGAGGTGTGCCGCTAATCAGCTTCACCTCCTTGACTTTCCTGCTGGCCCCGAACAATCAGTTTTTCCACATTCCTCAGAGCTCCTTTCTAACCTCTTCACTTTCTCCCCTTATCGACTTGTTCCTCTGCCCTTTACCTGCCTTAGGAAGAGAGCTTTCTGTTAAGCTCAGATCCTTGGGATTGTCCCTTACTCTGTAAGGACTTGGAGGCGAGTGGAATAATTGTACTCTCCCAAGTGCTTGCCTCCAAGTGCTGGTACAGTGCTCTGCGCGTAGTAAGTGCTCAATAAATACCATTGATTGAAGGGGAGACAAACATTAAAACAAATTATTTTTATGTACATAGGTACTGCGGGGCTGAGGGTGGGGTGAATAAAGGGTCCAGATCCAAATGCAGAAGGAAGAGGGAGTAGGGGAAAGGAGGGCTTGGTCAGGGAAGGCCTCTTGGAGATGTGATTTTAATAAAGCTTTTCTTGTAATGGTATTTGTTAAGTGCTTACTGTGTTACTAAGCCTTTGAAGGTGGGAAGAGTGATTATCTTTTGGATATAACAATCCCAAAAGATGGAGGATTGGAAATATACATTACAGTATGGGAAAAGTGGCCACCTGCCCTTCCACCAAACTGATTGCAATTAGAGAAATCAGCCTGCTTTCTCAAGTGGCAGCTGTTCCAGACTGACAGACACCTCCACAAAAGCAGAAAGCGTTACATTTGGACTGTAGTGAAAGATATGTAAATAAGACCTTTCACTGTTCAGTTACCCCTATCCCAACCTTGAGTAAGCCACCCTAGGAGGGAAAGGAGGGTTTTGGGGGGAAATTGATTAACCCTTTCAGACCACCGAAGTGTACCCCCCAGAGAAAATGGTAGTAATGAATAGAAGAGTAACTTTCTGCTAGATAAATGAGCTTATTTACATCTCTACTGCACTGTATGAAACTATATCGTTATGGTTTGAAAGAACCAGCCAGCGCTAGTCTCTGAACTGACAGGAGCAATGCATGTCTTTTAGTGATTTTAAAGTTTCGTTATGATCTTGTTGTGAAAGAACTCCAGAGGCTGGGAAATCAGGCCTCGAGGTGAACATTAGCCTTGTAGATCAGCCTTGTAGATCGGTAGCAACAGGAGAGTCACACCTGTTCACCAGACAAACAATTGAGTTGTTAGAGGCTTTGAATCTCATCCACCAAATTATTTAAGCATAAATTTAGGCTCTAGATTCCTTTAGAGATGAAGAAAACCATTATTTATTGGAAACAAGACCAAAGCAACTATTTCTTTGGATGTTGCATTTAGCTTTTGTGTTTTCTTTTTTTTGTGTGTGAACACTTTTGAAAGCAGAACAGTTGTGTTCATGGAAGTGTGAATTTCATTTCCTGTCTTTGGTGTGCCCTCCTCATCCTGTAAATTAGGTGTTTTGTTTCAGGCTGTTCCTGTAATGTAAGTGAAACAGAGTGACCCATAACAGAATGACGTGGATACCACAAATGTAACAAGAGACGCATTTTGTGCAACAGACCGCAAGCTCTTGCTCCTTTACTTAAAGGTGGAAACAAAAGACAATCCAAAGCCCCTCCGTGAGCATGCAAATTGAAAGAGTGGAGCTGGCTGAATTGTTTTACATTTCTTCATTTTATAAGACCCATTCTTCTCTCACTTGTTGCTTCCAAGTTTCATATTCATCCTACGACTCGATTAAATGGAAAAATGAAGCCAACAGACTTGGTCTCTCAGTGACAGCACTGAGGGTCTGATTTCAATTTACTTCTTGTTTTCTTTCATGAGTCAATTAGTTTATGACTCACCAAACAATGGCATTGTACTGTTGGTTAATCTGTTCTACAAACTGATGTTCCTCTGGGTAACTTGTAGGTAATAATCAGAGTAAGAAGGATTATCAAGCAGTCAGTCAATCAGTAGTTGACTCTCTAATGGGTGCAGACTTCTGCAGAAATGCTTGGGAGACTATATAAAGGAATGAGTTGCTATGATCCCTACCCTCAAGGAGCTTACAATCTGCCGGGGAGGGAGGAGGTGGAGGCAGACACTAATATAAATTACAAAGAGAAAATGATAGATTCTTACTTAAATATTCATACATATGTACATAAGTGCCCTGGGGGGTGGGGAGGAGTAGGGAGAGGTGAATACCCAAGTGCTCAGGTGAAACGGAAATGCTGAAATGGTAGTTGGGGAGTTGAAAAATGAATTGGGGAATACCTCCTGGAGGAGATGGTGTTTCAGAAAGGAGATGTGCTACAAGGGGGCAGCTGCTTGTGAGTAGCACTACCTGAACATTAGTTTTAGCACAACCGTCAGGGATCAACAGGTAGAAACTTCATTTGACAGTATGTGATGAATATGCAAGAACCGGCTACCTCTGTCCAGCATGGGAAAAGTCTTATGATGCCCTGCCCCAGACCTCCAGAGGGTCAAGAGTAGAGGGGCAGTGGATCATTATTTGAAGATTGGAGATGTGTACCACAATGTCTAATGGGAAGGCGATGGTGGAGGTTTAGAAATGGGGACGAACTTTGTCAATCAATCAGTAGTATTTATGGAGCACCTACTAATAATAATAATAATGTTGGTATTTGTTAAGTGCTTACTATGTGCCGAGCACTGTTCTAAGCGCTGAGGTAGACACAGGGGAATCAGGATGTCCCACGTGGGGCTCACAGTCTTAATCCCCATTTTACAGATGAGGTAACTGAGGCACAGAGAAGTTAAGTGACTTGCCCACAGTCACACAGCTGACAAGTGGCAGAGCTGGGATTCAAACTCATGACCTCTGACTCCAAAGCCCGTGCTCTTTCCACTGTGCCACGCTGCTTCTCTCCTATGTGCAGAGCAATGTACAAAGTGCTAGGTAAAGTACAAAACAAGAGAATGGTTAAGAAGTTTCCCTTTCATTCATTCAATTGTATTTATTGAGTGCTTACTGTGTGCAGAGCACTGTTCTGAGTGCTTGGAAAGTACAATTCAGCAACAAATAGAGACAATCCCTGCCCCGCAACAGGCTCACAGTCTATTTGGAACTTCCAGTCCATGGTGGGAGACAGACAATAAAATAACAGATAGGGGAAATTATAGAGTATGTTGTTATCAGCAATTTCCCTTTCTTCCAACCCCCGGGGCAGCGCCTCAAACAAACTGCTCTTGGACTTATCCAACCCTGGCAGTATTCTAGCTTTCCCAAATCAACAAACCTCTCTGGGGGGGCTCTCTTGAAAGCTTCTTTTCTGAATATCTGATTGTGATGAAAGGATTGAGATGTAATTTATTTCCATATCTGCTCCCAAATTAATTATTCAGAAGCCATTATACTTCAAACAGTTTCCATCAGCAGCATGGTGTTGTCTTCTAAAACATCAGCCAGGCAGCGGGAATATGCAACTGATCCTCTGCCAGTAAAGTGGCTTGATGTGGGTGGCAGAGAGAGAATTGAGCTAGGACTGATACCTGATGCAGGTATCAGTCTCCTTTTTGGTGTCTTTCCCATGACCTGGACTGGTTCAAACTCTTTTTTTTTTTCCCTCCACAGCATCAGCGAAAGTTTCCTCACTGTGAAAGGTGCCGCCCTCTTCCTGCCGAGGGGAAATGGGTCATCTACGCCCAGAATCAGCCACCGACGCAACAAGCATGCAGGTAAAAGCACCATGGCCTTGTGAAAAGAGCCTGGGGCGGAGTTGGAGAACCTGCGTTCTGATCATGGCGCTACCACTTACCGGCTGTGTGACCTTGGACAAGTCACTTAACTTCTGTGCCCTAGTTCCCTCATCTGCAAAATGGGGATTCAGTACTTGTTCTCCCTCCTACTTAGACTGTAAGCCCCATATGAGACCTGATTATCTTGCATCTGCAGCAGCATTTAATATAATGCTGGGCACATAATATGCATTTAACAAATACCACAATGATTACTATTAAAACATTGATTTTTTGCCTCTTAAAGGGCCAGCTGGCCCATCCCTCTGATTCTCCAGCAGTGGCTATTAGTGAATCAGAGTTAATTTCAGAGTTCACTTCTGATACTGAAAATTTATAATTTGAAGATGAGAGCACTTTCCACGACAGGCCTGTTATGCTAAGATGGTAGGATCAGTTAGAACAAGGATCTTAGGTCAGGTGCCCCACCATTTATACCGGGGATGCATTCTAAAAAAAGACAGAATCAGTGTATCCACCCCAATGCTTAGTGCAGTGCCTGGCACATAGTAGACGCTTAACAAATGCCTCTGAAAAAAAATCAGTGTCAAGTAAACCCAGCATCCATAATGGAAGAGGAGCTGGGTTCCAGAGCAAAATGAAGCAGCTTCCTCGCATTGCAGAAACTACACCAGGCATCTCAAGAGTTCAAGGCAAACTGGATAAAAGGGCAGGGACAAACCACCTCTCTCCCCTTAATCTTGAGGAGGATATCTAGTAGTACTGGGCTCAGGGGGCTCAGTGTTATGCCTTGCTATAACACTGCTTTAACACTTCTCTGAGAATAGGCAGGTTCCACTTAAAGTGAATCTACTTTTACATAGTTAAAGAGAGATTGAATTCCAGACCAAAAATGCCCGCTTCCCCAAACCCACACAGCTGTAAATCAGGTAATCAGGTGTACAGCAAGGGACAACTCTACTGATAAACTAGGTGTGAATATAATCAGTAGAATCCGACCTCCTCATCATGGGAGTGATGAAATGGAGCTCAGGAGTACAGACAAGCGGCAACAGTGACAAAGAATTATACACCGGGCTCGGGAGACACTCTTCAGCTTGACAGATCTCTTTCCACAGCTCTTGTCATTTCTGGGAATCTGAGAAAAATGTCAGTCTGGGAATAACCTATCAGAAACATCCCGAACAATACTGTAGGAAAGAAGCTGTCCATTGCGCACTGTGCTGCTTTCTTGATTAGTGCCCCCGGGGACAGGAGAAATCGCCAGTTGCTGGGAGGGGAGCATTCAACACTCCAAACCTCGAGCGTGCATGAAGGTCAGAGGTGAAAACCAGACACACTGGTTCCCATTGAGAAGAATAATGATGTTTGGTTCCAGCCAAGATGACCTCAGCTATTTTGGAGACAATTTCACCTCCTGATTGGACCCTCATCCAATTGCAAATGCAGCAGATTAGAGTTTTAAATTTATCTAGGTACCTAATAGTATTCCTCCTCAGGAACTTTCTGAATCGTAGAAGCATAGAAGTGTTTCCACAAGAGGAAGAAAACCTTTTCTAGTTCGCCTCAGGATGTGAATGCTTTCTGACCTTGTCACCCATCCCCAACTTCCAAAGGGATTTTCACGCCTAGAGGGAAGCTGCCACAGCCCAGCGCTGTATTTTGGTGTGCTCTGGGGAATTAATCATCCGTAGTAAAAGAAAGAGAGAATAAAAGGCCTGGTTTGAGGATTGGTTTAAATCCAGCTTGTCTGGCCAAATCACTGAGGGAATTTCTTGGGGGCATGTAACCAGAAGTGGAATCAGCAGCTCTTAAGGGTTTCTAGCTTCACTGGGCCTTTCTTCTCCTTGCCTCAATCTTCCACTTGATGCTTGTTAATGAAATTACCCCATCCTCCACTCCCCTACCCCCCCCCAAAAAAAAAAAGACCCCATAAATTTTAGACCAGCTGAATGGTCTTGATTTGTGGTCTGGACCCAAACAGGTTGGGCAGTGAATATAAATGCAGCTCACTCAGGCCAGACCATACCATTATTCTGGGCCTGGCTCAGAGCAGTGTGGCTAACCAGGGGACAAGCTTGGGAAGCGGCAGGGAAACAACAGGATCGAGAACTACAAGGGCACCAAATAAGCCCTGAGCAGATGTCCCAGAACTGACTGAGTGGGAATTACACTTTGAATCAATCAACCAATGATGTTTATTGAGCCCTTACTGTATGCAAAGCAGTGTACTCAGTGCTAGGGAGAATACAATATAAGAGAGTTGGTAAAACTCTTCCATGCCCACAATGAGCACTTTCCTCCCAAGCTTTTTGCCTGGAGTACTGCCTGCTTCAAGTAACCATCAATATTTAAAATGTTAAAAAGATACTTTTTGCCAATAGTAAGTATGCCCTTTCCAATGATAATTTAAGAGAAAATAATGTAAGCGCTCCAAGATAAAGTGAAGACTGTAAAGTGGAGTCTTACCCCTGAGAAAGTGAGTGAGAAAACTGAGAAGCAATTTGGTGGATAGAGCATGGGCCAGAGAGTCAGATGGACCTGGGTTCTAATCCCAGCTCCACCACTTGAATGCTGTTTGAGCTTGGCCCAGTCACTTCACCTCTCTGTGCCTCAGTTACCTCATCTGTAAAATGGGGATTAAGGCGGTGAGCCCAATGTGGGACAAAAACTATGTCCAATCTGATTGGCTTGTATTTGTCCCAGTGCTTAGTACAGTGCCTGGCACATAATAAGCGCTAAACAAATACCATGAAAAAAACAAAATGTCTGACACAAGTGAGGTGACGGGAGTCCAGCCGAGCCCAGACTTTGCCTTTGTAGGCAAATGTCCCTGTGGGACATTTCCCTACTGGCCTTGTTTCAAGAACTGAGCATCCCTCTACTTTCTACCAGGCTCTCTCCCATCCTTCAAATGAGCTGATTGGATCATGACCAAGAGAGCAAGGGAGGCAGAGTGAGCCTAGGGGAAGGGAAAGAGGAAAAGCCATGGGTGATGGACTCGACTACCCTTTCATCTTCCCTCTCTCAAACTAAACTGGACGTGGAGAGGTTTCGTCAAACCCACACTCCGCTGGATGTGGATTGCACAAGCAGCACCTGAGCCTTGAATTCCAGTCACCTCTGGTCCCAGCGACTCCACTTGGTATATCAGAGTTTTGACCACCTCACCTCATTCCTGCTGCTGGCACTCAGGGTTATGAAAGCAGCAGCGTGGCTCAGTGGAAAGAGAGGGCTTTGGAGTCAGAGGTCATGAGTTCGAATCCCGGCTCTGCCACTTGTCAGCTGTGTGACTGTGGGCAAGTCACTTAACTTCTCTGGGCCTCAGTTACCTCATCTGTAAAATGGGGATTAAGACTGTGAGCCCCATGTGGGACAACCTGATTCCCCTATGTCTACCCCAGTGCTTAGAACAGTGTTCTGCACATAGTAAGCGCTTAACAAATACCAACATTATTATGAAAGACTGCATCTCAGGGCCGAACAAAGCCTCCATCGCATCAGAACGGAGTGAGACGCTTCTGCCGAAACTCACTCCACTTTGAAAGTTTTCTCCCTCCTCAGGGGTTGAGCAATTTGGAGACCATGGGGAAATGAAGGGAAGCAATCAAACTCCTTTTATTTAAAAAATAATAATAATCATCATACTTTGACTCCCAGACCCCTCCCTGACATCCAGAAAAGAGAGAAACCCGTTGAACAACTTGCTCTAGGTCTTTTCTTTTTTATAATCAACAGCTGTGAGGGCACCTGGCAGATCATTACTTCCACGGCCTTGAGTTCCTGAATGTGAACAATGGCTGCATCAGCAGTGGGTGACTGGGCTTGGGGCCCTGAGACCTTTCATAAATAAAAGCTGGACGTGGATGGATGGAGTTTAGTTTTCCTAAGATACAACTTCCCAAAGATGCCCTCTGCGATCAAAGTCCAGTTGTCAACTCTTCCTCTTCCCGTCCCCCAGCTAAAAAAAAAAAATCCCATACTCTTTGGGATCAGTCGGGGCAGTGCCTGTGGTTTCCACTGTAGGAGAGAGGATGGGAAAACCTTTTAGAGGAATTAACTTGAGGAAATCCTATATCAGTAATGCAGGGTGAGCCAGAGAAGGTGAGGATGCAAGTAGGGAGGGAATTGGAAAGCAGCCAGGAACAATCGGCCAATTTTAAGGCCCAAAGCCTCAGGGGTGGGGGTTGGGGGAGGCGGTGTGTAACCTTTAACCCCCCCGAAGCCGGCAAAAAGCTATGTTCAGTAGGCACACACACTAGAGACTTGTTCTCTTTGGATTATTAATCACCATTGTGGAGATGGAATCTGGCCTGAAGACAGGCAAGCAGGACACCTACCCCATATTTCAAATGGGAGCTTGCTCTCCATGGCTCAAGCTTTGCTAGCAGGAGAAGAATTAGCAGAGCTGTGGGGCTCCTCAAAAAATCAGACAGCTCAGGGACCTCAATAGGTCAACTGATTCTGAATCTCCTCTCCAGGGAGGTGAATGTGTGTCCAGGACTTCTTTCAGTCAGTCAGTAGTATTTATTGCATGCTTAAATGACCAGGCCTCTGTACTAGGCACTTGGATTCCACCTTTACATCTCTAGAATCTGTCCTTTCTTCTCCATCCAAATGGCTACCACATTGATTCAAGCCCTTATCATATCCTGCCGTGACTACTGCATCAGCCTTCTTGCTGGCCTCCCTTCTCCTGTCTCTTTCCTCTTCACCCCATTCTTCACTCTGCTGCCTAGATCATTTTTCTTAAAAAAGATCAGTCCATATCTCCCCATGCCTCAGAAACTTCCAGTGGTTGCCCATCCACCCCCACCTCAAACAGAAACTCCTGGCTATCAGTTTGAAGACAATCACCTTTCCCCCACCTACCTTACCTCACTGATCTCAGTCAATCAATCAGTGGTGTTTATTGAGCACTTACTGAGTGGAGACCACTGTTTTAAGCTCTTGATCAACTGCAACCCAACCTGCACACTCTGCTCCTCTAACACCAACCTACTCAGTATACCTTACCTCAGTATCTGTCCTTCCACCGACGCCTTCCCACATCCACCCTCTGGCCCGGAACTCCCTTCCCCTTCATATCCAACAGACCACAACTCTCACCTTCAAAGCCTTCTTAAAATCACGACTCCCCCAAAGATATCCCCTGACTAAACCCTCATTTCCCTACCTGCCCACCCCTCTTCATCACCTATGCACTCACATCTGTTCCCCTTAAACATTTGATATTCACCCCACCCTCAGCTCCACAACACTTAGATATCAGTAACTTATTTTTCGTGTGTCTCCCAATGTAGTCTGTAAACTCCTTGTGGGCAAGGATCAGGTCTACCAACTTTATAGTATCAAACTTTCCCAAGCGCTTCATTTGATGCTCCGCATGCAGTAAGTGCTCACTAACTACCAGGGATTGATTACAATAATTAGTAGACATGATCCCTGTCCTCAGAGAGCATAGGTATAGCAGGCTCCTCCTGTACAGGCTAGAGGACCCTCCCTAATCCAGTTTACCCACCCCCTGGTCCTCTAACAGGCATGCTCTGCTGAGCAGAGACAGTGCTACAAATGAGTTGATTTCATCCCTAAGTTTCCTGAATAAATAAATGAATTTGCCAGTACTTGAATGGATTATCCAGAATGGGTTTATCCAGATAATTCATTCCCACCCTAGAGCTGGAAGGAGGCAGCAGGCAACCTTCCTCTCTTCCAGAAGAGGTGGCTACCCAGCCACCCCTGCCATCAGTCAATCAAGAGTATTTAGTGAATGCTTCCTGTGCTCAGAGCACTGGTCTAGATGCTTGAAGGAGGGCACTATAGAATTAGTAGTTATGCTCCTTGCCTCGTAGATGACATTAGTGCTTGGAGTCCAGACATGCTACAAGGTTTCCCTTTTCCTTGTGTTTCCAAGAGGGTGGAGGCAAGAGCTACTGTCTGAATGATGCCGGAACCTCAGTGTCATTAATAACCGTTTGGGGGGGGCTGTTTTCTAGGGGATCTTCAGCAGCACCTGCAGGCGATGTTCCTGTTGCTTCGCCCAGAAGACAACATAAGATTGGTGAGTTTTCGCTCCTAGCCTGTTAAGGTCACTCAAGCTGTAAACTCCAGGCAGCAAGGTTTAAAGCAGCTGGTCGCCACCTGATTTCTAATTCCACCTGATTTCTAATTCTACTGCCACGCTTTTCTCTCTAAGGGAGAGGTGAACTATTAAATACTTTCATTCCCTCTTGACAGGCTGTAATGCTTTGGTTTCTGGTTCATTATAGATAAGGTGGCCTAGAGGGGTTCTTTTAAATGTTAACGGGGTTTTTTGGTTATCCGGTTTTAGGGTACTGGAGATTTTCTCTGAAACTCAAATAGAATGTAAACCTGAACCCCCACTTCCAGGCTCTCAAACCTCAACTCCAATTCCATCTACCAGAAGTCTCAGGAGACAGAGTTGAAAATCGGCCCAGGCTGCCCATAGTGGCCTTGGCCCCTGCCACGGGGCCATTTCCATGTTTGCCACATGAATGAGGACTACTACTGGCCATACGTCGGCTCTTCGGGGCAGAGCCGCGCCCGTGACCACACTGTTGATAACATTTCACTTCGAATCCTCTATGTACAGTACAGCCTTCTCTATCCTAGAGGTGCTTGTTCACTTAATCTACCCCAGCGCTTAGAACAGTGCTCGGCACATAGTAAGCCCTTAACAAATACCAGCATTATTATTAATACTCTAAAAGTTGCAGACTTGGCCCAGTGTTACTCTCCATCTTTTTCTCAATACTTTCTGAGTCATAAAAGAACATTTTCTTGGGCCTGGAAATCTCCAAAAGCATTATGTGGTGCTGGAGAGCGAAGGTAGATTCATAGTGTTTCTTTCTGGGACTTTTCATTGATAATCTTTCTGGGGGATTGGGCGCTTCTCTTGATGGCAAAATATCTTACGTCCTCCGAGGAGCAGCCGTGCTTTAAGGAAGCAGTTAGGCCCATTCACTTGGCAACTGAATCTTCACTTTCGTAGCTGGAATGTGTAATTTCAGCTGTTTTATGTTTATAAAATGTAAATTCAGAAGAGAAGGCTGAAGCTGCATAATTAATTCAGAGTTTAGAAATGACATCAAGGCGTTTTACAGTTCTGTTGGGATGTTATGCACATACAGTCATTATGTTTCAGACTATTGAGTGAGTCATCTTTGAGCAAGATCACTGAATACATTGTTTGACTTTGGACAAATTAGCACTTTTTATAACTGAAAGGGGCTTTTATAGACCAAAGCAAGGTCTTTTGTTTCGAATTAAATTTGGAATGCTAAAACTGTCATCTTGGGACTTTGCATAAGGTTAAAAGTTGGAGAGACAACTGGAACCTCTGTTTTTATTTATTTATTTTTTTGAGTGACCCAAGAGTAAACAAAAATTGTCAAATGTCTTCTGTTTTTACACAGCTGAGATTGTAAATTTAAATATTAATCATAAAAAATTTGATCTTTTTCTCTGGGATGAGTTCCTGTTTGGAATTTGAACTCCTTGCGTGAATTATGGGTTGTTTTTTGCAGAATCAAGTAAATGAGGAAAATGATTCTGAAGTAGCCATGCAAATTGGTGTAGGTCCAAGACTTGAAATTAGGCCAGGTCTAAAAGAAATTAAATTCTGGGTGATTAAGACTAAGAAGGACAAACTTATGGTAAATCAGTTGTCACTCTGGTATTGATTAATTGAGATGGGCTAATAAATATCATATGGCCTTGTTAAAAATAATAATGGGCAGAAAGTTAGTTTTTGGTTTTAAGAAAACCCGCCCTCAGATCTAATTTGAAATGCCTCCAAAACTTTCTTGAGCTCAGAAAGATGGAGAAACTGAGGAACTGCTACCGGGGATCATTTCCTTTGGACAAGAAAAGAATCTTCCATAATTTAGTTCTGCCTCTAAAGCCAATTAGAAATTTAACCCCCATCAGTCAGTCAATACTAAGTAACTACTGTTTGCAGAGCACTGTACTAAGCATTTAGGAAAGATACTGATAGTTAGTTTTCCCATTCTCTGCCTTTAAAGAGCTTACCACCTACCTGGGGAGCTGGACCCTAAAATAATGTTTCACTCTGATATTGTTGCTGCTGGAGGGAAGTATATTTACATATTCCAGAACTAGCCACTTCAGGTGAATTGCTTGAGCCTCCTGTCTAGACTTTGGCCCTTTAGAATGTGGTTTCCCCTCCAGAGAGATAAATATTACATGTAGGGGCATGATGAAAGGCTCCAGTACTTGGCAAATTCTAAAGCAAACAAGATTACAGTTCACAAATGGCTGCAGTATAATCAGGAAATGCTTCATTTGAGGCTGTTGTTAGAAGAGGATGTTGGTAAGAGGAGCAGTTGTACCAGGTGACCTGGAGAAGCAGCTGGGATGAATTGTATGACTTTTTGAAAATAAAATATTGAGTTGTTTAATGGGGCGCATTCTAGTTTAGCATATGTGGCCAAATGTCTGTTTTTCATAACTTTGTGGCAGAGGCTAACAGCCCGTAAATCGTATTTATTGAGCACTTATTGTGGGCAGAGCACTGTACTAAGCGCTTGGGAGAAAGTATAGCAATATGCAGGCACATTCCCTGCCCACAGTCAGCTTCAGTCTAGAGGACAGAGGATGGTGGTCAACTCTTCTCTACTTCCAGTGAGAGAACACGAAGAAGGAATCTTAACCCGAGAAGCCTAGTGGAAAGAACACAATCCTGGGAGTCAGAGGACCTAGGCTCTAATCCTGGCTCTGCCACATGTGTCCTGTGTGAACTTGGGCGAGTCTCTTGACTTATCTGTGCCTCTTACCTCATCTTTAAAATGGAGATTTAGACTGTGAGCTCCACTTGGGGTATGGATTGTGTCCAACTTGATTTACCTTGTGCCTACCCCAGTGCTTAGTATAGTGCCTGGCACATAGTAAGCACTTAACAGATACCATTAAAAAAACTGGAGCATTAAGTCTTCTGGTTGAATATAAGAAATATTTTCTAGACTCCTGGGGCGATGTAAAATACTGGACTGGATGGCATGAAGATTGTCAATCGTTTTCTAAACTGTAAACTCTTCTCTAGGCTGTAAACCTGTTATGGAGAGGGAAGATGTCTGCTAATTCTGTTGCATTGTATTCTCCCAAGTGCTTAGTACAGTGCTCTGCACATAATAAGCTCTCAATAAATACCATCGATTGATCAGTTTCACTGGAAAGATTCTCATCTGCCTGGGATTACTTAGTGCATTTGTTTCTTAAAATAAAGGGTGGTCAATTGAACATCAAGGCTTATTCCAGTGCAAAGCTATGATGATTCTGAAATGTAATCACAGTGAACCTCTATCAGGAGCCTACTTAGGAAGAAAATGTGTTTTCCCCATGGGATAACTGAATCAATTTCACTGACTCTACCATTCCTAAGAATCCTAAATTACGCTCTGCCTTAACTGTGGGTAGCTCAAAAGAGCTGATAGGACATTTTGTACACACAAGGTCATGTGCTTCTAAGTCACTGTCTCTTTGGAAAGAAAGTATTCTACATCAGTTCCTGGAGACTTTGGGGTTTAGGCTGATTTTAAAGGGGTCATAGAGAAAGGCTGCCCTTCTAATCAGTGCTACTCAAATCGGTTTAGTAGAGTAAATTAGATTATTAGATTACAGTAATCCTCTCCCAGAGGGGCCAGCCACATAAGGAAAACTCCTGACCCCCACTCATTTTGTGCTTACTTCCCACAAAATTTTCATTCTTAATTAATTTCCTAAAAATAGAAGAGATATTGAGAGTCATATTGGTCATCCCCCTGTTTTAAAGGACTTCACCTCGACCACCTCAGACACAGGAGAATCTTCCTTGTTTCCAAAGAGCTTTGGAGTAGGTGATTGAGCTTCCCTTCTGATCTCACTCTATTCAGTTTGCAAACAGCCCCCATGGTCAGGAAGAACTGGGCTGTAACTTCAGTCCCTCCTTCTACAGCTCAAGGCCACTTCCCCTTGCTTTGCCTTCAATCCTCATGTGTTCCCGCAAAAGATTTTTGCAACAGGAAAAAGCTGAAAGAGCCGTGCCTGACCTTCCCCATAATTAGTGCCTTTAGAGCGCCCACCTTCACAAAGGCTGGGAGTTTCTTACAACTCCACTGCTGTGGCTTTGTCAGTTCTTTTTTCCCCTCAAGAAAGAGTCAATCCTCACCAGGAGGAGAACGACCAGGGAGACTATAATTATTCTGTGAATCCAGCCTTTCTCATTGAGCACCCACCTAGATTTTTTTTCTCATCCCATCGTGTTTTATCAATATCTTGCAGATTATCATTATTCTACTTGTTGAATAAATTATGGCGACACCCTTAGATTAAAAAAAAAGGAAGAAAGTCAATAAGACAAGACTCATGTCTACTAACTCCTTTGTCATCTCCCGAGTGCTTTGAACATAAATACTGATTGAATGAGGGGTCTAGGCAGGGAATGTGCCTTACCAACTCGGCTGTTACTGTCCCAAGAGCTCAATACAGTGCTGTGCACACAGTAAGCACTCAATACCACTAACTGATTGATTAAAAGCTGAGTGTGTCTAAGAATAAAAGCTTTCCTCTCTCTAATTATGGAATGTCTACTGCTCTCCCTGAGCCTCATACTCAGTTAAAACTCCCTTCCTACCCCTGTTTGTCTACCTTGGTATCAAATATGACTTCCAAAGATTTCTTTTTTGTTACCTGCTCTGGCTCAGCCAATTAATTGTCCCTTGCTTGGCAAGTGTCAGTGGGCGGTGTGCCTCCATCCCCAGCAGATCAGTTCCACAGAGTTCACCCCTGAGCCTTATCAGTTCAGAAATCCACAGGGCCCTAGCCAGGCAAAAGCCACTAAACCCTTCAGAAAGCCCTGCAGTGAGGAAACTCAGGAAGCAGAGAGGAGGAAGGGCCAGTTTGTTTAGATTAGAACCAGCCCAAGCTAACATAAATTAATAGATAAAGCGCAGTTAAGATCTTCCCTAATAATCCCACACCCTGTACCACCCTCCATTTTATTTTGTGTTTCTGGGAATGTTAAAAAGCCATAGTTGTCTCTGGTGGAAGAGAAACTGCTTTCCCCGGTGTGGAGCCAAGTACGCATCATCACAAACCACCGTCTTGGCTAGCGGGTGTATGTTCTTCCTTTCAGTTTACCTGGGCTCACTCTGGCTAATCTACAGTCTCATCAAATCCCTTCGGAGATTTAATGCCTCTTGGCTTCTCTTAAATGTGTTTTGCTTGAATTAATCTGATACAGACTCCAGGAACAGCCAGTCAGCAAGTACAACTCAGTGTCTTGTATACTTGGCAGTGGGATACTGGGATTGCATTCTTGTTGTGTCAGCTCTTGTGAGAAGCAAGCAGGGAGTTTAGACAGGCATGCTGCTGTTTGAGGAGAGCAGAGGGGAGGAGCACAAGCCAGTATGGAACGGATTCCCACGCTGACCTCAGGGTCTAGCTCTCTGTGGGTGCCACATGAGCTCAAGTTGGCATGGATCTGGTAGGGAGCACAGAGGGAGTGCGGGAGGAGTTCTACCCCTTATACCATGAAAAAGGGGAACTTGAATTGACTAGTGCATCTCTCAAACATTGCTCGGAAGAGAGATCAAACCACAGTATTTGAGAGTTTACTGTGTGCAGAGCACCATACTAAGCACTTGGGAGAGTACAGTGCAACAGAGTTGAGAAATGTTCCTTGCCCACAAAGAGCGTATGGTCTAGAGGAGAGATAAGGTGTGAACATCCAAAAGAGCATTCATCTGTTCCTGCTCAATCATATTCATTGAGCACTTACTGTGTGCAGAGCACTGTACAAAGCCCTTGGGAGAGTACAGTATAAGAGAGTTCATAGACATGGTTTCTGTCCACAGCAAGCTTGCAGTCTACTCCTGCTCCCTCTTAGGCTGGGATCCCAATGCGGGGCAGAAACTGTGTCCAATCTGATTATCTTTTATCTACCCCCAGCGTTTAGCATAGTAATGGCATATCATAGTCACTCAGTAAATTCTGATGATTGATCTTTCTTCTTGGGGTAGTGTTTGAGGGATCCCCTAGTCCATCCAGTTCCCCTTTTTCCAGGGTATAATAGGAAGGAATTCTGCCCTGTTCCACCATAAACAGGGATATTTGGGACTGAACAAATTCTGCTTTGAGAACATACTCCCTTGGCTCTAAAGGATCAGGATGTCTTTTAGTGCCAACAATTCTGCCATTGCACGTTTTGGTTGGAATGCTATTTCAGATTAAGAATAGCACCCCTGTACCTGGATGGGATGGGATGTGTGTTGGGAAAAAATGGCTTTGCACAGGCATGCAGTGTTGGTTAAGGCAAGAGTACAATGCGAGGCTTCCTTCACACAGAGTCCTTCAGGAGCACAAACCTTACTTTATAGAACAGACTGAATTAATAAGTAAATGAGAGAGCAGCATGACCTAGTGGAAAGAGTTGTAGTCTTGGGAGTTGGAAGACCTGGGTTCTAGTCCCTGTTCTGCCACTAACCTTCTGAGTAACCTTGGACCAAGTCACTTATCTTCTCTGTGCCTCTGTTTCCTTATATGTAAAATGGGGATTCAATAGCCGTTCTCCCTCCCCTTTAGAATGTGAGCCCCACATGGGACAGGGACAGTGCCCAGCCTGATTATTTTGTATCTACTTGCCACATAGTGAGCAATTAACAGATGCCATTGCGATCATCTGTTGATCATCTGCCATATGATCCTTGTGGAGGTGTTTCTTTAAGGTCAATGAGCTAGAACCATTTCCAAAGCTAAAAAGAAAAGTTTTCAAATAATGGACCTTGGGCTAAAGCTGGCCAGGAACACTAGCAGTCCTGTAGCGGCTGACACCAGCACATTGCTCAATGTGATTTCGATCCATTTTAGTACAGTGCTGACTGGTTTCAGGCAGTGTTCTGGGGAAATATGCCTCCCATTTCCTCTTTGAAAGCAAGGTAGAAACTGTGATCATCGCTGACGTTGCCATGGGTGATCCAGCCCTCCCCCCCACCCCACCCCCGCAAAAGCTGAAAGCTAATGAACTTCCTGTTGCTTGTTAACCTCTAGGCTGTTCGACTGGAGAGTACGTATCAGAACCGCACTCGGTATATGGTGGTGGTATCGACCAATGGTAGGCAAGACACTGAAGAAAGCATCGTCCTGGGAATGGATTTCTCCTCCAATGACAGGTACGGGAAAAGGAAACTCCCTTTGAAATAAACTTTTCATTCACAGTGTGAATCAGCAGGGAGCTCCCCTCTTTCACAGCGTCTGCTCGAGAGAATCACTCACAAAAAATCCTGGGGGAAATGAAGTAGGAGCATCATTGTTCATTGAAGGGAACAGTTGGGCTCTGTGTCACTTCAGTCATTGGAGCTTTTCAAGCACTTACTATGCGCAGAGCACTGTACTAAGCACTGGGGAGAGTACAGTACAGCAGAGTAGATAGATATGTTCCTTATCCGCGAGAAGCTTACAGTTTTAAGGAGGAGACAGACATGAATATAAATAAATTCCAGATATGTATGTAAGTGCTGTGGGGCTGAGGGTGGGGTGAATATCAAGGGCTTAAAGTACAAATCCAAGTGCGAAGATGACGCAGAAAAGCGAGGAAGTAGAGGGAATGAGGGCTTAAGGAGGGAAGGCTTCTTGGAGGAGATGTGATTTTAGTAAGGCTTTAAAGGTCGGGGAGAGTGGTGGTCTGTCATATATGATGGGGGAGGGTGGTCCAGGCCAGAGGGAGGATGTGGACAGAGTTTCCACAGTGAGATTGACAAGACTGAAGTACAGTGACTAGTTGGCATTAGAGGAGTGAAGGATGAGTGAAGCGTCAGTGGGAGATCGGCAAGGTAAGGTAGGAGGGGCTAAGCTCTTTGAGTTCTTTAAAGCTGATGGTAAGAACTTTGTTTGGTGAGGAATCAATCGGTGGTATTTGTTAAGCACTTTATGCAGAGCACTGTACTAAGCGCTCGGAAGAGTACAATATGACAGAATTAGCAGACCTGTTCCATGCCCATAACGAGCTTACAGAGGAAGTGGATCTTTCTCCGTGCCTGTCTTTATGAAGCAGTGGCGGGAGACCTCCTCGGGCTCCCTGAACAAAGTGCTGAATAAGCAGTTTCCTCCCAGTGAATGCTCAAGTTGGTTACTGTTCTAGCGTAGGTTAGCTTCAGGACACACCAGTATGCTAACTGGGTCAGCCAGGTAGCCTTGCCCATAAGCACTGTCTGGTCAGTGCGTCCAGAGCACACAGGTTCCCTAACTTGGCATCGGTCCGTGATTTTTTTCCTTCTCTGTGGCTAACCAGTGAAATGCTGCCAGCGTGCCAGTCAGATGTCTTGACAAATGTCAGCTTCCTCCGAGATTTAAAGAGTCCATGAGGCTTTGGGCCCAGGGCCTGGTGTGGAAGATTTTCAGGTTGCGCACCCCAGACCCGAGCCCAGAGGAAGGTCTCATGATCAAAGGCATCATGGTGTTCAAACGGCTTCATCCCTCAGGGCTAAGAGCCTGCCCTATTCCCATCTCCTTCTCTGGAGAAACCTTGTGAGGGCTGGGGAATGTAGCTGCTAAGCAGATCTTCGGCCATGCAAGATAACACGCCACAGGAAATCCTGCCAGGTGCCTCAGAGCACAGACTTCCTGGTTAAAGACTAGAGTGGGATAGGGGAGAGGGGGGTGGAGAAGATCTGGCCACAAAGAGTCATGAACTAGTAGCAGTCTCAGCTGACTGAGCCAAGGATTAGCGACTTGGTGTTTAGAAATCATATTTGAATGAACTTTTCACCAGCCAGCATTGTGTGGTCAGGCCCCCTGATCCTGTCACCCACACTAGCACTTTGAAAATGCCTATCCCCAGAAACCTGTCGTCATTGTGCCCAGCCATCACGGTGATTTATGGGGACGGCACTCCGAGCCTCCCTGGCTAGCCTGCCAGCCTCTTGTAGCGCCTACCACCACTTCTGGGCCCCTGAAAGATCAGTAGGTTATCTATTTTTGGTTGCCGATGTCAGCTCTAGGGTCAAATCTCTTCCTCCCTAACCCTCCTCCATCCGCCTCCTGATAAGATTTCCCTTTGATTAGTTATCCAGGCTCCATCCTGGAAGTTCCACCAGAGGATTATCTTTCAAAGCAGTGAAGGGAGGACTCTGTTAACTTTGGACTGGGTCAGGGCAGTTCATTCTCACGAGTCCCCGCAAACAGAGTAGGTCTTTGGTGGTGCCAGCGCTCTGTGACCTACAATTTTGTGCATGCATGTGTGTGTGTGTGTGTGTGTGTGTACAGATAGGTATATTAGGGCTCAGATGTCATCTGAATAACATTGGTCTGGATTTACTAAGAAGCCAGAATGAATGTGACCCTGGCCAAGTCACTTAACTTCTCTATACCTCAGTTCTCTCCTCTGTAAAATGAGACTCTGTTGAACTTAATTAGCTTGTATCTACCCAAGCGCTTAGTACAGTACCTGGCACATAGTATGCACTTAACAAATACCATTTAAAAATAAAAGAATGTTTACTAATATATTTCTCAAATCCCCCCCCCCAAGTCAGACAGGTAGTTTTACTAGTCCTACATGGATGCTCTAGCAGAACAGTTGCAGGTGGAGAGTGGAGAATTCTAGGAGAGATGTGTCCATGGAGTCGCTGTCGGTCGGAAGCGATTCGACAGCATTAGTCCAGACAAGACAATTATGGAAAAGAAACTTATTGGAGTGAGAAAGACCTGATATGGATCCAATCAGAGGCGCAACACTTCTCCATTTTAGTTCTGCTTCTTAGATACTACTGCTGCTGGGAGTCAGGAGGTTGGGTGGCAACTTCATTGGTCAAGCTCCCCAGCCAATAAATTGAGGAAGAAATCAGCCACAGGAGAAGTGATATTGGTGTGCAGAAGGCTCAGTGGTAGCACAGCTTCATTTCCATCAAAACGATCACTAATGGAAATTCATGTTACTTTACAACTTAGAGCATAAGAGCGTAATGTTTGAAAGCATAGGTAAAAACCAGGCAAAAGCCAGGTTATCTAGAATTTTCACCCATGGAACGCATGAAGTTTGCTCCAGCAAATTCATTTCACCCGAGTTGGAGTGACTACATAAATTCAGCATGACTTTCAATTTCAATTGGTTTGAGTCGACAAACCTATTACCCCACCTCAGATGTGGGCAACTGTCAAAGCAACAGAGTCTTAGACCAACTACACGTTTGGAGATTTCTCTTTGGAAACTCCTCTATAAAAATAAGATCACTTGGGCGAGCTGAAAAGACCCAAGCTATGCTTGTTCCAGGCTTCTTGTACCTCATGCATGTTGCTGTCTCCTTCAACGGCCCACGTTAAGAAACTCACTATTGGAATGGAACCTTTTGAGTGAGGAATTTGCTGTTGGTTCCTGCAGGGCACTCTTCCCGACCTGCCTGGAAGCCACAAAGTCACAGGTCCCTCTCCCAGAGCCTTTCTGCTTTCTCCCCTGGTTATTTAATCTCTCAGCTTGTCCCTAGGCCGCGGACCCTCAATATTTATAGTCCAAGTTACACTTGTTGCTAGGGACCCTGCTAAGCGCTCACTGCAAAGCAACCCTAAAAATAATCCCCCTCCACCTTGGGAAGCCATGTTCAAAGAACATTTTCCATGAGCTCATCTCATTTAGTCAACAGAAATAGTTGTTTGAATGTTTCTCTCCTGGAGTGATAGCTGTGTGTGTATGTGAGAGAGAGAAAGAGAGGGAGAGGAGTAGGGGGTAGCAGGTCCCAATATGAGTAAGGTATGCTGTAAGGTATTTCCAATTCTGATTTGAATCTCCGGTGTAGGTGGGGAGTAACACACAATGCCGGAGTGCAATGCAAGACATTTTAACACCGCACAGCAATCCAGTCTCACCTTCTTTAACCCCTCACGGGCTTCACCCCATTCAGCATTAAGGTTTTGGCTCCCTCCCCCCACACTTCCTTGCCTCTGCTTTTGAAGGAGGGACATCATCCAGGGTAATGAACAACATGTGCTTGTAAAACAAGGTGCTGTGCAGCAGTTAGGAGGAAAAACTGTGAGAAGAATGCAATTGTTTGTGCCAGGAAAGGTGGTGCAAGGGAAATCTGGTGGATGGTTTGCTATTTCCTTGGGATTGTTACTATCCAGAGAGGCAACGTGGCTTGGGGTCCGAAGCCAGAACCGGGATCAGGAGTTTTTGGCTGCTAGTCCCAGCCTGTTCATTGACTTGCTAAATGGTCCCTGGGGCCAGTTACCTAATCTTCCCCTATAAAGTAGGGATGATGATACCTTACAGGGATGTTGTATGAATTCATTAGCGTTAAAGTCCCATACAAGGGCCTCATTTTCCATTGCTAACATTCTTACTAATGGGGTGTGCCAGCAGGGGGGAGTGTAATAATGTAGTGGATTCTGACCTCCAAGTTAGAGTTCGCCTAATTGATGTCCAGAAACCAAAACAAGATTGGGACAATGCTTGTCACTAAAGATAATCTTCAATATTTTTTTAAAATCTCATTTGTTAAACACTTACTATGTGCCGCACACTGTACTAAGCACTGGGGTAGAGCCAAGCTGATCAGGTTGAACACAGTCCATGTCCCACAAGGGGCTCACAGTTTTAATCCCCATTTTACAGATGAGGGAAATGAGGCATAGTGAAATTGACTTGCCCAAGGTCACACAACAGACAAGTGGCAGAGCCAGGATTAGAACCCAGGCCCTTCTGACTAGACCTGGGCTCTATCCAGTGCAGTGCAGTGCTGCATCTCTATTAACCTAATGTTAACTTGTTCCTCGAACGTCCCTGATGAATTTGGGGAGCCTGGGGGTTTCAGCAACTGGAATAATGAAGAGAAGGAACTTATTTAGGAGCTCACCCTCTTTCTTTGCCTTGTTTTTGCAGTAGTACTTGCACCATGGGCTTGGTCCTGCCCCTCTGGAGCGACACCCTCATTCACTTGGACGGCGATGGGTAAGCTTTCCTCTACCTTTTCTCTGCAGCAAGCAGAAGGTGGTCGGGACCATTGCGTTGCACACTCGTGGTGCTAAATGGACTCCAACAACAACTGTGTTATAAAGTGTGGGGGGAGGGGGGAAATATAACTGTCAGCTTCCCCACGATCATAGGTAAAAAGTTAGTCACAAATCCAGTGGGGTTCTTCACCATGATGACAGCCTTTCACTTTCCAAGTGCTCAATAAATACGATTGAATGATTGAAGAGACCTGCAGGTTTTAAAAGAGGGAAAAAATTGAAAATGTTTTCTTGAAAAATATTTTTTCCCAAGTTTTCCCTTTTCAAGAGGGTCTAAGTCACTTCAATCTTTTCCTCCCCTTCGTTCCAGCTAAAGCTGTCCACGTGACTTTTTAAGTCAAGGCTGGGTGGGGTTTCCTAAAATAGGATCTCTGCTCTTGGGGAACGTGGGAAGAGAGTGGTCGTAGACCACCCTCACCCCTACCATTCACTGGGGGCAGCGACATTTTGGGGGGCTGATTTTTTTCACTTCTCTTCTCTCTGGAGTTGGACGGCAGAGGGGTGTAAAGACTGATCCTGTTGCGAGAGTCCCTTACATTCTGGCACTCTTGGCCCTTACTCCGACCACTCAAGGCCCAGGCAAACCTACAAAATCCCAGACAGTCCCAGCTAAGCTGAGCCTTTTCATAAGTCTACTTAACTCTGCTTCTTGGGGCAGCAGTCTAAGAGGCTTTCCCGCTGCTGTGAAGATGATAGTATCAGATTATAAGAAACGGGTACATTTTTTGAATTTTATCTCCCCCACTGAAAAGCTACTTCTTAAAAGCCCATAAATTTGGTGTGTCTCAAAGCAAATGAAAGCTGCTAGCCCGGCCCACCCTCGAATCTGATCCCGTGTGACTTTTGCAACACTCCCAGAGGATGGTATGTTCCATTAAAACAAGTGTGGGGCCCCTCTGCCAGCCACCCTCTCCGTGCCAGCTGCACAAAGCTGCCCAAAACATCACCCCCGGTGACTCCGGTGTTGTCAGAACTTGCCCTGTCAAGGGGTTCCCAGAGCCCAAGGAGCCCTCACTGCTGCTTCCTCGATCTGATTGAAATCCCCAAGGCTCCTGAACGGAAATACGTTCCACCCCGGCGGGGTCCGTTCCTACAATTGGAAAGCCGCATTGAGGGAAGCTTCTGTCCTGGCTTTGTCAGGAAATTGCAACAGCTGGGCCTTCCCAACCCTGCTCTAGAGCCCCTCGTTAAAGTCTGTCTCCCAAAAAAAGTCATCTGAGTCCTTCCTATTTCCTGGCTCCTCAAATCAGTAGGCGTTGGAAAGGAACTTGGAAGAACTGCAACTGAAATAAGCCAAGTGCTCACCTCTGTCTCTTGTGTTGGACTCTCCTCATTTCTCTCTCTTCTTTTTCCTTAGTGGGTTCAGCGTTTCAACAGATAACAGGGTTCATATTTTCAAGCCAGTGTCCGTGCAGGCAATGTGGTAAGGAGACTTTAAAAATCATCTCTGTATTTGTAAAGTTTTCTAAAAAATGTTTTGCGAGTAAAGGGGGCTTGAAACGGAGTCCCTTGTGGGGCATATTAATGGCATTTTGTGTGATCCATCGTTTGGCTGCCCTGCCTGCCGCAGGACTTTCAGCGCTTTTGTGAAGGCATGGCAGAGACATGAAGGTAAAGGGGCCGGTTATTTGGGGTGGTCGGGGGATGACCTGCCAGAGAATGTTTGACTCTGATTGTTGGTTGGATAGGTAATTTGGGTCCCACATTATTTACAATCAAATTTTTTGAAACAAACTAGGAAACTATTTAAAAACTGTACTCTGGCACAGAGAAAACTCCAGTACTCCAGTACTTAGAGAGTTGGACTACCCCAACTGACAAAAGACACTCTTCCTGACATGGTGTCATCCTCCAAATTGTTCTAATAATTTTAGAGTGGTGATGTGACTGTGCTCAGGATTCAGTCCCCAAAATGACTGGATTTAAATTTCATCTCTCTTCTTGTCCCCTGCCTGCCCTCTAGTGGAAGTGGCAATGAGCAATGGAGTGGGCAAAAAGCAAACAAGAACAAGGAGATGAGATGGGGATAGACTGCAAACTAGATGATATTTCCCTGGATACTTGAGTGTTGCCAGGAATAAGATGGGTGTGGGGTGCAGGGACACTCTGTTGATTTACAACTGTGCTGCTCTGTGCTGAATTGAGGGAGGCTTGAGGTTTTAGGCCCTCTGCTCAGAGCTGCTTCACAGCGTGGAATGATTTGCATGTTTCTTGTGGAGAATTCCTGATGTGTCTGGGTAAATGCTCCAATCGCTGCCTGGGAAAAATTCACAGTACCGTCTTAGGGACTAAATAACAGCGAGACAGCGGGACTCTTGTAGGAGAGCGCACGGGTCCCAGAAACAGTGATGTTTTCATCCCAATTGTTTCAGTGCAGAAAGCAGTTTTCTTCCAGAAAGAACTGTTGGCCCGATTAACAGCTGAATGTCAGGCTTTGACATCCAGTGCTGGGTTGTTGGAGGTAAATGGAGTAGTGATTTGAGAAGTCCTAGAAGGGACTTGAAGTTCTTCAGATCAAAATATCATTTTTAACCAGGTGTTTCCCTCACATGAAGGTAGTTCCCACAGTTCACGTATTCACCAGCTGGAATTGAAGCAGCCAATCACCCCCAACTGGCTCGGTGGAGCTCAGTACACATAATGACTTTGTGGCTTTAGGCCCATGTGGCTTGTGTGTTAAACACGTGCTGTCAGTTTCAACATGCATCACATAACCAAAAATCAGCACCTTGGAATAAGGACTGCGATCCCCTCTGGATTGGGATTCACTCTGAGTTTGTGTAACTGATACTGACATACAGAACTGCATTGCTCTGAAAACTCGAATCACTTCACAAAAATTGTAAAAGACTTTGTAACTTGGGCTTGTTTCTCGTCTCTCGTAACGAAAGCAACTCATCACAGAAGTACTCCAAGACTGTCTTCCACACTCTATTTTCCCTTTTTGGCTTAATCCTTTCCGTCTTCCTGGCTGTATCCACCCTGGGGCTTTCTTCTCTTCTGGTCCCACTTTACTTTCATGTCTACGAGCTGCTTTCAGAGCCTGCTCAAAATAGCTGTTCACTGTTCTTAGGAAGGGGCTAAAACATTTTTTTTTAAAAGAGGGAGAGAAAGTAAGTCAGGAGGCCTGAAAAACCTTTCTCAGTCAAAGCTGCCTAGACATTAAAGGGCTTGAATAGAGCCTGGTACCTCTGTGTGTGTGAGGACACTGTGTGAGAATGGTATCTGAGTCAAGGGAGGAGCCTTGCTTGTCTGGTTTATTGTGCTCAGTATCTAGAGCTCAGCTACAGCAGCTCAGAGTAGGGACCCTGCCAGGCACCCTCTGGGCTTTCCGGAAATGCCCATTGATGCTGCGGAGCTTCGGGCTACTCCCCATTGCTCCCTCCGGCTCAGAACACGAAGACTGAATGCTCAAGCTGTGGGATCGTTTCACTCACCGCAGGATCTATAGTCGGCACCAGAAATAGCAGCAGATAGCTCATGCTCAGATGGCTGTCTATCTTAGAGAAGCAGCGTGGCCTAGTGGAAAGAGCACAGGCCTGGGAGTCAGAGGACCTGGGTTCTACTCCCAGTTCTGCCGCGTCTGCTGTGTGACCGGGGGCAAGTCAGTTCACTTCTCTGTGCCTCAGTTACCCCATCTGTAAAATGGGGATTAAATCCTACTCCCTCATTCTTAGACTGTGAGCCCCATGTGGGACTGGGGCTATGTCCAACCTGATTAACTTATATCGACCCAGTGCTTAGGACAGTGCTTGGCACGTAGTAAGTACGTAACAAGTACCATACTGATTCATTGTTAGACACCGGTATTGCCCAGATCTCCCTGCTCTGATGTTGCCCAGTGGAGTCAGGAAGTTGTAGGACTTGATTGATTGATGGATTCGACCAACAATTGAGTACGTTCTGATAGGCAGCAGGCTTGGTGGCAGGGACCAGGGGAAGGGAGAGCAGAAGAGGCAAGGCAAGGGGAATGATGAGAGTTGAGGGCCTAGAAGGCGTGGCTTATTCTACAAGGCTTAGACTGGCACTGATACTAATCTGTGGGTTTCAGGTCTGCGCTGCAGAGTCTGCACAAGGCGTGCGAGGTAGCCCGAAGTCATAACTATTACCCAGGCAGCCTGTTCCTTACCTGGGTGAGTTACTATGAGAGCCATATCAACTCGGACCAGTCATCAGTCAACGAATGGAATGCCATGCAAGATGTGCAGTCCCACCGCCCAGACTCCCCGGCACTCTTCACCGACGTGTGAGTTTCAGATCTGTTGTTTCCTATCGATTAGTGTCTACAGTAATAATGATAATACCACTGACATACAAAAAGGGATTCTGTACGCTAATTAAACTGCTGAAGGAACTGTGGATTTTGTCTCTGCCCATAATGATGCAGAAGAATAGAAACCTATCACAAAACCAGGAGGCTTTCTTTTGTTTAAATCCCAACAATTGAAATCATAATTTGGCAAGGATAATGGCCTTTACTGTTATAATGCGTCAAGATCAGAGTAATCAAAAAATGAGGGGAAAATGTTGGATTTCCGTAGGGCGTGTTTTCCAATGGACCTCAGAGCATTCCGACTAATGTTCTTTCATTTATCCTCCCAGAATTCATAGTGGGGAAGAAGGGGCAGGGATTATTGTTATCATTTTGCAGATAAAGAAACTGATGTCCAGAGAGTTAGGCGATTTGAATAAGGACACATAATCTGCACTAGGGCTGGGACGAGAACTCAAGGCTCCCAGTGCCCAGAGCGGTGCTGTTTCCAGTGCAGTTGAAGGTATTGGATGCCCTTCTGAGCGTACACGGCCTATTCCTGTCTAGCAGTACTCTGTGCAGGGTTGAGTCTACTTTGATGTCCCTGGCACATAAACATGAGCAACACTTAGCCTTAGCAGTCTGAAATTACTATGTCGCAGAAACACTTTTAATAGGTAGAGAGAAGTCAGGGGGAGAATGTAATGCTAGCAGTACTAGACTCTAAAATGGCGTTCTGGAGGAGCACTGGAAGTTGGATAAAGGCCCGAGGTGGGGCCAGAATTAGTTTCCTTTTGAGGTCAGTGAGAAGTTTGGAATTAATATTGCGGGAGTTTTTCAGGCTTAGTTCCTGCTAGGAAAATTAATCAGGATGTTTAGATTACTCTTTGTTGGGTCGTAAGGTGCCCTGTGCCTTTTTGGAAATAGAGGGGAGGCTACCTGACCTTGCTAGTAGAACCCCTCCCCTTAAATTAGGTTGTACCAAAATAACTTCTGAATAAGAGACCTCATTGGGTTAATTGCCATCTGAATAGTTTTACCTGGAATTCATCTGATGCTTGTTTAGCACATTTCCAAAGGGCATTCTCATCCGAGGTCTCATTTACCCACACAACATTTTGCCCTACAAGAGAAGAAGGGACTGGGATTAACAGTACGCCTCATGTGGGACATGGTGTGTGTCCAACTTGATTAGCTCGAGTCTGGCCCAACGCTTAGTGTAAGCGCCTAACAAGTGCCATTAAATAAATAAAAAATAAACTTCCCCATTTTACCAATGAGGAACTTGAAGGCTGGGGAGATTTTTGTGAGTTGCTTTTAAGGTCACATAGGCTAGGAGAGAGGTGGGGAAGGGAGTGGGGAGGGGAGACCAGGGATCTGGGTTGCTAGCCCTGGGCTCTCTCTGCTACACCTCTCTGCCCATGGCAGCTGGGTTGGGGGTGATGAGTTGCGGGGGAGGGATCAGAAGTCACTACAAGCACAGATCTGAGCGCTCCTGAGGGTTCGGAGGAGGCGATTAGCACAGCTCTGCTCGAGAGACCAAACTGACCCCAGGAATCCCAGATCTCACAGATCTCACAGATCTTTGAGCTATTCCTATTTTGCTTCCCCTGAAACTCAAGGGAAATGGAAAACCAGCACCTTTCCCTTGCTCGGTTCTGAAAAGTTACTCTCCCAGGGAGTCTGGGATCAACCTGGGCAGTTCAGCTGGCAATATGGTTTACACATTGATGGCAAACAAGGAAGATATTGTGGATCTCCTGTTTGCACTTCCCAAACCAGCCAACGTTTTATAATAAAAAGCCCTGCTGGACTTCCCCACAGGGCTCTATGAAGTGTGGGCCAAGTTTCCCAGTGTCCAGTGATAAGGACCAGAGTGCTTGTCTCATGGCTTTGGTCACTAACCACCAGATGGAGATGCTTGTGGCTAAGTGGCAGCAAAGTAACAGAGGTGTGAGCTGTTCCCCAACAGGCCTGTGAAAGCAGAAAATGGGGCCAGTAGGGATTCCCATGGTTGCAGGGTGAAAGCTTTCATCTCCTACAGATTACCAAAGCTATTTTTGCAGCAACTGATAAGACTGCTTGCAGCCCAAGTCTTATTCCATTTCCATATAAGGAGGCCCCTAGGGGCTACCTTCCTTGGCTAGGTAGGAAGGGAAGGGGGGCCTGGAAGGACCACTGTGCCAACCTCACTCAAATTCTGCACCTACGAAAGAACATTTTTAGGGAGAGGCATCCAGTTTCATTCAATCTGTATGTTTTCAACAGTCCGATGATTCACAGTGATTTCTCTTGCAGTGAAAACCTCAGGAATAAATGGGGTTTTTGAAGAGGTCAAAAGATATAAGAAAGGCTAAGGGCTCTACCTGGCTAGAGCCCTCATCTGGAAAGGAGAGGAAACCTGGGTTATATTCTCCGCTCCGCCAGTGGATGTTGTTCAGAGCAGGCACAATTCTCTAGAATTGTCTTGGGCCACATCCCTGGGGTTGCAGGGTGAAAGATTTCCTCTCCTTCAGATTACCAAAGTGAGGCATGCCAGTGATACCCAAGTCAAGTAAAGCATTAACTTCCTGCGGTAGACTCCATCCAAACTAACGCCCACCATTTCCTTCCTCTTTGCAGCCCAACTGAACGAGAGCGTACTGAACGGTTAATTAAGACCAAGCTAAGGGAAATCATGATGCAGAAGGATCTGGAGAACATCACGTCCAAAGAGGTGAGGGAATATTGAGTTTGGAGTTCCAGAAAGGCAGAGGATCACATTGGGCAGAAAATGAGAATCCTGGCAGGGAAGGAGGATTCGCGGGAGGCGAGTGCTAGAAAGCTAAAAAAATGTCCCTCCTCTTCTCAGATCCGTACCGAGTTGGAAATGCAAATGGTGTGCAACCTGCGAGAGTTCAAGGAGTTTATAGATAATGAGATGATCGTGATCCTTGGACAGATGGACAGTCCCACGCAGATCTTTGAACATGTATTTCTGGTAAGTCTCAGGTACCATTTCCAAAATGGTTGAGAGACTCAGCAGGGCTGTTTTGGAACAGATCTATGGATTGTCCTTAGATAGTCTTGGCATGGGAAATTCAAGCAGGTCCAGGGTAAAGCAGGGCAGATCCTAAGGTCAGATGCAGCGAGAGGATGAACCAGCAGTGATATCCTGGGTGTGAGAGGCACTTAGAGTCAGACAGTGGCTCAGGGAAATGCACTAACCGCTTCACGAGGAAATGTGGGTCCCTAAACACTCAGTGGCTCCTGGCCTTAGAAACACGGCCACCCTCTTTTTTTAATTGTATTTGTTAAGTGCTTACTATGTACCAGGCACTGTACTAAGCACTGATACAAATCAGGTTGGACACAATCCATGACCCATCTGAGTCTCACAAGTTTTAATCTCCATTTTACAGATGAGGTAACGGAGGCACAGAGAAGTTGAGTGATTTGCCCAAAGTCACACAGCAAATGAGTGGCGAAGCCAGGATTAGGACCCAGGTCCTTCTGTTGCCCAGGCCCGTGCTCTTTCCACTAAGCCACACTGTTCCTCCTGACAGATGAGAAAACATTTGTCTCATTTCTCTCACCAAATGTTCAACATGGCATTTGGGGTATTCTGTGTAACCAAATGGCTTTTTCCACATTTGGTTTGTCTTTTTCTTCATGGTGATGGCCTCCTTCGTTATTCTGTCAAGGGCTGTGCTTATCTCACTTTCTCAGATCTGGGCCCCACCCTATTTCCCAACAAAAAACTGTCAAAAACAAAGCTGTCCCATTTCAGCCAGGACCATGCGGTACATTTTCTGCAAGGTCAACTCATTTTCTCCAAGAGTTGCTCTTCCTGGATCCAGCCCTGCCTGCTGATAGCAGCATGCCTGCCTCCTTCCCTCCCTCCCTTTGGAAGAAGGTTCATTTCTGTGGCTTAGTGCAGAAGGGTGTGTTCACTTGTAAAGGTTCCCAACTAGTCAGAAGAGGGGAAGTGGCAAACAGTTTACAACCAATCTGAGGTTAGTTTAGAAGATCAGTGGCAGGTAGCCAGGTGATTTCCAGAAAGAGGCTCACAACCAACTCCAGGGAAGGGGGAAGCTTCAGACAGAGGTTCCCTGAGACGGTTCCCAGGTAGTCCAGTGCTATTGCTCCGACTGGGTGAGAAGGAAAGTCTTTGGTGAAAGCCCAGCGGACTTGAGAGTCAGCTAAGCCAAGAGTGCTGGAGTTGGAGTCGGAGCAGAGAAAGTTCTGGCAACTTGCACTCTCCCCGACCCCATCCCCCCATCCCGTCTATCACCTCAGCTCCCCACTGAATGACAAATAACAATTGTGTCCAGAAGGCCCCTTCCCCCACAATCTCATGTGACCCCTCAGTCTAGCAGAACGATTGTGGGTTCCATGTCCTGTCCTCCCCGCCTCTGCCTTAGCCAAGGCCGCCTGAGACAGCAGCCTCAATGGTAACAGCTTTGGGATGGCCTTGTGGCCCTAGTAAGAAATTTGTATAGGAGCAGAATTTCGTCTCTAGAGTGAAATAAACACTTAACTTCCTCCTGCCTGGAACTCCGTCCCCATTCACCTCTAACAGACTACAACTCCCCACTGTTTTCAAAACCTTTCTGAAATCACATCTCCTCCAGGAAGCCTTCCCTGACTAATCTCTCCCTATTTCCACCCCCAGCTTCCACTTCTGCACTTCCTCTTCACGTAAGCACTCGGATACTCCCCTCCCTCCCCGCCTGAAGAGTTTTTCTACATCTCTTTATGCTGTTTATCACTTCGTCCTAAATGTCATTCTTTTCAGTCTGTTTCCCACTGGGTTATAAAATCCTTGGGGACAGAGATCATGTCTAATAATTCTACTTCACTCTCCCAATTCTTTAGTGTAGTGCTCTTTTTGCGCCCAGTAGACGCTCAGTAAATGCTCTTGATTGATCTCTTAGTAGCAACCACTCTTCGTGCTCTACGTGGAGTTACTGTTCAGCCCGGGCTGGGCTGGTAGTAGAGGGAGAGACTGAACTGAACAAATACAAGTTTTCAATGTTTTCCCCTCACCTTGGAGTGGAGCGGCATTCCCCAGCCTTGACAGGAGTAAAACCTTGACACCAGAGCACTGGTGACACCTCTCTGCCTTTCCCTGCTCTCTCCCGACCCCAAACACACCTACCTCATCTGTTGTGGGTATGTCATAGTAAAATGGGGCTTCCAAGTGCCGGGAAGTACGTTGTGTCATTGGTGGGTGTGTGGCATCATGGACAGCCCTCTCTGAGGTATGACGGTGTTCCACGACTCCAGAACCACCTGTGATGCACAGGAAATTCCTGGAGAGGGAATGGCCCTGGTAGAATCTTTCTGATGTTTAGAGTGCCCTACCTGACAAGGCCCGGTGCGGGAGGTGGGGAGTATCTCAAAGTGAGTGAACTCCCTTGATCTAACCTCGGGACTGACGAGAGCAGGGAAAGAGGGGAAGTCTTTAAAATTTAAGCCTGTTCCTGAGGTTTCTGCACCTCCTGTGAAGTAAATGAGGAAGGCCAAGAGGATCATGGTTAGGTAGAGGATAATGTAAACCTCCAGGGGAATGTGCCACTGTGAGCTTGAGGAAGCTACAAGGGTCGAGCTGGATTTCTGAAAGGCCCCAGGGACTGGGTTGGAAGTGGAAGAGATCCCAGCCGTCCGACCTCGGCCCGAACAGAGGGAGTTCTGACCCCGGGGTCTGACTGGTGGCCGGCTTTGTGTTGGCTGTATCGAGTCACCAGCTCAAGCCGCAATTTTCTGCCTGTTGATGTATGAGTCCATCCAGAGTGAGTCCTACCAGGATGGGTACAGCCAGGAAGGGACACCCCCGGCTCTCTCCACCCTGACGACACCATTTTCTTTTCATCCCCAGAAGAGGAGCAGGAGGGTTTAGACTCCTAAAGGGAGCATACATGCTGCTGTCACTCCACCACCTTCTCTGCGCCTCTCACCCCTCTGCTGTCTCCTCTCTTGCTGGGGTTTTGTGAGTCTCGTCCTGGCCCAAGCCTTTTTGGTCAGAGTCTCTCAGAGTGTCATTTCCAGTGAGATGTTAGATCAAGCCACACACATGTCCGGAGGTCAAGATCTCCTTTGTGTTGCCATGAGTAAGCCAGCCAAGCAAGCCCTCCGCCACCAGAAAGGGATGCTGGCCTCTCCCTGGCATTGTCCTGAAATGGCAGCAGTGGTGTAGACTCTGTGAAGCTCCCTACGATGATCTCGGGGTCCAGGCTCCCTTCCAGGTCGCGGCCCTCCTGAAAACCCCAGGGAGGGTCTGAGCCTCAAATAGACAAGTGTCTATATTTCTCATTCTGCCTTTCCCTCAGCAAGAACCTCACTGCTCAGAACCAGCCAGACCAGCTTTCCTCCTGTCTGTGAACTCGTGTAGCTCGCCAGGCAGAAAACCAGGTGGCTTTGGGCTCAGGGTCACTCTGACGCCCCAGGCTTTGATATTCCGTGTACGTTTCCTAACCCTGTTGTCATTTTGGTCTCACAGGGCTCCGAGTGGAATGCCTCCAATTTGGAAGACTTACAGAACCGAGGGTAAGTGGCAGAGCCATCTGGCAAGCTTTGGCTTGGACCCTGGCAGGAGAGTCCCTGTCGTCTGTTGCTCGGTGACATTATCTTTCTGGAAACTGCAGCTTCGGTCCTGTCACCTGCAGCTCCCATCCACACTACCCAGGCACTTGGAGTGTAGTGAAGTATTGTTTCTGTGCCTCTCTCTCCCCGAGATTCCCCAAAGAAAGATTTGTAGCGCTGGCTGAGGGCCTCTGGGGAGTAGAGGAGTCAGACCGTTTAACTCACAGTTTCTTAGCATGGCAGAATGCTGGTGTTCTTTTTATCAAAAAATATAGTGGCTATGTGACAGGTTCTTTCCTCCAATGGTGCTGTAGGAGTCAGTGGGTGAGACCTTGGATCCCTTGGCCATAAAGCCATAAGCCCTTTGAAAACTCTGACTCTGTGACCCACAAGACAACAGGCTCACAAAACTAGGCCCTGATGTCTACCCTGGGGCAGGTTCCGGGCCCCAGTTTGGTAGTTGTGTTTGGATTTGCTGACAGCCCAGGTTTCTCCTCTAGTCCTGTACTGATGGGCCCTCATCCTCAGGAATTTCAGTTTTGCAAACCCGTGTGTTGAGGAGGTAAGTGGGGAGTGGTGTCAAATCAACCCAGAGAGGAACAGAATAGAGACTCCAGGAGGTTGTTGGAATGCCTCATCGAGACAGACGGGGATCTTCCTGACCGAGCTTTCTTTGCATTTCAGCACAGCAAGCGATAGCGGCAGCCTGGCTTGCTCCCGAGGCTAGAGGCTGATATTAGGCTTGATAGCCTAGATCCCCCGCTGCTATCACCCAGCCGAAAAGGGATCAGACATGAATGGTATAAAGTTAGCCACCGCTGTCTTTTGCGGGCCCTGGGTTGGCTGCTGGCAAGTGAACCCTAAGACAGACATGGCCAGAAAATATCTTGTCTGGAGCAGGAAGTCTTACCCAAACCTTCTGTGGGTCTCTGAACTTCTGTTACAGGAGACAAAAGGGAACTAAGGAGAGGAAGCTTGCTGACATTGGCAGGGCCTATAAACAGTGACCTTAAGATGGGTTCTCTAAGGGCCTATAAACAGTGACCTTAGAGAAGTCAGGACCCCTGGATTCTAGTCTGCCCTCTCTCACTAACTTAGTCACGGGGTCCTGGAAAGTCACCTAATCCCTCAGGCTATTTCCTTGCCTGCAAAATGGGATACTATATCAGGCTCAGAGGCATCAGGGCAATGAACTCTAAGGTCCCTCTGGAGCCAGCAGGAAAATGCTTCTGTAGCCTGAGGGGTGAGGATAGGGCAACCAAGGCAGATTTAACAAAAATAATTCCCCTTCCAGCAGCCACTTCCTCTTCTTAGTTCCATCATCCTACCCCTAAGCAGGGAGCTCTGGTGTCCTCCTGAAATGAAATCTAAGAGCTTCAGAGCAGCTGAATCTGACATAGAACACCAGTTGTAGGAAGGAGTAAATATCCACATCCTCGGTCCACCGTGTGTATGTTAGACACCTTTAAAGGATTTACTTAGGACTCGATGATTTAAAACCAAAGTTGTCTGTCTTTTAAAAGTAAAAAATAAATCTCCTGGAAATGGATTTTGGAGGTTCTGATTTGCCGACTTTGTGGGTTAGGAAACTTCCAAATAGTGTTTCTGTAACGATTACCAGCTTGATAAGTCAACTTAGTGACTGCGGGCTAATTAAGTATTGATCCAGCTCTGATACAATCTGCCCTCAGCCTTCCTGGGTCAGCGAATCTGCAGTAACTGCAGGAAGAGCTTGTGCAGAGAGGCTCTGAATCTTCTTGGTGTCCGAGCTGAGCTAGAGGTCTCTCAAGAGGTCACCTGGTCTGCACTTCTCTCCCAAGGCAAGCGAATGCCTAAACCTCCCAAAACAGATGACTGTCTTTTCCTTCTTTAAAACCCTCCATGGGTGTAGCCCTCCTGGGTGGCCTGTCTCCCTGGACAGACCTCAAAGCAAAGATCACCTGGGATTGGATTGGGCTTTCCCAGGAGGTGTTTTGCTGTTTCCAAGGGCATCATCCTCCCCCCAGCCAGGTAGACTTCCTTGCCTGACGCCCAGCCCTGTGTCCCAACCCTCCCTGCAGGTGGTGGGCAGGAACCTTCTGGGTGTTCTGCTTCCTGCCCAAAAAATGAGAAGCCTCCAGGGTGGCATAAGCGTGCAGGGACCAGGCCTGCGGAATCATGCCAGGGATGCGGCTGGGTAGAGTCGCGGGGAACAGTGTGTTGTTTTTTTTCAAATGTTTGCCAACCCTACCTGACTTCCCTTCCTGCCTCTGTCCCTCTGGAAATTCTCAAACAGAAGGGGAGAGGAGGGAGAGGAGGATCCACACTCTGATTTTCAGAGCGGGAAGATTTCTCCTCCTTTAAGTGATGCTTTCTTGAGGTGTGTGGCATTGGGTTCTTTTTATGAATTCACCTTCTGAAAACAGATTATATTGGTGGTAATTGCAGTGGCAGAAACTGAGCCTATAAAATCAATTGCTCTGTGCCCCGTGTGGTTTCTTCCACCAGCTTGTTGTAAAATATGAAACTTGCTCTCCAGAGCCTGCCAAGATGAAGTTGCCTCACCCTCCCATAAAACCACCGGGAGGACAGGGTGCCGGATTTGGCTAGCAGCTCTCAGCCCAGCAAGCCCCCCGATGGGCCACTTGCCTGTCTGACACCCAAGTCTCTTTGTACAAGGCCTCCAGTGGAATCTGTCGGCACGACCTTTGATCTGCCCTTTCTGCGGATTCCTTGTCTCTCGGGATTCAGTTAGTATTTTGGTCCTTCATTTCATTCAACCCCGGGCGGGAAATACATTGCAGGATAAAGAAATCGGCCTCTCTTTTTCAAGTTGGGGAGGCCGGTGGGTGGGAGGGGCGGAAGCTCTTTGAGTTTGGACTTTGATCTGGGCAACACCCCTCAGCAACGGCTGATTAGTTCTCTCCCCCATTCCTTCACAGGGTGCGATACATCTTGAATGTCACTCGGGAGATAGATAACTTCTTCCCAGGGGTCTTCGAATACCATAACATCCGGGTGTATGACGAGGAAGCTACAGATCTCCTAGCGTACTGGAACGACACGTACAGATTCATCTCAAAAGCAAAGTAAGTCACCGGCGTTAACACACAGGATGGAGGCTTCGACCCAAAACCCGTCTCAGGGCTTTGCCAGTTGAGAGAAGTAGAGAATGTGGGCTTGGGGAGAGTAGCAGGGATTTTGAAGGGTCAGGGTTCAGAGTTGGTGATCCATCCGTAACCATCGGGGTGGAAGTTGAGCCGACCATCACACACAGTTCCTCCAAGCATGTTTGGGCCCTGCTAGAGAAAAGAATTCTGGCCTGGAAAATATGACGTAGTAATGGTGTAGCATTTACTCTTAAAAAAGAGTTGGCCCCAAGGGAAAGGTAAAAGGAACTGGTATTTTCCAGCATGGGGAAGAAGACACTCCAAATAACACACCTGATGGCTGGTAGGTCCTTCTTTGTTTCTAACCTAATCCCTCATGCTGCAGTCCTAGCCTTTCTCCTCTTGCTCAATCTTCTGGGAGCTGGAGAGCAAGGAGTGGCGTAAGAGGCTTCCATGTGCCCAGAGATCAGTTATATTGCCCTCATCCTCCTCTCCAGCTGGAAAATTCCAGTTCCTTAAAGGTGTACCTTTTGCATATCCTTATCTACACTACCATCCAGAAAGACTTTATGGTGTTTTAAATATTAACGTTAGGATGGTGTCTTTAGAGTTCTTAAAATAGATTCATTTTCTAGACTTATTTGGAGGGAAGGGGGTCAAAAATAATCACCCCGAGGTTTATAAAAGCTCTTTCCACCTGGGAGTGAAGATCCACTGCCCTCCCTCCGTGTGCCTGCCACTCCCTGCCTTTCCTGCCTAAACATGAACTAGGAACGTTCACGCAATCTAGCCTGACCCAGGATGCCCCAAAGAGAGATTCCCCTGGGAGGAGCTTTTCCCAGTTCTGCCTTGTATCTGGGTTGTAAAGGTTTGTTACACCGAACCTGAGCCCGGGAGCGGGCTGCAGTCTTGACACATCAAAGAAACTGCAGCTTGACAGGCAAATCCGTAGCACATGCCCAGACCTTCATTGACGTCGCTCGGCGTTCTCCAACTCGCTGGAAGCGAGGGCCCCTTTGTGCTGACAGTGAAGTAAATATCTCTCAGTCATCAGGAAAAACCTGAAGCAGCCCCAGAGAGACACCTCCCACCACAGTTGGCAGGGTTGTATCAGAGAGGGCTGTAAAAATCCTGAGCAGAAAAGGGCCAGAACGTCCTCTCTCGCCGACCGGCCAACCTCACCATCCTGAGATGAGTGATCAGGTGGGGTGGCTGCCACGAGTAGTACCCGCACCTGTTTGTTCTGCTCCTGTCCAGACCAATGGGAACCCGGGCTGCCCGGTGGGGCCAGGAGTTGGCGTTGAAGCGGGACTGGGTTTGGCCAGGTGGTTTTTCTGGCTTCCACCATTCCCCTGAGACTCTGCTCCTCCACATACTTGCATTGAGAAGCCTCATGGCCAGGTGACATGCTCCCGCTGATGTGCCAAATCCCATGTTCCTGTTCCTGGCCAGGGCCTGGGCTTCCATATTGGGAAAAGGGATGGGGACACAATGGGGAGCTTAGTATTCCTTCAGTTTGTGCTTCCCTGCTGTGGACAAAATACTTATGGGAACTTAACTGGATACTGTTCAAAACATTTGACTAAATCAGCTGAATCACTGCATGACCTGTAACTTGAGCAAGTGACTGGGGTGGTGGTGGGGGGAAATCCCAGCCATGCCTGGAAGGTAATATCCTTTCCCTCAAAGAGGACGGGGTGGGTGTCTAAATTGGAATTGCTCAAGAGCCAACTTGCAGTCATCTGCATTGCTTCCAGTAGTTCTGGGTTGGCCAAGCAACACCGCCCAGCCCAATCAGATGCCCCCTATCATCCTGTCCCCCGCCCCACACCCTACCTCCAAAGCAGATTGAAGGAAACACCTGTTTAGATGGCTCTGGGAGTGTGGAGGAGGGGGAAGAAGTGTGTGTGTGTGTGTGTGTGTGTGTGTGTGTGTATGTGAGAGAGAGAGAGAGAGAGTCCAATAAGTTTTCAATGTCCCTCTATCTTCTCCACGGCCCTCCCACAGGAAACATGGGTCTAAATGCCTCGTGCACTGCAAGATGGGGGTGAGCCGCTCAGCCTCTACCGTGATCGCCTATGCCATGAAGGAATATGGCTGGAATCTGGACAGGGCCTACGATTACGTCAAGAAGAGGCGCACGGTGACCAAGCCCAATCCCAGCTTCATGAGGCAGCTGGAAGAATACCAAGGGATCTTACTGGCAAGGTGAGTCTCGGGGCAGGAGGATGTCTTTGTCCCAGGCTGGTTTTCTCTCAGCGCGGTGCTGAGGCTCTTGGAGGGGAGAGGCAGTGAAGCAGTGCGGCCTAGTGGATAGAAGATGAGCCCGGGAGTCAGAAGACCTGGATTCTAATTCTGGCTCTGTCACTTGTCTCCTGTGTGACCTTTGGCAAGTCACTTAATTTCTGTGTGCCTCAGTTACCTCATTTGTAAAATAGGGATTGATACTGTGAAACCCCATGAGAGACATGGACTGTGTCCAACTTGATATCTTGTGTCTACCCCAGTAGTTAGTACAGTGTGTGGCACATAACGTTTAACAAATACCATTAATTTAAAAAAAAACCTGGCCAATGAGTTTGGCAAAGGATATTTTGTGAATACCCTGGCTTTCTCCTTCCCCTCACCCCGCCGACAAAACCCAGAATGTATAGTTTGAAGCTGCTGATGCATCTAGAAGTTTGTCTCCATTCAGAAAGCCCCAAAGCCCTCGCCAGGACCGGAGAATAAATTAAAGCTACTGATCCCAATTGAAAGGAGTCCATTTCCCAAGGTAACCCTGGCTCTAGTCAGAGCAGCAGATGCCTCTCCATCCCTCCCTGCTGCAGCAGCAAGCAGGCTGTGCTGGGCTGGGATGCACTTCATCATCATCATCTTCATCAGTGGTGTTTATTGAGCACTTACTGTGTGCAGAGCACTATACTAAGCGCTTGAGAGAGTACACTACAACAGTTTGTAGTCCTATTCCTTGCCCGCAGTAAGCTTATGCACTTGTAATATTTCCTTCAGCTGAGGGGTCCAGGAGGGTTTCTGTAAAGGGTCTCAAAAACATTTCTCAATGATGTCACACCCCCGTGGTCAGACCCACTGGGTTTGGGAGCCCGTCTGGTGGCGAAGAGCTTTTGGAGAAACAGCTGCTTCTGTCTACAGCCTGGCGGCTGCTTATAAAACATGGCCCAGAAAGCTTGCTCCGTAATTGATTTCCCTGGCATCGATTATTAATCCTCCCTTCCAGTGTAATGGGCAAATGAATCAGCTCCCAAATACGAGCTGAGGAGGTGCGGTTGTTTATTAAGGCCCAGGACAGGCTGATCCTGAGAACAGAAATCCCTTGGTGTTTGGTTTCTGTTTTTGACGAGCTCGGGTCCTCGATTAAACCATCAACAACGGGGTCTGTTGCTGCGCCGTCTGGAGAGGGGCGTCAGGGGGAGGGGGAGATTCCGAGCCAAGTTCTGGAGTGGCAGCTTTTGGCCGTTGTCTCTCACGGCCCAGGGTTGGAAGCTTAGCCCAGGTCAGACGTCTGGAACCTGGCCCAGGACTGACTCCAGCCCCGGGAGAGGGGTGGGCTGGACTAGCCGGGGTCCCAGGGCCAACTGGAAGTGGTTTGGACTCATTTTGGAGGCTATCCTGCATATGCAGTTCCGCCGGGACTGCTGGAAAATTTGGATAATTTACACATTCAGTTGCACCACCGCCCCCTGACCCTGTAGCACACACAGACACCTTCTCTAAGTCCCCCAAGTTAGGAGGGGAGCTCAAGGGGTGCTGTTGAAGCCCACCTGAAACTCGACTGGGTATGTTTCGATGCCAGTCTGGCACTGCCCCACAAGGCTGAGGCCACCAGCCTTCCTGAGGCTCAGTGGAGTCGGGGCCAGCCTGGTTCCCAGCGAGGCCCAGGGCATGAAGCCTCTTCTCCAGATTTTGGGCAAGCGATTTGCAGAACCAATGAACTCCTATGGTTCGTTCAGACTTTTGAGCAGGAAAGAGGAGCCTCCCACCCCTTGAAGACCTAGGAAAGTGTGACTCCAGCATGCATCATGATTTCCATTTCAAACCTCACCATCTGCTCAAAACTTGGCCCAGAATGAGTAGAACCATTCTGGTTTGAACAAGGAGAATGCCCCCTTCCTCTTGTAGCTAAAAAGGGAGGGTCCAGGGCCAGGGGGCTGTGGGGACCTTTTAGACTCAGTTCAGAAGGAAAAGACCAGCGGTCCTTCTTAGGCCTGTGTGAGGGCTAGAAAGAGATGAAAATATCATATAATCTCAGCCATTCCCATGAAGGTTGTTGAGCAATGTCCTCATATGACCTTCTGAGAGGAAGGATACTCCCTGTCCTGCCAACTTGAGTATTTTCTCTGGAATTCCCAGCTGTTTTTGGGTGAAAGGAGTTTGGAAAAGCTCTGAGCTGAGGATATTGGAAGAGTCATTGTGAGCCCCTGGGGCTCCCTGTCCCAACCCCCTGCTCTGCCTCTCCCACCATCCTCAGTGGATCAGGTATTTCCCAGAGGGCTTCCACCTGCACTCCAAGCACTTAGTACAGCGCTCTGCACACAGCACTCAATAAATACGATTGACTCGAGCCAGGAAGTGTGGGGGGGCTCATAAGAAGGCAGGCTCTTGGGGTGACAGGCATCAAGTTGGGGAAAAGAAGGGTCAGACCTGATCTCTATCCCAAATGGGACGCACAGTCTAATGGGGGAGGGAGATCAGGTATGGAATCCCCATTTTACAGATGAGGAAATGGAGACACAGGGAAGTTGTGACTTGTCCAAGAAATGGAGTGGCTTAGTGGAAAGAGCACAGGTTTTGGAGTCGGAGGACGAGGGTTCTGATCCCATCTCTGCCATTTGTCTGCTGTGTGACCTTGGACAAGCCACTTAACATCTCTGTGTCTGTTACTTCATTTGTAAAATGGGGATTAAACTGTGAGCCCCATGTGGGACAACCCGATTACCTTGTATTTACCCCAGCGCTTAGAACAGTGCTTGGCACATAGCATTAAAAATACTATCATCGTTATTATTATTATTATTATTATGTACCAAACAAGTGGCAGAGCTAAGATTAGAACGCAGACCTCCCGACTCTCAATCCTGTACTTTTTTCATCGGATCATGCTGCTCACTGCCACGGCATTCCCCTTAGGATGGAAATTGCCTCAGGACCCCCGGTCTTGGTTTCTGTGGAGTTTCCCAGCAGTCCTGGCTTCTAGAGATTTCATTTCTGCAGAGGTGTGGCTGTGACCCATCACTTGCAACCTGATGTCGATGGAATCTCCCTTTGTAGATGGTGGTGGAACAGCCACGGCCTCCTGGAAAGAACCCAGGCCTAGTCAGAGGACTTGGGATCTGATCCCAGCTCCACCACTTACATGCCTGCTGTGTGATCTTGCGCAAATCACTTCACTTCTCTGTGCCTCAGTTTCCTCAAATATAAAATGGGGATTCAGTAACCGCTCTCCCCCCTTCTTGGACTATGAGCTCTTTGTGGGCTCTGGACTCTACCAGTCTGATTAATTTTTAGATGCACCCCAGCACTTAGAACAATGCTTGACACGTGGTAAGCACTTAACAAATACCATAATTCTTTATTATCATTATTCCCATCTCCAACGTGGGAGAGGAGTTGATAATGCTAGTGGTTGCACAGTGCCACTCGCACACTCTTCTCTCTCATCCCAACCAGTAAGGTTTCCACTTGGGGCACCCAATGCAGCATGTTGCCAAGTGCATGCGGAGATTTTCGCATGTGCATGACCCTTATAGCGCTGGGGTTAAAATGTCCACCTACTCTGGTCGGTGGAGGAGCAGTTTTGGGGCGGCAGCCTCATGGGACTGCGCTCAGCCACCTTGGGTTGCTTCTGCCGGCCACATCTGGCTCGTCGCACAGAGTTGGCAAAGGAGGCTTTCAGAATCCCAGGTGCTCAAGGGAAATATTCAGCCATTAGTAAGACGGCCCCTCTGCTTCCGCTTCGGTGTCCTAACTCCATAACTTTGTCTCTTCACATCCTTGTCTCATTTCCTGGATCACCCCCCCCCCCCCCCACCTTGGGAGGGCAAGCGGCGGTTTTGCAGATGAGAAGTAAAGCTTGGCACTCCCAGCTCCCTGTGCCTCCTTGGCCAGGTGGCACGTAGTTGCTCGGGGCCTGTCTCGAGTGCCAATATCCCATTGTCCCCCGCATAGAGTCCCCAAAAGGTTGGTTTTGTGCTTCAACACTTTTCTGGGCTTAATAATAACAATGCCTTAATTGCATACATGCCCTTTCACATTATTTTTCTCGTTTTGTCCTCACGCAATTCCTGTGAGATAGGGAAGAAACATGCATTCTCCCCATTTTGCTGATGAGAAAACTGAGGCAAAGAGCGGTGAACTGACTAGTCCAAGGTCACACAAAGGGCCAGGGGGCGGAGCCAGGACTAGAATCCAGCGGTGGGGCTGACTCCCCGAGCCACGCTCTTGCCACGAGACCACGCTGGCTCTGGTTGGTGATTTTCGCCCCCCGAGGGGCACGACGGGCAGCGGGGAGAACGGAAATCCAGGCCCTTGGCGCCATTCGGTGCAAGAGCGTGTGAGCTCCGCAGTGCAAACCACAGAAGGGCACACCTCGCGCGGCCGGGGACTTTGATCTGGTTTTATTTTTCTTGGCCTTCTGTGTTTTCACAGCTGGCAGGCTGTGTGTGTCGGGGTTTGTTTGGCTTTATGACGCTGCTCCTCCAGGCTGCCAGCCGCCGTTTGTTATTCCGGCCCTCGGCTCACGCGGGTACCTGCCCGATTTCTGTTCCCTTGGACTGACTCAAGTTTCGAGCGACTGCCGCCTGCAAGCTGGACCATGTGTTAGGGGTATCGGATTCCCGACTCGTGGGTGCAGCGGGGAAGCTTTCCTTCCCCAACCCCTCGTGCTGTTGGGGAATTTTTGATCCCCTGAACTTTCCCAGGCACTGGTCACCAGGAGGCTGGCGCTTCCTTTCTACCCCAGGGTTACTGCTCTCTCCATTCCCCTCCCCCACCAGACCCCTCTGGGCTCTAGGGCACAGAGTGAATTTTTTTATTTTCCAAATGTTTGTCACAAACCTACTGAGATATCATGGTGGTCCATGTCTTAGAAGCAGCGTGACCTAGTGGATAGAGCAAGGACCTGGGAGTCAGAAGGACCTGGGTTTTAATCCCAGATCTGCCACTTGTTGACTGGGTGACCTCGAGCAAGTCACTTAACTTCTCAGAGCCTCTGTTTCCTCATCTGTACAGTACAGTGCTTTGCACATAGTAAGTGCTCAATAAATACTATTGAATGAATGAATGAATGAATCTGCAAAATGGGGATTAAGACTGTGAGCCCCATGTGGAACATGGACTGTGACCAACCTGATTATCTTGTATCTTTATGTTTTAGCATAAAACAGTGCTAAACACATAATAACTGCTTAGCAAGTACCATAATTTTTCATTATTATCTACCTGTGCTTAGTACAGTACCTGGCATGTAGTAAGTCCTCAACAGACATTATTCAGAGGTCAAATATAGTCCCTGTCCCACATGGGGTTCACGGTCTAAGTAGGAGGGAAAGCAGGAATGGAATCCCCTTTTTACCGAAGAGGAAAGTAAGGCCTAGAGAGGGAGACAAACAGACACACAAGCAAATCCAGGGAAGTTGTCCCAGCAATGACTCCTGCCCCAGGTACTTATTCTGCCACCCCCACCCCCACTCTCCCCAAACTATTGCACCTCTGGGCCCAGGTACACAAGAAAAGGAACAAGGGAAAGGGTGTGTGCCAGGACTCCGTGACACATTTTACTTCCGGTTTAGAAGTTGAGAGATTTTTCCCCTCCGAACAGCGTGATCCAGATGCAGTGGTGAGAGGCGGCCCTCCCGACCCTCTTACTGTATAAAAGAGCCAAAACCTTCCCGTCCAAGGTAATAAGTCTGAGCGCTGCCCGTTGAGTTCTGGATCTCGGAAGGGCCGGGCCTGCGAGTCCCGGCTGTATGACCTAGGGCTGAAGTTTGCTTCTGGCGTCTTAATTGTTGACAGCCTGCCAGGTAGAGGTGGGGCCAACAGGTTAGGTAATAAATATGAGAGCCCTTCATTTCCTTGTTACGACTGGCTTCGTGTGACTAATGTAGGATTACAATGGGCTACGGATCCATTATATTTCTGTGGACCTACTTGAATATTTCACACGCGTGCACACATACACACTCCTTCGCCCCCCTCTGCCCTTCCCCCCACCCCTCTCTCTGTATTGAGACACTCACAGAGCCCTGAGTCATAAGTAAGGTCTTAGATGGCTTAAGTTGACTGTAGCCACGGGCTGCAATGTGCCCCCATATTGGAGTGGCTCTTCCTGCACTTCTTTCTAATGTGAAACAGCATGGCCTTGTGACAAGAGCACAGTCTTGGGAGTCAGAGGTCATGTGTTCTATTCCCGGCTCCACCACTTGTCTGCTTTGTGACCTTGGGTGAGTCACTTAACTTCTCTGCCTGTTACCCCTGTAAAGTGGGGAGTGAGGTTGTGAGCCCCTTCTGGGACAGGGACTTTGTCCAACCTGATTACCTTGTATCTACTCCAGCGCTTGGAAGAGTGTTTGGCACATAGTAAGTGCTTAACAAATACCATAAGTATTATTATTAAGGTGAAAGCCTAAGCGAGAGTTCGGGAGTCAGGGCAAGCTTTGGTTCCTGACTGACCGGAGGTAGTCCCCAAGGGAGAAGCGGCAGGGCATCCCACCCGGGAGCCTCAAAACCTTCCCTCAGATTTTCAGCCGAATGGGCCAATCCGATGCAGCTGGCGGGGGGCCTGGAAAGAAGCTCTGTAGGTCTTAGCTTTCCCGAAGAGAGCCCCGTCTGGGTTCTTGAGACCAGTAGTAGTGGGGAGCCTGGGAAAGACCACAGCAAGGGCCAGTATTTCTGAGGTTTCTGGGTTACGGTGACCAGAATGGGGAACCCCAAATGAGAGAGGGTGAGGCCTCAGTGGGACAGGGCTGAATGAAGGGGTACAGAGAGGAGGGGGATCTGGGAAAGGAGGGAGGGCAAGGAAAGAGTCACTTACCTATCTTTATAGTCGGTTACCTCCCCACCTGTCATTGATATCGCCCCCACTAGTTTGGAAGAAAGCTCCTCGAGGGCAGGAATCGTGTCTGCTTACCGTATCGTACTCCCCCGGGGACTCAGTAGAGTGCCGGGCTCAGAGTAAGTGCTCAGAAAATACTATCGATTGGGAAGAGATAGAGAGTGGGGACAAGCTACCTTCTCCTCTGCTCAACATTGGCCACCCACCCTCTCCTCACCCACCCCCATCTTTCCCATGGCCAGGCCTTGGCCAGCAGCGGGGGGCAGGAGACCACTCTGGCGGCCATCACTGTGTCAGGGCAGCAGTGATGACCACTCCCAACACGTCCCCGGTCGCCCCACCACCCCGGCCCCAAGCTGAACTCCAAAAAAGTCCATCGGGTGGTGGGGCAGAACCCCAAAAATGGGACCGCCTCATTTAAAGTGTCTCCGCCAGTCCCCTCGGTTGGGGGAGGGCAGCCGCAAAGTTTGGAAAGCTGGACCTGCGGCCCCCCCGGCTGCCTTTTCCAGGTGGGATGTGTGGTGCTCTCTCTCCCCCTAGGGGTGGGTGCCGGTCGTGCTCTACCAACTCTGTTCTATTCTCATTTTCACGTGCTAGTCCAGTGCTCTGCACACAGTCCGCATTCAGTGAATACCACTGACTGATTGCAGCCGGGAAAGGGTGGAAAATAACATCCGGTTCCCCTGAGGAGCTTGGTTTCTGAGCTGGTTTATCCCTGCCCTTTCTGAGGAAGAGCCGCAGAATCCCACCGGATTAGCTTGTGTGGACGCCAACGCCCAGGACGGTACCTGGCACATAGAAGGGCTTAACGAATGCCAAAAAAAAAAAGAGAGCTTCGGGGTGACACCGCCCCCGGAGATCAGGAGGATGGCCAGGCGTCCCAAGGACGGGGATGGGGCCGAGGGCAGCGGCGGGCCCCGTTCAGGCTGGCGTGTGTCCACCGGGCCCCTCGGCCCGATGTTTTCCAGCAGTTTTGTCAGCCCCACCAATCCCTGCTTGCGATTCCCGGGGTGCTCGCCACTGGGCAGTTGAAGTTGTCCTTCGGTTCGAAGGGACACTGCCGAGGGTGAACCCCGTCCACCGTGGATGCTGAGCCGTGCTCGGCCAAGACCCCAAAGCGATCCGGGTTTCCTGATGGTAGTCGTAATCGTCCAAGTGGTGGTATTTAAGCACTTACTTGGTGACAGACACCATGCTGAGCCCTGGGATAGATATAATACAGTTGGATCAGACAGCCTCTGTCTCACAGGGCTCACCGTCTAAGGAGGAGGGAGAACAGGTGTTGAATCCCCATTTTACAACTGAGGAAACTGAAGCACAGAGAAATTGTGACTTGCCTTAAGGTCCCACAGCAGGCAAATGGCGGATTAGAACCCAAGTCTCCTAATTCTCAGTCCTGTCTTCTTTCCACTAGGCCTCTTTGCTTCGCCTGGTCCCGACCTCTGCAGCAGTCTCGGGCTCTTCTCCCCACACTGAGCCCTCTACCAGCCTGGCTGGGACTTCTGATGGCAGGTTTCCTTGCTGGAGCCCAAAGAGTACAAAGGATTCTGTAACAATTAAAGCGCCCTCCATCACGAGTTCCAACAGTCCCCCAGCAGCCCTCAGAAGTGTGGGAAACAAGAGCAAGCAGCCTGAGGCAGCCCCTCTTCCTCAGCTTTCCCTTGTATCCCCGAGCTGGCCGTACCTTGTCTGTGTCAGGGATGTGTGAGCACCTTTGGTAGTGACTGGTCGGTTACCAAAAGTTTCCCTGGAGGCCCCTCGGACGGACTCTTCTTAATTGTAATAATAATAGTAATTGTGGCATTTGCTAAGCGCTTACTACATGCCAGTCACTGCACTAAGCATTGGAATGGATATAGACTGTGTCGGGTTGGACACAGTCCCTTCCCCACGTGGGGCTCACAGTCTTAATTCCCATTTTACAAATCAGGGAACTGCAGCCCAGAGAAGTAAAGTGACTTGCCCAAGGTCACACAGCAGCCAAGCGGTGGAGCCGAGACTAGAACCCGGCTCAAAGAACCTTCTTTTGAGGCCAGCCTTCCAGTCAATCAATCAGTGGTATTTATTGAGTGCTTACTGCGTGCAGAGCACCGTACCAAGAGCGTGGGACAGAACAATAGAGTCAGTTTGCTTTATTAATAATTACTATTGTTATGATGTCTTTTGTTAAGTGCTTACTATGTGCCAAGGACTTTTCTAAGTGCTGGGGTAGATACAAAGTAATCCCACACTCTTAATCCCCATTTTACAGATGAGGTAACTGAGTCACAGAAAAATTAAGTGGCTTGCCCAATTCCTCACAGCAAATAAGTGGCAGAGCCAGGATCAGAACCCATGTCCTGAATTCCAAGTCCGTGCTCTTTCCACTAAGCCACGCTGATTCTGCTTTGCCGTCTTCCCTGCCTTCCCACCCTCTTGTTAGTTCATTCATTCAGTGGTATTTATTGAGTGCTTACTGTGTGTAGAGCACTGTACTAAGCGCTTGGAAACTACAGTTCAGCAATAGAGAGAGACATTCTCTATCCACACTGGGTTTACAGTCTTCTCTCCCTCACAACCTCCGGGCCTCGCCCCGGATCTTCACCCTTCCCTTCCCACTTTGAATGAGCGTGGGAGCCCCCGCTCCCACCGAGACATCCGTGGGGGGCCGAGATGGGGGGAGGGAAGCAGCTGTGATGGATGGCATCCCTTTTGTGTTCCCACAGCAAACAACGGCACAACAAACTCTGGCGGTCCCACTCGGACAGTGACCTGTCTGACCACCACGAGCCCATCGGCAAGTCGGGGATGGAGCTCAACAGGAAAGAGATCACCTCTTCCGCCGACCAGATCACGGAGAGCAAGACCCTGGACAGCCACTCGTCCATTCCTCCCCTCTTCATGGAGCACGTGGTCCAGCCCGACGCCAACCCCAAGGAACTGTGCCCCCAGGACAGGATGATCTGTTTTGAGTTTACATCCAGGGAGTTCCATACTGGACAGATAGAGGACAAACTGAACCTGAATAATCTCAATGGCTGCCCCACCAGCTGTTTCTCTCTTGACAACTGCCACGTGCCCGAGGCCATGTTACAACCTCAACGGCCCTTAGAGATGGCCCCAGCCTTTCTGGACCTGACCTTGGAAGACCTGGAGACGGACGCGCTGAAGACTGACAACAGCGTCCATTTGCTGCCCATGGAAGAGCTGACGTCCCGGCTGAAGGACCTTCCCGCGTCCCCCGACCCGAGCTCCCCGAGCCCCCAGCCCTGCCCGCAGGCCGAGGTCTCGGATTTCAGCACGGACAGGATCGACTTCTTCAGTGCCCGGGAGAAGTTTGTGGAGCTCTCCCAGGAGACCCGCTCCCGCTCCCACTCCAGGTCGGACGAGGCCGGCGCGGGGAGGAACGGGCTCTCCCGCCTTTCGGCTTCGGAGGCGGCGCCCCCGGAAGTCGGGGGGGACGGACAGAGGAGCACCTCCTCGAGCAACACCCCACACACGTCGGAGTCTTCCACAGACGAGGAGCAGCCAAAGGTGAAGTCCCCGGAACAGGTCCCCGCTGGTCTGCACGCCCTGGGTCGTGGGAGGGCCGGGCCGGGGGGATGGGAAGGAGGCGGTTGGGAAGGATCTGCCAGCCAGGAACCTGGGTTTTATTCTGGCATCTGAGCAGTTGATCTATCTGAGAGTCTCTTTCTCCCATATATATCCATCCCTGCACCATCACCTGGCCCTTGAAGATGATTGACAAGTCATCCCTCAGAGGCGGGGCCCAGCCCAGAGGGGTCCTCTCATGCCCAGGTTTCTGGCTTTTCCCATTCGCCTCGTTAGGGTCATGTCTGCTGAAGGAGCGAGCCCAGGGCATTTCCCAGAGAAATCTCCCACGATCCAGGCACGGAAGAACCCTATCTATGTCACGATCAGAATGACGCCTCTTAAGAGGCCTTCCGGGCACGGAGCTGGCATTTTGAAATAGCCTCATCTGACATTTGCAGGTTCTGATTATGCTTTAGCCTATTTTGTTGCATCCACCGGGGAATTGCCATCAGAGAGATTAACCGAGCAACACAACACAGTTGGTTTTTTTGAAGCCAGCTGAGGTGCGTGGCCAGGGCTTAGAAAGATCAATCTACCAATCGGTGGTATTTATTAAGCACTTACTCTGTGCAGAGCACTGTACTAAGCACTTGGGGAAGCACAATATAACAGAATTAGCAGACACCTACCTGGCTCCAGTGGGATCAACCGGGGACAGCACCCAGCCCACCCCTCCCGTCTCTGTCCCCAGAGGAATCAACCAATCCGTCGAGGGTATTGATTCATTCATTCATTCAATAGTATTTATTGAGCTCTTCCCTGAGCACTTGGGAGACAACGATACAGTTGGTAGACCCGATCACTGTCCTTGAGGATCTATAACAGTCTATTGGGGGAGACAGACATTAAGTGACAGGTAGGGGAAGCAAGAGAGTGTAAGGGTTTTTTGTGCTATTTGTTAAGCACTTGCCTTATGCCAGGCACTGTTCTATGTGCTGGATTAGATGCAGAGTAATCAGGTTAAACACAGTCCCTGTCCCACAAGGGGCTCACAGTCTTAATCCCCATTTTACAGATGAGGGAACTGAGGCACAGGGAAGTTGTAACTTGCCCAAGGTCACACAGTAGACAAGTGTCGGATATTCCCAGGCCCGTGCTTGTTCCACTAGGCAACACTTACTTCTCTTAGGTAGGCTAGATAGACGCCACCCAGCTGGCAGAGCCAGCGTCGGTCCTGCAGATGAGAGCCCCGTGAGCCCTGAAAATTGAAACAGTGCCCCGCCTAGTACCTGAAAGGGCCTAGAGGGGGCCCAGGCCTCTTTTCGAAGGGCACCAGTAGCCCCCCAACTTCCTTGACCACCCACAGACACCTTAAGCAGGAGAGACTCTCAGCCCAAGCCTCACCAGGCTCTCATTCTGCGCAGCTCTGGACCCAGGTGGTCTTGGGACCCACAAACTGAGGGCAGCCGTGCAGGGCCCTGCAGGAGAGGCAACGGCAGTCCCGGGCCGTGGGCAGAAGAGGCCGGGCCAGGAGGATGGGTAGGCTGGGCGGTTTAACTGCCAGGCATCCAGCAGGACACCAGCCCGTCCCCTGGCGCCCTCCTAGCTCCACCCAGCCCTGACTCATTCTGCCACTCCTCTCATAGTCCGAAGAGACTCCAGGAGATCAGGGCGGCCTGGGGGCAAGGGGCCTGTAGATGGACCTGGCCCGGCCCACCTTGGATTGTGGAAAGGGGCTCTATCCGCCTGCCCCGATGGCTGCGGACTGCAGAGGGCTCTGGGCTCGCCTCTGCCCAGTGGGCTGAAGAGAGAGAGTTGATAAGGGCGGGAATGGGAGAGAGCAAGGCAGGGGTTCGGGCCCCAAGCGTCCCTGAGACAGACCAGGTGTTTAGCAGCCGGAGGGGCCCTGACCGCTGATACTCCGAGCCCCAGTCTGGCAGTTTTCACGTCGTCTTCAGCTCCGGGCAGCCTCCTCCCCCGAGGTCAGGGGTTCCCAGGAGAATCGCCTCTAAAGGCCCAGAAGGGCTGCCCAACTCAGGCATTCCAACCATCTCCCTCTTCTCCTCCCTTTAGGAAGTCCCCGAGCCGATGAACACCGGCCTCCCACGCTCCCACTCAGAAAATGCCATTTCGGTGAAGGAAATCATAACCGAGCTCGAGTCCATCCACCAAGGCATCGGACAGTGCCAACAGAAGGCAGACGCCCCGCCCAACCCGTGCCACACGCCAAAGAGGAGCGCCGTCCAGGAGTCGCCCGCCGAGGTGGCCTGCGTAGCTGACAGCAAACCCGCCAACCCGGGGCCGGACCCGGGGAGAAACCCAGGGAGATGGGGTCCGGAAGGCTCCCCCGGGCCGCCGCAGCCCCCTCCGGCCCTCGAAGAGGGGGACTCTGGAGAAGAAGAGCCGGAGCCCCGGGGCCCGGCGGGCAACCCGGGGCCAAAATGGTGTCCTGGGTCAGTGAGGCGGGCAACCTTGGAGTTCGAAGAGCGTTTAAGGCAAGAGCAGGAGCACCATGGCGCTTCCCCTATATGTACATTGCCCCCTCGAAAGAATTCGAAGAATGACCCAGCCCCGGCTGAAACGACGCCGAGGGGGAAGAACGAGGGCCTGGCGCTGGAGCCCCCGCCTGGGCCCCGGGAGCCGGAGATAAGCGGGGTCGACGGGAAAGGCGGCGGGTCGGAGGCCGGGTCGCCCCCCAAGCCTGAGGCAGAGCCTCACCCCGCCCCAGTCACGCAGGATTCCCTGCTGCCAGACCCCTGCCCCAAGCAAGAAGGGGCACCCAAAGAACATAGGACAGTGATCCTGGGCACAGGGTCCGAGGCACCAGCCCTCTCCGGCCCCTGTTCCAAGAAGATAGAGATTATTGAGTATCCCCAAGAGGTCAAGCCTCCCGACCCTCAGCGGGCGGAGCCCGGCGGGTGCATGGGGGAGAAGAACGGGGAGCGAGGGCTGTCCAAAGCCAAGGGGGAGAAGCCCAGCCCGGGGCCCATCTGTGCCCTGGATGAAAATCGCAACAGCACCCTGTGCCCGGAAATGGCCCCTCCGCGGCCGGGGGCGCTGCCCCTGGCCCCCGCCGGCCTCCCCCGAGCCTCGTTCACCCTCGGGAGCCCCGAAGAAGAGGTCCCCAGCCCCCCGGCCCCCACCAGGTCCGCCGCCCCCTTCCTCAGCCACGTGGCACACTTGCCTTCCGCTAACTTGGATTTCCTGCAGCCCCGGGCCTTGGTTCACATCGAAGGCGTAACGGAGCAGGACAGCACCACGGACCTCGACGCCGCAGCGCCCGGCACCTGGCAAGGCGGCCCGGCCCCGGGCTGGGACGGCAGAGAGGGGCCGCCCAGGAATGGTGAAAACCTAATAGGTCAGCACACCGAGAGTGGACACGATCGCCCCGAGGGGCGGCCCACCTGCTCCCTCACGTCCCCATTACCCCTCGGTCCACCCCACTGCGGCGGCGGCAGTACCAGTCAGAGCCTCAGCCCCAGGCGGGCAGAGGGACGGGCACGGGACACGGAGGCCCGGCTCCGGCACGCCGGGCTCACCGCCCCGTCGCAGATGAAGCGCTCCGCCTCACTGGCCAAGCTGGGCTGTCTGGATCTCTCCAAGGACGATTTCTCCACGAAGGGGACCGCCTCTCCCGAGACGGCCTGCCCCTGCCCCGCTTTGCCCCGGAGTCCCGGCGGGGCAGACCCGACGGGGCCGAGGGTGGAGCCCGGCCCGGAAGAGCCCCAAGCCCACCCCCAAGATCCAGAGCCCACCAAGTATTTTGTAGAACAGCTGAAAACAACAGAGTGCATTGTGCAGAGCAAGCCAATAGAGACACCTCTCGTGCAGTACGCCAAAGACTTTGGTTCAGCGCAGCAGAACTGGTTCCCCAACCCAGGACTCCGGTTGACTCGCTCTGAGGGGGGATGTCCATCGCCACAGGCCCAGGGGCCGGACTCCCCCCGCCCTGCCCCACCGCTGGCTCTATCGGTCCACCAGCAGTATGGAAGAACTCACCCCCTTAGAAGATTGAAACGGTCTAATGACCAGCGAACAACCCGCCCTTTCTACAATACCATGTGACCCTGAGCCCCCCGGGGTGATTAAAAAAAAAAATTTGTTCTTATACGGGGCAGGTGTAATATGTAAGGAACATGCACTTTATTGGTTCATTTTATATGTTTTGTTCTTTTGTCATTTTACTGTTGGCGCATGCAGGGTTTGGGTTTTCTGTGCGGGTGACTCAGACTGCAAAACCGTTGGTTTTTTTGTTTTTTTCCTTTAAACTCAACCTCATAAACCTCATTTTCCAAGAGCACCTTGAGCAAAGCCGATTGCTGTTTTTCAATCGACCATCACCTGCCTTGTGCCACCTTCCCTCCCCTCCTCCTTCCCCAACTCCCCCCTCCGCCCCCAGGAAGTCCGGATCGCCTGGCAGAAGGGAAGGAGGAGATGGAGGGGCGCCGGGTGGCAAGGGGAACACGAAGCCGCCGATGGGGTCCGGAGGGCAGCAGAGCTCTCAGACTCGGACCTTCCGGCTGAATCCACGGGAGAACGCCCGGCGACCGATGGCCGGGATCGCTCTCTCGCAGCTCCAGGGCGGAGGCCAGATGGGCCGGCGGCGGCTGGGCGAAGTCGCCCGTCCCGGCGCCGGGGGTGGAACTTCAGCCGGCCACACGCCGGGCTTAGATTCACCAGCACTAAGGCAACGTGAATTTGGAAGCGGGTCCTTCCGCCCCGAGAGGGCTAGCGGGAGAGGGTGTTGCGGTGGTCGGGGATGGGAGCGCTAGGCCAGGCTGTGCCTCTTAGCTATGGCTCCTGGTCCCCCCTACCCTGACGAACCCTTCCATTGAAAGCAGCAATTGGCCAGTCGGGTGTTCTTTGAAAGTGAACGCTTCTATAGGGTTTAACCCTTCCATTACTTGAATACGGCTTTGGGCCCTCCCAGTTCAATGGCCACGTATTTCTCCCCACCCCCACCCCCCCATTTATTTTTCCCCCTTGCCGTGTTTCCTACAATGCTGCCTGTGTTTTGTCTTTTTTGTTGTTGTTGTTGTTGTTGGTTTTTTAGGACTGTTTGAATTGTTACATTATGTATGGATTTCCTCTTTTGAATGCAAAGCTTTCCTTTCTGTACTATCACTGTTAACTTGACCTAAGGTGGTTTTTTTCCCTTTCCTGGAAGTTCTGTCATTTCCCTAAATTGTATATACAGTATTTATGTAGATAATTTTGTCATTTTCTTACAAGTTGGGTTTTTTGTTGTTTTTTTTTTTGGAGGGAGGGGAGGGTGGTTTGGAGGGTTTTGGATTTTGTTTCTGTTTTTGTCATTTTTTCAAAGGAGCAAAACTGCTGTCTGTAAACTGGAACACACACACAACCAGATTTAGCTCGGTAGTGTTGGTGGGAACCTCCACAGTACAGTGATGGTGGATTTGTTTAGAGACGCCTCATCATCAGCTTCTGCCAAATTGACCATCCGTCATTTCTTAGAGAGAGAGAGAGGGAGAGAAGGGAAAAAAAAAAAGCCGGAACGGGTCAGCTCGGGCTCGGGCCCGCTGAGAACCAGTGGTGGGCAGGAGCGAGATAGTCCAGGAGGCCGCATTTGGTTGGTGCCGTTAGCCCGCACCCCGACCGAGGAGAGGGAAAGGAGGTAATGTGATATCGCCACCTCCCTGGGTCTCAGGGCCTCAGGGTCTCAGCTCCTTCTGAAGGCTGGAAACCAGGGTTAGGGGGCAAGACTCTAAACCAAGCACAAACATGCTGGCTAAGAACCAGGCTTAGGTCCTGGCCCAACCCAACTGGTGGACTCCGTTCCCCACAGCCTGGGGCTAACTCGTCTGTGCCGATAGCAGCATTCGCCCACGCATCCAGCCCCTTTCTTCTCGCAAAAAATGGCTCTGGCTACAAACCAGAGCCTACCCCAAGAAGAGTCCACCTGGCCCCAAGCGGTCTGCAGAATCGCTTCTCGCTTTTTGTTTTGAGCTGGCGAGATCTCCACAGTTGGCGAGTGGACCCCGAGTGCCTCTCCGGGCGCAACTCGGCTCAGGGTTCACCTGTGCCATGCGTTGCGGAGGAAGTGTCCAGAGAAGCGGGGCGGTTGGCTGATTCTACAGCAGAACTTCAGTTCCAGGTGGCGTTTGAGGGTGACTCTGGGGCCCAGAGTCCGTGTTTAGGGTCTCGGGCTGATGGGCTCGGATGAGCAGCCGTCTGTCTCCCAGAGGGTGTCTCTGTGGTCTAGTAACTTTGTTGTAAGCGCACTGAACGAAATGCGTTTCCCGTATGTGTTCCATGAAGGGTTTTGTGATTCATCTCGTGTGGTTCCTGATGTGTAATGTTGTGGCGAAGTTTTCTGAAGTGGCACGTCTTCGTGGAGGGGCGAGCGGGAACCGCGGCTGCCTTTCCCGATTCCATTGGTTGTACGGTTCCAGGTGGACAAACTGTTCTCTTTGAATCTATGCACGGTCTTATTGGTGAAGACCCTCCCCACCCCCCCACCCTTCCTCTGCGCGCATACACCCACACAGGGATGGGGAAGAGGCAGGAGCAGAGTTACTGGGATTTCCCTCTCCACCTCTGATCCAGGTGACAGCCCCGAGGTAAGAGGAAATACCTCTTACGAGGGCACAAGCCCATGACTCCCTAATGTGAAACCACTTGTTAGAGAGAGGGGAGAAGGCAATTCCGTGCTCTGCCGTCTCTCCCTCTCTGACCGTTTGACTGTTGGAAATTTTTATGTAGTTGCCCGGCCCCTGGAGGTCTGCACCTCGATGTGTGGTGGTTCTGCCCGGGGTCCTTCCTCTCCCTTGCTGAGGGATTTTTTTGTTGTTGTTTTCAATCTTGGAAAGAGACCCTCCAGAAGCCCCCATTCCCTCAAAGCTCAGTGTCTGGGAATAAGGTGGAATTCCTCCCTCTTTCCTCCATTCTCGAGTGGACCGGGATGTGAGCTCTTCCCCATGAAGACCTGATTTCCGCATTCTGACGTTGCCCTGGGGCCGGAGTCCCAAAGTGAAGCCACGGGCAAAGACCTGCTCTCCTTACTCTGCCCCCACCCTCCAATCTGCGCTGATTCCCTTCATCCACCAAAATCGAATTCCATCAGGAAATCCAGCCCAGGACTCCCAGCCTGTTCTGGAGGGAAAGTTTCAGCAACACCAGATGAGTCTGAAACCTGAACCGGTTCCTTGGTCTCTCCAAAGACCTCTTTGGTGGTGCAGGTTGGAGGGAAAAGCCAATTGGTGAAAGTTCCTGGATCTCTATCTGTGAAAGAGAAATAGAGCCACAGGATGCTGTAGTGAAGCTCAGGGTCCGCGGCTGTTACCTCTTGGGCTTCTCAGACCCCACGCCCCCTTCCTTCCCCGTTCTGCTCCTCCTCACACCGTTGATGTTGCCTTCATCTCCCACAGGGTCGTGTCCTTCCCCTCCCCTGCTCCCGAAAGAGCTGCCCATGAAGTTCTCGCCCTGCTGCCCAGGTACCCGGTGGGTACTCTCCTCTCCATTAGCATCTCACCCAGCACGGCGGGATGGAGCCGAAGCTCCTTGCAGAATCACTTGTAGAAAGGGATGGTGGGGAGTGAGAGTTTCAGAAATCCACTCTTGCGCCCGCTGGGTTTTCTGATCTGAAATGGGTTTTGGTGTATGTGTGATTGTGGACAAAAAGAAATCACACAGGAAAAAACACTAAGCAAAAAGGGTTGCTTATTCAAGGGCATTCGTGTATAGAGCAATTCTGTCTCCTTCGGGGGCTTGCTTGAGGACGCTTTATTGTTTACATTGTGAATACGAAAACCTTTACCCTATTTCAATGTGTTCTCCCACTCCCAGCCCCCGATTCCAGCTGTACTGTAATTTACACCCGTGAGTCCTTGCACAAAAACTATGCCATAGTGCTCAGTCCTCACAGAGGCATCTGGGAAATGTGGAACTGGTTTGCATCCAGCGCCCTGTGGCTCTCAGCAATTCCCTCAAGCCATCATGATGGGTAGAAAATCCCCTCAGAGCCCTTTCTGGTGCTGTCTGTCTCGTAGGGATTCCGGGCAGTGTGGCAAACAGCCAGGGTCACTTGCCGTTTTTCATTTTTTGGCCTTGAAGTCACAATGAGGTTTTGCTCTGTGTTGTGCCCGCAACAGTCTGGACCAAAGGGACCTCGAACGGCAGTGGCAGAGGGTTTGCCTGGACTCTGACGGTCAGCGGCCCGCGGGAGGGAGGGAGAGAACCCGTCGGGGATACAGGAAGCTACCGGTCCTCCCCCCAGCTCCCCGGATGTCCTTTGCCCATTCTGTCCCACGTGAGGAGAGAGCACCTCAGGTCCTCAGCCAGTGCCCCAGTCATCTCAGGCAGAACCCCAGGCCCAGGCTGCAGCCACAGAGAAGCGAGAGAGCGGAATGTCCCGACACCTGGTTTTGACCTCCTTGGGGCAGACCCTTACACGCCGGGTATGGCTGCTGGGCACTTTCTTGTTGAGCACAGATTCTAGATGCCCAGGGTGTTCAAATCAGCACATAGGAGGTTTTTTTTAATGGGGATTGTTAAGCGCTTACTATGTGCTAGGCACTGTACTAAGCGCAAAGCAGGTACAAGATAATCAGGTTGGACGCAGTCCATGTCCCAGTTAGGGCTCACACAGTCTTAATCTCCATTTCATGGATGAGATAACAGAGGCACAGAGAAGTGAAGTAACTTGCCCAAGGTCACACAGCAGATAAGTGGCAGAGCCAGGATTAGAATCTAGTTCCTTCTTACTCCCAGGCCTGGGCTCTTTCCACTAGGCCACACTGCTTCTCCAGGTGTTCTGACCTTTTTTTTTTCTTTTTTCCAATTTTTGTTTGCTCAATGCAGACAGAGGTGCTGGTGCCTTTTTTCTTTCTACAAATGTGACTGACTTTGTAGGAATTGGACTGGGTGTGGAGAACAAGCCCCAGAAGGTCGCTCCTCTCCCGCCTCGCACCTCTGTGCCCAGGTTATCCAAGCAGATGCTCTCTGGACTCTGGGGCCAGTCGAAGCAGAGTTTAAACATCGGTCTCCTTTCCTCCCCTGACCTTCCCCGGTGGTTGGGGCGGTGCCCTCGTGCCCTAGATTTTCTTACTGATGTGCTCCACTGTTTTTAAATGTGAACTTGTGCACTATTGTGCAGATTCGATGTTCTTGTTACAGATTGAATAAATTTTTATTTTGAAGATGAAACACATGCGTGGTCAGTAATGTAGCAAGCTTGGGGAGTCGGGGGGGGGTGAAGCCCTTGGACCAACGGGACAGCTCGGCCCCCCCCACCCCAGGGAGATGGACGGTGTGAGCGGGGAGGCAGCAGTTCAGTCATTCATCCATTAGTATTTATTGTGCACCAGCTGGGTGCTAAGCACTGTGCTAAATATTTGAGAGAGTACAAGAGAAGACAGTACCTGCCCTCCAGGAGGGACCAGACTTTAGGCCCCTAACACAAAGAGCTGAAGAGTAACACTCCAATTATCCTGAGGTTTTTGGGTCTGGCTACCTCAGGTTCGTATTTTTTTAAATGGCATTTGTTAAGTGCTTCCTGTAAGTCGAGCACTATGCTAAGCGCTGCGGTAGATACAAGTTAATCAGGCCGGATACGGTCCCTGTCCCATCGTGGGGCTCACAGTCTAAGTGGGAGGGAGAACAGGTGTTGAATCCCCATTTTGCAGTTGAGGAAACTGAGGCACAGAAAAGTCAAGTGACTCGCCAAAGGTCACCCAGCAGATGTGGTGGAGCTGGATCCGATTTCATTATCTGAACTTTTTTCCCCCGCTAGCCTCATGTCCTTTGGCTATTAGCTAACCGTGTACCAAATAAAGGTCTGTGCAGCGCAAAGGACAAGCGCACCTTCAGTCCCTTTCCCTGTCCCGGAGGCTGTCCCCTATTCTCAAAATGGCAGCGTGGCTCAGTGGAAAGAGCACGGGCTTGGAAGTCAGAGGTCACGGGTTCAAATCCCGGCTCAGTCACCTGTCAGCTGTGTGACTTTGGGCAAGTCACAACTTCTCTGGGCCTCAGTTACCCCATCTGTAAAATGGGGATTAAGACTGTGAGCCCCACGTGGGACAACCTGATCGCCTTGTATCCTCCCCAGTGCTTAGGACAGTGCTTTGCACATAGTAAGCGCTTAACAAATGCCATCACAATATCGCCAAGATCCGCCCTTTCCTCTCCACCCAAACGGCTACCTTACTATTACGGGCTCTCGTTATATCCCGGCTAGACTACTGTGTCAGCCTTCTCTCTGACCTCCCTTCCTCCTCTCTTGCCCCGCTCCGGTCTATTCTTCACTCCGCTGCCCGGCTCATCTTCCTGCAGAAACGATCTGGGCATGTCACTCCCCTTCTTAAACAACTCCAGTGGTTGCCTATCGACCTCCGCTCCAAACAAAAACTCCTCGCTCTAGGCTTCAAGGCTCTCCATCACCTTGCCCCTTCCTACCTCTCCTCCCTTCTCTCTTTCTACCGCCCACCCCGCACGCTCCGCTCCTCTGCCGCCCACCTCCTCGCCGTCCCTCGGTCTCGCCTATCCCGCCGTCGACCCCTGGGTCACGTCCTCCCGCGGTCCTGGAACGCCCTCCCTCCTCACCTCCGCCAAACTGATTCTCTTTCCCTCTTCAAAACCTTACTTAAAAATCACCTCCTCCAAGAGGCCTTCCCAGACTGAGCTCCTCTTCCCCCTCTACTCCCTCTGCCATCCCCCCTTTACCTCTCCGCAGCTAAAGCCTCATTTTCCCCTTTTCCCTCTGCTCCTCCACCTCTCCCTTCCCATCCCCACAGCACTGTACCCGTCCGCTCAACTGTATATATTTTCGTTACCCTATTTATTTTGTTAATGAATTGTACATCGCCTTGATTCTATTTAGTTGCCATCGGTTTTTACGAGATGTTCTTCCCCTTGACGCTGTTTAGTGCCATTGTTCTTGTCTGTCCGTCTCCCCCGATTAGACTGTAAGCCCGTCAAACGGCAGGGACTGTCTCTATCTGTTGCCGACTTGTTCATCCCAAGCGCTTAGTACAGTGCTCTGCACATAGTAAGCGCTCAATAAATACTATTGAATGAATGAATCATCAATCCCGGCAGAAGCTATCCCTCAGAGCAGAAGGGACTGGGCCTCGCTGGGAGAGGACTGAGCCAAGGGCCAAAATGCTTGCCTCCTGGGGGAAGGACAGCAGCTTGGAGTCTAGGAAGCTGCATTTCTGAGCCAGTTGAACCCCACCCTCTCTCCCCCACCGACCTTTGCCCCTGCTGCTTCCCGCGGGCGCCCCGGTGGCGAGAAGAAGCCATTTTGTTGAGGGGGACAGAGAAGGCCTGGAAGCACCCTACATGCCCATCACCCCCCTCCCCTGGGGACGGGATGTGCTGCCCCTTCGGCCGCCGCTCCCTCTGGGCTAAATCGGGATGGGAGCGCTATTGTGACTGGAATGTCACAGGGATGCACTTGATACCCCCGCCGGCCTGACTCCAGGGACAGTCCCCATGCTGGCGTCAGGGCCACGGCCACCCTCACCCTCCTCTCGCCCCCTGGACCCGGAAACTGCTCCCCCCTTCTCCTTCTCCCTCCTCTCCCTGGGACTCTGCTAAGGAAGGGATCCTGGCCGCCGATCTCCAGGAAGGTTGAGCCACGGGACCTATAGGGGCCCGGGGCCCGGTCGCTGCCACCTGAGATTATTAAAAGCAGCTCGGGGCTGTAGAGAAGGAAGGGTGAGGCCAGGATTGGGATTTTTCTTCTCCTTGTGGGCAGGGGAGAAGCCTGACATTCCCTCTCACGACCGCCTGACGTCTTTTCCAGCTTTCTCCTGCAGAGACCCCCCAGAGCCTCCTCCCAGCCTCTCTCCCTGCCTGTGCCATGGGGAGGAAAATAATAATAATGATGAGGATGTTGGTATTTGTTAAGCGCCACTGTTCTACGCACTGGGGGAGATACAGGGTCATCAGCTTGTCCCACGTGAGGCTCACAGTCTTCATCCCCATTTTCCAGATGAGGTCACCTAGGCCCAGAGAACTGAAGTGACTCGCCCACAGTCACGCAGCCGACAAGTGGCAGAGCCGGGATTCGAACCCATGACCCCTGATTCCCAAGCCCGGGCTCTTTCCACTGAGCCACGCTGCTTCTCTAACCTAGGAAAACCCCAACCTGTTTCCCCATTTTCTCCTGAACCCCCCGAGCCTCCCGCCAAGGCGAGGAATGAGGAAGCTTCCCGCTGCCCCCTAGTGGGAGTTGGAGGAAATAGCTCCAAGGGCTCCCTCGGGCAGGAAGAGGGGTAATAATAATAATAACGTTGGTATTTGTTAAGCGCTTACTATGTGCAGAGCACTGTTCTAAGCGCTGGGGTAGATTCTCTGTGCCTCAGTGACCTCATCTGTAAAATGGGGATTAAGACTGTGAGCCCCACGTGGGACAACCTGATTCCCCGGTGTCTACCCCAGCGCTTAGAACAGTGCTCTGCACATAGTAAGCGCTTAACAAATACCAACATTATTATAGAGGGTAATCAGGTTGTCCCACGTGGGGCTCACCGGGTCCTGGGGCTCAGGGCAACCTAAACCTCCCTTTTAACGGTATTTCTTCTGGACCAGGAACTGAACTGAGAGCTGGGGCAGATTCAAACTAATCAGTTGGACACGGTTCATGGCCCACAGTCTTAATTCCCATTTTACGGATGAGGTAACTCTGTCCCAAAGAAGTGAAGGGCCTTGCTCAAAGTCAGGCAGCAAAGTGGTGGCATGGGGATTAGAACCCATGTCCTTCTGATTCCCAGGCCCCTGTTCTTTGCCATCAGGCCATACTGCTCCCCTGCCTGTGACTGGAAGATTTCTCTCTTCTCACCTGACTTCTCCAGCCCTTCCAGCCCGACCCCCTCCCCTCCTGCAAGCTTGAGGGAGCTACCGCTAAAGGGGAGCGAGCTTCGTTCCCCCTTTCAGGAGAAGCAGCGTGACGTAGTGGATGGATCGCAGTCGGGAGTCAGAAGGTCATGAGTTCTAATCCCAGCTCTGCCGCTTGTCTGCTGTGTGACCTTGGGTAAGTCACTCCACTTCTCTGGGCCTCGGTTCCCTGATCTGTGAAAGGGGGATTGGGACTGTGAGCCCCATGTGGGACAACCCGATTTGCCTGTATCCACTCCAGCGCTCAGTACAGTGCTTGGCAAATAGTAAGGGCTTAACAAATACTGTAATTATTATTAGGGGGCAGCTGAGGCCGTGAGCTTATACAGGGCTCAATGCGGGTGGCCGTTTGAGTCTGGGGAGGGCAGCGTGGGTGGCCATGAAGGAGTGGCGTTGGGGAGGGCTCCGGGGTGGGGGCCATTGGCCGTGGAAAGTGGGTGGGAAAGGGCCTCTCCACGTGGCCCGGGCGGCCTCGGAGGGAAAGGATCTCTCCATCCCGGCCTGTGCGGCCTCTTAGGGAAAGGGCCTCTCCCCAGGGCCCGGGCGGCCTCTGAGGGAAAGGGTCTCTCTCCCAGGCCCAGGGGGCCTCGAAAGGAAAGGGCCTCTCGCCCAGGCCCGGGCGGCTTCTAAAGGAAAGGGCCTCTCCCTCCCAGCCCGGGTGGCCTCTGAGGGAGAGGGCCTCTCCCTCCCGGCCCGGGCGGCCTCTGCGAGGCGGCGGTTCCTCGCCTCCGTTGCCCTTAAGTTTTGCAGTGGGGTCGAGGGGCTCTGAGGAGAGCAGGCCCGCATGGCTGTCTCCGGCTTTCCTGCCCACGTGGAGGCCCGAGGCTGTGCGAACAAATGGTACCTCCTTCCTACTCCACCTAGGCTCACCTCCTCCAGGAGGCCTTCCCAGACCGAGCCCCCCTTCCCTCTGCTCCTCCTCCCCATTCCCCCCTCTCCCGCGCTCTGCTCTTCCCCCTTCCCCTCGGCACTGTGCTTATATGTATATATTATTTATTGCCCTATTTCTGTGTACATCTCTACGATCCTACTTATCTTGATGATGTCTGCGTTAGACTGCTTGTTTTGTTCCGTTTCGCTTCGCTCGTCCGTCTCCCCCGTTCGGCCCGTGAGCCCGTGACTGGGCGGGGACGGTCCCTCTCTGTTGCCGAACTGTACGCTCCAGCGCTCTGCACAGAGTGGGCGCTCAGTAAGTCCTGTTGAATGAATGAAGGGAGGGCTGGCCCCGCCCCCTGGATGGGCCCCGCCCCCGCAGGTTGGTGGCAGCGGCAGCTGGGACTGCAGCGGAGCCCGGCCCGGCCCGGCCACAGCGAGCCAGGACAGCCGGGGCCGCCGCACCGCCCCCTCCCAGCCCCCGCAGGCCCCTCGGACACACCGGACCCCTCCCCCGGACCCGCCGCAGCCAGGGGACCCCAACACCCCCTGCCGCCTCGGACCAGGTACCCCCACATCCGCGCGCGGGAGGACACGGGACCCCCCCACCTCCCCACCCCACCCTGCCCCCTCCAGCCCCCCACTGAGACCTGCCGGACCAGGGGGGAGTCGCCCCCATCCCCTCCGGGAGCGCGCCCCCTCCTTACCCCGGTCCCGCCCCGCACGGTCCCCCCCTCCTGGGGCCGGGGAAGGCCGGGGGGCTGCAGGGAAGGGGAGGGGGGAGGAGAGGCGAAGGGAGCTGAGGCCCTGGCAGTTGGGCTTGTTGCGTCCGGAGAAGAGGTGGTTGAGAAGGCCGGGGGAGTCGGGCCAGGAAGGGCCCCCTGCGGCCTGCACTAAAGGTAATGGGCCGGAGCTGCAGCAGGAGGGCTTTAGTTTAGACACCAGGAAGGACTTCTTTACAGCTAGGGCTTTGAGGAGGCCTTTAAGAACAAGAGGCACCCCATCCATCCGGCCACGGTAGGAATGGGGTGGATAAAGAGATGGCATAAGAACCCCCTCGGGGCTGTTGAGGAAGAGGCCGGTCGGAGGCCCGGGAATTGAAGGAGATCTGGTCGGAGAGCCAGCCCCTTCTCTCACCCCACAACCCTTTCCCTCTGGCACCAGGGTGTGGCCTCCAGGGGTACCCACGCCTTCAGGCCTGAAGTCAGAGTATGTGCCCCGTGTCTAACGCAGTTCCCCTTCCCTCCAGCCTAGGTAAGCGGGGGTGTGGGGGGGAACGGAGGCATAGAGCAATGGGAGAAGCTCAGGGTGTCAAGAGGATCGAGAACCTAGAACTCCTTTCTCCTTGAACTCCCCCACCTCTCTCTGCCCACTCTCCAGTTGCCCTCCCTCATTACTTTCCCTCCGAAGCCCCCTCCCACTCACCAGAAGAAGCAGAGGCCCAGGGGCGGAAGGTCCTTCCAGGGCTTGCCCCCCACTTCTTACTGTGATACGTGCCTGAGGGCCAGAGTCAGGGGCCGGAGCCCGAGGAGGCAGGGGGCATGGGGATCGGAGGGGAGAGCGGTCGTCAGGGGCAGAGCACCGTGGGCCCCGACTTTCTTCCACCTCATTGTTCTGGTGCCTTAGCGTGACCGCGGGGGTCGGGCCCCTGACCCCACCTCTCCGTCTCCAGGCATGAGCCGGCGGGTGGTGCGGCAGAGCAAGTTCCGACACGTGTTCGGGCAGGCGGGGAAGGCCGACCAGGCGTACGAGGACATCCGCGTGTCCAAGGTCACATGGGACAGCTCCTTCTGCGCCGTCAACCCCAAGTTCCTGGCCATCATCGTGGAGGCTGGAGGGGGCGGCGCCTTCATCGTCTTGCCCATAGCCAAGGTTGGTGTGTGGGGGTAGGGGTGGGGAGCACGGCAACCTGTGAGGTGTGACTTCCGCCCCACCCCTCCGTAGTCTCGACTTCCTTCGGGGAGGGAGTGAGGCCTGAGTCCCAGACTCTTGGGGCCCAACTGTTGCCCTGAAGCTCTCTGGGCCCTGGAGGGGCCACATCGCTGTCCCACAGGGAGGGAGAGAGAAGAAAAGGGTTGAGTCTCCCCAGAGAGCCCTGGCAGTCTGTACCCATGTCACAGACAAAGAACCTGAGAAGCCCAGAGCAGCCAGGTGTCAAGCCCAGACTATTTCCAGGGTGGGTGCCCCCCGGATGGGTGCGTCTGAGTGTGACTGTGGGAACAGGACTTTGGGAGCTGGGGGAGGGTCCTAAGATGAGGGAGCCAGGCAGGGCTGGGCGATCTCAGAGGTAATATGGGATGTGCCTCGAGACTTAGGTGCTGGGATGGGAAGGGGCCTCACAGAGTATCGGTCAAGCCACAGGAGGATGAGGGGCATGGGGGAGAGTGAGCACCAGCCCTTGGATGTGCCCTGAAGAGAATTGGAGAGACCAGAAAGAGAAAGTGGGCTGAGGGAAAGGGGAAGGTGTAATGGGGGCAGCCGGGAGAAACACCTGGCCTTATAGTGCAGAAGCCTCCTTTTGTCCTCTCCTCTCCCTTCCTGAGAGTCCTCGGAGGTAACATCCCTCCTCCCCCTATGCTCTCCACTGCCAGGGCCTCAGGGGATGCCGGTTAGCCCCCTCCTCCCTGGCAGCTCCAGGGAGAGAGGACAGTGTGGAGACTTCTATCTGGTCTCCCTCGCTCCCCTCTCCGAAGAGTTTCCCTGTGCTGTCCCTGTCCTGCCCCTCCAAGGGGCCCCTCTGCTGGCCCTCGCTGGCCCTCACTCCTTGACCCCCAGCCCTCCCACTCATTCCTCTCCAGACCCAGCTCCTGACTCCCCCTCCCCAAGGGCACGACCTTGACCAGGATTCCAGCCCCACAGACTTCGGTGGGGAGGGAGAACAGCAGTTGTCGGGTCCCTGGGGGGCTGAGGTGGAGACTCACAATAACCCGTGACTCATGCTGGGACAAAGGGGCCTGTCGGGGGCACCGGCCCCCGGGCTCAGGTTACGGACTGGGCACCGCCAAGGCTCCCCCAGGGCGACTTGGCTGGCTGGCACAGGATGACAGGACAGGGAGGAGAGAACGTCAAGCGGGACAGCTGCCCTGGTGCCCCCCGCCCCCCTACCACCTCGCTCGCTCCCTCTGCCTCCTTGGCTTGGCCTGGCCTTGCCCGGCCCGGCCTGGCCCAATCCGGGGAGGCCAAGGCCCTGTTTTCCATCCCCTGCAGCCCCTGCAGGCCTCCTGCCCCTGGGCCCCAGGAGGAGGCCACATTCGGCCCCAGGAGGAGGCCACATTCAGCCCCAGGAGCTTCCTCCTGGAGGAGTCAGTCCTGGGTGGGGGACTGGCCAACCGCCTAGGCGGGCTGGTCACAGCAGACAGGTTGGGGCATCCTTAAAATGCTGGTGGAGATCTCAGGGACATGGTGGGATCTCTGGGAGAGAGGCAGAGGGGCGGGCCCCTCGTTTGGCTTGGTTCCTGTGTCCTGAGGAAGCTGCCCACCTAGGCCCTATGAGGGGAGGCAGAACCAAAGTTCCCCCTCCATCCAGGTTACCCGTGCTACTAGAGTCTCAGATCACTGACCACGCAACCGGGAAACTTCTTGAAGTCTTGGAGCATGAGCAGGAAAGGCAGGCAGGGGGACAGCCTTGTGGAGATGCCTGGGGCATTTGGATAAGAAAGAGCCTGACCAGGCCCCTATACCCCCAGCCCTCTGGTGGGGCGGAGGTTAGATCAAGGGAGTTCACTCACTTCTCATGGGTTGAGAGGAGTGGAAGAGGAGATAGATGCTGCTGCCCAAGTGGTGAGCTAATGAGGAGTTGGCTGGGAGCCCTACCAGAGGGCCAGGAGAGAGGAGGAGGAGGGGAAGGGGCTGAGTTTGAAGGAAGAGAACCTGAAGGAGGAGTGAGGAGTGGCTGGGAGGGAGCAGAAAGGGGTGGGGAGAGCTGGGGAAGGGTGGAGGGAGGAAATGGGGCCTGAGGCCACGGCCCAGATTCTAACGGGTCTCTCTGGCTGCCCCACAGACCGGGCGCGTGGATAAGAACCACCCCATCGTGAGTGGGCACACGGCCCCCGTTCTGGACATCGACTGGTGCCCCCACAACGACAACGTCATTGCCAGCGGTTCGGATGACACCACCGTCATGGTGAGGGTGGCACTGCTGCCAGAGGGCGCCGGGCTGGTTGGCTTCCTACCTCATCTGGGCCACCTTGGCAGGCCCTGGGGATGGAGAGGACCCCGGTGTGGGAGGCCAGCGACGGCCCAGGGTGCAGGGAGCCGGCTCCCCGAACACCGGGCAGGGTGAGCACGCTATTTTTAGCAGTAGTGCCCGGTGCTGGGGCCGGCCCCCCCGCACCTCCCAGGATGCACCGGTTGGTGCTAATTATATCCACATCCAAAGGGGTTGGGGGGGACAGGTCTCAGAATAGTCACAGCAGAGGGCAGGGGTGGGGGGCAGGGGGCCTAAGGGGAGCACACCTGCCAGGTCCTCTCCAAGTCAGAGCCCAAGGCCCCCAACACCCCCACTGACCCTCCCCACTTCCTGGTTCCACCCCCACCAGGCAGCCAGACCTTCACCCAAACCACCTGGAAGAATGCAGAGGCAGAGGAGGGCAGGGAGGCTGGGGAAAGGGCGGAGGGGTGATCGGGGGTGGTTGCTGCTCACATCCCCCCACTCCCGGTGAGAAATCCTAAATCCATAGGGATTGGGATCAGGAGTGGAGGGGTGCCATTACCTGCCCACCATCATGGGGTGGAAGTGTGGAACAGGGAGAGGGTGTCAGGGGAAAGCTCTATTTCACCTTCAGGAGGCTCTTCCAGCTTCTCCCCATCCTTCCTCTCCCGGCCCTGTCCCGTCCCTAGGTGTGGCAGATCCCGGACTACACACCGGTGCGGAACCTCACGGAGCCCATCGTCACACTCGAGGGCCACTCCAAGCGGGTGGGCGTCCTCTCCTGGCACCCCACTGCCCGCAACGTGCTGCTCAGTGCAGGTATGAGGTGCCTGGGGCTGAGGTGAGGTAGGTGCTCCAGAATGTCTCTGGAAAATCCCTCGGGCCTCAGGGAGTCTTTAGACCACAAGAGTCCTGACCCCCGAGGGCCCCTGGGATTGGCAGTGTCCGGTGGGGGAGATGGGGGTGGGGGAGATTGGCCGGATCGGTCATTCTGGAGAGGGTCTCCCACCCAGCCACAGGAGGGTCTGGTGCCTCAGGGTGCCCCTGGTAAGGACCATGCCCATGGGTGGCTCCTGCCCGACAGGCGGGGACAACGTCATCATCATCTGGAACGTGGGCACCGGCGAGATGCTCCTGAGCTTGGATGCGCTGCACCCCGACCTCATCCACAGCGTCTGCTGGAACGCCAACGGCAGCCTCCTGGCCACCACCTGCAAGGATAAGGCACTGCGGATCATTGACCCCCGCAAGGGGCAGGTTGTGGCGGTGAGTGCCAGCCAGGGGCTTCCGCGGGGTGAGCGAGCGCCAGCTGGCCCTCTGGGAGCCACTGGGAGAGGGGTTCGTACACGGTTCCCCAAACAGCCCAGCCCAGGCACACCCAGCCCCTATCTCACCACTCCCTCCAGATGCGGCCCCAGGAGACTAGAAGTCTGGCAGGGGAGTGGGGAAGCAGGAATGGGGAAGCAGGAGGGCCATTCAGGCGTCCATGGAGGCGGTGATGCCCGGGGGACAGGGTTGTGGCTGCGGGGTCAGCGACCCGGGGCAGCCAGTGGGTGCGGAGTTCCAGAGCAGAGGTGCCAGAGCCCACCCTCTGAGGACCTGAGTGAGGGGGACTCCCAGAGTAAGGGTTGGGAGGGGGAGGGAGGAGGTCCTCCAGGGCCCAGCAGCCCCCTGGGCCCGGCCGGGATCCTCTCCCGAGGGCTAAAGTGGGATTCCCAGTTTTGGGATCCACTCCGATGGGGCCGGTGAGCCCAACCGCCGCTACTGATCCTAGAGAATTTTCTGGGCTTGGGATCTGCTCCCCGGATGCTCCGCTTTCCCGTCCAGTGCCCCAGGTGAGGCCTTCCGCCAAGGGTGATGCCCCATCGCTGTCTCCCCCCGCAGGAGAGGTTTGCTGCCCACGAGGGGATGAGGCCCATGCGGGCCGTGTTCACGCGCCACGGGCACCTCTTCACCACAGGCTTCACCCGTATGAGCCAGCGTGAGCTGGGCCTGTGGGACCCGGTAACCTGGCTGGCGATCCGGGGTGTGCCCCAGGGACTGGGCATCACGGGTGAATGGACGCCCCAAACCTCTCCTTCCGCCAGCCCGAGTCATCCCTGCCAAGCCCCACTACCCATCCCAGAGGCCAGCTCCCCCGCCTACTATCCACCATCCACACACGCACCTACCCCCCGAAAGGCGGGTCTGGGCCGGCCCTGCCCCCGGGCCTCCTCCCCAACAATGCGGCTGACTGCAGCACCCCTTCCCCAGTTGAAAGGGGCGACAGCTGCTTCTCGCCTTCCTTCTTCCCACCTCTGTGCTCAGACCCCAAAGACCTCAGGTGCCCCCTACCCACCTGGGGGCTCAGCCGCCTGCCTGGGGCCCAGCCCACTGTCCTCTGCCCACTGATGCCAAGTCCCCCGGGGGTGGCATGCTGTGTGTGCATGGCCAGGGGAGGCGTGTGCTGTGCCACGGTGGGTGGGGTTTGGTGGCTGAGGGGAAACTCCCTAGGGAAGCTGGGGATCTGAATGGGTGGGGCCTAGTCTCCCTCCCCTCTGTCAAGGTTTTGGAGTCCTGGGAACAGAGGAAGGGCCAGAAGGGCCAAGAGACCTGGTCAACCTCACCAGGGGACAATGGCCAGGACCCAGCTGGCCACCGAGAGGCTCTCTGGACTAGGGAAGAATGCAGGCCTGACCTCGGGAGGGAGGGAGGTGGGGAGCTGCCGGTTCCCAGCTCCATCGAGGGGTCGGGGGCAGGTGGGATGGTTCCTGGCGGTCGCTCTCTGGCCGGACCAGTGGTAGGGGAGGCTGGGGTGGGAGCAAGAAAGGGAGATGGTAGGGTGGGGGCGGGAGAGCAGCCAGGAACCCACCCCACCCGCATCTCCCGCAGAGCAACTTCGAAGAGCCGATGGCCCTGCAGGAGATGGATACCAGCAATGGAGTCCTGCTACCCTTCTATGATCCCGACACCAGCATCGTCTACCTCTGCAGCAAGGTGAGCCTTGGCCGAGCTGGGCTGGGCCCCTCGGCTCCCCCCAACGGCCCCGGACTGCTCAGGCTCCTGGGGTTGGAAGTCACATCGCTCCCACTCCAAGCGGGAGATGGTGGGGGGTGGGTGCTGGGGCGGGGGAGGTGTGGGGGTGGGGCTGGGGCTGAGCGGAAGGGGTGGCTCTGCAGGGCGACAGCAGCATCCGCTACTTTGAGATCACAGAGGAGCCGCCCTTCGTCCATTACCTGAGTACCTTCAGCAGCAAGGAGCCCCAGCGTGGTGTGGGCTTCATGCCCAAGAGGGGCCTGGACGTCAGCAAGTGTGAGATTGCCAGGTCAGTGGCCCCATCCCCACCCTCCCCCCAACCCTTGGGCCTGGAGCTTAGGCCCCACAGCTTCACCCCCAAATGCCTCCTCAGGGGGCGGGACCGATCTGGGGGCTCTCTTTCTGGGTGGGAAGACCCACCCAGGCTCCCATTCGCAGAAAGGGGGTGGGGGGACCCCAGGCCCAGGGCCTCACGCCCGTGCCCTGCCTCTTCCCCAGGTTCTACAAGCTGCACGAGAGGAAGTGCGAGCCCATCATCATGACGGTGCCCCGCAAGGTGTGGTCCTGTCCAACCCCGGGGGACCCAACTCTCAGATGGCGGGACCGGGTCGGGGTTGCGGGGAGGGAGAACCCCTGGACTGCAGGAAACTGCAGTGTGGGAGGATGGGGCTCCCTGCAAGTTCCCACCCCCTGCTGCTTCACACCGTCTCCCCCTCCACAGTCAGACTTGTTCCAGGACGACCTGTACCCTGACACGCCGGGCCCGGAGCCGGCCCTGGAGGCCGAGGAGTGGCTGGCCGGGCAGGATGCAGACCCCATCCTCATCTCGCTGAGGGATGGCTACGTCCCCCCCAAGAACCGCGAGCTCAAGGTCACCAAACGCAATGTCCTGGATGCCCGGCCCCCAGCCGGCCCCCGTCGCAGCCAATCCGCCAGCGACGCCACCTTCTCGGTGAGCCCAAGGCTCCCCCGCCCCCGCCAGCCTACCCGCCTGGTGGGAACACCGCCGGCAATAACGCTGGCATCACAACACTGCTGCTGGTGGGGCGAGAGGGTGCGGGGGCACCGCGGTAACCACGGGCTCCACAACCCGTCCCCCCGGGCAGTTCTCTGCCCTGACCACTTCCCCATAGCAGCCTTTGCTGTCAGCCCTGCCCAGATCCTCCCCACCCCGAGAACAGGGCCCCTGGCCCGCTCCTGGTACCCACGTGCCCCGCTCCTCAAGGCTGCCTGCCCCTCCTTCTGCAGCAGCAGACCCTGGAGGAGCTCCTGGAGGAGATCAAGTCCTTGCGGCAGAGGGTGCAGGCCCAGGAGCAGCGCATCTCCGCCCTGGAGGACATGCTCTGCGAATTCGCCGACGGCACCGATTAGCCCTGCCCGCCTGCCCCCGCCCTGGCCGCTGCTGGGGGCCACCGGACTCAGCCCGGGGAGAACCAGCCCTCAGGACCCCTCCCTGCAGAGGAGGGCCGGTGAGGAGGGGGCCCCAGACCCAAAGAGAGGGAGACAGAGGCCACTCGGGCCTGCCAACCTCTCGAAGCCCGAGAGCCCCGTGGGGCGGCCCCGGGGTGGGGAGGCAGGACCCTCCCAACCACTCCCCACCGCCCTGCATCTCCAAGCTTCCCGGCTGGATCCGAGGGGCTGAAGGAGCGGGTGGTGGGGCGGGGCAAGCCCCCCCCCCAGAATCCTGAGGTCCAGGTTTCGGAGGGCCGGTGGCGGGGTCTAGGCCAGGGGCGGGGACATGAGGCCCAAGAGATGCCCCAGAAGGGGCAGTGTTGGGGTAAAGGTTACCTACTCTCCCCAGATAGAAGTCCTGGGGCTCCACATGGGAGAGCAGTAGTTGGATCCTCCCCCTGGGAGAGTCAGACCCCAGCGCGGCTACCTGGAGGGTAACCAGTGAGGGGCAGGGCCCCTATGTGGGGGAGCAGGGCTTGCTCAGAGCTGGACCGTGGCCTTCCACTCCCAGAGTGAGTTCCACGGCCCCCTCTCCCTCGGATGCAGAATCTCCCCTGAGGGAGACATAGGAAGAATCCCCTTCCCACTCCCAACCCCTCCTTTCCCTCCTCTCAGGCCTCAGCCTGTCTCCCTCACCCCCAACACACCCGCTCTGAGGGTAGAGTGGCACCCCTCTGCTCTGAGCTGCAGGGGACGAAGCTCGGACAATCTCAAATTACTTATTTTGTTTACGCAGCGTGAGCCTCCCAGAGTCTGAGTAGGGGGCCCAGCCAGATGGACAGAGGAAGGAGGGAGGGGCCCGGAGGGGCAGAAGTCACCTGTCCATCAACCCCCTGCCCCTCCTGAAGCTCACCCACCTGCACCACCCCCTATTGACTGGGGTTCAGGAGGACCCAGCCGGGCAACCTTTACCCTGGCACTCCATGCCCAGGTCCTGGGAGAACACCCTCCCCTTGGAAGCCTCAGTTTCAGGCCCCAGGCAACCAAGGGCTTGAAGCTGGGAACTTTGTCAGGGCTCCTCCCTTTCCCCGCCCTCAAGACCTCACCCAATAAAGCCAGAGTTCAGGTAGGAAAAGTGCCTGTTTTGAAGCCTTTTTTTAATTGTGTCTCTTCTGCTCTGCACCCCTGTCCTGGGAGGAGGTTGGGTAGCGGGGCTAGGAGAGGGACTGCCTTGTTGCTTTTTTGTTTGGAGTCGCTGGCCAGGCCGGCCCCTCCCCTCGTCACAGTGTCAGCCAGTCCATCCAGGGTGGGGAGGGCAGGGGTGCAGTGGGGCCAGCCTGGCACCTGTGCTTTTCTGGGAAAAAGTTGGGGGGGGGTAAGGGGGGTGACATTGGGGCTGGGAGGACAGAGAGTTAGCACCATTGGATGGAAGGATTTTGAAGGTCATGCCCTCTCAGGGGGCTGCGGGAAGGAGGGATAGCAGCAACTGGCAGAAGAGCATGGTGGGGGGCAGTGCCAGGTGGCAGGGGCAGCAAGGAATCCTTCCCCTCACAGTGCCCTGAGCAGCTAGCCCAGGTCCTCGGCCCAACTTGCCCCCATCATGCCAGACTTGGGCCCAGGCCACCCTCCAGCGCCCGAGTCCTCTGCCCTTTCCCTCTTCGGCCCTTTCCCTCCCCAACCCTTCAGCAGCTCAAGCTTGGCGAGAGCAGGAATTCTGGGATTGCCATGACCTTACTCTGCCCGCCGTCCCTGTGCCTCAAAGGCTCCAGGCCCCAGGCTTGCCTCTACTCCAATGTCTTGGGGCAGAGAGCATGCAGGCCGGGGGGAGAGGGGTCAGTGGAGGGCCAGGGAAAGCCGGCGGCAGCAGGGGGCCCGGGTTGGGCACCCAGCTAAGTGCACTTGACGCTGTAATGCCAGGGTGGGGGGACCAGGCCCCTCCGAGGTGCTGGTTTGTGTCTTGTGGGGGGGTGGGAGGGGGCGGTGCGGCGAGCACAGGCCTGGGCACGGGGAGCTGCTCCCCAGGGGCTGAGAGCCGGGAGTTGGGGAAGATGCTGGGAATTGGTGGGGAGATTCTCCCCAGGGGCAGAGCAAGCAGGCAGAGCCCACCCCCACCCCAAGGGCATTCCAGGGAAAGGCTGCCAACAGTCTGGGTTTCCCCAGTGGTAGCAACTATGCAACTGGGAGGAGGGGGAAGGGGAGGGGCAGGAAGGGAATCAAACCAGGTCCGGCTTGGTGCCTGGGGTCTGGGTCCTGGCCTCATCCTTGAATGAGGGGGCCTGGGGGCAGGTCCCAGTTAAAGCCGAGGGGTAGGAAGCCCAAGGCCGGGGCCCCACCTTCCGGGGACTCCTCAGGCCAGGAGAGGGTGGCCGCCCTCTCCCGAGAGCCCCCCTCAGGCCAGGCTCCTGCTTGTGCGTGACTCCTGCAACCCATCCCTATTCTGTGCTAGCTGGGCCACCCCAGCCCTGAATAATCCCTTCTCCTCCCAGTGGAGGGGCCCCCCACCCACCCCATTACCCTGCTTCTCCCAGGAGGGAGGGGGGAGTGAAAGTCCACCAAGCACCTGTCTTCCCACCCGACCCCCAGGCCCTGCCTCCGCCTCTCCCTCCCCACCAGCTATTCCTCCCCGGGCCGGGGTGGGGGTGCCCTGCTCAAGTATTCTTAGGAAGAGTAAACAGTAGGTCCAGGTTGGTATCTCCCCTCCCCACCCCCATTGCCAACCAGTCCTGTGCTAGGAGGGCGACACCCCCTAGCTTGTCCCCAGCCTCCCAGGGGCAGCACTGGGCTCTGCCCCCAGAGCCTGACCCTCACCGGGTGGCTCTGGCCAGTCGGCCCCCCCGCCGGGCAGGCCTGGCATTAGCACCCTGTGGTGAGGCTGGAGGGGGAAGAGGGCCGTGGCTACTGCTCGGTCAAGGAGAGCTGCAGGATGCGCTGGAGCTCCTCCTCCTCCTGCTGCTTACGCCGCTCGGCCTCCTCTTGCTCTCTGGCCGACAGCTCCATGGCCAGGCGCAGCTGCTCGTCGTAGCTGCGGAAGACGTGGCCGGGGCTGGGGGATGGGGTCGGCGCCGGCTGGGGGCCAGGCTGTCGCTGCGGGGTGTGTTGAGGCGTCCTGGGGGGGGAGGGGGCAGGGGAGGAGATGTCACCCATAACCTCGGCCCCGCGGGAAGCTCGGGGAAGGAGACGCGCCCCAGCCCTCGGCCCCGGCGGCCGATCTGGGCAGTGAGGACGGCGGAGGGGCAGAGGGGCCAGCCCCTTCCCTCCCCTTTCTACCCCAGCTGGATGGGTCAGATTGGAATAGGATGGGAAAGTCCCAAAGGAATCCTTGACCCCATGTGCTCTCAACCTTCACGGGGCCCGGCTCACCCCACACCCCCCCACCCCTTCCTCAACTACCCCCTCACCGCTCTGGCCTGCGGCCCTCCTGGGCCATGGGGTGGGTGCCCGGCTTGCTGTTGGTCAGGGCCTCCCAGATGGTGACCTGTGAAGGGCACAGGGACGGTCAGCCTAGCCTCTTGGGGGAGGGGGGATGGGGCGGGCGAGGGTTCCTGAGTGCAGGCCATGGGGGTGGGGTGAAGGTCCCTAAGCATAAGCTGTGAGGAAAGGGTAAGGGTCCCTGAGCACAGGCCATTGGGATGGGCCAAGGGCCCCGGAGGACGTTATGGGAGAGAGGCAAGTGTCCCTGAGCGTAAACTGTAGGGATGACGTGACAGTCCCTGAGCACAAGCTGCTGGGGTAGGGCGAGGGTCCCTGAGCGCAAGCCATGGGGATGGGGACAAGAGTCCCCGCCAAGGTGGAAGCGGGGAAACCAGTGTGGATGGTTCCGGTTCCCGTCCTGTTCCTTGCCTCTTCTGGGCCCTTGCCCATCTCTCCTTCCACTTACTGTCGGTCCTTCCCCTCACCTGCTCTAACCCAGCTCCCCACTCCTCTTCCTGCTCTTCCCAGGCCGCCGCTCTTTCCTTCCCTCTTTCCATCCGGGGCCCGGGGCGCGTACGGGCCGCACCTGGTCATACTCGCTGCCGGCCTCGAGCAGGCTCTGCTGGATGGCGAACTGGAGCAGGTCGTCCTCCTCCTCGCGCCCGGGCTCGCGCTGGCTGCCCAGCACGCTGTACCCACGCGGAGGCTCGAACAGCGCAGGCGCCATCTCGCAGCCGCGGCACGACGCTGCCGGGGGAGGGAATCACGAGACCCGAAGAGGGGGTCCTGCCCCTGCCCCCGTCCCCTGGGCCTTGCCCAGCCCTGCCTTGTCCAGCCCATCCCTGTTTCGCAACTCCGCCCCACAGCCCTGTACTGTCCAGCCCAGCCCCGCAGTTCTGCCCTGTCCAGTGTACAGCCCAGCTCCGCAACTCCACTCCATAGGCCTGCCCTGTCCAGCCCAGTAACTCCACCCCTCAGCCCTGCCCTGTCCAGGCCGGCCCCACCCTGCAGCCCTGACCTGTCCAGCTTGGCCCCAGTTCACAACCCTACTCTACCCAACCCAGTCCTACCCCATAGCCCTGCCCTGAACTTCCCAGTCCAGCCTGGTCCTGGCCCATAGTCCTGTCCAGCCAGGCTCTGCAGCCCTGCCCAGCCTGACCCCACAGCCCAGCTCTGCCCCACAGCCCTGTCCTGCCCAGCCCAATCCAGCTCAGCCTCACCCTGCAGCCCTGCCCTGCCCAGCCCAGCCCCACACCCCCATACTCATGGAGCTGGAGCTGCTGACACTGGAGGAGTCGCTGCTGGGAGAGGGCGCCTCACTGCTGGGACTGCCGCGCACCGAACTCACAGGCTCGTCACAGCCGTTCAGGTTCCCGAAGGTGATGCGGGCGTTGAGGATGTGGAAGATGGGGATTTCTGCAGGGGAAGGAGGGTAAATCTATCAGTCGTATTTATTGAGTGAATACTATGTGCAGAGCACTGTACTAAGAACTTGGGAGCATAGAATATAACAGGGTTGGTAGACACATTCCCAGCCCACAACAAGCTGGTCCCCTTCAGCCCCGTGCCCCCATTTCCAACCCTGGCCTCGGAGCTAGAAGAATGTAAGCAAGCAGGAGGCCCCTGGGGGCTTCTCCTCTGGAGGCTTCTTGGGGAGGGGGTGGGATTGGCCATGGTGATGCTCAGGGAGCTCATGCAAGCAGCAAGGGTCACTGACCGATTTTGACCGGGAAGCCAGGTGGCAGGCGAAGCGTGATGAAGTCACGGAGCTTGGCGAAGAGGGCGTTGCTGATGGCCATGAGGTCAATGATGGGGGCCACTTGTTCACACAAGGACAGCGGATGCTCCTCACACAGCCACAGTTTGGCCTTGAACCTGGGACGATGGGCAGGGGAGTGAAGGGTGAGGGACCCCTCCCCGCCCACCCCCTCAGGGCCCCCACCCTATCCCTCCCCTCCCAGGCTGCCCCAGGCCCGGGACTGTAGTCAGGCTTAGCACCCCGAACCGGAAACTGGCTGGTCCGACTGCCACGAAGGTCTGACCCTTGACGAATGAAGTCTAGACTGTAAACTCGTCTCTATACCCTAAACTCGTTATGGGCAAGGAGTGTATCTGCTAAATCTGTTGTATTGTACTCTCCCGAGAGCTTAGAACAGTGCTCTGCACATAGTAAGCACTCAATACCTTCAATTGATTGAGGGAGATCTTCATCCCAACTGGAGACAACCCTTCTGAATTTGAGTTGGGGGAACTGCCTCTGGGGGGTGTTCTGGTGCCAGGACTTACTGGAGCCCATAGGATCATCTCATCCCCCCAGGCCCCTTTAATGGTATTTGTTAGGCCCTTACTATGTGCCAGGCACTGTACTGAGTGCTAGGGTAAATACAAGATAATCAGGTTGGACACAGTCCATAGGGTTCACAGTCTCAATCCCCATTTTGGAGATGCAGTAATTGAGGCATAGAGAAGTGACTTGCCCAAGGTCACAGAGCAGACAAGTGGCAGAGCCAAGATCACACCCCAGGTTGTCTCCCAGGGCCATGCTCTTTCCACTAGGAGAAGTTTGCTTAGGGGTTCTGACATTCTTTTCGGCAGGCAGCCTGGAACTGAGGCCTATACTGGGTACTCTGCTTTGCCCAAGCGAATCTTCCTATTCTTTACCTCAGTCCTGCCACCCAGCCAGTGCCCAGGCTACTGCTCCCCTCCCTCTCATGGCCTCTCCCCGCCACCCCAACATCGCTTAGGCAGACTGGGCCTCTTGCCTTCACAATTAAGAAAAACTAATTCTCTATGCAACTTTCCCAGACTCCCCTTCTCCACCATCTCCCTCTCCCCCAACCCCTTTTCTGGTTGTGCAGTTCACCCCAGTGTTTCAGCCTTTTTTTAAACACTGCAGTCCTGCAATCTCGAGGTGTCAGCTGAAGTAACTCCCCCCTTCCCCTCCTCATCACCTCCCACTCACACCCAAACAGAAATCCTGGAGGCGACGGCAATATCGGGAAGGATAAGGTGCCATTCTCACCTGCAGCTCCCTGCCACCTCACGGCTCAGTGGAATCTCTCTCTGCCCTAGCCCTTCCAGACAGTTCTCACGTACATTTCTGTTTTTCATATCGTCTAAGTTTTAGGGTCCACAGGGGTTCTGTGCTGTTTTCTAATTATCGGCAACTGCTTCTGTGTTTGTTTTGCCTTTCCCCTTAGATGGTAAGTTTCCGGAGGGTAGAAACCCACCTTATTCTTTAGTTCTTTTTCTCACTGCCTAGTCCAGAGCTGCCCAAAATAGGCGCTCAGTAAATATTCCAATGATGATGACAGTGATTGGGCTGAGGTGAGCTGGAGTTCTGAGGCCTCCTGAGAGGCAGGATCAGGCCCTGCAGGGTGCACGGTGTGTGTCTTGAGGGTGAGCAGCCCATCTCCACTTCTGGCTAATGGAAGCAGAGGTGGCTAGTCAGCTCTGAGTAGCATTTGATGGCTGAGGGTCTCTTCTGCATTCTGGGCCCTGCCTTGAGCAAATTCGTTTCTGCCCGTTCAGCAGCCCGAGCCCTGCATAGAGCAAAACTCCAAAATCACCCCCATCTTCTGTGTCAAGCAGAAACTCTTTGCCACCAGCTTTAAGGAACTCTCCTTCAGCTCTCTCATCAGCTGTGCCTCATTCTCATTTCTCCAGTCACTGATTTCTTGCTCACACCTGCCGTCTTGCGCCTGGAACTTTCGTCTTTGGTTTGTTTTTTTTGAATGGTATTTGTTAAATGTTTTACTATGTGCCAGACCCTGTACTAAGCACTGGAGTAGATACAAATTAATCAGGTTGGACACAGTTACTGTCCCATAACAGGCTCATAGGCTTAGTCCCCATTTTACGGATGAGGGAACTGAGGCTCAGACAACTCAAATGACTTGCCAAGGTCACACAGCAGACAAGCAGCAGAGCTGGAACTAGAACCCAGGTCCTTCTGCCTCCCAGGATCTAGTGCTATCCACTAGGCCATCCTCCTTCTCATACGTCTCACACCTTGCGTGTGCAGCCACACTAACCCAGGAAATGAGGCCAGGGCCCCATCCCTTTCCTGATTGGACCAGAGCCAAAACCAGACACTGCACCTCAGGCCTAACTGGGTTGACCAAGCCTCAGTGTGGGGGCAAGGCAGGATTCTCTGGCCTATTTAAATTTGCTTTCATATCCTATTCCATCTGTCTGCAAGTCAGTTTAAATTTGCTTTCCTTCTTTCACCTCTAGGTTCTGCTTTGAATAGGCTCTGCGGCTCAATTTTAAATTGTGACTTTTGTTTTTACCTTTTCCTTTTTGAGGGGCAGGCCTGTGGGCTTTTTGTTTATGGTATTTAAGCACTTACTATGTGCCAGGCACTGTTCTAAATGCTGGGGTAGAATTTTAAGTTATGACTTTTGTTTTTACCTTTTTGAGGGGCAGACCTGTGGGCTTTTTTTTATGGTATTTAAGCATTTACTATGTGCCCGGCCCTGTTCTAAATGCTGGGGTAGATACAAGTAACCAGGTTGGACATAGCCCCTTTCCCACATGAGGCTCAACAGTCTTAATCCCCACTTTGCAGATGAGGTATCTGAGGCACAGAAAATAATAATAATAATTACGGTATTTGTTAAGCACTTACTATGTGCCAAGCACTGTTCTAAGCGCTGGGGTAGATACAAGGTAAACAGGTTGTCCCACATGGGGCTCACAGTCTCAGTCCCCATTTTACAGATGAGGTAACTTGGGCACAGAGAAGTGAAGTGACTGCCCAAGGTCAGAGAGCAAAGAAGTGGTGGAGTCAGGACAAGGACCAGGTCCTTCTGACTCCCAGGCCCAGGCGCTAACCACTAGATCATACTGCTTGGCCTAAACATCTGGATCTGATCAGGGCCTTGGGTGTACCCCACTGCAGAGGAGCTGCTGCGCTCTCCGATTCCAGAACCTCTTTTCTAGCTTCTCCCGTTGAGCCCTGAAGAGGCCCATATACATGCCCAACACTTTTGCATTGATGTGAGGAGGTCCAGGCTTAGAGGTGTCAGTTATCTGGGAGTTCCTGGCAAGAGGAATTCCACTGTACCGTGGGAACAAAGGAAACCTTCATTAAATGGGGGCCTGGCCCCCCAGGAGTTAGGGCTAGAGTGACTTTTCCTAGATTTCTCATGTGGTCACTGACTTCTCTTTGCCAACCAAATTCCCCTTCTCCCAACTGGGGGGCTGGACGCTGGCTAGGCCATCCCCTGCCTGCCCCCTGAAAAGGGGTAAATAGCCCAAAGGGTGGTAGTTCGTCAGCTTGTAGCCCTGCAGAAGATGCCAGGATCTTCACCTGCCTGTCAGTGGCTCAGCCACCCCGGGACAGAAGGCTTAATGCCCGAGATCAGGAGGCCGGCTCTGAGGGTTCCCCTCGGAGTCTAGGGTCTGATTTTCCTTTCTGAGAACGTGACTTCCAGTTCCCTTTTGACTTTTATTTAATCTTGCCCGGAATTGAGCTCATGTTCCCCATTTTACCGCTCCCAATCCTGTCTTCCTGCCTCTCCCGCCTTCAGCGGGCCATTCTCGTTGGCTCCCGCTGGCTCTGGGCCTGTCCCGGCATCATGCTCCCACTGGACTTAGGTGCTCATGTATTTGATGATATTCAAATCACATCGTGTTCCACCGTGGCACCTCTGTAGAGCTTTGGACACTTGTCTCTGCCCAGTCGGGTGGCCCTTCAGTCTTCCCACACAGGGCTCGCTGCCGCCTCACCAGACCTGCAGTTCTATAAGTGTGCCACTTTGCTTTAGGTGGTCCCGGTCATCTGCCTCACCCAGGCCGGGACCAGCGTTGGGGCTGCTTCACCATCGATCCTAACTTTGCTTCGATTTCTTTCATTAATGTGAGAGCGCATGAATGATTGGCTTTGATTTCAGTTCATCCTTCCCCATTCATCAGATCCAGTTTCCTCAACTGCTTTATCCTGCTCTTTCGGAGACAGGGAAGGGGACTGCTGGTCAGGCCTGGGGCTCCCCATGAGGTGCTCTGCACACAGTGAGCGTTTGATAAATACCACTGATGACTGATTGATGTGAGTGCGAGGACAGCCCTGAGTGCATGAGGGCACTGGCCCAACAGAGAACCTGAGGGCAAAGGTTTTCTCCTTTCCATTCCCAAAGAGACCCCGTCTCGGCACAGGGCGCTCATGAATGTATTGGCAGCATCTCAGTCAGTCATATTTACTGAGCGCTTACTGTGTGCAGAGCACTGGGGGCAGGCCTGGGCTCTAGAGATGAAGAGGACGAGAGGACTGAGGAATCTCTTAGTACAGTGCTCTGCACACAGTAGGCGCTCAATAAATACGATTGAATGAGTGAATGAAAGCAGGGGTGCTGGCCACCACCTGGAGAAGCCACACGCCTGGAGCCCCTCCCCTGACCTTGGAATGAAAGACCAGCAACCAGGGGCCTATGGCTATGGTAGGGGAAGCCAGAAAGGAGTTTATGGAAAGGGCTCGGACAGTGGCCCGGAGAGCAGAGGGACACTCCGGAGTAGAGCAAGAGCAGCTGGAAGATTGGACGGCACAGAGGGCCAGCGAAGGGCAGGAACCGGGCAGTGGGCAGAGGGATAGGGCGGGCAACCCCTCCTTCACCTTGCCATCTGTTTTCATGCCACTGTCTGGCCCAGTGCTGGGGAGGTGTGAGTCAACGGTTTCGGCAGCACCTTCGGCTAGCCCAGTCTCCCCCTCGCTAACTGTGCCTGAAGGGAACGGACATTCTCTCCTTCTCCTCCTCCTCCGCTGCCCTCTCAGCACGGGTCTCCTGCCAATCTGACCGTGGCCCCTTGCCCTCCAATGTGGGCGATCGCCCCAGAGTCTGGGCCTGTTTTTCACTGCCTCCCACCCGCCACGAGCCCGACCTAAGCCTTACTTCTGGGTCTTGGTGGTCAGTTCCATGGGCCGCCCCATGTCCCGGTTGCCCAGCTCAAAACTGGGGTTGAAGTATTCCTCAGCGGTGATGGCGGTGGGGTTGGTGTGACTCAGCGTCTGTGTGATCAGGGTCTGGGCCAGAGAGAAGAGGGGGCATGGACTGAGTGGGTGGAGCTCCTCCCTCTGCCTCCCAAGAGCCCCAGCGCATAAAGGGGATGGGGGTCCTGTGGGGTCTGTACTGATGCCGGTGGGCTGAGACCTTGGCACTCACCCCATTGTTGGGCCCCACGTGCTGCTCCGCGATACCCAGGAAGGACTGCAGTGGTGTCTTACTGCCTGAGAGAGAGAGAGAGAGAGAGGTGCCCCCAGTCACATGGGCCCCCCGGGAACTCTATAGGAGAGCACGGACCAGGGACCAGGGTGAAGGGCCAGGTCCGGGGTCGAAAATGGAGAGGGCAGAGGAGGGGCAGGAGGATTTAGAGCTGCCAGGGGGTACCTTCCCACCTCCCTCTAATCCCCACCCGGCACTGTCGGGGGGCTGGAGGACCAGCAAGGATTCCAAGAGGAGGACAGGAGGCCTCATTAGCCGGAGCTGGAGCTCCAGGAGTGCACCCGGCCAATCCACCGCATTACCTTTGCTCTTGCCCTTATGCTGTTCAGACAGGTGTTCCGTCCTGGTCCGCGTGATCAGCTCCACGTTGGATGCCCCGTAGACCTGGGGCCAAGAAGAGACTGTGAAGTTGGCTCCTGCCTGGCCTCCCTAAGCCCCCTGTACCCTTTGTGAAGGCACATGAACTGGCACTGCCCCCACACTCCCCCCTCCGGCTCCCCCGTGGGTTTCACGAACCCTCCCAGGACCTGAGGGCCCTATCTGTGCCCTCCTTCTTCCCCTTACCTTAGCCTCATAGCCATTCACCATCTCTGTCTTCTCACTGCGCCAGCCTAGGATGCCAGTCTTGTTCCTGGCCCAAGGAAGATCAACGAACGGGGAGGCCAGGTTAGAGGGTGCTCAGTAATAATAATAATAATGTTGGTATTTGTTAAGCGCTTACTATGTGCCGAGCACTGTTCTAAGCGCTGGGGTAGACACAGGGGAATCAGGATGTCCCACGTGGGGCTCACAGTCTTAATCCCCATTTTACAGATGAGGTAACTGAGGCACAGAGAAGTTAAGTGACTTGCCCACAGTCACACAGCTGACAAGTGGCAGAGCTGGGATTCGAACTCATGACCTCTGACTCCAAAGCCCGTGCTCTTTCCACTGAGCGACACTGCTTCTCAGTCTGCCTTGGGCACCCGCGGAGGTCTCGCCCCTCCCCGTGCCCAGCTCACCTCTCGAAGGAGATGTTCTTGGTGTCAAGCTGGGTGGTGACGACAGGGGCGGTGAGCCGGCTCATCACCTGCTCCTCGGTGGGCTGCACTGCGGCCAGGAGCCCGTCACGGTCTTGGGCGGCCAGCGCCAGCGTCTCCGTGTACACCACCCGCCGGTCGTGGTCAATCTCCATCACCACCGCACTGGTATCTACAGTGGCAGGGGCCGGCAGGGAGAGCAACAGGAGAGGGAGACACCGTCAGAGTGGAGGGAGGGGCCGAGCGGCGGGTGGGCACGACCCTGCACCGGTCAGTCCCGATGGAGTTCACAGCAGGAGCAGGGCGGAGGGACGGGGGTGGGAGCGACGGCAGGAGCGGAAGGGAGGGTGGGAGCGAGGACGGGAGCAAGGCCGGTGGCTGGGGGTCTCCGAGGAGTTGCTGGATCCACGAAGGGCAGAGACGTCCGCAATGGGCTCCAGACAGACTTGCCGGCATCCTCAGACCCATCCGACAGCCCTATGTGGCCCGGGCCCCAGCCCGAGTTTCTGCTGAGGAGGGCGGAGGGGAGCGGCCTGGGAAGGTGGAGCTGGTGAAAGGTAGTAGATGGGGTCTCACCTGCCGCTTCCTCCTTTTTTTTTTTAATATTTGCTAAGCGCTTACTATGTGCCAGGCACTGTACTAGTGTTGAGATAGATACAAGCTAATCAGGTTAGACGCAGTCAATGTCCCACATGGGGCTCACAGTCTTAATCCCTGTTTTACATACGAGGGAACTGAAGTACAGAGGCTTTAGGGCAAGGTCACACAGCAGAAAAGTGGCAGAGTTGGGATTAGAACCCAGGTCCTTCTGACTCCCAAGCCGTGCTCTATCCACTAAGCCATGCCGCTTTCTGTGGCCCCTGATTTTACTGCCCCGGCATAGAAAGACCTGGTGCCCCAGCCTCGGTCAGCCCTGTCTCCCCTGGGGACCACTGATCCTCAGACTCAGGGGCAGTGAAGGAGTGGAGGGAAGATGGGAAGGGAATCATGGTCTGGGGACCACAGCCAACACCTCCTCCACACCCAGGACTGACCTTGCCCCCGGAAGACAAAACTGCGGTTCCCCCGCTGCCATGTCATGTGGTCAAAACCCAGCAGAGTGGTATCCACACGGAGGTTCTGCCCGCTCTTCCACACCTTGTAGGTATCACTTGGGCAGATCTTGGAGACCAGGGGCACTGGGAAGGAGGGGAAGGAGGGGATGCCACTCTCAAGGCCCAGGCCCCTCGCCCTCCCCAACCTTCATGACCCATGGGTCCCAAACACCCCATCCCTGTCCCCCAGGATGGTCTGAGAACACGAAGGTCTGCTCAACCTCTGGGGAGGAAGCGGGAAGGGAGGAGCTCTCAAACTCCCTTCTTGGGGGACCCCACGCCTCACCCCATGCCAGCTGCAAAGCTGACGGTCACTAGCTGGAGGAGGAGGAGGCTGCCCAGGACAGCGTTCTGTACATCTGCCGGGGCCCTAAACCCAAGATGCCCTCCGCCCCCAACCCACTTACCCCAACTAGTGAACTCCCATTTCATCTCCACATAGAAGTCCTGGGCCTGGGGGAGAAGACAGCAAGACAGCCCAGGGGTCAGGGTCGGGGCGGGGAAAGGGAGGAGAGGGGCCAGGGCCGGGGGTTGGGGAGGAAAGGTGGACGCAGGGAGGTGAGGACAGGAGTGGCCAGGAGCACAGGGCGGTGGCAGATGGGAGGCCAGGGGTGAAACTTGGGGTGGAGGCCGAGAAGGTCCAGACAGGAGCGAACCCGGGAGACGGTGGGGAGGGTTCCGAGGGAGCGGGGGGGGGGAGGGCACATTACCTTCCGTAGCTTCTCCAGGAGGACGGGGATGCCCGCCAGCCTCTTGACCGCCCTCTGGTAGTCCCGGTAGCGCAGGACCAGCTGAACCAGCTCCAGGTCGCGGGTGCTCACAGCCTCCTGGAGGACTGAACAAGGATGGGAGTGTCACTTCTGGAGATAGTTCCCCATGTGCCGGGCGGGTGGGGGCTCTGGCCAAGGGGAGACCGTGCTGGGAGGTGGAGCCGGGAAGTGAGGGAAGGGGGAAGGGAGAGAGGGGCTGCCCACCTGTCCAGCCGCTCCGGTTCTCCCGCCCCACATCAGCGCCATGCTTCAGCAGCACGCGGGCACACTCCAGGTGGCCCAGGGTGGTCGCCAGGTGCAGGGGGGTCCGGCCCCGGGGGTCCAACTGCTCTATGTCCACCTGGGAGAGCAGAGGGGAGAGGTCATGTGGCCGGCCACACCCCTGGGTAGCGGCGCACCTGCCAAAGCCATCTCCTCTTTGGGGCCCAGACCCAGGGTCCTGGGTCTTCCGTCTGGCACCTATGCCCAGAGATCTTGGGATGCCCAGGCCCCTCCCTGAGGCCCGGCTCCTCCCCTCCTGTCCCTGGGTTGGGCGGTGGAGGTGGCAGCTGTTTCTCCCATCTGCCGTCTCTCCCCACTTCCTCCTCCAGCCTCCCCTGGGCCCCCCAGGGGGAGCCCCAGGCCTCCCCAGCTCCTGCTCAATGTTTCGGGCCACAGCCTAGTCTGGAGGGTAGCAGCTGGGCCCGGCGGGGCTCCCCGGGAGGTCAGGGGCCAGGGTCATCTGAGGGAGTGGGGGGCCCCTAGAGTGTCCTCTGGGCAACGAGGTCACCTGGGCTTTCCACGGCCTTCGGTGGCCCCGACCCAAGGAGACGTTGTCCCTTCCCCTACCCCTCAACCCAGGCTCCTCAACTACTGACTCTAGCACACCCAAGGGCCCGGGGTGGGGGGAAGCCCATGGGGAGCGGGGACCCTGGTGGCCACACTGGGGGAGAAAGCAGATTCACAGGCAATCAGGTTCTCATGCTCCCCTGGCATTTGAATTGCCGCCTCCTCCGCCTTGCCCTACTCCCCTGCCCTGTCCCCAGCTCCCCACCTTCGAACTATGGAGAGGAGGTAGGGGAAGTGGGGGTAGGCATGGATCAGGGAACATGCCCCGACAGGCCAGTGGGAAGCAAAGATGAACATGGCAGGGGATTCAGCAGAAGGGCTGTGACCGGAGAGTGGAGAGGTGGGGCTGGGGAGAGACAGGTCAGCAGAACTGGTCCAGACCCCCCACTCTCAATGCACTCTCACTCCTGCCCCAGACCCTCCCTTTGGGTCTGAACTTCCAACCCCGCTTCCGCTACCCCCCCATCCGCACATCGCATCCCTGCGCTGAGCCCAAGCCGCCACCGCCATGACCACCACCGCTCGGCTACCCTACTGCTCCCTCCCCCCACTCACTTCTCTCACTCGGCTCGGCTCCGCAGCAGCAGCTGCCAGCACCGCACTAACAAGGCCCCGGGGAGGGTGGTAGAGTAGGAACTCCCTGCCCTGTCCCCGAGGCCTGAAAAACCCCTCCTGTCCCTTGTCCCCTGCCCTGGCACACGGTGTCTACCGGCACTAGGCCCTTTCCACCCCTACCCCATGGGGTTTCCAGGCGCCGGCGGTTGCCAGGGAGCGGGTGGAAGGTGGCACAGACCTGGCACTGCCTTGGGCTTGGGGCTGGGGAGGGAGGCAGTTGGCAGGATGGCAAGAAACCTGTTCCAATCCCTTTCCTCTCTAACCCAGGCTGCCCTCAGGGCACAGGAGGCTGCTGGGCCAAAACCAAAGACGTCCCCTTTTTTACTCCCCACCCTCGTCCTCTGTGCCCTCCCCCAACCCCAGGCCCACATCCCTGAGCTGGGCTCTCTGAAGCTGGTGTACCGTGAACAAGCACTCTAAGTGTCCTGCCCGCTGGGCTACTCTTAGTGCAAACCAGTCCCCCCTGAGAAAGGCAGGTAGCCCCGCCCATGGAATAATTATAATTATAATTGTGGTACTAGTTAAGTACTATGTTCCAGGCACTGTACTAAACCCCAGGGTAGATACAAGAAAATCAGGTTGGGGCCTGTCCCACATAAGGCTCCCAGTCTTAGTAGGAGAGAGAACAGGTATTAAATCCCCCTCTGAAAGATGAGGAAACTGAGGGCCAGAGAAGTTAAGGGACTTACCCAAGGTCACATGGTGGGTGAGGGTGATGTTGCCCCGCCCCCAAAGTCACCCTGCTAGGCTCTGCTCTATTGTGCATTTGCTACCTGCTCACCATAGGCCAGAAGAAATGCACGCCCTCCCCCAGGCCCTGCTCAGACCCTAGGCCTTTTATTATTATTGTTGTTATTATCGTTGTGTCCTCTCCCAAGCCCTTAGTACAGTACTCTGCACACGGTAAGTGCTCAGTAAATACGACTGAATGAATACCACCACCCTCAAGGGATGGGACCCGGGGTCGACCAGGCCCCACCTCAGGGCCATTACCCTGTCCACAGGGGGAGCTGTAACTGGGGCAGTGGTAACAGCAGTAATGTTATTTACTGAGCACCTCCTGAGTGCAATACAATGTACTAAGCATTTAGGAAAGTAAAAGAGACGCATAGGGTGCGTTCCCGACCCTAGCTTTCCCTGTAGACTGTTAGCTCCTTGTGGACAGGGAACATGTCTACCTAACTCTAGTATATTGTACTCTCCTGAGCACTTACTTCAGTACTCTTCACACAGTAGGTGCTCAATAAATCTCATTGATTGATTGGAGAGAGACATAAAAATATTTACCAAGAGTGGAATCAAGATAAATTATGGAAAGTAGAAGTGAGTATCCAAAGATATTACCAATGGCTGAGATCCTGGTGGCCACGGAGCAGCAGCTCTGACTGAGGTTCCCTCGATCTGCCCCTCTACTGCACTGCCTCCTGAAGGATTACCCATCATCACCACTCTCCCTCCACCTGGACCTCACAATAATAATAATAATATTTGTGGCATTTGTTAAGCACTGTACTAAGCACAGGGGTAATAATAATAATTACGGTATTTAAGCGCTTACTATGTGCCAGGCACTGTTCTAAGCACTGGCGTGAATACAAGCAAATTGGGTTGGACACAGTCCCTGTCCCACGTGGGGCTCACAGTTTCCAACCCCATTTTACAGACAAGGTAACTAAAGCACAGAGAAGTGAAATGACTTGTCCAAGGTCTCAGCAGATAAGTGGTGGAGCTGGAATTAGAACCCATGACCTGACTCCCAGGTCTATGCTCTATCCACTACACCATGCTGCTTCTAGACCATCAGGCTTGGATACAGTCCTTGTCCCACATGGGGCTCATAGTCTAAATATAAGGAAGAACAGGTATTAAAAGGACTCTTCTCTCATTCCCTCTCCCTTCTGTGCTGCCTATTGCTATTGCTGAATTTCACTGTTTACTAAAACACTGAATTACAGTGTTGACAGTGTTTTCAGTGTGTCAAGAACTATTCTAAATACTGGGGGAGATACAAGTAACCAGGTGTGACTGAGTCCCTGGCCCACATAGGGCGCACAGTCTTAAGTACAAGGGAGAACAGGTTTTGAACCTCTACTTTGCAGATGAGGAAACTGAGGCACAGAGAAGTTGTGAGTTTCCCAAGGCCACACAACAGGCAAGTGGCAAAGCTGGGATTAGTGTACTATCTATGCACTTAGATCTGTACCGTTTAAGCACTTGATTGTCACCCCACCCTCAGCCCCACAGCATTTATGTACTTATCCATTATTTATTCATTCATATTAATTGCCTGCCTCCCCAACTGTAAGCTCCTTGTGGACAGAAATGTGTCTACCAACTTTGTTGTTCTGTACTCTCCCAGGCGCTTAGTAGAGTGCTCTGCACAAAGCAAGTGCTCAAAAAATACCGTTGATTGATTGAGCGAACTGAGCCTCAGAGAAGTTAATGATTTACCCAAGGTCGCACAACAGGTGAGGGGCAGATCCGGGATTAGAACCCAGAACTTCTGGTTCCCAGGCCCGTGCTCGTTCCATTAGGCCACATAGCTTCTGTTGAGGTCAGAAGGCAGGGCAGCGGCTCCGATGGCAGCAGTTGTGCAGTCGCATGCAGGGGAGTCCAGCACAAGGGGTCAGGGGAGTCCAGCACAAGGGGTCAGAGGCTTCAGGGCCCACCCTCCCTCTCCCCTGCTGCAGTGGCCCGAGCCAGTTTCTGCCTGCCGGCTGGCATGCTCAACCAACCCCAGCCAGCTCCTTGTGGGCAGGGAATGCATCTGTTTTATTGTTATACTGTACTCTGCCAAGCGCTTTCTACAGTGCTCTGCACACAGTAAGTGCTCAATAAATACGACTGACTGAAGATTGACTTCTCCTACCCACAACCACCCTCCAACTGGGCCAGGACATCCTTAAGAGTCAGGAATCTCTTGCATGTCACCGCTCTGCCCTCCTCCCCACCCCCCCAGGCCTGGAGTTGCAGGAAGTCACAGGCCACCCCCGGGCCCACCCCCTGACCCAGGACGATGCCGCCCACCCGCCTCTGGCTGTATGGAAGGTATCAGCGGGGAGCGGGACAAGTGAGCAGCTGTGAGCACAAGTAATTCTGGAGGCAGCAGCAACCCGAGCCAGGCCTATGCTGGGAGAGTTCATTCAGCACCTCAGCAGAGCCAGAGATGTATGTACAGTTCTTATATACATTTAGCTGCCATGAGGAGAAGATTTTCAGTTAATACGAACCCCTCAGGCCTCACTCCTCTAGACCCAGGGGTTGGGGGGGAACATATCCCAGGAAGGTGGTCAAGGAGCAGGGGTCGGAGGGAACAATTTAGGAACCTCTGGGAACATGAGAGCGAGTCCACGGTTCGGGGTTCGGAGGCCTCCCCTTCTGCCTTGTCCTCAGATGGTGTAGAAGACCTGGTCGAGCCCAGTACTCCGAGAGCAGAGAGGGCCTGGCTGGGAGCCCTGTCCGGTCACCCCCTTGCATTCCCCTCACTGTTCAAGGCCCCGTCCCCAACCTGGCACTGTCGGGTCTGGCACAGGGACCCCATAGCAGTTCCGGGAGCCCCCACCTCAAGGAGAAGGGAGCCATCATGCCCCATCCCCGTCAAGAATGCTCCCCTCCCCTGGCCACGCCTCCCGGGCCTTCCTGCTGAGAGTCAGGTCCCTCCCACTCTCTAGGGAAGTATATCGATTTTTGGTTTCTGGGGCTTGTGGTTCCAGTTCATGAGTTTCCCAATTGCTCCGTGGCAGTGTTGGGGCCAGCACTTGGTTGGCTCATGCCCCTGGCCCTCCCAACCCTGACCAGGAGCCCCATCCTCAGGGATCTAGGAGATTGGGGAGAAAGGTGCCCCTCCTCATGACAGGCAGCATAGACCACATGGGGAGCAAACCCAGGACTAAATCCCTCCCCACCCAGGAAGAGTTAAGAGCTTCCAGGTCTGGTGAGGAAACTGGGGTTGGAGGTGGAGGGTGAGGGGGGGAGAGACCAGGCTGCAGGCCCCTGCCCTCCCTGCCTCACCACCCACCACCCAGGCCTAATGCAACATCCCCTCAAACCCACATGGCAGAAGAAGCGCCTCACCAGAACTCCATTCCACCCCAGCGGCTGCCTGTGCCTTGCCTCCCAGACCTTCTGCCCAGGGGGTCCCCCCACCCCCAAGCGCTGGCACCCCACACCCATACCCACGGGCATCTCTGCCACCCGCTCTCTGGGGTCTCTCCAGCTTTTGCTCTGGTCAAGCCTGTTAACTCTTCCCTCGCCATTCCCTGGCCTGGAGGCGCCCAGACCCTCCAGTGGGCAGATGAAGCTTGGAAAGCAGGGAAGCTTTCCTTGGAGCTGGGGAACCGCTGCTCTGCCAAGTGATTAGTGGGGAAGCCCGGCGGGCGTGTGCCCAGCCACCGGCGGAGACCCCGGGGCGTTTCCTTGGGAGGGCAGGGCCTGGCAGGACAGCCTTAGGGGCAGTCTCCTGGCTGGATCCAGCTGGCAGTCAGGAATGAGGGTGGCTGGTGCGGGACTGGGGGCAGTGGAGAGGGAGCTGCAGGGACCCCCCGCTGTTCCCTCAGGTCCCCTTTGGGGGTGAGTGGGAAAGCAGAAAGGGGCTGCTAAGTATGCTAAAACTTGGCTGCCACCGCCTCCTCTTCTGGGCTCCGCACCGTGGTCCTACTCCCTCCCCTAGACTCCCCCGCCCCCTCCACAGGCTGGCCTCCCTCCCACCGCACCTCTGGCCCAGTGAGGGTTAACGTTCACACCCGAGCTAACCCCTGCCACTGTCCTACATCCAGCGCCCGCCCAGCCCTGCCCTCCAGAGCGGTTGGTTTCCATTTCACCAGCACCTCTTAGCAGGCAGAGAGAGAACCTAGGAGCTCCCTGCTGAGGGCTGGCATCAAGCAAGGGCTTGGTCCGATGCCAGCCCGTCCCTGAGGTGGCCGGGGGGGGGGAACACGATACCTACCCCCCCAAGTCTCCAGAGCTACATCCCTGGCCCCTCTCAGCACGTGCTGTGGAAGGCCCCAGCCTGAATCCTGAGACCAAGATTTCAGTCAGGGGCTGAAATTGCTCTTGGGTTTTCAGCGAGGCACACCCAGGGTAGGGAAGGAAACAGCCGACTCTGCCCTCCTCTTCTTCTACTCCCCTTTAACCTACCCCACCCCAACCCCTCGAGCTCCCTCAATCAATCAGTGGCATTTACTGAGCACTTACTGTGCGCAGAGCAATATATCAAAGGCTTGAGAGAGTACAATAGAGATGGTAGACAGGTTCCCCGCCCACGAGAAGCTAACAGTCTTGAGGGGGTAAACTCCAGTCCAAGCAGCTCAGGTTTCAGAGAATCAAGCTCCTCAGGACAGAAGATTCTTCTGCAGGTCTTCTCATCATCCCCCTGTCTCTAAGCAAGACTGCCCTTCCTGATGTTCAGGAGAATGGTGGCCCTTCTACTCTTAAGATGGCCAGTCAGGATGTTCTTTTTGATGTCTACCCTAAATCCCTGCTATAATAGCCATCCACTTCCTCTCATTTCACCCCCTGTAGACTGTAGGTTCCTTGTGGGAAGGGAACAAGTCCACCAACTCTGTTGGACTGAACTTTACCAAGTGCTTTTGTGTGTGTTTAATACAATTATTATTATTACTATTATTGTTTACCTTCTCCTCACAAATCTCATGTCCCAGCCCATTGTTCTGCACTAGTCTGTCAATCAAAAGCAACATTGGGGAGGTGTTTCTGCTCTCCTCCCCACAACTGGGCTCCGCTTCCTGGCTGTGGGCCCAGAAAATGATCCCTCAGAGACAGCACCGATGATATACTTTCATTCATTCATTTAATTGTATTTATTGAGCACGAACTTTGTGCAGAGCACTGTACTAAGTACTTGGGAGAGCACAACATAACAATAGACACATTCCCTGACCACAACAACCTTAGAGTCTAGAAGGGACACAAGAAGCTGGGGCCAAGTCCCTCTGTCCCGGTCGAGGCTGAGTCAGACGGGGGCTTGGCATCTCAGAGCCTGGGGCAGAGGAAGAGCAGGCAGAAGGGTGGCAGATGGGTGAGAAGCCCATCTACCCACCTGGGGTCAGGACTTCCTGGGTAAGGGAAGGGAGAGAGGAGAGCTTAAGGAGGCCGGGCAGCACCTCGGTATCTCTCCTCAGGCTGGATAAGCTCAGTTCGAATTCCGACAACCTGATCCAATCCAGCCAGGCAGCCAAGGGCCGGAGGAGCCGGACCCTCCCCAGTCTGGCCCCGGGTCCTTAGCTGCCCCAGTTGAACTCGGTCCTGATCATTTTCCCCCGCCCCTCGGTAGCTCTCAAGCCCGGGCCACCAACCCCGGCATCAGAGCCCGTCTTGGGGATGGCTGTAGCTCTAAAATGGAGGCTCAAATCTGTAGGGAGGTACCCGACTCTCTCCACCCCAACTTCCCTGCATCCCCTAACCTGGGGAACGGGTGGGACTTGAGCAGGAAAAGAGCTGCATGGGGTTCTGGGGGACGGTGAGGAGGCTCCAGCTGACGGCAGTGAGGGCAGCCCGGTCTCACGGCCAGGCAGGGCGGTGGAGGACATAGATGCCCACCAATGAGGTGGCATCTGACCTGTGGAATGCCACAGTGGAGAGGAGTGGAGAGGAGGGCATTGGGACGGGTTCAGTCCACTGAGGACCCACCCAGTCCAATGACCTCTCATTTCCCACCCCCAGGTTCCTGCCGCCTGTGACCTTAACCACCTCAACGTGCCAATCAGCTAAAAGATGCGCAGACTCCAAAAAGATGCCCATGCTTGGGACCCCTCTCCTGCCTCTCTCCCTCTGACTTTTATCTTGCCCTGCCTAGGGGTGGATCAGCCCCTCAGGCAGAAAACAAGGCCCAGTGGGGTGGGGAATGTGGCCTGGTCTTCTGGACAGAGGCGGGGTCATCCTGCAAGACAATGGGTCTCAGGAGGAGGCAGTCACTCACATTTTAACAAATGCTTAACAAATACCACAATTATTATTTTGTAGGCAGGGTTGGGTACCAACTCCACTGTATTCTTCCAAGCATCTACTACAGTGCTCTGCACAGAGTAAAAACACTCAATAAACACACTGATCGATTAGTCCAGCAGGGATCAACCCCCAACCCCAAAGACCCCGGGGATGTTAACTAAGTCACGCTTCTGGCTTCCCATCCTTCCTGGGACGACAAGGTGTGGCTGTCAGGAGGAGAGAACCTTTCATTTCTGCTTGTGTTGGGCAGGCCTGACCGTCCCTTAACCACAGCAGACCAGGAAGGTGTGGGAGGGGAGGAGGGGAAGGGAGGACAAGGAGCTAGAGGGATGGCTTATTGTCTCTGCAAGCAGCAGCCACAGAGCTCCAAGCAGCAGGGAGGGGACAGAAGGTGCCTGGGGTTGACCCCATTCTTCCCCTGGCCCACCCTCCCAGCCTGGCTCCTGAGGTCACTGGCTCCGCTAAACCCCCAAACCCGGCTAGCTGGGAAAACCACAGGGGAGACATCAAAAGCACGCAGCGGGGCTGGGCAAATGGGCATTCCTGCCTCGCCTACCAGGGGATCCCTCCGCAGGGATTAGGAGCAGTGGGTGGTGGGGGCACCCCGATCCCTGGAGGGGACAGACTGGCAGCGGGGACAGACTGGCAGCAGGGACAGACTGGCAGCAGGTCCAGTCCAGGAGCACAATAGCCGGTGCCAGGCAGCTGGAGGAAGCCCCTTCTGGGGAGCCCCACCCCAGCAGGGCGGATTATTCCTGACCCTTGACCCGCCCTCCTACCGGCTCCAGGATGGCTCCTCTCCCCGAGCCCCCACTCTGTCGTAACACAGATGAGGCTCAGGCTGGGGGTGGGCAAACCGCTCCCCAAGCTCACCCCTTCCCCATCCCTGGGGAAATATCCTCCGGCGGCTGCGTTGGTGGGGAGGGAAGACAGGGATGCTGAGGAGGAGGGCGGCCGGCCTGGACCTGGGAGTGGGATGGAGAGGAGGTGGGTGACATTGTGGGCAGGAAGGCCCCAAGGCTGATGTCGGGGGGGGGGGGGGTCTCCGCCCTTCTGCAGCGTGGCGACCCTGGCTGCCCTCCCCCGCTGCCTGTCTGAGGGTCAACCCCCAAAAGAGGGGCAAAGGGGGGGACTCCACTTCCCCTCCATCTCCCGGCCTGGGGGCTAAGGGGGTGGGACTCGGGGCTGGAGGGTCAACCGGGGGACCTCGCGACCCCCGGAAAAACGGGACGGGGTCTCCTGGGGGGGGGAAGAGGGGGCGTAGGGGGAAGGGTGCCTTCTGCAGGGGCAGCTCCCGGGGCCCACGTGGTGCGGCGGCCCTAATGAACGGTGTAAATAAGCGGGCGGCCCCGCTCAGCTGTCTCCGCCCGGGGAAAAGCGCCGCCGCCGCAGCGTGGCCGACCCCCTCCCCCCCTTCTCCGCCTCCCCCCCACCCACAAACAAACACAACTGCAGACAAAGGCGGCGCCGGGCAGCCCCCGGCCCCCCTGCCAGCAGAGCACCCTCCCATCCCCGTTTCTCCCTGCGGTTTCGGGGGGGAGGGGGCTCCCCGGGGTCCCCGGCGCGCCCCTCAAATCCCGCCAAGGCAGCCTCCGGGGAGGTCAGCCTGGGGTGCGGCCCCCGCCCCCCTTTTGCCCCGTAGCCCCCCCCCCCCCCCAGGCCCCACCTGTCCGGCGTTGACTTCCTTCTCCAGCTCCCGGTAGCGGTTGTGCCAGACCAGGTAATGGAGCGGGTACCTGCCCTCCGGTCCCTTCCTGGAGGCGGCGATCATCCTCTCGGCATGCCGGGGCCGCCCCGCCCGGCTCGGGCTCCGGTCCTGGGGGGGACGCGGGGAGGAGGAGGAGGAGGAGGAGGAGGCGGCGGCAGAGGGGGGCGGCCGGCGCCGGGCTGCAGAGGCATGTGCCTGGGAGGGGAGCTCCGGCGGGGCGGGGGATGCACGCCCGGAGCCCAGCTGCGGGGCTCGTTGGAGCGGGAGCCGGGGGAGCCGGCCCAGGCAGCCTCCGCCCTCGCCGCTAGGTGGCGCCGCCCCCGCCCGCCGCCGCCCCGCCCCTGCCCTCCCCCCGCCCCGCGCACAAAGACGACGACGAGGCCGAGGATCGGGACCGTCGCCGCCGCGATCCTCCCCGCCGCCGCGATCCTCCCCGCCGCCGCCGTTCCCCTCGGCCCGGCGGGAGAGCCGGCCCCGGCCCGCCAGGGAAGAGCGCCGCCGGGGGCGCGTCCCCGCGGAGGGGGGGGGGGGGAAACGCGCGGGGCGCGTCCCCGCCGTCCCCCCCGGTGCATCCTGGGAGTTGTAGTCCGTAGCTCCGGCGCCCGAGCGATGGCCGACCGGGCCCGCTCGCCCATCAGGACCGGCCGCCGGCACCCGGACCCCCCCGGACTCCCCGGCCGGTCGCGGGGAGGCGGCGACGGGACCGGCCCGCACTCGGGGACCGATCGGCATCGACCGAAACATCCCCCAGGACCGGCTCCGACCCCAAAATGGCCGGGGAAGCCCCCGCCCCGGGGTCGGGGGCAGGCCTCCCGCGCCTCGGGTGATAGCTACTTATCTATGGGTATCTCTTTATCGTGATTCAGCTGCCTCGTTTTGAATAATGTTGGTATTTGTTAAGCGCTTACGATGGGCGGAGCGCTGGTCTAAGCGCCGGGGTCGCTACGGGGTAGTAATAATAATAATAACGTTGGTATTTGTTAAGCGCTTACTATGGGCCGAGCCCTGTTCTAAGCGCTGGGGTAGACAGAGGGGAATCAGGTTGTCCCACGTGGGGCTCACGGTCTTAATCCCCATTTTACAGATGAGGTAAAGGAGGCACAGAGAAGTGAAGTGACTTGCCCAAGGTCACCCTGCAGACACTTCTTGGACCGCCGGTCCTTCTGACTCACAGGACTGTGCTCTAACCCCTAGACCACTCTGCTTCTTAGTACCACTGAGAGCCCAGGGGTGGAGAGGAAGTCTGGGGTTTTCAGCCCCCGGCCTTCTGGGGGGGTCAGTACCCCCCTAAACAGGACATGTTCGGGCTCAGACCTCTGCCCTTCCATCTCCATCTCGTTTAGACTGTGAGCCCGTCACTGGGCAGGGATTGTGTCTATCTATTGCTAAATTGTACATTCCAAGCGCTTAGTACAGTGCTCTGCACATAGTAAGTGCTCAACAAATACTGTTCGATGAATTAATCTCCCTGGAACCAACCTGCACCACAGTGTCGGGCAGCACAGAGTTGGGGGGGTGGTCACAGAGCAGAGACAACTGGCGGGGCCCAGGATGGGGACGGGGGACCAATTCTGGGGGCTTGGGTTATGTGCCACCCCCCCCCCCCCAAAAAAAAAGCCTGGTTCCTGGGATTGGGAGATCAGGAAAGACAGGATTGGAATTGAGAAGGGGAATTTGGGAGCAAGGAAGAGGCTGGTGCTACTTGAGGTCCTCAATCAGGAAATTCTACAACCCAAGAGTGTGCACGTGTAGGTGTGTGTGCAGGCGCACGCATGTGTCTGTGTAGAAATGCACATAAGGAGGAGCCAGATGTGGGTGGATTCAGAATTTGGAGCCTCGGAGGGTTTGTTTATGAAGCGAAGCAATCCCCCTATAGCAGCACTTGTGGGAGGAGGGTGTGAACTGGCTGAGGATTAGGGGGTTTTAAGGAGCATAATTTTGGAGCTCAATCATTCAATTGGTATTTATTGGAATTCTACTATGTGCAGAACCCAGAACTGAGCATTTGGGAGAATATAATAGAATTAGTATACATGATTTATGGCTCCAAGGTGCTTACAGCCTACCAGGGACAAACCACTAAAATCTGGGCCAATCAATCGATGGTGTTTTTTGAGCACGTACTGTGTGCAGAGCACTCCGGGGAGTACGCTACAATGGAGTAGGTATAGACAATCCCTATCCACAAGGTCCTTACAGATTAGAGAGGCAGGATAGTGGGGAGTGTTCCTGACTGTGAATTGTGCCACTCCCAGCCACACAGGGCTTATGTACACATCTGTAATTTGTTGATATTAATGTCTGTCTCCCCCTCTAGACTGTAAGCTCACTGTGTGCAGGGAATGACACTGTTTATTGTTATATTGTACTCTCCCAACCGCTTAGTACGGTGCTCCGCACACAGTAAGCACTCAGTAAATATGACTGACTGACTTGGTTGGTCTTTCTTGGATTTACTGGTCTAAGGGCTCCCTCTTTGTCCAGCACCACAGAATTGGAGGTGACGAGCTGGAGCTGCAGAATTAAAGGTGAGCTAGAACCTTTGACTGGAGGGTCAGGACACCTGAGTTCCTTCCTGGGCTCTGCAGCTAGCTCACTCTCGTGTCATGGGCACATCTCTTCCCTGGTCTCAGTTTTCCTTTCTCAATCAATCATTGGTATTTATTGAAAACTCACTCTGTACCGAGCACTTTACTAAGCGTTTGGAAGAGTACAACATAACTGAATTGGTACACACGTCCTCCTCCCCTCCCCTCCCCCCCCCCGCCCTTTTAAACTGTGAGCCCATCATTGGGCTGGGATTGTCTCTAACTGTTGCCGAATTGTACATTCCAAGTGCTTAGTACAGTACTCTGCACATAGTAAGTGCTCAATAAATACTGTTTAATGAATAAACGAATGAACAGGCTTACAGTCTAGAGGGGGAGACAATATTAAAAAAACCATTTCAGATGTATACATAAGTGCTGGGGTCTGAGGGAGGGGTGAATAGGAGTGCAAATTCAAGGGCAAGAGCAATGCAGTTCTTTCAACTATCTCCTTCCTTTCTTCCCCATTTCCAACCCCAGCCTTCCCCTCTCCATTCCAGCATTTTTTTTTATGGTACTTAAGTGCTTACTATGTGCCAGACACTGTACTAAGCACTGGGGCAGATACAAACTAACCAGGTTGGACCCAGTGTGTGTCCCACATGGGGCTCACAGTAATTCCCATTTTGCAGATGAGGTAACTGAGGGACAGAGAAGTTTAGTGACTTGCCCAAGCTCACACAGCAGACAAGTGGCCGAGCCGGAATTAGAACCCAGGATCTTCGGACTCCCTGACCCGCGCTCTATCCACTAGGCCACACTGCTTCTCACCAACAAATCGACAGAAGCACGGAGATTGAGAGGAAGTTTAAAACCAATGTTGAGCAGCAGCAACACCTTCTATTCTCCCTCCCTTCCAAGCTCTTAACACCTCAAAGGCAGGGGTTTTGATAAGGGCAATGCACAGCACATATGGGTGCTAAATCTTTCTTTTTCTCATAGTGCTTGAAATAACAAAAATTCCCAAGTGTGAGAATCTGAAAAAGGCAACAGAGCCCTGGAGCTCAGCACAAAGCAAGCTACTCTGGGAGGGGTATTGGAAGGCAGATAAAATCGGGCTGGGGAGGTTGAAGCATCGGGAAAATTGCTAAGGGTATTAGCAGGGAGAAGAAAAGGGGAGGGAGACTGTATCAAGAAGCGACTTTATTTTTGCAGAGTTAGATGATCTGGGAGGTAAAGCAGGGCTTTGTAACCTTTATGGGAGAGTCCCACTCAAGCGACTGTCTTCTCCAACAGTACCCCTGGAGACCCTCCAATTGGAAGACTCAAAATGGAGCACTAAAGCAACACTTCGTAGAACATAGCAAACTTGAAGGGTAAATGGTCCCTTTAATGAGACTAAAAGCTAACAGATTCCCCTCATCTTCCCTTAGAAAAGCAACCACAACGGCAGCTTTTGGAAAGAACCTGGGCCAAGATTTCCTTGGCACTGGTTGACAGCAATAATGGTATTTGAGGGGTTTCTTTTACAGTATTTGTTAAGCGTTTACTATGTGCCAGCCACTCTACTAAGCGCTAGGGTAGAAACAAGATAATCAGGTCAGGACACAGTCCCTGTCCTACATGGGGCACACAGTCTTAATTCCCATGCTACAGATGAGGGAGCTGAGGCACAGAGAAGATAAGTGACTTGCCCAGGGTCACACAGCAGACAAGTGGCAGAACTAGGATTAGAACCCAGGTCCTCTGCTACCAGTGGTTGCCCATCCACCTCCGCGTCAGACAAAAACTCCTCACCACTGGCTTTAAAGGACTCTCATCACTTTGCTCCCTTCTACCTTACCTCCCTACACTCCTACTACAATCCACCTGCACACTTTGTTCCCCTAATTCTAATGCTAACCTTCTCACTGAACCTCGATCTCGTCTCTCTCCACTCACCTCTTGCCCACATCCTGCCTCTGGCCTGGAACACCCTCCCTCCTCAGACAGATACTCTCCCCACCTCAAGGCCTTATTGAACACCCATCTCCTCCAAGAAGTCTTCCCTAACTAAGCCCTCCTCTCTTCTCCTCCCACTCCCTTCTGTGTCATCCTGACTTGCTCCCTTCATTCGTCCTTCCTCCTAGCTCCATGGTACTTTTGTATATATCTGTAATTTATTTATTTATGTATGTATATTAGTGTCTGTCTCCCCCTCTAGACTGTGAGCTCGTTATGGGCAGGGAATGGGTCTGTTTATTGTTATACTGTACTCTCCCAAGCGCTCAGTACAGTGCTTTGGCACGAGCGTTCAATAAATATGAAAGCATGAATGAACCCCCAGCCCTGGCTCTTTCCACCAGGCCATGCTGTTTCTCACTCTTTGAGTGCTTGCTTTGTGCTGAGCACTGTACTAAGCACTGTTTCTGGAATACAAAATAAATCAATTCAGACAGAGTCCCTGGCCCCCGAGGGACTCATAGTCTCGTGTGGTGTGGGACAGATAATTAGAAAAGAGAGAACAGGTCTAGAAAATTCAGGCTAAAGACATCAATAGAGTACAGGCCGGTACAATGTAGGCTTCCGAGATGGCATCCTGGGGAAGGGGGATATCCAGTCACTGATAGCAGGCTGAGGCTGATCCCTGGGGGAAGGAGGCTGAGGAGAGGGGAGGCCCAAGCTAGGTGTGCCCACCCAAGTCTTAGTCCTTCCAGGGGAGGCAGTGCAAGGCCTTCTGGAAAGAAGCAAGAGGACTCTGAGGAAGAACCAACACTTTGGTCTCCACCCTGAGCCCCCGGATACAGACAAGCCTGAGGAGATGCAAAGGTAATACATGTATGTATGTTTATGCTCTTACTTCATTCTGGCCCATTCACCCTGGCGCCTCCCTTCTGCTCTCATTATTTGTAAGCCATTATTTTCTGTCTCCCCCATTAGATCGTCACCTCCTCGAGGGCAGGAAATGTATATTTGGCTTCTGTTGTTGTCTCCCAAGGAGTTAGGAGGGTGCTCAGTCCTCAGCCGATAGCCTCGGGCTGCCCGATGGGCAAAACCAGACACCTCTCCCCTTTCTGTCCATAACCGTAATTTATTAATACCGGTGTCTGTCTCCCCCATCTCGACTGTAAGGTCGTTGTGGGCAGGGAACACGTCTGCCAACTCCGTTGTATCGTCCTCTCCCAAGCGCCTAGTACGGTGCTCGGCCCACAGTAGGTGCTCAATAAGTAGGACAGACTGACCAAGTTGCATTTCCTCCTGTCCTTCGCTCCTCCCTGCCTCTGCCGGAAGGGGTCAGCAGAGGGTCACTCCTGGAGCCATTGCAGGGGTCGATTGATGATGATGATGATGATGATGGGGTTTGGTAGAAACCAGCTCGGCCTTGGCTCATGCCAGCCTTGGCCATGTCAGCTTGGCAAGGGTGGGCACACACCTGACTCCCCCACCCCCCAGCAACCAGTGGAGGGGGAATCACTGAGGCCAGGATCCTGCCCCTGTCTCCGCCCCAGCAGTCGTGTGGTTAACTCACTCTCCCCACTTCCCTTGCACCTCCTGGGCCAGTGGCTCTGAAACATTTCAGGGGACACAGGGGGAAATAGTAATGATGGGGCCAGACCTCCCTCCCTCCCACACCACCACCCGGCAGCTCGTTGCGGCCAAACGGGCTCAGGGAATTAATGATGTTGCTGTAATTAGATGTAATTCAATTAACGGGGAAACGTCGGATTGCGATCTGACCCTACCTTTTCAAACATCAATAGGAAAATAAAGAATGGGCAGAATCGGCTGTTCAAAATCACCGAATGGTCCCAAAGAAATGCGAGGTAGAGAAATCGATGGAAAGTGTCCGAATGCTTTTTCTTCTTAGACACAGGGGATTGTGGGTGTTTTGCTGCCCTTCAGCCCCGTCCGCATTCGTGTTTCTTTAGCTATCTCTTGTGCTTCTATCACCTGGGGTAAGGAACTCTGCCTTACTGTGGTTTTAGAAAAGTTAAGCCAAAAAATGGTAGTTCTCTAAATTTCTGAGTAGGGCCCTGGTAAATTGAGTCAAGTCTCCTCAGGTTAGAGGTCTTTGAGAGGTCATCTGGCCCATCCCCTCGCCTCCACACAGAACCATACCTAACTCCGCGGCAGGAGACTCTGTGCTGGGTTAAAGTGAAGCCCTGCTCAAGCCAAGACCCACAGGTTCGACACAGCCCTTCCTGAGCCTCATCAGGCCATAATCTCTCACACAAACATGCATGCACCCTCGCGAGTAACTTTGGGGAGGCTCCTCACCTGAGCCATCAGTCAAATTTAGGTCCTATCTAGCTCTGCTTCTGCCCACCTTTGGGGAAATGGAAAGCAGTCGATGTGTATGCTTGCTCTCCCCTGCTGATATGTGGTTGCCCTATCGGGTGCGTGGTTTACTGGGAACACCCAAGTCATCGCTGGGATAGATACAAGATAATCAGGCTGGACACCGTCCCTGTCCCACACGGGGTTCACAGTCTTGATACCCATTTTACAGGTGAGGTAACAAAGACCCAGAGGAGTGAAGTGAGTTGCCCAAGGTCACACACAGCAGTCAAGTGGCAGAGCCAGGATTAGAACCCAGGTCCTCTGACTCCCAGGCTAGGGCTCTTTTTACTGGGCTTCACCTAAGGGGAAAGGAGAACAGGTATTTCTTCCTCAATTTACAGATGAGAAAACTGAGACCCAGAGAATAATAATAATGATAATGATGATACTTGTTAAGCACTTATGAAGTGCCAAGCGCTGGAGTAGATACAAATTAATCAGGTTGGACACAGTCCCTGTCCCACATGGGGCTCACACTCTTAATCCCCATTTTATAGAAGAGGTAGCTGAGGCACTGAGAAGTTGCAACTTGCCCAAAGTCACACAGTAGGCAAGTGGCGAAGCCAGGATTAGAACCCAGGTACCCTAACTCTGTAGCCCATGCTCTTCCCACTAGGCTACGCTGCTCCTCTGCTACAACTTGAGTCTAGCAGGGAGGAAAAGTTGTCAGCTCTGGGAACTCAAGAGGCCCCTGGGTCTGACTTCCTGGAACTTCTGCTCCCTAATCCTGGCTCCTGCAAAGAGTGGGAGGCGAGCCCAGTGCCTACTTGGACTGGAATGGGTTTTAAAAAGCCACCAGAAGGGATTGCCGAGAGGTGGGGCCTATGGACAGAGAAGGAAAATTGCAAGGTGATGGATTTGGGGATTGAACAAAGAGCACTGATCAAGGCTGAACGAGTTAGGTGCTCCTCCAAAAGCCTAAATGATAGATTGGCCGGGCAGGCCAGCCTGAAGTCTGGGGATCCTTGAGGGACAGAGTATGGCAGAGGCTGCACAGTCCTCCCCCATTAGCAGGTAAGCTCCTTGTGGGCAGGAAACATATCTTCTGCTTCTGTTGCACTTTCCCAAGTGCAAAGTCCAATGCACTGCAACCAGCGGGTGCTCAATAAACACCATCCCTAGTAATAACAGTAACTGTGGTATTTGTTAAGCACTGTACTAAACACTGGGTAAGATACAAGTTAATCAGGTCAGACACAGTCCCTGTCCCACACGATGCTCACAGTTTAGACGGGAGGCAGAACAGGTACTTAATTCTCATTTTATTGATGAAATAATCGAGGCACCAAGAAGTTAAATGATTTCCTCAAGTTATTCAGCAGGCAAGTGACAGGGCAGAGATCAGAACCCAAGTCCTTTATATCCCAAGCCTCGTGCTCTTCCCATTCCTGGAAAGCCCTCTTGGAACTCTGGCCCAAATCCCTCCAGCCTCAACTTTCCTGAGACCGGTACAGGCTGGAATGAGCCGTTGAGCCCACTGTGGACAGGGATGTGTTGGTTAATTGTTAGAGTGTACTCTCTCAAGTGTTTAGTACAATGCTTTGCCCACAGTAAGCACTCAATAAAATCTGATCGAATTAATGAATGAAGGGACCTGTGGGGAGGGTAGACCCAGCAGCTCAGGTGACAATTAGTAATGATAGTATTTATTGAGTGCCTACTAAGTGCAGAGCATTGTACTAAGTGCTTAGGAGAATACAATAGAGTTGTAAACACGTTCCCTGCCCACAGCTAGCTCATAGCTTAGGGGACTGTAACTGCACAGACATAAACAATAGCTCCCACACTCTGCAGCATCAGTTGTCTCCCTACATCCTCCAGAGACCTAAAGAGGGTGGCCTGTGGACCCCTCCTGAACTCATTCAACACAGGCACCACCTGACGCTGGCTGGTGTCGGCCTCAACTGGAGAGAGAGGTGCAGGGGTCAGGGGAGAAATGGAGTCAGGATGGATTCTGATATGATCTAACATGTACTCGACACACAGGCAAAGATGCAAAATACCATACAGAAGATTGGCCTAGTGGATAGAGTAACAGCCTGGGAGTTGGAAGGACCTGGGTTCTAATCTTGACTCCGTCACTTGTCTGCTGGGTAACCTTGGTCAAGTCACTTCTCTGTGCCTCTCTAACCTCATCTGTAAAATGGGGATTAAGACTGTGTGGGACTGTGTGGAACGGAGACTGTGTAGCTACAATCTGATTAGCTTGCATCTACCCCAGCACTTAGTACAGTTCCTGGAACATAGGCATCTCTTAAATACCACAATTATTATTATTATCTGGAGGCCTCCTAGGGTGGGATGCAGGGGCAGGGCAAACCCAACCCCTCCAGGTTAACCTGGGCCAAGAGAGGAGGGGGTCCAAGTTCCAGTCCTGCAGCAGGTAAGGGGGGTCTGAAAAGATTCTCCAGGCCAGACCAGCTCCCCAGTGTCCACCTTTCCGTCCAGGGTCTAGGGGGCCCAGAGCCATTTGGGGGCAAGGGCCGGGGCAGAGGGCGAAGGGGGCAACATACAGGGCACCTGACCCAACCCTCTCCCGCTTGCCAGACCCTGCCTGCCACGTGCTTTCCAACTCACCCACACAGCCGGGGAAACAAAGACAATCAAACACACGGGGCGGGCGGTTGGGAGCACAGTCGACATTTAATAAATGAAATTCCTAAGCTGGGTGGGAGTGAAGTGAAAGATGGGGACGGGGCACGATTCCTGGGGGAAATAGAAGCCACAACCCGGCGAGCACACGCATTCTGGGGGAGGTGACCCCGGGTGGGGAGAGATGGGAGGTGAGGGGAGTCCAGGCAGGGGCAGCCCTCGGGGCCGGGGGAAGGGGGACAGTTGAAGGACACAGTGCGATGGAAGGAAGAAGGGGCGGGGGGGACGAAAAATGGAATTAATGTGGTATTGGGGATGTGGGGGGAAAGGTGCAGTCGGTCGTAAAGGCAGCCCTCGGCAAAGAACCCGGTGACGATCGAGACAGGTTTTTGGGTATCGTGACTCATGAGCATCTGCCGAATCTCGGGAGGAACCAGCTCATCCGCCCACCGGCCGAGGCTGGGCTCTCCGATGCATCCCGCGCAGCAGACACCTCTCCGGAAGGGGGTCAGTCCCGTACCCCACCCCACACACACTGTTGCCAAGCAGAATTCCCTTTCTGCCGGGAGAATCCATCCGTAACCCCTTCGCCGCCGGCCTGGTCTCCTCTCTGGCCCCACCCCCCACTCGGGGGGCAGAGGTCTGCAAGGGGCCCCGGCGGGTTTGGCGGTCGCCCCGGGCTGGTTGCCCAGGACAGGAGGAGGCCTTTTAACTCAATAGGGCGAGGAAATGGGGCGAGAGGAGGAGGAGGTCGGGAGGGGGAGACCAAGAATACTTTTACTCTGGCCTGGAGGAGGGGGTTCAGCTCGGATTGTTGGCATCCTTGGAAGTCTCTCTCTCTCACACAACCTGGGTGCAGCCGTGGGCACCTTCCCGTGTACAGGAAGCCCAGGTTGTGTGCCTTTCTTTACAGCACTGCCTCTTTAGAAGGTTCTCCCCGGCCCTCCGCCAGGAGTTGCCATCAAGAAATAATCTGTGGCAGGGTGGGTGCTCACTTCCACATCCACATATACGGATTCCTCAGCCATTCAGTTGTATTTATTAAGCCCTTTAAAGTGTGCAGTCCACTGTACTAAGCGATTGGGAGAGTTCAAGATAATAAGCAGACACATTCCCTGCCCACAAAGAGCTTAGAGTAAAGAGCCACTTGTCTTCTTGAGATTGTGCCCATGTAACAAGTCCGGGGATCTTTCACCCCTTATTCACCATTCCCTCAGGCCCACAGCACTTATGTACATATCCGTAATGTATTTATATTAACGTCTGCCTCTCCTCTAGACTGCAAATTCGTTGTGGGCAGGAAAATGTCTACCAACTCTGGATGATCACTTTATTGTTGTACTGTACTTTCCCAAGCGCTTAGTGCAGTGGTCTGCACATAATAAGGGCTTAATAAATACGACTGACTAAATGAATAAATGTAGTGTAGTCTCCCAAGTGCTTAGTACAGTGCTCGACACACAATAAGCGCTCAATAAATACGATTTATTGAACACCCAGTGTACACCCCCCCCCCCCCCCCACAAACCGCATCCCCATGATTGACCATGTCAGTAATACTTTAAATAGCAAATGAACAGTTCCGGAGGTTCAGGCAAATCCCATGCAGAAAGCAGGATAATGAACTTTCTAGGTCTCAGCTCAGCCCCCACACTCAGGAAGAGATATGGACCCAATCTAGAAACACAGACACAAAAATGAATACACGCATATATGAATATACTCTCCCCCACAAACCAAGAGGCTCAAGAGGGTGTATATGCACCCAGTCAGACAAGAGTTGGACTGAAATGAATAATCAACACCACCATTCATACACATACACATACATACATGTACACACACAACATTCATACATATATATTTTGGTCACAGAGTTAGGGGTATAGAGACACACACATATATTTCAGTTACAGTCAAGGGTGTTCACCCACACACACCTCCACCAACTTTTCCATTTCTCCAGTATCCAGAGGAAGCCCCTCCTAGTAGGGAGTGCACCCCTCTTTCCAGATAGAGAAGCAGCATGGCTCAGTGGAAAAAGCCTGGGCTTAGGAGTCAGAGGTCATGGGTTCTAGTCCCGGCTCTGTCGCCTGTCAGTTGTGTGACTTTGGGCAGGTGCCTCCACATCTGTCCCTGGGGTGGTGGTGGGGGAGCCGGGTGGTGGAGTTGCTCAATAAATAACCACCACCGAGGGGATTGAAGGCAGGGCTTTTTGGTGCGGGGGGGATGAGGACTGGGAGGGGAGAGGCTTTGAAGAGCTAACAGGCCAGAAGGCCACCATCTTGGGGAGTCTTGGGCCCTGAGGAGGAGCTGAGGGAGATCTGGTCAGAGGGGTGGGAGATCTGGTCAGGGGTGTGGGACTCCAACTTCAGTAGCCGCTGGGGGCAACGCCCCCCTCGGAGGGTACCCGGCTCCAGAGTGATCTGGAAGAGATAAGGGGAGTCAGGTGTCTCCCCCTCCCCAATCTGGCCCTACTGAGAGCTCACCTCCTCCAGGAGGCCTTCCCAGACTGAGCCCCCCTTTCCCTCTGCTCCCCCTCCCGTCGCCTCCCCCACCCTCTGCTCTTCCCCTCCCCTCAGCACCGTGCTCACTTGTATATATTATTTATTACCCTGCACATAGTAAGCACTGAATAAATACTACTGAATGAATGAATGGTGACTATCCATTGCCCAATTGTACATTCCCAGCGCTTAGTTCAGTGCTCTGCACATAGTAAGCGCTCAATAAATACTACTGAATGAATGGTCTCTGTTGCTGAACTGTCCATTCCAAGCGCTCAGTCCAGTGCTCTGCACAGAGTAAGCGCTCAATAAATACTATTGCATGAATGAATGGTCTCTATCTGTTGCCTAATTGTCCATTCCAGGCTCTCAGTCCAGTGCTCTGCACAGAGTAAGTGCTCAATAAATACTATTGAATGAATGAATGGTCTGTTGCTGAACTGCCCATTCCAAGCACTCAGTCCAGTGCTCTGCAGATTGTGAGCGCTCAGTAAATACTGTTGAATGAATGAATGGTCTATCCGTTGCCTAATTGTCCATTCCAAGTGCTCAGTCCAGTGCTCTGCACAGAGTAAGTGCTCCATAAATACTATTGAATGAACGGATGGTCTACTTGTCAGCTGCGTGACTGTGGGCAAGTCACTTCACTTCTCTGTGCCTCAGTTACCTCATCTGTAAAATGGGGGTTAAGACTGTGAGCCCCACATGGGACAACCTGATTATCTTGTATCCACCTCAGCGCTTAGAACAGTGCTCTGCACATAGCATAACAAATACCAACATCATTATCTGTTGCCTGATTGTTCTGTTGCCTGATTGTCCATTCCAAGCGCTCAGTCCAGTGCTCTGCACAGAGGAAGCGCTCAATAAATCCTATTGAATGAATGAAACCGAGGCTGCGGGGGAGGCCTGAGACCCTCGAAGCAGAGGTCTGGAGGGGGGGGGGGGCGCGCGCTCGGGGAGGGGGAGACGCGGGGACGCGCGCGGGGGAGGGGGTCTCGGGCGCAGGCGCGGGGAGACCACGCCCCCTAGAGGCGGGTGGGAGGGGGTCGCACGGAGGGGGCGTGGTTGGGCGGTGGTCACGCCCCCTGGTGGGCGGGGCCGGCGCTGCTTCCTGCAGGAGCAGCTGAGCGCTGCAGGGACCGACCGACCGACCGACCGACCGACGGACCGACGGGCGGGGAGCGGCCCGGAGCCACCGCGACCCCCGACCCGCCGGGACCCCGCGGGGACGGACCGACCGACCGACCGACGGAGCCGCCGCTCGCCCCCACGCTGGCCCAGAAGGCTGCGGCCGCCTCGCCGCTGAGGATGGCTCGGAAGGTGCCGCGGGCCGAGGTGTGCGCCGACTGCAGCGCCCCGGGTAAGGACCGGACCAACGACGCCGCCGCCGCCGACAGGGGAGGGGAGGGGCCCCGCCGCCGCCGCCGCCAAGCTCGGTCACCTCCCCTCCCCCTCCGGGAGCCGGGACGCCGGGCTGGGGGAGGGGCGGCAGCCAGGCCGGGAAAGGCGGCCCAGGCAAGGCCGGGAGCGGGATCCGGGGCCTGGGCCGGGAAGGAGCCTTGAGCCCCCCCGTCTTCTCCCCCCCCCACCCCCGGGGCCGGGATCGGAGCCCCCTCCTCGCCCCCCCCCCCCCAATCCGGGGGCTCCGGGGACCCCCGGCACGGGCAGGGGGAGGGGGCTGCGATCGCGGGGCTTGGAGGGTCACCGCAGAGCCCCGTGTCCTTGGGAGGGGACGGGGAGGGGGTGTGGGCCCCCTGCCCCGGGAGGAGAGCAGCAGGAGAAACGGGAAGGTGGGAAGGGGACCCCCTCCTCCCCCGCACCCCCACATTGGTCCTCCCACCCCCTCCAATCTGGGTTAACCAGCCCCGGGGAGGGGGGCGGGGATCTGGGCCCAGCAGAGCTGCCTCCCTCTGTGGGCTCCCCCCGCCCCCAACCCTTCCAGGTGGCAGATGGGCCGCGGGGTGGTGGGGAAATGGGGGAGGGAGGCGAGGTGTGTGTGCTTAGTTGGTGTCTGAGCTGCTGCTGCCGCTGCCTTACCTTGCATCTGCCCTTCTCTGCCCTGCCCGGGCTGCCGAGGGCACTGGGGGAGGGGGGCACCCTCCAAGGTGGTGGCCGCTTTGGGGCTCCTGTGAAATATTGGGGAGGGAGAGGTAACCCAATATGGGGAGGGCAGGTGGCACGTGCCCAGGGGCGGCCCATCTCTCACCTTGGACACCCACGTCAGGCACCTGGGCACTGGGCATCGGGACCCTGGAGTAGCAGTGGGCCCAGGGGTCAGGATCCTTCTATGTGTGGGTGGCTCTGGACCAGGCTGACAGTCGCCCCGAATCAGTGGCCCTCCCGAGGAGGAGGAGGTGGGGAGGAAACAGATGTTTAGGGGGTTCGGACCCGAGGGACCCGGCTTCCCCCATCGTGAGAGAGGGACCTCGGCCCCTCAGCGGCGGGAGACCCCGGTGGCGTAAGTTACGGGGCGTTTCGGGTGCCAGGACCGTCCTTGCTGGGGATGGGTGACCCAGCCCCGGCTCCTGCCCGGCTCTATTTACTGTTATATTTCCCTTCTCTGGCCGGGAGTTCCGTTCGGCATGGAAATTTGCTCCTGTCTGCCCGCCCTGGCCCTCGTGAGGAAGTGAGGGGCAGATGTCAGAGAGGCTGTTCACTGCAGATTCGGGGCGGGGGTGGAGGGCCGCAGCAGGTTTGGGTGGGGAACATGGGCAGGCATAGAGGATGTCTCCTTGTTATTATTATTGTTATCATTATTACTACGTATAAAGCACTGTTCTAAGCGCTGGGGTAAATACAAGCAAATCACGTTGGGCACAGGTCCCTGTTCTACATGGGTCTTGCTCCCTCCTAAGAAGGATGGAGCACAGGTATTTAATCTCTGTTTTACAGTTGAGGAAACTGAAGCACAGAGAAGTTAAAAGTGACTCGTCCAAGGTCATACAGCAAACCATTGGCAGAATTGGAATTAGAACCCAGGTCCTCTGACTCCCAGTCCGTGCTCTGTCCACTAGGCCACTCTGCTTTCTCTCCCCCAGAGTTAACTGGCGGGTTTGGGGCTCCCGGCCAGTAAAATTCTCCCAGCAGTGTTCCCCCAAACTTCCTAGGCCTCCTCGGGAGCCACTGGGCCTGCCTTAGGAGGGGGGGCCAGCTGGCAAGGGGGAGAGGGCTCCTGGTTAATGACTATTTTGGGTGCCACCCCCTCCCCACGTGGCCTTCCCGCGTTGCTGTGCCGGATGTGAGAGCGGTGGTGGAACAGCAGTCGCAGGAAAGCTTCGTGATGTCTTGGGGGTGGGCCTCCCTTGGGTATTTAGGAGAGACTGGGGAAGCCTCCTGGGTTTCCATGCCCTCTCTGATTACTAGACTGTCGGCTCCCAGAGGGCAGGGATCGTGCTTACCAACTCTATTGTACCGCACTCTCCCACGCGCTTAGCATGTTGCTGCTTCAACGGTAGGCGATCCATAAATACAGAGCATCGATTAGACAGGGTCCAGAGCCCCAACCTGTCTCCCCACCTAAGCGATCCCTAATGGGGGAAATAATCGACTCACTGGTGGGAGATCTCCAGCAAGGCCCGGGCTCTGGGCCTGATTCCGTGCTCCCCAGCAGCCTATTGGGTGACGTGACATGCAACGCTGCTTGGCCCAAGAGGTGAAGGCATCTTTTCTTCTTTTTTTTTAATGGAATTTAAGCACTTCCTATGTGCCAGGCATTGTACTAAGCGCTGGGATAGATACAATTTGGACCCAGTCCATGTCCCACATGGGACTCACAGTCTTAATCCCCATTGTACCGATGAGGTAATCGAGACGTAGAAAAGTAAAGTGACTTGCCCAAGGTCACGCGGCAGACAAGTGGCAGAGCTGGGATGAGAAGCCAGGTTCTTCTGACTTCCGGGCCTGTGCTCTATCCACTAGGCCAAGCTGCCTCTCAGCATCTGGTTTGTCCTTGGAGCTGTTTATCTTAAAGCTTTAATGGTCGTCCTGAGCCCCACGTCTCCTTATCCCACATCCCCTTGTCCTCCTCTGCTTTGGTGCTGAATGAGGTGGCTTGAAGGCCTCTGGGCATCCCAAGTGACGGTTTCCTTTCCCTTTGCTCCTGGGTCAGCTGGGAGCCAGGGCTCTCTGGAGTCACTGTTGGGAGTGGGAGGGGCCGGTGTGCTGAGGTGGAGCCTTCTGGGCCTGGGGTGAAAGTCTGGAGAGTTGGCAGGATTAATTACAACTTCCCTCCCCACTGACTCTCTCAGGGAGCCAGGGCTTGAGCTGGTAAAAAAGGGGGCCCTTCTGGGTGCCGCTGACCCCAAAGCTGGGTCTTACCCAGTCAGGAGATGCTGTCTCCTTTGAGGGTCCGGGCCTTGGTCCCCAATTGTGGACTGTGCCTTTCAGCCTCCCAAGAGTCAGGGCAGAGCAGTAGGGCCTGTAGAGACCAAAGAAATGGTGATTGTTGGGATGGGTCGGGGGAAACGACAGGACCCTGAGAGTGACCTCTCTCCCAGCCTCCTCTGGAAGGGGGTCCTGAACCCAGGTGAGACTTCCTTTTCTCCTCCCTTTGAGACCCCGGCCGGGCCTGCAGGAGGTGAGCAGTGAGCATGAGCACTGAGCCCCAGAGACGTGCGTAGTCTCACCACCAAGGCGGCCTGTTCCATCTCTGAGCCATCTGTGCCAAGGGAAGACCTCGTGACCAACCTCAAGGCCAGATCTGGGAGTAGAGGGGGACCCCCATGCATCCTGATCTCCTTCCTCACTCTAGGGAGCAAGACTGAGCCTTCAGAGTCCCTGGAACGGGCCTGGCTGGCACAGCAGCCCATTTGGGTCACGGGCTCCAGCGAGCTGGCACTCGTGGCCACCTCTGGGCCCTGCTGCTCTGTCCAAGGCACACTGGTCCTAGCTGCCTCCCTTGTCCTGGGTCAGTCCTGCCCTGGCAGCCCCACAGCCATCTTTGGGTACCGAGTGAGGGTAGCACCCCCTCTCCGGGGCAGGGAGGTGATCGAGCTGTACTACTTTGATCTCTCTGGGTGCCCTGGGTGACAGTAGCAGTGCCCACTACTCAGAGGGGAGACTGCATACCTGAGCTGGCGGGAAGACCAGGGGATGGACGCCCACAAGGAGAGACTGCGTGAGCTCAGCCCAGTATGTTCTGTCTGGTCCTCGACCGTGGGACCGGGGGACGGGCCTATGTGTGCTCCGTCTGGGGATTTAGTCAGGTATGGGCTGCAGGAGAGGTCCGGCTGGTGGGACCCCTAGATTGTGCCCCTCCTCCCCCAAAAGACTCGTTTGGGCCTTGGCTGGGCTGACTGACCCCTGGCAGAGGTGAGACCGGGTGCTGGGATTTCTCCAGTCCAGTGAGGCTGGGGTTGAGGGGTCTGGGTAAGGGCACCTCCAGTTCTGCTGTCCTCTTTCCCCTCCCCTCTCTGAGCCCTTGTCTCTTTCCACCTACTCCCACGCTTGTCATTCCCCCAAGCTGTGCCCCTGCAGGCCTGAGAGTCCTGGAGCTTAGGACTGGACTTGAATGCCCAGAAATTGGGGCTATGTAGGAATGGCCCTGCCTGGGAGTGGGAAACTAGCAGGGTGTACTGGCTTGGAGAGGGGGCGTGGGGGGGGGTCGGGGGAGAATGTGTGTGTGTTTTCCATTCCTCTATTGCTTGGGAAGCGCTGAGCTGGCAAACAATGTAGCTGGGCCAGGACTTCCGCCCGGCATTGTTCAGCCGTAGCTCAGAGCCCCCCCCCCCATCCTCCACCATAGCTCCCCTTCCCCATCCCTCTGGCTGCATGGCCTACGCCCACGGAAGGGGGCACGAGAACAGCCTCTGGCCTCCGTTGCCTTCCACCCTGGCCTGGAGCAGGGCTGTCCGGCCGGAGGGGCCTCGGCAGCGTGTGCCACCCTGCCTCCCTCCCCAGACCCCGGGATCCCAAGTGCCCTGCGCTTCCCGGTCCACTGGCCAGAGCCGATGGCGGAAAGCGGAGGCCGGGGAAGGAGCGCAACTAAGGAAATCCAGGAATCCCAGCCATGGGATAGGGGACGTGATCCAGGATCCCCCCCAACATCCACGGGCAGTGGGCCGGGGATCGTGCCTTCGGAGGTCCACTCTATTCTTTGGTCTGAGGCTGCGGAATGAAGCCACTGGGTGGGAGTTGAGCTTCAGTGGGTGGGAGAGGGCAGGGTTGCCCAGCGGCTGACCATTTCCTGGGAGCCAGTCCCATCCTGGAGCAACCGGCACAGCCCTCCCCTCCTCGGGAGCGCCTAGTCGCAGGTGGCGGGGGGCCCGAGGGTGGGCAGCCCGTGGGAGGGGGTGAGCCGGGTACGCGTACACGGATGCTCTCCGAGCCGCCCCCGGCGCCACCCGGATTTAGCAACAGCAGCGGTGGCGGCGGTGGCGCAGCAGAGTCCACCCGGCGGGGAGCGATCCGGGCCTGTGCCTGCCGTCTGGGAGCACCGCCACTCACAGGAAACCTGGCCGGGAGGAATTCAGGGTGCGTCATTCCCCAGCTTCCTGCCCGGACCGCCTGCGGGAGGGGGCTCGTGCCGCTGCCTTCTCACCGGGGTCTCAACTGGGGCAGGGGTTGGGAGTCCCGACCACCTCTTTCCGCCACCAGTTGTGGGCCTCGCCTCAAAGGGAGCTCAGGGCTCTTGTTTGGGGAAGACCCCAGCTGCCCCTCTGGAGTCTAAGCGCGTTGTGGGCAGGGAGTGTATCTATCAACTCTCTTACATTGTATTCTAAGTGCCTCGTAGAGTGCTCCGCACACAGTAAGCGCTCAATAAATACCTTTGATTAATTGATTGCCCCTCTACCCAAATGTGGAGCTGAGAGCTCCCCCTGCTGGCTGGGCCCTGGCAGCAACCGTGTTGCAGGTGCTCGGGTCACCCCCAAGGAAACCAGATGCTGGAATGGGCTTCCAGAGATCGTTCCGTCCAACTTCCCACCTCTGGGCACAGTGCCCTGAAACCCTTCCCAGATTCCCCCCATCTCCTTTGTGCCAGCAGGCCTTACCCTGCCTGGATGCTCTTTCTTCTGTCTAACCTCGATCCGTCTCACTGCAGGCTGAGTCCGTTGTCCGAATCCAAAGGATGTCCCGGTTCCTGTTGACCTCTGGGGCCTGGACCTGTTTGTCAGAGGTTTCCATGAGCTAGGGGCAGTTAGAGAGCGGAAGGGAAGAGGACTTCCTGTTTCCATTGGGATACGGGGGAGGGGAGTTAGGCCTAGCTGGAATGGATGAGAGCCCCGAGGCAGGAGGCTTAAGAACCCCTCTGACTCACCTGTACCAGCCCTGGCCTGGTTCGGGTTGGGCCTAGAAAGATGAATCAATCGTATTTATTGAGCGCTTACTGGGTGCAGAGCACCGTACTAAGTTCTTGTGAGTTAATAGTCACGTTCCCTGCCCACAGCGAGCTCACAGTCTAGAGAAAGAACACCGATCCTGCCAGCCTGGCCACCGGAGGCGGCTGTGGGGGAGGCCTCGTTTGGCTTCTGGGCAGGCTGGTGTGTGTCCTCTCTGCTCCTGGGCGAGGGTGGGAGGCTGTAGCTGCCTGGGGGAGGGGGTGGGGTGGCGGAGGGGTCGGGTGGAAGAGGGACGGGGGCCAGGAGCGGCCCAGGGAGTGGAGAGTCAAGACTTGGGGGAGGCTTTGCCCTTAAGCAGCGTTGGCGGGTTGAACGAGCTTGGACCTGGGAGTCGGAGGAACTGGACTCTATCCTGACCCTGCCACTTGTCTGCTTTGTGACTTTTGGGCAAGTCACTTAACTTCTCTGTGCCTCAGTTTCCTCATCTGTAAAATGTGGAGTATTACCTGTCCTCCTATGAGACAGGGAACCCCATGTGGGACAGGATTGTGTCCGAGATGATTAACTTCTAGCTACCCCAGGGCTTTGGACAGTGTTTGACACCGAGTAAGTATTTAACGAACACCATTATTATTGTCATTATTAAGGATGGGCAGTTTGGCAAATGGCAAGAGGTGCCCTCTGAGGAATGCCCAAGCCCCCTCCCTGCCAGGCTTCATCGCCATCCCTGCACCGGGCCTTTCTGAGCTGAGGACACCTCCAGATTGGCCCCAAGCCCCCAAGCCTGGAGGAGGGAGGCGGAGTCTGGCTGTCCTGGTGTGAGGGAGAATGGGGTCCTCTCTGCCGTGTTTTCCCCTGACACTGCTATGCAGTGGGTCCCCCTCCCCGTGGGAGGCCGCAGGTGGGAGGAGTGGGAGCCTCCTGGCAAGCTGACGTGGCCACAAGCGGCCCCCGCGAACAGGACTGTCTCAGCCGTTGCCAAGCGGGCTTAAGTTGCAGGCAGGATTGAGGATAGAGCTAAAGAAGAATCAGCGTGACTGAGAGGGCTGTGATCACTGCTTTCTGACCCCACTGGACTCTAAGGTCCCCGAGCCCAGGACATCCTTTGCAGAGGCCTCCTCAGTGCCGGCCACCCTGAGGGATCCCTCAGTGGGCCAGGCCCTAAAGGTGATGATGGTTCGGTATAGGGCTCCCGGTCCACTCCCCCGGATGGCCCTTGGGCAGACGGTGGGGTGGGGATGGTGGAGTGGGCGGGGTGAGTAGAGGATGGGCACATAGTCTCTGGGGATGGGCCCACCGAGGCCTCAGGGAGAGCCTTGGAGCTGGAATGGAGCAGGCTGCCCCTGAGACCAGTCAGCAGGGAGAGCCTTGGGCCAGGACAGGCAGTGAGGGCCCCTGGGACCGGGCAGCAGGGAGACCCTCAGGGCAGGGAGAAGAAGCAGAGGCCCCTGGGACCGGGCAGCAGGGAGAACCTCAGGGCCAGAAGGACACTCCCAGTTCTTGAGCTAGAGCACAATGCCGGCTTTCTCCCGTGACCTTTCTGCTGTGGCCGCAGCCCGGAGCAGCTGTCTCTGTCCCGGGGGCCGGGCAGGCGATCTCCTTGGGGGAGGGGGTGTGGGCCCTCCTTCCATGCTCCCAGTGGGGGTGGGGGTCAGCCCTGCCCCTTTAGCAGTTGCCCCAGCAGACCCCTCCTTGGGGTTCGTGCAGCCTCGAGGCATCCCCCCTCCCCATCACGCCTCCAGAGAGGCTGGGCACTGCCCTGGGGACTGGTCAGCAGTGGCCTCCCCCTCCCTCTGGGCCTTGACTCAGGGTGCAGCAGGGAGGCCCAGGGAGGGAAGCCTGAGCATGAGAAGGCCCCAGTCTGTGTGTTGCCGGGACAACCGTCAGCCTGCCTCCAAGGTGGTAGTGTGTTGGGGAGGGTGTGGGGGGGAGGAAGGGAGGGCGCATGGTGGGGGGATGTTGAGAGAAAGAAGGGGAGTGCTACATAGAGGGTGTGTGTGTTTGGGGTTGGAGGAGGGAAGGAAGGGGAGTGTTATCCAGAGGGTGCGTGTGTTTAGGGGTGGAGGGGGGAAGGAAGGGGAATGTTATATAGAAGGCCCAAACAGAATTAGCCTGATTTCCCCCACCCTGCACACCTGCTGCTCAGGAGACCCCGCCACCTCCCAATCTAAGCCGGACTCGCACTCTTTCCCTCGGCCTGTTCTCCCCCAGCCCTGGCCCTGGGTCAGCCAGGTATGGTGGCCGACTCCTCCACCATGGACGTTCGCCTCTTTAACTTGGCCCCTTACCAGCGGGGAATGGCCGGGACAAGCCTAAGCCTTCAAAATCCAACCTGGAAAGGCACAGGGGAGGGAGTCGTCATGGCTTCCTGCTCTTCCAGATACTGGGGGAGCAGGAGAGCGGGACCCTGAGTTTGGGATCGTGGCTTCTCTTCCTGCAGGTGCAGGGCTTGGCTCAGTTGTCCGAGGACTCTCTCTCTCTTTACCACTTCCCGCCCCCCCCCGACCCAAAGCCCCCTGCTCACCGGCCCTTCTCCGAGACCACCCAAGAGTAGTAATGACAGTGCTTAGTCACTGTTTTGGGTCGGAAACAGTCCTCCCGGCCCACGTGGGGCTCCCAGTCTGAGAGGCATCCTATTCCCATTTTACAGATAAGGAAACTGAGGCATAGATTGGTTAAGTGACTCGCCCGAGGTCACCCAGCAGGTCAGTGGAAGGGCCAGGACCAACCCCTGGGCCTCATGACCCCAATTCCATGCTCTTTCTACTAGGCCAAGGTGCTTCCCCTGGACAGTGGAAGTCTGGATTCTAGGGAGCTCGGCCAGGGGGAGTAAGCAGGGGCAGGAGGAGGAGGAGGAGGAGGGAGGTGAGAGGAAGGAGACAGCAGACTGGAGGTGAGGGGGAGGAGACGGCAGAGCAGCGTGTTGGAGCGGCAAGCTGGAGAGGAGGGGACAGCTGGCACCCGCTCCTGGAGCAGGGAGAATGAGAGCTGTGTGGCATCCATCTGGCAGGGCAGTCTGCATGCCCGGGCACCACCCTGGGACCCAGCGGCCCTTCTTTCCCCCCCGAAGGCCCAGCTGGGCCTGGGGCAGGGAGTTCTGTCCCTGCTCCCCTCAGTCTTCCGTGACTGCCATTGGTCTCTGCATTCAGGGTGGCAGGGGGTCAGGTCGGGGATGCCGCTCTCTCTGGCTGGGGTCAAGCTCTGCAGGGAGGGGGTGGGGCATCCCTCTCTCTGGCTGGGAGCGGCAGGGGAGTCCCAAGTCCCGACTGCTCCTCGGAGACCCCCAGGTAGAGGTCTCACCCGAGCCCCCTGGAAGATTTGGGGACTCCGCTGGGGGCACTGTCCCCTTGCCAGGGTCAGGGAGTCCATTAAATCATGAGGAATGGGAGCTAAGTGCCTCCAGAGGAGGGACCCCAGAATGTGTGGCATCAGGTATGGGCCAGGTCCAGATTGGTGGCCCCCATTCCTAGCCAGCTCACCCTAGGCTGGCCCCAGTTGATCGGCCTGTTAAGGGACTGATTGTTTTGAAAACGTTCATTATTATTAATATCATTTCACTTAGGGGAAGGGAAGAGGGCAGTGTAGGGGCCCTGGCCGGGCGGGGATGCTGGGTTTGGACAGAAAGCTTGGCACAGCAGGAGCCCTAGAGATACGCTTGCCCCCACCCCCCCACCCCCACTGCATGGCTGGTGGCACTCACTGACCGCTGGTCTCCCAACACCATCTGGGCCTGGCAGGTGTATCAGGAGGGTGGGGAGGGGTAGCATGGATGGGTTCTGTCCGTCTTGCTGTCTGCCCACGGTGGTGTGGGAGAGACGAAGTGCCCGGAGTGGCAGTTGCAAGCCCAGGGAGCCGGCATGGAGTTCGGGCTGTCCGGGCCCTTGGGGAGCCCAGTGCACCAGGGAAAGCCAGTCAGCAGCCTCCTCCGGAGCCCTGAGCGTGGAAGGATGGAGTCTCCAGTGTCTCACCCCGGAGGTCAGCCCTCTCTCCTGGGCCCAGCAGGCGGGTGTGCGGCTCTGTGAGGGGAAGGGAGTGGGCCCGAGGCACTGCCAAGAGCCAGGCTGCTCAGAGACACTGCTGGTCTGCGGGCATTGGTGCTGGGCAGGTGCTGGTGTCAGCGAGGGGGCAGAGTGCCCAGCAGAGAACAAGTCTAGGCATGAGCCTCACTCCCCTGGCCCAGGGTCTCTGGAGAGCTGGCCCGGATTTGGCTCTTCTTGGAGCCCCATGGTTCAGGGCCAGGGCAGCTGGAGAGACAGAGGTTTCTGGGACAGGTGGGGGATCAGGGGTTCTGAGGGCTTTGAATGGACAATTCACCCCATCGTCATTCCCAATCCCGTCGGGAGGCAGTAGTGTGGCACCGTGCCCCAAACGGGGAGGTGGCCGTGCCAGGGCCCAGCTTGAGAGAGCCGGAATTGGCGGCAGCAGCGGGGGAGTGCTGGGGAAGGAAATGGGGAGCCGTAGCCCCGGGGGCGGCATCAAACCTGGGTCCAGTGGCTCCCCATCCTCCAATCTTCCCAGAGTTTCCCACCCACCCCGCCCCACCTAGCTCGGATTCCTGGACTAGAGGAAGGAACTGAGGGGACAGAGCCACAGACCACTAGTCACCCAGGGCTGCTGCAGCCCCATCCAAGTCCTAGGCCACCAGGGGAAGCTGCGGAAGGGGCTGACAAAGGGGTGCCCTGTCCCCTCCTCAGACCCCGGCTGGGCCTCCATCAACCGGGGTGTGCTGGTCTGCGACGAATGCTGCAGCGTCCACCGCAGCTTGGGCCGCCACATCTCCATCGTCAAGCACTTGCGCCACAGTCCCTGGCCCCCCACCCTGCTGCAGGTACCAGGCTGAGGGCACTCCCCTCCAGCCCCCACCCCAACCCCGCCGGCCAGATTGGGTGAGGGGCGGGGGCGGGAAGGGCTGGAATAATCAGAGGAGCCGGATCCCTCCCCCAGACTGGTCAGGACGCTGTCTCCGTGGCTGCCCCGGCCCCAAAGGCTGCCGGGCCTTTGGGGTTATAAGGTCAAGGAAGGGCTGGAGTTCCGCTCTGGGAGGTCTTGGGGGGCCCCGGGGCACCGTGCCCAGCGAAGCCCCTCTGGGGTCCCCTGTTCCTCCCGCGCCCTCCCTAGCCAGCAGGACGCTGGCTCCGGGGGCAGCCGTGGGAGTCCCTACCCCCAACTTGAAGCTGTGGCCCACCCCCAGCACTCCCCACCCTCTCCCTAGATGGTCCACACACTCGCCAGCAATGGGGCCAACTCTATCTGGGAACACTCGCTGCTGGACCCCGCCCAGGTGCAGAGTGGCCGGCGAAAGGCCAATCCCCAGGACAAAGTCCAGTGAGTGGGGGCGGGGAGAGGGGCTAGGAGCAGGGTTGTTGGGGAGGTGGTTGGAGGGTGGGGGCCAGGTGGGAGCGGGGCTGGGAGCAGGCTGGAGGCTGGGGATTGACGTTGGGAGGAGGGGGCGTTGGGGGGATGGGATGCGAGCTGGCGGCCTGGAATGGAGATGAGCTGTCTGGGAACCTTACCTGCCACCCCTCTCCTCTTTCCTCTCCCACCCACTCCCCCAGCCCCACCAAGTCAGAGTTCATCCGGGCCAAGTATCAGATGCTGGCATTTGTGCACAAGCTGCCCTGCAGGGATGATGACGGGGTCACCGCCAAGGACCTCAGCAAGGTGGGCATGCCCACGGGACTTGGGGGGGTTAGGGGTGGGGAGCAGTGACTGACCCCTGCCGGGCCAGAGGAGGACCTCTGACCCTCTCGAGTTTAACCTATCCCTATCCGCTCCCAAAGCCAGACCACCCACTTCCTTCCCGAAGCCCCTATAAGGCTTCCCCTCCTGTGGCTCCCCAGGCCCAGCTTCCCCTCCTGTGACTCCCCAGGCCCACAGTCTTGGGGTCCCAGCTGAGCCCTCCCGTTTCCCCTCCCCCCGCAGCAACTTCATTCTAGTGTGCGGACGGGCAACCTGGAGACCTGCCTCCGCCTGTTATCCCTGGGCGCCCAGGCCAATTTCTTCCACCCAGAGAAAGGCACCACGCCCCTGCACGTGGCAGCCAAGGCTGGGCAGACCCTGCAGGCCGAGCTGCTGGTGGTGTACGGGGCCGACCCCGGTGCCCCAGACGTCAACGGGCGCACCCCCATTGACTATGCCAGGTGAGCCCGGGGGAGCGACCGGTGGAGCTGGGACATGGGGAGGGCTCTGGGGCAGAGAAAGGGGAGACCGGGTGGGCTGTAAGATCATCTCTAGACTGCAAGCTCATTGTGGGCAGGGAATGTCTATTATATTGTTTTTATTGAACTCTCCCAAACGCTTAGTACAGTGCTCTGCCCACGGTAAGCGCTCAAGAAGTACAATTGATTGATTGAAGGAGGTGGGCTGGGTGGGCACAGTGGCTTCCATCCATCCTGAGCTCCACCCCTCCGACATCCCCTTGCAGGCAGGCCGGGCACCACGACCTGGCTGACCGGCTGGTGGAGTGCCAGTATGAGCTGACCGACCGGCTGGCTTTCTACCTCTGTGGACGCAAGCCAGGTGAGCCCCAGACCCCCACGGCTGGCCGGAGAAGGAAGGGGTGGTGGAGGGGCCGTGGCCCCGGCCTCGCCCCGGCAGCTGGCGCCATGGCGACAGAGCCAGCTGAGGAACGATGTTGCTAGGCAACTGGCTCCTGTGAAAGTGCCTTGGGCTCAGGCTCAGCTAGGAGCAGGGATGGGGTGGGGGTGGGGGAGCGATGAGTGTGCACAACTGGCCAAGCCTCCCGCCCCCCTGCCCGATACCCCTCTCCGGGACCCTCGTGGCTGTCCACCAGTTCCAGCGCCCCCATGCCCTGGGCCCAGCCCCTCCTTTGGGTGAGCTCTGCCCTCCTCTCCCATCTTCCTCCAGCTGGGAGCAAGCCCATCACGTGGAGGGGGGCTGGGGAGGGGGAGGTCAGAGGGGGGCGCTTCTGGCCCCAGGGTCCAGCCTCCTGCCTCCCCACTGGTGACTGGCTGTTTTGATTTTGCTCAGACCACAAGAATGGGCATTACATCATCCCCCAGATGGCTGACAGGTGAGTGACCGGTCCTGCCAGCAAGGGACACCGAGGGGCATCCAGGGAGGGCTGGGGGCTCTCCAGAGGAGAAAGACTTGGGGTGAGGCAACCGTGACCCCTTTCAGCCCCATGAGCAGCGGGTGTGCCTCGGTCCCATGCCCCGGTGGGTGAGGGGCCGGGAGCCTGGGCCTCGAGTTAGGGGTTTCTCAGGCTATCGTGGGGCCTGGGATGAAAGGTTGGGAGCCAGGCCCTAGGGTCCCCCAAACTCGCAAACCCAAACTCAGCCCGGCAACGGTTTGCAGCCGCGTCCCTCCCTTGAAGCCGGAAGGGGTCCTGGGAGTTTAGGTGGAGCCGCCCCGCCGCGTGGCCCAGAAGGTCAAGCACCCGAGACCCAGTGTCCCGGCAGCGTCCCGGTCCTCACGAGGGGCCTGGCATTTGGGTTGGGACTGGATGTCGGCTTTGGGTGGGGTTAGGGCACCTCTAGTGGGACTCCCCCCTCTGCCCGGTGGCTGAGGGCAGGGCTGGGGAGGACAGCGTTGGTGCCCACGGGGACCCGTAGCGGGAAGTGTTCCCGGGGCTGGTGTCCTGAGGAGATCCCCAGGAGGCCTAGACTTCCCTGGCACCATCACCCCCGACCCGGAAGGCAACCCAGTCCCCTCACCGCTTCTTATCCTGAACCAGGCGTCAGAATCCCAGCACCCAGGGCCAGAAACTGCCCCGGCCGCACTGCCCATCCAGAGATGCCCCAACTCATCCCAACCCCAATGGACCCACTAGCTGGGCCCGTTGTTGGGCTCCTCAGTCGGGCGCTGCTGCCACCTTGTGGTCACAAGAGGGCGAGGCCGCTGCCTACTGCCTGCCTGGCCTGGGACGGTGCGGCTTAACGCCCATTTCCCATACTGGAAACCGAGGCCCCACCGCCGGACAGAAAAGAGCTGTCCCCTCCTCAAGTCTAGGCACACTTAGGGAGGGGAGAGTGCCCCCCACGCCTCACCTCAGCAGACCCCTCCAGGCCCTCCTCCCCAAAGCGGTGTCTGTTCAGTCTCGGCGTGCACGGGGCAGGGGGGCGGGGGCGAGGGGCCTTCTGGGCAGCCCCGGCGCTGACCCGCGGTCGGGTATAACCCATATGCCTCTGTCCTGTTCTTCCCTCTGCTGCCTTCCTCTGGAGTTAGGTCTCGGCAAAAGTGCATGTCTCAGAGGTATTGTGCCCGGGGCAGGCTCCTCGGCCAGGGGGCGGGACGGGCGAGGGTCTGGGGGTCCGTCTGTGTTAGGCCACACACGTCTCGAGACCTCCGGGAGGCCTCGAGGCCCTCCCCGATGGCTCCGACCCTGGATCTGCGCCACCCCCGCAGGGACCCAGCATGCAATGGTTTGCGGGGGGATGGGTTGGGACCTGGGGACCACCCCTGCACCTCCTCATCGTGCATCTCCTCTGGCCCCCACAGCCTGGACCTCTCAGAGTTGGCTAAGGCAGCCAAGAAGAAACTGCAAGCGGTGAGTGGAGAGGGGGATGGGGAACTTCGGAGAAAGGGGGCTAGCCCTGAGTCTGGACCCCTTAAACTCCCTCTGATCCAGGGGCAGCCTGGCAACTTGGCACCTGTAATCTGCCCCCTGAAATTGTGGGGGAAGGGGTTGTGCAGCTTTCTCAGCAGCCCCAATCCCCTCACCTGCAGCCTGATTTTTCTCCAGCTCGGGGCTCCCCGGCACATCTGCCTGGGTGAGGCCTCCTTCCACACTAGAGCCCCACCCCTCTTCTAGCTCCCCTCCCCTCCCCTGCACCCCTGGCTTGATTCTGACCCAGTCCCCTCTACCTCCAGCTCAGCAACCGGCTGTTTGAGGAACTGGCCATGGACGTCTATGATGAAGTGGACCGGCGAGAGAACGATGCTGGTGAAGGATGCTGCCCAGGGGGAGAGTGGAGGCAGCGTGGGTTGTTGCCCAGGGTCATGGTGGAGGGGGCAGTGCCAAGGGCCCATGGCCTGAGATTGGGGTGGGATCTTCTGTGGTTCCAGGCCTGTGCTATGGCTCCTGGGTGGTGTGAGGGGGCAGGGAAGCCAGGCTAGTTGCTGTGCCCAGCTGAGGGGCACCACTAGGAGCTGAAGGAAGAGGAGTCCCAACCTCTTCCCCTAGCAGGATTTATCAGACTCAGAGGCAGCGGACCAAGGCCGGAAGCCAGAGTTGGGGGTTGGAAAGGTCTCTGGGGAGAGGAGGGGGTGGAAGCTGCCCAAAGTGAGGGGGTCAGCCTGTGCGGCCGCAGTGGGAAGGAGTGAAATGAGACCTAGAGGTAGCCAGCCAGCCCATCAGTTCCCTTCCCAGTGTCTCCCTGCTGTCCTGTCTCAGCTCCTTCGCTCCCCTCTTCTTCCTTCCTCCCTCTCCCCCCTTCTCCTCTCTCCCCTTTTCCCCTTTCCTCCTCTCCCGTCTCCCTCTTTCCCTTTTCTCCCTCACCTTCCCTGCTTCCCTTCTCTCTCCTTTTCCCCTTTTCTCTCCCCTTTCTCCTTCCCCTCTCCCGGTCTCCCCATCCCCGCCCCCTCTTTCCTGGCTCCTTCCCCAGCTTTCCCCTCCTCCCTCGTCCCTCCCTCATTCCTTCCTGGCCACAGCGCTGACTCTATCCCAAACCCTGGGCTGGGCTGGGCCGGGCTTGTGGAGAAGGGAGGGACAGCCCCCAGGGCTCAGCCACCATCCTACCCCCCAAGCCCCGTATCCCCCATCCACACTCCCTGCCCGCCCGCCTGTCTGCCCGCCTGCTGCCCCCGCCACCAGCCTGTTGAGTGGAAGTTGGAGAGGCCACCCACTGGCTGCCCCTTCCCCGGAGTCCACCCCTTGCCCAGAGCGGGCCGGGCAGCCTTGTGACGGGCATCTATCCCCCCGGCAGTGTGGCTGGCGACACAGAACCACAGCACCTTGGTGACGGAGCGCAGTGCTGTGCCCTTCCTACCGGTCAACCCGGAATACTCGGCTACACGCAACCAGGTGAGAGGCGGGGGCTGCACTGTGTGGGTTGGAGGGGGAGGGCAGCGGGGGGAGGGGAGTACCTTGGCCGTTGCTGGGGATGGTTGAGGTCAGACTGGGCCCTGGACTGCCCCCATCCCCTCCTTCCCTCCCTCCCCTCTGCCCTTCTCCGCTCCCCTCCACCCCGCTCTGTCCCCGTCCCCACCATCCCCCTCCCCTCCCGCTCTCTCTCTCTGAGGCCTCCGGTCTGTGCCGTTACTCAGCCTGTTGTTGTCCGGGCTGGGGGCTGTGCCAACTCCTCCTCCTTTCCTCCCCTCCCCCCACAGGCCCCATGGCCTGTCCTGGCCCAGGGACAGAGTGGGATGTCCCTTGGATACCAGGGTGTGCCAGCCTAAGAGAGAGGCCCTGCCCACCCCCTCTGCCCTGCCCACCCCCTCTGCCTTGCCCACCCCCTTCTCCAAGCATAGGGGCTGCCAAGCACAGACCCCCACCCCGGGGAGCTGGTGGGGCATTCTCTCATGGCTGGGGCTTGCAGTCGAACGTGGTCAATCCTAGTTCTGTCCCCTCCTGGGGTCCCGGCTAGAGGCCCCGAGAGCCCTCTGACCCTGGCCTCGGTTTCCCTTCTCTCTGGCAGGGGCGACAGAAACTAGCTCGCTTCAATGCCCGTGAGTTCGCCACCCTGATCATTGATATCCTCAGCGAGGCCAAGCGGAGGCAGCAGGGCAAGAGCCTGGGTAGCCCAACAGGTGTGGTGAGGGCATTGAGCAGGGGGAAGACAGGGCAGTGGACGTTAGAAGGGTGTTTGGGGGTAGGGGAGGCCATCTGTAGGGGTCAGCTCGGGGCATGTATGTCTTTGCTTGCAGGGGTGGGGGGCAGGGTTCTCTCTGGCTCCTACCGAATCGGGCCCCCTCCTGGGGACCCCTCCAACCCAGCCTCCCCAGTCTCGGTTGGGCACCGGGCCGCTGGTAGCCACCAAACATACCGCCTTTCCCTGGCCCAGACAACCTCGACTTCTCGCTGCGGAGCCAGAGCGACCCCGACGACCAGCACGACTACGACAGCGTGGCATCCGACGAGGACACGGATCAGGAGCCGCTACGCAGCGCCAACGCCGGCCGCAACAACCGGGCCCGAGTGAGTGCCCCGCCGTGAGGCCGTGCCCCGTCCCCCCGCCCGTCCACACCACCACCCCGGCCCCTTCCTGTGGGCGCAGGGGGCCGGCGGGCATGGCAATTGATAGTGCGCCTCCCGGTGCCCCCCGCAGAGCATGGACTCGTCGGACCTGTCGGATGGGGCGGTCACCCTGCAGGAGTACCTGGAGCTCAAGAAGGCCCTGGCTGCCTCTGAAGCCAAAGTGCAGCAGCTCCTCAAGGTCAACAGCAGCCTGAGCGACGAGCTGCGGCGGCTGCAGCGGGAGGTGAGTCTGGACCTCACCCAGGTGGGGTGGAAGCATCCCCGGGGGGCACAGGGAGTGACCCCACCATCGCCCCGCCCCCAGATCCACAAACTGCAGGCCGAGAACTCGCAGATCCGCCAGCAGACTGGCCCGGCGCCCCCGGCCCCCGGGTCCGGCGACCGGACCGACCACGGCCACCTGAACGTGGGCGCCCACCGCCGGGACCGCCAGGCGTTCTCCATGTATGAGCCAGGCACCGCCCTCAAGCCCTTTGGTGCCCAGCCCGGGGACGAGCTAGCCACCCGGCTCCAGCCCTTCCACGGCAGTGTGAGTGCGGGCTCGGGGCCCTGGGGGCAGAGGGAGGGGTCTCCCCGTGGTGGAGGAGCCCCCCACGCCAACTCCTGGTTCGTCCTCAGGAACTGGAAGATGACGCCATGTACTCTGTCCACATCCCCCCCAGCCTGTACCGGGTAAGCAGTGCCCAAACCGTGCTCCACCGGCCCCGCCTTGCCTGTCCGCTCCGGGGCCTGGCCCGGGGCTGATCGGGCTCTGTGGGTTTCAGATCCGGAAGGGAGTCTCTGCCTCAGCCGGGCCGTTCCCGCCCTCCTCCCCGCTGCTTTCCTGCCCGTCGGATGGGGGCCGCCACATGGTGACGACCCCGCGGGCCTGGGAGCGATGGATGGAGGGAGGGAGGGATGGGTGTGCGTGTGTGTGTGTGTGGTTATGTGGCCAAGGGAGGCTGTCTGAAAGGCAGGGTGAGGGCAAGAGGGACTGGAGGTTTGTGTGGCCAAGGGAGGGAGTCGGGCAGGGCGAGGGTGGGAGGGGCTCTCAGAGGGGCTGATGCCCACACTCCCTCCCCACCCCCAGAGCAAGCTGTCCCGGCACGGAAGCGGTACCGACAGCGACTACGACAACACCCAGAGCGGGGAGCCACTGCTTGGGTAAGAGTGGGGTCTGCCCCTTACGGCCCCTGGGAGCCCGCAGAAGTGAGCGCCTTCTGGGTGCAGAGCACTGTCCTAAACAACCTGACCTTCCCCACGAAGAGCGGCCAATCTAATGGGGAACAGGGGCAATAGTAGTCACGGGAAGGAGGAGGAAGTGTTTAGCAGAGGACAGAAAGGAAACATGTAGAAAAGGGTGATGGGAGGTTTTGAGCGGGGGAGTCTGGAGGTGAAGGAAGTTAACTGGGGAAGGCTTCCTGGTGGCGGGGGGATTTTAGAAGGGCTTTGAAGATGGAAAGAGCTGAGGAGCGGTGGATTTGAAAGGAGAAGGAGCTCGATTTGGGTGAAAGCGAATGAGCCAGGGCTGAGAGGCAGGAGAATCGGGACCAAGACACATGGCGGAGGGGAGAGTTTTGGCGGACTAGAGTGTGAGCTGAGGTGTGTGGTAGAAGAGAGGGGATGGGGTGAGAGTGGGTGAGCTAACTGAACACCTTAAAGCCAATGGTCAGAAGATGTTGCTTAATAAGATGGATGGGTAACCATTGGAGGTTTTTTGGAGGGGGAATGTGTGCAGGATATTTTAGAAAAAGTGATCTGGGCAGCAGAAGGAAATATGGACTAAGGTTGTAGACACTGGAATAAGTCTACCAACTCTGTTGTAGTGTACTCCAAGGGCTTAGTACAGTGCTCTGCACACAGTAAGTGCTCAATAAATACCACTGGTTGCCTGGAGAGGCTGGAGGCGGGGAGGTCAGAGGGGCAGCTGAGGCAGGAACCAAGCCAGGGTGTGGACCAGTGCCTGGGCCGGGGTGGATGGAGAGGAAGGGAAGGTAGGGGTCGAGGGCTCGACCGCTCCTCCCTCCTGGATCCTCCCTACCCCCAACTCTCCCCACAGCCTGGAGGGGAAACGCTTCCTGGACCTGGGCAAGGACGAGGACTTCCACGCTGAGCTGGATGGCCCGGAAGGGGAGCTGGACCCCGGGCTGCCCAGCACCGAAGATGTGATCCTGAAGACGGAGCAGGTCACCAAGAACATCCAGGAGCTTCTACGCGCCGCACAGGAGTTCAAGCACGACAGGTTGAGTGTGGGGCGGGGCCGAGAGGCAGTGGGGAGCAGAGGGGGCTGGACGTGGGTGTGGAGGGGCACTGTGGCCGAGGGGGGTGCTCCCACGCCCCCACCCCGGCTTGTCACGGAGATGGTGGTGGGAGCCTGACTCAAGCCTCTTCTTCTCCTCATGCCCCCAGCTTTGTGCCATGTTCAGAGAAGATCCATGTGGCGGTGACAGAGATGGCCTCTCTCTTTCCAAAGGTGGGAAGGGACTATAAGGTGGATGGGGGTGGGGGCGCTCACCCTTCCCTCGAACCCCTCACCCCACCGGGAAGCCCAGCTTCAGGCTTGGGGGGAGGGGGAAAGGAGCCGGGATTGTGGCGGGGGGGTGGAGGAGAAGGGAGCCTTACCCTCCACCCCCACTCCCTTCCTTCCGCCCCCAGAGGCCAGCCCTGGAGCCCGTGCGCAGCTCCCTCCGCCTGCTGAACGCCAGCGCCTACCGGCTGCAGAGCGAGTGCCGCAAGACGGCACCCCCCGAACCGGGGGCCCCCGTGGACTTTCAGCTGCTCACTCAGCAGGTGATCCAGTGTGCCTACGACATCGCCAAGGCTGCCAAGCAGCTGGTCACCATCACCACCCGAGAAAAGAAGCAGTGACTGCCCCCCGGCCCCTCCCCTCACTCCCTGGGTCCCGGCTGGCTGGAGGGGCCGGGGTCCCGCTCCTTCCCCTCACCCCCAGGAGAGGAGCCGCCGGCGTAAGTGTCCTTAGAGCTGCCACCCTTGCCCGGTGGCCATGAGCCCTGGCGCCTCCCCCCAGCCCGCCCCTCCCCGACACACGTGAAGCAAGACCAGGCAGCAGGACCCAACTCCTCCTCTGTAAATAGTGCCCCCATCTGTGCCCTCTCCTCCCCCCACCCCGCAAGCACAGAGACCAGGGCAGGGCCACCCCCTCCCCTCCCCGGGCTCCCTCAGAACAGACTTGGGGCCACTCTGGCCCAGGGTCTCCTCCCCACCCCCATGAGCCGGCTCAGCCCCCGCCGTGGGCTGGGCGGGGGGCACTTCCCCTTCCTTCCCTGCCTCCCCCGTAGTCTCTGTGGTGGCTGTCCCCTTGGCCCCAGGCTGCAGCCCCCTCTTTCCCTCCTCCCAGCCCCCCTGCTGCTAGCCCTCTCATGCCAAATGGTTCTGGCCCCTTGGCCCGCCAGGGGACCACCACCAGCACACCCACTCTCTCTCTCTCTTTCTCACTCATCTTCTCCTTTCCCTTTTACTGGGCAGGGGGAGGCGCTGGCCGGGCCATCCCTCAGACCCAGGCCCCGATAGCCCCTCCCTCCTTCCCTCCAGGGTCTTGCCACTGTACTCAGTCGTCCCCTACCCCACTCCCAGCCTTAGTTCTCTCCCTTCACCTCTTTCCCGTGCTGTCGGAGAGGGGGCCGCAGCCCTCCCCACCCCCCTCCCCGGGTCCCCCCGGATCTGAGGCCAGCCTGTGCCGGACAAGGGCTGCCCTCTTCGGTCTGGGAGGCCAAGCTGGGGCTGGCTCCCCAGTAGCCGCTTCAGCCCCGCACCCATGACAGGGTGGCCGGAGGGGCGGACCGAGGCCGCCCCCCGACCCTGGGTTGGTAGAGAGGAACCAGACAGCCCGGGGACGGGGCTGGAAGCTGGCTGTGTCTGTGGTGGTGGTGCTGGTGGTGGTGGGTGGTCTGACTGTCAAGATAAGTGTAATGTACATTTGTATCAAAAATAAATAAGTGAGCGTTAACCCCGTCCTGCCCACGTCGGATCATCAGGAAGGGGACAGAGTCCTGGGCTTCTACCAAAATAATTTAATTGGAAATCCAGCTCCCTTCCTCCCCGCCAGCCCCCAGCAGGGAGTGCACCCTGGGCCCGGAATCATTCCAGAATCCCTCCAGAATCCCTCCAGATTCCCTCGCCTCCCACCCTGCGGAGGGAGGAGCCGGGAGCCTCCCGGAGCTGGACAGCTGGGGGCGCCCCTGCACCTTCCACGTGGCAGCTCGCCCTTTGGCCCGCCCTCGCCGGAGATGGCATTTAGCCCTCCCGTGGACCTCGCAGAGGTTGGCAGCTCGCCCTCGGGCCAGACCTTGGCAGTTTGGTGCCCCAAGGGGTTCTGCTGCCCCACTTGCCCTGGGGAGGCCGGTCAGTCGTCGGAGCTGTCGCCGTCTGTGGTAGAGGACAGGAGGGGTCTCTGGCGGGAGCGCCGCCAGCGCTTGTGCCGCCCGGGGCCGGAGAGCATCCGTCGTTTCAGCACCGCTGCAGGGCGAGGGGGAGAGTGTGGACGTCAGGAGGGGGCCGGGGGAAAAGGATGAGGAAGGGGGTCGAGAAGGGCCACTTGGGCGGCTCACCGGCCACGGTGTCCTGGCCGTCCAGGGCCGGGCCCGGCTCCCAGTAGAGACTGTGTCCCCGGCGGAAGTTGCGGTGCAGGCGCGCGCAGAGCACGGCCAGCGTCAGCACCACCAGGAGGAACGTCAGGGCCGTGGCAGCCCAGGCCGCCTCCTCGGTGCGGGGGGTGGAGCCCCGGGCCCGCTGGGCTGGGGCTGGGGTCGGGGCCACGGCCACCTGAAAGGCCGGGGGGGCCTTCTCTGGGCACACACAGCCTGCCCGACTCCCCGGCCCCAGGAGCTGAGCCCTGGACCCATTGCTGCCGCCCTCTCCCTCCTCAGCCTGCAGGGCGTCACCCCGTTGGGCAGTGGGTCGGGCCGGCCCGGGGGCTTCTGTGACCGCAGTCGCGTTCGCTGTCTTCCCCAGGGAGTCGGCAGGGGAGGGGGTAGCCTCCTGGGCATTGCGGGGTGGCCTCCTCCTGGCCCCAGGGGGAGCGGGCTGCTCCATGCTGGCGGAAATGGGTGGGGCTCGCACTGCTTCTCTCCCGGGAAGGCGCCAGGGCTGGAGGGTGAGGGCCGTGGCCAGGGCCTGGGGGAAATCAAACAAGGGCCAGGAGCAGGCGGTCACTCTGATCCCTGACCTCCGAGCCCTGGGGACAGTCCCTCACCTGACCTCCCAGCTCCTCACCTGCATGGCCTCTCCTGGGCAAAGACGCTGCCTGCCCCAGGCCAGCGTGGGGTGGCGTTGGGGGTCAAGGGTGTTGGCAAGCGCTCTCCTCTTTCTCCTCCACAGCCAGTGAGCAGCCTGGCCCGGCTCCACCCGGGCCATCTCCAGCACAACCCCCCAGCCTGCCAGGGCCAGGGGCTAAGGCAGACATGGCAGTAAAAGCCAATCAGGCTGCCTCCCCCAAGGTGCCCTCCGTGCCCAGCTTCCCTCCCCTCTACTTACCCGCTCACGGGTGAGCCCAAGAGCGGGGGCGAGGATGGGCCTGGGCACACAAGCTCGGGCCAGCAACGTCAGCTGGCGCTGCAGCCGGGGATGGGCACAAGGGTGGTAGATGAAGGCGATGCCTCTGCCCTGTGGGGGGGGTGGCAGAAAGGGGACACCGGCCGAGACCAGAGGGTCCACCCCTCCCGTTCCGGCCCCTCCAGGCGGCTCCCCGGGGGTTCTCCTCCTGCCCAATCAACGGTATTTACTGAGTGCGCTTACTGGGTGCAGGCCACTGTACTAAAGCACTTGGAGGAGAACAATTACAGTAAGTAGATACAAACCCCGCTCTCACAGAGCATAGAGTCTAGTGGGGAGACACTAAAATACTTCACAGGTAAGGGAAGCAACCCCAATCTCCATCTCCTGCTGCTCTTACCTGGTCCCCGTAACTCTGCCCTGTGTCCAACGTGACCACAGTTGGGGGCACCTGTCCAGGAAAAGATGGGTAAACTGAGGGGCAGTTTGGGAGAAGACTGGACTTGGGTCAATGCCACCCTGGCCCCTGCTCTCTTGCTGAAACCGGCCATCCCCAAATGGGAGCCGGGGTGCTGGCTTAACGGGACTGACCTCCAAGGCCAGAACTGGAGACTACAACGGGAAGCGGCCGCCTCTAGTCATAACAAGGCCAGACCTTGAGAGGTGGCCTGGCCTAGTGAGTACAGCCCGGGCCTAGGAGTCAGAAGAATCTGGGTTCTAATCCCGCTCTGCTGATTGACCCTCGTTAAGTCACTTCACTTCTCGGTGCCTCAGTTACCTCATCTGTAAAATGGGGATTAAGACTGTGATCCCCACGTGGGACGGATTGTTTCCGACCTGATTAGCTTGTATCTACCCCAGTACAGTGCCAAAACACAGTAAGCTTTTAACAAATGCCATAAGAAAAAACCAAATACCTTTCATCCACCCTCTTCTACTTCCATCCCTCGACTCGAGGGTCAAGCTTAAAGGGCCCTCTGGATCTTCAAACTCCCCAACTGTGGGAGTGAGGGGTATCGCAGGGAGGAGATGGGTCAGTGCAGTAGAGAGACAAGCTAGGGTCCAACCATGAGCAGAAGCGGACCTGGCTTCCGTGCTTTCCCTAAACTCCTGGCCCTGCCCTGCTTAGAGACACAGCGTGGCTCTGTGGAAAGAGCACGGGCTTGGGAGTCCGAGGTCATGGGTTCAAATCCCGGCTCAGCCACTTGTCAAGTGTGTGACCTTGGGTAAGTCACTTAACTTCTCTGTGCCTCAGTGACCTTATCTGTAAAATGGGGATTAAGACTGTGAGCCCCACCTGGGACAACCTGATCATCTCGTATCCTCCCCAGCACTTAGACCAGTGCTTTGCACATAGTAAGCGCTTAACAAATGCCATTACTATTACTATTATCCCCTTCCCCGGATCCAGTCTCTCTCAATTCTTACCTCCTGGGGCAGAGGCCACGGCTCTCCCAGGCACTGGGGGGGGACTTTATCCAGCTCGAAATTGACCTGCAAATCCAAAGCCAAGGGTATAAGGGACAGCCTAACTGTCCCCTCGGGGGTAATCCTTCCTTCTTCCAGCCGGGGATTTTAGGGGGATGAAAGTGGGTTTCTAGGAAGCAACAGTGGGTTGGTGTTTGGTTGGAGGGCATAATAATGTTGGTATTTGTTAAGCGCTTACTAGGTGGCCAGCACTGTTCTAAGCACTGGGGTAGATACAGGTTACCCCAGGTGAGGCTCACAATCTTAATCCCCATTTTACAGATTTGCTGAAACCAGCCATCCCCAAATGGGAGCCTCTTGAGGGTGCTGGCTTAAAGGGACTGACCCAAACTGGAGACAACAGAAGTGGCCGCCTCTAGCCATGGCAAGGCCAGACCTTGAGAAGTGGCATGGACTAGTGAGTAGAGCCCGACCCTGGGAGTCAAAAGCATCTGGGTTCTAATCCCCCTCTGCCCCCTGCCTGCTGACTGACCCTGGATAAGTCACTTCACTTCTCCATGCCTCAGTTACCTCATCTGTAAAATGGGGATTAAGACTGTGGGGATTAATAACAATTCGTGGCTCAGTGGAAAGAGCCTGGGCTTGGGAGTCAGAGGTCATGGGTTCGAATTCCGGCTCCACCGCTTGTCAGCTGTGTGACCGTGAGCAAGTCACTTAATCTCTCTGTGCCTGAGTTACCTCATCTGTAAAATGGGGATTAAAACTGTGAGCCCCATGTGGGACAGCCTGATCACCCTGTATGTACCCCAACTCTTAGAACAGTGCTCTGCACATAGTAAGCGCTTAACAAATACAAATACCAAATGCCAATCCCCTTGATTCTATTTATCGTGATTATGTTGTCTTGTTTTTGTCCCCCGATTAGACTGTGAGCCTGTCACTGGGCAGGGATGGTCTCTGGTGCCGAATTGTCCATTCCAAGCACCTGGTCCAGTGCTCTGCACATAGTCAGCGCTCAATAAATACTACTGAATGACTATGTGCCGAGCACTGCTCTAAGCGCTGGGGTAGAAACAGGCTGATCAGATTGAGAAGCAGCGTGGTTCAAGGGAAAGAGCACGGGCTTTGGAGTCGGAGGTCATGGGTTCGAATCCCCGCTCGGCCACTTGTCAGCTGTGTGACTTTGGGCAAGTCACAACTTCTCGGTGCCTCAGTTCCCTCCTCTGTAAAATGGGGATTAAGACTGTGAGCCCAACGTGGGACAACCTGATTCCCCTGTGTCTACCCCAGCGCTTAGACCAGTGCTCGGCACAAAGTAAGCGCTTAACAAATACCAACATTATTATTATTGTTCCATGTGGGGCTCCCATTTTTAATCCCCTTTGTGCAGAAGAGGTCACTGAGGCCCGGAGAAGTGACTTAATAATGTTGGTATTTGTTAAGCGCTTACTATGTGCAGAGCACTGTTCTAAGCGCTGGGGTAGATACAGGGTCATCAGGTTGTCCCACATGGGGCTCACAGTTTTAATCCCCATTTTACAGATGAGGTAACTGAGGCACAGAGAAGTGAAGTGACTTGCCCACGATCACCCAGCTGACAAGTGGCAGAGCGGGGATTCAAACCCATGACCTCTGACTCTGAAGCCTTTACACTCTTTCCACTGAGCCTCGCTGCTTCCCCAGGGTCACCCAGCAGACAAGAGTCGGAGTCGGGATTCGAACCCACGGCCTGACTCCCAAACCCAGGCTCTTCCCGCGCTGCTGGCACGCTAAGGTGGCGTCGCTTTCTGCCTCAGTTTCCCCGGGGGGGTGTTAGCCGTGGTCGGGGCCCAAATGGAGGTGGGGATGGGCTGCTTGAGAAGCAGCGTGACTCAGTGGAAAGAGCCTGGGCTTCGGAGTCAGAGGTCATGGGTTCAAATCCCGGCTCTGCCACTTGTCAGCTGTGTGACTGTAGGCAAGTCACTTCACTTCTCTGTGCCTCAGTGACCTCATCTGTAAAATGGGGATTATCTGTGAGCCTCACGTGGGACAAACTGATTACCCTGCATCTGCCCCAGAGCTTAGAACAGTGCTCTGCACATAGAAAGCGCTTAACAAATACCAACTTCTCTGTGCCTCAGTGACCTCATCTGTAAAATGGGGATTAACTGTGAGCCTCACGTGGGCCCACCTGATGCCCCCTGGGTCTCCCCCAGCGCTTAGAACGGTGCTCTGCACATAGTAAGCGCTTACCAAATACCAACATTATCATTAGGATTATTAGGGTAGAGGCTGCTCGATGCCCCCGCCTTGGCCCTTCAGGGGCGGGTCTCCAGGGGATGGGGATGGGGTGCGGGGGGTCGCTTACCTCGGCCGAGGCCCCGCAGAGCAGCCCCGCCAGCACGAGGAGCAGGACCGGCCCCGCCATCCCCGCCCGGCCTCGGCCGCTCGGGCCCCGCCTGCCCCATGGCCGACCCGGCGCGCGCGCGCCGCCCTCGCGCGCCGCCCTCGCGCGCCGCCCTCGCGCGCCGCCCTCGCGCGCCGCCCTCGCGCGCCGCCCTCGCGCGCCGCCCTCGCGCGCCGCCCTCGCGCGCCGCGGGGAAGGGCAGCGCGCACGCGCGCGCGCGAGGGGAGCGGCCGGCGCGCGCCGCTACGGCGGCCCCGCGGGCTCAGCCCGCGGGCTTCCAGCGCGCGTCTCTCCGACCCCACCCCCGCGCCGCGGGCCGGGCCGGCCAAATGGCGGCCTCCCTCAAGGAAGCTCCCGGGAGCGGGTCCGGCTGCCTCGGGGCGGAGCGCGGCGGCCGAGAGAGAAACACCGCCCCCGCGCCTCCGGCCCACTCAGCCCCCTTCCCCGGCGGCTCCCCTAGGGGGCGCTCGGCGGCCGCTGTGACTCTCCAAGGCGGGCGCATGCGCTGTGGAGGCGGGGGGGGGGGGGCTGGACTTTGTCCGCAGTGACGCGGAGCGACCGGCAGGGCGGGGCTCGCGCTCACAAGCCCCCGAGCACGGGGGGCGGGGCACAGTCTCCAGTCGCGACTCCCCCGACTTGCTCCCTGTCACGACACCCCCCCCCCCCCGCCCCATCCAGGAGGCCAAGGGGACGGGTCCGGGCGCTCTCTCTCCACAAAGGCGTCGTTCTTCTGCCACTCCACACCTGCGGAAAAGGTGCGCTTGCAACACCTCCTGCCGGCCTGGGTCGGATCGGTTGGCTTGTTAATAATAATAATAATACTTTATGATAATGGTACTTGTTCGTTCAGAATAATAATAATGTTGGTATTTGTTAAGCGCTTACTATGTGCAGAGCACTGTTCTAAGCGCTGGGGGAGATACAGGGTCATCAGGTGGTCCCACATGAGGCTCACAGTCTTCATCCCCATTTTACAGATGAGGGGACTGAGGCCCAGAGAAGTGAAGTGACTTGCCCACAGTCACACAGCTGCCAAGCGGCAGGGCCGGGATTTGAACCCATGACTCCCAAGCCCGTGCGCTTTCCACTGAGCTATGCTACTTCCATCAATCCTATTTATTGAGTGGATACCGTGTGCAGAGCACTGTACTAAGGGCTTGGAAAGTACAATTCAACTAAAAAGAGAGACAATCCCTGCCCACACCGGGTTTACAGTCTAGAAGGGGGGAGACAGACATTAAAGCAAGTAAACAGGCATCAATATAAATAAATAGAATTATAGATACATACACATATACACATGTGCTGTGGGGCGGGGAGAGGGGGGTAGAGCAAAGGGAGCAAGTCGGGGCAACGTGGAGTTGGGGGGAGCTGAGGAAAAGAGGGCTTAGTCTGGGAAGGCCTCTTGGAGGAGGTGAACTTTCAGTAGGGCTTAGAAGCGGGGAAGAGTGATTGTTTGGAGGATTTGAGGAGGGAGGGCGTTCCAGGCCAGAGGTAGGACGTGGACCAGGGTCAGCTGCAGGACAGGCATGAACAAGGCCCAGTGAGAAGGTTAATGGCACCGGAGGAGCGGAGTGTGCGGGCTGGGTTGGAGAAATAGAGAAGGGAGGTGACGGCTCCGCCACTTGTCTGCTGTGTGACCTCGGGCAAGTCACTTAACTTCTCTGTGTCTCAGTTACCTCATCTGTAAAAATGGGGATTAAAAAATGTGAGCCTCACGAGGGACCATCTGATTACCCTGTATCTCCCCCAGCGCTTAGAACAGTGCTCTGCACATAGTAAGTGCATAACAAATACCATAATTATTATTATTAAGAAGGGGCAAGGGGATGGAGAGCTTTGAAGCCAATAATGAGGAATTTTTGTTGGCTACAGAGGTTGATAGGCAACCACTGGAGATTTTTGGGCGGGGGGCGAGTGACATGCCCAGAACGTTTCTGTAGGAAGATAATCCGGGCAGCAGAGTGAAGTATGGACCGAAGTGGGGAGAGGCAGGAGGTTGGGAGATGAGAAAGGCTGATGCAGTCAACCGGTCGGGATAGGATGAGTGATTGTACCAAGGCGGTAGCGGTTTGGATACAGAGGAAAGGGCGGATCTTGGCGATGTTGTGAAGGTGAGATCCGCAGGCTTTGGTGACGGATTGGATTATATGGGTTGAGAGAGCGGAGTCAAGGATAACACCAAGGTTGCGGGCTTGTGAGATGGGAAAGTTGGTTGTGCCTTCCAGTGTTGGGAAAGTTAGGGTTTTTGGCGCTTCCTATGTGCCAAGCACTGTTCTAAGCACTGAGCACTGTCCTAAGCGCTGGTGAGGACGAGGCAGAGGTCACGATTGATCCTTTCACTGAAGCCGACAACAGTGTGGTATTAAGGGCTAAGGCTCTGGGGTAGATATAATAAATCAGATCGGACACTCTCCCTGTCTCATTTGTGGCTCACAGTCTCAGGGGAAGGAAGAACAGGTATTTAATTCCCATTTTATAGATGAGGAAAATGAGGTCGAGAAAAATTATGTGACTTGCCCAAGATCAATCAATCGATGGTATCTGTTGAGCACTTACTATGGGCAAAGCACTGTACTGAGCAGAGAAGCAGCATGGCTCAGTGGAAAGAGCACGGGCTTGGGTAACCACTCAATCTCCAAGGGCTCCTTCCCCTCTGCCTTCAAACATGCCCACGTCTCCCCCATCCTAAAAAAACCCGCTCTTGACCCCACTTCCCCCTCCAGTTATCGTCCTATCTCCCTACTACCCTTTCTTTCCAAAATCTTAGAACGAGTCGTCTACAATCGATGCCTAGAATTCCTTAACTCCCATTCTCTCCTAGACCCCCTCCAATCTGGCTTCCGTCCCCTCCACTCTACCGAGACTGCTCTCTCTAAGGTCACCCATGACCTCCTTCTTGCCAAATCCAATGGCTCCTACTCCATTCTGATCCTCCTTGACCTCTCTGCTGCCTTTGACACTGTCGACCATCCCCTCCTCCTCCATACCTTATCTCACCTTGGCTTCACGGACTCTGTCCTCTCCCGGTTCTCCTCTTACCTCTCTGGCCGATCATTCTCGGTCTCCTACGCTGGAGCCTCCTCCCCCTCCCATCCTTTAACTGTTGGAGTTCCTCAAGGGTCAGTTCTTGGCCCTCTTCTGTTCTCCATTTACACTCACTCCCTCGGTGAACTCATCCGCTCTCACGGCTTTGACTACCATCTCTACGCAGATGACACGCAGATCTACATCTCCGCCCCTGTCCTCTCCCCCTCCCTTCGGGCTCGCATCTCCTCCTGCCTCCGGGACGTCTCCACCTGGATGTCGGCCCGCCACCTAAAACTCAACATGAGCAAGACTGAGCTCCTCATCTTCCCTCCCAAGCCCGGTCCGCTCCCAGACTTCTCCGTCACCGTGGATGGCACGACCATCCTTCCCGTCCCGCAGGCCCGCAATCTCGGTGTCATCCTTGACTCGTCCCTCTCGTTCACCCCACACATCCTATCCGTTACCAAGACCTGCCGGTTTCACCTCTACAATATCGCCAAGATCCGCCCTTTCCTCTCCACCCAAACGGCTACCTTACTGTTACGGGCTCTCGTTATATCCCGGCTAGACTACCGTGTCAGCCTTCTCTCTGACCTCCCTTCCTCCTCTCTCGCCCCACTCCGGTCTATTCTTCACTCCGCCGCCCGGCTCATCTTCCCGCAGAAACGATCTGGGCATGTCACTCCCCTTCTTAAACAACTCCAGTGGTTGCCTATCGACCTCCGCTCCAAACAAAAACTCCTCACTCTAGGCTTCAAGGCTCTCCATCACCTTGCCCCTTCCTACCTCTCCTCCCTTCTCTCTTTCTACCGCCCACCCCGCACGCTCCGCTCCTCTGCCGCCCACCTCCTCGCCGTCCCTCGGTCTCGCCCATCCCGCCGTCGACCCCCGGGTCACGTCCTCCCGCGGTCCTGGAACGCCCTCCCTCCTCACCTCCGCCAAACTGATTCTCTTTCCCTCTTCAAAACCTTACTTAAAAATCACCTCCTCCAAGAGGCCTTCCCAGACTGAGCTCCTCTTCCCCCTCTACTCCCTCTGCCATCCCCCCTTTACCTCTCCGCAGCTAAAGCCTCATTTTCCCCTTTTCCCTCTGCTCCTCCACCTCTCCCTTCCCATCCCCACAGCACTGTACTCGTCCGCTCAACTGTATATATTTTCGTTACCCTATTTATTTTGTTAATGAATTGTACATCGTCTTGATTCTATTTAGTTGCCATTGTTTTTACGAGATGTTCTTCCCCTTGACGGTGTTTAGTGCCATTGTTCTCGTCTGTCCGTCTCCCCCGATTAGACTGTAAGCCCGTCAAACGGCAGGGACTGTCTCTATCTGTTGCCGACTTGTTCATCCCAAGCACTTAGTACAGTGCTCTGCACATAGTAAGCGCTCAATAAATACTATTGAATGAATGAGTCAGAGGTCATGGGTTTGAATCCTGATCTGCCACTTGTCAGCTGTGTGACTGTGGGCAAGTCACTTAACTTCTCTATCCCTCAGTTCCCTCATCTGTAAAATGGGGATGAAGACTGAGCCTCACGTGGGACAACCTGTTTACCCTGTATCTACCCCAGTGCTTAGAACAGTGCTCTGCACATAGTAAGCGCTTCACAAATACCAACATTATTATTATTAAGCACCTGGGAGAGTCCAGCAGAATTAGCAGACCCGTTCCCTGCCCATAACAAACTTGACGGTCTAGAGTCTAGCTCAATCCCAGCTCTGCCACTTGTCTGCTGTTTGACCTTGGGCAAGTCACTTAACTTCTCTATGCCTCAGTTCCCTCATCTGGAAAATGGGGATTAAATACCAGGTCTTCCTCCCCCTGAGACTGTGAGCCACAAATGAGACAGGGACAGTGTCCAACCCGATTTGCTTGTATCCACCCCAGCTTGGCACATAGTGAGTGCTTAACAAATGCACTTAACAAATACCATAATAATAATAATGAAGCAAGCAAGTGGTGGAAGCAGGCTTAGAACCCAGGTCTCCTGACCCCCCCCCCCCAGTCCCGTGCTCTTTCCCCTGGGCCAGGCTGCTTCTCGGGGGGCGGCCATAAGGACGGGAATCTCTCCCTTCCTACCCCGGGCCCGGGAAGAGATCGGGTCTTTACTGTGATTAAAGGAGATTTTCTGCAGGTGGGAGGGGTCTCCGTAGACCCGGCGAAGGTCTTTCTTTCCCTTCCCCCGAAGGGATTTGTTGCCAACTTCGTCTTTCCCCTGCCTCCCTCTCCTCCCCTCGGGCTCCCATTCAGACCTCGGATGCGGGCAGCGGGAACTGAAAGAAGACAGGTCCCCGCCCCTCCTCCTCTTCCTCCTCCTCCTCTTCCTCCTCTCGTCCTCCAAGCCACCTCTCCGCCAGGGTGAGGTGTCAGCTCCTGCTGCCCTCCCCCATCTCCGAGGACCCCAGCCCAGGACAGCCCAGGACGGCCCAGCCCAGGACAGCCCAGGACGGCCCAGCCCAGGACAGTCCAGGCCCCGATGCCTGGGGTTTGCGGGGCCGGAGACAATCCCTGAGGTCAGAGAGTGCGGTGGGAGGAGCTGGGTGGACAGGGACTGGGGGAGGGGGATGGGGATGGACAGGGGGAGGCGGGCCCTTGGCTTCTGCAGCAGCAGCTGCAGCTCCCGCAACACAAGCCGAGCCGGAGCCTGCGGTTGATTGACTCCTCTCCCCTCCCCTGGCTTGTTTATAACCAGTCCCCGGCCCCGGGGCCAAGGAGGGACGAAAGAGGCCGGACTACTGTCCGGCCAACTGAGTCCTCAGCGGGGGACTTCTCCGAGGCTTGGGGCAGCTCGTCGAGGGAGCCGGGGTCGAAGGGGAAGGGACACGAGGGGAGAGTCCTCTACGGGCGGTCCATCCTGCCCTCCCCCTTTTCCCCGCCCCCCCAAGTCCGGGGACCCACCCACGTGCCGCCCCGCCCCCATCACCCCTCACCCAGCTCGGCGCCCGCTGACGAAACCCTGTGCAAAGGGCCCATTCGGACAGACAGAAGGCCGTCCGGCCGGCCTCCCCATCATGCCGGGCTGGGGTCCCGTCCTGGCTGCGCTGGCTGCTCTGGTCACCCTGGCCGTCGTCCTCCTGCTGGCCCGGAGGAGGCGGAGGTGGCCGGAGCAGGAGGCCCACGGGGCGACCGTGCCCGAGGAGCCCTTGCCCGGGGGCTGCCGCCTCATCTGCAAGCCGTCGGCGCTGGCGCAGTGCCTGCTGCGGACCCTCCGCCGCTCGGCCGCCCCGGGGCCCCGGCCGGGCTGGTGGCGAGCCTGGCCACACCTGCAGACGCTCTGCCACTTCGTGCTGCCCCCCGGCCCCGGGCCCGAGCTGGCCCGGGAGATCCTGCAGCTGGCCGACGACGGGCTGGTGGCCCTGGACTGGGTGGTGGGGCCGTGGGCCCGGGGCCGCCGGACCCCCGCGTCCACTTCGTCGCCCGCCTCGCCGTCCGCCTCGTCGTCCGCCTCCCCGGCGGTGCTGCTCATCATCCCCAACGCGTGGGGCCTCCTGACCCGCAACGTGCTGCGCCTCTGCCGCCTGGCCCTGGAGCGGGGCTACTACCCGGTCATCTTCCACCGGCGCGGCCACCACGGCTGCCCCCTGGCCAGCCCGCGCCTGCAACCCTTCGGGGACCCGTCGGACCTGAAGGAGGCGGTCACCTACATCCGCTTCCGACACCCGGCCGCGCCACTCTTCGCCGTGAGCGAGGGCTCGGGCTCGGGCCTGCTGCTCGCCTACCTGGGCGAGTGCGGCTCGTCCAGCTATGTGACAGGCGCCGCCTGCATCTCGCCGGTGCTGCGCTGCCGGGAGTGGTTCGAGGCCGGCCTGCCCTGGGCCTACGAGCGCGGCTTCCTGCTACTCCAGAAGGCCAAGCTCAGCAGGTGGGTGCTTCGCGGCTACCCCTTCCCGAATGCCGTGGCCACCACCTCCCGGCCGCGGCTAGCCCCCGGGGGCCCAGGCCCTCAGACTGGCAGGGAGATGGGGGCTTTCAGCCCTGCAAACCTCTACCCCTTTCCCGGTCCCCTTGGGGTGCAGAGGACCACCCCCAACCCTGGATTTTGGAGTCCACCTGGGCCAACACAGCCTCGGGTGCACCCCACAGCCCGCACCAGCCGGCCTGCGCAGCCCAGGGCGAAGGCCAGGGTTGGCCTGGACAGGTTGGCTTCCCAGAACCGCCGTCAGGGAGGTTTGGTCTGCCAGCACAAGGCCTCGACTTGGGGCCCAAGAGGAGGGGTGGACTAGCTTCCCACCCTGCCCAAACTGACTTGAGGATTATTGCCTCCCGGCACCAATCTCTCTGGGCAGCCTGCAGCCAGCCTGGGCAAAGAGGAGTCGTGTGGGCCCCGGGACGGGGAGGGAAGCCCTGAAGGAGCAGCAGTTGGGCTCTGGCTGTGGGAGAAGTCAGGACCTGGTGAGAGGTCATTCACTGCAAGCCTATTGACGCCGGAGGCCTGGTGTGGTAGGGGGGTCGGAAACGAGGAGCCTGCCCTGCGGGGCAAGGGTAGGGACGGTGACCCATCTCTTTCCTGGCCTTTCACCCTCCTCCCCTACAGACCCCCTCTTCCCTCTGAGCCCCAGAGTAGGTACAGAGGCCACTTGTCCGTTGTGTGACCTTGAGCAAGTCACTTAATTTCTCTGTGCCTCAGTTGCCTCATCTGTAAAATGGGGGTGAAGACTGTGAGCCCCATGTGGGACAACTTGATGACCTGTATCTATCCCAGTGCTTAGAACAATGCTTGGCACATAGTAAGCGCTTAACAAATACCAACATTATTAATCATAACAGTGGGGAATTCCATGCAAGTGCAAATTAGAACCCAGGTATTTATTGAGCGTTGACTATGTGCAGAGCACTGTACTAAGCACTTCATCTGGGTTCTAATCCTGGGTCTGCCACTAGTCTGCTGCATCACCTTGGGCAAGTCACTTCTCTGTGCCTCCGTTATCTCATCTCTAAAATGGGGGTTAAGATTGTGAGCTCCATGTGGGACATGATTAGTTTGTATCTACCCCAGCACTTAGTACAGAGCCTGGCACATAGAAAGGGCTTATCAAGTACCATTTAAAGAATGGAATGGACTCCTGCCGGGCAGCTCCTAGAATCCTATACAGTGCTACCCAGCATGAGCTACTCAGAGGGGAAGGGGCAAAAACTTAGATCAGGCCCCAGGATATGCCAAGCTCCCCTTTTTCTTCTTTTCCTTCACTCCCCACCACATTCCCTGGCGAGGCCAAGGAACACAAGCCTCCAGCTCCTGCTTCCAACAGAACTAGCAATGCTGAAACATCCTCTGACTAGACTCCAGGGTGTGGGAAGAGGTGTCTCAGGAGCTTGTTGTGGAAAGAGAACGTTTCTGCTAACTCTGTTGTTGTATGGTACTCTCCCAAGTGCTTAGTACAGTGCACTGCAAAGAGTAAACGTTCAATGAATACCACTGGTTGGTTGAGGTACTGGGTGAGGTGGCCAGGGGCGCCGCCTCCACTCCTTAGCCACACCCAAATTTGGAATCCCCAGGGAATTTCAGGCACCAGCGGGCTCCTTCTGGAGAGATAGGGCAGATCTGAAGGGCTTGTCTTCGCCCCGACACCCTCCCCTTCCAGGGACATGCAGACCCTGTACCGAGCGCCAACAACAAGCGCCCGAAGCTGCAGCCATGGCAACTGCAGGGACATCCAGCCCAGGTGCTCACCAAACTCCTTGGTTGTCATGGTTTCCACCCTGAAAATGACAGATAACAGGGAGGGGCTGACTCCTCGCTCGGCTCAGTCTGCTCTACGGCCGCCACCCCAAGCTGGCACCTCATCGGTGGGGCTGCCTCCGACCTGTAATGTCAGGACCCTTGACCACATTGCCTTTTTTTTTTTAAATGGTAATTGTTAAGGGCTTACTATGTGCCAGGCACTGTAATAAGTGCTGGGCAGATAGTAATGATGGTATTTGTTAAGTGCTTATTATATGCCAAACACTGTTTTATATTAGCTAATCGGGTTGGACACAGTCCGTGTCGCAAATGGGGCTCACAGTCTTGAGGGAATTAAGGCATAGAGGTGTTAAATGACTTACCCAAGGTCTCACGGTGGACAAGTGGCTGAGCCGGGATTAGAATCCAGGTCCTTTTGACTCCCAGGTCCATGCTCTACTAGGTCACAGTGCTTTCACTGCTTCTCAGATTTTGATGGAGACCTCTCCCTCACAGTGGCCATCTTTCCTGGACACAGAGCCCCAACCCCCCTGTACAGGCCTGCAGACCCACAGGCCCAGCTGGCTCCCACCCGCCTCTGCTCCAGACACATGGGTCAACCACATCCAATTCCTTCTGGACAGAGAATGGGGAAGTGGGAAGGAGAAACTGCCCTTTCCTGTGACTGACAAGCTTTCTCTCTCTCTCCCCTCCTCCTTGTGTGCCTGTGCCTTCCCCTTCTCCCTTGCCCCCCGGCTCCGCCCGGCCCGGACCTCGCCTCACGCTCTCAGGTACGCCACGGCCCTGGCGGAAACCGTGGACATGGCCAAGCTGCTGTGCAGCCGCTCGCTGCGGGAGTTTGAGGAGCGGCTCTTCTGCCAGACCAAGCACCTTCCCATGAGCTGGGACGCCTACTGGGACGTCAATGACCCCCTGCGGGATGTGGACGAAGCCGCCGTGCCCGTGCTGTGCATCTGCAGTGCCGACGACCCTGTGCGGGGGCCCCCGGCGGGCACCCTGCCCACCGAGCTCTTTCTGAGCAACCCCTACTTCTTCCTGCTGCTCAGCCGCCACGGGGGCCACTGTGGCTTCCTGCGCGAGGCCTGCGCCCCGGCCTGGAGCCACGAGGCCACACTGGACTACTTCCGGGCCGTGAGCGACTTCTTCCGTGCCGAAGAGAGGCTGAAGGGGATGGCCCAGCGCCGGGCCTCTTTCTTGGGGGGCCGGCGGCGCCGGGGCACCCTGCTGCGGCGGGAGGCCTCCTCGCCCTCGGGCCTCCAGGAGATCTTTAACTGGCAGCGCTCGTACACAAGATGAGAGGCCGGCCCGACGGGACAGCCGGGGCCACCGCCGCCACTACCGAGGTCTCGTGCTGCTGAGCGGCTGGGGCCGGCTGGCTCCATGGCCTGGCTCTTTCCGGCTGCAAGCTGCCTCCGGGACCCAGAACCACCTCCAGATGGATGGATACTTCAGCAAATGGCAGCCTGGGCTCCCCCGGCCAGCTCGATCCGAAGGGAGTGCCCGCTGGGTCAGCTGCCATCTCTTCCTCGGTCAGCAGCACAGGGCCAGGCAGCTGGAGAGGGCGGGAAGAGGGAAGCCCTGGAATGGCCATGGTGGACAGAGGCTGGGATAGACTGGGGCTGGGGTGGACTGCGGCTGGGGGAGGGTGGCGGGGCGGAGACTGTTTTCCTAGAAATGGCAGCGAGGGAATGGCCTGATATGGGAGCATAGGCCTCGGGGCCAGGGGTGACCCCGGGGAGGATCATTTCTCTGCTCTTTCCTCCCTCACTGTGCTGAGCCCGAATGAAAGTGTTTGCTGGGAGATTACATCATCATCATCATTACAGCTATTATTAATATAATGGTGGCATCTCTTAAACCTTTATTATGTGCTAAGTTTTGTACTTAGCACTGGGGTAGATACAATATCATCAGTTTACACACAGTCCCTGTCCCATATGGGGGTCACAGTCTAAGTATTGAATCCCTATTTTACAGATGAAGAATCTGAGGTACTAAGAAAGTTAAGTGATTTGCCCAAGGTCACGCAACGGCATGTGGTGGAACTGGGATCAGAGCCCAGGTCTTCTGACTCCCAGGCCCAGGATCTTTCGGATTCCCACAGCCCAGGCTGTTTGGGTTTCAGAAAGGCTGATGGAAACCTGGAGCAGGGAGACCCCCGTCCTTCACCCTCACCTCCAGGAGTGTTCCAGGAATCGGCAAGCAAGAACGGAGCCGAGTGGAACCGTGCTTCGGGGCCCCTTTGACCCTGACCTGGAGCCAGACTTTTCCGTGTTGAGAGCCTCCGTTCCTGGGGTAAGTGGGCAGACTCAGGCCTCAGTCCATCCTGAGCTCTCACCTCAGGGCCTGACCCCAGTCCCCTCATGCCCTCTCTGGCCTGCCTGCCTCATCCCACAACCCCTCACCCCAGCCCCCCGATTCACTCGGCACATGCTTATGTGACCCCTGTGCAGGTCGCTCGTTTCCCGCCCAATTGAAAGGCTGTCTGACTTTCCCTGCTTCCTCCCCATCAGCAGTCTTGCGGCAGGGCCTGTGGGACGGCCCTGAGGGGTGACCTCAGGTGGGATGGGGGTGGCCCAGAGCGTGGCCCAGGACAGGGCAGAGCCAGGCCAGGGTGGCAGGTGAGAGACACAGGGCAGAGGGTTCTCCGTGTCGGACATGTGAGTTTCAGGAAGCGGTAGTGGCTGTGAGTCAGTGCAGGTTTGTGCCTGCTCCCAGCTTAAGAACTGGGGTCCTGGCCTGGACCGTGGCCGTATCACTCTATTTCAACCTCCCGGCCCCCCAGAACCCAGCTCAACTCAGATTTGACCTTCTCTTCAAACCAGGCATTCTGGGGCCTTGCCCCTATCTCGGGCATCCAGTAACCCAGGTCTTCCCCACCTCTCTCTTCCTCTGTCCCAGGCTCCGGGCTGGCAGCTGGCCAAGGAGGAGAGGAGACTCCAATGGAGGGTACAGTCTTTTCCCAGGGGTTGGGAGGAACAGCTCTGCTTCTCTTGGGAGTTGGAAAATCTGCCACAGAAATAAAGTTGGCAGTAGGAGTAGTATTTATTGAGCATTCACTGAATGCGGTGTGCTGAACTAGGTGGCTGGGAAGGACAAAATTGGAATCTTTCTACCCACAAAGAGCTTATCCTCCAACAAAACATATTTCCTCCTGGAAATGTGAGTCAGGGAGGATTCAGCTACTGCATTCTGGCCAGGGGAAACCCTGGACTCAGCCTCCAGAGCGGGCCCTGGGTGGACCTGCAGCCCACGGCCTCCCCGGCTGCCTCAGAAGCTAGGTTGGCCCCATGTTGGCAGGCAGGGTTGGCTCAAGGCTCACCTGCCCCTCCAGCCCCCAGCCTGCCCCTGGGCTGCCAGCAAAAGGTGGCAGTGGGCAACCTTCACCCACCCAAAAATCATCTTTGTTCTTGGCCTCAATACAGAAAAATCAAGACTTGAAAGGCGGGAGCGGATGAGTTCTGGCCCCAGACTGTAATACAGGCTGTGTCTTCTAGCTGCCCCTTTGTCGAAACGGCCTGAAGGAGGAGGATTTCACCACTCTGAGGGAGTCACAAAGACTCCAAAACTTGTCTGCAGCCCCTCTCCATGCAGCCCACCCCAGCAAACCAATCTGGCCACAGCTCTGTTTAATCAATAACCAGAGCCCCGGCTAATCATTTTCCAGCAGCCCAAGATGGCCCGGACTACTGGGTTTATCTGCTTCAGGTGACGTCTTTGCGGGTCTTCAGATCCTAAGACTTCACAGTGAGGGGAAACAAGGTTAGGAGGGTGGTTTTAGCACCTGATGCTGAAGGGCATGAGAACCCTGGGAGATCCGGAGCTGGGGGTGCTGGGACCTCCTGGAGCCAAAGAGGTGGGCTCCACCCCCCACTGGTGGAGAGGTGTGTGTGTGTGTGTGTGGAGGGGGCGTCATGCTGGGGTGGGCAGGGCTTGAGCTGCTTCTCCATTTGCTCAGCAGCCTCTCCCCCACCCTGCTCACCCTTGTCAGGCGTCCTGTGGATAAGTGGGAGGCCATTTCATAGAAAGGTTGTGAAATACAACTGCTCCCCAAGGTGGATAAGAATCTCAAAGAAACTTGTTGCTCTTTAGTGGTGGAGCACCTCCGACCACAAGGCAGGTCACAGCAGATGGTGGGGGGGGGCAAAGACTTGCTATAACAGGAAGCCTGCTGGCCCCAGGAGTCAGTAATCATCGGAGCTGGGAGACAAGGTTGTTTTGACTACTGTTCCCCAGGAGCCCCTTCATCCATCCCACAAGGGTCCACCAGTTGGCATCTTCCTCTGGTGCATATCTGACTCACCTGTCCTATTAACTGGGCTTGGGTGCCAGGGCTGGGCCCTGTTCTAGGGGATCTTCAGCTAAATGAATGCCTTTGTGGGGTCAGGGCTTGTAGGGCCTGGGGCTTGGCCAACCAGCCAGAGGCTGTTCTCCTCAGGTCCCCTTCCCAGTCCCCTGGCCTGCCGAGCCATGGAAGGTTGGGCTGGGGCTGGTGTGTGTAGAGGGGCAATTGAGCAAAAGGAGAGTGTTTTTATGGCATTTAAGTGCTTACTATGTGCCAGGCACTCTACTAAGCACTGGGGTAGATACAAGATCATCGGGTTGGACACAGTTCCTGTCCCACGTGGAGCTCACGGTCTTATTCCCCATTTTACAGATGAAGTAACTGAGGCACAGAGAAGCTAAGTGACTTACCCAAGGGAGACAGATGGGAAATCTGCCACGATAGAGGAGGTTTGAAACGCCCCCTGCAGTCCTGTAGTCATGATGGGGAAGCCCCATGACCTAGGATACTTATGGTATTTGTGAAGCGCTTACTACATGTCCAGCACTATACCAGGCTAGGGTAGACATAAGATAATGAGGTTGGACCATCCCTGTCCACGTAGGGCTCACAGTCTAAGGAGGAAGAAGAATAGTATCAAATCCCTATTTTACAGATGAGGAAACCGAGGCCCACAGAAGTTAAGTGACTTGCCAAGGTCGCCCAGCGGGCAAAGGACACATCTTTCTCTCCCACACCCTCACTCCCGATCTGCCTTTCGCCAAATGGGGCGATGAGAGCTCCTGGGCTTCCCTGGGGATTGGGGCCTGTCCCCAAGGGACATATAAAAGCAGCCATGGCTAGAGTCCAGACCACCGGGCCAGGCTGCTGCAGCCCTGCCTTCAGGGCCTTTTCTGACTACTGAAACGTCTGGTAGGCTGCCTCTCTCCAGCCGAGAAACAAAATTACTGTAAAGAAGTTTGGCAGACACTCTATGTACTAAAATTACTTTATTACAGTTGATTTTTTTTTAACATTTCCTTTGCTATGATACAAAGGATACTTACAAACAAAATATTACATATGAACTTGTTTTCTCTTATTTTCTGACAACTTGGTAACAGCTTTAAATGCACAATCTATACAATTAATACAGGTTATATATGAGCTATAATGTATGTTGAACCAGAAGAATACTGACAATATACTGTACAATAAGCCTGACCAGTTAACGCGGGGGATCTTTTCTACCCAAATCCAGTGCAGACCTGGGCCACCAGCCCGACCTTTCAGGGCCCCCACTCCACACCACCCCGATTCATCCGAAGGCTCCAGGAGGCAGGGGACCGACGGCAGGGGCGATTCGGAGACAAGGTGATTCACGCGATGCCGTCGGTCCCTCTGCCCCACCCTGAGGGAGGTTCCCGTTTCCTCCCCCGGCCAGGACACAGACGGGGAAGGCTGCAGGCTGAGGGCACGGAGGCACCCAGGTTTCCGGAGCGGCGAGTGGAGGTGGCAGCCGGGGGAGCGGGCAAGTCCCCGAAACCTCATCTGGAATCCCGGGAGGTTCCACCCTTCTCTGCAAGGGAAGCTGCGGGCCTAGGAGGGAGGCTGGAAGCCAGGTGGGAGCCGGACCCTGCACGTCATCGTCCCCCAAGGACCTGGGGCGGGAAACACGGGGGAGCACGGGGCAGGAGTGCAAGCTCCTAATGGAGGAAGCTCCCCAGAGGGACAGGCTACTCTGGGAGGAGGGCAGGGGCTGTTATGAGTTCGCATAAGCCCTCTACCCCACCCCCTGCTGTCCCCATCTGCGCCTCCAGACAGATATGGTGAGTTTTTTTGTTTATTTTTAAAAAAAAACACACACAAAAAGCAACTGACTCAAGCATTTGTAGCTGAATGGCAACCCCCGCCCCAAAACCCTGGTATTTGCACAGATGCTGCAAACGGAATACTATGGCCTTTAAAACCAGGGGAGGGAAATCCAGGACCACGAGAGAGGGGTAAATTGGTCTTTTATGCTTCCACACTACTTGTGAAAAAAAAAAATGCTGGAAATGAAGGCTGAAAATAAAGGGAAATGAATATATAAAATAAAAAATATAAATAGACTATCTGGACGACTGGTAGAAGCAGAAACCAATCTGAGTTACAAAAGGGTTATACATTCAAGATGCTCTTAACCCAGTGGGATAACTTATGTTAAAGTTGTGTTAATAGTTATGTTAGAAATCTCAAGTTTGTTTTAAAATTCACAATACAAGCAAAGCTGTTTGTATACACTATACACTATACACATTTCTCAGAGTCTCTCCCAGCTTCACTAAATGCACATTAGTGCTATGGGTCCTGTCTGCTCACCAGGGGGTTTCTGACAGCTAAATTGGTCAAAGTAATCCATGAGTTTTGTCAGTGTTTGTCTTCGATTTTTAAACGGGTTAATGATTTCCACAGACTCGGAGGAAAGAAGATTTAGCAACACAAGTGTTAATAAAAACTTCTCAAGCGTTTACAGTCAACCAAGTCAGGCTGGGCTCTCCTCACCGGGTTGGAGATCTTCTCAGTCTCTCGAGCCCCCTCACGCCCTCCTGCCCCCACGGGGTTCAGGAGCCTCTGAGCCAATGCATTGCACTAGAGAAAGGGAAGGTGAGTCTGAAGTGATTTCCTCTTCCTGCTCTCCCGCCGTTCCTGTTCTCTGTCTAGCTCAGCCCTCTGCCACTAGCATTTCCTAATGGATGCCCTTCTCGTGCCAAGGTACCTTGGCAACCTGCCCTACCAGATGTCTCCCCAAGAGTCTGCATTATGCTCATTAAATGCCAGGGGATGCTCCCTCCCGAGGTGGGAATCAGGGCCCGAACTTGGTTGGGAACATATTGACACCACCACAGGCAGTCCCTACAGAAACCTGCAGTGGATCCTCAAATGATCTTTCTGCCAACTCACGTTTTCCTGCTTGACCACCTTTCTCCCCCACCACTGGACACTCTGCAGATCTTGGTACAATCCAGAGGTGCCACCTGGAAAGGACCCAGCTCTCTCTCCGTGCCCCTCGACTCCCATCCCATCCAGGGGACCCAATATCTCTCGGATGCTAAGCGAAGCCATGCAAAAGCAGAGATTACAGCCCTCTCGTTAACACCGGTGTCTCATTTCCAAACTCTGCTGACTTCAGAGTTGCCATAGAAACATGTTCCCTGGGCACTGAAAGCAGGCAAATGACATGTTTTTTGGTTGGTTTTTGTGTTGTTTTTTAAATGTCCTTTTTCTTTTTTATTCATTACCCATCTACACGAGCCTAGGCCGGAAGCCCTGGCAGAAAAGGAGCGAAACAGGAAGCAGCCCCATAGGTAACTGCCAAGGGAATCATGGTGCACAAACTGACTCTATGGCCAAGCCAAGGCCCAGCTCATCCCAATTACAATGTCAGGTCCCCAGAAGCAGCTCCAGGCTAACCCCGGCATCCCCTGCACCATCATCAGCAAAAGCACTAAGCCGCTTTTGCGCTTCAGAGGCACGAGACACGCTGGCAGCCCCGGACGCTAGTCCCAGAGACTCTCAATCCACCCGGGACCCCGGCGGCGGGGGACTCGATCGCCTTCCGCGGAAAGTCTCGGCCTCCAAAGTCCTGCCGGGCACACAACCGAGCCTCCTTTTCCCCCACTCAAACACGGAAGCTTTGCTCCCACAGCGTCATCTGAGGTGTTTCAGGGGTCAGCTGCTAACCACAACCAGTAATGGCAGCAGCAGCTCCTCTCTAGTTGGCCCAAACCAATAAAGTGTAGTACAAAAACTTAAAGAATACAGAAACTAGGTCAATTTGTTAGCTACATATTTACAGATAATTACACCATTTTCACTCACAGCTGCTAGACGTTCATAAGCGAAAACCAAAACTGTGCCGGTTCAGGTACCCGTACTTCAGGGGGAACTCTGGGGAGGAAGATGCCCTTTCCGATCCGCTTCCCTCCTCCCCTTCCTGGCAAACTCCCCACAGGTTTTCAGATGAGTACGTGCGATGGTCATCTGGCTACTTTCAGAAGGAGCTGGTGGAGCCCCTTTTTATATATGAGTAAGCATCCTGGATGTAGTTTGTTTTTTTTTTAAATAAAGCTTTCTCGGTGGCTCAATGGGAAACTAAACATTGTCCCCATCCCTCCCACCCCTTGTCTTTCTCCTCTTCCCCCCACTCCATCCCCTGCAGTTGGGTCAGAAGTGCAAGCATTCCCAGACCCACCCAGGGCAGATAAGGTGCAGATTAGCCAGGCCACGTACTTAGTCCCACTCCTCCTTGACCAGTCCTTCCCTGCACCAGTGCAGGGAAGGGGTCGGAAACCTCGAGGGAGGTCACCCTACGTGGCTTTAGGAGACAGCCAGAGCTACCAGAGCTCAGGACCAAGTGAGATGCACAGTACCACAGGAGTTCTCAGTTTTGCTTTTCTCGGACTCCATAAAGCAACTCACTGATTGCTTTATAGATGACCAGTTTAGAGCGAAGCGAAACCACCACCCTAAAATCCCTCCCAGGGGATCCAACTGTAGCGATTCCATAAAAGTGCAGACACCACGGCCAGACATACAGCATAGAAGACTTCAATCAGTAGTCTTTGCATACAAGAGTCAGGCTCCAAGCATTCTCCTCTGTTCTCTTCTCCACAAGCCAGCGGAGAGAAAACATTTCTCACGGTTTACAGTTGGAGACGATGCCCTTTCTCCCCAAGGGGTCTTAAGCTTGGACCGAGGGCCGGTGCACCAGGGCCTTAAACCTATGAGACCGGTTCCGGCGGCACGGGGACGGTGTGGCACGGCCGTGGCGGGAACCCGGCAGCCTCGCTGCAGAGGGTTTGCCGGGGTGGGTTTTGGGCACGGGACAGCTCGGAGAATGTGGGTACCTTCAACCCTCCCCACTCGCCAAGAGGTGCTGGATGGGGAGCCCTCCCTGCCCACCTCCAACCTCATAAGGGTGGGAAACGGATCTCTTCCCCGCCAGCCTCCTCAGGTCACCACTACGGAGCTCAAACGGGGGCCGGCCCCCTGCCACCAGTGGGGAAAGGGAAGCAGCTGGGGACGGGTCACTGCTCAAGAAGCGATGGTCCAAGGGTGCCGGAGGGAGGCAGGAAGCTTACAGCTATCAAGCCCACAGAGATGGGAGAGGCTGGGAGTGGAATAACTGTGCCGTCAGGCCTTGGCTCTCTTTCCTGGGATGGTCCCTGCTGAGGTGCAGTGAATGGGTGGCACGGGATGGATGGCCCCAGTGTACATGTTTGTCTGGCTCCGTGGGGCCAGGCGAGGCATGTTCTGGGATGGCAACATTTTCTCCCACCGGTGGCAGATCGAGCTGGACGCCTGGGTGGCAGGATTCTGGCTGAGCCAGGAAGACTGAGGCCCCTGAGACCTCAGGGGCCAGTTGGGGGGGATCCAGGATCCCACTGCATACCCACATCTCGTTCCTCCACTGACACCAACTGGCTCTCTCCCAGGGGCCTTCCTGCGGCAGTGCCTCTGGCCGGCACCACCCAAAGCGCTCCTGAGCAGTCTTGGCCCTGGCTGGTCCGGCTTCCCTCCTCATCGCGGCTCGTGCTCTGGCGGCTCAGGGAGACCGCACCGCGCAGGGCCTGCGAAACACTCACTTGGCCTAGAGAGCGTTTGCTCTCCTGTGCAAATTTGGCCACACTGGCAAGAACACAGGCTGCTGAGAGAGACCTTTAGGCATTTACCTTCACTTTGAAAGGTAAATAACAAGAACGGACCTCCAACACCCTGCTGGAGAGTACAGCAAGAGCCTTGTCATATATACGTGCACACGCGCACACACACGCACACATACATATATACATATATACATTCAGTATATACATACCAATGATACAGCTATTCCACAGATGTGCATATTTCAAAAGCTCAGAAAATCCTAGTATAATACAATTTATTTCCACCAGTGTATGACACAAGGGAGTACCACTTGGGAAGCATCTCCAGCACAAGAAAATCACTTTCACAGGTGCAAATAAATTGTATTATTTTGGTGCCCGACAATTCATTCTGCAAGAACCTGGAAAACACCAACTATTTCAATCTCGGATAAAATATTCCAATGATTCATTTGAGGTGAAAAGACTGACCCGTCAGTCCCCCGGTTTGTAGAAGGCAGCTCAAGAGATTACTAAAGAGAGTAAGCCTTTAGTGTCTGGCCTGTCGGGGGTGAGAGGAGGGAAATGAGATGGGTAGAGTGCCCCTTCCTGGGGTGGGGAGGGGCCCTCCCACCCCCACCCTACTGAAGCATCCTCTTGTCCCAGTGACTGTTCTGCCCAAAGGGCAAAGCCCTAGGCCTTCTTTAGTGTGGATTCAAATCCAGGCATGATCTCACCCACGCACCAAGTGAAAACAGCAGCTTCAAATCAAAATCACAGTGATATGTGAGGCTGAGGTGTCACCTGATTCAAAAAGTGAACCAAATTTACCTCCCTATCTGGGCGATTGGAGACCGAGCTTTGCCTAGGGAGGATGGAGCGGGGAGATGAGACTGAGATTTTTTTTTTAAAAAAAGAAAGTCTTAAAAGCAATTGCTGGAAAAGGCTGGTCTCGGAAGGGAAGAGGAAGAGAACGCGGGACGCTTTCTTCTGCTAGGCTCTGGATGCCAAACCCAGTGTTGACAACCTTTGGCTTCACTGGACATATTTCCTACCACTTCCAGATTACACTATGGTCATCAACAGACGTGGTCTGAGTGCTCACTGGTCCTTTGGAGGTCACAGTGTCCACTCAATCGCAGGCTGGAGTTTGCAAACTGATTCAGAAAGTGCTTGCTTTTCCCTTCAGGCTCTCAAACGCTCCGCATCTCCATCACATGGCTAGCCAGGGAGGATTTTTAGTTACACACGCTTGTTCAGAAGACCGATGCGTCTACTCGTGCCCAGACACACCCACACACACACCCACACAAACACAGACCAGTTCATCTGAATCAGTTTTTGCAAACTATATATTTTTTAATTAAAATATTAACTTAATGGAATAATCCAGGTCTGCACATGACCTACATGTAAAACTGGTTACCACACAATTAGGTTGGATACAAAGCCCTAATGGAGAGACAATTGGGTTCAGCATTCAATCATGCTTACAAATACACATGATCTGAGTGAATTCTATGGAAGTAATTCAATTTAAGCCAGAAACTTTGACCAAATTCAGTCCACAACAGCAGTGAAATAATAACACAACTGCGGCTTAAAATATACCAGTGTTACTATTCAGAATTTTAAGGAGCATGGAGTTCAGGGTGTTCATTTAAAGTTTTTTTTTTCCTTTCTTTTTCTCCTTTCTCTTAGCAACTGAATTTCTGGACATACCCACACTGAGGTGTTCCATTCTGATCCCACTGCAAAACCTCCCCCCACCCTGCTAGGAAAACATAGGCTGAGTGGCCCGATGGGTCTGAAGCATCTGCGTGACGTCTTAGTGCATAAAAGATGGCTGGAAAACGAGACATCTGTTCTCTAAATAGATATGACAAACGGCCATGGTGTTTACCAGGGAGCCGGCGAGGCTGAGGACGGTGAGGGGGTCCGGCCACGTCCCGGCCACCTGCCAAACGAGCCCCCACCCTATGGCTGGTTTTCTGGCCTGCCCAAAGACCCGAGGGGCAATATCACTTCTCTTTTTTCACCCACGGTTGGTCGGTTTCTCTGAGATCTGCCTGCCGCTCCGTCTGGAGGTGCCCAAGAAACTGGCCTGCCACCAGGTTGCTGGGGTGAGGCCTTTAATTCGGCTGAGGAAACCAACCATCTCAATAGCGATCGTTTAGTTGGGTTCAAGTACAGAGTTCGCACTGGCCTGGCTTCCTTCAGAAAGCCTGCCTTTGGGGAGGTGGGAGGGGAAGGAGATATCGGACAGCTAAATTGTCAGGGCGCTTGTCGCCCGTGCTCTCTTGGGGGCAGTCGGGGAAAAGGGAGGAGAACAGCGTACCAGGACCTCTAACCTGCCTGGGGGGAAAGGAAAGGGCATCTTTACCTCCAGCCAAATCTGACCCCCGTTGGCTTTAACTCCCTAGGGCTGGCTAGTTCTGAACTCTCCCCTCGCTGACCCTGAAGGATGGGCATGGGAGCTTCTGGCTCAGCATTTAGCTGATCCTTTTCACCATCATCATCATCCAAAAAAAAAAAGAAAAAAAAAGAAACCAACACAAACACACTTGATTTTTGTCAACAGACTCCCTGACCACTATAATTTACTGATTCATTCCCAAAAAGCCAAACTTCCCGGTTCCCTTTCAGTAGTACAGCAACACTGGGCTAAAGACCTCGAGAAGTGGTGTTTTCCTATGGTGTGGTGTGAACACGCTGCCAACCATCACAAAGTCTCGCTGAACTAGAAGGTTGTAGAAAGTATCGCAGCAACCAAAACAGCAAGGCAAAAGGGGGGCCGCACATGCAGCAGAACCGACAGTGGTGATGTGGGTTAGTCAGCAGCTGGTCAAGTCATTGGCTCGGCGACTCCAGGGACACTATGGCAACTAAAACATTTTAAACAATTGGCTACACTACATGTAAACAGGAAATTGCAACAAGCCAAAAGAGGGGGTGAGGGGTGAGAGAAAAATCAAATTGATGGATGTGTAGTGTAATGAAAAGTCCAAGAGATGGCAGTTTGCAAATTATGGCATCCTTCAAACACCTCCGGCACTGGATCTGCATTGGCTTGGTGTCTTTTAATAACAGAGCAAAAATATTAGGGAGGGTGTTCTGAGTTCCTCCGGTGCTTAGCTATGATGAGATGTCAAAGTATGAGCAACATGAGTGTGGTATTTATACACCCTGCCTCCTCGCTTTGCTGCTGTGGCACACAACCATGAGGCCGACTTTCGGAGGAGCAGAGACACCCGCTGGAGTTTTTGTGGCTTCTGGACTTCTCCTTGGAAGCAAACAGATTTGCCTATGCAATTCCCCTGAAAAGGGTGTGTGAACTGCACGAGCAAATTCATCTCCGTACCACAGAGAGAGTACACCTAGACGAACAGTGGCACGGACAAGCTCAAGCGGCTCTCGGGGAAAAAAGCATCATGCAAAGTCACTCCCACACCTGAAAACGGCCAACCTTCTGGGATCCTCAGCCCTCTCCCTGCTCGAGGCAAGACCTTAAAGCCGGACCAGCTTAACCAAAGAAGAAAGTGGGGAGGGGAGTCTGTCGTGCCTCATGCGAGCTCAGTTTCAGTCCACCCTGCCCACCCGGGGGGTGGGTCGTGGGAGTACCTGGGGGAAGGGACGGGGGGGAGGGCGGCCATAAGCCTCTACGGTTCAAGAGGCTCAAGGGGTAGGGGTGAGGGGCCGGCCACGCGAGCCCGCTCCAAGAGCCGTTCAGCCTGTTTAGTGTTCCTGCTAGCCAATTCCTCTCTCCGCTTGCAGAAGAGATTACTTTTCTACTACAGCCCCCTTCTCCCTTCCCTTCCCATCCCACCTCCCTCACCCTGGGCCCCACTCTCCAAGTCTCCCCAGAGGAAAAATAAAAAAACCCGGCAGCCAAATACTATGACATCCCACCAATTAGTAAACACAAACGAAACGCTTGACAAAATGAATAAAATATACCATGTGCACTCAGCTTCCACACTGCAGTACCAAAGTGAGGAGGCTGCTGGGATGATGTCTGTAGGCAGTTTCTTTTGGCAGACAGCTCCAGTGGAATTGCCACGCTCAATTATTGTTTAAGTTATGTATAAGACATGTGTGAACCATTGGATATTTGTGAAGTAACGCTTGTGCTCCTGCTCATGCCCTGCTCTGTCCGTCCCCCGGAAGCCGTCCGCCTCAGAGCCTGGGGGCTGTTGCGGACCCCCATGGCGCTACCTCGAGGTGCCCCTTGCATGGGCCCTGAGGGGTGACCCCATGGCTGGGGGCCACCTTGCACCGGATGGCCCCAGGCCTGCGGTGGGCCACCCATGGGATGACCCCAGTGAGGCCCCGGGCCCCCAGTAGGATTGTGGGACCAACCAGAAGCTCCCGGGTAGCTGTGGCTGAACGCCTCGGGGGAGAGATTAGACAGGACCATGTTACTAAAACCTAGCCTCATGCTCTCAGAGTCAAAAGCTTCAATTTCTCTGGCTTGACGCTCTAGCAGACTCCGGATCCGCTCCGTGCGCTCGTTCTGCAAAGCCAACATCTCCTCCTCAATCTGGCAGGGGGAAAGAAAAAGAAGAAACAATTTGTGGAAAGGCGAGACCGTTGAGATGATGCTGGGAGAGCTTCTCCGCTTCCCAGGGAGGGAGGAAGGGATACTGCCTTAACTGGAACTGGTGGCGGAAGCAAGTTCTCGTGAGGCGAGGCCATGGGGTGAGGAAGGAGGGCGACCACCGGGGTCAGGTGATCAGAGGGACGGCGGCCCCTTTCAAGGAGGCGTTGAATTGGGCACAGGGAAACCGACGATCTGGAAAAAGGGAAACTCCTCTGTTTCCCGAGGGGCACAAAGATTAACTGAGCCCGGCTATCTTGGGGGCCACTGGGCTGGCTCCACTAGACACGTGTGGACAAGAACTGAGGCCGTACACCCACTTTCCGCCTGCCAGTTCAGCCATTCTTCTGCTGCATGCATTCCTTCCCTCAATATACCTGATTTGTGCCCCAGGCCTGGGCTGCAAATGTACAGGAGCTGCAGTGAGCCCAGCAGGGAAGTAGATAGGGACTGCCCAGTGGGCAGCTCCTTGCACACCGCCAAAGGCCTCCCTCATCCATGTGTCACGTGTCTGGTGCCCAGCTGTGGACCAGGATTCACCCTCCCCTAAACCATGCCAAGCTTCTGAAACCTGCATTCTCTTAGTTTCCACTAAAAGCTAAAACCAGAGAGCCCCTTTCATTTTAAAGAAGTTCAAGATGGAAGAAGAGTAAATGGTCTGATTTGGGGATGGTTTTGAGGGTAACCTGCAGTTAAATTACCCAATGTAATGGTTTAGAGAATCAACCACCACCTATTTTCCTGGCGCCAACATACCTAATGCCCATTGATAAGAAGGCAAAGAGCTAGATTTATGTGGTCTCCTCCCTGATTTGCCTCAAAAATAAAACCAGCTTGACCATCAACTTTAACCCCAGCTGCGGGGACCTGGGTTCTAATCCCAGCTCTGCCACTTCTCTGCTGTGTCATCTTGAGCCAGTCACTTAACTTCTCCCTGCCTCAGTTAGCTCATCTGAAAATGGGGATTAAGACTGTGAGCCCCATATGCAACATGGACCATGTCCCACCTGATTAGCCTGTATCAAACCTAGTGCTTAAATACCATTTAAAAAAAAATTCAGAAACAACATTTTTGAAGGCTTGTAGACTGTAAATTCATTTTGGGCAAGGAATTTTTCTCCTAATTCTGCTGTATTGTACTCTCCCAAGCGCTTAGTACAGTGCTCTCATATAGTAAGCCACAATACATACGATAGATTGTAATTAAAGTTACTGGCCTTTCAGAAGGCATTTTCTTTCTCTAAACTAAAAAAGCAGGTACAGAAACTGGCCATCTGTTGAGCAACTGTTTCTGTATTTCCCATGCACCCTGAGATTATGCTTGCAGGAGAATTGGGGGGGAGGGGGGAGGAGGAGGAGACAGTGTAGTCTGCCTTTCCAAGGCCCTGCCAACTTTAGAATGCTGTGGTTCTGCCATTAGTAATAGAATGCTTTGAAACATGGGGATGATTATGGGCAGACTACTTCATACTGCCTTTGGTAGGATCCTTGGAGTTCAAAACAAACTAAAATTCAGGTTTCCGCAACCTTATAACGTCTCCTGGAAAGAGGCCGCTAGATTACTTGCAAATAATACATGAGAAAGAGATATAAAAATCTCCGTTGAGCTATATGCACATATCTTCATTTTTCCTTGTTTCCACCCTTCCCCTACCAGCAGTATTGTTCTGCATAGGTCAGTGGCAGAACTCTTTCCACCTGACCACGGTATCTTCCTGTGTTGCTTAGCCACAGAAGATGGCCCTGCTAATGGTACAAATCTATGTATGGGTGTGTGTATGGCTGGTTATTGGGTTAAGGATGGGAGAGTTGATTCTAAATGAAGTATAGGAAAAATGAGAATTCAAATTCATACACGTACCGAGCCTGCAGTCACATCCAAAAGCCTGAGTGAACCCTCCAAACTGTTAAAGGTTTAAAGACACTTCGGCTGCAGAAACCATCATCCTCCAACAAACAACTAGTGTCCATTTTAGTCTGGCCTCTGCTTATCTTCCAGGTGGGCACCCTTTGTTTGAAAAGCCAATTCAACTGATAGCTGGGACCAGGTGGCCTCTCTGTTTATTCAGTCCAGGCTTCTCTTTGCTGGTTAGTAACAGGGGTGGATATGGTACATTAGAGCTGTTTTAGATTACTGTCAACTGACCAGAGCACCACCTGGTCAGGTATTAAAGGGAGAAAGTTGCCTTAAAAAAAAAAAAAAAACAAGGGCTGCTTAAAAGCAGGGATAGTCCTCTCCGTCCCCGCACCCCACAATTGGAGAGTTTTTTGATCATCTGGATCCTTCTCTCAGTATTTTTAAGGTCTCTTTATTTCTGCCAATTTCAGTAAATTATTCCTAATGCAGCATAAAAAATTTGGGTTTGTCATTCCTTCACTGAAAGGAAGACAATAGTTGATTAAAATCAACAACAGAGATCAGACCTGGTACCACTAGGTGACGCTACACATCCAACTCCAGAATTTTCAGTGTGAGTCTCTCCGTCTCACATCAAGACAGAAAGGCGGTGATCATTTGAGACACTTCAAAAATTCAATCACTTGATTTTAATCAAGCTCCTGAGAGGAAGAAAATATCTACTTATTGTGTCTACTTTATGTGCTGCTTTCTTTCTTGTTTTTCTCGACTGTAGCTATGTTTCTATTCTCGTTCCCCAAGTCTCTTCAAGATTGGGTCAGAGTGAACTGTTTAAGGTTGCCTCTTTTACAATTTTCCAGGGACTTAAAAAAACAACAAAACCCCCCACAAACCAACCCCCTAAAAAAAAATTAAACAAAATATTAAACAAAAGAACTTTGCAAATGCCTACTGTTTACATGGCTTGTGAAGGCTTGTCAGACAAAGGTCCTGGATCTACTAATTTATTCATTGCATGGGAAAAACGGGCTTCTTAGGATGGGAATTTGCTTCGGGCTTTCCCATTCTGAATGAAAAACTTTAATAAAGGTGATTGAGGCTTAGTGGCTGATGCCAACTGCCCTCTGGAAGGAGTTGGCAAGAAAGACCGTCAAGACAGAAAGGCGGTGATCATTTGAGAAACTTCAAAAATTCAATCACTTGATTTTACTCGAGCTCCTGAGAGGAAGAAAATATCTGCTCATTGTGTTTATTTTATGTGCTACTTTCTTCCTTGTTTTTCTCAACTGTAGCTATGTTTCTATTCTCGTTCCCCAATCTCTCCCACGCAGGTCTCCCCATCTGGATTGTGAGTTTGTGGTCAAAGGTAGAGAGAGACCTTGACAGTTACTCTCACTGTACTCTCTCAGTGCTCTGCACACAGTAGATGTTCAGTAAAAGCGAATGAATGAACCCATGAATCCTAGTCACAGGGTCCAGGAAATAAAGATGGCTGCTAGTCAGCAGGACTAAATTTTTTTCGATTTCCCTGACTGACAGCTAGCTGCTGTGGCACTTAGTGTTGAAACAGATGCTATCAATAAGGAATTGAGGAAAACCGGGAGTATTTTTCCAATAACCGGTTTGCGACCAGGCCACAGAGGAAACCCAGTGGTCCCTGAATCGGCTTCTTCACATCCCTGGAGACCCCAGCACGGACCTATCGGGGAACATTCGACTCATAAAACAGCTCTGACTCGGCACTCTTGCATTCTGGCAGAAGTAACTGGGAGCTGATTGGCGCTTTGGAGCATTACACCAGGCAGCTCTTGGAATGGCTCGCTCGCCCAGTTACAATCTGATTTGTCTTTCGGTGACAGAACAACTTCATTTCTCTGTTTTGACGTCCCAACCGCCTCTCAAACCTACGTCGGAATGCTTACCAGGGTGCTGGCACAGATATAATCAGAGTCACAGGGCTTAAGGTTACCTTAATGCCTCCAGGTTATCCCTTTTTATACAATCAATCAATACCACAGAAGGACTTGGAAACTGCCTCTGGGTAAAACAAAGTCCTCTCCGCTGAGCCTCCGAGACCAGCTGTCTCATAGAACTGACAAGAAGAGCATCCAATTTCTCCACTAGCCTTCTTCCCCTTCCTCAGAAATGAAGACACTCATACCCTGGCAACTTCTCTTCTGGCGATGAGCCGGCCCTCACCTCTGCTAGCCATGCCAAAGATATTACTTGCTCACTGTTTTGAAGAGGGGAGGGGCATGTCAAATGCATTCAGTATTCATTCTTTCTGGCCTTACCTTTTGCTCCAGGAGGGCTCTGCGGAGGGAGACCCTCTGTTCGAGGTCCCGGAGCTCTCGGTCATGCTGGGCCTCAGCCTGCATCTTGATTTTGCTCTGATATGCATTCAGCAACTCCAGTTCCTGCTGCAGCTGCATCTTCAAAACCTGGCACTCTGCTTCCTGTGCCTCATCCAAACGCAGCTGGGAGGGATTAGACAATAGACCCATCTTACCATGGGGTAGCCACTCAAGACATGCCAGCGGAGGAGGTGGGGGAAGGCTGGGTTGTTTTCTAGGCCGTACACTTGTGCTCCCTTGCTATTTGCATCTCTGAATGGGGCAGGCCTAACAGCTGGTGCTGTAGGCAGTGAGACAACATAGCTGCTACAAGCTACAGCCTCGATTCACTTGAGAAAAACGTGGAGACTGACTAAATGGTGAAAACGTCTTCACGGCTCTCACCAGAAGGAACATCACTTGAAAGAAGCTGTCTTGCCTTCAAATGATGACGGTTTAACCTTCCAGTGACTCAATGCACCCTTGCCCTCAAATTACACCCCTCAGGGTGGATGCCCTTATCTTAGAGAGGCAGATGGGATCCACCGAGGGAGTCGAGGTGAGGCTGACCCAGCAGGGAGACAGTTGGCTTTCAGCCAGCAAGACAGTTTGGGATGCATAATGGGCGGTAGTGGGAATGAAATAGCTATGGCCCTGGGTCATTCTCAATGATTTCATTGCCAATCCTGCCCAAAGGAAAAACAGACATTTTCCCTATCTCTGTATCTCAGACACCATAGAAGAAGAGCGTTCATTTCCCAGGGGTATGGGACCTGAAAGAAAGAGGAATTCACCCCGTTTTCTTTCTGCTCCCAACCTCCTGTAGCTATTCTGCTCTTTGAAGGAAAAGCCCTTCCACTGGGTATATAATTTAGAAAGCGGCACCTCAAGCTCAATCTAGTATGAAGTCACTGTTGTCAATTTCACTTGCCCAGTATTAATGATGAAAAAAATTTCTATTTTTACAGACCCATCAAAAAAGATACAAATCTTATAGCTGGAACCAAAAAAGTACTCTTCAAACACTATCTTATTATTCCTCGCACAAAGAAGCTTCCAGCTGGAAAGGAAAGTACAGATAGAAAGGAATTTTGGCAAAAGGCAGACCAGATTAAATGCCAGGTCCCGGAACTCCATTTTTTTCTTCGTTTAGGAGGTGACCTGTCCCCAACACTTTCAAAGCTGAGAGGCACTTTTGAGAGTTCCATGTGTGAGGTGAACCTCACCCAAATTTTGTAAGGTGTGAATTGAGAAGCAGACTCACCTTCAGTGGGCAATTAAGCAAGGGGCAGAGATCTGAGGAAGAGGGCCAGAAAGGGACTTGATAATGGATTTGTGCCGTGGGGTCGGGGGAGAGAAAGGGACACGGGGCACTTTCGAACATCCCCTTGACAACTTGGGGAGCAGAAAGCGGGCTGCAGTCTGAGGAGGGCTCAACTGGCCTGCGATAAGCCTCGAATTTCTCTAAGGGGATGATCCTAGCCCGGCCTCTCTAGACCCCAAAAAGCAACTCACAGCTTGGGTGGAGAGCATTTCATTGATGCTGTGATCATACTGCTCGGCCAGGATGGCCAGCTTGCGGGTCTGCTCCTCCTTGAGCCGCTTCAGAACAGCTTTGTGCTCGCTCTTTGGTGTCGTCTCCAGCAGGTGGTTTCTCAGCGCTTTGTACTGTCTGGTTTGGATTTTACACGTATCCTGGAACTGCTTCTTTATTTGCAGCTCTTTTGACTAGGGGAAGAAAAAGGAAAGGATGAATCACAATACACACACGCACACACACACAGAACTGGCATCAGTGGGTCAGTCTAATGGTCCATCCAGCCTAGTCTTTTGTCAACGACAGAGGCAAAGGGAGTTTGGGAAGATCCAGGTGATGTTTTTCTTCCTGGCTATCTATCTGGACTGCTTGAGGTACTCATCCCATAAGAATTAATGCAAAACACTACTAACCTATATGAAATTATGACTGTAGGAAGGAAACACATAAATGCGTGCACACGCACATACACACACACACAGACAGAGCACACACACAGACATAGCACATTGCCACGGCCCTGTCAGCTCTCTGTCTCTAGGCAAAAACAATTGGAATTTAGGCATTTTCATAACAAAGCTCCAACTTAAATATGGTTAAATGTACAAAGGGCCTCATTTATCACAGGATTCTCTCGGCAGCACTGCCAGGATGGCAGTGAATTGCTATCATCTCGCTTGATGACTACAAGCGTAGCTATGGGCCAAAAGTAGCAAATCCACTCGTGAACAAGAAATATGAGCATCGAGATCTGCTCCCTTTGAGACAAATCTTAGGTGTACACCTTTGCCCCAGAACCTCTTGTGGCCTTAAATCAAACCTGCAGTCAGCAAAGCAGCCTGGGGTATTCTCTCTCAGCTCTGTACCCTATCTCTGTCCCCAGCTGGAGACAACAGACAACTTCTGGAAGTGTCGGGTAGTATTCACCCAGCTAGACTTCCATGCTCTTCAATGTGGCATTCTGAGTTCAATTTCATAATCCATGGTGGTCACCTATGGCTTGCTTTTTTGGCCCCAGGAAAAACAGCAACCACCTCAAAGAGCTGCTCCAATCTGTAAATCTCACAGCAGAAGAGTCCTGCTCACGGGGTGGTTCTGAGCCCCAAGGCGAGGTTAAGCTGGCAAAGGTCAAACTTGACTGGGTCCAGGGTGTCTCAAGACACCTGGCCACCTCCCCCATTTTAGGCATCAAACTGGAAATGTTTGTCTTCAAATGGTAAGGGTTCTAAACCCATTTTGTTGTGGGGGGAGAGGGGAATGAGAAGCTGCTTCTTATGTAGAGATAAAGGTTGCATCATCTTATGCTGCCATTTTAAGGTGATGCTTGGAGAAATTTTTGCTTTTAAATTTTAAGGCCTGGTAATCTGACTTTCCAATGGGGCTCTATTTTAGATGACTGTTGAAAACTTGGCAGACACAATCTGGTTGGCTCAAGCTTCACCAGCATGACCTGAAGCATGACAATAATAATGTTGGTATTTGTGATGTCACTAGCAATACTAGTAACAGCAGCAGCCGCAGAACCAGCAGTCCCCCTCTAGACTGTAAGCTTGTTGTGGGCAGGGCATGTGAATGCCAACTCTGTTGTACTGTACTCTCCCAAGCGCTCAGTTCAGTACTCTGCACACAGTTAGTGCTCACTAAATAAGACCGATGACGACGACGATGTTGATGGTAATTACTGAACACCTACTGAATGCATTCTATTCTTTCCTGACTTTCTGCCCTCTCCCTGTGGCACTCGATCATGGCCATCTTTCCTGAGAACTTGACAATTTCCTATAGCCAAATGGAAACTCAATGTGATGGAGGCCAGGCTTGACCCTTGCTCCAGGCATCAGTAAGTTTGGTCTTAGAAGTCCTCCCAGTCATAGCCAGTAAGAGGTCTGCCTCTAGGAGACCAGCAGAGCTGGCTACATATAGACCTAACTGTAGAACCAGACCAAATGGAGTAAGATTGCTTAAAAAACAGGAAATTTGCAAGGGATTGCTAAGGGAAAAAAACCCAACCACCCAAAAACAAACTTCCCAGTACTTGGCCTAAGAGAGAGCCTAGGGGGAAGTGAGCCGGGGCAGCTCCTCTTGGGCAAGATGGTGACATCACTCAATCAGCAGCTGGGGAGAGAGGCTAGCAGAGGAGCTGCAAGCCTGCTCAGCAGGAGTTCTGATGCTTCCCTTCTTCTACTTGAGCTTCAAGTCCAGAGGGCACCAAGCATAACCCTGGCTCTATACCCCAAACCAAGCAGTTTGCATTATTATGACCTCTGGGTTTGTCCTTTAAAAATTCTAGGAGAAATGGCAGAGGGGTCTGGTTTTCAAGTGGTATAAGGCTGCGTATATATCACTCAGCTCTGCCCTGTCTGCCCTAATAAAGAGGGCATATCCTAGACAGAAAAATGCCAATTTCCGCCCCCGCGGCCCCCCTGACCCACCGTGATAAATTAATAGAGCGATTTCATCTCGGGAAAACCAGGAATCCATTTTTCTTATTAGAGGGAGGTGTTTAGCGATTTCATGCTTCTACAAGAGAGCTGGATGTGACTAATGAACAATGAAGCTTTTCTCTTCACTTTCTCAAAGTATCACTTAGAGACCAGTCCCTGTTTACTGCCTCCAATCTGAAAGGCTTTATCAAGAAACAAAAGAGAGAGGGAAAGGTTCTCTGTCACCTCTGACAATCACATTCTGACCTCTCCTTCCCCAAATTGAGAGGGGAGGGAGAGGGTGACGGTGAAAGCAAAGTACAAATCAGATATTTAAAATTTAGATGATCGTCCAGTTGTTGCCGATTTTAGAAAACCAACAAATAATGGACATTGTGTTGTGAAAGCCTCACTCTCTGGGGGGAAGCCTTCGTTGAACAGCCAAGCCAAGCAGCGTACATCTGCTTCCTTTTAGTGAGAACAGAGAACACTGGACTAAACGACACTGGACCAACGGACAAGGAAATGAGAAAAAAGGTTCCCTCCTTGCCAGAGGCCCAAGGGCCTAAGGAACTCTCGGGCCCGAGCGCCCCAAGTCCTCCGAAATAATAAATGAGTGCTTTTTATGTGCCAAGCACCGGTCTAAACACTGGGGTAGATACAAGGTATTCGGGCTGTCCCACGTGGGGTTCACAGTCTAAATCCCATTCCGATAGGAATGGAACAGAGTTAAGAGGTGAGCAGAGGCAGCTGCCCCTTTTGGAAAAACAGCATATCAAAATTTTTGGTGTGGGGTAGCTTACTGTTCCAGAAGAAAAAAAAAAATATGATTCAGGGTCACTTTGTAAGGACCAAACAATTCAGCAGCCACTTCCATTTGCCTAAACTTAGGGCATTCATTTATTCAATCAATCATATTTATTGAGTGTTGTGTGCAAAGCAGTGTACAAAGCGCTTGGGAGAGTACAATATAACAACAGACACATTCCCTGCCCCCAATAAGCTTACAGTCTAGAGGGCAGCTATAGACTATAAGAGAGTCACCGTCCAATTCATAAACGGGGCTATGGATTGCTGATTTGAACACACGAATGCTATCCAATGGAAAAAATACTATTCTCTCTTTCATGAGCCGTCAGCTTTCGGTGAACGTTTTACTAGCAGAAGTCAATTGGACGTCAATCCGGTCCCTACTCAGCCTCCGATCATCAAAATAGCCTGGAACACGAAGAATAAACCTCTGCCACCCACCTCCTCTGCCATGCGCCCATCTGTCCCTGCCGGAAGGGCACAACGGGGGTTTGTGCGGGCTCCTCTGCAAGGCAGCAAAGGTGGAGGGAGCGTAGAGGTACACTGCCATTCAGTGCACTTGCCTTGGGCAAGAGGATCTCCCCTTTCCTGTTTGCCTGGATCTCAATTTAAACCAAGAATAATAATGTACAAACTACAGCAGCACAACTTCCACACCTTATGTTTTCCACCAAAGAATGGGACCTAACTTCATGTTGGTTCCAACATTAGGTTTAAAAACAAAATCTGCATTCCCCGCTTCCCCAAATTTTTCACTGCCTCTGCCCACGCTTAGCAATATCCCACTCGTCCCCTCCTGCTCCCCATCTTGCCTACAGACAAAAACATAAGCTTTCAAGCGGAGGCACTCAGCGTTCACCCACAAATAGAAATTCCCCTGAAAACCCAACAGAAGATCGTTCGTTTTATTCTAGGTCAGGGGCCTGGAGTCTCGTAAGTCCCGAGAGATGGAGGTCTGTTGAAGTTCTGGCCCGTTCCCCCACCCTGTTGTCAAGCACGCCCAGGGGCTCCGGGATTACCTTCAGGCTCTTGGGCTGCTGTCGGACTTCCATTACATGCTTACGCCTCAGCTCACGCTCTCGCCGCTTATTGTACTCCAGCTGGTTGGTGAGCTCGGTTTGGTGCTGCAATCTGATCAGCTCACAGCGCATCTTCTGGATTGTATTGAGATGGCGGAACTCCAGTTCTTGCATGGACTCGTGCTGTCGCAGCAGCATGGCGTGCTCCAAGTCCTTCTGGGTCTGCCTTTTATTCAACTCCTAATCCAGGAGACCGAGAAAGGTGTTGGCGTTCGTCGTTGCAGCGCATGGTTGAGACCTTCCCCCCAACCCCCGCCCCAAGAAACAGCCTGGACTGGATAGATTTCACTACTCTGACTCCATATTGGTAAAATGGCAAACCCGAAGACCTGGCCTTGACAATTCCCTCTACGGAGCAGGAGTAATAAAATTATTAATAATGATGCTACTTATTAAGTCCTTACTATGTGCCAAGCACTGTTTTTACTGCTGGGGCAGATATAAGCTCATCAGATTGGACACTGTCCATATCCCACATGGGGCTCACAGTTTTAACTCCCATTTTACAGATGAAGTAACTGAGGCACAGAGAAGATGACAGACTTGCCCAAGGTCACACAGGAGACCAGTGTTAGAGCAGGGCTTAGAACACAGGGCCTCTGACTCCCAGGCCCATACTTTTTCCAGTAGGCCACGCTACTTCTCTAGGCCAGGTATAAACTGACATGGGGCAGTAAAATTTTTTCACTGTAAAGTCTTTTAGATTGTTTCTTGCTCTTACATCTGTCAATTACATTAACAGGTTTAAGGCACTCTGGCTTTACACAAAGCATATTTTTTACACCATTTCACAGAATGAAAATGAATCTCTCCACATACAGGGGCCCCTGGTAATTAATGAGGAAATTGGCAGCCAAAGCAAATTAAAAGGATTCTGCTGGATTTTAACAAACACCCTAGACCTGGCACAACCTTCAATTTTTTGATGCACATTTTAGGCCCAAGAGGTAGCAGAAGTTCTGTTATTTTCTTTGTCTTTTATACACTCCATCTGGGATGGAGACTGATATCTACCTTAGTGCTTAGCACATAATAAGCACTGAATAATTGCCATTGTCTTTCCTTCCAGAGTTCTGATGGGTACTGAACTTCCTACCAAACCTACCTCCCTGACAAGGTCCTGCTCAAGGTTATGGCGACCAAGGAGCATCCGTCTCTTGAACCGACGGCATTCCAGCTCCAGGTATTGCCTCTGGCGCCGTAGAAGGTTGGCTTCCTCTTCTGCTTGGAAATGTTGGATGTTCTCCTTCTGCTTCGAGAGCCACTCTTGCTTTTCTTTCTTCGGGGTGCTCTGGTTTTCATTCAGTTCCTGAGAGAAAACAGAAAAGCAGCATAAGAGAAATTAAGGCCCCAAATGAGCCAGTTATCCCTCAGTCTGAATAGATGTTTTTACCCTGTTGCCCTCCTGTGATTGGGAACTAAAAAGAATTCTTTCGGGGAGCTGGCGTGACATCTCTGGAATAAGATCATTTTCAGGCCTGAAAAATGGGATAATCACACCCCTGTGGGCTACAGAAGCAGGTTGCACAAAACACCTAGCATGGCCCTTCTTTTCAGATGCTTGAAAGCTTTATTGAAGGTACATCTCCTCCCTAATTAGGTCCTCACTTCCTCTTCTCCCACTCCTTTCTGCATCCCCCTTCTACATGGATTGGCGCCCTTTATTCACCCCTCCAGCACTTACGTATATGTCCGTAATTTATTTATTTATACTAATGTCCGTCTCTCCCTCTAGACTGCAAGCTTGTGTGGACAGGGAACGTGTCTACCAACTTTATGTTGCAGTCTCTCAAGTGCTTAGTCCAGTGCTCTGCACACAGTAAGTGCTCAATAAATACCTTGATTGATAAAAGCCAAATTTCTTGAGGTCTGCAGCCCTGCTTCCTAGTCTCTACGGCTTCAAAAGGAGCAGTGCTTCCCCACTCCTCAGAGTAATCTTACAGTGATTTTACAACCACCGATGGTATGAGGATTTCCTTCAAATTTGATGAAAGTAATATCTGGCCCAAATTGAGAAAACTCCAATAACAGAAAAATTAGGATTGCTGAGAGAGGGTGAAAGTCTCCATTTAGTGGCAAACTACTGCAGCTGCCAACCAGCTGAGAAAACATGGGGCCCACACAATTGAGCTGGTTGCCAACTTGACTGCTTGGGCCCCGTGTTACCCTGTCCGTGACTCAGCCAACACCTTCCACCTTGGGCAGGAGTAATTTGCAGTGGATGCATAGAAAAACATTAGGGTGTCATTGTGCACAACATGATTCCATTCTTAAAAGTCACCTATACTGTTTTGCAATTAAATTATTAAAAACTCAATGTATCATGCAGTCAAGACAATATCATAGAACTCAAAATAAAATTCACATAAGAAATGAACTGAGTTTAAAGCATTTTACCCCAAGAACTAGGGTAAAGAACACAAGGCTTATGTTGGGACTTGAGTTCTAATCCTAGCTGCGCCACTTGCCTGCTGTGAGAATTTGGGCAAGTTGCTTAACTGCTCAGTTTACTGGGGTTTTTTTTAATGGTATCTGTTCAGTGCTTAACAAGTACCAGGAACTGTACTAAACACTGGGGTAGATACAAGCTAATCAGGTTGGACACAGTCCATGTCCCACATGGGGCTCCCAGTCTTAATCCCCATTTTACAGATGAGGTAAGTGAGGGCCAGAGAAGTTAAATGACTTGCTCAAGGTCACACAGCAGACAAGTGGCGCAGCTAGGATTAGAACCCAGGTCCTTCTGACTCCCAGGCCTGGGCTCTAACTCACTAGGCCATGCTGTTTCTTGGTGCCTTGGTTTCCTCATCTCTCAGCCTCATGTAGGTCAGGGATTGTCTCTCAATGAATTACTCTTTATCTAGCACATTGTTTGGCACATAATTATGGGCTTAACAAACACCACATATCGTTATTATTATTATTATTAGCAGAAGTAAAAAGCAGGTAAATAGCAAAGCGTTGGCAACAATAAAAAATTCTGGTTTCTAAAAGACAAAACTAAACTGTGGACATGATAATCACCTTAAATAGCTGAAAAGAGAATGAAAAATAATCTCACAAAATTCGAAATAGATAACCCCTTAATAAAAGATGATTTTATATTGTCAAATTCCCATTAAACTCCCTCCAAAAGCCCATCACGCCTGTAAGAGTAATTTATTTTACATTTAACGGTGACCTCATTCACTATTTCAATATTTGAGCAAAATAGTTTTTGAACTTCAATCAGAATTCTTTTTACTTATCAGGACCTCGGTAACTGAATTATCTCTCAGCTCAAGGTTGAAAGGAATTCTTCACTACAGATGCTTAAAAGTTCAGGTCAGAAACTGACCTTGACCATTCTCAGAAAGTTGTCCCACGTAGGACACGTAGCCCATGGCTGCACCAATTAAAACCCTACAATCACCAAGATACTTTAAAATCTGCCTGATGGGCAGGATTTGTACATAGGAATTTTTCCAGTCCACTAGATTGTAAGTCACTTGAAGGTAGAGATTATGTCTTCTAACTCTACTGGACTCTTTCAAGTACTTAGGAGAGTGCTCTGCACCTGGTAAATGCTTGATAAACACTACCAACTGATTGGAAAGGGGTCAATATTATTCACAGCCTTACCAGAGACCAGTTCCCTTATCAATCAATCAGTGGCATTTATTGAGGACTTACCATGTGCAGAGCACTCTATTAAATGCTTGGGACAGAATAATACAACAGAGTTGGTAAGCACATTCCCTGCCCATGAAGAGTTTGCAGTTTAGACTGACAAGAGAACTGTCTATTTTATAATGAGAGAGGTCACTCACAATATATGGGAGGATGCTTTTTTGCAGTTAACATCCTTCTAGACACTGTAAGCCCATTTCAGGGTCACATCAGGAGAGTTTCCAGCAGGAGGGAGAATCAAGCAGAGGCAATCTGCTACAAGTCAAAACTTCCCTGTGCTGGGCAGCAGCGGCATGGGAGAGACTTGAGGACAGAGACTCAAGTTTACTGCGCGGAAGGAGGCAACAGTAAACCACTTCCGTATTTTTATCAAGAAAACTCCATGGATATACTACCAGAACAACTGCAGATAGAGCTGGGGTGTTCTGGGAGAGATGTGTCCATGGTGTCGCTATGGGCCAGAGATGACTCGAAAGCATAAGACAAGTCACTCTTGGTATCCAGTAAGTGATCAAAATGAAATGGCCAACATATTTCAGCCCCAAGGAAATGTGTCGCATTAATTGGCTGGCTCCTGATGAGTCCTAGAACGCTTAGCACTTGAAGAGATCATCTGGGACAGTCCCCTATCTCAGACAGTGGCCTAACTTAGCCACCTATGATGGACTGTTCTCCAGACTTTTTTGCAAGCTCTCCAACGGAGGAGGATCCCTTAGCCTCCTGTGGCAATCTATTCTAGCATTTTAACACCCTATTAACCAAGACTTCACTTAAAGCCCAAGGGTCACCTTTTCTAAGCCTGTCAGTTGGCAGGCAGAGGATATGGTGGACACGGGCAACTATAAATCCCACCACTTCTGCCTGTGGCTGTTCCCATCAGCTGCGGTTTCAGATGATGACTTCCGTGTGCCACTGTATATGCCAGTCTGCTGGGAGGTCACAACTGCATCTGCACCTACTTGAGGCCAGTTAGGAGTCATCGTGGGCGGACTCGACTAGCTTGGAAGTCAAGTAAGATCTGGCAGGTCTTACTTTGCCCAATCCTAAACTAGGCCCTTTCCAATTTCTCCACAGTCAAAATGGAGTCCAGTGATCAAAACTGGACAGAATACTTAACGAGGATCTTTCAAATGCAGAGTCCACAGGGTCTATGGAGAGTTATTTTTTTATAATGGTATTTATTAAGCACTTACTTTGTGCCAGGCACTGTACTAAGCCCTGGCGGTAGTAGAGAAGCAGCATGGCTCAGTGGAAAGAGCATGGGCTTTGGAGTCAGAGGTCATGAGTTTGAATCCCAGCTCTGCCACTTGTCAGCTGTGTGACTGTGGGCAAGTCACTTAACTTCTCTGTGCCTCAGTTACCTCATCTGTAAAATGGGGATTAAGACTGTGAGCCCCACATGGGACATCGTGATTCCCCTGTGTCTACCCCAGCGCTTAGAACAGTGCTCGGCACATAGTAAGCGCTTAATAAATACCAACATTATTATACAAGCTAATCAGGTTGGATATAGTTCATGTACCCCATGAGGCTCAGTCTTGATCCCCATTTCAAAGATGAAGTAACTGAAGCACAGAGGAAGTGAAGTGACTTGTCCAAGGTCACACAGCAGACAAATGGCAGAGCTGGGATTAGAACACAGGTCTCTGACTCCCAGGACTGGGCTCTTTCCACTAGGCCATGCTGCTTCTCAAGTTCTGGAGTTAAAATGTCATTCACTGGTTAATAAATTCCACCCCATGTTGGCTTCCTAATAACAACACTTCACTGCTGACTAATTCAGTCTGTGATCAGCTGCTCTCAATCCACCCTAATATCTCAAGGTATTGCTGCATCCCAGTTGAAAACTGAAAATCCACTGCCAAAGACAGACCAGTGTGGTAAACGGCTATCAGGGAAGGAGTGAGGAATGGCTCTTTATGAGCAAAGCTTTTAAGGAACCAGAGACAAGGAAGTATAAGAGAAAACAGTGCCAGGGGCTGCAATCAAACATAACAAAGCAAGTGACAGCCTCAGTGCCTTTTCAGTCACCCACGCAGTGATAAGTAACTTTCACTGCCAGTAGGGTCTTCTTTGAATATGGAGAACTACTATATGCAAGTCAGGTCTCCAATAACTTGTGCTTGCCTTACATAATTTGAATAGAATGCGACTGAGAACTATGGAACATTTTTTCTCAATGTGAGCCTGTTCTGGGTATAATCCAATTCACGGTGGCTTTGGAGAGTAGATGTAGGAAGAAAGCTCTTTTTGGCCAGGGACCGGGTCTACCTACTCCACTGTAGTGTACTCTCCCAAGTGTTTAGTACAGAGCTCTGCACACAGTAAATGCTTAATAAATACCACTGACTGAAATGGTTGCATCCATGGGTAAGGCATCTGTTAAGGCCTAAGTCCTGCAATGTGACTTCCACGTAACAATAAGTTCTTTAAGAATACTACTGCATTAGAGCAGAACTTTCATCCAATTTTTCTAAGACCAAATTTCCAATGAATCATTCCAATGATATCTTGAGTTAGACTGAAACTTCCTCACGATTCTAACAGGACAGATTAATTTACCTCTACAACAAAATGATTCGAGGGCATACAAGAGGTTTAAAATGGAAACATTAAGTTGTCCCGCATTTACAGAGACTATACATGCTTCTGTGGCATCTGAGCCAGAACTAGGTAGAGTTCTGGAATCACATTATTAGGAAAAAAAAGTCCTGATTACTCAAGGGAAGCTGTGAAGTGTTCCCTTTTGGGGTGGAATCTTACAAAAGGCCTGTTTGTTAGATGACTGCAGTAAGAAACTATGTATGGAAGCTTTAGCTTTTTCCAGAGTTAAACAGCTACTAGGCAGTGGTCACCAGTATAATCTTGGTCTACATTGAAAATTCAGTTTCAAACAGTGCTTCCCACAGACTGATATCATAGTGAGGAAATGGCTTTACAGAACCAAGTAAATCTGCTTGCCCTGGCTTACAGAGTTAAAGAGAAATTGTGGGATGCTGTTGGATGTAATCAACAAGCAGTCAAGAGCTTAGTCTCCCTTAATGACTCCCCTAAAAGATGCAGTACCTCCTTAAGTTGTTCTTTACGGAGTTTGTATTCTCTCTTCTGAGACTCCAAAAAGCTATTCAGTTCTTTTTTCTGTTGTGCCTGAATATGCTGCTGAAACTTCTTCTCTTCATTGGCCATCAACTTAGCCTACGGAAAATTCAAAAATGAAAGAAAAAAAAAAATCAGTTGACATGGCTATTTGCTTAAAGTCTCTTGTTTTCTAACTACTCTTCAACTCGGATTGAACTCTCAATTTAAATAACGTTTGTGAGCCAAGTGGCTAAAAGCCAATTGGCTGAAATCCCCTTTGTCCCAGTCCTCTCCGGGAACTGGCTCAGGTCCAGATGTCATCAGGTGAGTGGGGTGCTCCAAGAGTGATTGACAGGCCATGCAAATGAACCTCTCCTCAGGCAAGGTGTCCCCCAAAGCTGATAAGCCTGCAGTTTCCAACTCTCCTGCCCTGAGGGGCCTGGGCAGAGCCTCAGAAAAAAAATTTCATTCCTCCCCATTAAACATTACCCTCCAGCATTGCTTATTGCCTCAAACTGCACAGACAAAGAATTGTAGGAGAGAATTCAAAGGAAACTGCTCCCACTTTTTTATGCTTGATCTGTTACCAAACAGCACAAAGGAAGGAGAAGGAAGGAGAATTGGTGGGGGAGAGGGGGCACGGTGGTATCCCATCACAATCTTTGTTTACCTACCTCCTTCTCCATAGCTGCTTGGTGTTTCTTAATTAGCTTCTCCATTTCTGCAGCAAAGTTGTTGCGCTGTGTTTCAAGATCTTTGTCCAACCTGAGGCGGTGTTCATCCATCTCAGCCTTGAGCTTATTCTCCAGTGCCATAAGCTGCTTTTGGTGCTGCCGCCTCATGCGTTTATAGCCTGACATCTGTTCTCTAAGCTCTGAATCTTGCTCGTGCTCTTGCATTTGCCTGGTAACCTAGAGGGCCGCCACAATGGAGAGTGTGGAAAAACAGAGCTAAGTTTACTTCTCCGTGTGCTTTTTCACATTTTACCCCCAAATGGGACCCAGCAGGATGGAACATCTTATTCCAGGAGAAATGGACAAGCTGGGTAGACTAAATGAAATTCCTCAAGGATCAATAAAGTATCAGGTATTTCTTCGAAGACTTGGAAGATAAAATATAGAGCAATTACATATTTTTGTAAGGAAACACTAGACCCAGGTTGAGGATGGCAGAATTCTGCTCCTCCAGCACTGAATACCCCAGGCCAATGGAAAAAGTACATAGGTCGGGATAGTCACATGCTCCAAGAGGGAATGCAGTATGCCACATGGGTCTTGGGTATTAAAAACCCTAAACACATCCCTTATGGAAAGCAAATTTGATAGCGACACTAAGAAGGGCATAATGGATAGTTCTTTTCTGACAAGGATTAGAACTCAAAATGAAATGAATCAGGGAGCAGAATATCAGGAAAAAAATTTGAAAGCCAAGTGCTAGATCATGTAGATTTGGAGGAAAATAAATGCCGTGAATGCAAGATGGGAAAGAACTGGCTTTGCAGCCATATGGCAACATAAAATAAAATAAAATAAAGAATTACAAAACCGTAAGTGGAACGTGAATTAACAACATAAACCAACAGTAAAATATAGTTCCAATTCAAGTGGCAAAACAAAATGTGGTATCTGGCTCACCTAAGCCCTTTAAAATGGCCAACTCGACTATCTGATATCATTTATTTTTACCAAGAGTGTTCCTATTTAGGCAGAAGGCAAATTGGATTTTTTTAAATCCTGTGAAACAACCCTCATTTGCAAAACTGGAGTAACTCTGTCTAGTTTATTCCTAATATTTCCTTTATGTCAATGGTAAGGCACTGGCTTAACCAAATTTGACAACAAAAATGATGAAAAAGAGGCTGTCATGGGAAAAATAAGATAATCCGTTACGCCCCTCGACAGTTAGCTCCTTTTGAGCAGGGAACGTGCCAATAACTCTGTTGGATTATACTCTCCCAGGCGCTTAGTACAGTATAATAAGCACCAATGATTGATAAGTTTTAAGTCTCACAGATTAATGCTTTTTAGCTTCTTTCTAGGAAATATCCTGAATCAACAGAATTCATACAGTGGGTTGGAGAACTGAGACAGAAGGATAAAGCAAAGCTTTGTAGGAATAACCCTAAAATTGTCTGGTCTCTCTATTGTAACCTGAAGCAAACTAGCATCATCCTTTCTTACTAAGGGAATACAATGGTTTAACTAAGGGGCTTGAACCAAAAGCACTTAGGAGTGTTGTGAAGCATCAGCAGTTGTAATGGCATAACAGGCTGAGAAGCCTGGACTCAATACCCCCTCAACATCTTTACCAAACCCTAGGACTTGTCCCCACAGAGGCACTCAGAAGGAAATCCATGGGATGCTGAAATATCCATGTGGGAGAGACAGCAAACAAAAACAGAGAATGAGTGCCCTGCAAGCCATTGCTAAGGGACAATGGAAAGTAGACAGCTCAGTTCTAGGAAGACTGAAAATTGCTGTAATGGCTTTCTCCTCCACCCCCACCAAACTGGGGTGATCAATCAGTCAATCAATCAATGGTATTTAGTAACACTGTACTAAGCACTTGGGAGAGTACAACACTAGAGAGTTGGTAGACATGTTCCCTGTCCACAGTGAGCTTATATGTCTATAGTGTAAACCTGAAAGGAGCAGGAAAAATACATACCAGTGATGCTGTGCGAATTGTAGCGAAGTGTTCTCGATTGCGATAATGGGACTTGTGGCGAGACACTTGGGGAGGAGACTGTGGCTCTGATGCTCTTGTTCTAGGATCTGCCTCTTCTCTGTAATTCTCTTCCTCCTGACAAATAGGAATAACGGCAACATCACATTTGATAAATAATCTCAGTACCCCAACAACAGCAGTACTGAGTGTACCACATTTCATGCTTGGGAACATATATTAGAAGACAAAGTTATAGTTCTTGCCCTCCAGGAGCTTACAATGTAAGGACTGAATTAACCTGCCTTTCAAATGATTTTCATTTATAAGCGGAGATTTTAAGAAATCCAGAGACCCAAAATTGCATCCTGACGGGCAACTCAGGTCAACAGGACCACACACTTACGATTGCAACACAAAAACTCAGCTGAGGATTGAGGAATGATAACATTTCATTGGTGACTTACTAAAATTGACATTTCATATTTCCTCATAATGTGAAACATTAAATGCAGGACATGGAGATGATCAAACGATAAGGGAGAATATGCGATTTTTAACATACTCCCCCAAATTAGGATACTTTTCAAGATACCATAAGAGAAAGGTCACTAGTCACAGCAGTACTCAATCATGGTCTATTCTTCATATTTTAAATTTGTGAGTCATCATGAGGTACATGGTAATTAAACATGCCGTTATGTTAACCAAATGTGTGAGGAAGGCATCTGATTATTCTGTATCCGATAATAAAACCTGTAGCTGCTCTCATCACTGGCAGAAATGTAATTGCTTCACCATTCCTACCACGACCCCTGTTGAGAACACGGCTTAAAGGGTTTTTTGTTATGTTCTTATTTTAATCAGTCTTTCAAGATGAGTTGAAGAGGTGGTTAGAGAGGAATGCCAAGCTCAGAAAATATCTGTTTCCCTGTGTGTCTTGGTTCATTACCTGAACACACAGTTTAAGTGAGAGATAAGTGGCTTTGGGAGTAGTTTGTTTAACTGCCACGGATCCAACAACACCTGATGATACACCGCCAAGTAGCAAAAGAGAAGCTCACCTTCCCCAAGCCAGTTTTTGCCATGGTAAACAGGGCGGGATTTTTCTTAATGTAATTTTTTAAAGTGCTTGCTATGTGCCAGGCACTGTACTAAGTGCTGGGGGAGACACAAGGTTATCAGGTTGTCCTAGGTGGGACTCTCAGTCTTAATCCCCATTTTACAGATGAGGTAACTGAGGCACAGAGAGGTTGAGTGACTTGCCCAAAGTCACACACCTGACAAGTGGCAAAGCTGGGATTGGAACCCACGACCTCTGACTCCCAAGCCCATGCTCTTTCCATTAAGCCACGCTGCTTCTTTTCAAAGGCAGATGTTCCAGAATGGCCAGTTAGTCCCCACATTTCCAACTTTGGAAAGGTAGCTGCAAAGACGCGCACACTTTTTTTTTTTTTTAACCTAGTACTGAAACTCATCACTAACTCAAATTGCTCCCCGGCTCTCTAGCCATAAGTTTTGGTGAAACCCAAACACTCACCGGTTTTAAATGGATGACAGAGCTGTTAGACATCACTGTGTGGTCCCCCTCCATCATGTCTAGCTCACTCTTGTCATCTGAGGCATCTGGAAGACTGTTCACACTACTGCTTTGGCTACTGGCACTGATAGACATACTTGGAATGGACTGATTACTTCCAACACTATTCACGGTTCCTGTCCGGCCAACACCATGATCTTGTTCCTAAAAAGGGTAAGTGTTGAAACAGAAATTTTTACATTTTGCCCCATACAGAATGCCCATTAGAGAGCTTTCCAGAGAAACTCAGGATTGCTGTTATATATGAACTTACTAATGCCTAACAATATCCACCCCCCCAGATTTTGTATAGCTCATGTTTCCTCTCCTCTTCTGTTCCTCTTTCATTTCCCAATATCCTGTATCCTTGCTTTTTTTTTTACCAACACCCTCTTTCTTCCACCAAAATGCCTGTCCCTAACTCCTTTTCTTCCAGAATATCGCTTCCAATGGCTACTCTTCCCTGGCAAGAGAGATATTCCCATTCTTTCCAAAGCAGTACTGTGAAGGCTGCCCCCTCAACTCATTTTCCAAAAATAAGATCTCCAGAGTAGGATTTCCAGCCCTATTAAAACAGTCTACTCATGCCTCTTGTGGAGTACAATGATCAATAACAATGCAGCAACAAGTTTTTGAATTAAACTGCAGAGGAAAAACAGATTGTGTTTGATTATTGTTTCCAAGCCCACTTGAACCTAGACTCCCATATCCCAGTAGCGCTGTTTATAGCCTAGTTTTGTGCAGGGCTGGCTTTAGACAGTTTCCTGCCCTGAGGTGGAGAAAAAATGGCTAGCCCTTCCTGTTCCCTAGGAGGCCATTACGTTCCATTCTCCCCACATTTCTCCGGGCATAGAGCACAGCATCATGATGTCATTCGGAAGTCCTCCTGAACCTAGAGCAACTGTTTCTCCAGGGAAACCCCTGTCACCCCCCCACTTCTTCACAAGCCATTGAGCTCTCTTCCCACACCGCTGATAACCCAGAGGTTGCTATCTGCTCAGGTGGACAGAAGCTGGTTAATTTCTAATTTTCAATGGCAGCCGCCTCTCGATGGGATCCCCTGAGGTGGCAGCCTCACTCGCCACCTGAAGCCAGACCTGGTTCTGTAAAAACTGGGTAGAACAAACCATGCACCCAATACACCGTTAAGTCAAAATCACTGGTATGCACCTCAATGGGTCAGATGAAAGTTTTCTTATCTTGGTCCACCACTTTGCCAATGACAAAGTATTTAACTGAACTATAATCTGTTAAACCTGCCAACTCTTTTAAATATTTCGCATACTCTTGAGAGTTCTGAGCAAATCTTCTCACAAACACCAATGCACAAATAACGTATAAGGCAAGAGGCCTGTGCTCCTGAATTCTAAGTGTAGCCACTCACTTTACGCATTTTTATGCTTAAAAAGACATAGTCAAAACCAGACAAAACCGGTTTGACATGGGCGCTACTTTGGAACAATTTTACTAGCATCCTAAAGGGGAGGAAAGCAACTATCAAAAAAAAACAAAAACTTGGGGAGCAAAATGGGGCAGGCCATGAAATTCAATTTTAAATTGAAGATGAAGATTTTGACTCCATTGTAGGAACCTAAAATATTTGATAAATGTGAGGTGAAAAGTTGGTCCACCAATGCCTCAGGCAGGTGGCAAGCCTTGGGCTACTTTTCCAGAACAGTCCAAGAATGTCAGAGGGAGCATATTTGGCCCATCCAAGGAAGAAAATTATCTGGTTTCTGTTTTAATAACACTTTTGCGACTGCTACTTACAATTGTACAGTTTTGGAAAGGGAGGAATGGTTAATTCACCAGGATTAAAGAGCAAGTCACCATCAGCAGGATGATACCCCAAGAACAAGGATATTTCATAGTTCTTTTCACCTCTTCCTCTTCCTGTGCTTCCACTGCAGGTCCATTATGTGCCTCTTGGAAAAGGAGTTTCTTCATTTTGCGATACTGCAGATTGTCTAGTTCTCTTACTGCATCCTTTGTTCTCTGAATGAGATCTATTAACACTGTTTCAGGACGCTCCCGGAGAACAAACATGTGCTAGAAGAAGAAAGAAAATAATGTTTCAAATAACCAACTGCATTTATTTAGCGCTGTGTGCAGAGCACTGTACTAAGCACTCGGTAGAGTACGATATAACAATATGAGAGTTGGTAGTCACGCCTCCTGCCCATGATAAGCTTACAGTCCTTTTCTTATTTTAAAGAAACCATGATGTAGTTTTGGCAGTGTGGTCCTAATAACTCTGAAAGGGAACGTGCGCCTCACAGTAAGGCTGAAGGACCTCTCATTCAAAGCACAACAGTTACTGTGGCAGGCAGGCCCTACATAGCCTTTCCACCACCCACAAAGCCCACCTTACTGCAAGGATGTCACTGTAACCACATGAAGCATCGTCAAAAGCAAATCATTTTTGTTATACAACTACAATAAAATAGGTTGATGTGCTTGAAACCCCTAAAAAGAACCAGACCTCAAGAAAGGCTTTGGCGTCTCAAAAAGCAGTACTGTCTATATGGTGGGTGGCACCGCCAACTCTGAGTGAACCCTGCCCTAATCTGAATAGAGATGGCAGGCATTTGGCTGGCTAGAGAGAGATGGGCCAATAGAGGGGAAGGGGAGCGTCGGCCCCTGGAATTTGGAAGGATAGAGAGACGCCTTCGCTTCCCCACACAGCTTCCTGGCAGGGCAGGCAGCCATAACTAGTCTGCTTGGAGGGAGTAGACAGAGGCTCTGCTCCCCTTCAGCCTGGGCCTGGAGCCCAGTGGGCTGTGGGGGGTTAGTGTGGGAGGCTCATCTTCTCCATGCCAGACTTTGGGCTTGGACTGCAGTTTCCCCTCTCCAGTGTCCAGCCAGGGAGACTTAAGAGAGCAGAAGACCCTGGGGCCAGCCTTGGCCTCCACTTGCACTCACTGGGCTAAAGGGCCAGAACCAGGACAACCCCTAGTTCTGGAATCCACAGCAGGTTCTGTCTAACCAGCCCGACCCTGACATCCAGTTGTTTTTTTGTGCTTCACACTCAAGTCCAAAGGAGTCCAGAATAAGGGGTGTGGCTCCTTGAAGCCCCTCCCAAGTTTAACCCCATGCTCAAAATGAAAACTTGGTGCCTATGCCTTTGAGCCCCCTGAAGGAAAAGGACTACATCTAATCAATTCATTCATTCAATAGTATTTATTGAGCGCTTACTATGTGCAAAGCATTGTACTAAGCACTTGGAATGTACAAATCAGTAACAGAGACAGTCCCTGCTCTTTGACAGGCATACAGCCCACTTGGGTATTCTCTCCCAGAGGTTAGTACAGTGCTCCGCATACAATTAGCGTTAAACAAATGCTATTATTTCTACCATGACGGAAATGTATTTTTTGAATATCAAGGAAAATTGAGTCCTTTGCACGTTAGATCCCTTCTCTGTTAGGCAGTTAGGATGGGCATAACAATGTTTTCGCACTTGGTAGTTCGTTCCAGTTGTGACCACGTGATAGATGGGGTGCTAGGTAAGAAGAGGGGTGCCAAAATCTCTTTAAGGCCCTAAAGGCTAGAAAATCTCACAATACCACTCATTTTCAAGAGAGATTCAAGTGCGTCCTGAAATTTGAGGCTTTTTTTTCTCCTTCCTCATCCCCTCAGGTTAGGCTGCACATGCCTATCTGAGAAACACTGATGTAAATATCCATATAGACCCTTAGGTTATATTAGGCGCTTACTCTATGCCAAGCACTATACTAATTGCTGGGGTAGATACAAGATAATCTTACAGGGCACAATCCCCGTCCTACATGGGTCTCACGGTCTAAGTAGGAGGGAGAGCAGATACTGAATCCCCATTGGACAGATTTGGCAACTACGGCACAGCGAAGTTAAGCAATACAGAACAGGCAAATGGCAAAACTGGGATTAGAATGCAGGTTAATCTGACTTCTAGACCTGTTGCTCCTTGTTTAATTGCTGTGGTAAACATGGCATAGAGTTTCACTGGACATTTTCAAATCCTGGATTTAAGGTGTGCTATAGCAATAAATCAAGAAAGTACACAGGCCATAATGAAATTATGAAAACCCTCCATTTATTATTGCCTCTCAAAACCTACTCAACTGTCTCTGAACACACACAAACACACATTCACACACATATTCTCTCTCTCCCCCCTCCCTTCCCCTAAGGAGAGTATATATATATTCTCCATAATAGAAGAGTTTCATTTTCAAATTGTCATGCACCACTGAAAATATGGTGGTGTATAAATAGACTATTTACGCCTTTGGAAGGATATAATTATGTTTACTTCTTGAATGAAAACGCTAATGAATATGGAAAAGAATAGGCCTACAATCCCTTAGGAGATTCACACACATTCACAAATGACCCTCAAACCATGTCCTATCAGAAGACTGGTATATCAATAGGATAAGGATGCGCATCCTGGTAATCCCGGATACACTTTCATTTCACAAAGCTACTTGGTACTTCAGATAGTAATAGTATTTTATTAAGCACTTACTATGTGCCATGCACTGTACGAGGCGCTGGAGTAGATACACAAGATAATCAGGTCAGACAGATCCTGTCCCACATGGGGCTCAAAGTCAAAATGGCAGAGGGAACAGTACTGAATCCCCATTTTACAGGTGAGGAAACTGAGGCAGAGAGAAATGAAGCGTCTTGCCCATGGTCATGCAACAGGCCAGGAGCAGAGTCAAGATTAGAACCCAAGTCCTCTCACTCCCAGGCCTGTTCTCTTTCCACTTGGCAACGCTACTGGCTTTCTTAGAGAAGCAGCATGGCTTAGTGGAAAGAGCCAGGGCTTGGGAGTCCGAGGTCATGGGTTCTAATGCTGGCTCCGCCGCTTTTCAGCTGTGTGATCTTGGGTAAGCCACTTAACTTCCCTGTGCCTCAGTTACCTCATCTGCAAAATGGGGATGAAGACTGTGAGACCCACCTGAGACAACCTGATTACCTTGTATCTACCCCAGCTCTTAGAACAGTGCTTGGCACATAGTAAGCGCTTAACAAATACCAACATCATTATTATTATTGTCTGTAAAATGAGGACAATTATCCCTCTTGTGAGGGTAAATGTCAAAGTTCTTCAGAAGAAGTTAGGTGAATTCAAGATGGTGTTTATTCACTGGCAGAGGCAAGGAGCAGTTGAACTGCTCCTTCATCATTCCCCTCCCCAGACCCAGCTCTCCAGCCAGGGGGTCAGGGGTCCCAACACCCCAGGCCTAGCCTGAGGGAGTGGCAGTTTAAAGGGCCAAACAGGAGGCACAGGCCACCCATTCTCTAGACCACCACCAACACGGGGTCACAAACCAAATTTGGCAACTGGTGAGCACCAGGTAATTGTCTACCAACACTCAGCCATTAAGAGCCAGTTTTAAGGGCCGCCAAGTTTGGTGGCTTCTGAAACGGATGGCTTGGAGTAACTGCCTCTCAAACTGATCTTGACTTCCAGTTTCAATATTAAGGTATCGGGTAACATTAATACATAATTCATCAGAACTAAAGTAAAACACGAGACATGATGGCTTTGCCATTTACAAGAAAGCCAAGCCCAAAATTGATTGTTCAAATTCTTCTCCAGGCTGGAAAGGGGACTTAAAGCCACCTTATTTTGTTGATTAAATTTATATCTTTCCCTCCTAAGGCTAAGAAATGCAGGTAAAATTGTCAAAGGAGAAGAATAAACTTTTACTACCATACTAAAAATCCTGCAGCATAATATGGTAAACACCCATATTTCTGAATATCAAATACCCTAATTTTCTTCAGATATGCAGGAGTTTACTTGATGCAGCCAGGCATCCTCCTCCTGCCTCCTAACAGCCTGAATTCTGAAGGGAGACTGGCTAAAAATAACCTCGCTCCTGACAGTCTGGGTTTGCAGAGAAAAGGAGGTAGGGATTCAATTGTTAGGCTAGAGTGGAGTCTTTGGGGTCCCATAGATTGCTCCTTGGGATGAAACAGAACACAAGCAACCCCTTCCTCCCTGCAGCCCTGGATAACTCAGCCCAAATCACACTCTGAGCAGGGAATGAATTATATTTAGCTCATGGCCACCCCAAATCTTGGGCATTAGGGAAAAGAAGGGACCCCTAGATCCTATTTCCAACCTGGGGGATTTGTCTGGACTCCATATCTCGTGCTGGAAATGGAAGTTTGGCACCTTCCATGAGCCCAGACTCCTGAACTAAGAACGGTCTCCTGTGCCTGACCTTGGAACGGGCCCAGGGGCTCTCCTGCATCTCTGCTGCTCAAGACCTTGAGGGGTGGGGGCTTCCTTTCAGCGTGACTCCTGAAATCCAGGACTGCAGGGGGGCAAGGGGATACCTAAGTCCTGTTTCCAACCCTAGAGAGGAAAATGAGACTTCAGTATCCTCGGCTTCTTGTCTGTCCAGAAACTTTTAACGGTCATCTAAAATAAATCTGGCCCCATCACTTCCGGTATGTAAGGGTTTTCTGTATCAATAAGGCAAAAACTGTTCTAGTTTTTTTCCTTTCTTCTCTGTCATATTAAGGCCCAGTTAATCAGTATGAAAGTCTTACTATCTCTAAAGGAGCACTCAGCAGCATGGCTTAGTGGAAAAAGCATAGGTCTGGGAATCAGAGGACCTGGCTTTGAATCCTAGACTCTGCTTCTTGCCTTCTGTGTGACCTTGGGTGAGTTACTTAACTTCTCAGTGCCTCAGTTTCTCCATCTGTAAAAAATGGAGATTCAATACCTGCTTTCCCTCCTACAAACACTGTGAGCCCCATGTGGGACCCAGAGCCAGATCTGATTAGCATGTATTTAGCCGAGTGTTTAGTGCCGTATTTAACAAATATCACTATTATTATCATTAAATTTCAAAAAACAAGAATAAAAAATAAAGGAAGATCTTTCATTAAATCAAAATGAATGACATCAACCCAAATGTAGTCAGGTGGACGACAGAAAACACAGTTGACGGCCAGCATGTATAAGCATTTTGGGTACTGAGGTTAAGAACTACCAAAGATAATCTGATCAACTCATCCGCTGGAAGAAAAATGGTGGGTGGTAAGGCTAGGAATGCATGAAAGACTGAGCCAAATAGTTGGATAATTCTCAAGAGGAGTATTAGTGATAATCACTCTAGCTTTTTTTACCCCCCGTCTAGAGAACTGGGAGATAATAAAAATATGGGATATTTTACAAAACATTATCAGTGAAAAAAGAAAACTGACCTTTAGAAGTTCCTCTGAAGTTGGCCGATCTTGAGGAATTTTCTGGAGGCAAGAATCTACGAAGTTGCGAAAATAATCAGACCTATTGCAAGAGAAAAGTGTGAGCTGAAAATGCTATTCACTGTGATATAATCCCCAAACTGAGGCATTAAAACATGGACAAATATACAACATGAACCTGCCGCACACATAGTTCATAAAAGAAGCCATCGTAATTAACCTCAGATGATCCCAGCACCTCAAGCAAGGAAGTCAGGTCTCTAGAATGAGATAACTGCATCCTTGACAAATGCTGTGGTGAAGAAAACCTGTGTTTTAGGACTTGCCCTGTGACTTCACCGTACTACTACTTCTTCTGATGTGAGTAGTCAAAAGAACATTTCCTAATTCTGCTACCATGTTCTATTCAAAGCACGTAGTGAAAAGATGCGTTACGGTGGAACTATTATGAATTCACAACAGCCACTGCTTGTTCTAGGAATGCTATCCTTTGCAGTAAGCTATTCCTCCTTCAGATGTTTATCATCATACGTGAGTTTACTCTTCTTTTACATTATAATTTTGAATAACCATCCTCTAATTTTTTGCCTTTCTTTTCCTCACTTATCTTTTTCCCCAACCACCTTCCACCTTTATAGTCAGTTGCGTCCCTCATATTTAAAGACTATTTCCGATGCTAGATTCTAAGTTACTTGAGGGCAGGTATTGTGCCTAACAATTCAAATGCGCTCTCCCAAATGCTTAGTACAGTGCTCTGCACACAGTAAGTGCTCAATAAATACCATTGATTGATTTGTCCAAACCCAGGAAAGAAGTCTGGGGAACTTGTTATGAACTGTGATGTTCATGAGCAACAGAGAAGCACTGTCATAAATGCCGACTCTGTCGATCCAGTGCAAGGATGCTCTCTCCCCCACTTTCTTCCCCCTTCCCTTTTTCCCTGTTTCCCACTTTTCTCCTCTCTCTCCTAAATATCACAGTTCACAGCAAATTCACAAAACTTCTTTGTTGAGGTTGGGCAGTCAATCAATCAATGGAATTTATTGGGTGCTTATTCTATGGAAAGCATTGTAATAACCGTTTGGGAGAATGCAATACAAATGAGTTAAATCAATCCGATATTTATTGGATATCTACTGTAAAGCACTGTACTAAGCATTTGGGAGAGTACAATATAACAGAGTTAGTAGATACATTCTCCGCACATAAGAAGCTTACAGTCTAGCAGGGGAGACAGACCTTAATATAAATATAGATATAATTGGCAGATACAAGCCCTGCCTTCAAGGAGTTTACTGTCAAGTGAGCAAAGAAACCTTCCCACAAAGAGGCCAGAGGGAAGGCTTGTGACTTGTTTTCCCCCTGGATTTGGGTCCAGGGAGGTCCCAAAATCAAAAAAGAGGAACACATCTGAAATGTTTCAAGAAGATGCTCTTACCTATGGAATATCCAAAATAATAGTAATACAAGATCAAAGTGATATTGGACTTTTTTAAGTTTGCTGATATACTTTTCTCCTCTCTCTACAATAAAAATATATTTGAGGTTTTGTTAAAAGTTTCTCTCATTAATGAAATCATTGCTTTCTAAGATAGTCAATCTGTTCTTCTCCACGAATTTCTAAACATGAGTGAACCAAATTAGATCTGCTCTAGGAGGTTCTGGGAAAATGAAGGGCACAGCAATCTGTAAAAACCCAAATGTCAGGATTACAGTTAGAATGATTTGTTCCCTAGTTCATAATTCAAATGGATAAAAAAAAAGCCTATGCTAATTTAAGGAATCTGCTTTTGGTTGATTCAAAACATTTTGTCCTTTTTGTTCACCTTTAACTTCTCTGTGTCTCAGTGACCTCATCTGTAAAGTGGGGATTATGACTGAGTCCCATGTGGGACACAGACTATGTCCAACCTGATTAGCTTGTAACCCTTAGCACAGTGCCTGGCACATAATAAGCACTTAACAAATACCATTCAAAAATAATAATTTAAAAAAACCCCTTGAAGAGTAGTCTCTTCTTGTGGAAAGGAAATGGGGGGGTTTGGCTTCTGTGGCCCTTTCCCAAATACTTAGTACAACATGTTAAAGTCACTAAATGCTCAGTAAATACCATTACTCTTACTGCTAGCACTGCTAACTACAATCAGTCTTCAAAAAAAGTCTCTGCAAACTGAATTTTAATGTTTAATTATGATCACCAAAGAAAAGAAAAAATACCTTGCACCACTCAGAAAACTGTTAGGCTTTTACTGTAACATCTGTACTTTGTTTCTAGTCTGACACGATATAAAAAGCTTTTAAAACAAAAAATGCATCTTTGAATCAAGCAAAGATCCAGTGCACCTATTTCAATATCTCTTTAAAAATTCCTTGCCAGCCACAAGTCATTTGGAGAACACAACATGACGAAATATTTTTCATTTATACCGATTTTCAGCATCATGCCACTCAGCGCTACTCACCATTCATTAGACTGTAGTGTAGGGGATTCATTCTGCGCTATGTGGTATAAGGCACTCATTGCATTCATATTAAACAAAGGAGGCTTCCTTTCCGCTGTAAAGAAAATAATATTTTCGTAATAAAATGGCAGTTCCCTCCCTCCCTTTTAATTCGCTCCCATTCTTTGGAATTTCTCGGCAAGTTCAGCACCCAATTCCTATCCAGCAGTAGGATATGCTGGCCAGCTTATGCTTCTTCCATACTTTCCAACTCTCCAAAAAATAAACTCCTCCCAACCTTCGAAGTCCTTCAAGCCCCGCAGATAACCTCAGAGGAGATTTCTTACCTAACAGTAAGTAAAAAAAACCCCTTGTACTCAACTGAAGGCGTACGTGCCAAAACTAGAATAATTACTAATAAATCTTGAAGGTAGAGGGCATTGTTCGTTACAAAAGCCATTTCAACCATATTTGTAACCGAGCTTGGTCAATGGAAGCCAGTTCTTTATTATCTTGAGACTGTGATTCTCAAGTTTCCCTTCCCTTAGGTTTGCATTACTCCTTTAAAATAACATGAAACTTTAATAAACAGGAAAGAGGATATAACTGGAACAATGGAATCTAAGACTCTTCTGAAAGGTTTAACGTGGGCAAAACCTGAAAGACCTGGTGCTTTCTAAAAAAATCCCGAGACAAATGTTCTTCTAATATGTACTTCAGGAGGACACTAATTAAAAATGTTTGAGAACAGGATCCATTTTTTCCATGTTTCAAGTATTTTTTGGTCCCTTTCCCCTGGACTCCAAATCAAAATGCAAATCTGTTGACAAAATGGTAGATCACATCTGTTGACTGGTTAAAATTAGTGCACTCTCAGGACTTAGTGCTGAGGGGCTCCCAAAGATTCAGAAAATCATTTCATCTTTCTTAAAATGTATTTGATTTCTAAAATTTTTTGACTTTTCACGAGTGACTCCAAAGCAGCAGCATAACCTAATGGAAAGAGCATGGACCTAGGAGTTAGAGGACCTGGGTTCTACTTGCAACTTCATCACTTATCTGTTGAGTGACCTTGAGTAAGTCACTTTACTTCACCGCACCTTGGTTCCCTCACTTGTAAAATGGGGATTGAATCCCACTCGCTCCTACTTATAGTATGAGCTCCATGTGGGACAGGGACTGTGTCCCATCTGATTATGTTCTATTTCAGCTGTTAATAGTGAGCTTTGGCACAAAGTAAGTTCTCAACAAGCACCTTAATATTAATGCTCTGGGTCATCTCATTCCAACTGATATGGGGATTAAAAGAAAAGTGGCCTTTAAAGTAGTCAGGGTCCAAACTACATGGGGCTGAATGCTACCAAAATCAAGAACAAAGTTGATTTGAATAATGAAAGAATCCATTTAGAAAAAATGATCTTCCTGAATCACTAATCCTTTCCTTGATTATTTTAACCTGGATGAGAGAATTGTAGGTTTCCTCCAAGAGTGAAGGGCTAAACAAGACATCATACCTCTAGGCTCACCTCTTAGCTAAACTGAGTCACAGATATATGCTTGAGGATATAACACTTCACCCAAAAATTTGGTGTGGAAAAAAAAAAAAGCAAAGGGAGATGGGTGACCATGAGTTAAATACATTCCTGAAGCACAATTAGAATGAGCCAAATTCCAAATGTGATTATGTCAAGGGAGCCACACCCCCTGAAGTTGCCTTGTTGCCAGAATAAAAATTTTACTCTGAAGAAAGTCTACAATATGTACTAGAGTAAAACTAAGTTGATGGTTTGAAAGGCTAAATAACAGTTGCATCTAAACTGAGGTTCACACAGATTAATGGGTTCCTGAGCAGTTCCACCAATGAAAGTGCTTTTTAATCAATTAAGGCTTAAAACACAGTAATGATATCTGACAGAACCATTAGGGTATTCTCAGTTGAGTTGCAAGAAAAGGCTTGTGATTTCAGTATCTAAGAAAGGCTCATGTATGTCCATTAACAACTGAAATATGTCCAGCAGGAAATGCTGACAACCTTTAAATTCTCTTGCCACTCACCTTCCACCCCTGCCCAGGGTCTCCAGTGAACTCAACAGAAATTCCATCTAAATGGGGGAGTTGTATGGTGGGAGATGCTGACACAGGTTTCTTTGAGACAATCAGTATCAACTTAGATAGACACGTGGTTTATGGGGACTGGGACTGAGGAAAATGGAGATTTTGATCGTGGAAACAATCCTGACCTATTTGGGGGGGCAAATAAGTTTATTTCCCTTGCTTGTCAGGCAGTCACAAATGTTATGAGAAGCAGCACGGCTTAGCAGAGAGAGCACGGGCCTGGGAGTCAGAAGGACCTGGGTTCTAATCCTGTCTCCACCACATGTTTGATGTGTGACCTGGAGCAAGTCACTTTACTTCTCACCTGTATTCAGTCATTCAATTGTATTCATTGAGCGCTTACTGTGTGCAGAGCACTGTAATAAGCATTTGGGAAAGCATAATACAACAGTAAACGGACACATTCCCTGCCCACAACGAGCTTACAAGTCTAGAGGAAGAGTGGAGATGCCAGGGATTGAACTTGTGGCCTCACAGATGTGAAGCATGCACTCTACCACTGAGCTACATCCCCATTTGTAAAACGGGAATTAAGAGTATGAGCTCCATGTTGCACAGGGACTGTGTCCAACCTGGTTAACTTGTATCTAACCCAGTACTTAGAACAGTGCTTGGCACATAGTAAGCACTTAACAAGCACCAGCATTATATTTTTATTATTATTACTATTATTAAGATGTCTTTTTGGTTCTTTACACTTCGGGTAAGTACTAGTCCTGCCCAGTTCTGTTTTGGTGGGGCAGTGAGTCTGCTCGGTCCTACTGTCACCTTGGCTTGAAGAAATGTGGGCAGATGGACTCTGTTCTGTGGGGTGATGGGTCCTTGGAAGGTCCTGGACCAACCAGAATTCCAACCACAAAACCAATTTTAAGGCTTGCAAAACTGGAACTTAACCTTCCTTTCTCCTCAAGATTCCCTGCCAATGATAGGAGAACTTCCTTCTCCCTGCAGTCTCCAGAAGAATCCGGGCCACGACTGATCCATCCCAAACCCAAAAGTTCGGAAGAACTCGGTCAGCATTGGAATGGTTTTGACTCCCTAGCAGTTGTTTATTTCACCCCGGTTTTCTCCCTCTTTCACAGGGATAAATCATTTGGAGATTTTACTAATTCAGATGTTAAAGTGTTTATATCATCAAATATTGTGAATTCTTAAAAAAAAATTCACACTGATCAGCATGGGATATGGTGGTCTTTTTTAAGTATGTTGGGGGAGATGGCAAGGCAAAATAATCACTGTAAAACTGGATTATTCGAACACTTCCCATGGAATCTATTGCTGGCGTGTCGGACACAGCTGTACAATTTCCTACTAAGCTAAAGTTTGATTTTCAGAATGTTGATTGCCTACCACAGGCCCATTACGCTGATTATTTTTAATTAGCTATTTCGCTTTTAAATTAAGTCATTCTTGTCTTTAGCATTCTCTGCGAAGCATTCCCAAATGCTTCTCCCCCAGAACCAAATGCTCCTATTCAGAAACTAAGTGGTTCTCATTGAATGAAATCCTTTAGAAAAATCTTGGAAAAGAAACTGAAGAGGGGAAGAGGCAAAAATAAAATTTCCTGCCCACACAGTTGCTCATGTCCCTGGTCATGAACCAGCACCCACAAAGAGTGGAGGTGGCAGACACATAGGCTGGTTAATTTTTCATTTTTTTATGGTATCTGTTACATGTTTACTCTGTGCCAGGCACTGGACTAAGCACTGGGGTAGATACAAGCTCATCAGGTGGGACACAGTCCATGACCTATTTGTGGCAATCCCCATTTTACAGATGAGGTAACTGAAGCACACAGAAGTTAAGTGACTTGCCCAAGGCCACACAGCAGACCAGCTTGCCTGGGTCACGGTGTCACTTCCCCATCTCCAATAAGCACCATGTGATTTTTGTGTTTTTAGGGGGGTTGGGGGGAGACCCCAGACCAGAGTGGATACGGCACACGGGGCAGGATTAACAACAGGGGCCAGTGCTAGGGGAGACAGACCCAGTGGCCTGACCCATCTGCTAACTTGAATCAAATAAGTAAATAGCAAAGGCTGATGGGTGTCTAACCTGTATGAAAACCTTAGAGAGCTTTTGCACAGCTCACTTTTAAGATAAGACAAATTTAGAGCCACATAGCATGAATATAAACTCATATTCACCATGCTCTTGGGTTAACCTTGTCATTAACTCCCATACCAAGAAATGAAAGAGAAAACCTTACCCAGCATCCCAACAGGAACTGTATTCATGGTTTTGAACAGTTGGTGAAAAAATGAGCTATATTCAGGGGGAGAGGGAATGGAGAGAGAGCATCTTTTACAAAAACCTCACACATAGTGACGAAAGGCATGGCTTACCTAACTCAATACATGTTATTCCAAGGGACCATACATCTACTTTGCCGTCATACTGCCCTTCATCCATGGCTAAAATTACTTCTGGGGCCATCCTAAAATACAAAACGTTAATCTATTTTTAAAAAATCTATACATATCCATGAACATTTCACTATATAATATCCTCTGTAGAGATTATATATTGAAATTTAATCCATTTGCTGAATATGAGAATTACAGTCAGTTCTTTTATGGATTCCCAAAGAAACTCATGCTCTAGTACTCATCCCTTGACCAACGCAAAACAGTTCTTTGAAGATCACACCGACTTCTCTCTCAACGGACAGACACTGTGGAATGAGTGCCTCCTAATTCTTCAACAGCACTCTATCCAAAATGAGAACTAAAAACACACTGTAGAAAAAAATTAAGCATGCTACAAAAACCATAAGAGAGTTCATAGGAAATATCTTGGGGTTTGGTCTGAGGATTCACTGTTGAAATCATCCCAATCACTGTCCTCTACAGGCAGCATCCTGCAAGCTTGCAAAAAAACTCTCAACAAGCCTGTGTGCTTTTATAATTTGCAGCTCCCAGGACTGCACACTCCTGCTTGGTAACCCGGGCTACTTGGCTTTTGTTTTCACGGGGTTAAAATTCTGATAGTGAGGCAAAACTGACATACAGTTTGTATCCATCACAGATTGGGTGGTAAATGCATGTTAGAAAAACAAAACCATACCACATGATGACTTTTGTTCAGCCATTCTGGCCTTTCTCATGACAGAAAAATATACTTCATTTATTTAAAGACCGTCTCAAGGTAATTAAGAACAATTTTTCAGTGAACTCAGAGTACATTTCTTGGCTGGCTTGGGTGGCAATTAAAGTGATTCACACTAAGAAGGTTCTAATACTATAGCAATACGAAATTAAGAAACATTTGTTGTTTCCGTGTTAATGAAGTATGAAATTAGTCCTCCGACCTTCTATAGTGAGTAATCAGACATGTATGAAATAAAGCACACAGATTCTATCTGAAGTGCATCTGTATCACGTTTCACACAGCTGACTGCAGCCTTCCATGTAGGAACAAAAATTATCCTCTCCACAAAATGTTTTACTAGTAACACTATCTGTACTATAAAGGTAGCAAAAAACTAAAATCTGCCTTCTTTGTCTCTACTACCCCAAAATGACTATCGGCCTTTGGCTTTCAAGCATGCTAACATCTGCAACTCTGGGTTTAACATTTCACTTTGAAATGGCTGTGGAAAAGACTCTCTCATTCAGTACATGAATCTTACAGCATAATAAAAAAAACACAGTACTGATAGAGAAGTATAGACCATAACAATTAATGAATAATTAACTCCCAATTCTGGAAGTAATGAGGAACAGGGTTGGTGACCATGGATAAATCAAGTCCCCCAAAAATCACGATCCTCACTTTTAAGAAGAATTCTGACCTCCTAACTTATCAATCATTTCAACAGAACTGCTAACGAGAAGCAAAACTGACTGGCTTGACTTTCATGATTTTTCTCTTCTCCTGCTTAATCCCTGGAATGGTCAGAAGCAGAGAGCATGAGAGAAAAGGAAGAGCAACATGTGAATAAACTGGGTGGAAAGAGGCATTACCAACATTATTATTATTAGGCATTATTTTAATCTCTACAATGCAAACAAATTGACCCAACATTTACAAATCCAGAAACAAACAAAAAATACATTATGCCTGCCCCCCACAAATGAAATAACCCCACACTGAGTTAACTTTGACAAGGTGACAAATTTGGTTTTGGTTGTCCTGGACACTTAAGAAATTTCCTTACCAATATGGCGTCCCCACAAAAGAATTGGCAGGAGATGCTATGGAAGCAGATCCAAAATCAGCAAGTTTCACCTGGCCTGGTTCTGTCAGGAGGATATTTCCTGCTTTGATATCTCTGGTTAAGGAACACAAAAATAAAAATTACAGATCTTCCTTTTTTGAGATGATGATGAGAATCCAAAATGAATTCTCAATAAAGATTCCAGATTAGGAAGAAAAATATCTAGAAGGAAAAAGGGTTAAACAATTTTTAGAAATGAGAAGGAAAAGAAAAATTCAAAGAAGAAAATTTAACTTTAGAAAATCACTTAATTGCAGGTTGTGGTCTATATTGCGAGTTTCCAAGTATTAGGCCAGTTAATGATGAGAGAATGAATTGTTACTTGAAATCAACTCCTGGGTTTCTGAAAAACCCAAATTTGTAATGAGCATGTGTGGGTGAAGTGGAAAAACAAAAGTAAAGCAATCATTTCATTACTTTTGACCTTTCAGATATTCCCAGATTTCCACAAAGAGGCTAAATCCTCTAACAGACTAATCCATTATTAGCCCCAAACTTACCTCCAGAGTCATTTTTAAATTTAAACCTCTGGAAAGGCACAATTTGAAAGCAAGCTGTCATGCCAACATAATGAAATTATGTACATTCTATGCATAATGTAACTCTGAAATATTTTAAATATCAAAATTAAGAATGAAAACTACTCCACAGTGACTTCAAAGGGAAACAATGAAGTTATGAGGGAACGAGAACTAACATAAACCAAGGTTACTAGAAATCCAACAACTATTTAGTTATTCAGTTATTTCTTGGCAGCTTGGGCCACTATACTACACTATTAGGAAACATCGTAAATGAAATCCTACTTCATCATGCTTAAAACCCTAGCAGATTGCAGTTGTTGCTAGCAGTTTTTTAGATATGAGATGCAAAAGCAAGTGAGGAGAGACACCACAGCTACATATTATAGCCTGTGCACAATTACAAATTCTGGGGCATGGTCACTAACGGTCTTCCTCCTCCCTTCCCTCCCAGATAAACATATTCATTGCGAGACTGATCTGGCCTCAATAAATTCAACAAGCTAATTACCTGTGCAATCATTTTCAAAGCTCTTACCTATGGATCATGTTGTGAGAATGTAAGTAGGCTAATCCCTGGAGAGCACCATGTGTAATTGCTGCTATTTCCACTTCTTGTAATGGCTTTTTGTGAACTAAAAAGAGTTTATTTGATACTAATTAGCAAAAGAAATAATGCAATTCACAAGGCCTACATATTTTCACAAAGCTTTTAGAATGAGAGATGTAAACTGTCTGGTGTGAAGGAGGAGTCTGTACATTTGGAAGCAACAACAAAAAAATTCTGCTTTCCCCCATGCTGTAGTACAGTTATAGTACAATACACTTCCAATTACCCATACATGGAATCTCCACAGCAGATTCTCGGGGTAGATTTGGGATCATGTCCACTCTTTTCTCTCCTTGCCTGCCGCCCAACCATCCAGCACTTCCAAACACACACACAGCCACACTGCTCATTCCATTCTCAAGGTGCAGAATTGATTCTGCATATTAACAGCAAGCTTTCCCCAAAATTGAATATGAAAATATTATTTAAAAATGCAGTTGCCCTCTTCTCCCTTCTGCAGCCCACTGTTAGAACACCCTGACTGCAACAACACAGCTAGTTATGAAGAATGCCAGCCGTACTCAAGAACCTCCAATACTATGTCCAATACTTTCCAGCCCCCAAAATTTGAAAACCCCCAAATCTTGTGGGTAAACTGTGCCAGCATAGCCCACTATGAAGTCTAGAAAACCATCAACTTCCAGGTTAATAGTGGCATACTTACTGAAATCCGGTGGAGGAAAAAACTCATACTCTACAAAAGTTCCAAAGTTTTCATTTTGCAAAATTAAATCTTCACCTACTTCTGAAATCTACAGCAAAATCTTTACATCTTAAAAGTGTGTATCTTAAACATAGGAGACTTACCTTCTAGTAAGTCAGAGGCTGATCCTAAACAATATTCCATTACAAGCTGCATGGAAAGAAAAATAATACAAACATTAAACAGAAAAATTATCTTAAAAACCCTTAAAAACAAATCTGCCCTTGGCCCTGACCAATTATGGGTCTTTTGCAAGCTTGTATTGAAACCACAATCTGTCCCTAAAAGGGATAAGAAAATAAACAATGCCATTATTGGGTCTATATACTGAAATTTATCCACCCCAGGAACGTGCTTCCGAAACCCACCAATGGGTTGTCCAGAGAAAATGTTTGACGGGAGTCACCCTCAAAATCCGGCCTAATGGTTAAAATCCAACATGCTTAACTTCTCCCTTAACTTTATTCATACTAATGTCTGTCTCCCCCTCTAAACTGTACGCTCTCTGTTGGCAGGGAATGTCTGTTATATTGCTATACTGTACTCTCCCATGCGCTCAGCAGAGCACTCTGCCCATTGTAAGCACTCAATAATTATGCGACTGACTTCCCTGTATAGTTCTAGCTTTCCCCCAGTAACCTATCATGAAACTCTCATCCAGGAATTCACCCATATCATCCTTGAACAACTCTTTGCTATTTTTGGCTCGCCCAGCCTCCGGAGAGTGGTAACATACACCATATGCTTACCACTCTGTGAAAAGGTGTTTCCTTTTGTGTATTTTGAGCAGTCCACCCTTCAATGGGTCCAAGTGTTGTGGGACTGCCTGATTGTCACCTGTGCATTTTTTCCCCAGCCCTCAGTACAGCACTCGGCACACAGCAAGTGCTTAATATCGACTACTACTGCTTCTTGCCCTGCCCACAGAGTAAGCGCTCAATAAATACGACTGACTGACCTCCATGATTTTGTAAGTTTCAAAATCCTCATCTTCTCTTAGACCCTTTTCCCCACTCCGCGATCATGTCAGTGTTCCGTGCATTATCTTGTACAGCTCTATCATGTGCTTCTTAATATGCAGTGAACTGAAACCTGCAAATTACTCCAGGTGAGGCTGTTTTCAATAAGCCTCCTGAAACTCCCAAGCATTTAGTACACTGCTCTGCACATAGTAAGTGCTCAATGAATACCTTGATAGAGAATGCCTGGCATTTTACGGGACCCCAACAAACCCTGGACCAGGGATTTGGAGCAACAGTTGACAAAAATTAAGACTTTTTTTAAAGTCACGACTGAGTTCACAACCTACAGTTTTTGCTTTACTTTTCTCTAGGAGGTTTACTCTGCTCTTGCTCAAATTTATCTGCCATGTTCCCACCCAACCAACCAGCTCAAGATCTTCTTGCAGTTTACTCCTATTTTTATGGCATTTCACTAGCCAGGAGAGCTCAGTGACATCTGAAAACTGGAGACTTTACTGTGCACCCACTTTTTGATCATTTTCAAATTTACTAAACAAGCGGTCCTAATAATGATCACTGGGGAACCCTGAAGTGAAGGGGGGCAGGAGCCTCCCCACAAACTCATCTACTATCTGTGAACATTGGTGCCCTGTGCCTGTGTGGGACTGCCCAAGCACTGGGAAGAAGCCTGTCTTTCAAATAACTTAAACCCATTTGCCAGTGGTGAGAGGTATCTGAGGATTATCACATTTTGCTACAATTTTTTGTTGAAACTGTTCGATTGGTCAATTTTGCCTCTTTTTCTTATTTGAAACGCCTCCTTCCCACCCCATAACCTCACCTATTAGAGTGTGAGGAATGGGGAGAGCATGTGAATTAACCTACATGCAATACACTACACAATACATGTAATTCGTAATATTACAGTGCTTAGTACACTGCTTCCCACATTTTAAGCACTCAGTAAATGTTACTGCCTGTTGACCTAAATAGCTATACCTTTTAATGCTGGAAAAAGGGGCATTTATCCCTACTCTACATTTCTTATCTTTTTGCCAGGTTTCTATCCATGACAGAGTAGTTTCTCTAATCTCATGATTACTCGGGATTTGTTTAAAGTGTGGAACCTGGTCAAAGGCGTGGAATTTTGCTAAAGGCCTTATGAAAACCTAAATATATTTCATAAACTTGTTTCCTTCTACCCTCCTGCTTGTTGACCTTTTCAAAGACTTCTGACAAAATTGTGAAACAGTTTCCCTTTACTGAATCCAGACTGTCTTTTCCCCGGCAGTCTGTTTCTGTCCAAGTACTCTGTTGCTAAACTTGATTATAGACTCTACAAATTTGCCAGAAATAGAAGTGAGACTCACTGGTCTATAATTCCAAGGGTCACCACTAGAACCATTCTTATGAATGGGCGTTTAATGGTGATCGGACCATCCTCCAGGACAGGGGACACTTGTAATGACAGTTTACGCATTCTTGCCAAGAATCCTTCAATCTCCCCATACTGTTCTTTTCAGATGTCTCATGAATGCCAACCAGTACTGGTAATTTATTTATCAATTGGCCAAAAACATCGTGTAGGCTCACCACAATCTGAACCAGTTCTTCTGGACTGTTGGCTTACAAGAAACAACATGGGTGTGGGGCTCTCACTAACTTCTTCCTCAGTTAAGACTAAACCAGAAATTTTGGTGAGCCTCTTGGCTATCCCCAATTCATCCCTCAGTATATCTTTCCTATCACGCTGATCAAGGACCCCAGTTGATCTTATGGCCAGCTCCTTTTTTGGATGAATTTGAAGAATCTTTCAATGTTCCCTCGGCTTCCACTGCCAGGGCTTGTTAAACTACGCTTTCATCTACCTAAATATTTGTTGAACCTGACCTGCCATGCTATGCAGTGTTAAACTTGCTGCTCTCCTCACCCTAACTTCCCCCCCTTTTGGGAATGGCCATGTTTTTTGTTCTCAGATATTTGGGATGGGCCTCAATGTAGTGTTTAAAATTTACCTCTGGGCTTCTTTTAAGTTGCTCTTTTTAAAAAAATCTACTTGGTTCAAATTTTTTATGGTATTTGTTCAGTGTTTACCATGAGCCAGACACTGTACTAAGCACTGGAGGTAGATACAAAATAATCAGGTTGGACACAGTCAATGTCCCACATGGGGCTCACAGTTTTAAAATCCCATTTTACACATGAGGTAACTGAAGCACAGAGAAGTTAAGTGACTTGCCTAAAGTCACACCGCGGCAAGTGGCAGTGTCGAGATTAGAATGTAGGTCCTCTGACTTCTAGGCCCGTGCTCTTTCCAGGAGGCCACACAGCTTCTCTTTAATTTTAATTTTTCTCTACAGTAAAAATTTTATTATGGTTCATTTTTCTAAAATTGAATATACTTGTATTGGTTTTGTTTGGCCTTTCCTTCAAAGCAAAACTGATCAATGTAATTGTGTAACAGTAGTGTGTATGTATATATCCACAAATTATTTACTATGTTTATGCCTGTAATTTATTTATGTATATTAATGCCTGTCTCCCCCTTTAGACTGTGAGCTCATTATGGGCAGGGACTGTGTCTGTTTGTTGTTGTACTGTACTCTCCCAAGCGTTTAGTACAGTGCTTTGCACACAGTAAGCGCTCAATAAATACGACTGAATGAATGAATCGTTTACTATTCCTTAGTAAGTCAACCATATATACCTACTCCTGTGGCTTCTAGAATTAGTTCCAAAAGTTATTTACTCTATTAAAAAAAAAAACCTAACCTGCACTTCTTGTTCTGACGAGTTATTCAGCCAACCCATGTGAGGGTAACTGAAATCTCCCAATGTTACTGCCTGCCCTAGTTAGTTAGACAGCTTCCCCAATCTCATCTAACATTTCCTTGTTCAATTTCTTCATCCTGTTTAGGTAGTTGATACAATCGTTCTACTACATTATTTTTGTTTGGGTTTGGAATTTTAGCCAAAGAGATTCTATGACACGCCTCTTGTCGGATAAGATTTGTATGTTATTATTGTTTGCATTGGCCCTTATACATAACTCTATACCTCTTGCCTGCATACCCATTCTTGTCTTTACTATAGAGTCTAAGGCCTGCCAGTACCTATCACCTTGGTTTCCTTCCCTCTTAGAAGGCTCAGATATTCCAATAATTTCACTAGCCATCAAGCATTGCAACTTATCCCTCTTTATATTTTAGACTTCTAGTACAAGTGTGGAACGTTTATAGACTTGGATTTTACTTTCTGCATCTGCCAGCTTCTCGTTCAGCTGGCCATTCTAATTTGCCCTCTTCATTTTTCTCTAATACCTCACTGGACTCCCCCTACCGCCCCCGGACCTTCTCAGGACTCCTATGTCCTTCCTATCTCCCTCCCAGGGACTGTCTTGATGCTTTTATAATAATAATAATAATAATAGCATTTGTTAAGCGCTTACTATGTGTCAGGCACTGTTTCAAGCCCTGGGTTAGGTACAAGGTAATCGGGTTGGACATAATCCATGTTCCACATGGGGCTCTCAGTTTTAATCCCCATTTTACAGATGAGGTAACAGGCACATAAAAGTGAAGTGACTTGCCCAGAGTCACACAGCATACAAGTGGCGGAACCAGGACTAGAACCCACATCCTCTCACTCCCAAGCCTATGCTCTGGCCCTTAGGCCATGCTGTTCTATATTCATTGGCTTCTCCCCACCACCAACAAACACACACATTGCCCCTTCCACCCCAACAAGGAACTATTTACAAGACAGTCTTTAACTTTACATAATTTATAGATTTATTAAATGCTTAATACATGTTAAAGAGTTAAAGGAAAACATATATCATCTTCACCCTTAAAAATTAACTGGCTACAGGGGAATAAACCTAAGCATATATTTAACACTGGAACATTCATATATATGAATACTCAACGATACTTCTGATCATTAAATGTCTTTTTAAATAGTGTAAACACTTTTTCACAAAATGCTGATTTTATATACAATGCGTAATAAAAAATGACATATACATTGCAGTTATAAACAGCCAGCTTAATCTAATACCCAAAAAGGTGATGAAAACAATTTCTTCTATGCTGCAAATTGCACTTAAATATGTTTTGAAAAGCATGCGCTATAACTTGACTAACCAATCCCTCTACCTTTACAGTACATCAAATCTTAGAAGGTAGGGACCAGATCTCAAGAGGTAGAATAGAGGCCGCCAATGCAGTTAGGGAAAAGTAGCTTAACGAGTCAAAATTAACATTAAGAATCAAACTATGTTTTACCACCTTAAAATGGTGCTTTTGTACTACTGAGGTAGAGCCTCATCACTTGTAATTAGTAGAGGGTGTGTTCCATGCTATAAAGGGGTACGCATTTTATAGATCAGTGATTTTTGAAACAGGGCATTTGACAAGCAATAAATGTGTTGAGGTATAAGGTACTATTCAAAACGAAGTTTGAGCTTCATTGTTTATACTATTGAATGAATTGTTTATAACACATATGTAAGATCTCAGAACTGAAGGTCAATGAGTTCAGCAGCAATATGAACCAGGGATATCAGGTCCTTGTCACGAAATGGTTTATACCATTGACATGTTTCACTCTTAACTAAAACACCTTTTAAAGTGCCATGAAGAGCAGGTCCTTACCCATGCTGTGTGCTCCCGCAAATAGCAGCCTTTGTATTCTATACTGTTGGGATGTTTTATTCTTTGCAGGAACTTGACTTCCTTAATAATATCCTGCCATTTCTGTTAAAAAAGAACAGGGAGAAACATATGAATTGCTGCTTTTCCTCACTTTGGAAGGCAACTTATCTTTGTCCACAATACAATATTTTACCAGGATTAAATTTCATGGATCAATTATCAGCTAGAAGACAGATAAAATCTCACAGGAACAAAAAAGGATGTGTTGGCATGAGAAAACACAGTGTCACTTGAGACTATAATTTAAGGCCAGAATGTTGAGTGCCAGCTGTGTTGCCATACAACTGACTTTGTGATAGAATCATGTGGTGAAGAAGATTAGAACTCATCATTCTGACCATTAATTACAGTTCTGAGCAGCCAGAGAGTCACTCATGCAGGGATGCCCACCCCCCCTTAAAAAAAAATAATCAGAAATGACAAATAAGGTGTAGGGCCCAGGCCTTCCTTCCAAATACAGCCCAATAACCCTAGTTAAACTCTCTAGGACAAAACACCACTCAAAACCTTCTATAACCAAAAGTCTTCACCAAATGAAGGAATTCCTCCAGTGATTTACAAGCTCCCAGTCTAGTCACACTGGAATGCTAATGAATCCCAAGACATTGAATTTCACACTACATAAGCACTTAAATGAAATTTGGACACGGAGAAATTTGCAGACATGAAACATGAAAAACATTTCTTTACACATTCCGTTAACACCTTTAGCAGTAAATTTTGTCAGGGAACATAACAAACCAACCCTAATCATAGACTTCATAGTAACCTTGGTCCACCACTCAAAAAGTTTGGCTGCATTTTTCATTACATTTTCCTGTTATACTAGTTATGGAATCTGTGTATCCAGAACTTAAAGATGTCAAAATCCTACACTGTAGTACTTACTGAGTTGGATAAAGCAATCAGTGAAGCATGCTTCTAGCTTTTTTGTTTAAAAAAAAACAACACAGCATAAAAAGGTACACTCTATATGAGATGTTAAATACAGAGGACTAGAAAATATATCCCCCCCCAGATTGCTTGTTTTACCCAAACCAGACTCATCAGGAGACTGCAACTTGTGATATTTACTATTTCAGGGCAAAAATGTATAAGATATATAACACAAAAATATCTTCACGTCATCATGATGATTAAAGTTTTAAAAATCCATTCATTTCTACCTGTCACATCAACAACCACCTCCTAGCACCTTATTATCCAAAAAAAGATACACGAAGGAATTCAGGTTCTGTTTAACAAGGGTTTTCTTGTCCTTCCCTTGACCCGCCTCCACCGTCCCTCATCAATTCCATATTCTTCTTTTTAAATACACTGGAGAATATTCAACTGAGCCTACACTTCCACATATGGTAAAACTGCAACCAGCCAAAGCAAGGCTAGACCAGAAGACACACAGAGCACATGGAATACTCCAATTTGTGAAACTGCTCTCTGCTTTTAGAGAGCTGCCACCAATCCCAGCAAAGTGACTCAATCATAAGTGAAGAAGTACAAATTCAGTAGCTGACAAGAAAAGCTGTACCAGGTAGGTTGCATAGCTCAGTTCCCAAAAGAGAACCCCTTAGAAACACACTTGGGCAAGAAACTACTCCTATAACCTACAACCCAAGGCAGAAATTTGAGGGAAAAAAGCATGTTAAAGTTTAAAAATATTGCAAGCACTAAACACCAATGGAGAAAAAGCAAAACCTATTTCCTAAGGTGGCCCTGCTAGAGTTTCTCTCTTAAAATAGCTTATTTATAGTCCATGGTAAATAAAACACCCAGAAAAGAAGTGGGTTCAAATTGCCCTTTTTATCAGTATCCACATAAGCATACTGAATATTGCCACAATAACAGACAGCGAAAAGGAAGCCCACAAAAAGTAAAATAACTTTTGGATTTAAGAGTGGTTGATAGAAAGGGATCCCAAGCTATTAACATCCATGCAGCTTTTACAGCTGGAAAGTGTTTCAGTAACCACAGAGTGTCTATAGGCATAATCCTTATTATTGCAGGTAATATGCCAAGCCTAAGAGTAACAAGGATCACCCAAAATCACTGAAAATTAGGGCTGGTCTCAGAGTTTACCACCATTTGATTACTCTCCATTAGCCAGTTCAGGATAATTCCCAGAGTCAACTATCTCCGTCACAGTGTAAACCTCAAATAGGGAAATTCTCACCTTTCCCTGGGAAGACCATGCAAAAAATCCAATATCTGGTCACAAACTGTGATAAATAAAACATTTAATGCCAAACTATTTGATTTTTCAAAGATCCAAATACAATCAGAACATTTTGGGAAATCTGATACTTTCAGCGATTATCTAGAAACTAAACTGGAGCCGGGTTGATGCCTTTCCCCCTCCTGCTTCTTATTAATACTCTTGAAAATTTTCAGCCTCAGCCCAAAACCCTGCTTAGCTTTTCCAACAGCATATTGCTTTTTCTATTGTGCACTTGCTTGGGCTCTCAAACAAAACTCTTCGGGAGAATGAGTTGAGGGGAAAAGGTTGCATTTTAACTCTAATCTGCTTTTATTAAATTCTACAGGAAGGCGATCACAAAGCAGTGGTCTCAAAAGGGCTCACTGCTTTCATTCCTCACAAGTCCCTAAGCTTGGGCAATAAGGTAAAGGTGCTGCTCCATTTGCTGTCCTCCCTCTCGCCCCCCAATCAGAACTTGAAATGGAAGGTGAAAGACAGAAACAATTTTTTTTTTTTTATTTGGAGGCGCTGATCAAGATGAATTGGAGCATTTGTCATTTGCCTAGTGGCCTGCTGGGCTACTGCCACCTCCCCCCAACCATTGCCCTTGGGACAGTTCCTCCAGCCACTTGAGGCTGTGGAAAAGTTAGGGATCCCTTTCCACCCCCTAGATAGAAACCTGGGATTGGAGGCCAGACATTTGTTTTCTTTTCAATGGTATCTGTTAAGCGCTTACTACACGCCAGGTACTGTACTAAACATCAAGGCAGATGTGAGCTATTTGGGTTGCACCAGTCCATATCTCACGCGGTGCTCACAGTCTTGATCTCCCTGTTCCCAGTGTGGAGTATGGGATTCAGACACTGAATTCTGTGTCCCCGGAAAAGAGCCGTCAGTGCTGTCAAGGGGCTGAACAGAATTTAAGGTATCAGGGAAGGATGCCTGGGATGGGAGATGAGAGGTGTGGGGCGGGAGAAAGCGTGCGCCCAGAAGGGCTGAGGCCAAGGGGAGAAGGGTGGCTGTGCAGGGGTGGCTCTGTTGTGACCAGCGAGAATACCACCAAATCAGCTACAGCATAGGCCACTTCAGAAGAGTCTTATTAATGGGTCCCCAAATTAGGTGGTGATTTGGGCTATTATGGGTTCAGGGTGGCAAATATGATCGATCCCGGCTACAGGAACACGGGGGGACCGCGGGCATGGACATCCAGCTCAGATAATATAAACTGTCTATTGGTTAAGCACTTATGTGCCGAGCGCCGTTTCTAACCGCTGGGATAGATGCAGGGTAATCCGATTAAACGCAGTCAGATCGGGGCAGGCAGTCTGGAAAAGACCAGGCCGAGTCTACTTCAAACCCACGGCAGCGCGCTCAGGGTGGACCAAGGCCTTACAGGAAAGATTCTATCCAGGCAGCAAGGCACATTCTACCACAGATCCCGGGGAGACCGTGGCAGCCTGGGCTTCCCTCGATGGGTCCTGGGGATATGGGCCTGGGCCCTTGGGAGCTCCCTAAGGTGGACAATGTGGCAATTACATATTCCTTTGGCTTATTCTTCTAATAAAGCTGAGGCATCTAAGCTTTGTATTTTCACAAGGAGATCACACAGTACAACTCTAAGTTAACTATGTAATTCATGTGGTGGGCTTAAAGCCATAAAATATTTAAATTTGGAAAGGAAAAAAGGAGTGTCTATTCCCCCCAGTTTTTCTTTCTCCTTGGCTTCAGTTTTTCCAGAAAATTAGGCATCTTTAGTGGATGGAAATCGTGCCCCTCTGGTTCATTTATTTTGGAAAATACTTAGGTGCTAGACTCTGGGGTAGATACAAGATAATCAGAGTGAACAAAGTCCCTGTCCCCATGGGGCACAGAATCTTAAGAGAGGAAGAATGAGAAATGGGGAAATTGAAGTAGAGGTTAAGTGACCTGCCTAAGATCACCCAGAAGGTCAGATGAGAGAGCTGGGAAGAATCCCAGTCTTCTGACTCCCAGACCCATGCTCGTTCCACTAGGTCACACTGTTTCCCTTATATCACTGCCTGCTCCTTAAAACTTTGCCCCGTAACCAGATTTTGGGAATATTTGCCCATCTACTCTGAGAGAATCCGAACTTCAATTCATCCTCTGGGTGTTTTTTTCCACATATGATAAAATTCCCAATAACATGAGTGTCTGGAGAACTCATTTAATGCTACAAAACGTGTCAAATGAGCTCCAATGAACCGTTTCTGTAGAAAGAGTAATGCATCTCTCTTTTTAAGGTTTCACTGATAATTCCATCTAAGTTCACTGTAGTCAACAATTATATACCAATCTGCACATCTGCTTAATAAATATTTCACATACCTCATTCGACTGTTTTCCGCTATAAGACATCTTCTTGATGGCCACCACTTCATTGGTGCGCACATCACGTGCCTGTAACATTGAAAAAAAGTCAGTATTTTATAATATAAATTGCTAATATAAAAAAATTAATGTTCCTGTACTCCCCCAGGCCCCCACCATAAAGAGGTCACAGAACTGTCAGATTCTGGCTCTGAATCTAAGTGAAACACTGGAGAAGTAAGAAGGAGTGAGGGGAAGAGTTGGAAAGATTCCTCAACAATAGTGAGCCTGCAAATCAGAGCTGAGGGATGGAACAGTTATTAGATGGTGGTAGAGCAGCTCTAAAGAATGATTCCTCTACTATCCTTTGCTAGCCCAGAAGTTTTTTTTTCCTTCTGCTGCACTCTTTTTTAATGGTATTTGTTAAGCGCTTACAATGTGCCAGGCACTGTACTAAGGCAGAGACAGAGATAAGAGTGCAGATAATTAGGTTGGACACAGTCCATGTCACGTCTTAATCCCCATTTTAAAGATGAGGTAGCTGAGGCACAGAGAGGTGAAGTGACTTGCCCAAGGTCACACAGCAGACAAGTGGTGGAGCTGGGATAAGAACCTAGGTCCTCTGGCTCCTGGGACCAGGCTCTATCCATTAGGACACATTGCTTCTCCATCAACACACCCCTGAGCACCTACTGGGTTTTTTAATCTCGGAAGAGATTATAAGGGTATGGTATGGCATATGGGTACTGGTGGGGGTCCAGAGTTTTCCTACTGTACTCAACATTATGTAACTTTAATATTTCCTGTTTCCCAATGATCAAGTTGAAAACTGCTATGTTTATTGTGGGCAAGGATTGTGTGTGTTATATGGCTATATTGTACTCTCCCAGGCATCTAATACTGTGTTCTGCACACAGTAAGCACCCAATAAGTATGATTGGTTGATTAATGTGAACAAAAACCACTCTAAATATGGGCCTTGCTTCAGGATAACTCAAGGCAAGGACATTGTCTTCTGTTCCCCAACTGCCAACCGCAAACCTAACCTCGTCCTGCTCAGAGACTCCAAGTGCTAAAAATAATCCAAACTTCTCTCAGCAGATAATGTAGAAATCAAGCTATTTTTAACTCTAGGGGCTTAGGAAAGAAGACTGAAGGTTGTTTAACAGGGCCCAATGGGCAGTGCTCATTTCGGGCAGGACGCTGAGAGTGGTATAAACTAGTCCACCTGCAAATTCAACAACCAGTGGGGTAGAGAGTAGCCCCAAGAGAGGTGAGGGGAAAGAAAATGAAGGTGGGGAGTGGAAATGATGGCTGCAGTTGGACAAGATGGAATCACCATTCCCCAACAAGTAATCACAGGGCAATGGTCATAAAGAGGAGGGGGACTATGCTTCAGTGTTGGCCCTGGGTTTCTAGAAGAGTTTTTAAAAGTCACATGCCCTTGCCTTTCCAATCCCTATCTCTGGCCCGCATTCACCAACTGCTAAATATAAGGCAGTTTCTTAATTTAAGGGCACTGTAATCAAAGATGCTCTCCTGATGTCTCCACATATGATGTATTTTCCACTTCCCAATATTTTCCAATTGCCTCTATCATCCTGCCTTAATAACGATGGTATTTGTTAAGTGCTTACTATGTGCCACGCGTTTGGGTGGACTCAAGCCCTCTGCTTTATTCACACATGATGATATTAAGGACTATTAAAGAGGGAAAGGACTAAAGATATCTGGGTGAATTCAAAATGATTCATACACCCTTGTGAGTAAGGTAGAGGGCAGGAATTTATATTCCCAATTTTAAACCTGGCCCAGAATGTTTCCAAGACTTGGTCATAGTCTCGGTGCCTGTAACACTTGACAACTGGGGCCCCAAGACTAGAAAAATTCAGTTTCGCGATCTCAGACAAGTTTTCCCTCCATTTGACTAAACTACTTTCTTATCCTCTGATCGACTTGCCCCCATCATGGTGGTTCTATTTAAGGATATCGGGAAATTAAATAAGATCCTTTATCAACTTGATTATCTAGAGGTAGTATCCTCCGCTGCTACATGAGACTCTCTGGTTTAGTTACAGCTGTGGGTTGACTGATTGATTCTCCAACTTCCCTGAGGCAGGAGCTACACTATAAGGCTGATGACGCTTCGGATGGTAGCCTGCAGTTGGAAATGCGACATGGTCATGCACACACTTTGGGGTGATCACTTGACCAAACGACATCCTGTTAAAACTGCACAGAACAGGCTGGAGTGGTGACGAGTCCATACTTTTTTGTTTCGCTCTGGCAAGGCCAAAGTGTATTATTAAAAGCAGAAGACTCAAACCCAGGAGACCATTTTTTTCACGGGGGAGTGATCCTTCTAGTCAATGAAGTGGACGTGACGACGGGCTGGGAGAAAATCTTGTCCTCTATGTTAAGATTAGTTGAAAGAAACCGAGGGAGACCCTGAGGTGTAATTTGAAGAAACACTCATGGCTCCATGATCGTGATGAGTTTGGCATTATACTTTTTGAATCATTTTTCAAGCAACATGCATTGAAATACAATAATCAAGCATCAGAAAATATGAAGACTTTTCTAAAGGATCTCAGAGTGAGGGCAGCCTGATACTTTATCACTAAATGTCATTAAATCATGGGGGCGGCTTAATTTGATGCACCTGCCACTGCTGGGATCTAAATCAATTTTACAAAACAAGCTGCTGCCACAGAACTGCAAATCGAGGTAAATGTACAAATGACCTTTTCTTGCGCCAAAAGTGATCAAAATGGCTTTTCTCTGAGTTATTAAATCAACTTCATCAAGTTTTCTTTTAAAGTGAATGTTCTCATGAATAAAAATGCATCCTTCAGTACTGGATGCACAGACCTGGGCTCAAAGTTTTAATGCTGGCTAATTTATGTGACAGAAGTTTCACTATTGAAAGAGGAACCTCTATATTCACACTTGGTTACAGTCCAATTTATTTTTTGATGATCATGAATAATCCATGGACCAGCCATCTGAATTCCAGTATTCTTCCTCCTTGCTCTTTTCCACGCCAAGGAAACTGGTCTCAATTCCAGTTATTCCCTAAGTTATGACCCTAACTATCATTAATTCTCAGGTTGTGATTTACTAAACAAAGTAGACCTTAAATGACAAAGCTCTGCCAATACAAAATATCATAAAAATAGGGCACCTCTTCATCTATTGGGTACTAAACACTCCATTATGCTTTCAAGAGTTACCGACAACTTGGGCTGAAGAACACCATTCTGATATCCAATTAATTTTTATATTAAATATACTATTTTCCCCCCTTCCTCCTTCCCTGATTCTAACAGTGGCATTTACACTAAGAACATAACTACAAAGAATAACAAGGTCCAGTTATTTCTGATTGTTTCCCTAGAATACTGTGCCACATTCTTCTCTGACATCTGACTGTGTATCAAGGAGGATACCAAAGGAAATGGGCAGAAAGCAGAGGCGTAAGAACTAGACTCTGTTAAAACCAAGTTTTCATGCTTGCTCAATCTATAGGCGAAGAAAATGTATTGTCTTTTTAAGCCACACACTTAGCTTTAAATTAGTAATTCTTTTATCTTGAAAACTGAAGACTAAGGTCACTACTAAACAGGAGTAACTATGTTTCTACTGGCAAAAAAAAAACTGAATTTTTTTTGGAAGATCTAGTTTCCTCAAGAATAAATTGAATCTCAAGCTATAGCTGAGACTGGTAAATTAAGAAATGAATTTGAATATGGGTGTAGGGTGAGGGTTGATGGAAAAATCCTATTAAATAATTGAAATTTTCAAAACCCTATTCTGAGAAAACTACAAAATATGAAGTTAACAGGCTTCAAAGAATTACTAGTGGCCTCATAAATGAGCGTAGAGCAAATTTATCCTGATTTAGGAACCATTCTTTAGAAGGCAACTGATATCCTGCAATAACAAGGAGTTGAGTAAAGTAGGATTATACTATAGTACCAAACTTTTCACACCTCACTTGACAGTTATTTTTATCATGATTTCTTTAGAATGATTAAAAGGAATTTAGAGATTGTGCCCAGTCCTGGGAAAAGGAATTACCTTAAAACAGGCCATGATAAAACGTAATACCCTGGTATCTGAACCACAAACCCTCATTACCAATTAATATTTATCGAGAGCCAAAACGGCAACAGGCACCTTCAAAGGGGCTAGTCTGTAACAATGCAACCCTTCAAGAGGGCTTACAGTTGAAGACAGTTGCAGACAGTTGCCATCAGAATGCAGTGTAAGCTGACCACAAATTTTCCAACAGAAGAGATGGGAAGGAGTACAGCAAAGCCCAAGATAACCATTGTGGTGTAGAATACGCATCATTCCTACTCAGCCACTCAAGATAGCATAGGCAACTGTCATATTATAAAATAACATTCATACGTTAGCTGTCATTGTGACTCTAAATCTGAATGTGGGACTCCCGAGGACTTAGAAGGCCACTTGCAGGTGACTAAAAAGGAACGGAGGGTAGTGCTGGCACAACGGGCAGGGACTGTCTCTATATGTTACCGATTTGTACATTCCAAGAGCTTAGTACAATGCTCTGCACATAGTAAACGCTCAATAAATACTATTGAATGAAAAGAGATCGACCTGATTCCCAAAAGGCATCAGAAGCTCAGAGTATAAGGGAATGACGACAAAAAAAATGCTTCCCTTCATTACTGAATACGGAGTTCAGTTTAGCAGAGTAACTTCGTAAACATTTAAGTAAAGAAGTGGCAAGATAAAACACATAGGTGTTGCTCAATATTCCAAATTGCCAAATTTATTTGCATTTTAGACTAGGAAAAAAATATCCTCTCGTACCCTAAGGGTACTGACATACAAAAAGTGATTTGCAGATTAGTTTGAAAGGACATCCTTCAGTAAGACATTTTTTGGAAAGAAAACACAACTAAAATGGGCCAAAGAATCTAAAACCAAAAATAAAATGAAGATGGATACAATTTAGGAAAATAGTAAAGAATGGTGGAAGTCTACAGGGGGAAATAAACTTGATAGTGGTCATTAATGACATTCATCAAGTCTGAGGCTCAAAGATACAGAACATACTCTTTTTATCTGGTGGGCAGTTGAAAGCTGAAGATCCAGGAGGCCTTTTGAAGGCCTCCTATAAGAGCAGCTAAAATTCCAGGGGCCTCATTAAATCGAAGAAACCAAGTGACTGGGGGCCATTCAAGGATGGTTTTTTGAGGATCTGTACCCTTCATGGTTTCATCTGCAGAGTCCTCCCCTTATGCCTGGCTTTTCCAGACATCCCCCTGCTCCTCACACCCACAGCGGAAAAATTACAGCCAAAGCAGGTGAGTAGAAGCCACACCTGCTGCTGAGATAGCACCAACTACCCATAACTTGTGCTTCCAATGGAGCTGCAGGACTGCTGCATAAAAATAACAATAATAATAATAATAATAGCAGCATTTGCTAAACTCTTATATTATACACCAAGCACTGCACAAAGTGCTGGGGTTCATACAAGATAATCCAGTCAGAACCAGTGCCTGTTGCTCATGGGTCTTTGGGGAAGGGAGAACAGGAAATGAATCCCAGAGAAGTTCAGTGACTTGTCCAAAGTCACACAGCAGGCAGGTGGCGGAATCAGGATTAGAAACCAGGTCCCTTGAAGGCCTGGAATGATCTTCCCAGTAGGCCAAGCTGCTTTTGCAATGGAGGTTGCTTCAAGCTGGAGTCCCTGGTGAATTTTCCTTGTCAGGGAGCCCAACGAGAAGCAGCCCAGCAGTAGAAACTGCTCCTGCCACAGTCTCAGTGACCCCACACCCAATAATACCCTCAAGTGTCCTCCAGTGGAACTTGTGCCTGGGGTTGAAATCCTCTGATGTAATTTAAATAGCAATGATTACTCTATGGTCCACAGAGGGGCAGTTCAAAGTAGGAATCTCCGCATGAGATCACTCTTATGGCAAAAATATAAAGGTTCCCTTTCAAATAGGAGATATTTGGATTAAGTAAATTGTTTTTGTAGCATTTTACTTCTCATAACAGAACTTCAATTCTATTCTCTGTGAGCAAGCTGTGAGCAAGGAGAAAAGTGAAGAAATCATTCCCAATTTGTTCACCGGAGTGGCATCCAGGTTGTGCTGAAAAGTTTTCGAGCACATCCTTGCTCTAAACCAGCTTAATGAATAAAATTATAAATGTGGTCACAAATACCTTGAGAATAAGACAAGTGCATCAGGCCACCCCTCTTGATCGACTTGTCATTTAAAGAAGAAAGTGACATATAATGCCTGGTATTAGCTGCAAATCAGGCCTCAAGGAAAAAATGAAGAAGTTTTTGTGTGTTTGGCCTATTCTAGGAGACTTCCACCTTGGTTTGGCCACATTCCAATGCTATACACATTGTCAGGTTCTCAAAACAGACCTTGAATCTCCATGTTGAGCTTTCCCGGAGACTTGACAGGTGAGTGGCCAGTATCGACCGCTGACTTAACTTACTATGACATCTTAAAACTCTTAGTTAAAAAAAAAAAAGAGCAACAGAACTTTAACTAAAACAAATTCCTCCAACCTTTCCTAAGATGGTTCTTACCCTCTTCACTTGCATTCATAAAATAACAGAGAAGAAATGGTAGATTGAATGTGTGGATGGATTTATTACTCACAAAATAGACTGCTCCAAAGCTTCCATGGCCTATTTCTCGGAGGTCTGTGAAGAGCTTTTCGGGATCTTCTTTGAAGAAGAGCTCTGCAATTTCAGGATCCTTCAGGCTGCCTGCTCGGCTAGTTGATGGCATCCTGCTGGGGCAGCGAGCCCGCTGACTATCTGGGTTTACACTGCTGCCTCAACCCTTCGTTCATCTGTATGAATGAAGCCTCTTTTGCATGGACACCTGTAAATAACACAGAGAGGGTGGAGGGAATATTAAGAATTACAAAGGCTGGTAACAAACATCAAATTACTACACACATGCACGTGCTAACATACACATATTTTACAACCCCAGGCAAAGAATCTCACTAACACTTTGGTAATACCAAATACTGCTAATAGCAGTCATACACAAAAACTCCAGTTACACCCTACAAAATCACTCTCCCCATTTTCGAAACCTTATTCAAGGCACACCTCCTCCAAGAGGCCTTCCCATACAAGGTCCTCATTTGGTCTTCTTTCACCCCTTCTGCATCGCCCTTGCCTTGGATTTGCACCCTTTATTCACCCATTTCTCAGCCCCACAGCACTTATGTATATATCCATAATGTATTTATATTAAAGTCTGTCTCCCCCTCTAGACTGTAAACTCTTGTGGGCAGGGAACACACCTACCAACTCTGTTATAATTGTACTCTCCCAAGTGCTTAGTACAGTGCTCTGCATGCAGGAATACTCAATAAACGATTGCTTGATTGAAAGTATTTCCAAAGCAATTTATTTCTTCTTATCCTTCTCTTGCCCCTGCCCCCAATTTACATTTAAATCATTTAAAAAGCAGGACATTCTTTTATTAACGAAATTATGAACCTGATTAACTGCATAGATTTTGGATAAAAGAAAGTAGTGAGAATTAGAAGGTAAGTCTGTTTACAGGTAGAGAAATGAGGCCAATTTGAGATTTGACATTTTTCTGCATGAAAACTGTGCTGGCATTAAATTGGTCGTGGGAGAATTGGGACATTCAGTACATGACGTGGAACAGGAGGAGCAATGCCTCCACAAACTGACCCCAGACTGGCTTACTACATTATCAGACCTTCCCAAAAATCAGAGTACATTTTTCAACAACTGCTCTAACCACGAACCCTCTAAGTGGATAATAGGTATTTATTTCCTTCTATGATTCAAAAATTCTTTATGTTGAAAAACAACCCTTGTTCTAGTGGAAAAAGAAAAGATAATAAGGACCTGATCTGTTTTCACCACTCCCTTTCTTAAATATTTTTTTATTTGGTAAATAATCATAACTCTTTTATTCTCCTACAATAACAATAATAATAGTGGGTTTTGTTAAGCGTTTACTATGTGCCAAGCATTGTACTAACTGTTGAGGAAGATAGAAGATAATCAGGTTCTGCATGGGGCTTGCAGTTTAAGTAGGTGGGAGAAGGGGTATTGAATCCCCATTTTTTAGATGAGGGAAACTGAGGAACGGAGAGGTTAAGTGGCTTGCCCAAGGTCACACAGCAGGTAAGTGGCAGAACCCGCATTACAATCCACATCTTCTGACTCCCAGAACCGGTGCTCTTTCCATTAGGTCATGCTGCTTTTCCCGTAAAAAAAAAACTACTCTGCTAAATAAGACATTTCCTAATGCTTCTCATATTGCTTGACAATCAACACAGCACACCAAGTGAAAACTACTTAAAATGCCAGTATTTTACATTTCCTTGCTAATGCACACCAATAATCCATTTAACCTAAACTTGCAACTACAAAGGTCTCCTGCGAGGGGGAGGGGGTGTCACATGATGCACCTTGTGATGGATGCATCCAGAGGTCTTTCCCTTAAGGGCTAAGGGTTCAGATGCTAGCAACTGTGAAAATCTAATTACCCGGCAGTCTGCTAAATTAAACACTTTCTACCTCTTTTGGTCTTAACTAACTCTTACTTGGGAGATTTCCTCCCCTTCCCCCCCACTACCCGCCTTAAAAATGTTCCCCCACTTGGCTAACACTTTGCTCCTTCTTTGCCTAGCCTATTTTAGTCAGTGTCCAACAAGCGGTCTGGGAGCAGCCCAGGGGTGTGATGTTGGGGGTGGGGAGGTTCTTTCTGCAGCCTTTCCCCAACCTCTATGCTAAAAGGGAGCTGCTGTCTGGAGCTGCTTTGAATAGAATCTGCCCAGCATAAGGTACCCTGAACCAAACGCCCAGCACTGTAGTACCCACTCCTTTCTGCATTGCCCTGACTTGTTCACTTTATCCATCCTCATTCCCAGCCCCACAGCACTAGTGTCCATATCGGTAATTTATTTATTTACAGTATCGTCTGTCTCCCTTTCTAGACTGTAAGCTGCTTGTGGGCAGGGAATGTGCCTGATCATTGTTATATTGCACTCTTCCCAGCGCTTGCGACAGTATTCTGCACACGGTAAGCACTCCTTAAATATGACTTGCTGGCTGACAACCAAAACCCTCACAAATTAATCAACTGTATTCACTGAGCACTATCTCAGAACACAGAACTAAGCACTTACCACTATGCATCAGCCTGCTGGCAACCCCCTGCGAGTGGATTGAGGAAGAAGGTAAACTTGGGTAAGCTCATTATGGGCAGTAAACACACCTATCAACTCTGTATACTCTCCCAGGTGCTTAGTACAGTGCTCTGCACACAGTAACTGTACAATTAATACGGCTGACTGATTGACTGAATGGCAGTAGCAGTGGTACAGTTATTATTTATTGAGTGCCCAATTGGGGTAGTGTATTATAGTACATGATTTGGAAATTCAGAATAAAGTAATGGAATTCCCAACACTCAAGAATCTTACACTCGAATGGGGGAAACACTTTAAAAATGACAGTAATCCAAATGAATAAGTGAATAAGTATGTGCATGTGAGCGAACAGAGGAGGTAAACATAAAAGCTAGAGTAATCCAAACAAATAACTGATAAAAAAATATACACGAGTGCTGACGATGGCTACAAATAAGTTCATAAGTGCTAGAGAGTTGGCTACTCTTTGTGGGCAGGGAAGATGTCTACAAATCTGTTATACTATACTGCCCCAGCACTTCATACAATGCTCTGCACAGAGTATGCGCTTAATAAATACAATTAACTGATTTACTGTTTGGCTTTTGGAGGAGTTGGGATTTTAGAAGGGCTTTGATTCTGGGGAGAGCCCTGTGATCTGTAGACTGGAAAGGGGAGGTGGTTCTTGAGCCAGAAGAACAGTGTGAGCAAGGGGAAGCAGTATGGCCTAGTGGATACAACATATGCCCAAGAGTCAGAAAGGCCTGAGTTCTAACTCTGACTCCACCACTGTCTTGTTTTTGTTTTATTCTGTTTCGCTGCCCAAGTGCTTAGTACAGTGCTATGCACACAGTAAGCACTCAATATATACTATTGAATGAATGAATGAATCTTGAGCAAGTCACTTAAATCTTCTGTGCCTTAATTACCTTATCTGTAAAATGGGGGTTAAGACTGTGGTACCGTGTCCAATCTGATTAGCTTGTATCTATCCCAGTGCTTAGTACAGTGTCTGGCACATAGTAAGTGCTTACGAAATACCACAAGGAAAGAAGAAGAAAGGAATGGAGTAGGGAGAAGAGAGCAGATAGGTATGGTGGGATCGGTAGGTGGAGAGTCAGCTTTTAGATGATTGTGATAAGTTCTTGTTTGACTTGAAGAGACACAGGAGATGAGTGGAGGGCTTTCAGGAAAAGGCAGATTTGGGCCAAGTGACCCTTCAGGCCCAAGATCGAGGAGGGCCGGTGCAGTGGCCTGGGGCATAAACTGCAGCAGGGAAAGGCCGGAGGCTGGGAAATGAGCAAGAAGGCTGATAATATAATCGTCTAGCCACAGTTAAGATCAGGCCTTGTGGTTGGAGTGGTAGGAGTTTGGGTGATCAGAAAGAGGTGGATCCAGTCTGACTCCCCATCTAGACTGTAAACTCTTTGTGGGTGGGGAACGTGTCTCCCATCGCTGTTGAACTGTACTCTCCCAAGAGCTTAGTCCAGTGCTCTATACCCAATAAGTGCTCAATAAATTCCACTGACTAAATGAGATGTTGGGCAGAAGCAACATCCCTTTCAGTCTATACTAGAGCCAGGCAACCACCAGACTAGAGGGAGGACTGGAATCAACTGGTGTCTGACTCTTCCTGATCCCGAGTTATGGTGATCATACCCCCTGGGGGCCTTCCCTGATTAATTCTGCATCTACTCACTCCACATCCCCCCAAAGGCTACTTAAGCACTTTTGTGTCACTCAAACAGTTGGGTATTTACAGCTCTTATCTTATACCCTTATCTTATCTCATCTTTATTCTCTATTGCTTCCTCCTACCTATAATTTAGTGTCTCTCTCTGGCTTTCTCAACTAGAATGTCAGCTCCTTCAGGGCAGGGATTTCACTAATTCCTCCATTCTCTCCTCGAAGTGTTTTTAGAGTGTTCTGCTTACCTTGGTGCCCCATAAATTCTACTGATTGATTTTCAGTGTGCTGGAGGTAGAAAGAGGGTGAAATGAAGAGAGTAGTGGAAGGAAGTCAAGGTGAGGTGGCGGGAGGTGAGAAGAGTGCAGGGGATCATCATCTTGTCATCAACAGGTATTTATTGAGCACAAACTATTTGCACTGTACGGGTGGAAGAGCACAACACATCGGATGTGGGCAGGAAATGTGACTGTTTACTCTTGTATTGTACTCTCCCAAGCACTTAGTATAGTGCTCCGCACACAGCGGTTGGTAAATGCAATCGAATGAATGAATGGATTTGGCAAACACCATTCCCTGCCCACAATGAGCTTGGAGTCTAGAGGGGGAGATAGAAAGGATGCATGCGCCTGCCTCGCTTATTCCTTTCTTCTATTTGACCAAGTACCGCAAGTTCCTCGAGGGCAGGGACTGTGTCTTTGTCTACTTTATCTTCCCGAGCATCTATTATATACAAATAGCAAATAGGCGTTCACTAAATGATGAGCGTTCACTAAATGATGATGAGGGTTAAGTATCTCTCAACAGTTTACATCTCTAAAATGAGATCCACAGATGAATAACTAAAGTGACTTGGCCAAAAGAACATGTTCATTTACTTGTTTTGTTTTATCCAGTCGAGGTTTGTGTTTTTTATCTTCCTAAAGTAAATGTCTCTGCAAAGAAAAGGTGACAAATCAGGACAAACGTGCATTACTCATGAAAATCGGGTAATATGCAGCACCTTTCCCTCTGGTGTTGCTCAATGTTCTGCTGCATTACTACGCTCTCTCACACCATTGCCTTCTCTTTCCCCACCTCCTCCTCAGCCTAGGAGCACTTCCAAAAGAAAATACAATAAAATTAGCAGTTTTATATATGCAACCATGCAGAATTTTGCTTCCCCAGCAGCAGCAAACTGGATTCTTGTCAGTTTTCAACTCAATCAGCTCTCCCCGGCTTCTACTCACTACTAATCCTTCAATTCAACTGGGCCCACACTCTTCACTTCTCCAATGCCAACCAGCTCACTGTACTTCAATCTCGTCTTTCTCGCCAACAACCCCTTGCTCATATCCTCCCTCTGGCTTGGAACTCCCACCCCTTTCAGGTCTGACAGACCACCTCTCTCCCCACCTTCAAAGCCTTACTGAAATCAAATCTCCTCCAAGAGGCCTTCCCTGACTTCCCTCATTTCCAACTACTTCCCTCCCTCTGTGCTGCCTGTGCACTTCCTTTTATTTTAAAATAACATTTGTTAAAAGCTTACTATGCGCCAGACACGTCTGCTGTGTGACCTTGGGCAAATCACTTCACTTCTCTGTGCCTCAGTTACCTCATCTGTAAAATGGGAATTAATACTGTGAGCCCTGTTTGGGATATGGACTGCGTCTAACCTGATGAGCCAAATCTACCCCAGTTCTTAATTTAGTGCCTGACACATAGTAACTGATTACGAAATACCAATTAAAAAACCCAAAAAGATATATGACAAAAAGAACTCATTTCTGCTATATCAGAGCACTCGCAGTATTATACAATTTGTATACAACATGATAGAATTATTAGGGAATGTTCTTCCCACAATACAGATCTGCTCTGGATATAATCCACAGGTAGCGTCAATGGAGAAAAGCTGACTGTGTGCAAACATGTGGCTTTGTTCAAGGTTGGATGCTGCTAGATCTTTTCAGATCTAGATCTTTATTATACTGTATACAACACTTCGTGTACCTTGGGTTTTCTCAATAAGTGACAAGGGTGTAAACCATTTTGCTAGTCGACTCAATTATAATATTAATATTTGCACTGAAAAATGTTAGGCAAGGAAAATCTTTGAACAATCTACCCCATAGCCATTAATTCTCATTAAATCAATGGCTAATAATGTGATCTCCCCACAACATGAGCCTCTTCAAAAATATAACTACCACATTATGGAGGAAATTCACCCTACCCTCAGCCCCACAGCACTTATGTACATATCCATAATTTACTTTAATGTCTCTCTCCCCACTCTTAACTGTAAGCATCTTGTGAACTGGGCACATGACTACCAACTGGGTTGTTTGTACTCTCCCAAGAGTGATCTGCATACAGTGACCACTCAAAAACCAGATTGAAGTAACTGTCCTAGATACACTTTTTAAAAAAACCTGTAATTTCATGCTTAGCCAGAAGCCATTTCAGATACATTTAGGATGGCATATAATGAATTCTCTGGTTCTTCTGTATTAAAAGGGAACTGGAACACCTCACAGGAATAAAGAAATACACAATAAGAGTAAATAATAGAAGAAAAAAGATAAAGAATAAAATAAGAATAAAAATTAAGAATAAAAAAATCGAAATAAATACTAACATTACAATGGTATTTAAATTCTTGGTGTGCACATAAGAGCAGACACCCATCTTGGTCATTTTTTTTAAAGGTTCATGCAACATTTTAAAAAAAAGAGAGAGTAAGACATCTCAAAATCCTTCATCATAGGATGTAAAATGGGGACTAGGGACTAGAGGTCAGGTGAGATTCCAGTTGGGAACTGGAACACCCACATGGATAGGAAAATCCGGTTTTATTGGCTCCAGTCAGCAAAGTGGCTGGAAACAATCCAAGCCCAGGGCTGAGATGGCGCTCATCCCACAGTTTAATCTGGTGACTATTCGCTTTTGCTGAATTCACATTTTGGAGCTGGGTGAAAGAGCTCACACCGAAAGACTTGAGCTCTAACAGACCTGTGGCAAGTAGGAGGAAAACTGGCCAACCAATATCTTTCTCCAACTCTACCATAAACCGGACTGCTAAGGTTAAAAGACAACTGTTTTACATTTATAGGGAGCTGAACAATGTACAATAACATCAGTCAGCAAGGAAACCGAGAAAAGATGGGGGAAGGGAACTGATCATCACAGCGCACTCAGTATTACTGAAGGAATGCTACTTGGATCAACGGTGATGATGTCATTTTGTTCCATCTTTTAAGAAGCATCAGATTCTGACAAAAAGAACATTGTTGTTCCAAAGCAACTGCTGCAATCCCACAATGCCCTTTTCCCTACATCTGTTAATCAGAGGGTCGAGGCTTGGAACCAGACAGTTTGGTCAAAAGTCACATGTCCTCTTCAGGGAGAGAAAAAACACCCTACACATCCACACAGCTGAAGCGGATTACACTGGATTTTTTCCCCCACTCTCCCCAAACCAGCTTCTATGTTTCTGCTTGGAGTGATTTAGAGTTTCCTTGAGAAAAGGCACCAGCAAGGCAAGCTTTTTAACCAACAGATAAACCATTAAAATAAATATCCACTTATACAGAGCTGGCGTGATACTTGTCCTTTACTCTGTTGGCAGGAGAAAACATGATTTTTAAAATGTATGACTTAAAGCTAATTACTCTCCTAAACAAAATGCTAAAAAAAAAAAAGCAACTCCGTGATCTGTACTAGAAAAACGCACAATCATAGAAAGTGTTTAATTTTTATATACGTTTATCAAATACTAATCTGATCTGATGAAATATCACAGCAATATAGTTCTAGCCATTTACACTTTCTTTGTCATCCTTTAAGAAAAACAGAATTATACAATTCTTACTCATTTGAAGGTTATTTAAAACTCTGCATGTTTCCTTCTGGCTAATTTGCTGGGGGGGGGGGGGGGGAGAATACCTATTCAGCAGATCCTTACGTAATAGTTTTGCAGATCACGATTTTAAGATAAGGTGGTTGACACCCACCCATTTCTCGACTATCATGGGGCCTTGGCAATCTAAAATTAGAGTTGGAAACCCGGATGTAGGGATTGGCTTTCAGTAGAGGCTTCTCCTGTGTTACAGAGCTGATGGCTTTCTGACCCTTTTTGATGTCAGAACTATCCTAACAGAATAGGATTACGCCAAGAGCAGAAAATCAGAGGAAGCATGACAATCAAACTGCAGAAAATACAAGGCATCAAAAGCACAGAATGTAATGTTTACTGTGCAAAGCAGTGTTTCGGTATTAAGGAGCTTTATGTTCATTATTAAGGTAAAGTTATTTATTTTCGTATGGTTTTTAATTTTCTTTCAAACCTTGTGACTATAAAAATGGTAGCACAAATAATTTCCATTTCAAACTACGATGCTATTAAATACATGTCAAAACAGTTTAATTGTGAAAAATATGAAACCTTGATAATGCAATTCCTAATTCTCACTGACTCAAATGACTTACATAACACTGTTGTTCAAGAGTAACTCCCGTTATATAAAGTTTTACTATACACGTCATCTTTGCTTTTACACAGATGTTTCTCCTACACGGATTCAAACTGATTTTTTTTGGGGGGGGGGGGTTAGAAAGACAGAAGCTGTTTTTTCAACTGGAAGGGGTATGGAATAAATAGCATCGACTGATTGACTGGAACCCTGACTCCACTTCCTCTTTGGGTAAAACAGATTTACTTTCCACTGCTTTTGCACACTGCCCTAAACCATAAACTCATTGTGGGCAGGGACTGTGCCTATCAACTCTGCTATACTGGACTCTCCCGAGCACTTAGTGAGGTGCTCCGATTGATTGATAATCCCAGTGTAAAATCCACAGCCCTATTTGACTCTCTCATGCTCTGGAGCTGCCCTCTAGACTGTAAGTTTGTTGTGGGCAGGGAATGTGTCTGTTATATTGTATTCTCCCACACGCTTAGTACAGTGCTTTGCACACAGTAAGCGATTAATAAATATGATTGAATGAATAAAGACAACCTATACTCCATTTCAATTTACAGATCCACCTCCAATTCCTTCTCCCCTCTGCCCTCCTCCTCTCCCCCCGAAGCAGTTTAGGGGGTTAAAGAAAAAAAAATCAGTTTCAAGGTTCCCTGACCAGGAATCCAACAAAGCTTTCTTATTTTCTTCAGAACAAATAGTTTCTTGTTTTTTCTGTTTTGTTTTCAAAAGCGTTTAAGGCGAATTAAGAGAGGAAGCGCTCTTGCATATTTTTCAGTCCCATTTTCAAGCCTCAGCAGGCCAAATGGGCTTCTCTTTGGGCTCTACTAGACTTTAGCCAGACCTAGACCCATATCCCCCTCCCCTCCATACAGGCCTAACTGGAGGATGGAAGGTGGGGGGGGCCCATGGGTGGCCCCAGTACAAAAGGTCCCAGCCTCTCCTCCCCATCACTGCTACTGCCCCAGAGGCAAGGCTGCCTCAATTCCCCCCCAGCAGCCACAAGTCATAAAGCTCATCTCTCGCCGCCAAACGTAAGAGGGGCAGGGGAATCCCTGCATTTATCTAACAGACATGAAAGCAGTACGGAATCTAGAAGGCATATAGTCACAAAGGAGTAGAAATAGTTTAATGTATATAGAGTTACTGAAAGGAGACTGAATTTTTTCTAGTCTTGGAAAAGAGCTCATTGTGGGCAGGGAATGAATCTGTTTATTGTTCTAGTGTACTCTCCCAAGCACTTAGTACAGTGCTTTGCACATAGTAAGTGCTCAATAAATACGACAATGAAAAGAATGAATCAAAACTGAAGTATAATCAAAGGAGTCTGATTATGGAGGCCTGCAGAACTCAAAGGAAACTGGTTATTTCCCAGCCTAAATCTGCATTCAACACCTCTTTGCTAAATTGCATCCTTAATTCTTTTGGTCATGTTCCATGGCACTGAAAGGGGTTTGTCAATGCTAAGACAGCCTTGCTGCCTCAAAACCTCCATGTTCATTTTAAGACTAGTTATCTAAAAGGTCTCTTCTATTGCTGCTTAATACGATCTTATTAAATACAAGGTATCTTTGTCATCTTTGAGACCCCACAAATTTCTTCCAAGAAAGAAACCTAAATGGGAAGATACTGAATCCCAAGTGTGGTCTGTTGCATTGTCTTCCTTTTGATAGCCAGCATCTTCCTTTAGTAGTAGTAATAATAATAATTGTCCAGCTTTTACCTGGTGCCAAGGTAAACTGAACTAAGCACTGGGCTACCATTTGCTAATAAGATAATCATGTCCCACTTGGGGCTCACAGTCTAAGTAAAAGGGAGCACAGGTATTGAATCCCCATTTTGCAGATGAGGGAACAGAGGCAAAGAGAAGTCAAGTGACTTGTCCAAGGTCACACTGCAGACAAATGGCAAAACTGGGATTAAAAACCAGGTTCTCTGATTACCAGGCCAGGCTAAAGTATTTAAAAGAATCATAGCTTTCCCTGTTTTTATCACTGCCAGCATCGGGGAAACCTTGTTAAGAAGCTGACAGACTCAGTGAGGCAGCCCTGCACACACTTGAAAATTCTTGGCCTATCCCAACCCTCTGTAGTCCCCATCTGTGCCTGTCCAGCCGGAGTGGACTCCTACAACAAGGACGAAGCCCATTCCCCTTTGCCACACCCTCTTGTCTCCCTGCCCAGAAAGGCCAGCCAGCAAGTAGTGCTGATTCTAGAAGCCAGCCAGGATGACCAGAGGGCAGTAATGCAGGCCCATCTCCTATACAAGGATTTAAATGTGAAATAATAATAATAATGATGGCATTTGTTAAGCGCTTACTATGTGCAAAGCACTGTTCTAAGCGCTGGGGAGGATACAAGGTGATCAGGTTGTCCCACGTGGGGCTCACTGCCTTCAACCTCATCTTACAGAGGAGGTAACCGAAGCACAGGGAATTTAAGTGACTTGTCCAAAGTCACACAGCTGCATGGAGTAAAGTGCTACCTAGCCGAAGCCCTCCTTATCTACCCCTCTCCTCAACACCCCTCCACCCCCAGCCCGATCCTCCCCATCTACTCCTTCCCTTGACTTTCTCTGTTTCTGTCTGTCTGCGTCTCCACCCAGCAGTTGTCCTAGCTCGGAAACTCCTCCCCCCCCCCGCCCCCCACAAGTGGCGGCCTTTTGGGACCACCCCTCCCTGAGCTCAGGAAGGGCTCCTGGCCCTAATCCTGGTGTTTCAACTAACCCACAATTTGGACACTCCCCCACCAGAGGAGCCTCCAGCTCTCTGTCCTTGAACCAAGCAAAAATGTCTGCGTGTCTCTCTACAGGAGTAATGCAAGTCTCTGAGGAGAAGGAGAATGTGCCGATTAACTGAAATTTAACACCAGAGCTAGGGAATAGGGAAAATCATTAAGATCATCTCCCTTTAAAGTGAAGTGGATAAACTTGGGCCTGGGTCCCTCTGATTAAGAGGCACCCCCAGATAAAACCTTAGCCTTAGCTTTCACTACCAAAGAAACCTAAAAGGAGGGCTGACCAAAATATAATTCTTCACAAAACACAGCAACTTCCACTGAGGATCAAAACACACGAATGGAAAAATGAATTGTATTACAGTGTTTACACACAAACTAAAATGTTTTACTTGGGTTTCTGGTTCTTGAACAGAGTAGATTCTAGCTCATCCCTAAAGAAATTATTTTCTGCTAAATGTACAATGGGAAGTAGCATGGCCTCAGGGAAAGAATAAGGGCCTGGGAGTCAGGGGACCTGGGTTCTAATCATGCCTCTGCCACTTGCCTGCTGTTTGACCTTTGGCAAGATATGTCACTTTTTTGTGCCTCAATTACCTCATCTGTAAAATGGGGATTAAAACTGTAAGTCCCATGTGGTACAAGGACTGTGTTCAAATTTATTATCTTGTATCTACCCCAGTGCTTAGAACAGTGCCATGCACATAGTAAACACAAACTTATTTTTTTTAAATGTATCCAGGCCCATTGTTGGGTATGGATTGCCTCTGTTGCTGAATTGTACTTTCCAAGTGTTTAGTACAGTGCTCTGTACACAGTAAGTGCTCAATAAATACAATGAATGAATGAATGGTAGTTAAGAACAACCATGAGACTCCCAAACACATATCTGATTTGAATTTTAGCTGTATTCCATATATATACATACCGGAGAACATTTCAATCATAAAAGGGTGTGCTTCACTCTCACACCATGGAAGATGGAAAGCTTGACCTAAGAGTGCAAATAAGGCATCAGTTAAGTCAACTGATGATTCACTAGCACAAGTGTAGGATTTCAAACAAGGGCAAAAATGCCTATCTGGTCCCGGATGAATAACTGGCTTGTGGAAAATAACAATTAATTCAGGTTGTCTCAGTTCAGAATGGTGGTGGTTGGGGCCGGGGGTGGGGGGGGAGATTAAATAGAAGACACTACACTGTCCTCACTTGGCCGACCAATTATTTTCCTGGGGTTTAATGTCCCTCACTAGAATTGGGGAAGTGGAATCAGGAGAAAATGAGTAATCAGTAATGGGCAGTGAGGGCATGAATGAGCATGAGTCTAGGAGTCAGGAGATCTGGGCCACCAACCAGCTGTGTACCCCAGGGCAAGTCCGAAAGAGGGGGAGAAAGCTCACCGTTCCCTTCCCCAGAAGGATATTTTGAGGGAGGAAAAAATGACATAACTGAAGGGAAAGAGCTTTGGAAAAATCAAAGTGCTCAACAAAGTGCCTGTCTTGTTGCTCCTGGCACTCTGTGCCCCAGCAGCCCACATCTGGCAAGAGACAAAAGAGTGGAAATGGAGCTGCCCAAAGCTGGGCACTTTGAGCAGACAGGCTGCAGTCCTGAAGTCTCAGGATGGAGGCTCCTCTGTTGTGTTCGCCTAGAGACTCCATCCATACTCTCATTCCGCTTTTATGCTGGCGAATGATTTTTGCAAACTTTAATATTCATAACAGCCAAGAACCCACATCAGGTCATTTTCTAGGAAGAGTCTGTGGCAAAGCCATCTTTTTTTTCCCCCAAACCAAAGCAGTTTTTCTTGATATGTTTATAAAGCTCTTGGAAATTTGCAAATTATTCTTATTAAAAGACCTGCAAATTTCAACACTTTGGAACAAGAACAAAGAAAACAAAGTTTAATCTTTTTCTTCATGAACCATTTTTTCTCAGCACTAAAATTAACAAAATTAACTAAGAGGTCTACTCAAAATTTATAAACATGCTTTTAAATACTTCTTTCCTGGAAACTGCTTTAGGGAACTGAGGCCAATTTTCTTTTACCCACCTTCATATTTTGGAAAAAAAATTTAATGGCACTTATTACACTCTTATGCTGTGAAAAGAATGGAGCTAAGCACAATACCAAGTGTGGGGATAGATAAGTTATTCAGGTTGGACACAGACCCTGCCTGTGGATCACAGCCTAAATAAGAGGGAAAACAGGTATTTAATCCCCATTTTACAGATGAGGAAACTGAGGCACAGAGAAGTGAACTGACTTGTCCAAGGTCACACAGCTGGCAAGTAACAGAGGCAGCACCAGGTCCTCTGACTCCCCTGCCCATGCTCTTTCCACTCTGCATTCCATTGAGCCATGCTGCTTCCCCAAGGGTAGATAAGATACAAGATAATCAGATCAAGAGTCCCCGGCCAGGACTGTAATTATTGTTTTGACCCTATGACCAAGGATGGCTTTGACCTTATGACCAAGGACAGGTGGCGGGATGTAAGGTCAGAAATGAATCCCTCCTCTGGTCCCCAAATCTATGTAAATTTGTAATACTGGCAAGGAAATGTCGGTGCTGTCCCCAGGTTTAAAAAAAAAAAATTAACTGTATTTGTTAAGTGCTTACTATGCATTAAGCACTTTTCTAAATTCTGGGGTAGATACCAGCTAATAAGGTTGGACATAGTCCCTGTCCCACATAATAATAATACTAATAATAATGTTGGTATTTGTTAAGCGCTTACTATGTGCCGAGCACTGTTCTAAGCGCTGGGGTAAACATAGGGGAATCAGGTTGTCCCACGTGGGGCTCACAGTCTTAATCCCCATTTTACAGATGAGGGAACTGAGGCACAGAGAAGTTAAGTGACTTGCCCACAGTCACACAGCCGACAAGTGGCAGAGCTGGGATTCGAACTCATGAGCCCTGACTCTAAAGCCCGTGCTCTTTCCACTGAGCCATGCTGCTTCTCCACATGGGGATCACAATCTTAATACCCATTTTTCAGATGAGGTAACAGGCACAGAGAAGTGAAGTGACTAGCCCAAGGTCACTCAGTAGACAAGAGGTGGAACCAGGAGTAGAACCCAGGTCTTTCTGACTCCCAGGCCCACACTCTATCCACTAGGCCAAGCAGAGGGGAAAGAGAAGCCATACGTCTGGACTTGTGATGGCTCGGCTGGTGGTACACTTAGTTCTCCAATTCCACGGGAGTTACGTCCCTGACAAACCTGGAATTAGCCCGCCTTGACTGAGGCGTGCATACATTCAACCGTTTCTTCTGACATCACATTACGTTCCACCCTGGTGGGTGGGGGTGGTGGGAGGAATGTTCCCTAATCTCCTAAGAGTGTCCTATCCATATCCCATAGTGAAATCATGCATTCTCGAAGTACCCTCTGCTATACTTAGGTATGAAACTGAACACACTGTTTTCCAAGCCCAAGATCTCCAAAGGCTAATTCTTTAAGCCCGAGACGACAAATTCAGAGGAACAATAATTAACGGCAGTCACTTCCCACTCATCCCTGTCTTCTGCAAATACTTTACTGTTCCTAAATCTTTCACTACACTACACATTTTCTCTTCGCAGTTTTTGGATCCAAACTACGTCAGAGTTAGGAGTGCCAGGGGAAGACGATTGTGATCGTTTAAGGCTACGGCACATTAAACAAAGTTAGAACCTGGCAAATTCCAATCCTGTCCTCTGATTATCTTCTATCAAAAGTATCTATTGAACACCCATGGTGTACAGAACCACTGTATAATGCGCTTGGGAGAGTCTAACAGAATGAGCAGTCATGATCACTCCCTTCAAAGAGCTTACAATCTATCAGGAGAGACAGACGCTACAATGAATTATAGATAGAAGGGAAGCAGTAGAGTATGAGGATATGAACATATAAATACAGTGGGGGTGTGACTCCCCAAGTGCTAAGGTGCCACTGAAGTGGCAGCAGGGGGGATGTTGAATAACATTCAATGCTTCCATACTACAAATTCCAACTGCCCACACATCTTCATCCATCTGCTTGGTTTCCACTTTGCTAGGTTCCACTATAAGTGCACGTCACTCAACATTAAAATAAGATGCCGTTATAATATTAACACAGGTTTATAATAATTACGGTAGTTGTTGAGCGCTTATTATGTGACAAGCACATGCCTGTGGGCATAGCCCCTACTTGTTTTGCTGGGTTTTTAAAATTGTATTTAAGCATTTACAATGTGCCAGTCACTGTACTGAGCACTTGGAGTTCATACAAGCTAATTAGGTTGGACTCAGTCCATGTCCCACATGGGGTTCACAGTCTTAATCCCCATTTTACAGATGAGGGAACTGAGGCACAGAGAAGTGAAGTGACTTGCCCAAGGTCACATACAAGCCACCAGAGGCGGAATTGGAACCCAGGTCCTTCTGATTCCAAGGCCTGTGCTCTATCCACTAGGCCTCACTGCGCCTTGCGCTGAACATTTAAAATGTACATGGCCTCTCCAACTGAATGGTCTAGTATTTACTGAGCAGTTACTATGTGCACGGCACTGTACTAAGCGCTCGGGAGACAATACAACAATAAACATATTCCCTGCCCACAACGGGCTTAGGGAGCAACATCATCTTACTGCCGTCACCTTGGCTAGAGATGGGTTTTTGCCCATAGAAACGGGCTGCACCCCACCCTCATTCGATGCACTCTGAGGACCAGTGGGGAAAAGTGGGGAGTGGAGGCAGGGATGAGAGAGGGTGAATGGTGCTGAGCAAACCACCAGCACTAGAATCAAATCCTCCATACACATTCGGGGGCCTGAAATCTCAGGACTGGCATTCTTGATGGGAGCTCCCATCATTATCACCATCATGACGGCTAAACACCCAGAAGATATGACATTCAAACCCATCTCACCAACACTAGACGGTCAGAGTTGCTAATTGAAGCAATACTGTCTCACAACTACTCATCCTCCATTCCAAACATTATGAGGTTAGCTTGCCATCACTTTGAAAATCACGGAACCTTATTTAAGTGAAATTTCACCTTACTGCCCCAGCCCTGAAACTGGCCTGTAGCCTGTCACTGAGCTATGTCTTTCGCTTTCTCTGCAAACTCCAAATTGAAACAAATATTTTTTAATGTAAATGTTATCAACTGATCTGTGATCTAGGGAAGCTTTTTAAATTACTGGTTTGATCAAGTGAGCAAAATAGATTCTTGCTTTCAAAAATTTTAATTGGAACAGTCTGAATGAAACACTTTGCTTGCAAGGTAATTTAAACCAGGAATAAATAAGAACCAGTGAGGGAATGGAAGATTGTTCATGGGTGAAATAAAAAGGATATAGGTTGGCAGAGGAGGTGGGGCGGGGGGAACAAAGTAATAAAAACCGGGGTGCTAGTTGGGAAGTGGATCTTTGCCTCTGTGCCGGGGAATGCTCGCCTTTCCTCCTTGAGCCCTGAATGGGCCCAAAATCCACGTCTCTTGAGTTCTACTCCCAAGCAACAGTGTTCACGATTGTTCCGCGTTCCAGCCCGACCTGAGATGACCTTGGCCATCTCTCCTTGGTGGCTGAGGGGGTGGAGAGGAGACATTTTACTACCCCACGCGGGTAGTCACACACAGGTAGTCACGGGTGCCGACAGCCCGACCTGAGATGACCTTGGCCATCTCTCCTTGGTGGCTGAGGGGGTGGAGAGGAGACATTTTACTACCCCACGCGGGTAGTCACACACAGGTAGTCACGGGTGCCGACGTTTCATTTTGAGCACAGCATCTCTGAGCAGGATTTCCAGGGGGCAGGGCAGGGCAGAGCACCGCACCCAGATCCTAAGGCACGACACAGTCGAGACACTGACGGGCCCAGAGTCAAAACAAACCAGCCCCTCCCACACCCTGACCTTCTCTGGGCTCCAAACAAGGAGCTAAGGAGGCCCCAGAGGTGTCCTTGAACCCAACTAGGTTCAGCTTTGTGTCAGTCCGATCCAGGCCTACAGACTTGGGCCCCGGCGCCCATCCCTTTAGAACTCTACCTCCAGCTTCACCTCGTTCCACCCCAAGTTGGAACAGGCCCCAGCTCCTTCCCCCAGTGCATACATGCCCTGCCCAGCACGCTGAGCTTTGTGAAAAAGACAATCGATGTGCTGGGGAGGATCTACGTCTTCAGGGAAGGATCCTGTCTTTCCCCAAATTATCTCCAATGTATAAATCCACTACAAAATAGGAAAAATCCATGCTCCTTCTAATAATCAAAATAACAGCAACTGTGCTATTTGTTAAGCGCTTATTATGTGCCAAGCACCGTTCTAAGCACTGAGGTAGATACAAGGTAATCAGGTTGGACACAGTCCCTGTCCCACATGGAGCTCACAGTCTTAATCCCCATTTTACAGATGAAGTAACTGAGGCACCAAGAAGTTAAATCACACAGCAGACAAGTGGCAGAGCCGGGATTAGAATCCCCATCCTCTGGTTTACAGGCCCGTGCTCTGTTTGGATCTGGTTTACGTCCCAGAACTGGTGCAGCAATCCCTAAGCATTCCATCGGAAAACAGAGAAAGACCCACCTGAGGAAGCTTTCAATTGCGGGGTTCATGGAGTTTCGCCAAGCCCACTTCTCTTCCTCCTTGCTGAGGGAGGGAGAGAGGGAAGCAGGTAGAGCCCTGAACTCAAGACCTAAGAAGGTCATGAACTTCATGTGGCTCAGGAGCTCAGCCTTCTCCCTTGAGTGGCTGGCACACATTTTTGGTCGGCCCAACTTTTCGGGTGCCCGTCCTCAACCTTTCCCTGCCTCTTGGCACTTCCTCTTCTATCTCCAACATACATTTCTCCGGTGGGCAGGGTGAATAGATAACTTTGTATAGATGAGGAAAAAGCAAGAAAGGAACCTTAAATGTAGCAAAAATTAAAATCATTACAGCTGAAAGCTGCCTTGATAATAGGCTGCATCATCTACATATGAAAAATTTAAGTCAACACAATTTGGTCCACCTAGCCATTTCCTATACAATACTGCTTTTCTGAAAAATCCTCGCAGAAATCACTAACATATACAGGGCCAGAAATATCCATTTGACACCACACACATTTACACCAGTGGTTTCTTTGGTAGCGTAGCACACGGAACCCATACGGGCATGCATGTGAGAAGACTGTTCCCTAATTGCATTCTGGCAGCACAGAGAATATTCTGTTCTCAGCTCTGCTGGGTAAATGCAATTTGGTATTAAAGATAACTGCAGAGCACTGCTAATGATAACAGTTCAGCATCTGCAATGTTGGGTGGGGAGTGTGTTTCGTTTCTTTTCTTTCCTTTGCCATCACAACAATTTACCTATGCTACAGAAGTGAAATCACTGAGAAGGGAGCTATTTGGGAACAACACTTAGATGTAGTTCAAACAGTTACACTTATCCTTTCATCCTTGCATTTAGCTGTTTTACAAAATCCTGACGCTACTGTAAATTCCTAAAGCATGAACAAGACCTGAAATTACCCGATAGTGGCTCAATTATCTGTAAGGTACAGAATTTGACAGGCTTCGAAAATGGAAGACTAAACAGAAATCACAAAGCTTGGGTCTGCCTTTTTCCCTGGTCTTCAAAACTGGTGCAGAAATATATGCTTATAGGCTCTGAAAGGACATGGTGGAAGGAAAAAGTTATAGCTGCTGGTTAAAGGAGCTTTAATGTTATTTGGATTTCCTAAAGATACAAGATCAAAAGAAATGTAATGCTGGAGCAGATCAACAATCTACTTAGCTCAGAGTTGAGTTTCCAAAAAGGGCATCAAAGGAAGCTTAGAGGGGTGGAAAAATTGTGAGTTTTTGACCATCTTGACCCCATTGTCAATAACAATTTACCATCCCCAGCTTTTCCAATTAATCAATGGTTTTTACTGAGCACTTACTGTGTGCACCACTGTACTAAGCATTTGGGAAAGCACAATACAATGAAGTTGGAGGACATGAACCCTGCAAGCCAGAAGGAATGTGCCAGAGACTGCCTCTTGGAGGGGGTGATTTTGGGGGGACAGCTTTGAAGGAAAGGATGGTTATGGTTTGTTAGGGAATTCCATCAAGAACCCAAGCACTTAGAACAGGGCTTGAAACATAGTACATGCTTAGCAAATACCAGAATAAAAACAGTTTAGTTCCCAGATATTAGAGATCGATTTAACCTGGGTCAAACACATTTGTGATGGGTCACGCTTTGAGAAGAGACAACAAGGGAAATGTTCAAAAACATACTGGAAGCAAGGGGATTATGGCCATAGTTAACTCAAAAGAATACAGTAAATTCTTGGGGAAATTGGGGTTTATTCATTTTTTTTACCCTCCACTATTTCCTATAGACAGAGAGGAGGAACCCTACTCCTAGGGAAGAGGTGCCAAGAGGAAAGAAATCACAGAGATCAGGTGCAAGAGGGAGGTGAGTGATGGTTCACAAATGTATTTATACTTTGGGGCTTTATTCTGAGAAGTGATCACTGCCTTTAGCATGTGAGGCAAAGCAGTCTAAATAACTCAGTAAGGCGTTTATGCTTGGCAGTATACTGGAATAGAGATCTGCTCATTAACATCGTCTGACTCACAGAAATATAAGCGTTGATTAGGCCTGCTCGACTGCTGGACTCTAGACAGTGAGCTCGCTGTGGGCATGGAATGAGTTTGTTGTTATATTGTACTCTCCCAAGCACTTGGTATAGTGCTTTACACATGGTAAGCGCTCAATAAATATGATAGAATGAATTAATGAATGAATGAATGCTAGACCACTAGGGAATGTCCTGAGCCAGTCTGATCCAAGGACTGTGGCCCAAGAAAATTATATATGGCAATTTTTATTATTATTAGAGATTTTTTTCAGTAGCCTTGTAAAAATGAACCAGCTTCTTCAAGTGCAAATGACAAAGCGGAAAGAAAACAATCTTTCTAAATCGATAGCCTGAGCTGGGTGGGAAGATCCAGGAAGGGATCGGTCCCGCTCCCTCCAGGAGTGGATCCATTAAGTCCTCAGACAAGCCCCTGGACTCTCTCATAGCAGACTCACCCTCTCCTGAAGGAACGTGACATCTTTCCGCCGGGATCCCAGGGCCCCGAGTGCTCTGCTGGGGGGTCCGTGCTCTGAGGGTCCGTCCACACAGTGCACAATCTGTTTCAGGTGAACATTTCTACCAGCATACCAATACTACCCTCAAAAGAAAGTGATTGATCCAGCTCAAGACAGGCTCCAATTGGTTATTTAGCTCTCCTAATGCCACATGACTGAGCAGAATAACTTGTTAACTAATATGTGGGGAGAGGATAAGTTGGAAGACAAGCACTGCCTTTGTTCTCTCTAAGGTCTTGTGGAAAAAACACTTCCCTAGTGAGTTCTCACAAAAACCTCTGGTAGGGATTTTCTCAATACACTAAAGGATCATATTTGACAGAAACTACCAATTTTCATCAGTAGGTTCACAGGGGCACAACTTATTTACCTCGCAAATAAACTGATTTGAAAATCAACTCACCATAAGTTTGGAGGAAGTTAAATTGAACTGACTTGGATTTCTTGAATGTAAGAAAGCTTAATTCCTTCTTGCTGCCTTCTCAAAGTATTCTCATAAATAAAAGTGATAGAAATAAAAAATAGCAAGAAATAGAACAAGAAATCTATGTCAGAAGCAAATGTTTAAATGCACTGTGATTTTACTCCAAGACAAACTGAAAGAAATATGTTCAAAGTGGAACACATTCTACTTCCCTTTCTATCATAATTGATTTGACTTTTTTAAAAATCCCATGGCCTAGACGATGTTTTATGTAGCTTAGAATTAGGAGATAATTGCTCAAAGAGACCTAAGATTACACGGATGGCCTCTGCAATGTCTAATTTCTTAAATTTCATGACTAGAATGTTAAAGGAAAGAGCAGTCCAATTTTTTACATTTACTATTCTTAGATCATCCTTCTTGTCTATCGTGATAATTCTGGATTTTACATTATGGTGCTTAACTGTCCCAAACTTTCATATTTCAATACAGATCCCAAGCAATGCACGGGGGGAAAATAACTATTTTCTAAGAACCACCCTAATGTACCTATTGCATTTGCAAAATGGAGGTCAGGGGGAGGGGATAAAGTGGTGCATAACAGTAGTACAATTAAAAATAATAAACTGCAATGGGGCAGGAGAAAGAGGGGTATAATATGTCACGGTCGCATGATGAAAAAAATTAGAAAAACAGGAAGCGACTGCTTTCACCCCTATGGGAGAAGCATTCAAGTGAACGGGCCTGAGCACTGACAGCTTTCTAGCAGAATAGGAGCAACCCCAGGCAACAGGCAGAGAGGACAAAGGAGCTGACTGAAGGGGTGGAGAGCTGGATCCAAGGCTCCAAAAAAAAAAATGTGGTTGCCAGGTTGCCACCGATGACCTCATTTCTCTCTCTGGCAAGCTGGCTCCCTCTGGTATGTGCCCCACCCCACCCCTGCTTCAGCAGCCAAGGCCACATTCCCTTAGGGCTCTCCTCTTATTGGTGGACGGCGGGTCTCCTCAGGGCCAGGAAATCGGAATGAGCTCCTTCCTGCTCCTCTCCCCTCATGTTTCCTTCTTTGCCAAAACTCAGCCCTGCTCAATGCTGACACTTTTGAGGGCTCCCTTTTTTCCCCCTTGCTTTGTCCTTGGCAGATCTGAAACCAGCCAATGGCCTTTAATAATAATAACTGTAGTATGTATTAAGCAGTTCCTACGTGCCAGGCACTGTACTAAGCACTGGGGTGGATACAAACAAATCAGGTTGGCTACAGTCCCTGTCCCATGTGGGGCTCACAATCTCAATCCCCATTTTACAGATGAGGCAACATAGGCCCAGAGAATAATAATAATAATTATGTTGGTATTTGTTAAGCACTTACTATGTGCCAAGCACTGTTCTAAGCTCTGGGGTAGATACAAAGTTATCCGGTTGGTTGTCCCACTTAGGGCTAACAGCCTTTATCCCCATTTTACAGGAGTTAACTGTGGCCCAGAGAAGTTAAGTGACTTGCCGAAGATCACACAGCTGACAAGCGGCAGAGCCGGGATTAGAACCCATGACCTCTAACTCCCAAGCCCGGGCTCTTTCCACTGAGCCATGCTGCTTCTCTAGTGAAGTGACTTCCCCAAGGTGACCCTGGGTAAGTCACTTCATTTCTCTGGGCCTCCATTACCTCATCTGTAAAATGGGGACTAAGACCGTGAGCCCCAAGTGGGACAAGGACTGTGTCCAACCTGATTATCTTGTATCTACTCCAGTGATTAGTACAATGCGTGGCACACAGTAAGCGCTTAACAAATACCATTTAAAAAAACACAAAAAAAAACTATCATTTGCTAGCTTTTACCAACAGTACTTATTGAAAGCCTCCCACCTCAGCCACTTCATTTGCAAAACCAGTGGTATATAATTGCTCAAACTTTTTTTTAATGGCATTTGTTAATGGTATTTGGTATTTGTTGTTCAATTTAGATTTAAATTACTTGCTCTCTACAGTCTCTTGATGCCTTTCTCATATTTTTTGAAATTCATTTTGATCCCTTCCTAACGACTAGTGTTCAGTACACCTCACCCTTTAGAAAATCATTTAATTTTAGGTTACAGAACTTCTAAAAGCAATAGTGCTTGCTGTAACTAATGCTTGTTCCCTGAACAAAATTATTTCTCCAACAGAAAAAACTATGGCTTAAAATGGCAAGAGAAAATATAACAGAGAGGTCATAGATTTAAGAGGGTGGAGAGGTAGAGAACTGGCAGCAATCACATGAACAGAAAAGTTAATGTGCAAATGTCATAACCTCTAAGAAGTATGTCAGGCATAAATGGGATATGAATAGCATTGTTTTAAAGGGCCAATTTTTTTCCATTTTCTCAAACTAGCTTGGAATTTCTTTCACAAGCAATCAGAAAAGGTGAGCTACTTCACTTCAAAATCAACCATTTTTTTAAAAAAAATGGCTATAATGTTCCACTATTTCTTACCTTCTTTTTATTGTGAAATGTTCTACTATAAATTTAGAATCATGTCCATTCTTGGGTTATCGAGACATCTATAACCTCTTTCTGGTGTTACTGGGGGACACTTTTAGCTCTGACCCTGAGGGAGTTCCCCAAATTATGTGGGTCGGTTATAAATGTAGAGTTTTCATGCCTACATATTTTTTTCCCAAAGAAAAATGACATATGGTCACAAAGACAAATCTTAGCAATTTCCAACTTGTATTTTAACTGAAATCTCTACAGTTTGCAAAAGGACACTTGATTTTTTAAAAATCAAAGTCTGACTTGAACTGCTTCTCCCCTCCAATTAATCAATGGTATTTATTGACCACTTACTATATGCAGAGCTCTGTACTAGGAAAGCCCAATACAACAGATTTAGCAGACATGTTCCCTGCCCATAAGTGCTTAAGGTCTAGAGGTGGAGACAAACATGAGTAAGAATAAAACCAGCACCAACAATTCAGTGGTCTTGGTCTCATGCACATAAATCACTTGTGCATCTTTTACTTACTTTAAAGTGATGGTATGGAGTCAACGGTGAGTCAACAAAACTTTATGAGAAATAAATGACTGTTTTACAAATTAACAAGAGACAGGTGGAAGAAAAACTGGAGATTTCTTTGTTTTTTTAAAAGGGAAAAGTTCCCTAAAAGTATTCTTTTTATCTACAGGACACCCAATTCAAAAGTTAGGAAAAGTTTCTGCTTTCCCATAATATCTGACTGTACTAAATTCAGACTCTCATATCTATGGCTCAAAATATCTATGGCTCAAAATATGGGCTTTCCTGGTGGAAAACAGGAAAATAAGTAGATGTGGAATAAAAGCCTAGAGTTGGGGGTGTAAGATGACTGGCAAGGACACATCACATCATGTGAGAGAGCTAATGTGAAATATTGGTGCTCAGCTAAATACAGAATCAAAAAATGAAATAGTGGGGCTTCTAGAGTGAAATATTTGTGAGTTTAAGGATTGCTAATAAAAACAGCATTTTCCCATGAGTTTTAATGTGTCCTAAATCGATGGTTCTCTAAAGCAAAAGGGATATCATTAGCAAGTGTCCCGCATGTAAGATAACTGTCAGCAAGAGTGGCTGGAACTTTGGCTCTCCTTGTGCCTGGCAACCTACTGCTCTACACACAGGCCAATACAGAGATCGACCACATCTGCAGTCACTGAGAGTCTTTCGGAGGCCAGATGAATGGCTTTTTTCCTCTCAAACCTGCTTTCAATCATAAATGGCTTACCCATTAGTATTCTGAGTGGCAGGTTAAAAATGAAAAGGAAACACTTCTTCACACAAAACGTGATAAACAAAATTCATTATCACACCAAGTTTACTTTTTTGGGGGGGAAGGGTAAAAAAAAATTACCAGTGAAGGTGTAGCACCCTTTACAGCTACCCCGCAACACGTATAACCTAGGGGTATGGTGTATACTAAATACCAGAGGACCCAGGATTCATAAGCCCCATTCCCAAATCCATCAGCTTACTGCTGAGAAATCAACGTCCCTACCCCGTGTCACTCCATTCCCACCATCTCCCATTCGAAGCATCTTCCTACCCTGAATTTGCCCTCCGTTCCCCCATTCTTCCTCAGCCCTCCCTGAATGATGGCACTCCACTCGGGTGCCCCAGCAGATGGGGGCAGGAAAATGTGAACGAGGTCTTGACTGGGACCCTCCTGAAGGACGGATGGCTTATGCCCTGGGCCCGATTCCTTGTCCCAAGAAACCTGGTCTCTTAGATCACTGGAGAGGCCTTCTCTTCCCTAACCTACTCCTCCCCCAACCGACCTCAATAATAATTTAATAATTTTCGTTATCTGTTAAGCACTTACTATGCGCCAAGCACTGTTCTAAGCATTGGGCAGGTACAAGGTAATGAGACTGTCTCACATGGGGCTCACAATCCTAATCCCTATTTTACAGGTGAGATAACTAAGTGAAGTGACTTGCCCAAGGTCACACAGCAGACATGTGGCAGAGCCAGGATTGGACCCCATATCCTCTGACTCACAGGCTCGTGCTCTTTCCACTAGCTCATGCTGCTTCTCTCCAAATATCTCCAAAAACTCTGAAAATCTAATAACATTAACACTGGAACCTAGAATCCAAAAAGGAGCAGCTAACCGCAAACATATTCATAACTAGGTCTGTAAAATTCCTGGCTAAGAATTTATAACAGTTGATCACCTTCAATACCTTGAAATAAGCAGGTGGAGTAAGCCTACAAAAGAATGGAGTGTTGGAAAAGAAGAAACCATGAGGGCCTAATGAACCACTGATAAGGAAGTAGAAAATAGGAAAGATTCCTTGACACACATTTTAAAAAACATTATTTGTACATGTAATCAACTTTGCCTACAGGAACATTCCCTTGGAAAAGTTGCAAAATCCTTCTTGATACCAAACTCATGATCAAAAGCTTCTTGAAAATAACTCTTATGCAAGGTTACCAGGAAAATGCTCAAAAAGTATATCTACATGCCAGTTAAAATACCTTAACAAAAGTATCCACAAGCAACCCGGCAGCAGCGACAAGATCTACATTCTTACCTCCCAACTACCCCTTCCTTGCAGTGAGTCATTTGCATTTGCTATTTATGATCTGTTGAAAACAGAGAATGAGCTCTGTTCTCAAGAAACAGTCCTGATTACTACACTAATTTAGACTTTGAATTTTTTTTCTTGATGGGTCTGTAGACTCTAGATTGTGTCACTGTGTCTACCAACTCTGCTGTATTTTCCCAAGCGCTTACTGCAGTTCTCTGCACACAGTATGTGGTCAATAAATACCGCTGGATTGATTATAAAAGTGTGGTCTAGTGTGGAAAGAGCAAAGGCCTGGGATTCAGAGGATCTGAGCTCTAATTCCGACTCTGCCACTTGCCTGAGTGGGGCTGTGGGCAAGTTGCTTAAATTCTCTGTGACTTGATTGCCTCATCTGTAAAATGGGGATTAAAAAGATGTTCTACTTCAAATGTGAGGCCTGTGAGGCAGGGACTATGTCTAACCTGATAATTTTGCATCTATCTCAATGCTTTCCATATAATAAGCGCTTAATAAATACTGGAATTATTATATACTAAGAGAAGCAGCTATGGCGTAGTGAGAAGCAGCACAGCATAGTGGATAGATCATGGGCCTTGAAGTCAGAAAGTCATGAGCTCTAATTCCGACTCCGCCACTTTGCTGTGTGGTCTTGGGCAGCTCACTTCACTTCTTTGTGCCTCGGTTACTTCATCTGGAAAATGGGGATTGAGAGTGAGCACCCCGCATGACCTAGGGACTGTGTCTAACCTAATTTGCTGTATCCACCCCAGTGCTTAGTACAGTGCCCGGCACATAGTAAGCACTTAACAAATACCATAATTACTTTTTGGCCTAATGACAGAAGGCTATTATTCCAAAGAATTTGGGATAAATTTTAAGAAGATTGTTGAATGGCCTGGATGAATACTTCAGAGTATTTCACAAACACAACCAAGGCAGTCAGAAACACACCTCTCAACTGATCTGATGCCCATTTAGTGGATTTTTCAATTCAAGACACATGGATGTGCTGCACTGCAGCAGCTAAAGCATAAAAGGAATTTTTAAATGGCCAAATATATTGTTTACACCAAATTTCACAACAAATCTGATCCCAAATGAAACAATGTATGCCAAGTTTCAGCCCAGAGGGAATTTTTACAGCCACATTTACAACCCTCTGAAATGAGGGTTGTAACAGAAATTTTGACACCACTTAAATGTGTAAGTTTGCTGCCAGAATACAATATTAAATCTACAACCACTTTCAAGTACTGCATAAGAGGCCCCAAATGAATAATTTTTTTACTTTTACTTTACAAATGTATGTTATGTGAAGTTAAAGTTTCAGCCAGCATCTCTGTCAGACGTTCATGTAAAAGGTGAAACTTGGGAATGCTATTTGACAACAATTTTAGAGACCCCTTGGTTACTTTTAAAATATAAAGCAAAATAAACCTGGAATAACACCTCAGTGTAAAATTGCAACCAGATTTCTTTTCTTATTCCCCTCCCAAGCTATAGGTTATAACAAAAATATCTAAGGCTGTATCTTTGCCTTAAAATGCTTTTATAAACTCCTTTGTAAGCACGTGGAAAATGATTACATCTCTGAAGGTTTCCTTCTAGCTTTAGCAAGGAAAAAATATGTTGTCACTTCTTTCAACCCTTTAAGTATTTATATTCTGTACATAATGAAACAGATCAAATACATTATGAATTAAGAAGAAAATATAATACTAGGAGCTAAGATTTTAGATTTTTTTGCAGCATACAGAGTATGTTTGCCTGTATGACCTACCACTTTCTCCCATCCCTCCAAAGGGTGTTCAGATAGTAACAGTCTCTCCCTGCATCACTGCTCCAGCAGGGGGGAGACATTCTTCTATGCCCCAATTTTTGATGGGTTCCCACGGGACAAAAACCTCAGGAAACCCTTAAACTCAGTGGCAGAAGGAAAAAAGAGAAACTGCAGCCACTCCTGGCACAGCCTTCCACTGATGGTTCCCTAGATTTCTGCCTTCCGGGGGGGGATGGAAAGAAGTGGAGCGTGCGGCAGCAGCAGCAGTGTGGGCACCAATGTTCCTGATCCTGGCTCCGCCATTTGTCACTTCACTTCTCTGGACCTCAGTTACCTCATCTGTAAAATAGGAATTAAAGGGGTGAGCTCCATGTGGCACATGGATCGCATCCAATCTGATTAGCTTGTGTCTAACCCAACGTGCCCGGAGGTAGAGGCCCAGCTCACCACTGCAGCTTCTGAGCAAAAGAGCAGGTGGAATTTGTGTCGACTCTCACTTCCTCTTCTGGTCCACTCCATGGTGAGCACGTGTACGAGTATAAACTGGTTGGAGCTGAGAGGTATTTGGGGGGGGGGGGGGGAGCGTGGGTGTGTGTGGGTGTGTGTGTGTTGGGGGGGGGGGGGGGTGAGAGGGAAAGGCAGCATCTGTCTCCATCTTCCCAAAATCAGTTGAGGCACAAACAGCGCCACTAATTTTTGTTTGTTTGTTTGTTTTAATAAGAATGAACTTAATTTCACTGGAAACACCACCTTGCACGATACAATTCATTCACTCACCCTGGCTGAGATATGAGTTACACTAAAAATCCCACTCAGATTTTTAATCAATCCCAAATTCTCCTTTTAGCCATTGGCTTTAACCACCTTCCTTCCCCATTAAACCTTCCCAGGAGATGCCAATGCATATTAGCCTTAGCTTGCTTTCATTTCTGAAGGCTAGCCGCCATGGCTAACCTTGGGTGGAAGTACTCACAAGAAATGCAGTGTAGTCAAAACCTTGCAGCAGGACAGAAAGGAGGAAAACCTCACCAGGGTAATACCAAATTTGTTATTTAATCCTGAAAAATCTCACCTTAGGTGTACTTAGAAGTCTTAGCAATGGATTTTTTTAGATATTTAACTCCTCCCACCTTGTTCTAACCATGTTATTTTAGCAAATGTCTCCCTCTTTATTCAATTACATGGAAAAGTATTTGGTCCTTGAAGAAGTTACTCAGAAGGAAATAAACAGATGTCATTCACATTTAAGCCTAGAAAAAAGTAAACTTAGAACTACACAATTAACTACTTTAGGATTTATACAACGCTTTGCCTAAATTGCTTAAATTACGGCTGTAAACACTCTCTCCTACCATGACACGTGTTTTCACTGTACATTTTGGCTAGAGCTTTGTTAGTGAATTCAGGAATGTTGGTCTGACACCACTAACTTGGATACGGAGCTATTTCTACTATCTTTATTCTATTCTCCCAAGGGCTTAGTACAGTGTTCTGCATACATTGCCCCATAGATACTACTTATTGATACTGGGCAGCAAGATGTTCAACGATCAGTTTGTGTGGGGGGGTCAGATAAGAGGGTAAAGTTCTGCAGGCACATAATGCCCACACTTTGGGGGAACTGGGTGTCCTGAATTTTGGCAACAACCATTTCAGACGTCATGGTGGTGGTGTAGCGTAATGTAACTGGGAGAGATTACTGACTGAAAGCAGGGCAGTCAGCCCGGATCCAGCACAGGAAGAGGTGTAGAAAGGGGTCTGGAACGGCCCTTCCTCCATCTATTCCCCCCCCACTCCTGCTCCAGGGCACACACCTCCAATCCAGCCAAAACATAACGCTCCTGGACAATCAGAGGGGAGAGCAGGGGGGCCGGGGCAGGGGGAGTTGGTGGAACAGGTTCATATATAACCAATATTGGTTTTCGCAGAAAGATGAGGCGGGGGCGAGCCAGCAGGAACAGGCCAGGCCCCGCATGAGAAGCAGCATGGCTCAGCAGAAAGAGCACGGGTTTAGGAGTCAGAAATCATGGGCTCTAATCCCAGCTCCTCCACCTGTCAGCTGGGTGACTTTGGGTAAGTCACTTAACTTCTCGGTACCTCAGTTCTCATCTGTAAAATGGGGATTAAGACTGAGAGCCTCACGTGGAACAACCCGATTAGCCTGTATCTACCCCAGCGCTTAGAACAGTGCTCGACACACAGTAAGCGCTTAACAAATACCAACAATATTTATTATGAGCAGGGTGGGGTGGTGGCATGCTTCAGCCCACTAGGGCAGCAAACACCACATATATGCACCAGCCACAGGGCAACGCAAAAAGAGCTGCGGTTTAGCAACCCTGCACTGACCCTATCTCAGAAGTCACCCAGAGACAGGGATAGGAGGTGGCTTCCAGTCTCCCCTCCTCTGGGCTCAGGAAGAGTCCCCGAGGTGGGGAGAGAGAGAGCTCTCTGAGGTGGTCCAGAAGCAGTATAGCCAGCCCAACAGCACTCCAGATTGCATTATTAGTATCATTATTAGTAACGGTATTTTTTAATGGTGTCAAGCATTTATTACACTAAGTGCTGGGGTAGATGCAAGCTAATCAGATTGGACACAGTCCCTGTCCCATGTAGGGCTCATAGTCTTGGTCTCCATTATATAGATGAGGAAACTACGGCACAGAGAAATTAAATTTCTTGCCCAAGGTCACCCAGCAGACAAGTGGCAGAGCAAGGATCAGAACCCCGATCCTTCTGACTCCCAGGCAGGCCCTTGCTCTTTCCACCAGGCTGCATATTGTGCCTCTCAACTGCTGCTGCCACTATTGATACTTTGGGCTGTATTTCGGCAGCAATAGCAGCAAGGGAACCCAAGGCTTGGCATGAGGCTGGAGGCCAATACCACACTGGCCACCATGCCAACCTTTCCGGGGGCAGAGATGGCATCCCCAGGGTAGCCCATGAGTCTGAGGGTCTTTCTCTGTCCCTGCAGTGACACCAAGGACGGGCTGGAGGGCAAGCTGGGTTCCATCAGGAGGATTCACCCACCCCAAACCTACACCTTCACATCCAAGACTGGGGTTATCCATCCCTGCTTATCTTTAAGTGCTGCCAATCCACTTCCTTGAATGATTCTACTCCCAAGAATATAAAACTTGCTAGGTGCTTAGAGACAAAGCTCAATAAACACTGGCTTAGTTCACTAAACAAAAACATTGCTCCACCAAACCTCATGGATTGCTGCTTTACCTTAATACTCTGTCTCTTAACCACTGGGGCTCCCGGGGTTGGAAGGGGCAGGACCCCTCCTCCCCTTGAGATCTCCAGGAGCAAAATCTACCTGCCTCCCTCTCCCTCCCATCCCCTGACCCATAAGAACAGAGGGTGGGGAGATGCATGGCACCTGTGGCCCAGAGTCTCCTCCCCTGCAGTCTGCCAGGGCAATGGAGCTCTGGACAGGAGGAATCACCCTCATTCCATTTAAAACGTTGTCAGGTTTGTGATCCTTCTAGACTGTAAGAAGGGTAGAGAGCAAGTCTACTAACTCTGTTATACTGTACTCGCCCAAGCACTTAGTACAGTGCTCTGTACATAGTAAGTGCTCAAAAAACGCTGCTGAGAGCAGCAGCATGGAGTAGTGGATAGAGCACAGGCCTGGGAGTCAGAGGGTCAAGGGTCCTAATCCTGGATCCACCACTTGTCTGCTCTGTGGCCTTAGGCAAGCCACTTCACTTCACTGTGACTCAGCTCCTTCATCTGTAAAGTGGGGGGTGAAGACTGTGAGCCCTGTGCGGGACCGGGACTGTGTCCAACCCGATTTACTTGTATCCACCCCAGCACTTAGTACGGTGCCTGGCACATAGTGAGCATTTAACAAAAACCATAATAATTATTATTATAATTATAAATACCATTGATGATGATGACAACCCTCTGAACCTGGAGACTGCCAGGAGTGGAGCAGAGAGGACCCAAGGAACTATACCCTCTACGAATGAACAAATTACCATGAGAATGAGAAGCAGCGTGGCTCAGTGGAAAGAGCATGGGCTTGGGAGTCAGAGGTCATGGGTTCAAATCCCAGGTCCGCCACTTGTCAGCTGTGAGACTGTGGGCAAGTCATTTAACTTCTCTGTGCCTCAGTTCCCTCATCTGGAAAATGGGGATGAAGACTGTGAGCCTCACGTGGGACAACCTGATTACCCTCTATCTACCCCAGCGCTTAGAACAGTGCTCTGCACATAATAAGCACTTAACAAGTACCAACATTATCACCATTTTTAGGTTTGGGCTTTGGATTGTTAGACTTTATCCTGTTATTTTGATTCTCTGCTTGATTTTTTCTCATTGCCTGTCCTACCTCCCTTTGGACTGAGGCCCCTTTGGGGACTGGGAACATGTCTGAATCAGTGAGCTTGCATCCTTCCCAGCCCTTGAAAAAAGTTCTGCATGTTATACGCACAGAAATGACTGTGATTAGCTAATAGAAATTAAACATGGGACCAACCTTGATTTATAATTGCCACTGATGAACATATGAATGTACTTGTGGAGCCCTGCCTCATGGAGACAAAAAGGGACAGCGCTCTGCACACAGTAAGCACTCAATAAATGCCATTTATTGACCGAAGCGCAGAAAGTGATCTCTGTGTTACTCGGCACTGGGGCACTCTGTGGCATCTTGCAGGAGTGCCGCAGAGAGGGCATATTGTGCTTTTTGGGAGTCTGAATGGAGATGGGGAAAGTAGGTAGAGACTCCTGCTAATCTGGGGGTCTCTGCCACCCCGATGCTCCTCTATCCACATTTCAGCAGTGGGAAGGAGTGGATTGGACGCCACCTCATGACAAGGCTGCCTTAATAGTGACCGGAGGGGCGGTTAAGATTGTTTTCTGCTCCACCATTCCCAGCGGCGGTTGGGTTGCCCTCGAGAGTTCCGAAGGAGGGAGCTCATTATGATGAATTAATCACAGGCATTCTCGACAAATAAAATCAACAATTAAGTGTTTTCTATGTGAGAACTAGCAGTATTATTTCTTGGAAAATGTCTCTCCAACTAAAAAGAAGTCTACAATTTTCACATGTGGCAGAACGACAAGTGCTTTGGCCTTTTTAATAAGTAAAGTTGCTTTCAAATGCTCGGCAGTTCAACAACCTTAGAATGCGTTCACCTTTTTATTCCTCATGACATGAGATCAACTAATGTACTTCTGCTTACAGTTTCCACTAGGGGCGAGGTATTTACCAAGAAGGTCTCACTTCCACAATTCTCAGTCAACTCCGATCACTTCCTGCATACTTTCAAAGAAGGGTGACTAAAGCAACAAGAATAATAATAATAATAATAATGATGTTGGCATTTAAGCGATTACTATGTGCAGAGCACTGTTCTAAGCACTGGGGTAGATAAAGGGTAATCAGGTTGTCCCATGAGAGGCTCACAGTGAATCCCCATTTTACAGATGAGGTAACTGAGGCACACAGAAGTGACTTGCCCACAGTCACACAGCTGACAAGTAGCAGAGCCAGAATTCGAACCCATGACCTCTGACTCCCAAGCCCAGACTCTTTCCACTGATCCACGTAAGACCTCTTGGAAATAGCACACAACCGATTCTAGTCTCAGCTCCATCACCGGCTTGCTGCGTGACCCTGGACAAGTCAAGTGATCTTCCTGTGTCTTAATTTTCCCCATCTGAAAATAGGAAGAAAATATCTGCTCTCCCCATTTCTGACGGTGAGCCCCAAATAGAACATGGATTGTGCCAATTTAATTATTTTATACATACTCCAGTAAGGACTTGGTAACAATAATAATAATAATAATTGTATTTGTTAAGGACTTGCTAAGCACTGGGGTAGATACAAGATAACCAGGTCTCACATAGGGCTCACAGTCTAAGCAGGAGGGAGAACGGGTACTGACTCCCCATTTTGTAGATTGGGGAACCAAGGCACAGACAAGTGAAGTGACTTACCCACAGTCACACAGCAGACAAGTGGTGGAACCGGGATTAGAGCCCAGGTCCTGCTGACTCCCAGGCCTGTGCTCTTTTCATTAAACCACATTGCTTCAAAGGCCACTGTGATTATTGGCCATCAAACTGGGGTCAACAATTGCTGCTGGCTACATTTTCAGTTTGGGGGGAGCTGTTTCATCTTTGCCGCTGCTGGCTATTTGGTTAGGGAAACAAATTAAAGGACAGTTCAAATAAAATGACATTTGCTAAAGTCTAACATGAGTTACAAAGTTCATCTTCCAATTACATACCTTGGTTTAAAACCTCAAGTCACTCTGCTCAAAATACCAGCTTTTTGATTTACTTGATCAGTTGACATGGCTACATAAAATATAGCAGTTAACTTTAATCAAAACCAGACATCAGTTAATTCTAAATTTGCTATTATGCCACTTATAAATCCTTCTGACTTTTAAAAAATGACTGTTTTCTTTAGATCGTTGCTCACTCTCTCCCTATAGACACCTGGGAGCAAAGAGCCTTAATATTTTGGCTCTGGCACATACCCGGTCCAGGGGGAGGGGTTAATGGGGACCCCCCACTTGCAGCCAGCCTGCCACCACTGCCCTCCCCCAACCCCAGTGTCAGGGGAGCGAAGAAGAGTTCCTTACAATCCACTTCTGTCTTGTGGTGGTTGGGTCTCCAGTATGGGCACCATCAGCACCCTTGATTTGAACCAGGATGATGGACTGTGCTCCGGCATAGAAGAGAAACATAGGAGGCCTTTCCTAAGCCCTCTTTTCCTTTTCTTCCACACTCCCTTCTACATCGCCCTGACTTGCTCCCTTTATTTATCCCCCCTCCCAGCCCCACAGCACTTATGTACACGACTGTAATTTATTTACTTATATTAATGTCCGTCTCCCCTTCTAGACTGTAAGCTCACTGTCGGTAGGGAATGTGTCTCTTATTACTATCCTCTTCCAAATGCTTAATATGGTGCCCTTTGCAGAGTAAGCACAATAAATATGATTGATTGGGTGGTGAAATCAAAGTTGGGGTTCCAGCCCAATTCTTTGGGTACACCTGGAAGCCTCCTGTGAGACACCACTTGTGAAGAACTTCCTCAGAGCAGATCTTTCTACCAGTGGAAAATCCTCAACCTAGCAACCGGGAAAGACTCAACAAACTTATATCATCTCTTCTTACGGAAGGAAAGGGAGACTCCAGAAGTGCAAGTAAGAGGAGATCTAAGGCAAACTGGAAATGAGCAGGAAACAGAGATGTGAGATGACCACTTTCCCATGATTTCATCTGGTCACGCCCACTTTTGGAGATCATTAAGTTATTCCAAAATTTTAGTCCCTATTCAATATTGAACAAATATCGGGGCATTCTTAACACACCCTTCCTTTTGTGTGATAGGAATGAAACCTTACAAGACGGTTGCAGGTCTGACATCATTTTACGGGCCCCTGTTGTACTCGAGTTACTAGTGAACAAGAAACTAAATCTGTTCCAGTCACTCAAGTCTCAGTGATCACTGGATGTGTGCCCTACTCAAAAGACCATGGACCTGGGAGGCAGGGGACCTGGGTTCTAATCCTGATTCTGCAACTTGCCTGCTGCTGTGCGATCTGGGGCAGGTCACTTGTACTTCTCTGGGTCTGTTCTGTCATCTGTAAATTGGGGATTTAAATATCTGTTCTCCCTCCCTCAGTCTGTGATCTCCATTTGAGAGAGGGACTACATCCAACCTGATTATCTTGTATTTACCCCAATTCTTTGTACAGTAGTAACACACAGTAAGTGCTTACCATTACTATTATTTTTATGCTTTAAGACAACAGGCATGACTGTCACTACAACTCAAAAATCAAGACTGTGCTTACTTCTCTTTGGTATGGAGTTACTAGATCACACATCTTACTAGATCACACATCTGACACAAATAAAATCACTGTACTAACATTTCAAGATGGAGGCAGAGTTAATTCATTCAATAGTATTTATTGAGCGCTTAATATGTGCAGAGCACTGTACTAAGCACTTGGAATGTACAAATCGGTAACAGAGACCGTCTCTGCCCTTTGACGGGCTTACAGTCTAATCGGGGGCTTACAGTCTAAAAATAGTTTACCCAAAGCTGCTTATCTGGTTTTATAGTTAACAACAAGAATTTTATTCACAAACAAGGAATGAGTCCCCATGCTTCACCTGCAAGCTTTGACCAGGAAAATAACAACAACACAAATAATGTAACACAAATGTGGCATGAGGTGTTTACTGTGTGCCAAGAACTGAACTAAGCGCTGAGGTAGATACAAGTTTAGACACAGTACCTGGCCTAAAACGGGGCTCTCAGTCTAAGGGCGAGAAAGAATTCATATCTAATCTTTTTAACAGATTAAGCAACTGAGGCAGAGAAATTTAGTGACTTGCCTACAGTCACACAACAGGCAGGTGGGAGAGCCAGGATTAGAACCCAGATTTCCCAACTCCCAGACCAGAGCTCTTTCCAGTAGGCCCGCTGTTTCTCGGCTACCAGCTGCTCTGCCAACCCGGAGAAAAGGGTTGGAGGGCCCAGGCTTGGCTCCAAGTGGCTACGGGCAACTCTTTTCAGTCCCCCTGCTCCTGTTGTGCTCAACAAAGGCCACAGTTTTTCAGAGCGCAATTTGGGAAACCCCTTCCTTAATCCATGCCTGATAGGAACTGAAAAATGCAATTCCTTTCCTAAACCCCCAATTGATTTTTCTTTTGCCTGCATGCCTCCTTTACATGTCTGCTAGGTGTTGTGCTAAGACTTCCCTGTCACGACCTAGAAGGCAGAGCCAGAAGACTGTATATTTTCAGGTTTTTAGATGCTCACATTCTCCACTTAGGAAAATGCAGATGCTCATTTTATTTGGCCTCCTCCTTCCTATGGGCAGAGGGGAGCCTCTCCATTTTGTCCACAAGCTGGGCCCAAAGGTCCTGGGGTCTCAATGGTGACACCTTGGACAGGGCAGGCTGGGGCCAAAAAGCCAAGTTCCTCTGCCAGGAAGGGCTGATTCTATGTTGCGCTCCACTGGGGCAACATCGGATGGTCCATCTGGTCTGAGATTCTGTGTTTGACAATGGTAGCAAAGGATGCTTGGTGAACCAGTGTGCTAATACCTGGAATTTGTAACCGTGAAGGATATACTGTAAGCTACATTGTAAACCCGTTGTGGGCAGGGAATATTTGCTAACCCTGTTGTACTGTACTTTCCCAAGCGCTTAGAACAGTGCTCTGCCTGCAGTGAGTGTTTAATAAATACCACTAATAGATGGATATATAATACCCCTCTGTATCCCTTGATTTTTCCCCTCTACTAACCTCCCATGCCACTTGTTCGCAAATATGACTACTTTTGGAATGACTATATTATTTAAATGATGTATAATTAGGGAAGAAAATGTAGGTAAATAATTTTAGAATTTTTTGGCTTTGGCAGAAAATACAAGCAAGCCTAGGCCATCCGCTTCTATTCAAACCCCCAAATCTACCATCCGGGAATGTCCAAGACGCTCTTGGACCTATTGATATTTTCTGCTTGCTCACTGCCTGCGAGACAGATTGTCCATTTGCTTTTAACCCACCCCCTTCAAATCTCAATAGGTCCCCCTTATTCCTGGTGTTAACAGGATCTGGACAACAATAATTCCAGGTTCATCCTTTCCAAACCCCTCAGGGCTTGGTAAACTTCCTCCAGGGTCCCCTCTCTGACTTCATTTTCCCAAACGGAGGAGTCCTAATTTTTTTTCCCTCCAGGTCCCCTCATTCGGAAGCTGCTCCACCACGGTGATCATTCTAGCTGCTCTTCTCAGAGTGGTTTGGTTAGGAACTTTCTGAGGCGGAGAAACCGGAGCTGGCGGCAGTTTTCCCAGCGCAAATAGACCCCTGGGACCAACCTGACTTTTTGTTTTGTTTTCTCTAGACTTCCTAATGAAAGCCAGCTACTCTGGGTACCACCCCTTTAACTAGCTTTGTATACTGCAGGTGCACATGCCTCTGTGAGTGCAAAATGTGCCCCTCCCCGCAATTCAATCCATGAGACTGCCAGAGATATTTTCTGAACATGCTGCATAGGCATGTGTTGGGCATTGTCTCTTGTTTGGAAGAGGCTCCAGATGACATCTGGGTATGTGATCAATAGTATTTGTGCAAAGTGAATAATGGGGGTAGCTTGTACTGAACCAACCCACCATCCCCAACAATGCAGTTAGTATTAGAGACTGTATCCAGGTGGCAGCACGAGGCCATGAGGACATGAATTACAGGTCCACGAGAACTCTTTTAGGTTCTTGATAGGGTTACAGCAAAGGCAAATGGCTTTGGGGAAAATCTAGCTGTGTTGCCCTTCAAATAGCCCTGGATCTTGTGTCTGGTTGGCTGAAAGTAACCACCAAATACATTCTGGCCCTTCCCAATTTCCACACGCTTGGGCTCACGCCTATACACCTTTGGAAACCAAGGTCACAAGCACAGGTCCTTCAAAGGAATGCTCAGCCCTGCCGACTGAAAACTCTGCTATAAAGGTTGCCGATACCTCAGGTGATATGGAGTAGCATCAATTTTCTCCTTTCTTAACTTTTCAAATTCCCATGGGCTGTCACACCTTTCTGGGAGCAGGAGGGAAACTCATCAACATGCTAACGCTACCAGGCCTCTTAAAATCTCTTCTCGTCTACTTGGGGTTCTTTTTGTTTGCTTACACTATTTGGTAAGCACTTACTGTGCCAGGCACTGTCCTAAGTGCTGGGGTAGATATAAGTTCTAGACACTACATAAGGCTCACAGCCTTAGTCCCCATTTTACAGATGAGTGAACTGAGGCACAGAGAAGTGAAGTGACTTGTCCAAGGTCACACAGCAGACAAGTGGTTGGGGCGGAATTAGATCCCAGATCCTTCTGACTTTTAGGCCTGTGCTCCATCCACTAGCCGTGCTGCTTTCGAGTCCTGAATTAAAATTTGGCAGGATAAAATTTTCCATAAATTTTCATTTCAAGTAAATGTCTGACATCAAATGGTGCACAAATCTATCTTGTTGACAATCTCCCCACACTACTAGATTGCAAGCTTCTTGAAGGGAGCGATCATGTCTACCAATCCTGTTGAACTGTAACCTACCAAGTGCTTACTACACTGCTCTAAACACACGAAGTACTCAGTAAATACAGCTGATTGAAGTAAAATGTAACTCAAAGGCATCAGCCTGGAATTTTCAGATTTAATACTACATGGCATATTCCCTACATATACACAGTAAGCAAATAGATTCGGGCAGCGATGAGTCAACATTAGTAGAACAGAGAGTGTACTACTGCGACACAGAAAAGTATTAATTTAATATGCCTTGGACACTCCTGCTGATTCATTAGATGGCTAAGCACAACTCAATGGTAAACAGAAAAACTGAAAAATTGGAAGCCTTGACAGCTTAACAACTTTTATTCCCACACTGATAGTCCTTTGCTTCGAAACCAAATTAGAGGAATGAAGTACACACTTGTGTGGCATGGAAATACTAAAAAAAAATTGCTTAACTCTTCCAAATAAATTCCAGCATATGCAGGTTAATTTACAATTTATTAAGCATCATGTTCTCAGCTTTTTTCATTTAATATATGGTGAAAGTACAACTATATTAAATCATTCAGTTCATTCAATTCACTGTTGGAATTTCTTCCATAAATACTTCCATCAATTTTTTATTCTAAAAATTTGCTGGACACACTGACATAATAGTCCAAGCAAGTCGATATTTAATATGAACATTTATAAAGTGCTTTGGTGGCTTACATGCTACTGTTGAGAAAAAAACATATGGTGAATCATAAATAATGAGCAAACTAAAGCTCTTTAATGGAAGATACACCCTGAAAGCTTTATAAACATTAAACAAAAAACTGAGTTCTGCAAAAATGCATTCTATCTAGAACATTGTTAGGAAATTAGGAAACATTCATCCTTCAAGTGCAAGCCTGTTGGATGCTATGGTGTTTGCAAACCCAAATTCCCTCAAGTGAGTAAAAGTTTTCTAAAAATTAGGTCCTTTTGCACCAGGAGTTAACTTTTTCTAGTAGTATCCACTACAGGTTCCTAAAATAGGCAGCAATTTACTGATGCTTCTACTTACTGTGACCCCCATATGGATAGAGACTGAGTCCAGCCTGATAAACTTCTATCACAGTGCTTGGTATACAGTATGCACTTAAATACCATTAAAAAAAAAAACTCATGATGAAACAGAGATTTGAGTACACCCAATTCTCCTATAATGCAGAGGTTGTGTTCTTGTAAAATCCGGCCTGTGTTAAGAGAAACTTGTGTTGTGGTCCTCCTTTACGGGCACGCACACAAACTATTTATTCTGACAGTGTGGCACGCTTTAAGTAGTGAGGCTTGCCCTGTCGAATGGCTAACAAACATCCAAGCCAAAACAGGTAGGGAAACTATGCATTTTAACATTTCTGAGTTTTGTCATAGCATGTGTTCTCGCTAAACATTTTGCCCAGAATGCAAGGGAACTTCCATGTCCTCACAACACAGTCCTGACAACTCAGGCCAGGTTCACTCATGTGCAGCATTACCGGGCCCGGCATGAGGGCACAAGGTGTCGTCCCCTATCTGTAATTTATTTTAATGTCCATTGCCCCCTGCGGCCATACGCACCTTGTGCGGAGGGACGCTGCTCTACCAACTTTATTATGTGTCCTCTCCCAAGCACTTAGTATAGTGTGCTCCACACAGTAAGCAATCAATAAATACCACTGAGTGATTGAGGACCATCGATTGTACCTGTCTGAGAAATAACAAAACCTGTCTTCGGGAAAGCTGGGGGCAGTGGCAGTAATAATAACAATAATAATTATGGTATTTGTTAAGTGCTTATTGTGTGCCAGACACTATATGAAGCGCTGGGGTGGATACAAGCAAATCAATTTGGACACAGTTCCCGTCCCCCAGGGAAGGAAAGGTGCAGGTGGCAGCAGGAAGACCAAGGGAAGAGGAGACTGGAGAAGGTGCAGTCCCGGGGAGAGGAAGCTCAAGGCCTTTTCTCTATCTAGGGCTACTTCACTTCCCTCTACAGCACCCAGAAGCAAGGTGGGCTGGGTCTCTCCCCAGCTGCCTTCCGCTTCTCAAGGAGGACAGCAGTGTGGAAGCTGAATGGTCAGGAACTCCTGAACTGCTAAGGGTTTCTGATAAGCAACCCACATGAATATAGAAATGCAGATCACGATCCACGTCTCTGGCCGAAAAGGTGATTCATTCTTTGAAAGGCAGCACAAGCCAAAATCATCACACACTTTATGGAAGAACTCGGTGTAGTTCAAACAACTTCAGTTCCAGAAGTCCTGCCTGACATTTCCACTTCTGAATCAAGAAAGACCACATGTGAAAGCATAACCAGAGTTGTAATTCCACCAGGTTTAGAATTCTCAGCAGCTGCTGAATTCGGGCTAGCCACTGTAGGTCGGTGTGTCCAACTTCCAGGTGCGTTTTCATCTCCACACACACACACACACACACACACAACTTTGAGAAGCAGTATGGTGTAGTAGATAGAGCATGACCTGGGAGTCAGAAGGTCATGGGTTCTAATCCCAGATCCACCACTTGTCTCTGTGTGACCTTGTTTTGATACCTGTTTACTTGTTTTGATGTCAGTCTCCCCCCTTCTAGATGTAAGCCTGGTGTACAGTCTCTCTTTATTGCTGAATTGTACTTTCCAAGCACTCAGTACAGTGCTCTGCACACAGTAAGCACTCAATAAATATGACTGAATGAATGAATGACTTTGGGGGCAAATCACTTCACTTCTCTGTGCCTATATTACCTTATCTGGAAAAAAGGGATTGAGACTGTGAGGTCCCACAGGGGACAGGGACAGTGTCCAACATGATTTGCTTATATCCATGCCGGTGCTTAGAACAATGCCTGGCACATAGTAAGTGCTTAACAAATACCATCATTAATATTATTATCAGGTGCACTTCCAATTGTATAATGAGCTATTCTTGAATCCTGCATGGACAATTAAAGCTAATTCTGTCCTCAGTGCAACAGAGGCCAAAGGCCATTCTGACTCCAGCTCTTGGCTTAGCTGTGGGTGACCTTGGGGAGGAGAACTGCTACCTCTATGTTGCAAGAACAACAGCAGCTTTCCTAGTCTGTGAGGAACAACTAATAAACCGCAGAGGCCTCCTCTAAATTCAGGCAACCTCAGCGGAAAGTTTAGTGCTTCAGAGAAAAATTCACCTATTGGCAAAATGGCTCCAATGGAATCTACACCAACAAACTGCGCTATTTTTTTCCCCCTCCTATCACACAGAGGATATCAACGACCTAAGTTTACTAGAAAGCACATTCTGGAATTTCTTGTCTTTGCTGGATGACAAGAAAATATAAAGTTAACAAAGTTGGGGACAGGAGAGGGATACCTACAGGAAGAGGAAAGCACATGAATAAATGAGAAAAAGACCATGTTATTGAGAACTTACTGAGTGTAGTTCTAAGTGCTTGGGAGAATACAATGCAACAATAAATAAACACATTCCCTGCCCACAGTGACCTTACAGCCTAGAGGGACTGTCAGAACTGGAAGAGGTCTCAAGAGGTCACTTGGCCTAGTCCCCCACCTCTTGGCAGGTTAAAAACCCAATTATCCAGGACAGAGGGACTATTTTTTTTTTTTTTAAGATCTCCAAGGATCTCCACATAAATCTCTCCATAGCCCAGGCTGGTGACTTCAAACCCTAAGAGACAAGCAGCTCTTCCTTAGCTTCAACCAAACTTTCTCCTCTAATTTAAATCCATTTCTTCTTGCCTGGTTAACTATGGCCATCAGAATCAGCAGGCTAGCATCCTCCTCAGAAAATAGACTTTTATTGTACTTGAAGACAATTATTCGATCACCTCATCCTTCCCTTCCCTAAACTAGCAGGCGATCTCAATTCCTTTCCTAAAGGGTTTATTTTTCCAGAAGCAATTGACCTTTGAGGCTTCTCTGGTTTCTCTACATCCTTTTTTAAACGTTTTAAGTATGGGGACCAAAACTGGATAAGATGGCTTAATATGGACCTGACAGACACAGAGTGCAGTGGAAGGATTATTCTGTGGACCCCTGTATGTCACACTCCCAACACATCCCAGTACTATTTTGGTGTTTTAATAACTACAGAAACACCTCGGAGAGAAAAGGTAAGAAAAGGCAAGCTTCTGCCACTATTTCTCAAACTGGAATGGAACCCTCTAACTTCAGCAAATATTCCTCAGGGTAAGGACTTCTATGCTGCAGATACAAAACAATTATGTTGGAACTCTAAGGAGAGCTTTCGGGTACAGCAAAGAGGGTGTGAGTGAGGGTCCTGGAAAATTGTTATTAGGCACTCCCTCTTCCCCAAAATTACAATAATTCTGATTTAATTTCTGAAATTCTGACAATCACACTACGTTCAACTACTTAACACAATAAGGCCCCGAACACGAAAGGAAAATTCATGAATGATTTGCACTAAGTGGCTCCAGATGAAGAGACCAACGGAAGGCACACGCTGTCCCAATCCCCATCGGTGAAATGTAAAATCCAGAAAAGAGGGGATTAGAATTCTAGTCAGGACCTCCCTCACTTGCAATCTATTCCTTCCCAAGTGGGAGGGAGTTCACATTTGGAAATAGGAATTTCGGTGCAGAATAAGCAAATCAAAGCAAAAGTAATAATACCACCTTATATTTGGTAGAAGTCAGGGAACACAGCCCAGCCGTTTTTCGATCATGACTCCTAATTTCCTACTGGAGTGGGTGGCTGTCGAGAGCTCAGAACCAAAAACTTCGCCATTTCTACCTTCCATGTTCATGCTCCTTCCTCCCCCACATTTCCAGTGGGTTCCCTCTTTCTGCGGTGCCATAGCCACGCTGCTCACACAGGAGTCTGGGGAAAGCTGTGCTAGCAGCCCTAATGCAGATTTAATGCCCCAAGTCCTCCACAATCCTCTGGTGTCTGGGCACCACCTACCATGCAGGGAACCCAGTACACGCCTACCTACATTTGCCAGGCTTCTTTTTCTGACACATCTAACGCATTTTATGAAACATCTAATTAATTCTCCCAACATGTGTGGGAAGTTGTTTATATTATTTATACTAATGTCTGTCTCCCCTTCTAGACTGTAAGCTCATTGTGGACAGGGAACGTGTCTGTTATGTTGCTCTGCACATAGTAAGCACTCAATAAATACGACTGAATGAACGTTCTTGTACTGTACTCTCCCAAGTGGTTAGTACAGTGCTCTGAGCCCAATAGACGCTCCAAAAACACGATTGAAGTTGGACATATAAATCAACATTCCAAGATGTGAAAACAAGGCAGAGAGGATAAGTGACTTACCTAATTAGCACAAAGCATAATCCTCAATAGCCTTCATGGCGATTCTTACAACCTTCTCTATCATGTTGATGTGTCAGTAGCCTACTTTTTAACAGCAGAAAGCTTCAGTTACTACACCTGTGGATTGCTACTAGATTTTATTTATTTATTTTTTGGTGGGGAAGGCTAAGCTTGATTGGATCTCTGCAATAAAACCTCTAGGATTACCATCCCACAGGGGCCCGGGTCTAGTTATTGAGGTAATATACTAATTGAGGCAAATACTTACACTTCATCTTTCACATTTAATGCCACGGCATAACAGATTTTTGGAATATTAATTCCTTGGTGAGTAATGAATAGTTAAGACACCATAAATACTTGGGAGATTATTACAGGAAATATCTTAGGGACCATTATTTGGATAGTTCTTAATCTGACCACAGAGGAAATACAGTAGTCCTTCAAAAAAAAAAATCAATCAATAGTATTTATGGAGTGCTTACTGTGTGCACAGCACTGTACTAAATACTTGGGAAAGTGCAATACAACAAGGTTGGCAGACAGCATGTCCCCTGCCCCCAGTGAGTTTACAGTTGAGAGGGGAAAATAGACATTATTATAATTTATAAATATGTACATAAGTTTTGTGGGGATGATGGTGGAAAGAATATAAAGCAACAGTCTTGGTCACCGATTTCTCACCTGAAAAATTTACTTTTAAACCCTAATAATGTGGGCTCCTTATCTCCAGTCCATTTTTCCCTCTGTTGCCCACACTATTTTTCTAAAAACATCATCCTGAACCCATCTCCCCCAATGGTGGCCCATCCATCTCTGCATCAAGTAGAAACTCTTCACCATCAGCTTTAAAGAACTCAATCAGATCTCTTCCTCCTCTATAAATTACAGTATTCCTCGCTCCTTTCCCATTACAATCTAGCCTGAAGACTTCACTCCTCTGGACTGTACATTCGACTCTAAACTGTAAGCTCAATTTGGGCAGGGAATGTGTCTACCAACTCTGCTGCACTGTACTCTCCCAAGAGCTTAGTAAAGTGTTGCGCAAAAAGTGTTTAATAAATACTACTGATTGAATAATAACATCAATCCACTTATTGCAGGTTAATCTCATCTCTCTCACTATGGGCCCCTTGCTCACACCCACCCTCTGGCCTGGAACTCCCTTCCCTTTCATGTCTGACAAAGCACCCCTCTTCCCATCCTCAAGGCTCTACTAAAGTCAAAACTAATCCAGGAAGCCTTCCCTGACTAACCTCTTGTCTCCCTGTCTTATTCTCCTTCCCATCTGCAACACCTATGCACTTAAAGTCTCTACCCTTTGATATTCACCCCATCCCCACAGCATTTATATACATAGTCAAGCATTCTGTTGTTTCCCTACCTGTAATTTAATTTTGTGTGTTTCCAAGCATTGAGACCCCGACCCTACGTGGGACAGGGATTGTGTCCAACCCAATTTGCCTGTATTCCCCCCACCCCCAAGTACTTACTAGAGTGCCTGGCAGATAGTAAACACTTAAATATCATTTTTTAAAAATCAGTGGAATTTATTGGGTGCTTACTATGGCAGAGCAGTGTACTAAACATTTGGAAGAGTAGATTGTAAGCTCCTTGTGGGCAGGGAACTTGCCTACCAACTCTATTATACTGTTCTCTTCCCACTAAAACGATAGTTTTCAAATGCTTCCTTCGCTAATAACCACCTCTTAAAAACACATCTATAGTTATGAGAGGCATTTACGTATATCCACAGGGAAAAAAGTCTTTTTCAACCAGTCATAGAAAGGTATGACAATAATGGCATGTCACTGCCATTCATTAGCCCTTACATACTCATGTAGTTATGTCCCAAATAAATTACTACTCAAGTTGCAAAAAGAATTATTACAAAAAGACTGAATCACATTGTTTTTTCTTCTCCACAGCAACTAGCTCTAGTACTTCCCAAGTTGGTAGCTATCAATCATGACCTTGAGACAAATTTCTATCTCAACCTGGCTTGTTTTGATCAAGCAGTACAGCCTCATCCTTGGCCAGGGAAAGGAGCCAGATGGGTTCCTGTGGAGGTAGGTGGCCCTACCCTGCCTGAAAATGTCCTATCTCAATTTGGTTCTAATTCTGGCTCTGCCACTTGTCTGCTGTGGGACCCTGAGCAAGTCACTTACCTTCTCTATCCCTCAGTTTTCTCATCTGTAAAATGTGTTTTTGATATCTGTTCTCCTTCCCACTTACAATGTAAGTCCCATGAGGGACTCAACCCCAGCACCTCCTTAGTACAGTGCTTGGCACACAGTAAGTGCTTAATATCACATTTCCTTTTTTTATTATTATTATTATTATTGTTGGCCCTCTGCCATCTGACTCCACTTCATTTCCTTCCACCACTGAAGAATCAACTAGTCAATGCCAAGAGCCACGACTTGTAAATTAAAACAACTGCAAATAGCTAAGACCTCAAAATTTTACTTCTTCAATGAACTAACCAAGATGTTAGGTATACTGGCATACTCATGGCAAGAAAGCAGCAGCTGCCTGAATGAATAAAGGAAGGCACAGACAGTATGATCTCAAATCATGCGACCATACAGTAAAAGGTAACTGAAAGTTAGGTTCCAAGAATAACTACATACCACAAAAGAAAACTATGTTTTCAGGAAAGGGGAATCATTTTATATCTTGATGGTATTTATTGGGAAAAAACAGAATTCCTTAGCAATTCATCTGAGCTGACTACCCCATACCACAAGTAGTGTATGATGTCATGTTCTATCTGTTTTTAAGAACACATACCAAAGTCACACCCAAGTACCGAAGAATAATTTCACGGTGATTTTGAGAATGTCAGCTCTTCTTATATCTGTATGAATCCAAAGAAATGCTAAACCGTGTGACTAGAGGAGTTTTAACCAACTTCAATCTGCAACAGGGCAATAAAGATGAGCCAAAGCTTCTAATTAGGGCCCTTTCATACAGCATGCCCTGCCAGATATGCACATCTTAACGATTAACCAATACATGTGGGGCATGTGTTTTATACTATATATTTGGAGGGGCAGGAGAAAGCTTCACCTTTCACCAAGTTTTCTTCTAATCTCCAAGCATGAAACCTAGGCTGCCAGAACCATGGGAGACCTCTTATCCGATGAGAAGATCCAGGGGATGGACTACCATTAGGCTAGCAAGGGCTGCTATCCAGAGCCTAGGTCACTAAGTGGTCCTTTGGCAAGGGAGAAACGGGCTCTGGGCCACTTCAGCCCCCATCTGGCATCAGCAAAAACAGCTGGCCAAAGTGGTGGCTGGCAGCAGTAGTGAGTGCAGGAGTCCAAGGAGCAGGAACAACCTCTCACTTCCTTGCCAATCCCACCCCAAAATGTAGGGTGGGGGACAAGAAGAGGGAAGGCCGTGCTGGCCTGAGGTCCACTACCGATAGCACCAGACTAGTAGAGAGCAAATACTCTCCAGGAGGACATGAAAAACACACAAATCCTCTCATCAAAATACCTAGCTTCCCAAACAGAAAGCAGTTCACTAGTCAAGAGAAAAGTCATTTTCTCTGCATCGGCCTAAGACACCGCAAATTTCACACTCATTTGGGGATTTGTACTGGGAGGTCACTTCGCCATCCGAACTTTTTAAAAGATGAACAATGCCATCTGACACAGCAGTATTAGTGGCCAGTGTTTGAGATTACAGGGAGATAATAAATAAGTAACATCCACTTCTGCTTCACAAACTCCAAAGTAATTCTGGCAAAGAAACAGGAGAAATGACAGAAGGGGGAAGCTGGACTCAGGCCAGCCCCCACATTCCTCCCCATTTCAGACCTCCTCTGAGCTAGAGAGTGGGTGGGGGACCCCAGCTCCTGGCCAGGATGGAGGTTGGGGTGTTTTTGCGCATACATGACAGGCCAAACTACAAACAGCGGCCCCTGTGTACTCACTGGAATTATGAATATCCACAGGGACGCCGGCGCACACGTAGCATCGGCCCCGCCCGGGAGAGAGGCTGGGTCTCACTAAGCCTAGCCAGAGCTGCAGGCCGGGTGTTGGGCCAAATTTCTATGGCTTGATTCAGGCTGGTCACAGTCAAGGGTATATCACAAAAGCTGTAGCTTTAAATCATTCTGGCCTCGATGTTAATATTTTATTTTACCTGTACCTATACAGATCTGAAACAAGAGCAAGAGATTTTTCTCCATCTTAAAATATTTCCACAAACCACATGCTCTCCTGTTTTGGAGAGCAGGGTGGTGGAGCCCCAAACACTTGGGCTGCCTGTGATCTTCCATGTTAATTCTCCCAGTCCTCTAACACCCAAAATTGTCTGGATTTGAATCTAGTCCACTCAAGCTGGACCCAAAGGCCCCAAGAATGCTAAATCAAACCTGGCTGATTTAGCTAGGATCAGCTGTTTCCCCACCCACGGCAGACCCTCACAGCCTCGAGGATTTGGACAACTTCATTTTTTAATTTTTTTGGGGGGGAGGGGTCGGGAGCTATGCACACATACTTAGCAACCCAAAAAGCCAACCCCATATGCAAGGAAGCCCTCCACAAGAAGGGTAGTCCCACTTCCAGTCTAGCTAATTAATCAGCCACAGGGCTTAGGAGCTGGAGTCGAGATGGCCCGGACCCCAGGTTTCCAAGTCACACAAGACTCTTAGTAGTGAATCCCAAATCCAGGTGCACTCTCCTTTCCCTAACAATATTTACAAAATGGAACCTGAGGCTTATATGGATAGTAGAGTTTAAAAGAGGTTGAGGGAAGTTGCTTAATCCCATTTCCCCCAGGTCTATGCAAAATCGCAGAAGTACTGAGGAAGGAAACAACACAAGGGTGTTTTAAGCACAGAAGACCTGTATGACCGATAATTGGGAGAGTTGACATCAAGGAAACAACACGAGGGTGTTTTAAGCATAGAAGACCTCTATGACCAATAATCAGGAGAGTTGACATCAGCATTCCCATCTGAACTTTTACTCCCAGGTCTGTCAACCAAAGGTATATATTGAGCGCTTATGCTAATGCAGAGCACTGTACTAAACATTTGGGAGGGTACAATACAACAGAGGTGGTAGATACGTTCTCTGCCCACAATGAGATTACTGTCTGGAGGGACAATCTTTGGGATCCTAAAGGTTGGGCCACATGGACACAGAAGAAAGCTATACCTAGTCACTTACTGCAAACGTACACAGAAAAAATTCATGCATGATCTCATCTGGATATTACTGTTCAGGATAATCAAATGTTTTTAAAATATATTGATGAAGGCAATTACGAAGAGCCACTAAGATAACCTAGTATCTTTATAGCTATTATCAAAATTCACTGGTAATTCAATTAATCTACACTACCAATTCCAAGTTGGGGTATAGTCTGCCTCGAAAAATAAAGAAGCAGGGCGGCCTAGTGGATAGAGCACAAGGCCTGAGAGTCAGAAGGGCCGGGGTTCTAATCTCAGCTCCACCCCTTGCTTGCTGGGTGACCCTGGACAAATCGATTCACTTCTCTGTGCCTCAGCTACCTCATCTGTAAAATGGAGATTAAGACTGTGAGCCCCATGTGGGACACAGACTGTGTCCAAGTTGATTTGCTTCTATCTCAGCGCTTAGTACAGTGCCTGGCACATAGTAAACACTTAACAAATGCCATATAAAAAATCAGCAAGAATGCTAAAATTCCACTGTTTAAAAGAGAAATAGCATAACAGAAGCAATCAAGAATATTGCCTCTTGAGATGCAACTTTTCTCTTCACACAATGATAAATAGCTGCATTTGTTCATTCTACTAAAGCCCCACTGAACGAAGAGCTGAATCCAGGCTCCTCAGCCCAGGACCTTGGAGAACTAAATCAGATTTCACTTAGGCAGATGAACCGACTGGCAGAGCCCCACCGGGGACAAGGGAAGAAGTCAACGATGCCCAGACGGCCGCTCATCCACCTTCCAACCCTTCCTTGGGAAGTGAGGGACAGCTACAAGGATAAGGAATGGGGGAGTGGCCTGGTGTCATGAGCGAGTCAGGGATATATGATCGCATGGGATAGGAACAATGGAGTGAGTTGGAGCAAAGCTCCGACAGCACCACTAATCCCTCGACCCAAGTTGGGGGCCTTTGGGCCTAGGCTAGAAGTCACTGAGAACGATCTGGCCACCTCCCCCACTTGGGTGAACAAACGAGCAAGGAAGAAGGGCTCCCTCGACCCCGACTCCCTCATTCACCCTGGCGCATTGAGAGGCCCCAGTATGGTTACAGCATTTGAGCGTCTTCAAAGAACTAGCTATTAAAACTTTCATAAGGAAAATGTCTCACAGGAAAGTGGAAAATTATGAACCTATAAATAGTTAAAAAGTTGAAGCATATATCGGTATGTTTTATATGAGAAAATGCCTCACGTGTTTCACAAAACCTGAGACTGACCGCTCCCTGAACCTGTTTCTTCATCTATCAAAAAGAGGAACACAATCTCTAGCTATTTTTAAAGTGCAGTGAAATTTAATGTTAGCAAAGCACACAGATATTCACTGATGAAAAATGCCACTTGAGCAGACAGTATTGTTAAAAATGTCATATAAATACACTGAACAACCACATTAGAAAGTGATCAAAACTAAGGTTTATTTTGCTCCCTATTCTTTAGCAGCATGACAAATGACAAGATTTCAATAAATCCATTTTCTGAGGATTAAATTTCAATACATATTTTGTAAAAAATTATCCAAACTCCATTCCAGCTTCACTTCTAAACACTCTTGCAATACCAAAACTGCCTGCTTGTGTGAAATGAGTTCCCCTAACTCAAATTCCATCAACTATTCTAATACTTCAATAAGTACAATGCATTCATAAAACATACCACCGTGCCATGGATTTTAATTATGCACCATCACACAATGGAACAAAGTAACCGATCGACAAAGATGTCTACTTTATGTCTTCCAAAGCCCGATTAAACCATCCAAATTTTGGACATGCTAATTGTATTCAGTAATCTTCAAAGAGAAAAACATAGAACTGCTGCTTTCCACCCCAAAACACAAACCTGCAATACCACCAAAAGAGGGTGAACTCAATTTACAACTCAGAATTCTGAGACACCGTTAAAAAAGCTACTTTTAATCCAATTGTTTCGTTCAAATAGAAAATGATGGTGAGCCTTTAACGTATTACCATGTCAAAAAAAGAGAAAATTACAAAAACTATTTTAAGTTTCAAACCTTCAGAGTTGCCTCGTGTTTATTTTTGGCCTGAATAAGTCATGTCTCATTAATATTAATAACCTTTCTGTTAATAATGTGGACTCAGAACCCATCATAAGAAGATGTACTTTTTAAAAGTCACAAAAAGCCCAGATTTTGATGTTTGAGGAAAGTTTAACCAACCCTCCAAGACAATGGAGATGGTCACTCATTTAAAAGAGTCAGAAATTTTGGGGCTATGTTGTTCACTAAGTTCCACTGTTTCACAGTGGACTGGAGGAAGAAAAAAATCAGTTTGAGAGAATAATTCACCCTCCAAAAGTAAACGAACAGGAGAAAAAAAAGGCAGTATTTTCTAAGAGTATTAGACTAGGCTGCTGGCTTCACCGCACAAGCAGCATGGCGTAGTGGACTGAGCACGAGCTTGGGAATCAGAAGGTTATGGGTTCTAATCCTAGCTCCACCATTTTTCTGCTGTGTGACCTTGGACAAGTCACTTTACTTCTCTGGGCCTCAGTACCTCATCTGGAAAATGGGGACTGAGACTGGGAGCCCCATCTAGGACGGGGATTGTGTCTAACCCAATTTGCTTGTATCTACCCCAGCGCTTAGTACGGTGCCCGGCACCGAGCAAGCGCTTAACAAGTGCCATATTAATAATAATAAAATGAAAATAGGGAGGAGTGGGGAAGCAGGGGAAGAAAGGCAGGAAGGTGGGAGGGAAGGGTCCCAGCACTTTGGAGGATAGGAGGTAAGTAGCACTGCGATAGCCGTAAGGAACAAGGAAGATGTGGCCAGAGAGAAGTGGTGCAAGGTAGTTGGAGTCGGGTGGAAGCAGGAAAGGGGAGACAGACAGAGGAGTGGGAGAAAGGGGAAGTGAGTGAGACTGGGGAGAACTGAGCCAGGGGGAATTACAGAGGGACCAGGGCCTCCCCGACTCTCCAGACCGGGATTTCTGCCTACTCATCCTGCCTGTCCTGCCCAAACCTCCCCAGACCCTCTGGCATGGTTTCTTCACACTCAACCTTTTCGAGGCCCAGTCCTGTTGGTTGTCCATCAGAGTGTCCTGATATAAACTCAGTTCAAACTACCAGGAACCTTGCTGCATTAGTGCCGTCGGTGCAAAAAATCTTTGCACACAAAATGGCCAACATCTACATCAGTATACTCATCCCCTGCTTGCTCTCTCATAATAATAATAATAATAGTATTTGTTAAGCGCTATGTGCCAGACACTGTACTAAGCACTGGGGTGGATATAAGCAAATCGAGTTGGACACGGTCCCTGTTTCACATGGAGCTCACAGTCGCAATCCCCATTTTACAGATGAGGTAACTGAGGTCCAGAGAAGTGAAGTGACTTGCCCAAGGTCACAGAGCAGACAAGAGGTGGAGTCGGGATTAGAACTCATGACCTTCAGATTCCCAAACCCATGCTCTATCCACTACGCTATGCTGCTTCCCTACTGCGTCTGTACCCTTCAAGCACTTGATATTCACCCCACCCTCAGCTTCACAGCACTCACATACATAAACATAATCTATTTTAATGTCTGTCTCTCCCTCTAGACTGTAAACTCCTTGTGGGCAGGGAACATGACTAACGAATCTGTTCTACTCTCCCAGGTGCTTAATACATAGAGGACACTCAAATTCCACTGACTGATTTTAACAATTGCAAAATGCTAGATTTTATTTTATCATCTCTGGGAAATATTCACTGATTTTAAAATTAACTTTTGTTCTCAGTCTCAAACAGCTTTATTAACCATTGCTAGCCTTTTCTCAAATCAAACCTGCACAGTGAAATTGCCTAAATGATTAAAATAATCAAATTGCCGCCTAACAAATAAACAGTATAGGCAAGACCTACCTCCACCAAACCCCACAGCCCCCAAAGAGAAACCTAACTGTATTTTTTACAGGATGCTGATTTTGGGTGCAGTGGGTCTCTCCAGAAGTTTTTGGGGTTTTTTTAATTTTAATCCACTGCTAGACAACTAGCTCAACTCAAAATAAAACACAGGTTTATGAGTCAAGAAACAAAATAGTACTCTGAGTCTATCTCTAAAAATCATGTTAACATAGATTGCATCTCTCCCAATGGTTAATAAAAAATATTTTCCTTTTTTCCCCCCAGATAATACATCTAAATTTGATTTTAAAAAGGCACTAAAATCTTTTTGGCATTACACAGCATTCTGTTAAGAAACAAGTAAAATGAATTAAAATAGCACAAAAACATTTCACTATACTCACAAATTTCACAAATGTCCATAGAACAGTAGAAAATAAAAGGGCTATTTACAACTTCAGAGTTGCACACATCTTTTTCTATTCTTTACTTATTTCTCTAGACTCCCAAGCACTTAGTAGTATTCCATACATAGAAATCACCAAAATACCTATCACTGATTGATCCACTGATTCCATCTTTCTTGAGGATGGAGAATGAATGTCAGCAACTGAATCAGAAAGTGGGCATATTTTACTGTCCCTATCAGAGCCAGACTTAAAATCTTGAAACCCTGAGAAAAACTCATGTCGTTTTACAAATACTACGTATTTATATGGCTCCTATCACCAAGGTAAGACTAATTTCCATTTCTACATGAGGATGAAAGATGCTTTTCACTACAGTCTTCCAGGGCTGTTATTGGCCAGATGGCGATGGATTAGTAAGGTTTTACTTGAAAGTAGTTTTCTAAAGCTTACAACACAAAGAGCTGTTTAGTTTGGGCAAAGAGGCAAGGCTTTTCCGGATTTCAAGAGCCAGCTGAGGTTCAAAGCCTATAAACTTAGAATGACAATATCCAGTTACCAATAATTCTCCTGTAACATGGTTTTGTTTTGTTTTTCAGTGGTATTTGTTAAGCGCTTACTATGTGCCAGACACAGTACAAAGTGCTGCAGTAGATACAAGCTAATCAGACTGGACACAGTCCCTGTCCCACATGGGGCTCACAGTCTTAATCCCCATTTTATAAATGAGGTAACTGAGGCTCAGAGAAGTGAAATGACTTGCCCAAGGTCACACAACAGACAAGTGGCAGAGCCAACATTAGAACCTAAGTCCTTCTGACTCCCCATGCTCTATCCACCAGGCCAGGCTTGCTTCACTCTGCTTACACTCTTGCAAACCCCCAGTTCGGGAAAATGAGTTTTAGAATATGTTTGCCTGGATCAACACTGGGAGCATCTTTACAACTGTTTCTTCTGACATCGCATGACCCTCTTGCCAGGGAGCCACACACTGTACATAGAAAACTGCCGACTTCTCCAACAGCCTTCTCTGGATTCCACGGTTCTCTGCAGCGATCTGGACTTTTCCTTCCTTCCAGTCCTGGTCACCTCCTTGAATGAGCGCATACAAGCCCACTGCCTTCACTTCCTCTCCACCAATTTCTTCTTCACTCATTTTTGACCCATTCAATCTGACAGGATTACACTTTCCGAGGTCACCAGTGACCTTCTCATAGCCACGGCCTACTCCGTCCTAATTCTAACGGCACTTCTGACCGTTAGGGTGCCTTTGACACCATTGCTCTGACTCCCACCCTCCCTTCTCCTTGGAAAATGACCAGATCTTTGGTTTTGTCCACATGGTATTTACCTGGTTCTCCTACTTCTTTCTCAGTCCTGTTCATTGGCTCCTCTTCCCTCTCTCATTCCCTAACTTGGGGATCCTACAAGTCCTTATACTGGGCCCCCTACTCTTCTCCTGGTGGGCAGAGAACGTGTCTACCAAATCTCTCTACCAAAGCTTAATATAGTACTCAGCATACAGCACTCAATAAATACTATGCTCACTCCTCTAGGGCAGCTCCTCAGCTTGCAAGGCTTCAGCTATCATCTCTTTGCAGATGATTCACAGAACCAGCCCCCTCTCCCACCACTGATCTCGCCTTCCTTCTTGCCTCAAACTCATCATGTCCAACTTAACATTTTCCCTACCAAAATCCTGCCCTTCCCCTTTCTCATCTCTGTCTATAGCACCATCATCTATCCTGTCTCAGAAACTCACAACCTGGGTGTCGTCCTTGAATCTTCTCTTTCAGCTCGCACATCCAATCAACTGCCAAATTCTGCCCAAAATATTTCCCATGTCTACTCCTTCCTCTCCAGCCAAACCCCCAACTAGTTCTAAGTCTCACTCACCAGAGCACATTAGCTTACTGAAACAGCCTCCTCTCTGGTCTCCCAACCTTCTTTCCCTTTTCCCTCCAGTCTTTCCTCTACGCTGCTAATTGGATCATCTTCCTGCGATGTTGCCCTGCATAATTCTCTCCACTTCTCAAAAACTTGCCATGGCTGTTCCTCCCAATCCCCCAGAGCAAACAAAAACTCCTTACCGTTGGATTCAGGGCTCTCCACCAGCTTTCTCAACCTTATTTATCGACTCTTTTCAACCGCTATTCCCCAGCTTGCACTCTCTGCTCCTCACAAGCAGCATTGGAAAAGCAGCACGGCCTAGGGGAGAGAGCACAGGGCTGGGAGTCAAGAGACCTGAGTTCTAATCCCGGCTCCGCCATTCCCTTGCTGGGTGACCTTCTGGGCAAATCTGTTAATTTCTCTGTGACAGTTTCTTCATCTGCAAAATGGGAATTCAATATACGTTCTCCCTCCACGTTAGACTGTGGGCTCCATGTGGGACAAGGACTGAATCTGATTGGATTGAATCTACCTCAGCACTTAACCCAGTATATAGCAATGCTTAACAAATACTGCAATTATTTATCAGTCAACCAATGGCATCTATCGAGTGTTTTCTGTGTACACAGCACAGTACTAAGTGCTTATTACATAATGGTAACAGTTATTATTATTACAAGCTCATGTAATAAACCACGCTCCTGACTCTCCCACCTCCAATCCCTTGCTCATGTTCTTTCAGCCTGGGAATCACTTCGTCGGACCTTCCCATGTTCAAAGAATTCTCCCAAAATCCTACATCCTCCAGGAAGCCTGTCTTTCCCAATTAATTCCCATCACTCTGAGTTGTTTCAACCCAACAGCCAGTCCTACCACTTATGTACTTATTTATTCAACAGTATTTATTGAGCACTTACTATGTGCAAAGCTCTGTACTAAGCACTTGGAATGTACAATTCACTTATCCTCTGCATTTATGCATACACGATTTGCACTAACATGCATATGCATCTTCCAACTGTACATTCTATTACTTGTTCTGATGTATTTTGATATTTCTTCCTGGCATATTCACTCTATTAACTCGATGACCTTTTTGCTCTTACCATTTGTAAATAATTGGGGGTATCTGTCTCAACCATTAGATTATAAGTTCCCTGTATTTGTAAATAATTGGGGGGGGTCTGTCTCAACCATTAGATAAGTTCATTGTATTTTTACTTTTGTGGTACTTTCCTCAAGTGCTTAGTACAATGTATTGCACATAGCAGGTGCTAAATAAATGCCATTCTTACTGCCACTAACGCATTTTCTTTCCAAAATGTGTAGTGAAATTCTTTGTTTCATTTTTAATGGTATTTGTTAAGTACTTACTATGCATCAGATACAAGATACATAGACACAAGACAAATACAAGACATGAGAGTACAACAGAGTTGATAGACACATTCCCTGCCCACAACGAGCTTACAGTCTGGGGAGGGGGGGACGGGGGGGCATTAACAAAAATGAATGACAGAAGATTCATGCTTGAAACAGGTAAAAGAGGTGTACATTAGCGGACAAGATGGAAAGGGCAGCCGAGGGACCTCTGAGACACAGGGGAAAGCAAGGGATGAGCTCGGATCAATATTCCGTCCTTGTCTAGAGCCAACTAAGCAGCTAAGTAGCAGGAAAAGACCAATGCAAGAGTGACCCTGGTTCCTGACGTGACCACTGACTGGCCAACAATCCTAGAGCAGCAGGGCCAGTGCTGGAAATTGACCAATCAGGGGCTACATCCTCCCTCACTTTCTCCTGCTCCATCATGCTGCTCCATCCCGCTGAGGTCATCGCCACAGGTCAATATCGGTCTGAGCTGCATGTGTGACTGACTTGGCAGCTTTGCGGGTGGGTGTATGTGTCCGAGAGCAGATGGGTGGGTAGTGATGCCTAAGTGCATGTGTGGCCCAGTGACGGATCTGTAACCTTTTTTTTAAAAAAAATGTTAATGTCTAGCTCCCCCCACCCCAAGACTGTAAGATCATTGTGGGCAGGGAATGTGCCTGTTTACGTCATCTTATACTCGCCCAAGGGCTCAGCAGGGGCTGCATTGTGGCTACAGCTCTGTTCTTTCAGAGGCAGGGCCGCAGGAAACAGGAAGGGGTTAAGGTGGAGCATGGCAAGGACAGGAGTTCCCTATTCTCGGACCCTCCCAACTAATTGCCACCTGAGGCCACTTCCAAGCCAACCGGAGCTCAAATCAGACAGCAACATGTCCAATTTTAGATGAGTAAACAGTGACAAATGTAGAGTCCACAAATATTACCCACAATAATAACGAAGTTTAATTCGTTTAAATTACATCATATAAAAATATAGCCTGAAAAAGAAAAGGTTCACCTTCTACTTTCTTCAAATACAATTGGTGGAATTGTTCCAATTAATATACTGAATGCCCTTCTGTCTTTCTTTACAAAGCATGGGTAGCTCAGATCAACAGAAAAACTAGAGCTGTAAAATAAAAAATTCCCATTCACCCTAGCCGAAAAGCCTAAAAGATAAGTCTGGTTCAAATTCCTAGGGAGGTAAGAACACAAATCCTCAATTCGAGTAGTAGTAATAATATCTATTAAGTGTTTACTGTGTCCAGAACACTGTACTAAGCTTTGGAAGAGAACACCCAGAGGGGAATTATACATGGACCTGGAGAATCTAAGAATTCAAATTATGGCAAAATTTTTTTAAAAATGCATTAAACAGCTTTATGCTTCCTTACCCACCCACAGACACACCCTTCTTAAACTCAAATGAACTTCTTCCTCTTTTTTTTTGGCCGGGGGAGCCATGTTAATGTAGGTAAAGGAAGAGGACCTGGAAGAAATTCAAATTCAACATTAGAGGGTTGTTTTTTTAATATGCTGTACTCCATTCTCTAGTGTTATCTTCTTTGCTATCTACTGTGACTCCCTGAGTAATGCCTAAGTTCTCCTTGACACTAATCTTGGGAAAAGCTTTTTGTTCAACTGGAGTTTTAAAATTGCTATGCAATATAGAAGCAGAAGAGAATAGAGAAGCAGCGTGGCTCAGTGGAAAGAGCACGGGCTTTGGAGTCAGAGGTCATGGGTTCAAATCCCAGCTCGGCCACTCGTCAGCTGTGTGGCTTTGGGCAAGTCACTTAACTTCTTGGTGCCTCAGTTACCTCATCTGTAAAATGGGGATTAAGACTGTGAGCCCCACGTGGGACAACCTGATTCCCCTGTGTCTACCCCAGCGCTTAGAACAGTGCTCGGCACATAGTAAACGCTTAACAAATACCAACATTATTATTATATTTGCCTGATGAGGAACACGATTGTTCTTTCTCGACACTAGAGGCCCACCTGAGTGCGCCCAGCCCACGGGACTCATTTGACCCCTGTGAGGCCAGGTGTCGCCAGTACAAAAGTCACCTCCACCCAGACTCAGTTTAGATGCCCATCTTGTGCTTCTGCAAACCCCCTGCTGCCAGTCAAGGAGAGGGAGGTGCAGCTGGGCAGCTAGGCTACTCTGGGTCACAGTTGAGGTCAAGTCAAAATGGAGATGGCCTGGGCCTCATCTCTGGGAGCACTGATATCTCTTTTTGGTTTTCCCTATGGACACTGTCCCCTGGGCTCCCAGGACTACCATTCAAGCAGCCCACAGAGGAAAGGGGAAATTCAATGTATGGGGCACAGGCCCCCAGGTCATTTCCATTTCAGCCAGGGCTCACCTTTTGAAACTGGCTCAGAGCTGGACCCATCTCAGATGCTGCAGCCCAGGACCCTGCTGAAACTGGGCCTGGCTAGAGATTTCCGATCCTAAAAGTCCATTAAATTCTTGTGGCTTTTACAAATAAAATCCCAAATGTTCCCCTCCCCAACCCCTTTCCCCCCCGTATAAAGTAGGAAAACCTAGGAGCAAATGTAGACACTTCAAATGCCAACCTGTAGAGTGGGTTTTTACATAAATAAGACTAGATTCTGTAAACTACCCAGAAGATACACGCTGGTGGAAAACGAGGTTCACTCAACCAGGGCTCTGAAAGATGCTCTCCAGTTTAACTATAATGTGCAAATACCTACAGCTTCTAATTTCTGCCCAAGCACTTGTATAGACAAGTTCGAATTAGTAATTACTGCAATAATAAATTGTTTGAGTTAAGTAGTGATCACATGCTGCAGCAGAGAGATAGCTAACAAAAAGCAAACCCTTTCCGCTAGTCTGGAAGTTCCTTGTGGGACCATGTCTATCTACTCATATTGGGCTTTCCCAAGTGCCTCGCACAGTGCTCTGCATAGAGTAAATGCTCAATAAATACCATTGATTGATTAAAAACAGAGGAAAAACTAGAAATGCAAATTTTGCAATGCCAGGGGCCCAGCCACCCGGGATACCCTTTCGCATGGCAATTTTGAAATGCATCCAAATTCTTTCGAGCAGCTCGACAATGCCCATCTTGCTTCAACAGTTGGCTCCCAGAAAACTCTAACTGGGATTAGGTATTAATGCCTAACTATCAACAACAAAAATTCTCAAGATTAATTAGAGTACAGGGCCCATGGCTAGTCATGGAGAGCCCTATTGGGAAGATCCAAGGAGAAACTACATCTAAACATTTCTGCGGTTATATGGTGGACAGAAAAGAAGTTGACCCTTTAAAAGTGCATGATAACACAGGATCAGTGATGAGCCATGTATTTCCATGGAAAAGTCTTTTTCTTTCCTTTCCAAGCATCAGAACATTGTTATTGACCCACTGTTGGATCTATTGTTCTCCTTAAGACTATATACAGGAAGTGCAACAATCACGTTGTAGATATAGTTATTGATCCCTTCTAGCCTTCAATTTAGAGCCTTCTGAATTCATGACGATAAAAGAAACTGAATGTTTCACAAGCCCCTAAATGTTTCAGTGCCTTAAAGGCAATTCTTATCCATTTCAAAAATTTTGAAAGAAAAAAAAAAAACACCACTCAGCTAGGTTTCGCAAATTCTCCCATCTATAAAAGCTGGAAATAACCCCAGACACAATTAACCCAGATTACATATATGGAGGAAAAACTTAAAAAGAGCATTAATAGTAAATGAAGAACATGTGATGGAGGTGCACTGTCATCTGGACCCCCACTAGTGATGACAACAAAGCCATGTGTCTGTCATTCATCTAAATACCTGGACTCCTCCTAGATTCTAGTTTAACTATGACAGTGGAACACCTTTGAAGTCTCATTTTTAATCAAAGTGAAAAAAGAGATTTTATAACGCGACTTGCACCACAGAGGTAAATCTACAATATGACACTTAGGACAATGAAATAGAAATTCACACGTATATGTTTGACATACCGGAAAAAATCACTACAAAAAGAAGGCCGGGAAAATACGCATCACCAGAGCAATGTTCAACACGAATGATCACATTAGTTTTTATTTAGCTCTGGCCTTGGGCACCAGCAGTGAACCTATTCAACAGTCGATATGAACAGAGGCAAAATCTGAATGAAATAAAAATGAGGAGTCAAACTAGCTTTCGGGTAAAACAAATTTGAGCTAAAAATATCCCACGGGAAGTACAATTATATCAAAAATCTAAAAATGAAATGGCTTTTAGATGTAAACATGTCATTATTGACCGTGCTAAAGACACGCTGATATGTCATGGTCTTGAAAACAAGTTTATCCATTGCAAGATACAACACATCAGAGCATTACACATAAGGAAAACTCTTCCGGCCTCTGAACGACAACATTCAACAAGGTACACTAATGCTCACTACAGAAGACATTTTGGAGAATGAAATTAAATGCTTCCCCAGAAGATAGCCTTCACTCAGATACATTAAAAAAAATCACAATACGGTATATCCCACCTACACGCTGCATTTTTAATCGATAACGTTTAATCCGAAGGTTGGTATACCCACCCTGAAACCCAATGAAGTTGTCATAAAAATACAAAAGCATTTCCAAAAGCCAAGAGACACATTTCGTTCCGTTCATTAAGACTCCCTAAAACGCAAGTCAAACGGGCTAGGCCTTGCTCGATATCTAGATGATAAATGACAGAAATAGAGCACTCCTAGAGGGGAAAAAAAATAACAATAAGGCCTTCAAGACGAATCACACTCAGATTATAAAAGGCCCTACCTGCCTACCACCCGAATGATGCTGTTTTGAGGTTAATTTTTCCTTTTTTCCCCCCCAACCATTTCTGTCCTACTCTTAAAGGGAAAGGCCTACCACAAAACGGATTGAAGTAGGTCAAGTTGGGGGAGCATTTATTTTCAAACCACTGTGACAAGAAGCCAAAGAAACACCACCACAACAGAAGGACCAACGTATTTAACTGCACGAATCTAGATCCTGTTAGGCTGTCCAACTGGGCACCCCAAAGTAGGGTGCAAAACACTAAAATTGGTCTACAAACCGATACCGCGAAAGGAGAAGGGGTCGCTCACCTGGATAATAAAAAATTCCTGCGCCTGCCCTGCTCGGGAACACTATTTTCACTATCCCGGGAGGTACAAATGTCCGACACGCCAGCCTGGAATCGAAGGAGCGTGGCTCAGTGGAAAGAGCCCGGGCTTGGGAGTCAGAGGTCATGGGTTCGAATCCCGGCTCTGCCACTTTGGCAGCTGGGTGACTGTGGGCAAGTCACTTCTCTGGACCTCAGTGACCTCATCTAGAAAATGGGGATTAACTGTGAGCCTCACGTGGGACAGCCTGATTAGCCCATATTTCCCCCAGCGCTTTGTGCACAGCGCTGTTCTTAGTAAGCACTTCAATACCAACATTACTATTAATCTTTCGGGAGAAATCTTCTGGAAGTACGGAAAGTCACCCCTATGGGGGTTGCCGGGGGGATTGTAACAAAGGGAGAGAATTGGTCGATTATGATTTCTCGCTCTAAATCCAACCTGCTCACAAGGATGTTGGAAAACACTATCAGGAGCCACAGCCACAAGGCCATCGTCCTGGTGTTTGAAAAACAATATCGGGAGCCAGACTCATCCAAAAGAGCCCCTACGAGGGGAGGGGCTCCTGTCTCCAAAGCAAACACCTCCCCAAGGCAGACGGAGCCTGGGCCTTCCCTCTGACAGACCTGGGGAGAGGGAAGGGGGGCGGGGGGTGTCAAACCGGTCCTCCTCATCGATTAAAAAGAGAGGAAAAGGAGGAAGCTTTCCTTGGGAAGCGCCATTCCCTCCTCCCTGTTCTCCCTCCCTTCGATTTCCACCCCGGTCTATGAAGAAGCCTGGACTTCTGCGGCATTGCGGTGGAGGACGGGGAGGAGGGGTGGGAATCCCGCTTCCCCCCTTGGAAAAAATGGGGGGAAAAAAACCAAGGAAGGTGGGCGGGAGCCGGAAAACAAGTTGGGGATGGGGCCCACGGGGGGTTGGGGTCCCCCAGTCGGGGTGGGCCCAACTCCGAAGATGGGGTGTCCCCACGTCCCTCCGCCGGGGTGCCCCCAAGGGGAGGCAGGGAGGGTCCTGTCGTCCTAATTTCCCCCCCTAAGAGGTCCCGTCCTTCGCCCCCGGGGCGGATCCCTTACCCTTCTGCCGCCAGGCCCGGGGCGGGGTGTGCGGGCGCAGCCCCCTGCAGGGCTCCCGGAGCCGGTCCGCCGGAGAGGAGGAGGACGACGACGACGACGACGACGAGGAGGAGGAGGAGGGGGCACGGGGACGAGCCGCCCCCCCCCTCCCGGAGCCCCGGAGAGCCGCCCAGCCCGAGCTCTGCGACAAAGGGGGGCCCGACGGGGCGGGCGGCCGGCCGGGACCAGACAAGATGGCGCGGGGAGGAGCCGGGGGAAGGACCGACCGACGGGCGACGGACGCCCGAGGCCGCCTCAGGGGGAGCGGCCGGGGCCTCGTCCTTCCCTCGGGTCCCTCCGGGGCTGCGGCCCCGCCGAGGGGGAGGGGCGGGCACAAAGGGACGACACGCGACGGACGGCGCCTCGTCGCTCTCTCGACCGGGGGAGGGACCGGCGGACCGGGTCCCCGGGTCGGCCGCCGGCAGGCCGGGCTAGAGGAGCGGTCGTTCGGCCGGCGGCCCCGCTTTCCCCCCGGCGCCTCAGGCGCTCCGTCCCTCCCTCTCGCGCTCTCCCCGAGCCCGGCTCCCCCCCTCCCCCCTCCCCCAACCCCGACTCCCGGCCGCCGCTCTCGCGAGACTTCCCGCCCGGCGGGGCCGGCCCCGCGCGAGGGTGTGCGCGAGGTTCACCTCCCGGCGCGCATGCGCGCCTCCAGGCCGCCGCCCGGCGCTGAGGCCGAGGCGGCCCACTGAGCCAGGGGAGGCCCGTCCTGGTCCCCTCTTTATGTTTCTTCTGTTGGTACTAATAATACATGAATAATATTAGTTATGTAACATAACACATTCATAAACATATAATATGATGTTGGTAATAATAATGTTGGTAATTGTGAAGCGCTTACTATGTGCAGCATGGCTCAGGGGAAAGAGCACGGGCTTTGGAGTCAGAGGTCATGAGTTCGAATCCCGACTCTGCCCCTCGTCAGCTGAATGACTGTGGGCAAGTCACTTCACTTCTCTGTGCCTCAGTTACCTCATCTGCAAAATGGGGATTAAGACTGTGAGCCCCACGTGGGACAACCTGATTCCCCTGTGTCTACCCCAGCGCTTAGACCAGTGCTCTGCACATAGTAAGCGCTTAACAAATACCAACATCATTATTATTATTATGTGCAGAGCACTGGTCTAAGCGCTGGGGTGGATCCAGGGTCATCAGCTTGCCCCACGTGAGGCTCCCAGACTTCATCCCCCTTTTCCAAATGAGGGAACTGGGGCCCAGAGAAGTGAAGTGACTGGCCCACAGTCACCCAGCTGACAAGGGGCAGAGTCGGGACTGGAAGCCATGACCTCTGACTCCCAAGCCCGGGCTCTTTCCACTGAGCCGCGCTGCTTCTCTATAATAATGTTGGTATTTGTTAAGCGGTTACTATGTGCAGGGCACTGTTCTAAGCGCTGGGGAGATACAGGGTAATCGGGTCGTCCCACGTGAGGCTCACAGTTAATTCCCGTTTTACAGATGAGGTAACTGAGGCATAGAGAAGTGAAGTGACTTGCCCACAGTCACACAGCTGACACGTGGCAGAGCCAGGAGTCAAACTCATGACCTCTGACTCCAAAGCCCAGGCTCTTTCCACTGAGCCACGCTGCTTCTCTATAATAATGTTGGCATTTGTTAAGCGCTTACTATGTGCAGAACACTGTTCTAAGCACTGGGGTAGATACAGGGTAATCGGGTTGTCCCACGTGAGGCTCCCAGTCTTCATCCCCATTTTCCAGATGAGGGAACTGGGGCCCAGAGAAGTGAAGTGACTTGGCCACAGTCACCCAGCTGCCAAGTGGCAGAGCAGGGATTCGAACCCATGACCTCTGACTCCCAAGCCCGGGCTCTTTCCACCGAGCCACGCTGTTGGTATATGTTAAGCACTTACTATGTGCAGAGCACTGTTCTAAGCGCTGGGGGAGATAACAGGGTAATCAGGTTGTCCCACATGAGGCTCACAGTCTTAATTCCCATTTTACAGATGAGGGAACTGAGGCATAGAGAAGCAGCGTGGCTCAGTGGAAAGAGCCCGGGCTTGGGAGTCAGAGGTCATGGGTTTGAATGCCGGCTCTGCCACTTGTCAGCTGTGTGACTGTGGGTAAGTCACTTAACTTCTCTGGGCCTCAGTTACCTCATCTGTAAAATGGGGATTAAAACTGTGAGCCCCACGGGGGACAACCTGATTTCCTTGTATCTCCCCCAGTACTTAGAACAGTGCTTGGCACATAGTAAGCGCTTAACAAATATGAACATGATTATTAAGTGACTTGCCCACAGTCACACAGCTGACAAGTGCCAGAGCAGGGATTCAAACCCATCACCTCTGACTCCCAAGCCCGAGCTCTTTCCACTGAGCCACACTGCTTCTCTACATTCCAAGCACTTAGTCCAGTGCTCTGCACATAGTAAGAACTCAATAAATACTACTGAATGAATGAATTGTCTCTATTGCCCAATTGTCCATTCTAAGCATGTAGTCCAGTGCTGTGCACATAGTAAGCGCTCAATAAATACTAATGAATGAATGGTCTCTATCTGTTGCCCAGTTGTACATTCCAAGCGCTTAGTCCAGTGCTCTGCACAGAGTAAGTGCTCAATAAAAACTATTGAATGAATGAATGAAACCCCCACAAGTGGTAAATGGGGCAAATACTATTGAATTAATTAACCCCCACATTGGTGCTGAGCCGGATGGACTCCTCTCCTTGGCCCAAAAGGACAGGTTTCCCCCCAACCCCACCCCCCCGGGGGGTATCTGGGGTTGGATTTGAAGCCATCCAAGCGTTCATTTATTCAGTCGTATTTATTGAGCGCTTACAACGTGCAGAGCACTGGACCAACTACTTGAAACGTACAAGCAGCGTGGCTCAGTGGAAAGAGCACGGGCTTGGGAGTCAGAGGTCATGAGTTCGAATCCCAGCTCTGCCACTTGTCAGCTGTGTGACTGTGGGCAAGTCACTTCACTTCTCTGTGCCTCAGTTACCTCATCTGTAAAATGGGGATTAACTGTGAGCCTCACGTGGGACAACCTGATGACCCTGTATCTCCCCCAGCGCTTAGAACAGTGCTCGGCACATAGTAAGCGCTTAACAAACACCAGCAATTCGGTAACCGAGACAAGCCTTGCCCAACAACAGGCTCACAGTCTAAATGAGGGAAACGGACAACAAAACAAGTAGTCAGGCATCAATACCATCAAGATAAATAGAATCAGAGATCACATCATTAACAAAATAGAGTAATAAATAATATACACAACTATGCACCGGTGCTGTGGGGAGGGGAAAGGGGAAGAGCAGAGGGAGGGAGTAGGGGGAATGGGGAGGAGGAGCAGAGGCTACCCCAGCGCTTAGAACAGTGCTCGGCACATAGTAAGCGCTTAACAAATACCAACATTATAGGGAAAGGGGTTCTCTAGCCCCCTGAGAGGTTGGTGTGATTGGTTGGTTGGTCCTCACCTTGAACAAAAAAAACCTCAGGCCATCCTCCCCGGAGTTAATGAATAGTCCCATTTAACTTTACTGTGTGCCTCCCGGTGCCAACCAGTCAGTGGAGCCCAGGAATGAGTGATTGGCCTAGAAAACACTCTTCATTCAAAGTTGAGCAAAACCTCACCTTTTATTGATTCAGTCATATTTATGGAGCGCTTATTGTGTGCAGGGCACTGTACTGAGCGCTTGGAAAGTACAATTCGGCAACAGGTAGAGACCATCCCTTCCCAACAGCGGGATCACAGTCTAGAAGGGGGGAGACAGACCACAAAACAAGTGGGCAGGCATCAATGGCATCAATGTAAATAAATAGAATTATAGATATATCATTAATAAAATAAATAGAATAATAAATATGTACACATATACTTTTTAGTCTGCAGAGGCCTGGAAGAGGGTATGACATCCAAGATGCAAGTCTCGGTTGCCTCTTCGTCATCCTCAACAGTTTTTATTCGGTGCCCACAGAGTGCAGACCCTTAGAGAATCCAAGGAAACAACATGGCCCCAGTCCTCAAGTGTACAGTTCAATGAGAGAAGCGGTGGAACAGAGAGTCATTCATTCATTCATTCAATCTTACTTATTGAGTGTTTACTGTGTGCAGAGCACTGTACTGAGTGCTTGGGAAAGTACAACACAACAATAAACAGTGACGTCACCTGCCCTGTAGATTGCAAACACCCTGTGGATTTTTTAAAAATAGCACAGATGTAAATAGTGCAAAAGTTAGCAATTAAAACAACAATAAAGAGAGATGCAAACGAGTGCTAAAGTGACTAATGTGGTGACCTGACCACAGAGGGGAGGATTAAGCAGGAAATGCCTCTTGGAAGAGGTGGTTTTTTAGGAGGACTTGGGCTGCAGGGGATAATAGTGGTACTTATTAAGTGTTTACTATGTGCCAAGCCCCATACTAAGGGCTGGATTAGATACAAGATAATCAGATTCCATATGGGGTGCACAGTCTAAGTAGGAGGGGGAACAGGTATTTTGCAGATGGGGGAACTGAGGCCCAGAGAAGTTATGGGACTTGTCAAATTCTCACAGCAGGGATTAGAACGCAGGTCTTCCAACTCCCAGGTCTATGCCTTTGCCACTAGGCCAAGGTGCTTCCCAGAGTTAGCATAGTTAATGAAGCTGAGGAGGGAGGGAGCTCCATGCAGAGGGAAAGGCATAACCAGTCAATCAAACAAAGGTATTTATTAAGCGCTTACTATGTACAGAGGACTGTACTGAGCGCTTGGGAGAGTACAACAGAATTAGCAGACATGTTCCCTGCCCACAATAAGCTTGCAATTTAGAGCATCAAAAATGAGTTTGGGGCTGGATAAAGTTAGGAGAGCTGGAGAGGGTTCTGTTCCTGGCTGCCTCTGCCCCTTCCTTCATGACATCCAGATTTTAGGAAAAGAAGGAGACGGAGAGGACTGTTGAACTGGAGTATTGGAGAGAGCAAAAGAACCCCTGGCCCAGAAAGAATCCAGTCTTGTCACAAGTTTGCAAGGAGATCTCAGAGAAATGATCGCCCCAAATGTAGCTAGCAGTTGCTGGCCAGTTGGCTTAAGCCTTTCACCAAATCACAGATCTGGAAGCAATTTCAAGAGGTCATTTTCATTCATTCAGTCATATTTATTGAGCACTTACCTTGTGCATAGCACTGTTCTAAGCTCTTGGGAGAGTACAGCATAACAGTGTAACAGGCACATTCCCTTTACATAACGTTCATAAGAACCAGGGTAGATAGATGTTTGTCTTTTATGTTTTAAGTCAATCAGTCGTATTTATTGAGTCCCTGCTGGGTGCAGAGCACTCTACTAAAGCACTTGGGAGCGAGCAATATAAAAGTAGACATGTTCTCTGCCTTCAAGAAATTTGCTGTTTAGGTGGGGAGACAGATACTATGAGAAATTACAGGTAGGAGGAAGTAATACACTACATAAAGTAGGTACATAAGTAGGCTATGAGGGTTGTGAGCACTTCTGTGTTTAGGCAGCACCAAAGTGGCAGTTGAGGGGATTATAAAAAGGGGGGAATCTTAGAAATTAATCTGGGAAGTCCTCCTGGAGGAGTTGTGATTTCAGAAGGGTTTTGAAGGTGGGGAGAGAGATCCAGAAATGGAAATTCCCCAACCTCCCAAGGTAACCTGTTCTAGGTTCAGTCATACTTACAGGTCTTGGGCTCGTTCCCACTTCCGACACTGCTGAGTAAGGATGCAGGGAGAACAGGTGCTGCCAGGTGGCAGATGCCATCCCTGAGAGGAGGTGGAGAGCCCTGGAGGACACAAGACCACAGACTGCTCCAGCCAGGAGCAGGAGTAGGGGTTTTCTGACACCTCCCTGACATACACTCGCATGGACACACACACACACCCTTTCACCCAAACCCCAACACTTAGCTCCCCTATTCTCACCTGTAATTAATGTCCGTCTCGCCTGGCCTGAGGCATTTTTAGATTCTTCCTGGTAAGCAGTCATGAAAAAGCTCCCATTCCTGGAGCTAAGTTTGGCCCAGAGACTGGCGCTGCCTTTAGCACAGTGCCCAAGAGGGGACCGGTCCTCTTTCGGTGTCTTTAGCCGCCCAGCACCTTGGCTCAGGACAGAGGCATATTAGTACGAAATGTTTAGGGGAACACATCTGCATGGGGCAACCCTATCTCTGCACTCCACAGAGAAGCCTCTATTTCAGCATCGGGTCCACAACACCTCCAAAACCCTGAATTTAAAATCAAAAAGTCCCTCACGAGTCCCTGGTGCAGAAAGATCCAGGACTTACGATTGATCCCAAGTTGTTACTTGAAAACTGCAGGAGTTTGCATTTATGATATTTGAAGGTAATACCCATACAAATACAGAACTTACTTCAGGCAAGTGCTCCCGTCATTTTTTTTTAATCCGAATTTCATCAACGGTATTTAATGAATGTCCACTGGGTGTAGGAGCCCTATATTCAGTGCCTAGGGAACATCCAAAGAAGTAAAAGATGTGATCCCACCCTGTCCTTAAGGAGTTTACAATCTTATCCCACCACACCCCTGTTCACATACTTTCCTCCTCTCAAGACAATTTACTCATTGTGCTTCATTCTCATCTCTCTCGCCACTGACCTCTCACTTAAATCCACCCTTCCGCTTGGAGCTCCCACCTCCTTCACATCTGGCAGACCACTTCTCTTCCCATCTCCAAGGCCCTTCTGCAAGCACATCTCCACCAGGAGGCTTTCCCTGATTAATCTCTCATCTCACTTTACATCCTCCAAAATGCCACCTGAGCACTTCTCCATCACCTAAGGATTTGGGTGCGTGCATATACACAACCACACACATGCCCCCATTGCACATAAGTACATATATACCTTTACACTCTAATGCTTCCCTTTATCTGTAATTTATTTTAGCCTGCATTTTCCCCACTAAACTGTAAGCTCCTTGAGGGCAGGGGCCATGTCTACTAACTCAGCTGAACTCTCCCAAGCTCCACGAAGAAGAAGCACTCAATAAATACTATTGAAAATGTGCCCTTTCCTCTCCATCCAGACTGCTACCACGTTAATCCAAGCACTTATCCTATCCCACCTTGATTTCTGTATCAGCCTCCCTGCTGACCTCCTTGCCTCTTGTTTTTCCCCACTCCAGTCCATACTTTGCTCTGCTGCCCGGATCATTTTTCTGCAAAAACATTCAAGATACGCTTTCCCACTCCTCAAGAACCACCAGGGGTTGCCCATCCATCTCCATATCAAAGAGGAAATCATTACCATCAGTTTTAAAGCACTCAATCACCTTGCCCCCTCCTACCTCACCTCCCTACTCTCCTACAACCCAGCCCGCACATTTTGCTCTCCTAATGCTAACCTTCTCACTACCTCGATCTCATCTATCTCGCCGCCGACCTCTCGCCCACATCCTGCCTCTGGCCCGGAACGCCCTCCCTCTTAATATCCAAAGACAATTACCCTCCCTGCCTCAAACCCCTATTGAAGGCACCTCTCCTCCAAGAGGCCTTCCCCGACAGAGCCCCGTTTTCCTTTTCTTCCACTCCCTTCTGCCTCACCCTGACTTGGTCCCTTTATCGATTTCCCATCCCAGCCCCACATCACTTATGTCCATACCTGTAATTTTATTTATTTATGTTAATGTCTTTCTCCCGGCTTTAAACTGTAAACTCATTGTGAGCAGAGAATGTGTCTGTTATATTGTACTCTCCCAAGTGCTTAGTACAGTGCTCTCTCTGCACACAGTAAACCCTCAATTAATAATAATAATAATAATAATAATGTTGGTATTTATTAAGCACTTACTATGCACAGAGCACTGTTCTAAGCGCTGGGATATACAGGGTAATCAGGCTGTCCCACATAAGGCTCACAATCTTAATCCCCATTTTACAGATGAGGTAACTGAGGCCCAGAGAAGTTAAGTGACTTGCCCACAGTCACACAGCTGACAAGTGGCAGAGCCGGAATTCGAACCCATGACCTCTGACTCCCAAGCCCTTGCTCTTTTCCACTGAGCCACGCTGCTTAATACGATTGACTGACTGACTGAGTAGCCTGATGAATGATGCAGTATCCTGTCGTAAAATTCCGAGCAGCCGTAGTCCGATCAAGAACACTTGGGGACCAAGAACCAGTGCAAAAGAACTGACTACAGTGCTAGTGGTTTACAGAGAGCCACTTGCTCTGCCTCTCTGCCAGTCTTGTTCCTGCTGGGGTGGCGGATGAGCAGGAGGGCAGCATATTGCAAAGTGCACCCAGAATTGTACAGTCAAATCCATTTATGGCCAAAGTGCCAGAGCACAGTGCCGGGCTGAGCAGGGGCATCAGAGACCAGCAGGCTATTGCTGGGGTAGCTGCCCCGATAGCCACTGCAATCTCCGCTGCCCACACTCACCAGCTATTTTCAGGATTTCTGCTGAGTCTGCCTACTGAGCAAGGTGCCCTAGGTGGTCAATCAGAATCTTGACGCCATCAAGCCTCACCCCAGCAGGCACTGCCCCAAATTCAGGCCGTTTCCCACACTCCAACATCACTGAGGGGCGGGTTGGACTTTGAGGGGAAAATGATTGAAGGTGCCTTAGTTAAGAGTGTGAGAAGACACATAGATAATGGTGAAAAAACAAGTAACAAATGAATAAAGCGAAAAATCCATGAGGGCTAAGGTGGCTGATGGGATGGCAGGACTGGAAAGGTGAGAGATTAAGGAGAAAGATGGATAAAGGTCAGTGGTTACGGATGAATCTTCTACCATCCCTAAAGGCTTCCTCTGATCATCTGAATTCATCTAAAAGCTTCCTGAAATAATGGCGATTTGCAGCCTGCCCTACTCCTCCTGTATGCCACCCACCACGTGGAAAAATTACTTTCTTTTGGTCTTGAACCTGTCACCTTCAAGCTTCAGTGGGTGCCCCTTGGCTCGGGTGCTGGAGGATCCAGTAAACAGCAGTCATGGGTTCACCTTGTCCACGCCCTCCACAATTTTATAGACCTGTAGTCATGTTCTCGCTCAGTCTCTGGCATTCCAACATTCAGTCAAGCCAGAATTACCTTTTTTTAAAAAAAAAATTATGGGATTAATCTATGGTATTTATTGAGCGCTTACTATGTGCAGAGCACTGTCCTAAGTGCTTGGGAGAGTACAATACAAGAGAATTAGCAGACACGTATATGCCAGGCACTGTCCTAAGCACTAGGGCAGACACAAGCTAATCAGGTTAGACACAGTCCATGGCCCACATGGGGATCACAGTCTTAATTCCCATTTTATGTGGTAACTGAGGCACACAGAAGGGAAGTGACTTGCCCAATGTCACCCAGCAGACAAGTGGCGGAACTGGGATTAGAACCCAGGTCCTTGCATCTCCCAGGCCCGTGCTCTATCAGCTAGACCACACTGCTTCTCACCTGTGGCAGAACTAGAGAAAATAAAAGATTCTTAGGGGCAAGAAGCCAAAGTTCAGGTTCATAATATACCAGAAGAAAAAAGTTCCAGGGAGAAGCAGGAGTGCCCAGAACTTTCCATCGTCTAGTTTTCCCTAATCACCAGGAAGAATAAAACCAAGGTAGTGTGTGGGAGGGAGGTAAGGGAGGTGTGGCAGCTGGTGAGAAGCTGGTGCCTTCAGATTCCCAGCCCAGAAGCCAGGGAGAGGGTTTCTTGTGGGATTGATAAGCATCAAAAAAAAGACTAGAAGCTCATTCCACCCAAGGTTCTTATCAGTCCATCGTCTCCCTCCAACTCTGTCTTCAGGGCTGAAACCTTTCAGATGAAGGGTAAATGATCGGCTCAGCAACCCAGCCAGTCTTTCTCCTAACTAGAAATTATTTTGAACCTGTCTCTCTCATACAAGTGTTCACTCCTTGAGGGCAGGGATCAGATGGTTTCCCCTCTATCAGACTCTCCCAAGTCCTTAGTATTAGTCCACGGCACCCTGTAGGGGCTCAACCCATACTACGGATTGATTGATCGACTGCCTGACACAGGGGTCATGCGGCCACCAAATAAATTTTATTGACACAAAAGCCAAGATGGGGGAGTGGTGGGACTTTGAATAATATTAGTGGCATTTATTAAGGACTCAAAATGGGACAAACTCTGTGCTAAGTGGTAGGGAGGCTAGAAGGTAATCCGATCAGACAGTCTTTGTCCTGCAACGGACTCATAATCTGAGAGGTAGAGAAGGTGGGTTTACCCATTTACAGATGAGGAAACTGAGGCCCAGAGAGGTTAAGTGCCCAAGATCACACAGCAAGTCTGTGGGAGAACTGGAATTAGCACCTGGGCCTCCTAGTCACATGCACTTCCCACCAGGCCACACAGTCTGAATTCCCCTAAAGCCCTACCTACTAAAGGAGAAGGTACTCCAAAGTTTTCCAAACAGTACTCCCGCTGACAAAGCATCAAGTCTTTTGTATTTTAACCAAGAATGATGGATGAGCGGCAAAAGTGATGTCAGAGTTGTGGCCAAGAGGCATTTGGTTGTTCACCCGGGAATCAGTCTGAGAGAGCTGTCTACCTCTTCTGGATCAACGTTATGCAGGTTTATCTAGGCCACCATTCGAGAGAGAACTCAGAGCTAAAAAAAATAAATCAGGCAATTGATGGGGACCATTTTGAATGATCCCCGGTGCTGCATCATAGGCCCCTTGACTACCTCTTGCCCCTTGCTATAAACAGCACTGTTGCTCTTACGTTGACAAATGTTGACAGGTTTGGTGGACCTTCCTGTAGACTCTGGTGGTGTAACTAGAGCGGGTCAAACAGGGCAGCCACGCCTAGACGGATCCAGGGCCCAAGCTGGGCAGCCCACAACCAATCCTGTCTCGGAACTCAGAGGGCGGCTCTCATTTTTTCCCTATCCGGACCAGTCACCAGGACTTCCAACTCTGATGGAAGTAGGGACTGTTTTTCAAGCAGTTTATTTTTTAAAGGAAACCACTGTGTTCAGACTGTCACTGTCATGTGCTTACTTAAAAAAAAAAAATCACTTCCAAAGCACTGCCACCTAGAGGAACAGGACATCATTTGTGGATTCTCCCTTCTCCCCTGTCCATGGAAACAGATTTAGGTTCTTTCAGGGTGGGGACAAATAAGGATATTTTCATAGCTCTTCTAATCGCTTGAAACAAAATTCTTGCAATTTTGCCCTATATTTTGTACAGCTGGCCTAAGTCCCTGATTGTATCTTTACCCTTGATCTCTTCGACTGTGAAGCCCTCCTGGGGGACAGAACTATGTCTAATTGCCACCTGAGTATTCTCTCCCAGCACTTAATTCAGTGCTCGGCACATGGTAAGCGTTTAATAAATGCTATTGCTACTCAGTATCCAGCCAGTGGGCAAAGCCCAATAATAATAATAATAATAATAATGTTGGTATTTGTTAAGCGCTTACTATGTGCCGAGCACTGTTCTAAGCACTGGGGTAGACATAGGGGAATCAGGTTGTCCCACGTGGGGCTCACAGTCTTAATCCCCCTTTTACAGATGAGGGAACTGAGGCACAGAGAAGTTAAGTGACAGCGTGGCTCAGTGGAAAGAGCACGGGCTTTGGAGTCAGGGCTCATGAGTTCGAATCCCAGCTCTGCCGCTTGTCGGCTGTGTGACTGTGGGCAAGTCACTTCACTTCTCTGCGCCTCAGTTCCCTCATCTGTAAAATGGGGATGAAGACTGTGAGCCCCACGTGGGACAACCTGATTCCCCTATGTCTACCCCAGCGCTTAGAACAGTGCTCGGCACATAGTAAGCGCTTAACAAATACCAACATTATAAGTGACTTGCCCACAATCACACAACTGACAAGTGGCAGAGCTGGGATTCGAACTCATGAGCCCTGACTCCAAAGCCCATGCTCTTTCCACTGAGCCACGCAATTCCCAAGGGCACACGCATCGGATAGCCTTTTGAGCTTGGGTGTGATTAGAGATGAGATGATTAGTAGAGAAGCAGCATGGCTCAGTGGAAAGAGCCCGGGCTTGGGAGACAGCGGTCATGGGTTCAAATCCCGCCTGTGCCACTTGTCAGCTTCGTGACTGTGGGCAAGACACTTAACTTCTCTGTGCCTCAGTTACCTCATCTGTAAAATGGGGATTAACTGTGAGCCTCACGTGGGACAACCTGATTACCCTGTATTTACCCCAGCACTTAGAAGAATGCTCTGCACTCAGTAAGCGCTTAACAAATACCAACATTATTATTATTAGCATTCCACAGTCACGTAGGAATCTTTCCACCAGAAATTAAATTGGGCCTGGGCGGATCTGATCTCAACGGAAAGCTGGTATCGGTTCAGGCCCAGCTTGACTTGGGCAAAGTGGGCCATGGTCTTTTGGCTCATTCGGGGATCTAGGCTGCCCCACATATAGTCTGGAGGAGGGAGCAGAAATGGGAGTAGTTGAGGCAGCGAGAGGGACAGATTCCCTTTCCCCACCCACCAGTCAGCAGTTCACCACACCTCCCTTCAGTCACTGCAGCCTCACAGGCGTGATCCCTGCCGGTGGTGGAGGCCGGAGGGAGGGAGAGAGAACCGCCTTAGGGCGGGTTTGTTTTCTGGTATGTATCTACAGGCGAATTAATACATAGGATGGGTGCGGCCCCACTCCCCGGCCAAGTCTGCCAGGCAAAAATCTTTCCTGCAGGACTAATGCCATGTGGCCTGGGAACTGGCAACATCTGACAATCCAAACATCGAATGGACGAACACCCCCTTGACCTCAGACTACGGCCATGGCTCCCCTCGACCTCCCTTGGTCCTGGGTCTGCGGTCGTGTGGCCCCAGAGAGGTGGCTTGGAGGGGGTAGGTCTCCGCAGCTGTGGGAAGTAACTGGCTGTGCCTCGTTAACCAAGCAACCCAGCTTAGATCAACCATCCCATTCGGCAAGGGCTGGGCACTGGCACGATGTGTGTGCAGGCACACAGCAGGCAAGTGCCTGCCAAAGCCCCTGGCACATACCACAACTCTGAAAACATCTGCCAGCCGAGACCATCTGGCACGCTTTCGGTCCAGAAAGGGCCCACCAGCCAGACACATACCACCGACATGACCCCAGGAGCCAGGAAGCTCATTAGCGTGAGTTGCATCCTGGGCCTGAAGTTTTGCGTCGAGAGTCACCCATTCATGCCCGGTACCGGCTTAGGCGAGTGGCCAAGAATGCTCATTCCATCCATTCTATTATCTCCACCCCTGTGGAAGGCTAGTTCATTTCACCCCTTCTCTGCAAAGCTGAGTTAAATCTGAGTACCATCCCTGGCTGATTAAAGCAGTCCTCAGAGCTCTAGCAACAGACCCTTGGGATGTCTTCGTCAGCGCCGGGCTCACCAAGGCCCATAGTTGTGGATTGGTGAGAGATGACCGGCCCTTGAAACCCATCATCACTGCGCCCAGTGGAGTTGCCAGCTAATTACAGGTTATGAGGTTAGACGGGAAAGACGGGTTCTGGAGAGCGAGGTAGGTCAGAGGCTGCCTGGTGCAGTGGAGATCCTTTTTGGTTCAGCTACAGCAAAAGCACATTGGTGTAACTATTACCCATGTTGGTTGTGTGGAACAAAGAGCCAGTGTCAGACCAGATCCCTTGGATAACTGAGCCTTTGGTAATCCCCGGAAATCAACAGTGGGCTGGATCCTTTTGCATGTGAATCAATCAGTGGTAATTTTTGAGTGCAGACTGAGGCTAGAGCACTGTACTAAGCGAGTGGGGGAGTTGGAAGACACAACCCTTTTCCACAGGTAGCTTAACTTCCTTCTGATTAGAGCTTCCCTGCACTCACTTGCCTCTGAACTCTTTTTCAGTCTCTGTCGGAGCCTCCTGCCTCCCTAGGACGGATGGGGTTAGCAGGGTGGGGATTCCAAGTCATTTTGTAGGTGAGGCCCAGAGAGGGGCAGTGATATGGGCCAAGCGTGACCAGAGCATTATAAAAGAGCCCCATCTCCTTCCCTTCCAGGGGAAACCAACCAAGAGCTACATGCCCGAACAGCCCTACGATTTTCCAGATGGGGACTGTAAAAGCCTACGATGCTTGAGTTTATACTTCTAGCATGTGTTCCCAAGTGCTTAGTATGGTGTTCTGCACGGAAGAGGCACTTAATAAATACTGTTGATGATCTTGTGGATGGTGACGCTTGGAGCCGATTGGTCACTGTGTCCTGCCAATCACAGCAGAGAAGCCAGTAGAATCAATTTCCTCCCCAAACTGGCCACTTTCCCTGACTCATCCCCTCTTACTCCCCAAACTGGCTGCTTTCCCTGACTCACCCCCTCTTCCTGTTACCATCTGGGCATCAAAAACATAGGGCCTGATCCAACCCAACCTGATTCCAACTTCAGCCTCCATGCTTGCCAAACTAGACCACAGTGAGCCAACCCCCGGGAGGGGGAACAGGTCGGGGTTCTGCTACTGCACATGTTCTGTTGTCCCCTGGGCTGATGGGAGATGTAGTCTCAGCAATCCTGGGGACAGTCAGGCATGGGAGCTGATGCTCCTCAGATGTGAGTCCGAGTCAACTCCTGGTTCTCCCAGTAGACAGTTGTCCCTGCGTGGAAAGAGCCCAAGAAGTCCAGTTTATGCTCTGAGGCTCCTCTGCCTTGAAACATGTCCAAGCATGGGTGGGTTCACCTTAACACCAGCCCAGACCAGCTTCATGGGCTCAGGTGACAGAGTAACTGCCTTATGTGCCCTGTCTGGACCAGGGCTGTCCACCCGGGTTATCTAAATTAGATGATCAAGTAGCAAATACCAAACAGCCTTGGATTGATATTTGTCAAATGATCAAATAGCAAACACCGGTCACTCCTGGACTGACATATCCAATCAACAAATATGAAATCATCCCCACCCCAAAATTAACACGATCCATACACCCCATCTTTAACTTTAAACCTAACCAAGTTCCCTCAGCGCTAGGCTGTATGGAAAAAGACTCAGTCACTCAAAATGAAACCTTCTGACAGTTGTCCGAAAGCCCTTAGGTACTAATGTTGAATCTCTTGGCACTTGGGGTGAAGCTAATGCTTTCCAGGTTCGTGGACTTCTGGGTCCACCAGAGGGGAGGAGGCTGTGTTGTGGGTATGGAGACTGTAGTGGGGGGAAGGTGACGAGTGCAGAACCTCACAGCCTGTTGTTGCGCTGGGCAGCAGAAGGAAGGTAAGGTTCTGGAAGGAGCCCATTGTTTGAACCCGAACAGTGACCAGGCCTCGTATCCCTTTATACCTGCGCAACTGGAATAGGTGGAATGCTGTTATTTTCCCAAAGAGTTTCTCAAGCCCCTGGGAGGTAGAGAGAGACCAGTATTACTGTCGCAGATGAAGAAACAGGCCCAGAGAAGTCCCACATAGGGCTCACAGTCTTAATCCCCATTTTACAGATGAGGGAACCTAAGCACCGAGAAGTGAAGTGACTTGCCACTCAGAAAAGTGGAGGAGTCAGGATTAGAATCCGTGACCTTCTGACTCCCAGGCCCGTGCGCTATCCACTGTGCCATGCTGCTTCTCATGTTAATCCAGGATATGTCTAAATCATGTGGGCCAGAGCTCACGTCTGATGCACTTTCCTGAGGCGGGGGATGGACGAGATAACCTCTCGAAGTCCATCGTAGCCCATTCTTCGCTGGGGAACCCGATCTCCTTTTCGTCGTGCACCCTCTAGTGGCCGCTAGTGCAAGCTGCAGGATCCAGAGTCTCAGGCAGCGGGACCAGAGCGAAGGGGAGAATAATAATTGCGGTCCTGTTAAGCGCTTACTATGTGCCAGGCATTATACTAAGTGTTGGGGTAGACAGAAGATAATCAGGTGGGACACAGCCCCATCTTTTCCTTCCCATCTTCTCCTTCCCTTCTTCTCCCCCCTCTTCCTCCTCCCTCTTCTCTCCTCTTCTCCCTCCTTCTCCCCCTCCTCCCTTCCCTCCCCATTGTCCCCCCCTTAGGGGGGAAAATAATAATAATGATGGTATTTGTTAAGCGTTTACTCTGTTCCAAGCACTGTTCTAAGCATTGGGGTAGATTCAAGACCATCAGGTTGTCCCACACGGGGCTCCCAGTCTTCATCCCCATTTTACAGATGAGGCAAGTGAGGCCCAGAGAAGTGAAGTGACTTGCCAGAGACCACACAGCAGACAAGTGGCAGAGGCAGGATTAGAACCCTCATCTGTGCTTTTTCCACTAGACCATACTGCTTTCCATGCTCAGCCCCTACCGCACCCAGCAACTCCTCAACCAGCTGTTCTGGCAAATCTACTTTTTGGACTCCTATATCACTGTTCTCTGGAATTTCTCCAGTTCTGTAGATCCATTTCCATCTCTCCCAGCCTCCCTTCCTTCTTTTTAACCATCCTCACACTCCCCACTTTTATTTAATTGTATTTGTTAAGTGCTTACTATGTGTCAAACACTGTTCTCAGCACTGGGGAAGATACAAGTTACTAAGGCCAGATACAGTCCTTGACCCAAATGGGGCTCAAAGTAGAAGGGACAACAGGTATTGAAGACCCATTTTGCACTTGAGGAAATTGAGGCACATAGAAGTGAAGTGACTTGCCCAAGGTCACAGAACAGGCAAGAAGAGGAGCTGGGATTATAACCCAGGTCCTCTGGCTCCCAGGCCATGCTGCTTCCCGTACTCAGCCGCTCTTACTGCTTTGAGAAGGGACCTTCCCAGAGGAGAGAGCTGCCCTCGCTGGTTGGAAGCCTCTCCTCTTCAGTGTCAGGAGGGGGAGAGGAGAGGGCATGTTAGTAGGGACATCAACCCGTGAATACCAGTCCTTGTAAGGTAGCCTGGCATCCTTCCATTCTAAGACCACCATGGTCTCCCCTTCTACCCAAACCAAGGCTAAAGAAACATCCAGCCAGAGGGAAAGAAAGTACAGAAGAGGGCAGGGGGCATTTTTGTAACCATTTAAAATGGTGGCAGCAGTTGCCCCCAGTGTTAAAATCATAGGACCCAGGGCGATTCGGGGCCCAGCCCATTTGGGGTTCCTTAGAGGCTTCATTTTGATGACCTATAAGCAAATCATAAGTTTTACATTTCATTTTCCATTATCCATAAGTTTAGGAAAGAGCAGTAATAATTGTACTTGTTAAGTGCCAGCTGTTTGAAGAACTTTACTAAGTGCTGGGTTAGGTACAAGGTAATGAGGTTGGACACTGACCTTGCCCTACATAGGGGATATACCTGTTCTGTATTTCATCCTCATTTTATAGATGAGGAAACTGAGGCCAGAGAATTTAAGTGACTCACCCAAGGTCACAGAGCAAGGACCCAGTGGAGGGGGGATTAGAGCTCAGGTCCTTTAACTCCCATGTCCCCACTGTTACCACTAGCCAACACTGCTTCACAATTTTAGTAGATTGGAGGAAGAAAGAATTTATTTAGGGCTGGAGATGTGGATTTGGGACTCATCTGCATAGAGGTGGTAGTTGAAGCCATAGGAGCGGATGAGTTTTCCAAAGGAGTGGGTGAAGATGGAGAATAGAAGGGGACCCAAAACTGAACCTTGAGGAACCCCTACAATTAGGGGGTGGGAGGCAGAGGAAGAGCCCATGAAGGAGACTGAGGATGAATGGCCGGAGAGACGAGGAGAACCAGAAGAGGACAGAGTCAGTGAAGCCAAGCCCAGAAGGAAACAATGCTGCAAGGATGAGAGAGTGCAAGTGGCCTGTACAAGCCACTAGCACTATAATCAACTCTTCTGAACAGATTCTCAGTCTTTGGATGGGTGGAAAGAGGGGCATTCTGGAAATCCAGAGACCTAGGTTCTTGCTCCAGCTGGGCTTGCTGGGACTGGGTCATCAGTAGTGAAGCTTTTGGACAGAAGTACCACTTAATAATTCTGCATAGTGGACAGGCCCAGCGAAAATCCCGAAAAATAACTGGCTAGTGTGTCTGGTGAAGACCGCAGCGGCTACCAAGGCAACGGTCTGCTGAGTCATGGTGCTACGGCACTTTATTCATTCAGTTTTCCAGTTATATCTATGCTTTTTCTGCCTGCCTTAGGATTTGTAAACAGTATCAATCAATCAATCAATCAATCGACGGTATTTATTGAAAGCTAACTATGTGTGCAGCATCATACTAAGCACTTGGGGGTGTACAGTACAACGGAGTTAGCAGACACCTTCCCTGCCTCTGATGAGTTTACAGTCTAGAGGACAATCTTACAGTCTAGAAAATATGCCTTCCTGACTGCCCCCAGGAGATGGTAAACTCCTTGAAGCCAAGGACTAGGTGTTCTACTTGGAATGTACTCTCCCAGGCACCTAGTAGAGTTCAGTATTCTGCCTAGAGTTGGCACTCAGTACATTCTTTTGAATGAATGGATGCATGAATGAATGAATGAATGAATGCTCACTTTGCCATGGCATGGGTGTCTCCCTCCTCTCTTTGCTTGCATTTTATGGGTGAGGCATCTGCATCCATGAGAGTGGGTGGAGGAGAAGGAGTTTGCATTTTCAAATTACAGGAGAAGCAAACACAAATATCCTTGTGGCCTCTTAATCGGGCATTTATTAAGCATGTACTGTATACCAGTATGGCTTAGTGGAAAGAACATGGGCTTGGGAGTCAGAGGTTGTGGATTCTAATCCCGGCTCCGCCACTTGTCAATTGTGTGACTTTGGGCAAGTCACTTGGCTTCGCTGTACCTGTTACCTCATCTGTAAAATGGGGATTAAGACTGTGAACCCCACGTGGGACAACCTGATAATCTTGTATCTATCCCAGTGCTTAGAACAGTGCTTGGCACATAGTAAGTGTTTAACAAATACCATTATTATTATTATTATTATTTTTAACTGTACTAAGTGTTTGGGAGAGTACAATACAACAGAGTTGGTAGATATGATCACAAGGAGCTTACAGTCTAGAGGAGGAGGTGGACATTAAAATAAATTATAAATATGCACATAAATGCTAGGAGGGTGAATTGACTATCAAATGCTTAAAGGGAACATATCCTAGGGTATAGGTGACATAGAAGGGAGAGGGTGTTGCAGAAATGAGGGCTTAATTGGGGAAGGCTTTGAAGGTAGAGAGAGTTGTGGTCTGTCCTAAATGAAGAAGGGAGTTCCAGGCTAGAGGGAGGATGAGGGCAAGCGGTCATCAGTGAGATGGGCAAGATCAAGGTACAGTGAATAGGTTGGTATTAGAGGACTGAAGCAGCATGGTCTAGTGGTTAGAGCACAGACCTGGGCCGGGGGGTTGGTCAAAAGGACCTAGGTTCAAATCCTGACTTTGCCACTCATCTGTATGTGACCTTGGGCAAGTCATTTCACTTCTCTGAGCCTTGGTTACCTCATCTGTAAAATAGGGATTAAGATCGTGAGCCCCATGCGGGACATGGACTGTGTCCACCCACATTACCTTTATCTATCCCAGTGCTTAGAACAGCACGTGGCACATACTAAGCACTTAAAAAATACCTTTTTTTTTTTTACAAAAAGCATTCAGGCTGGGTTGAAGTAGGAAATCAGTGTGATAAGATAGGAGGGGGCGAGCTGATTGAGTGCTTTAAAGCCGATGGTGAAGAGTTTCTGTGTGATGCGGAGGCGGAGGTGGATGGGCAACCACTGGAGGTACTTGAGTGGGGAGATGTGGACTGATCATTATTTTAGAAAAATAGACTGAGAAATAGACTTAAGTAAAGCCTGGAGTGAAGAGAGACAGGAGTCTTGGTGTTTCTGGAACAAGTATCCCTGATAAATTGTGGGATCTACTCTGATGATCTAGAGAGGGATAGGCAGGGGCAATTTAGATGCAATTCTGTCAGAAGGCAAAAGGTTTGAGATCCTCATCTGGCCTGGGAGTCTAGGTTTGGGGTGTTGGAGAGTAGGGACACCTGCGTTTGAATCGGGCATCCGGGTGCACTGGATTAATATGGCTTGTAGGTGGGTGGAGAAGCAGTATAACTTAGTGGAAAGAGCACAGGACCGAGAGTGTGGAGACCTGACTGCCACTTGCCTGCTGTGTGACTTTGGGTAAATCATTTATCTGCTCTATACCTCTGTTTCCTCATCTGTAAAATGGGAATGAAATACCTGTTCTCCCTCCACCTTAGACTGTGAACCTCTTGTGGAAGGCACTGCATCTGTTCTGATTGCATTGTATCACCCACAGTGCTTGGCACAGAGTAAACAATCTGATCTGTATAAACATACCTGAATTATTAACAGCCCTGACATTTAACCAAAAGATTTCCCTTCTGTATCGTTATTATCTATAGCCCACTTACTGAGCCCTGAATTAAGTACAGCAGAAAGGTAATAATTATTTTTAATGGAAATTGTTAAGCACTTACTATGTGTTAAGCATTGTACTAAGAGCCAGGGTAGATACAAGTTAATCAGGTTGGACACAGTTCCTGTCCCACATGAGGCTCACAGCCTAAGGAGGATTTAATCCCCTATTTAAGGCTGAGGTACTTGAGGCCCAGAGAAGTCAAGAGACTGCCTGAGGTCACCCAGCAAACAGGGGGCAGAGTCAGGATTAGGACTCAGGTTCTCTGACTCCTAGGTCCTGGCTCTTTCCAAGGAGAAGGATTCAGGGAAGGCTTCTGGCCCACAAGGACCTCACAATTTGAAAGGCAAAGGCAGGAGCTGATGGTAGACACTTAACTTCTCTGGGCCTCAGTTACCGCATCTGTAAAATGGGGATTAAGACTGTGAGCCCCACGTGGGGCAACCTGATCACCTTGTAATAATAATAATAACGTTGGTATTTGTTAAGCACTTACTATGTGCCGAGCACTGTTCTAAGCGCTGGGGTAGCCTCTGCTCCTCCTCCCCATTCCCCCTACTCCCTCCCTCTGCTCTTCCCCTTTCCCCTCCCCACAGCACCGGTGCATAGTTGTGTATATTATTTATTACTCTATTTTGTTAATGATGTGATCTCTGATTCTATTTATCTTGATGGTATTGATGCCTGACTACTTGTTTTGTTGTCCGTTTCCCTCATTTAGACTGTGAGCCTGTTGTTGGGCAAGGCTTGTCTCGGTTACCGAATTGCTGGTGTTTGTTAAGCGCTTACTATGTGCCGAGCACTGTTCTAAGCGCTGGGGGAGATACAGGGTCATCAGGTTGTCCCACGTGAGGCTCACAGTCTTCATCCCCATTTTACAGATGAGGTAACTGAGGCACAGAGAAGTTCAGTGACTTTCCCACAGTCACACAGCTGGCAAGTGGCAGAGCCGGGAGTCAAACCCAAGACCCCTGACTCCGAAGCCCAGGCTCTTTCCACTGAGCCACGCTGTATCCTCCTCAGCGCTTAGAACAATGCTTTGCACATAGTCAGTGCTTAACAAATGCTATCATTATCATTATTATTATTATTACTAGACCCAGTGGGTCCCTTGTGGTGAAGCAGATTCTGTAAAGTGAGTAGGGGGTTTTGTCTAGGAAAGTAGTGATCTAGGCCAGCCCTTGCCCCAACCCCGTTCCCCATAAATGCCCTTTTGAATGGTAATTCGAACATTGGGACCTACAATTGGACCTAGCCCAAGGGGCTGGGTCTACCTCTCTTTCAAATGGAACTGGCGAAGCTGCAATCAAACTGCAATCAAATGGAGAGCAAAGCTTACTTCCCGAGAAAAGGCTCAGGGATGGGGCTTTCAACCCTGGAAGAAGGTGAAATCCGGACCTTTTCGAGGGAACAATGTGATTAGCCCTGCTTCAGAGCTTCTCATCCATAAAATAGGTTTAAAATTTCAGTTTGCCATCCCTTAAAGTCCATGGGAAAGTGTTTGTATCCAATACGATTATCTTGTACCTACTTCAGCAGTTGACACAAATGAACACATCCCATTATTGTGACTTTGGAAGGGGAATTTGAGTTAATCTCCAGGAGAGCTGGAGTTTGTGGCCAAGAGATCCTGAAGAGATGCAGATTTGCTCTGTAAATCAGATTGACCCCCTCTCTGGATTCTCATCCGTTTGTTCTCGTGAAGCTTCCCTGTTTTTGTTCTCCTTTTCATTTGGATTTGCTCCCTTTATTCACCCCTCCCTCAATCTCACAGCACTTATTTCCTAGCTGTAATTTGTTTCATTTACATTAAACTCCTTATGGGCAGGGAGTATGTCAGCTTATTGTTATAGTGTACTCTCCCAAGCCCTTAGTACAGTGCTTTGCACACAGTAAGCGTTCAGTCGATGTGATGGAATGAATGAGGGAATGAATTCATAAACGTCTGTCTCCCCATCTAGACTGTAAGTAAGCTCATTGTGGGCAGGGAATGTGCCTCCAACTCTGTTGTATTGTACTCTCTCAAGCATTTAGTAAAATCCTCTGCACAGAGTAAGCACTTAATAAATACAATCGAGAGATTGATTGATTAAACCTAATACATTCAGCTCTAGGTGATAGAAACAGTATAATAATAATAATGTTAGTATTTGTTAAGCGCTTATTATGTGCAGAGCACTGTTCTAAGCGCTGGGGGAGATACAGGGTAATCAGGTTGTCCCACGTGAGGCTCACAGTTAATCCCCATTTTACAGATGAGGTCACTGAGGCACAGAGCATTTAAGTGACTTTCCCACAGTCACACAGCTGCCAAGTGGCAGAGCCGGAAGTCGAACCGATGAGTTCTGACTCCCAAGCCCGGGCTCTTTCCACTTAGCCACGGTGCTTCCCAGTATGGTATAGTGGATAGAGCAGGGGCCCGGGTGTCAGAAGGACCTGGGTTCTAGTCCCAGCTCTGCCACTTGTCTGCTGTGTGACCTTGGGTAAGTAACTTAACTTCTCTGTGCCTTAGTTACCTCATCTGGAAAATGGGGATTAAGACTGTGAGCCCCACGTGGGACAACCTGATCACCTTGTATCCCCTCAGCACTTAGAACAGTGCTTCACACATAGTAAGGGCTTAAGAAATACCATCATCATCATCATTATTATTATTATTATACTGTTTCAGTTACCTTATCTGTAAAACGGGGATTAAGACTGTGAGTCGTATGTGGAACAGGGACTGTGTCCAATCTGATTAACTTGTATCTACCTCGGCGCTTAGTGCAGTGCCTGGCACATAGTAAACACTTAACAAATGCCATTATTTAAAAAAAAGGTTGGAGGAGTAATTGCCAGGGGACAGTTCCTGGGCTTCAAAAGGATAATTCCCTTGGACACTGGCTGCCCTGTGGGGGCACCTCTCAGTGGTTCAACAGGGGCCATCCACCCTGATTATGGAAAGTCATTCTCCTAAAGGAACGAGATCGTTCTTGAATAATAATGATGACATTTTTTAAGCGCTTACTATGTGCAAAGCACTGTTCTAAGAGCTGTCTAGGCCAGCCTGTCCCAAGAAGGGCCACCCAGACTTCCCAGCCACTTATTCTTGGACGGACGCTAGGCGGTGAACTATGAAAAGCATTCCAGTCAAATGTCTCTGCAGTCGGTCAGTCAGTGGTATTTATTGAGCGCTTACTGTGTGCAGAGCACTATGCTAAGTGCTTGGGAGAGTACAATAGAACAGTATAATAGACTCGTTGCAGGGGCCACTATGATCTCATTATGGGCAGCGAACGTGCCTGCTAATTCTCTTGCATTGTACTCTCCCAAGGGCTTAGTACAGTGCTCTGCACATAGTAAGTGCTGAATAGATACCATTGATTGATTGATTATTAAATTGTCAGCTTCTCGTGGGCCCAGAATGTGGGCTTTGCTGCTTTTGGACATCTTCTCCAAGAGGCTTCCTTGATTAGGCCCTCCTTTCCTCTTCTCCCACTCCCTTCTAAGTCACCCTGACTGGCTCTCTTTATTTATCCCCCTCCCCAGCCCCACAGCACTTATGTATATATCTGTAATTTATGTATTTAAATTAATGTCTGTCTCCCCCTCTAGAATGTAAGCTCCTTGTGGGCAGGGAATGTGTTTGTTAATTGCTGTATTGTACTTTCCCAAGCCATGAGTACAGTGTTCTGTCCACAGTAAGAGCTTAATAAATACAATTAACTGACTGACTTTTCCAAGTGCTTAACACTATGGGTTACACTCAGTAGGTAATAATCCTAACAAATTTGCGAATTGTAAAGCACTTGCTAGGTACCAAGCAATATATAAAGCACTGGGGGAAGTCAGATTTAACCCCATCCTACATGGGGCTCACACTCACAGAGGAAGGGAGAACAGGTATTCAATCTCCATTTTACAAATGGGAATTAAATAATAATAAATTTATTATTATTATTATACTTATTATTTATTTGTTACTTATTACTAGTCGGTGCTCAATAAATACCATTTCTAAGACTACGTATGATCAGCCCGGGTAGTGATGAGGCATAGAACAGCTCATATGTTACCCAAAAGCCCTTGCAGTCTCCTCTCCCTCTGGCAAGTCATCTAAAGGAAATAGAGACACTAATTTAAATTCAAGAAAGTATCCTCATTCACACAGATCCTGTTTTGCAGTCTACACCCAGACATTGTCCTGAAAGACACTTCTTCCAAAACACAATCTGCATAACTTGGCTTCCTCCTCTCTCCCCAGGAAAGGCCTCCTTCAGTTTTCTCAAAAGGAGGAAGAATGTCAACTCCTTGAGGGCAGGGATCACTTCTCATTCTTTTGTACTTTCCCAAGTGCTTAGAACAGTGCTCTACACACAGTAGGCGCTCAAAAAATACTAATGATTGGTTCTTAAAGGCCTCCAGGAGAGGGGCTATCACAGACTCTTTTGGCTCCAGACTGTAAGAACTGATTCTTTTAAATTTCTAATTTAAACCCCTCCCATTGCATTTTAAACCCATTTCCTCGATCTGCTTTCATGGAAAAAGAGAAGACCCTCCCCCAGGCTTGAAAGAAGTTCTTGACTGTCTGGATAGATGAACTTCCCAGGGAGGGTGTGGAATCCCTGGAGAGCTTTAAAAATAGACTGTCAATCAATGGTATTTTTTGAACACTTACTGTGTGTGGAGCACTGTACTAAGTGCTTGGGAGAGGATAATACAATAGAGCCAATAGATGAGATCCCTGTTCTCAAGGAGCTCACAAGTCTAAACAGGAGACCCATTTCTCTCCTAGTGATTTTTAAAAAAATGGTATTTGATAAGCTACAGGAACTGTACTAAGCATCGTGGTAGATACAAGCTAATAATAATAATCAGATTGGACACATTCCCTGTGCCACATAGGGCTCACAGTCCTAATCCCCATTATGCAGGTGTGGTAACTGAGACACAGAGAAGTTAAGTCCCTTGCCCAGATTCACTCAGCAGACAAGCGATGGAGCCGGGATTAGGACCTAAGTCCTATTACTCCCAGTCCCGTGCTCTTTCCACTAGGCCACACTGCTTGATTTAGGCCAAAGGTGATCAACTGGTGACTTTTGAGTCATACTCTGCTCTTTGAAGTCCAAACCCATTCGGAGATGACACAAACTTTGCAGCTCTCTGCCTGCCAACTAATGGCTCTCAGGTGGTTTCCACCTCCATCTGACCCACCCTTTTGGTCTGCTTCATCACTGTACAGCTAAACCTGCCCCTGCTCTTTCTGGAACCTGCACAGGGGAGAAGCAGCATGGTTTAGAGGATAAAGCATGGGCCCGGGAGTCAGAAGGTCATAGGTTCTAATCCCAGCTCCAGCACATGTCTGCTCTATGGCCTTGGGCAAGTTACTTCACTTCTCTGGGCCTCAGTTACCTCATCTATAAAATGGGGATTAAGAATATGAGCCATATTTGGGACAGGGACTGTGTCCAACCTGCCTACCTGGTATCTACCCCAGTGTTTAGAACAGTGCTTGGCACACAGCAAGCACTTAACAAGTACCACTATAATAATAATTATTATTATTATGTGTTGGCAAATTTGAGACCTTCTCCAAATCATTCTCCTTGTACCCACTCTCAGCTCCACAGCACTTATGTCCATATTTCTAAATTATTTATTTATTTTTAGTAATGTCTGCCACCCTCTCTAGACTGTGAGATTTCTGCAGGTAGAGAATGTGTCTACCAACTCTGTTGTATTGTACTCTCCCAAGTGCTCAGTACAGTGCTCTGCACACAATAAGTGCTCAATAAATAGCATTGATTGATTGGTTGATTGACACCTCTGCACTTAAAGCATGGCTTAGTACAGGGGCAATGGATAATAATGATGGGAAGCAGCATGGTTTAGTGGAAAGAGCACAGGCCTGGGAGTCAGAGGACCTGACTTTTAATGCCAGCTCTGCCACTTGTCTGCTGTGTGACCTTGGGCAAGTCACTTCACTTCTCTGTGCCTCAGTTTCCTCAGCTCTAAAATGGGGATTGAATACCTGTTCTCACTCTTATTTAGGTTATGAGCCTCATGGGGTCAGGGACTGTGTTCAATCTGATTAACTCATATCAAGCCCAGCACTTAGAACAGTGCTTGGACACATAGTAAACACTTAAATATCATAGGAAAGTAGATAGCAAATCTTTGGGTTAAATTTCAGCGCTGTTCATAATTCAGGATATTTATACAGATTAGATTAACAGTAGTATAGTATTTGTCAAGTGTCTACTCTGTGCCAAGCACTGTGATAGATACTATGCAATCAGATCAGACACAGTACCATTCATAAGGAGCTCACAGACTAAGGGGGATGGAGAACAGGTATTTAATACTCATTTTACTCATCCCAGCGCTTAGAACAGTCCAGCGCTTAGAACAGTGCTCGGCACATAGTAAGCGCTTAATAAATACCAACATTATTATTTTACTGAGGAAATTGAGGCATAGAGGAGCTGAGTGATTTACCCAAAGTCACACGGCAGGCAAGTGGCATAGGTGGAATTTGAACCCAGATCTCCTCATGCCCAGTCCTGGACTCTTCCCACTAGGCCACGCTGCTTCTCTACCAATGCTGTAGATCATATGATCCAGTCCATCCGGTGCCCAATTCAAACCCAGGTATCGGCACTCCCCAAAGCTCTATAGCTTCTAAGTGGGAAGCAGACTTCATAGGTCCCTGGTGGCGCTCAGCAGAATCCTTCTCCACACCCCAGCTACTCCCAGCCTTGCTGAGCTAAGGGCAGGTGGTTAGGGGAAGTGGAGGGCAGGGGCAAGGTGGGGCAGATGACAGAGGCACACAGAAACCTAGATAAGGCCCCGAGCATCACAGAACATCCACCCCTCTAACCTGGCCCTTTCTGCTTCTGCAATCCCAAGGGCTGCTGGATTTCTCTCCTCCAATGGTGGCTGCCTGACTTGGAAGAAAAGCGATTTTTCCTAACCCCTGCCCTTCCTTTGCCATAAATACAGATATCTCTGCCAAGCCCTGACTATCTAGAAGCCCTCTCCAGTTTACCAATAGGCCACGTCCTTATGAGGACTGGAGGAAGTTGGGCCGGAAACACCCTAATGGATCATCACTGTAGTCAGTCTCCTGGCCCTTCCAGCCTGCAGCCTGGTTTAGCATTTCTTCAGGAGCCAGGGGCGTTCCAGAAGCTGGGCTGCCAGTGTCCATGGAAACACTAAATGTGGTAAAGCAAAGATGATCTGCCAAACAGTACCTCCCCTAGGCCACCTGCCTAGACCACCTCCCCCAGAAGCTGTTTAGGTTCTAGTCCAGGCCTGTGGGTGTGGAACGAGGCTTGGGCAAGTCTCTGTATGGCCTAGTGGGGAAAGAGCGCACATCTGGGCATCAGGAGAGTTGTGTGATCTTGGACAAGTCACTTTACGTCCCTGGGCTTCAGTTTTGTTCCTGTGCCTCAGTTTCCTCATCTGTAAAAGAGAGGATAAAATACCTCTTCCCCCTCACTTTTTAGATTGTGAGGCCCATGTGGGACAGGAACTCTGACCTATTTGCTTACTTTGGGTCTACCTCAGTGTTGGTATTTTGTTAAGCGCTTACTATGTGCCGAGCACTGTTCTAAGCGCTGGGGTAGACACAGGGGAATCAGGTTGTCCCACGTGGGGCTCACAGTCTTAATCCCCATTTTACAGATGAGGGAACTGAGGCACAGAGAAGTTAAGTGACTTGCCCACAGTCACACAGCCAACAAGTGGCAGACCTGGGATTTGAACTCATGAGCCCTGACTCCAAAGCCCGTACTCTTTCCACTGAGCAGCATGCAGTAAATGTAAGCTCCTTGAAGGAGGGGATTGTATCTACTGACTTTATAGTGTTGTATTCCACACAGTACAGTGCTCTGCACACAGTAAATTCCCCCCAAATATTATTGACTGGTGGATTAATACATACCATCACTTTTTTATTTTTAAAGTATTCTGTTAAGCACTTACTATGTTTCAAGCACTGTACTAAGTCCTGGGGTAGATGCAAGTTAATCATATTGGACCCAAGGCCCCACGAGGCGATGTGGTCACTCCCCCGAGGATGACGAGGGGCCTGGGGCCGGGATTGTGCCAACTTTATACCATAAGTTCCTTGTGGGCAGGGAATGTGTCTGTTTATTTCTCTATTGTATTCTCCAGTAGAGTACACAGTAAGCACTTAATAAATACCATTGACTGACAGACTGGGCTCTAGACAGTCTTCTAGACTGTAAACTCTTGTGGGCAGGGAATGTGTCTGTTTACTGCTCTATTATACTTTCCCAAGAGTTTAGTACAGTGCTCTGCACAAAGTAAGTGCTGGAAAAAACCACTGATTGACTGACATATTCTGTCTCACAAAGGGCTCACAGTCTAAATAGGAGGGAGAACAGGTATTTTGTCCCCCTTTTACACTTGAGGAAACGGAGGCACGGAGAAATTAATTTACTTACCCAAGGTCACAGGGCAGGCATTAGAACCCAGGTGCCCTGACTCTTTCCACTAGGCCAAGCCATTTCCCAAGACTCATTGCCCTATGACTGAGCCTGGGCCCATCCTAAAGTGAATATAAGGTTGCAAGTTGCCTAGGAAAGGGAAAGAGCCTCTTGGTCCTCTCTCCCCTTCCTCCATTCCCTGCCCCCAGCCCCTTTTACTAAAGCAGGACTGGACTATGCAAGTGGTCGGGGGAGGGGAGTAGGGAGTCCAGCTTCCCCAAGACATGTGCTCCTTGGCTTCACCTTCCTCTGCCTCCTCCACAGGCTCCCCTTGGAATTGAGGTGGATATGCTAATGTGCTAATATTGGTTCTTCTGTAGCTCTTTTCATTCCTGGACCTCCATGACCTTTACAAATGTAAATGATTCAAGGCTCACCACAGTCATGTGAGCCAGAGGAGCTTCAGTCCTGTGCAGACAAGGGGAAAAAAAGGCAAAGAAATTAGGTGATGTGGCAAGTCATTGTCTGGACACAAGTTGGTTGGCCAGCTCATCAGTGTGTAAGCTTCTTGAGGGCAGGGAATGTGTCTCATGATTGTGGGACTTTGCTGAGCTCTTAGCCCCTTGTATTGCTCCCGGTGAACCACAAGGTCTTGAGTCCTGCTAGAATTCTGCCTTTCATGAGACCCATGGGCACCTACTAGGGACAGAAATTCGTGATAACTCTCCAGGGACATTTCCTATTTCAGTGAGAAAAGGGATAGACGCAACACAAACACAGATTTAGCTTTGGGGAAATTGCTATTTCATGTCTGCTGACTCTAACAAGCTGGTTGCCCTCCAGGGAGTTGAAAGCAGTGAGCTAAACATCCTTCAGCCTGTTTGGTTCTCTGCCTTTCCACAGATGGGCTGATTCTACCCAAAACCCTTTAGTATGGATCAGAACAGCTTCTGCCCAGGGCTACCTTGGGGATCCTTTAGGAGAGGTCCCTGAAGATCCAGGTGGTCCTAGGTCATCTCTGGTCCCAAGGAACGTGCCCAATCAGGGCCTCTGATTCCCTAGTCTTTGCTCTTTCCACTCATCCTCACTGCTTCTCTATAAGGGGAAAGACTGTGTGGATTAGCCTCTATTCTGAAGCAATCCTGGACCTTGTTGGGTCTAATGGGGACTTTGGACTTTTGATGGATTTGCATTTTGCCACACTTGACACATGCAGCTCAGGCTTCCCTATGCCCTGAGAAAGTCATTAGCCAAAAGGCAGTCAGGTGGCTCTCTGGCAAGCAGCTTTTCTAGCTAGAGACCAGGAAGGCATGACTGCAAACTTCAGATCCGCTGGCCAGGTAGGATACATGCTCCCAAGAGGACCTTTTTTAAAAATGGTATTTGTTAAACACTTAGCATGTGCCAGGCACTGTGCCAAGCGCTGGTGTAGTTATAAGCTAACCAAGTTGGACACAATCCATGACCCACATGGGACTCGCAGTCTTAATCCCCATTTGACAGATGACATAACTGAGGCACAGAGAAGCTTCTCCCTTGGCTTCATGATGGGAAGAAGAGGTCAGCAATGGAGAGATGAGGAGGCAGAAAGAGGGTTAGATGAGTTATCTGGAAATGGAAATATTGTGAGTATGATTGAGAAATGTTTACTGGGTTTCTGAATCTAAGCTTCTCATTTGCTGATTCATTTATTTGCAAAAATCTAGTTGCCATAGCAATTTGATGCTGCTCTTTCAGCTCTTTTCAGGCTCCTTTTGTACTCCACATGGAAGTAGCCATTGAAGACATTTCCCAGGTGAAAAGTCTTTGTAGCTAGGCTGCAAGGAGGCTTAGGAATGACCACTGTGGCCTAGAAGATAGAACACATGGGAGTCAGAAGGAGCTGGGTTCCAATCCTGGCTCCGCTACTTGTCTGCTGTGTGATCTTGAGCAAGTCATTTCACTTCTTTTTGCCTCAGTTCTCTCATCTGTAAAATGGGGATTAAGACTGTGAGCCCTATCGCGGGACAGACTGTGTCCAACCCAATTATCTTATATCTACCCCTACACTTGGAACAGTGCCCTGGCACATAGTTAGCGCTTAACAAACACAACAATCATTATCATCGCCTCTTGGGTTGGGTTTTCCTTTGTTCTCTCCTCTGTCCAGGTCTCACTGTACTGCTGGTAATGACAGAAGTTTTACCAGGCTGGATCAGAGGGGCCAAGGTTCAGATACCGTAATGCCTTCCGTATCATCTTGGCATCTAGAAGTGACAATAGGACCCTATCCCATGGGTCCCATGCATTCCGGTAGGCTGGCCAGCAGGATGAAAGTAGCTCAGTGAAAAATCCCAACTCCACCCTGCTCCTGCTTCAAGTTTTGAAAGCAGTGAAGTGGATAGTATCACATGTTACTGTGGCCAAGGACTTCCTGAACACTGAGAAGGATATGAAAAGGCAAACTTGTCTCAGGTAAACCTGCTTTATTCCCTGATCTGCCACTCACACACTGTGTGACCCTCTCTGGCCCTCCATTTCTTACTTGTCTATTCCTACACCCCTGCAGCAAATCTTTACTCCAGCCTAACCTGCCTGCTCAAGTCATTGCACATTCGGTTCCTCCCACTCTGAATGCCTTCGCCACCTCCCTATTGCCAAACCATAACAATGCCATTCAAAACCCTGCAAAAACCCACCTTTATGATATCTCCTTAGATTCACCCCACCTAGCTCAGTCCAGTCCAGTCACTCCAATAATCCCTTAGGATATAGGTCATTGTAAATAGAGGTTATTGTTGGCTTCTGGGGTGTTACGTTCTGTCATTTGGGTTTAGGTTTAATTGTATCTTTGCATTTGCATTTGTGCTCGCTCCCCTATTAGACATTAGCCAACCTCATTCTCCTCTCACTGCCAACCTCTTGCTCACCCTGAGCCTCCTATCTGGACCTACCTTCCCCTTTACACCTGGGAGACTGCTGCTCTCCCCATCCTCAAAGTTCTTCTGAAATCACATCTCCTTGAGAAGGTCTTCCCGATTAATCTCTAACCTCCACAATCAATTTTCCTCCCTACTGCTACTTGAGCACTTCTGTGTCACCTAAACCCTTGGCTACACCCCCCATCCTCCCAGTAGCATTTATGACCATATCCTGAAACTCTCTTCTTCTGCCTATAATTTATTTTAGGGCCTTTCATTCATTCATTCATTCAATAGTATTTATTGAGCGCTTACTATGTGCAGAGCACTGTACTAAGCGCTTGGAATGAACAAGTCGGCAACAGATAGAGACGGTCCCTGCCATTTGACGGGCTTACAGTCTAATCAGGGGAGACGGACAGACAAGAACAATGGCAATAAATAGAGTCAAGGGGAAGAACATCTCGTAAAAACAATGGCAACTAAATAGAATCAAGGCGATGTACAATTCATTAACAGAATAAATAGGGTAATGGAAATATATACAGTTGAGCAGACGAGTACAGTGCTATGGGGATGGGAAGGGAGAGGTGGAGGAGCAGAGGGAAAGGGGGAAAAGAGGGTTTAGCTGCGGAGAGGTAAAGTGGGGGTGGCAGAGGGAGTAGAGGGAGACGAGGAGCTCAGTCTGGGAACGCCTCTTGGAGGAGGTGAGTTTTAAGTAGGGTTTCGAAGAGGGGAAGAGAATCAGTTTGGCGGAGGCGAGGAGGGAGGGCGTTCCAGGACCGCGGGAGGACGTGGCCCAGGGGTCGACGGCGGGATAGGCGAGACCAAGGGATGGTGAGGAGGTGGGCGGCAGAGGAGCGGAGCATGCGGGGTGGGTGGTAGAAAGAGAGAAGGGAGGAGAGGTAGGTCCTGTCTTTCCGGCAAGATTATAAGCTCCTTGAGGGCAGGAGTTGTGCTTATAAAAGTTATTGTACTCTCCCCAATGCTTAGTATGGTACTATTGAGTGAATAATTGGATCATGAGCTTTTTGAGGGTGGTAATAAGGCATTTAACGTCTCTTGTATGTTCCCCCAGTACTTAGTGCACATAGTAGTAGGAAGCAGTGTGGTGTAGTGGAAAGAACACGGGTCTGGGAGTCAAAGGACCTGGTTTCTAATCCCAGCTCCACTGCTTGCCTGCCTGGCCTTGGGCAAGTCACTCCACTTCTCTGTGCCTTGGTTCCCTCATCGGCAAAACGTTCTCCCTCCTACTTAGACTGGGGGACAGGAACTGTGACCAACCTGATGAACTTGTACCTACCCTAGTGCTTAGTACAGAGCTTGGCACATAGTAAGGGCTTTAACAAATATCACAGTTATTATTATTAATAATGAATGCTGCCACTGCCTCTCCTGCTGAGGCTACACTGCAAGTTCATTGAGACTAGGTTGTCTTCTTCCTCCCCAAAGTTGTGCAGGGCTAATTACAAGTCTCTTCCTGCAGTCGGTGCTCAATCAGTTCTGTCCTGCCGGCTGTCTGGCCATAAGATGAATCATATTGGCTCTTTATACTGCTAATTCACAATTTCCTCCTGGTGAAAGTGTCAAATGCAATGTCCTTATTGTTCAACAGCAGATTATTGTTCACAAAAGTGGGTGTCCTGACTCAAAGTTAGCCTTCTAAATCCCACTGCAGCTTCAGTAAATTCAATATTCTTCTTCATCTCCTCTCTTGGATTGTTGAGTGGTGTCGCAATGTGTATTTTCAAATATATGGCATTCATTTAAAAACCACATACGGTATATTTATGGTGAACCCTTTACCAAGAGACTCAGAGGCATTACAAATGTAATCTATTGAATCCACAACACATGCCTGAGAGGGCAAGGACTGATCCTGACACGTTACAGATGATGAAGCCGAGGCTCAGAGAGGCCTTTATGTATTCACTCCACACGTGTACACATACACAGGGACTGATTGTTTATATTATGTTTAAGCTGAAAAACCCACCAAAATGTAGAATGATTGGAAGAGGCTGGTCTGAAAGGATGAATCTGTTTCATCCACCCGAAAATCTCACCAACAGCTGCAGTGAAAAACGGAAAATGCTAACGAAGTCTCATCATTCTTCACCTTCCTCAAGTCGTGCCCGGGGTGAAAGTTTCCCTTTAAGGAAATATGTTGTCTTTCATTCAACAACACCCATGTCGTGGCACATGCTGCAAAGGGCTGTCCTGATTGGTAACACCAACTGGCGATATTGGATGGGAGGGAGAGGATGTGGAAAAGACATTGGCATTCTGCCCAGGGCCTGAGGACTCACTTTGGAGTGCAATTTGCATCAAATGGAACAAATTGCTGCCACTCATCTTTTAACCTAGAGAGGTATCTTGTGAAGACCACAGATTCCAGCATGCAATGCGCCAGCTGGATCTCTTCCTTTAAGCCCCTGTATACCTTGCATGCTGGGAAATGTAGTTTCTGGGACTATTTTAACTCGATGAAATTGCTTGTGTTACATAGATGCTGACTTTACTTGTATTTTTCACAAATTGTGTATTTTTTTCAGGTGGAATTTAAAGGGAACTCTATTTTCTTTCCCTTCGTAATGATGACCTGCAGTGTGGAACATTTAATTCATAAAGAAGTGAATTCATAGAGAACTCTTAGTGGTGAGAGCACAGGCTTGGGAGACAGAGGATGTGGGTTCTAATCCCTGGCACTGCCACTTGTCTGCTGTGTGACATTGGGCAAGCCACTTAGCTTCTCTGTGCCTCAGTTATCTGTAAAATGGGGGTTAAGACTATGAACCCCATGTGGGACAACCTGATTTCCTTGTATCTACTCTCACTGCTTCAAACAGTGCTTGGCATATAGTGAGTACTTAACAAATACCATTATTATTATTATTATTAAAAGTCTGAGATGGAGCATAATCATTTTGCATTGGCTAAAGGATATTGGCCAGAGAAACAGTGTGGCCTAATGGAAAGAGGCCAGACCTGGGCATCAGAGGACCTGGGTTCTAATCCCAACTCTGCCACTTGTCTGTTGAGTGCTCTTGGGCCAGTCACTTCATTTCTCTGTTCCTCAGGTACTCTATCAAATGGGGATTAAGACTGTGAGCCCTTTGTGGGACAGGGACTGTGTCCAACCTGATTAGCTTATATCTACTCCAGTGCTTAGTACAGTGCCTGGAGCACTTAGAATAGTGCTCTGCACATAGTAAGCGCTTAACAAATACCAACATTAGTAACCTAGTAAGCACTTAACAAGTACCAAAAAAAAAAAAAAGGTTCTCAAGATCAGTGGAACTGCAAGGCAACCCACTACACTGAGCAAGAGACCCGGGATCTAATTCTCACTCCACTAACTGGCCCACATTGGAAAAGCCAGTTAACCTCTTTGTATTTCAACTTCTCACACAAAATGAGCATCTTAGAAAAATCCCTTCCCCTCCCTACTTTAAAAGAATGCTAGGAAAATGAACGAGATAAAAATGTGAGTGTGCTTTGAGCTATATGGAAGAAAGTGCTGCATCAATCACTGGTATTTATTGAGAACTTACTGTGTGCTGAGCACTGTACTAAGCACTATATAAACTCTTAGTTCTTATTATTGGAGATTGTAGCTCATAGTTGCTTGCCTGAGGTTGGGAGAACACAGCCTGGCTATGGTTTAACAGGGTCTCCTGCAGTCACCCCTCCAGTAGTATTTACTGATTGCTTGTTTTGTGCAAAGCACCTTACTAAGGGCTTGAAAGAGAACAATAGCGTTGGTAGCCCAGCTCCCTGCCCTCAAGCAGCTTGCAGTATCACAGGGGGAGAAAGACATTAGCATTAACTACAGGTAGAGGAAGCTACAGAGTTTAAGGATGTGAACATAAGTGCTACTTGCAGAATGGCAGGAACTAGGAAAGAGTATTGAAGAGCAGTCTGAAGAGAGCGTGAAGGGGCTTACACTAATAATATTGTCACTCCGGAGCCAAGTAACAAGGAGGATCCGGGTGCTCTGAAACCGTAGCCAAGTCATTTTGTCTCAGGCCAGACTGACTGAGGACTGCAGGCCCTCTGGAGGGTCATTCTTTTTCCATGGAAATGGCGGCCTTTTGATTGTCTGGTTGTACTTTAGCAAGCGCGTTTCATATTTCTGGCAAGAGTAAGCAACAGATGCTGTCCATCTCTGTGTGATCACTTGAACATGTGTGCATTAAAAAGCATCCGCATGCGATGCATATCCCAGAATCAGTCACTAAAACCTCCTCATTACCTGAAGGCAGAGCAACCAGGTTTACCTGACAGTATAAATGAACCACTCTCACCTCTTTAGTGTTTTCTAGGCAATGAACTCGTTTTTTAATTATTCACCCTGGAGGGTCAGAGATTTTTGGCGTAGCACGGGAATTATCTTCGTGGTGAGGAAAACCTCTTTCCACAGGTATGGGAGGCAGCAGTGGGTATTTGGATTTTTGAGCTTTATGGGGACCTGGATCTCCGAGTGGCACAGATCTTGCAGTGGGATTCACAAATCAGACCACCTTCCTTTTGCAAGATGAGGCAGATGCAGCCCACTTGTAGCTCAGGCAGACATTTGCCAGAAATCCAGTACTGAGAAAATACAAAATGCCCAAAGGGCTTATTTGTACAAAATTCCTTGTCTTTAGAGTGTGGTTCTTCTGAAAACCTCAAAACACTTTCTTGCCTTAAGGTGGGGTTGATCATTAGCATATACATTTGAAAAATAAAAAGGTTGCTAAAATTGGAATTCTCTGGATACAAGGAAAAATTTGATCTCTATGCAAAGGTTAGAGCAAATAGTAAATTGATATCAATCAATCCCCCACACTCTAAGGTCGCTGTGGGCAGGGAATGTGCCATTTTATTGTTATATCGTATGCACCCAAGTGCTGGGTACAGTGTTCTGCACATAGTAAGTGCTCAATCAATTCCATTGAATGAATCAATCAGTGGTATTTATTGAGCACTTACTGTGTGGAGAGCACTATATTAAACACTTGGGAGAGTACAATACCATAGAGTTCGTAGACACCCCTGCCCACAAGACCCTACAGTCTAGAGAAGGATATTAACTAAGAGGTCATCAAATTTCCTTTTTAAGCCCTTCAATCCACTGTGATTTCTGCATTTAGCATGAAGCAGTAACTTGAGCCTCTTGAGAGGACTAGTTGGCTTAGTTTTATTTTGGTCGTATATGCGTTATTCTATAGCAGTAGTAATGGTATATGTGTGTGTGTATATATATAGAGAGAGAGAGAGCGCTCATTGGGGGTATTACTTGGGGTAACTAAGCACTTGGGAAAGAAGCAGGAGACACCTTCCATGCCCCTCAATGAGCTTACCTTCTAATGGGGGAAACAGACATAAAGATATTTACAAATGGAATAATCCAAATGAATAACTGATTGTACCTTTCTCCACAAGTGAAAAGGAGAGACAAAAATAGATACATCACTGCTAGAGGTGGCTGCTAGGCTGATGTAAATTGGCAGATGGGAATTGGGGAAGACTTTATCCTAGACTGTAAGCTCCTGGAGCTCAGGAATAGTGTCTACCAAATCTATTGTATTGTAGTCTCCCAGAAGCAGCATGGCCTAGTGGATAGAGTATTCATTCAATCGCATTTATTGAGCGCTTACCGTGTGGTGAGCACTGTAACCAGCACTTGGGTGCCTATGATATAACAAAAAACAGGTACATTCCCTGCCCACAATGAGTTTACAGTCTGGAGGACGGGCCTGGGAATCAGAAAGACCTGAGTTCTAATCCTGATTCTGCCACTTGTCGGCTGTGTGACCTTGGGCAAATCACTTAACTTCTTTGCCTCAGTTATCTCATGTGTAAAAGGGGGATTAAGGCTGTGAGCCCTATGTGAGACGGGGACTGTGTCCAACCCGATTAGCTTGTATCTACCCCAGCGCTTAGTACAGTGCCTGGCAAATAGTAGTTTCTTAATAATAAATACCACAATTATCATTAAGTGCTTAGCACAGTGCTCTGCACAGCGTAAGTGCTCAATGAATACCACTGATGATTCGTTGGAGAAAGTGGGATTTTAGGAACACTCTGTACCTAGGGACGACTGTGATCTATCGGATTTGGAGAGGGGAGGAGGTTCCAGGTCAGGATACCAGCGTGGACCAGGGCCGGAGGTGGGAGAATCAAGAGTGAAGTACAGTTGGATGGCTAGCTCGGAACCCCAAATGTCTGGGTACATCTCTGTGCTTATCCAGAATATAAGATTTGTAAAGGCAGAAATCGTGCCTTTTTAAATTCATATACTCCCCGTGCAGTGTACAGTGCCATATGCTTAGAAGTACTTAAAATAAATGAATGGAAATGGTATTTATTTCAATTTTGCCAATGTCCAAAGAAGTTTGATAAGCATCTTTCTAAGAACCCAAAGGGGTACGCTTCATTGGCCAAAAATGGAGTAGAGTTCAGCAATCTTTGCTTTCGATTGAATTTAGGTCCTAGGAAGGCCGTTTCCCTGAAGACAAAGCACATCGTTGGCTGTGCTCTTGATTTTAAGATGAAGGAAATCTCATTTAAGATGAGCCCCCCACCCCAAATTCAGAATTCTGGAAGATGAAGTCAAACATTCTGGTGACTTGTTAGGTGACTGCTGTGAAACTCATTTGCCTTAGCAGACATAGAAAGATTAGAGTAGCTTTTAGTTTCTGACAAGTTGACACTTCTCAAATAGTAAAAATGCCCAATTTTAAAACCTTTCCTAGAGAGACCCTGTACTCTGCTTACTAAAAATATAAATCCTGATTTATCCACATTGGATTGGTTCTTTCAAAAGTCTTTTGAAGTCTGGGTCTCCGGGCAAAATTCTAAGATCTGACAGAAAAAAACATGAATGAAATCCTCCCAGGGCTGAAGTGAAACTCTAGATGCAGCTAACGCTTCTCCTGAGTGAAGCGTCTACCACATCATCAGTCTGGCCAGTTTCCCCCACCAATGACATTTTACAGCCCTTGACGTATTTTAATTTGTATAAAGTGAAAGTTAATTATTGTAGGTCAGACATGGGTTCTCCAACACCGACTTCTAAGGTGCTACCTGGTTTCATAATGAGAAAGAGCAGGGGTCTGGGAAATACAATAGAGGGGAGTTCCCATCAAATGGAGCTGCTTCCCCACTTCTTTTTAGTAAAAAAACAAGGATTTAAATCTATGAGTAAGAAAAGAAGATGAAGTTGAAAATGGGTAAAAAATAATTTGCATTTTATGAGTAAGAAATTTTAAAGTACATTTTAAAGACTACATAACTTTATATTCAAATCCCAAAATGACTAACTACAAATACATTAGTTGTGTAAGCAGTCGCCATTTTAAAGGCGCTTGTGAAAATATGTACATTTTGAAGAATGATTTAGTGAAATAGTATAATAAATTAGTAATGCTTTCTAAAAAACAAAAACACGTGCAGGTACTTTTTGGCCCTCTCAGTACCCCACTGGGCATCAAGAATTGTCATCTGTTTCAAAATTGGCAAATCAAGACACAAAATAATTTGTCTAAGGTTTTGGTCAGTCAGAACAAGAGGCAGAAAAAAAACACACCCTTCAACATTGTTCATTTTTTTTAGTGGGATTTGTTAAGTGCTTTAAGTGCTTACTGAACTGTATGTTGTTTTTCATGGTATTTATTAAGCACTTACTATGTGCCAGGCCCTTTGCTAAGTGCTGGGGTAGATACAAGTTAAATCAGGTTGGACACAGTCCATGTTCCACATGGGGCTCGCAGTCTTAATGCCCATTTTACAGATGAGGTAATTGAGGTGGAGAGAAGTTAAATAACTTGCCCAGGGTCATGAAGAAAATGTTTCTGTTATACTCAATCAGTTGTATTCATTCATTCATTCAATCGTATTTATTGAGCACTTACTGTGGGCAGAGCACTGCTGAGCACTTGGGAGAGTAAAATATCACAGAGTTGGTAGACACAGTCCCTGCCCACAGATGAACTTAGAGTCTAGAGTCTAGTCTGCAGTCTAAAATCAAGCAGAGAAACTTGATTTCTTTGGGTTTTTAACATACACTATTGTGGTTTTAAGGTCTTTGTGGATTGGGATTGTGCTTCTGTTGTACCTTTTTCATACAGTTCTTTGCATTCAGTGGGTGATCAATAAAGAAGCATTATTTTACTCCTAGGGAAGAAGCATGGCATTGTGGATAGAGAGCGCACAGGCCTGGGAGTCAGAAGGTCATGGGTTCTAATGCCTGCTCTGCCACTTGTCTGCTGTGTAACCTGGTGCAAGTCACTTCACTTCTCTGTGCCTCGGTGACTTCGTCTGTAAAATGGTGATTGAGACTGTGAGTCCCACATGGGACAGGGACTGTGTCTGACTCGATTTGCTCGTATCCACCCCAACACTTAGTACAGTGCCTGGCACATAGTAAGCGTTTAACAAATACCACAATTATCTTGTATCTACCCAAGCCCCTAATATAGCACTTGACACATAGTGAGCGCTTAACAAATACTACAATTTACTGCTTATCAGCTCTTGGAAAGTAGAAAGCTAACTGCATTTACCTCTAAGAGGTCTAATTTTTTTCTTCTAATGGTATCTGTTAAGCGCTTACTATGCTCATGCACTGTTCTAAGCACTGGGGTTAATCAGGACACAGTCCCTGTCCCACATGGGATTCACAGCCTAAGATGGAGGGAGGACAGGCATTGAATCCCCATCCAATACTGACGCACAGAGAAGTGACTTGCCCAAGGTTGTGCAGCCAGCAAGTGGCAGAGCTGAAATTAAAATCCAGGTCCCCTGACTCTCAGGCCTGTGCTCCTTCCACTGGGCCATGCTGCTTCCCAACTGATCAACTATTAATAAAACTTTGATATCGACAAAAATATTTCTCAACACTATCTTGGGGGTTTTAATTTGTTAAGTCAATGTGGGTGAATTTAAGTGTGGGGTAAGGTTAATAGCTATAAAGCCTGTGGTCTTGAACTGATTCACGAACAAGCCCCTTAGTAAAACCAGCCAGCTAAAATTCTAATGAACCATGAAAAGGCGTGACTGACAGTTGGGGCCGAAGATTGAGAAAAAAAAAAGAGTGATATCCCTGGAAGGAATGTGCTTGGGGACTTCCCTTGCATCAAGTTAAGTGCTCTCTGTTTCCTACTTATTTGAATATCAAATTCCACCCCCTGTCTTTCATCTTCTCCAAAGCGCAAACTCAAGTAGTCATGCCCTCATGATCATGAGAAGCAGCGAAGCCTAATGGAAAGAGCACAGGCCTGGGAGTCAGAGGACCTGGGTTCTGATCCTGGCACTGCCACTCGCCTGTTCTGGGAGCTTAGGCAAGTCGCTTAACTTCTCCGTGCCTCAGTTCCCTCATCTGTAAATGGGGAATCAATACCTGTTCTCCCTCCTACTTTAGACTGTGAGCCCCATGGGGGATGATGGTTTGTACCTACCCCAATACTTAGCACATAGGAAGCACTTAACAATAATACCCCAACAATTATCATCATCATCATCATCATCATCATCATCATCACGTAGAAGAGGAAAAGGAAGAGGAGGAGGAGGAACATTTATTGAGCACCCACTTAATACAGTGTCAGTATTAGGTTCTTGGAAAGTACAGAATGAAGGAGTGACAAATTCTCTACCCACAAGGGGTTTACATTCTAATGGGGGAGATCAACTGAACCCTCCTCATTTATGGGACAGCCTCGGGGCAAAGTGATTTAACTGGGGGAATATATTCATTTTTATTTTTCATTTAAAACTAATATGCTACAATGGAGGTATAGATGGCTAGCAAAAGCACAGCCCCTTGCCTTTAGGAAAGACACATTTCAGGCATAAAGTATAACTGGTGTTGAGACTGTCAGTATTCTACCAAGTACTGACCAACTTTGTTTTCTCTTCATTGATTCACCTCAGGAGAATACTACTCACGCCACACCACGATAACGGCCTCATTACCGCGTGAACACTTCTCCTCAGTCATCCCATGAGCTTTATTGGAAACGCCTTCAGAAGCCCAACATTGAAATACCATAGGTATACTGGTGAAGTAGTGGGTCTCATCAAGAAAATGCAATGTTAATATGTAGAATCACAACTCCTCCTTTCGGCTCAGAAGCAGTCCATGTTGGTAAAAAGATACATTTGATCTGCCAAATACTCAGGAGTAATGCTACCGCACCAACTCCAACTACCAGAGCATCTGAGTGTAATATTTCTCCTCATTCAACCTCCCGGAATTTCACTTGAGGAAATTAGGCCCATTGTCATTGTGAGGAGTTAGGCAGGCAAGGAATGGAATTAGGAGGTTGCCTGAAGCCATGGTATTTGAACTCCCTTTTAAATTTGCTGGAACAAATGGGATCATCCTCCCCTCTAATTTAATTCTGCAGTCAAGTAAAAATGCGTAGAGTTGTCTTTCAGTCAGAAGCCGATAGATAGTGAGACTGTATCCACTGAGTGGATCGGTCACACTGAGAATCGCCTCCATTCTTGCACACCGGGCCCACGGGCCTTGTCGTTTGGGATGAGCATTACTTAGACACCAGGGCTAAGAGGGAAAAGGGATGTCCTACCTCCAGCGGGACATACACTCCACTTCCCTTTGCTGCCGTGGTGATGGTTAGCGCAGAGCCATCAACACTCTTTCATCCAGTTCCTTTATGCTAGGAGGCAGGGCCAGCTTCAGACATCCCTCCACTCTGAGGCAGGGCGAGCCCCCCACATATGGTCTGATACCCTCACATCGTGCTGCTCATGCATGCCACATAACGTCATGAGGTCGTACACAACTTTTTGCAGAAGATGACTCTCCGTGGCCATGCCCTGTGTGTCCTGGGCAGCTTGGCTCCAAGACCCCGATTTATGACCCACCAACAGATCATTTCCACCCCACCATTCATTCAATCGTATTTATTAAGCCCTTACTGTGTACACTACAACAACGCCTTTGAGGAGGGCAGTGGCGTGGCCATCTTTGAGGGAAGTTGCTCGGCTACGAGAAGCAGCTTGGTTTAGTGGAAAGAGCAGGGGCTTGGGAGTCAGAGGTCGTGAGTTCTAACCCTGGCTCTGCCACTTGTCAGCTGTGTGACTTTGGGCAAGTCACTTCACTTCTCTGTGCCTCAGCTACCTCATCTGTAAAAATGGGGATTAAAAAATGTGAGTCCTACAAGGGACAATCTGATTACCCTGCATCTACCCAGCGCTTAGAACAGTGCTCTTCACATAGTAAGGGCTTAACAAATACCATAATTATTATTTCCGAGAAGGGTAGCAGTTACCATCTTTGGAAGGCCCCTTGTGGCTTTCCCCTTCCCCCTACCCTGGTGTGCTACTCCCTGAGTCACTCCCTCTTCACGGATGGAAGTTGGCCTCCCTTAGGCACCCTTTACAGTTTGGAAGCTGGCCCCGCTAGTGGGGAAAATGGATGCAGTCCTTGGTCGGGGGCAGAATATTTCTGAGACCTCAACAGCGGCAGACACGGCTAGACCCTTCCCGATTTCCTAGGGAATAATCAGTGACATCACATTTACTTCAGAACCTCAGATTGTGATACAACAGAGTATTATTAAAATTGATTCTCCCAGGGCAGGATTCCTTTATTTCACCTTCATTTATCTGTAATAGATGCAAAGGAACTAATAAAAAAGATGAATACGGTTGAATGAATGAACCTTACAGTCACCTTGTAACAAGTTATGTCTTGTAGCAAGATGCATCTGGCCTGATTGTATCGTATCTACCTGAGCGTTTAGCAGAGTCCTTGGCACCTAGTAAGCAATCGTTGCTATTAATTCCCCTTTCTCGCTCCGTGTACTCTTAATGCTCTTTCAACACTCCCCTAATTGCGGCTTTCTCGTGGCCCCGAAGTCGACCTCCCCCGCGGAGTTTTAATTTTTCCTCCCCCCGGCCCTCCATTAATAAAAAGGCCCCGGTTTTCAAACCCTCGGTGCTCTTTCCGAAGAAAGCACTGACATCTCACAGTGGAACCCCCTAATCTCCTTCGCGGGAAGGAAGAGATTAACATCCGAATGCGAATCCAGAAAGATCCGCCGGATCGGCCAACTCCCCGATCCTCCGAAAAGGCATTTCTTTGTACTTCTTATCGTCCCCCCACCGGTCACTGAGACGGCGATCGTTAGGTCTCGGCCCCAGACCGTTCCGGGAACCGATGGGGAATGGTTGGGGGGGGGGGGGAGGGAAGGGAAAGCGGTCCCGGGGACCGGCAAGGACCGGAGGCCGAGGGGTCCCGGCGGCGAGGGAATCCGCCCGGTCCCACCCCAGTGGGGTCGCCGTGGAAAGCGCCGTTGGCCGACGAGGGGCCCCTGAAGGAGAGGCGGCCGGGGGAGAGAGCCATAGTGCTGACGTTGAAGGCCCAGCCCTGTGAGGTTGCACCGGGTAAGTGGCGCTGGGGGGGTGGGGAAGGGGCGGGGGGCGGGACGGAGAAGCGGGAGGGGGCGGGCCAAAGCCTCCGGAGGCCCCCCCCATTGGACGGCACCGGCTGCCCATCGCGCAGAACCTCCCCCACCCCTCCAAGGGAGAGAGACACACTCAGATGCACTGTGTGCGCCCCGGGAGCAGCCTCGGAGCCGGTCGGCGGTGGTGCAACAGCAGCAGCAGCAGCAGCAGCAGCAGCAGCAGCAGCAGCAGCAGCAGCAGCAGCAGCAGCAGCAGTCGTCCCAGCAGTAGTCGTCCCAGCAGTAGTCGTCCTAGCAGCAGCAGCCCCCAGCCAGGCGGAGTCCTAGCCGCTTTCAATGGAGGAGAAGCCCGGCCAGCCTCAGTCTCAGCCGCAGCACCATTCCCACCACCATCCGCACCACCACCCGCAGCAGCCGCCGCCGCCGCCGCCGCCGCACCACCACCACCATCACCATTATTACTACTACAACCACAACCACCACCATCACCACCAGCAGACGCACCAGTACCTGCAGCATGGAGCCGAGGGCAGCCCCAAAGCCCAGCCGAAGCCGCTGAAACATGAGCAGAAACACGCCCTCCAGCAGCACCAGGAAACGCCGAAGAAGAAAACAGGTCTGGGGGAGGGGAAGGGGGAAAGGTGGGGCTGGGGGTGGGGGGACACAGGGGAGGTGGGGGGCGGCAGGCTTGGGGAGCCTCCGAGGCCTCTAGGGCCGGTGGGTTTGGGGAGGGCGGGACGAGTGGCCACCGCCTCCGCCGCCCCCACCCCGGGAGAGGCCCGGCCAGGCCAGCGTGACCTTCCCGGCCCCCGCCCCGCCGGGAAAGGCTCGGGGCCGGTCCTGGAGCCATCCCACCCCTCCCCGGGGCCGCGTTCTCCAACGGGGACCCTCCCCCCTTCCTTCCACCCACCCTTCTCCCGACTTTGAACCCCTTCTCTTTAACCCCAACCGGGAGGGCTCCCCACAGCCGGCGACCTCGTCGGGGTCGGTGGCGGGGATGGGGGCCTGGAGGAGGGTGGGACGCCACCGGGGAGCCCCCACCCCGATCGGCCCCCCTTGGCCCACCTGTGGCCTCGGGGTTCCCCCTCCCAAGCGCGTGTGGGTGTGCGTCTGGGGGGGTCCCGAGGCCCACCGGCCCCAGGCGGTGGTCCCAGGCTCAGGCCGGCTCCCCCCCGTCCCGCTCCCCCCCGGAGCCGGCGCGGCTGGAATGTTCTCTCCTCGCTGGGCCGCTTCCTGTCCGCCATGTTGGAAGCCGTTCCTGTCACCGACACCGGCCCCCGCCGAGCGGGCGGGAGGGCCCGCCGACCGGGCCCTTGGGCCCGGGAGCGGGAGCCGGAGGGAGGGCGACGGCGGGGCGAGGCTCCCGGGGTCGGCCCCGCCGCCCCCTTCCTCCCCGCCGCAGCCCCCGCTCGGGGCGGCTCCCCGCCCCTCCCTTCCCTCCCGGTTGTCGCCGGCCGGGGTTGTGTAACCCGGTGGCGGCCCCGGGGTGGGGGGAAGGGGAGTCGCCGGGACACGAGGGGAGCGGGAAACCACGCGGCGGGGCGGGGTGGGCCGGGGTGACCCCGGGGTGACCAGCAGGCCTTCCCCCACCCTCCCCAGATGAGGAGGAGCCCCTCCATTTTATCACCCCTCGGCCCTCTTCACACCCCAGGTCAGGCCAACTTCCAGTCCTGCCTGACTCCAAGCCCCCCGAGGGCAGGGATCAGCCCTATTCATTCCTCTCCCCCGCCCAGGGGCTCCACGCACGATGAAGGCCCCCCACAAATACCAGTGGCAGGAGGGAGACCCTCCAAACAAGACCCCCTTCTACCCCCCCGCTTTTCATTCTCAAAGTGCGCTGACCAGCAGGGTCGGTCATCACTGAGGCCTTGCCGTCATTTCGAAGGGGACGTGTTTGAGTTAAATTAAAATAACTCACAGTGGATGGGCCCCTCCCCCTTTTTTTTTGGTGGGGAGATTTAGGGACACCCCTTGAATTCAACCCAGAAAAAAACACTTGAATTAAACGCAGACTTTATCTCGTCTTGATTTTGAGGGAGGAAAGGTAGGGGATTTGGGACTCTGGAACCAAATGAAAGGAACCCCCCCCCCTTTTTCTGTTGAAAAGGGAAATAAAGACTTGGGTGGGATTGGGCTAGCTACATCTGAGAGATGGTAAACAATGAAGCTGATGTAGCTGAGACTCAATTATAAAGATCTGAGGGACTCGATAAGCCATTAACAGCCAGTCAACAGAATAGGACCCATCAGATTGGGACAAAAGGTGAGAAATACCGTATTTAGTTACAGGGCAATTTAATGGAAATGTAGTAATCTAGTTATCCAGATGGTGACTTGGGTGGCTCCATCCAAGAAAATAAAATTTTACTTTGTATTGAAGGTCAGTCAGCCCCTCCCCCCTCTCCAGCCCTACCTCTCTGACCTTTTATAATCCAACCCCCACCCGTGGCCCCTCTAACACCAGCCTACTCATTGTGCCTCCATCTCCCCCAGCTCACTGCTTGAACCCCTTGCCCAGGTTCTCCCCCGACCTGGAATTCCTTCCCAGCTCATATCCACTCCCCACCTTCAAACCCAACTAAAATCCCATCTCCAAAGGGCCTTCCTTGAATATGCCCTCGATTTCCCTATGCCCTGTGTTGCCTCTGCATGTGGATCTGTACACCCCGGCCCCACAGCAATTATGTACATTTCCTTACTCCCATCATATCCCTATCTATAATTTGTTTGAATGTCTGTCTCCCCCTTAGGCTGTAAGCTCTTTGTGGGCAGGGATCGGGCCTACCAAAGCTATTGTTTTCCCCTAAGCACTCTTTGCTGAGTGCAGAGTACTGTACTTAACATTGATTGATTGAGGTCAGGGTATTGGATTGGTAATTCCCTTTACAGGTAGCGTGCTCAGTTTTGGGCCCTGTGGGGCGGGGGCGGGAAGAGTGAGCCAGTCATCAGTGCCATTTTCCTGAGCAGTCACTTTTCTCTCTCTCTCTCTCTTGCCCGAGGTGGCATGACTGTAGGCAGTCTACTTCGCCTGAGGTGGTTGAGAAGCTGAGACTCCCTTTTTTGAATCATTTTTTGTATATCATCCCTAGTGTTACCCAGGTTTTTAAATTTAGAATAAATTTCAAATAAGACTGCCCGGCGGAAGCATCTATCCTTGAAAATCCAGCAATGGCGTAAAGCTTAATGTGGAGTAATTTACTAGGCTAATTTGAAGAAAGATAGTGGTTGGTTGTTGACCAAGAATAAAATAACCTTTTGCCCAAGCCTGACATGTTAACTAGGTTTAGATGAAGTTATCCAGAAGAGGGAGCGAGAGGGCTGAATGAGGCTAACCTAGAACATTATTAAACAGTAACTTTGGTTCAGTTTCCAAAATATCCAAAGGCCACAGTTTAGACTTAAAGGACTAGGTTCTGCCAAATGTGTTTTAAGATGGAGTTTTAAGTTTGGAAATGTATTAGCCAAGGTAAACACCTGGGAACACTTTTTTGTTTACTTCTATAATTTAATAGTGCTTGAATAGATTTTTCTCAATTGGTAGCTGTAAAATAAATAATAAAAGGCCCCTCAAGCTGAAATCTATGCCAAGGGTTGGCGTGGGGAAAATTTATACAGCTGAGTTGTGAATGCTTCTCAAAATTAGGATCGGTATTAAAACTGCTGACCATCTCAAATTTAAAAAAAAAAATTCCAAGACAGTTGTGTTTTTACTCTTGTTGCACATTGGTCTCATGACTGGTATTTTGTGCCATTAGGTCGTGATGTCAGATTTCTGAGTCACAGAATATTTTCTGCTTAGAAAAAGTTAATTCTCCATGTTAACAAAATCAAAATTCTTATTCTGGTCCAGTGGAGTGCAGCTGTTGCATTATACTGTGTCCCTTCTTGAAGTACTCAGTCTATTGATTACCTCCAATTGATCAAGAGTGCAAATCTTTGTTAACCTCTGGGCTGTAAAAATGCTTGTCTTTTCGTCAGGGTTTCTCAAGCTTTGAGCTGTTACAGCTGTTGGACATTCAAATGCTTCTAGGAAGGGAACTCACTTGGGCCAATTTAAATCCTAGTGAAGTGTAGATACAAAGCAGGCAATTTCACCCATTATCAATATGTTAGATGATGGTGTTTACTAAGTTCTGACCATGTGTCAAGCTCTGTGCTAAGCTCTGGAATAGATAAAAGAGAATGAGTAGACCAGTTCCCTGTCTGTCATGAGGCTTGTGGTATAAGAAGTAAGGAGAGCAGGTATCTTATCCCATCTTGTAGTGGAAGAAGCTGAATGCCAGTGGGGTTAAATAATGCTGAGAGACACAGTAGGCCCACGACAGAACCTGAACTAAAATCAATCAGTGGTGTTGCTTACTGTGTGCAGAGCACTGTATTAAGTGCTTAGGAGGGAACATTATCACAGCTGGTAGACGTGTTCCCTTCCTACAAGGAGCTTACAATCTCAAGGGAGACAGGTAAATGACTTTTCAGCCCCAATTTGTTTCCATTAGGTCATGATCTGAAATATTAGGACTTGTCCTGGAAAGCTCTCGTAGTAATAACTTGCACCCAGTAAGGACCGTAGGACTGTAGTTCTGTAATGTTAGACAAGGAAAAGGTTAAAAAAATTAAAATAATTCCCCTTATAAATACTCTTACAGTAAGAAGTAGCACTGGCCTGGGAGTCACAAGGACCTGGGTTCTAATCCTGAATTTGCCATTTGCTGTGTGACCTTGGGCCAGACAAATTCTCTGTGCCTCAGTTACCTCACCAGTTAAAATGGGGATTAAGAAAGATTTGGAGCCTTGGAGATGTGGGACAGGGACTGTGCCCAAACCAATTCGCCTGTAAACACCCTCCCCCAACCCTAAGTGCTTAGTACAGCGCCTAGCACTTAACAGATACCGCTATTTAGTATTGTTACTTGTTCCATCTGATTTGTGGTCACTTTCTTTCTTAAACTTAAGTAAACTTGTTTAGGGAAATCCCAGTGGTATGCTTACTGAATAAGGTGGCTTCTGGAGTACATGAGAAGTACTATGGCTTAATGAAAAAAACACAGACCAGACAGTCAGAGGACCCGGATTACAGTCTGGGATCCCCCACTTACCTGCCGTGTGGCCATGGGCAAGTCACTAAATTTCTCTGTGCCTCAACTACCTAATTTGTAAAATGGGAATTAAGACTGTGAGCCCCATGTGGGAGCTGGACTGTGTTCAATCTGATGAGTTTGTATCTAGTTCAGTGCTTAGAGCCGTGCCTGGCACATAGTAAGTGCTTAATAAATACCAGTAAAGTATGAGTTTCATTAAGAATTGTAATTGCTAATTTCTCTAAAGGAATTGGCCACTACCTTCATCCATCAAATCCTCTGCCATTACAATAATGGATGGGTGGAATGGAAGTGCGTTTGTTTTAGGGGGGGAAAAAATAACCAAGAAGTGGCTTTCTTTCACTCAGTGGCATTTGAGTGCTTAGTGTGAGCAGCCCACTGTACTGGGGGGCATGGGAAAATAAAATACCAACAGGGTTGGTAGATCCCTGCCCTGAGGGAGTTTACAATCTTCAGGGGGAGACAGACATTAAAGTAAATTGTGGATAGGGGAAGTAGAGTATGAAGATATTTAAGTCCTCTGGGGCTGGGAATGAAACCAAAGTGCTTATGGAGTAGACAGCCTTTGCCCATAGTCAACACAGAGGGGAGGATGGTTAGGTGGGCATCATTTAAATGGAAAGATAGCTGAGCCTTTTTAATGTGATTTTTTTTTAATGAATCTCCCCATATAAGATGGTGGTTCATTCATTCAATAGTATTTATTGAGCGCTTACTATGTGCAGAGCACTGTACTAAGCGCTTGGGATGAACAAGTCGGCAACGGAGACAGTCCCTGCCGTTTGACGGGCTTACAGTCTAATCGGGGGAGACGGACAGACAAGAACAATGGCAATAAATAGAGTCAAGGGGAAGAACATCTCGTAAAAACAATGGCAACTTTGGAAATCTGGCCTGCCAGTAATAGAAATAGGATTGTAGACTGACAGTAAGTTCCTCATGGGCAGGGAACATGTATACCAACTCTGTTGTAGTAATAATAATGATGATGGTATTTGTTATGCACTTACTACATGTCAAGCACAGTTCTAAGCACTGGAGTAGATACAAGATCATCAGTTTGACCCTGTCCCACATGGGACTCACAGTCTTAATCCCTATTTTATAGATGAGGTCACTGAGGCACAGAGAAGTTAAGTAACTTGCCCAAGGTCACACAGCAGATAAGTGAAGCAGTATGGTGTAATGGATAGAACACAGGCCTGGGAGTCAGAAGGTCATGGGTTCTATTCCTGGCTCTGCTACTTGCAAAATGGGGATTGAGGCTGTGAGTTCCACATGGGACAGGAACTGTGTCCAACTTGATTTGCTTGCATCCACCCCAGCACTTAGTACAGTGCCTGGCACATAGGTGCTTAACAAATACCATTATTGTTATTATTATTATTAGGAGGTGGAGCGGGGATTAGAACCCAAGCCCTTCTAACTTTCATGCCTGTGCTCTGTTCACTAGGCCATGCTCTCCCAAGCACTTACTACAGTGCTCTGCACACGGTAAGTGCTCAATAAATGCCATTCATTGATTTATTTTGCCTTCAAGTTTTCCACAGCTCAGGAGTCCAACACAAAATGTGTTCTGGGAGATTCTGAGATTTGACTGGCCCAGGCTATTAAAGTTAATAGTGAATTCCTAAAATGACTACTGACCACCAGGAGATGATCTAGAAGTGTGGTCTTTATTGTTTTGGGAATTACTATCCTGTCTTTGAGTCCGTAGGGTTTTCTAATGCTCTGTCTCTGAGACTGAACAGTTTTTCTGGGTTTCAACTCACTGTTAAATAGGAAAGAATGTATAAGTAATGATGGTAAATCACTGGGAATGTTTTCAGAAATGCACCTGAGTCAAATGGAGAGGACTGAGTTTTGGAGACACCCAGTTGTGTAGGTAGCTTCTTATTAGTCTTTTGAGTCTTCTCCCGCAAGATTGCTCTTGACTGGCCTTCTCCTTGGCTCTTCCGCCCTCTGATATTGATCGGGTAGAGACTTTGGGGCATATGCAGGATAGCCCCCAGCATCCATGCTGGTTTCCAGTAGGCAATACATTTCCCTTTGGCCTTTTTGTGGCAGCTTAGATCTGGTTTTAATGTTCAATCCATTGTACTTCTGGCACACTTACTATGTGTAGAGCACTGTACTAAACACTTGGGAGAGTACAAAATAAAGTTCTAGACACAGTCCCTGCCTAACATTCCATTCCCTGTGAGAATCGACCCACTCGGTTAAAGTTAAGATGATAAAAAATTTTTGGTGTCTCTTCTATTTTTACCACCCCCTCCAGGCTATGGCGAAATAAATGGTAATGCTGGAGATGTACCCAAGAGCCTGGGCTCCGACGAAGCCACCAGTCCTATTTCCAGGGTACTCAACGGCAGCCAGCAAGCTGCAGACACTAACTTAAACCCAAAGCAGACTGTGAAGACCAGTACCCTGGGAAAAGCGGGACTTAAGACCAAGAATTTCATTCAGAAAAACAGTATGGACAAAAGGAACGAAAAGTCTTACGACAGCAAATCTAGAGAAAACCCATCCATAGACAAGGCCGAGGCAGTATCTATTCCAAATGGCGTCGTGACCAATAACGCCAGCTACATCACTAACGGTTACGTAGGCAAAGGGGCAGACAATGATGGGAGTGGGTCTGAGAGTGGATATACTACCCCGAAGAAGCGGAAAGCCAGGCGCAACAGTGCCAAGGGTTGTGAAAATCTGAATTTACTGCAGGACAAAATAATGCAGCAGGAGATCGGCGCCCCTTCCTCCTTAAAGCAGGGACTTGACGGTTTCAAGCCCGACTACAACGAGCCGAAGGGAAACCGGATGGATGGTTCCAAGCCCCTCTGGAAGTACGAACCCGGGGCTGGGGGACTGGGCCGTGGGAAGCTTGGAATTGGGGACATCCTGCGCAAAAACTCCGATGCCAAACCCGGGATGAACAGCAAAAAGTTTGAGGACCGGCCCAAGGGAAAGCACGCAGCTGCCGTGGCCTCCAAAGAGGACTCGTGGACCCTATTTAAGCCGCCTCCGGTTTTCCCAGTGGACAACAGCAGCGCCAAGATCGTTCCGAAAATCAGTTATGCAAGCAAAGTGAAAGAGAACCTCAACAAAGCAGCTCAGAGCTCATCGGTCTCCCCATCGTCCTCCTCATCCTCCTCTTCGTCATCTACTGGGGAGGCCCAGGCTCAGACGTCGAGCCGCCTGTCCCAGGTCCCCATGTCCGCTATGAAGTCTGTTACTTCTGCCACTTTTTCCAACGGGCCGGTCTTAGCGGGGACCGACGGAAGCTTGTATTCTCCCGGGACCCAGCCACTGCTCGCCGCCGCTGCTAGTACTGTACCACCCGTGCCTGGGGTCGACTCCGTCCTCCAGGACACGAGTATCACCTCGGCAGCCGTGGAGCAAATTAAGTCTAGCCTTTTTATCTACCCTTCAAATATGCAAACTGTGCTTTTGGGCACGACACAGGTGGCTCTGCCCACTCAGACAGATCAGCAGAATCTGGGGGATATCTTCCAGAATCAGTGGGGTTTGTCGTTCATCAACGACCCGAGCGCCGGCCCTGAGACTGGCCCCGGGGAAGCCACCGATCATAAAATGATGGAAGTGACATTTCAAGGGGAATGTCCAGCCGCTTTGGTTTCACAGGGTGCTGAAATAATTCCCTCAGGACCCGAATACCCTGTGTTTCCCAAGGCTTATGAGCTGGATAAACGGACTAGCCCCCAAGGTCCAGGAAGCGTTCTAAAGCCGGGGACTACTAGTGAGGGGGAAGCCTTTTCCTCGGAGCCCAGTCACACGGGGGATCTGCCCAAAGCAGACCCGGGTAGCCAAGGTGCTTTAGTGTTTCTCTCGAAGGACTATGAGATAGACAACCCTCTGGGCTCTCCTTCGAACACTTTGTTAGCCTCCGCCAAAGAACAGAGGTACCAGAGAGGCCTAGAAAGGAAAGATAGCTGGGGTTCTTTTGACCTGAGGGCTGCTATTGTATATCACACTAAAGGTAAATGTGTCTGTTTTTTTTCCCCCCCCTAAGGAATTTGCTCTTATAGAGGAAGCCTTTCTTTCTCCCCCCAGGTGTAAAATGATTACAATTTAGGTATTATTTTAAGGCCATCACGTAAGTAATGGTATGTAGTGATCTAGCCCAGCGCTCAGTTCAGTGCTTGGCACAATAGTGAGGGTTTAATAAATACGATTAACAATTATTATTGTTATTAATAAGCATTTATGGTGTGCTATACTGGATAATCTGATCAGACACGGCCCCTGTCCCACACTGGGTTCACAGACCAAGAGGGGTGGAAAATGGGTATTATATCCCCATTTTAAGGTGAGGAAACTGAGGCCTAGAATAGTTCAGTGGCTTGCTTGAATTCACCCTGTGGGCAGGTGGTAGAGGTGGAATTAGAACCCAGGTCTCTCCATACCCACCCCCCTGCTCTTCCCACCAGGGACATGCTGGAATTGAAAGCAAAACAGCTGAAAACTTTTCCATGGCAATCAGAGTGGGTAAGCAACCAATGGAGAAACATTACCAGGTTTTCCCTATGGACTGTTGAGAGGATAAAGTGGTTCAGAGCCTAGTTGCCCACCTGCTTTATCTCTCTCCTCTTAAGAGGAACGTGCAGCAGGCATATGGTTTACTTAGGGAATCCGGCTAGCACCTCCTGCCCTCTTAAAAAGCTGAGAGGAAAAATAATTGGCTTAATGGAACTGCCACTCCTCTCTTGCCTCCTTTGTACAGTACAATTTTCCCTTATGTCTTCTATCATTTTTGCCTTTAATTCAACATACCAAAATCCCAGGCTAGGAGCAAATCCTCTGTGTTCGACAGGCAAGGTGGCTGAAACCCAGGGTTCTGGCACATCTATATATGTCTATGTAGATATATATAAACTAGCTTCACCTATAGAGCAACATCCTGCGGTGCTAAAATCCCAGGTGATTTAGGTGATTTTAAAAGTATGTAGCTGCTTAACTTCCTGAGAAAGAGCTCCCCACATTCTGGAGAATGTGCTTCTTTTTGCTCTCCCTCTCCCTGTCATAAGAGACCCAAAGGTCTCTTATGAAGATGTTCACTAGCTGCTCATCCACAGTCACACTGAATGAAATTAGAGAAGCAGTGTGGCTTAGCCAGAGAACCCTGAGTTCTAATTCTGACTCCACCACTAGCCTGCTTTGTGACCTTGAGCAAGTCACTTTACTTCTGTGCCTCAGTTACCTCATTTGTAAAATAGGGCTCACAGTCTATGAGTCCCATGGACCTCAGTTGTGTCCAACGTGATTATCTTGTATCTACCCCAGCAATTCATACAGTGCCTGGCACATAGTAAGTGCTTAACAAATACCATTTAAAAAAATTATATTGTATCCAAGTCCTTAGTTCAGGAAGGCATGCAGTAAACACTTAAATACCATAGAAAAATGGTTTGTACGGATCCCATACCTCCATGAAGAGGATTCTGCCAGGCCCTTCCGGAGCTGTAGGCCACAGTTCCCCTCGCCCTTTCATTCCTAAATGAATGAAATTTATTCCTAAGTGAATGAATAGGTCCAAGGCAGAAGCAAGTAAATAACAGATAAGTACCCGGCTGCTGAGGTAGCTGATAGAGTGGCCTGTTGGAAAGTTATGGGCTTAGGGGGTGGGGAGGAGGAGAAGGGATCAATCTGGGGAAATCATCTGTGAAGGTATCTCTTTATTGGAACAGTCTAAATTCTTGGAGGTTCCTAGCTTGCAGTATTCCATTTGGGAATCACTGCCTTGGTGAGAACCTTGCAGGTAAGAGAATCCTGCCCATATTCATAACTGTAGTATTTTTTCCACTTTCATACACTGTACTAAGCGCTGGGGTAGATATAACATAGCTAAATCAGACAATCCCTGCCCCACATGGGGCTCCTCTCTAAGAGGGGCCAGGTTGGAAATTCTGGGCTCCGTCAATGCTTGACTGCTGAGGCTTAGGGAGGAGGGTCCCTACGTCCAGAAAGGAAAGGGGCACTCTGATCTGTGTGTGAGCAGCTAGTGAGGGGAAGGAGGCTTCAAACTTGGCCTGACAGATTAGCACCAAAAATTTGGGAAACTTCTCCCAGTTGATCCAGCCTCTGTCCAGTGGACTGTGAAGAGTGTGATCAGCATTCCTTGCGACTGGCTCACCTTGAGTTACGGGCTCAGGGCAAGAATAGGGTGTACAAGACCTGGGAAGCCGGTTCTGATTCATGGGACCTTTTGTGATCTCTTATCCGTGACCTTATTTTGGGGATAGTCACTGCAGCGGCTCCTTTTGGTTCCTGGAGTGTACCACACCCTGGTCACCTCCGGGTGTTGGTTTTTGAGAGCTGGGGAATTTAGCTAGCAGGTTTTTCAATTCCCAGGGGCCCTGTCTGTTCCGGCAATGAAGCTGGGTCAACTGTGGACCAGTGACTTAGTGGAAAGAGCACAGGCCTGGGAGTTGGAGGAACTGGATCCTAATCCTGGCTCCTCCCCTTGTCTGCTGTGTGACCTTGGGCAAATCACTTCACTTCTCTCTGCCTTAGTAACCTCATTTAATAATAATGATGATGGTATTTGTTAAGCAGTGCTTACTATGTGCTAAGCACTGGGAGAAATACAAGGTAATCAGGTTGTCCCATGTGGGGCTCACAGTCTTAATCCCCATTTTACAGATGAGATAACTGAGGCACAGAAAAGTTAAGTGACTTGCCCAAAGTCTCACAGCTGACAAGTGGCAGATCCGGGATTAGAACCCACGATATCTGACTCCCAAGCCCAGGCTCTTTGCACTAGGCCACACTGCTTCTGCTTCTCATTTATAAAAAATGGGATTAAGACTTTGAGCCTTATATGTGGGACATGGGGACTGTGGGTGTCCCGATTAACCTGTATCTGTCTCAGCACTTAGTGTAGTGACTGGCATTTAAGAAATACCACAAAAAAAAAATCAGAAACAACATTTTCAAGGCCTTGTAATTAGAGTTCCACTTTGCCACTTTCCAGCTCCAGAAGCCAGGCAGTACAGCTGAGGCAGGAGGGGACATTGGATTCCCCCTTGAGTCTATATGTAGGAGAAAGGAAAAGGGCCATCTTTGTGTTGCCCTTAAGACTGGGGCTCAGAATTATTTGGATTTTAAGGCAAAGGATACATTTTATATTCTTGAAACAGCTGTTATGTACCATGCAGTTATGCCAGATCCCCTTCATACAATTCACTTGTATCTGCCCCGCTGAGAGCTATTTTAGTGCTAATTGGAAAATTATCGGAATCTGCTTTGAGTTCCATGGAAGAGAGGCACCAATACCCTGTTAATATTGGTTTTAAGTAGTAGCTAGAGTTATGTATTCTGTCAGTAACTTCCGTAGTCACCCATTAGATTTCCTTGCACAAAGTAACTTAATTATCCGCATTAGAAATACTTTTTGCAATAGTGAAGAGCAACTGAATATGAAGAGACCTTCTCTTTCTATAACAATCTAATGTACTATATTTATTAGGCCCTTACCATGAGCTAAGTCCTGGAATAGATACAAGATAATAAAATCAGGCATAATTCCAGTCCCATACAAGACTCATAATTTAAGAGGTAGGGAGAAGCTGGTGGTCTTATTCTCAATTTAAAGGTGATGATAATTATGGTACTTAGGTATTTACTGTATGCCAAGCCCTGTTATAAATGCTGGGGTAGATACAGGTTAACCAGGTTGGACACAGTCCCTGTCCTGCGTAGGGCTCAGTCTGCATAGGAGGGAGCAGGATTAAAATCCCATTTTACAGATGAGGTTAACTGAGACACAGACTTGCCCAAGCTCATACAGCAGACATGTAGCAGAGTCAGTATTAGAACCCAAGTCCTTTGGCTCCCAGACCTGTGCTCTTTCCACTAGGCCAAGCTCCTTCCAAGTTTCTGAGGAAACTGAGGCACAGGGGTGGTAGCTCATGGTCATACAGACCAATAGTAGAGCTGGGACTAGAACCCAAGACCAACTGATCCCCAAGCCCATACTCTTTCAACCAGCTACCTCACCTTATAAAATATTTTAGATTGGATAAGCTGCTTTAAAAGATTCTTGCTGTACGTGGCTTTTTCATAGTCATACATAAAGGGGGTAGAAAAATGGGAGTTTAAATATTCAAGTCCTACAGTGTAATCAAGCTTGAAGTTTAATTTCACATTTCTCTAGTCCTTAGTACTGAGTGCTCCCTGAAACGTTACTGATGGAGCCCCAAATCTAGTACACTTCTAAAATTGTAACCTCATTAACATGTACCTGCTAAGTAGGTTACTTACCCATTTTTCAGAGTTTGACACACACTTCTGAAATTTGCAGGATTGGACTTGTCAAGCCAGAAATGTCCTAGGCTTGTGGGGGCCCTGAATGTCTTTCAAGCAACACTTAGTAAATGTAATGATAGAGAAATAATTGTATATGAGGCCTTGCAAAATAATGGACCCTAGGTATAGGCTAAAACAGACTTTCAACATCAATTAGCTACTACCTCCCAAACTACTCACAGAGCAGAAGCCTTGTGGCATCAGTCTGAAAGGAGGCCATTTTTCTTCTCCATTAATTTTCAACTTTGCCACCCTCGCTTTGCAGAATTTTTTTTCAACCCATGGGGGAAACTGGCACCCAGGTTAAGTAGGAGCAGAGCTTCTGGGCTCTGGAAATGGTACATGTATGTGGCAGTTCTTTCCAAGTTGTATTTTTAAACTACTGTGAGCCCCCTAGGGCAGGACCCATGTTTTGTTTTCTTACCCAGGGCCTTGGTATGCATTTTGTCACACCACCTTGGCCTTAATACAGATGAAGGAAGGAGAATATGTAGATATAGGTTAGCAGAGCAGCCTAAGAAAAAGGTAAAGAATGCTCTCTTGGAAAAGCTTATTTACCTGGTATATTGATCAGTCTTTTAATTAACCTGCTCTTTGGGCTTCCCCAATTTATGCTCTGGTCTACGGAGTCTTTTGTGGTTCAGCTCCAACTGATGTTGGTGGAGTTGGAGTCTTCTTGAAGTAATGGTGTTGGTGAGTTTATTCTCTTGTGCCTGCTCCCAAGCTTGTCCTGGACTCATTGGTGGGAGAGTTTATTTTCAGTATAGAACATTATGGCAAACTAAAACCTGTGGGCCTCTTTAAATGGCCCGGAGCAACTTTGTCTAATCAAATTGTGAAAAGGGATTTTGACGGATGAAGGGTCGAATGATGAGTCAATTAGTGAATGGGTGATCTGAAATGAACTGATGTGGTGATCCGTAGTACCTTGGAGAAATCCAGATTTATGTCTCCTAGTTAGGTTGCATAGGAATGACAACTAGAGGGGAAAAAAAAACCACACAAGTTCATTATTTCCTGCCACTTGAGTTGATTTTTCTCAGCTGCTACCCTGTCCCTCATGGGAAGAAGCAGTAGGATAGTGTGGTATTGAGCATCAGCTTTCAGTTAGAGGTTTTCTAGCTGAGAAACAACAGCAGAACTCAGCCAAGGATTTTGAATTTTTTGTGGTTGTGGTGTTGGCTTGGAAATTGAAAGAATACCTTTGAATTAAATATTCTCTTCCTTGAGGGGCTTTAGTGATACCAAATTCTGATTTTAGTTTTGCAGATGTTCTTGTCAGCTGCAGAGGAGCAATTGCACTACCAAATTCTAACCTGGGCTTTCTTTTGCTTAAATGGAGTGGAGAGGGGAGGGTCGTCACTCTTATTCACTGGAAAATAAAAATCCCTAGGTTTAGATCGGCCATTCTGGTTTTAGTGGGTTTTGTTGTTGAGGAGCACGTGTTAGGCTAGGTGAGAAACTTGATGTAGCTAACTACTTTAGGAATTAGGGAGTCTGCCATTGAGAAAGGCGAAATACCTTGGGGAATTTGGAAATTGGTCAGATTTTTGGATGTGGACCACAGGCTCGATCTTAATATAAGGATTTGGGGAGGGGGCCGCCCTAGGCCTGGGGAACTGGAATCGACTGGGAAGAGCAGCAGAAACCACATCGCCCTTCCTGCCTGGGCGCTCTGGGAGCAGACTATGGATTTGTTTTTGTTTTCTGCTATGCTTTTTCTCAATTATGGGTAGCAAGTTAGAGGAATGTCCTTTTTGGTTTTCAGAATTATAGTTTTCAGAGCATCCCAAAGCAGATGCAGGGTACACTTCACCCAGCACACAGCCAAGCAGGGATGCGTCTAGTTTAATCTTAAAATTAAGTCTGACTTTGTCGTCTGCCGTGACTCTGCCTTTTTTAAAAAACAAAAAAACAAAAAACTTAACGGTAGGAGGGAAGCTGGTTCATTTCTGATTGAAGGCAGTTTCCCCCAGAAAACTCAGAGGCCCCAAATGGGAGGTTTGATATTTCTTTGAAATTCATAGGGAAGCAGGGCAGATTGAATTGGGCACTTGGTCCACAATTTCCTGGCCACTGGCACTACTGAGTCACACACATCAATCTACTCAGGTGTGGCAAACGCTACACATACTTCTCACCCTGCTAGGTAAACTCTGAAGAAGGAAGAAGCAGCCTGAGAAGCAGTGTGGCCTAGTGGATAGCGCACAGGCCTGTGAGTCGAAAGGATCTGGATTCTAATCCGGGCTCTGCCCCTTGTCTGCTGTGTGACCTTGGGCAAGGCACTTGACTTCCTTTGTGCCTTAGTAACCTCATCTGTGAAATGGGGATTAAGACTATGAGCCCCATGTGGGACAGGACTGTATCCAACCTGACCCCCTTGTATCTACCCCAGTGCTTAGTACAGTGTCTGGGACATAAGTGCTGTATTAATGCCATTATAAAAATTGCATAGGGAGTTTGCACCTGAGGCCAATCAAAAACATTGCTCTGCGCTTAGTAAGCGCTCAGTAAATACCACTGACTGAACCAAGTTTTTTCTCTTGGATTGCATAAAAGGTGTCATTTGGGTTGGTCTAGGGAGGCTCTGACACTTTCTTGATGGGCTTCGTTGCCTTCAAAGAGCAATTTCTGTCTGGTCTCGCTCTGATAGCAAATACTTAACCTCCTGATTTGGGTTGTAGCTAGTCTAGTAAAGGCACAGGAGGAAATAGAAAGTAGCACTATCAATGATTAAGGGGATCAATCTAGCACTTGCTTTATTGCTCAGCCGGAAAGATGTTGTGCACTTGTTGAGTTTCCAGCTAGAGCCTTTGCATCTAAACTCTTCATGAGTTCGGTGTTTTAGCGACTTGAGTGGAAACTTGAAGGCATGATGTATTTGTAATAGAGACTGGCCTGAAGCCGCCCTCCCCATATCAAGAGGAGAATTGATTAAATTACCTAGAGAAAGCCAATCGGGGATAATTTGGGGTCACAAAGATACCTCCCCCCATTGGTTTTTTGTGATTGCCTTGAACAGAGCATTTGCCTCTGCCTTCATTTTATGTGTGAACAATTTGTCAAATACTTGTGTATTTTTGGGTGGTGCTGCCCCTCTTATTTCAGATGTTTAACTTGTACCTGTTCACTGTGGTGGGTTAAGAAAAATCCCCTTTTTCCTGCTGGAAATCCTTGTGCTGAATCTTATTTTTTAAGTGCTGGTGAATTATTTTTGGTCAGATATCTTTCCTAAATTGTATCTTTAGGAAAAGGAGAATTTGATTTTGTCCTCTGTGGGACAGCTTTGGCAAATAGTTGATTCTATTAGCCTAGTACAGTATCATCCACTTGACTGCAAAATTCTATTAGCCCTTTTATACTGTTTATTGTGCTACATTTGTATTTGCATTAATCTGATTCCTTTTCCAGATACGTCTCTGTATCCTTAAGCAAACTGGTCCTTAATTTGTGACACAGAATAGTCCTCAAGCCTGGAGTCTTTTATTAAGTGTCAGTGTGTCCAGGGTGCTTCTTGGGATAAGGCCCCGGGAGACCTGTAGAGGCCTTTAGGAGTTGTGTAGGGGCCTTGGGAAAAGGCGCTATAAGGAAAAGATGGAGAGAAGGAAATGAGCCCAGCTCGAGAGAATCCATCAAGTGAATACTAGTATATTAAACGCCTCCTGGGTGCAGAGCACTGTGCTAAGGCAAGGGGAAGCAAGGTGGCCCAGTGGAAAGAACACCGGCCCAGAAGTCAGAGGCCCTTGAGTTCTAAATATTGGCTCTGCCACTTGTCTGCTGTGGGACCTTGTGCAGATCACTAACTTCTCTGTGCTCAATTACCTCATCTGTAAAACAGGGATTAAGACTGTGAGCCCCATATGGGACAGGGATCGTGTCCAATCTGAATGATTAGTTTGTAACTATCCCAGCGCTAAGTACAGTGCCTGGCACATAGTAAGTGCTTAACAAATACCATTTAAAAAAAAAAAAGCAAGCATTAGAGGAGCAATCCTTGAAGGCTTGTGATTTTTCTTCAAAAGCTCAAGAACCTTTGCCCTTTATTAAAAGGCAGCCAAGAGATACCTATGAAATATTCTGTTGTACAAGCGAAACCTGTAACTACTTGCTGGTTTCTTAAATGATTTCAAATCAAATTCTGCTGTAACATCTGTTCGTTGAACAGCTCATATTCAGAATGGAGTTTGAAAATCATATTGGACATGGGTCCCCAAGATTTTTCATAAAGACCGGAGTTTGTGTGAGTGCGATTCACAGAAATCTCCAAGAGCGGTACTCATGCCTTGTGTTTATTTGGCCACCTGATGCTTTAGTCAAGAGAAGGGCTGTTTTGTGCACCTCATTCCAACCTTCTGACTTGGGTAACGGGGCACGGTGAGAGCGTAATCTAATCCCGGCTTAGTTACTTGTCTGCTGTGTGACCTCAGACAAGTCGCTTCTCTATGCTCAGTTACCTCATCTGTAAAATGGGGATTCAGACTGTGAGCCCCTTGTGGGACATGGACTGTGTCCGATCTGATTAGCTTGTATCTATCCCCCACTTAGTAAAGTACCTGGCATATAGTAAGCACTTTAAAAAAAAATAACATCTAAAAAAAAGACTGCATTTATAACTACCTTGTTTTGTTAGAGCTTCATACATATCATATCGCCAGGGAAACTGAAGTCTTTTGCTTCAGTTGAGAAATGCTCTCCGACCCTGTATCGTGAACGCAAAAGCATGAATTTCTCTGCTTGATATGTTGGGCGTGTGCAGTAACACTTTGCGTATTTTCTCTCTGCAGAAATGGAATCCATTTGGAATTTGCAGAAGCAAGGTAAGGACTAAAAACGAAGTAGAATGGGAATTGGGGATTGATTCTCTGGAGGGTCTGGATGTACCTCTGCTGACTTTTTCACTATGAGGCTTACCGTCACAGGGTACTTGTTACCACACAGGAAGGGCTGAGAAAGAGCAAATGGAGACTAGATTAGGTCATTCCTGAGGTTTGCGTCAAAGCAGGAAATTTGAATTTATTTGAATTTATCCCCATTAGTGCAGGCAGTTTTGGATTATCTGCGTAGATGAGAGGTTTTTCCCCCTTAGGAATTGTGAGTCTTCCAGGCTCAAAGCGTTCCCAGCGGAACATGCCTCTGATGTGCTTTGAAGCTTGCGGGGTTCTCCCCACTTGCTCCTCCCCACCTGCTTGGCTTACTGCATTGTCTGCCTCAGTGGTTGCAGTGGGGCCTGCGGTGCTTTGAAGTACTCCCTGGGGTGCACAAATGTTGATAATCTCTGGTCTCAAAATCTAACAATTTCAGCACCTTCTTTCAAATTTTCCCAGAAGTGCCAATGGTGGCAAAGGTCACTGATTTTAAAAAAAATTTTTTTTTTTTACTGCAGTTTTTGGCATCTTTCTGAGCATCCTATGATAGAGGTGCTAATAAATGCTGTTGATGAAGAACAAGCCTTGTAATTACCAAACTGGCTGGGAGCAACAGGGCCTAAATAATCCCCAAAGTGGTTTCTGAATAATTGAGGTGCGGTTGTATTTAAACCAGGAAATAATAGTCTGAATCAATTGTGGCGGACAATAAGAAACTGAAAAGCTTTTAAATAGCCTAGTTTTTCTTCTTTTTTCTAAAGCGGAAGATAGGCTTTCGGTATTTTTATTAAACATTTAGTTTTGTATCAACTTTACAGTCGTATTGGGTGTGAGCCCCTGGAAGGACAAAGTGACCCTATGTAAAAGAATAGCCAAATTGGGGACCAGCCCACTGGAGCCCTGGACCATCGAGAGCCGTTTGAGGGTGGATGGGGAGGTGGTGTGAGATGAGGTGTTCAGAGATTGTAGGAGGGTGGTGGGAGGAGTGATTTAAGAATGAGCATCTGCCTCGAAACCGATACTGCTTCTGCCTCAGTCCTGCTGGCCTCAGAGCTGCCGACATGGAACAGAAGGGATAGAGGAGAAACGAGCAGATATCTCTCTCCTCCTTTTCACCAACATTTCCATCGCCAGATGTGCAGAGAGGCAGAGTAGATCTCCTCTCATTGCCACCCATTTTCCTCCACCACATAGGGTCCTGCACCAGGTCATTTGTCCTGGATCCTATACTGCCCTTCGGGTTAGTCAGAGTAATAATAGATTTTATCTTCAGGGTCTCATGCCCCTTGGTGCAGAGTTGAGAGAGCTACAGATGTGTGGATGTATTAGATTCTAGAACTCCTAGACTGAAAGTTGTCAAAGTTGAAAAATGCCACTCTGGCTGGATCAGGCTTAGCACAATTAGTTACCCCTTCCCTAGTTTAGGGACTCTGAAAACTACCTGTAGTTCTTTCTCTGGAAAGGTGTAGTGTTTTCATGCCATATGTAGATATTAACTTAATGTTGGGTAAAGATCAGAGTCTTCATGCTAGCTGGTTGTTGGGAGATATTCTGTCAGCATCAAGCTTGGCATTTAAACCTTCAGATGTTCTCTTAAGATTTCTCAAGGGGACTTGGGGGTCTTCCCAACAATGGGACTGTTTGAGTACTAGTTTGGATTTCTGGATGTTTTGAGGTTGCAGTCTTCCCTGTTCTTTTTCAGTTCGTGGCCAGATTCCCATTAATTTGTATCTAACAACATCATATTTCTTATCCATTTCAGTAAGGTATCTGCACTTGAATCTCTCTGCTTAATATATCCCAGATACTTATAGGAGAGAGATCAAGATATTCTTTCATTTTGCCTGTGGCACTGAAATGATACTTTGCTTCAGTTCATGGCTATACTTTCAAATATTTTTTTTAACCTAAATGTAATGCAGCATTCAAAGAGGGCAGCAAAAGTTGAATAAACTTGGGTTTATCAAACAGGGTTGCAATGCCCCCATTTGGTTTTTAAGCACTGTACAGAAAGAAGAAACAGCCTAAAAATGTGAATTCACCTTCAAGAGGGCTTAATGTTTATCAGGGTAGTAGCTTGGCTTAGTTTTATCCAGTCCATAGTAGAAGCGCTCAAAAGCCTTTGCTGCCATAAAGGCCATATCAGTGCTGTGTGTTTATTAAACATGCTGACATTTTTGTATTGCATTGCCATGTAATGTCATGATTCAAGGCAAAGGAAGTTGGGAATCAAGTCAGTAGTCTCAGTTTTCAAGGGAAACATGAAAAAAGATTTTTTAGAATGAATTTGGTACATCTGCCAAGAACTCCTCCCCTCCCGCCCCCACCAACATCTGGAATCTCGGGTGCCAGGTCCCATCCAAATAACCACTTCCAAGTTTTCCCAGATTGGTGACAATGAAGTTTAACTTGCAGTGTGAATGCCAAGTGCCCTTTATTTGCTACAGTCCCGTATTGAGGCTAATGTGGGAGCAAGCACTGATCTGCATGGAGTCAATTAGGCTCATGAATACACTGGCTAGAGGTGCGGTTGCTGGGAGTCCATTGAAACATTGCAACGCCTCTTTTGTGTGGAGGAAGTAGATCAGTGACATGTCAGTGCAAAGAGGAAACTGCCTTTTAAATTGTGGCAGTTTTCGTGAGAAAGAGGAAAATTTTGGTAACAAGCAGCTAAGTGTTCTTTCTGTTGTGGCGGATGAGGCTCCAGCTCCTGAGGTAGAGGGATTCAGAAGCAGAGAATTGTCTCATTTACCGTTGGCATGTTAAGCTTTACTCTGACTTTTTTTTTTCCTTCCCCCTCTCCTCTCCAGATCCAAAAAGGATAATCACTTATGATGAAGCCATGGATAGTCCTGATCAATGAAGGTAGCAGGACAGATTGCCTGTTCATAACCTTTCTTCAGCCTAAAGCAGTTCAAGAGGGACACGAGGCTTTTATGCTCCTTCTAGATCTTCAATGCCGCAGAGGAACCATAAGTAGAATCACAGGATAATATATACAAATATATATATATAAATATATATATATAGTTATTTAAAATAAAAAAGGCAACTGAAAGTAATTAGACTTCTTAAGGAATCAGAAAATATATTTCAAGAGACTACACATGGTTATTTAATCTCCGGTACTGAGTAGATTTTTCCCCCCCCCCTTTTTGTTTTAGTTTTTGTTTTTGTTTCAAAGAGTGAATGCAAGTGATTAACGAATGCAGACTCAATTCACAAGTGTGGTTCTGAAATTCTTGCTGTCGTCAACTTGGGCAACAAACGACCCACTGGAGAGGCAGTTCCACTTACAAGGTCCCTGTTTCTTGTTCTGTGACTGCAGCGCTACACTAATCACAGGGAACCCCGGACGATTTGATTCAACATCTCCCCTCCCTTTTTTTTTCTTTTTGTTTTTGTTGGGGTTTTTTTTTTTTTTTTTTTTTTGAAACCCTGTGAGAATGCTGGATAAACGCCTTGAAGTTTGCAAGGTTGCCTTTTCCGGAGAATATGATTCGCATGTCTTGCCAGGAGTAAAGCAGCCTACCTGGGTGCTGGGGAAAATTTTCCTTTTGGGAAGGTGGGGAGGGGGAGGTATTGGGGGAGGTGGGAGGTAAAGTGGGAAATGGGGTGGGGGGTGGGGAGGAAATTATAATTCTACAATTCTGAATTGGTGGCGTTAGAGATTGACTTGGCTTCGGTTACTCATTAGACACTCAAAACTGAAGATTTCATTTACGAGTGTCATTTTTAAAGACAAGGTGCAGAACAAGCAATCGGTTTAGGTATCTAATACAGCAAACCATGCTGTTTCCCACACTTTTATGTCCTTGTATAACTGGGAGCAAAAAAAGAATTACCCCCCGCTTTCTCAATTGGAGGTGGTCCAGATTTGCTCAGCCTGTCACTAACACTAAATGTGCTGTTTTTCTTTCTTGTTTTCCTTGAAAATCTGAAGAGAAACATTTACGTTCCTTCCTAACTCTCCTCCACCCTCACCTTTTGAGGTTTTGGTTTTTTTTTCCCCTCTTAGAAATCATTACAGAGAAAAGGCCTATGGGAGCCTTAGCTTCCATGTTCCCTCCCAGCCAGTGGGGAGGAAGTGAGATCCACCTGTGGAAGGCACCCTTTTATATTTTACTGCATTTGGTGTACTTCTCAGCTACTTTGCTTCTAGTTATATCTCTATTAAAGTATATTTTATTACAAAAGCAAAATGGGGGTTTTAGGAATGAAAATTTGAAGCGTTCATGTGGTGGAGAAAGGCCCCGTCCTGGCCACCAATCATATTGGAAATTTGAAATGTGTGTCAAGGGTTAACGTATAGGGGCATTTAGACTGACAGTTCTGAAAAAATTTGACTGTATCCTATAGGGCATTAGGGAAGAAAGTAACTTATTTGGGCTGACCCTCTTTGCTTAGATATATCCCAGTTTGTTTTTTTAAGTGCATGGGTTGTCTTGTTTCAGTTCATCATTAAGACTTTCCTTAAGGTGGTTTTGGAAGAAAACTGTCTTATTCAAAGTAGGATAAAGAAACTAAATACCTTTTTAAGTAAGCTGGTTTCAACCCTTAGTTTTGAAAAGAATGAACAAAGATTGCCAACTCCATTTTATGTAACAAGCTTTTTTATACATATATATATATATATATATATAAAAACTTATTGTATCAGTCCAGGTTCAAATACTTGTGTTTGGCGAGTTCCAGGATAGTTTCATTTCACCTGTAATCTGTATCACTTTTACAAATATTGTAATTTTCAAATGTATAATATGTTTACAGATATGCCCCTTCCCACCTCCCCAAACATCCAGTCTGCCGGTGTTATATTTGAATCCTTTTGAGTCTCTTGCCTGCTTGCCAAAAGCTAGGATGCTTCAACCTCTTATACAATTAAGAGGAGAGGCATCCTCGAGCTTTAAAGCGTTGAACAAACTGGAAAATGAAACTAATACTGAGGTGAAAAAAAAAATCTGTGTCTGTGTTTTTTAAATACATTTTTTAAATAAAAATAATCAAAAATTATAAGGCTGATAGAAAAGTCTCCAGTTTGTTTTACTGGTTTTAAAGTTCTGCTATGTGTCCTGTTGCCTTGTTACCAACCACTTGCCATTTTAGGGCCTGATTCCAAATCTTTGTCATTTTTGCTTGTTTAGGATATAAAGCTGCCCTAGCGCATGGTTTCCCCCCCCACCAAACCATTTTGCGGGGGTTTGGCGCAGGAGCAGAGTGAGAGCAAAAAATGAAAAAAAATTTAAAAAAAGAATCTGGCCCTCAGACTTTAGCAGTGAAACTCACTGTGGAAATTCTGCTTAGGGAACCTTCAAATTTCTGAAACAAATTACGAAAGACAAAATCATGTTTTAAAGTCAGTCAATCATTGGTATTTATTGAGTGCTTGCTATGTGCAGAGCACTGTACTAAGCGCTTGGGAGAATACAATATAACAGATAGCAGACACGTTCCCTGTCCATAATGAGCTAACGAGTGTACAGTCTCGGTTCCCACCTGACCCCCGTCTCTTAGCTCTGTCTGCTTTGGGGTTTGGCGGGGATAAAGGTAGGGATGCTTCTTTCTCCACATCTTGAGTTTTTAGGTCCCATTTCTAGAGCAAACATTTCCTTCTGACTTCCCCACTTGGAAAATTCTGTTGGTTGAATCATAGAACTGTGCAGTTAAGGCCTCTCTTTCTGGGAGCCTTGGTCTTCCCAGTTTTTAATAGAAGCAGTATTTCTGGGTATCAGGGTTTTGGGACTTTATTGCCTGGGGACAAGCAGGACCATGGGATAAACTTCCTTTGTGCTGTTCAGTAACACTTAAAACTCTCTTCTTGTCTACAGTCTTTCTCCTTAAGTCCACACACAATTCTTTCCAGAGCACTTATTAAAAGAAAATCTTAAGAGTTAATCTGTCTTCTGATGATTTTTGTGTAATCTTCTGAAAGTTTAAATTCAACCGTAATTAATTTAGTACACTGAAATAATGCTAATGTGTTACTGTTGCATACAATGACTTTTTTCCTTCAACTCAGAGTATTAGTACTGTAGCATAAACCAAATACAGTCTAGAAGGGATGCATGGTGCTATCCCTCCATTCTAAGGACTGAAAATGGTGTGTTTGTGTAAATGTGCGCGTGTGTGTATGATGGGGGGGAGATAGAATCGAAAAGGGGGGATGAATGTGTGCTCAAAAATGTTATTGGTATTCAGAGAAAGAACGTATATTTATTTTGTGCCATTTGTTTTCATTACATAGTCAGGTGGTTTTTGATCCTAAAAAAGAGTAGTATTTGAAAAATGGCACTAAGAATGAAACCGTGACCTATTTTTTTAAATAGCTATGAAGATACTAATTGAGGGTGAAGATTTCTTTTGAAATCTGTACTTTGATCGTAGGTTCCTGCTTCACATGCCACTTTTCCTCTCCATTTTTTAAAAATTCCTGTAGGTGTTAAGTCATTTTTCTTTTCCCCTAAAAGAGATGGGGTGTGTGTATCCTCTTTCTTTCTTCCCTCCCACCCTTGTTTTGCTGAACTGAAGTTACTCATCCAGCTTCTCTCATCTTCCCTCCGTCACCCCAGCAAAGTGACTGGCTTCACTTTAGGGTTATGAAGTAGCTCATCTGGCAGACTAATTTTTTTCCCCTCCCTGGGGAAGAACATCCAATAATCAGGAGTTCTGCTTTGAGTGTGTTGTTGTCTATTTAAAAAAAACCCACAAAACCCCAAACTGGCTAATGGGCTCTCTTCTCCAATCTCTGGTGTTTCAGAGCTTACCTATCTCTCTGAAACATCTATTCAGCCAGTCACCAATCATGGAAAATCTGAAAACTTCGGTGGTGAAAAAAAAGCTGTCAGTCATCACAGTCCTGGTTGGGGGTGAGAGGAACACCAGAAATCTCAATGAAGTCCCTGAGAGTAACCTGTGTAGCTTTCCACAAGGAGGTATATGCTCCTTCAGGAAATGGTCACCCAGGGCAGACAATGAACCCATTTTAAACCACCCATCCAGTGCTCTGCCTTTTTGCCTTTTTACAATTGCTGTGAATTTTTAATTTTAGTGCAGAAAAGACATTTTGTGTAAAATTGCAAATAATGTGCGCTGCATGACCCTGTGTTGCAATCTGGAGAGAGTGTCCCCCTGTAGCTGTCCCGTCAGCTCTGTGAGGAGGGAGTCCTCGAGCCTGTGTATGTGTGGAGAGGGGAATTAGATGGCTGCTTTCCACAAGCTGTGACTGTGGCTACCATTTAGGAACCTGCCTTGTAAATAGTTGGTAGCCGTTAGCAGTAGAAGCCTTGATTCCCCGAATTCAGACAGAACTGTTTCAAACATGGCTGTTGCAGGACAGGGTGTGTGGCCAGTAAGTGGTTGTGTGTGTGTGTGTGTGTGTGTGTGAGAGAGAGAGAGACTACATCTGGCTGAGTGCTGCACCAGTGAATTTGTACAGGGCTGGGGCTTTCAGGATTCACCCTAGGTTTTTTTCATTTTTTTCCCCCTCCTGCATATTTAATTTCTTGTAATTTTTGAAGGGCTGTTTACAAGACAAGTGAGGTGGGCGGGGGAGCAAAGTGGTTTAAAGCTGCTAAAAGTTCTCAGAAGCACATGTTGGAATGACCCCTCTGAAGCCAAGGTGACCCATTCAGCCAGGGGTTTTAGGATAAGTCACATTATTACCCTAGAGTCAAAAGTTTGTACCCTCTGGTTAAGTGCATCAGACCCACCATGAACCTGGACTGATACAAAGACTGGGAAAGTCACATGGCTCCTTTCAGTTGCACTGCATTACTGAGCTTAATTACAATTTGCACAATGTCTTTTGCCACCAGGGTAACGCTGCCCCTTTTTAGCCTGTTTGACATCCTTAAACACTTTTCTGTTGGAGAGCAGTTGGGTGCCAGAGGGTGGGGAGGAGTGTGTGGTTATGTGGGTATCTAGGGATGCGAGCGTAACAATTAGTCATGCATTTTGGGAGCATTAAGTGATGGAAGGCCTTGTAAAGTATGTCAACCCCACGTGTGCTGGGATGTGTGTTTTCCCCTTTACTCTTAATCGGAAAGCTTCACCTGTGTCCTGAGCTCTAAAGCCATTTTGTAACATTGCAGTATACCTTTTCTATAGCCTTATTAACAAGTACAGTTGCATTTTAAAGAAAGTTTTAGTCGGTTTCATTTCGCCTCTTTCTGTGGTATGAACATTGTACTCTGCAAGCCTACGAACTCTTAACTAACTAGTGTAGAACTTGCAGTTTCCTGCTAGCTTTCCATACAAGTCTTTCCTCAGGTGCTAAATAAGGGGTTCCAAAAAACGGATACTGCTTAGGAATTTCTGCTTTATTCTTAAAATACATTTTTTCCCCCATAGGTGTTGTAAAGATTCAGTATTTTAACAAGACTGGTTCAGTTGTTTTAATATGTAAATAGTGTGTCTCTTTAGTTGCCCCCTGTCATTTAAGTCGAATTTTTTTTCTTATCCGTTTGGAGAAGCATCCGCTTGTGACCTTGACATTTCATTAAGCATTGCTGCATATAAGAATGAAACTACAAAATGTTCATGTCTTGGATTGATGCTACTGCTGCTATGAGTAACTGAAAATCAAGACTGTGATGCACTTTTTACATGACCATATTACCGTAGTACTTTTATCGGTTGCTTTAACCCCTTTCCCGGAGTACAGCCACTAACTGTAAGAGTGAATAGAAATTGTTACTGTATCCTGGAGGAGGGGGATGAAAGGACCACTTTTCAACAAAGAAATGCAAACTGTGCTTAAAATCACCACTGCAAACAAATTCCCCAAGTCTGTAACTGAATCCTATTCTTCCGTCAATTTGCCTAGGGAAAGGAAGATGGATAAAGATAGTTCTAAAGAGCAAAAGAAGTAGGATTTTGGCGTGCCCGTCATAGGAAAGCAAAGACTTTAAAAAACTTAGCTTTTTGCAATCAAATAAGAATTCAGATGGATTGGGCATAAAAAAAGGAAACCATGTAACCAGTCCTCTAGCCCATCAGATCGCCCCCCGCCCCCGCAAAACAACCGTCACCACCCTTGCTGTTTTTAGTTGCCTATTGAGATAAGTCTGGAAATTGACCCAGTAGCATCAGACAAAGATTGGTCTCCATCTCTGCATCCCTCCATAATTGAGCAATGTCAGCAAAAGAGATGGGGAGTCAGAGCATGGATCTGAGATAAAGGAAAGCCCCAGGAGGAGCCCCTTCTATCCAACAGCATTAGTGTCTTAGAATCAGCACATTCTGGCATGCTTTGGCGGTGCTTGTCTAGACTGCTTGCATCTTGCTTCTAACTAAATGTGTGCCTGCCAAAACCTCTGAAGACTTTCAGTGGGAGTTGGCGAGGGGCAAGAACGTTTCTTGAGCCTAGAAAGGAGTGAAGAGAAAATTTAATGAAACTTAAATTAAGACCTACTGGGCGGGGAAATAGCTACACTCCCTGCCCCAGTAAGGATAGAACACATGGCCCAGAGCAATCTGGTCAGATGTTTTTGGAGAATGGTTAAAGCCCTTGCATATGGTATGGAAATATTGCAGAGCTAACAGCTTCCTTTATTCAGCATATTTTCTTTATTTTTAGCCACTTTTCTGTTTTTATGTCAATATGCCTTGCATGGGTAATCTTAGACAAAAACAAACCTGTTGGAAAGATCACTTAGCAGGGTTGGAGCTCTGTGCTGGATGATTCTTTTCAGTGTATGTGGTAGTGGTCCTGGAGGGGAGGTGCAGGGAGGGTAGATTCTTTAGGTTGATTGAAGATCCCATTCCAATCTGGACCTGCTTAAGGACTGGGGCAATAATTTGTATTCTTTTCTTTACACGTTAGTGGCTGTCCCTAATGATTCTAAGACTCCCCCACCCAATTCCCTTCCCAGGATATGGTATCTTTATTAAGTAATGTGACCTATTTTAGTTTGCGGAAAAAAAGATCCAACTTACTGTCCTCCCTGTTAACAAAAGGTGTTATAAAAAGCTTTGTCTATAAAACCATGGGAGTTTCGGAGCCAATTTTACTCTAGAATTCAGGTTTTCTGTATGAGCCGTTACACAGGTGCAGCTCTCCAGGTTTTTCTTTATTTTGTTAAAAAAAAAAATTTAAAATTAAAAAAAGCACCTTGATCATAAAAATAAAGAAAAATGCTTTTTGTCTGCGACCATTGTCTCAAAATAGTGAACTGTGCAATTCTTGTTTTTTTCATTACATATCCCTCTCCCTAATGTGTGACTTCTTAGACTCTGTATTTCTGCGAATGTCAATGTGAAAGCTTTGCTTGCGTTACTTTTAGAAATGCATTTTGCACACTCGGGTTTTTGCCGAAGCTCCGTGAAAAGATTAGTTTTAAGCAGATGAATAAAGCTATGCACATGTCTTAAGTTTAATTTGTGTCTCATTGCCACAAGTGACTTATCTGCCCACATCCCCCCCTTTTTTTCTTTTTTTTTTTGCTATCCTGTGCTGTCACGAGCTTTTACCAACTCTGAGGATATGGCTAAAGACTCCGGCAGTGGGAACTTGAGAAGCAGGAAAACTGATCCTTCCGGTAGCTTTAGGCATAAAACAAAACACTTAACTTGGGTCCGAAAGGGCTTCTTTATAGGGGAGATTATCAATTTTCTAAACTCCCTGGATGCTGTTGATTAAAAAAAAAATACCATTGATTAAATACCACTGATTGATGCTGTTGCTTCTTCCAAATGGGCAAGAGTCTTTCTAAAAAAGCTGGAGGAGTTGAAATGAACACTGTCTAGGTGGGGCCTTTGAGCCGGCTTAATGCTTCTGATGTTGGGGTAGAAATTAGATCGGTTTAAAGGGGGGAGCAGTTAGACCTTTCCATCCTCTTCAGCCACTTCTAGTTGAGAGTCCGACTAGAGGTGAAGGACCTGAAACTAGTTCAGTTGCTGAACCCACTCCCCCTAAAACTTGACATGTGTGCAGACAGAGCACACACTGGTTAGGGGAAATTCATCCCCTAACAAAACAGTCCTTTTATAGCAAGTTGGAGTACGGGCTCAGCTGGTCTAATTGCTGCAAAGTGCATGTACTAAATAGCTTTAGTTTTTTGTGTGTGCTTAAAACGTGTCAATGTGCTAAACTGGTTTGGTTAAACCATCCTTAGGAGACTGTTGTGTAACTAGCCGAGGCCTTCATGTAGGAGAGCAGGTTATTTTGGGCAGTCGGTATCACTAACCGCTTTTTTCCTATGATCTTAGGTGCAGCAGAAATCCTTATTATTTTTACAGCTTTTCCTGTGTACAGAAGAGGGCTGTTTCTCTGCCATCACATGTGTATTTTACACGCCTTCGGGAGCCTCGGAACTTTCTGAAGGCTCTTAGTGTGTTTAAGAGCACACACACGTACACCCAAAAGAAGCCTTCTGTAATGGCCGTGGAAAAATAAACTGGCTCCTGCAAACTTGAGGTGGGCTTGTACGCATGGCCTTAAGAGGCGGAAGGGCAGGAGTTTAGTAGGCGATATCTTGTTTGGATACAGCCTTCTCTTCGGCATCTGTCAGCAGTTCTCATTTTATTCAGCCTCCTGGGGACTTAAGGATCACTGCAATTTGGGTGATTTACCTATTTAGGAGCTGAATTACCTCTTCATCTGGGGAAAGGAAAATTCACTTGGTTGTTAGTGTGATAATGGTATGCGACAACCTTCAATGTTTAAAAGGTTTTTTGTTTCTTGTCTTGCCTTTCCTCATCACCAAATCACTTAACAGGTTCACATATGTCTACCCATCCACCACCACCCCACCCCATTTGAAATGTTAAAACATTTTCCAGAGGAGAGCAGTGACCAGAGATTAATCTTTTAGCCAAATGCTTACTAGCTGTGTCTGATAAAGGTTGATGTCATGGATTTTTAAGGGGAGAAGATGTCAGTTCCATGACATAGTCTTTCTTTATCGATGTCTTATGTCACACTTACACAGTGTTTAAGAGAAAAAAGTTATCTGAATTTCACTTACTGTGCTGAACCAACAGCTCTGCAACTATACCCAGATTTACTTATTTTATCAGAAAAAAACTTGAGAAATTTGTAGATCAAAGAAATTAAGAAACAAGTGCTGTAAATTGTTGAATAAAAATTTTAAAGTTTCTGAGGTGTTTGTGTCTTCTATTTAGCATCATCTTTTGGGTTCTTAGCTGTGTTCCAAAATCCCATTTTGAAGAAAACTCTGGTTGCAATCCTTTATATGCTGGCCCACCTGGCATTTATAAATAAATGTCAATATGGATTACTGATTCTGTCTTGGCTATAACCCTTAGGTAGCCCTATTAGTGTCAGAGCATATAGCTAAGCCTAACAGTATGGTGGCCACAGATGTGTCCTGATGTGTGATTTTGCTGCCTAGCACAACAGTTAATAATCAGAATTGTTGGTTGAAGGAACAGTGTGGTTGAATTTATGGCTGTTGGGAATTGAAGGGCTGAGGGAATCTACTAATATTCTGCTCTAGGATGGGGGAGCAAGTTTGGTTGGCCTAGGCTGCAGTTAACTCTACCTTCCTTGCAATCTGTACTGGTTTAACCTTTAGTGGTGTTCAGAGTACTTCCCCATGCTAATGAATAACCCACTTTGACAGTATAGACAAATGCAGTCTATGAGGCATTAATCTCACTTGCTAATGAATAACTTCCTCTGGCTCTGGAGGCAGCAGGACCAAACAAGTGGGCTTAGGGGCCCATGGCACGTATGCATACATCCTTATATTTGGTTCCCTCCTCTATCTGTCTTTTATTTTAATGCCTGTCTCCCTTATCAAATTGTAAGCTCCTAGAGGGCAGGCTTTGTTTCTACTTTATTGTCCTCTCCCAAGGACAATTAGTACAGTGCTCAGCACAGAGTAAGCACTCAAATACCAATGGTTGATTTACAGTCAGGCTCCCACTCACTGCTCACCCCACCCCTGCCCAGCAATTTAGTTTACTCATCTTAGAAGCATTTTGTGTTCCTTCTAATATTTATTGGCAACTTTAGCAGCTGTTTCCAGTTGAAAAATTTCTGGTCCATGAACAGCCTCAACACCAAACTATCATAATGTATTTCTTATCTTAAGTCCCGTCATCAGCACCATCCTGCGTCTGACAGCCGCCAGATGGGTTGCAGTGGAGTTCTACTGTTGAATCCGACGCATGGACTGAATCTGGAAAGTCTGGGCGTGAGAACCCCACTCTCTCCAGTGTTTGTAGTCGCCTCCGTGATGGTCACACTCCAAGATATATTGGTAGCCACGATACCCGGGATACTGGTAACAAACCCAACTAGAAAAGCCGAACAGTGAGGTTAGAGGGGTATCCCCCAACCCAAGCTTCATGAAGCTGGAATGTTCTTCACGGGTGTTTGCGAAGCCTAAAGCCTGCCAGAAGACCTCAGGTCAAGAGTCTGATCTACTTTAGCTCTTCACTCAAAATAAAGTATTTTGGGGAAAAGACACTTAAAACTCACACCCCCATATCCAAAATGCCTGACCACTTAATCACTGAGTCTGTAGAAAGAGCAGCTAAAATGTCTTTGCACACTGTCAACTCTGTCCTGGGGGAGATTGACTTATAATGGTACCCTATGTAGAAGGATCACAGGGATATGGTACCCCACCCCTAAATCTCTGTCTTGGGAAACAAGGTCTGCACCAGAGCATGTGGAAGCAGAGGGTGGTGTGGGGGGAAGCCTCAACCCATCCCCCCGACCCCTCCACTCACGCGCCACACTGGATCTTCATGGAGCCCACTTCATTGTTAGGCCAGCCCATGGCCTGCAGTGAGGGGTAGTCATCACACAGCTCCCACTGCCGTCCAATGAAGTTCTGTTTCTCGAAGATGGTGATCTTGGACTCCTTATGGTTCTGAACTCGAGGAACAGAGTTAAACCCCCATGAGCACAGAAATCCTCCTTTAACACTTGTATCACTGAGGTTCTTGAAGTACCTCTCCAAGAGGCCTTCCCAGACTAAGCCCTCCTTCCCTCTTCTCCCACTCCCTTCTGCATCACCTGGATTGTTCCCTTTATTCATCACTCACCTTCCAGCCCCATAGCACTTATGTATATATCTTATGTATATGTCATTTACTTATTCATATTAATATCTGGCTCCCCCCAGACTGTAAACTCATTGTGGGCAGGGAATGTATCTGTATATTGTACACTCCCAAGTGCTTAATACAGTGCTTTGCACACAGAAGCACTCAGTAAATGATTGAATGAACAAATGACCACGACAAGAGGCTTATTGCCTTTATCCCCTCCTGCAGTCCTCCACTCTCCTCAATCCTTAAACAGATGTTGGAGTTCGTCTACAAACCAAGGGCAACCAGCCTAGCCCCCTCGATTCTCCCTTGCTCTGTTTCTGCAGCAGCTCACCTGCCATCTGAGGTGAGGTGGAGAGCTAATTGGCCAAGCCAGGCTGGGTTTACCTATCACCACATGGTGTTCTCAGCTGCTGGCCACCTGCTCCCCCGCATTAATGGAGAATTGGGTTTGAGTTAACCACGTTGCCGTGTCCCACTCTCTCTGCCTGTAATGAGCCTCCGGTGAGAGGAAGGGCTGAGAGAAACAAGCCGCAGTTGCGGCAGGAGGGGTTTAGGCTAGAATGCAGCCTCCCCCACTGTACCTTGTTAACTGCAGTGGTGATTAGGCCTAGGAGATGGTTGCTGCTGTGACTTTTTGGGGGAGTAAGGAAGCACTCATTTGGAGCAATTCGAGACTGTGAGCTCCTAATGGGCAGGGAAAATGCCTGCCAAATCTGTTGTATCTCTCCCAAGTGCTTAGTGTTATGCACCCAGCAAGCACTCAATAAATACCATTGCTTGATTGAATGACAGAGAGGTTTGATTGGCCTCCTGAGATCTTCCAGTCTTAAGATGGAAGGAAAATTTGGTTGGTAAATTAGTTCCCTTGACTCCTTCATTAATGGCCTACAACCTCTGGGGACTTATGAACCACTTGAAAAATGTCCATTGTGAGCCAGGAGGGTGTCTTGCTTTGTGGCTGGGCAGCTGTGCTCAGTGAGATTCAAGGTGACCACTCTAGTCCACAAGAGTTTTCGTGGCACAGCCAACCCAGGCCCTCAACCTCAGAGAAGCGGAGGGGCTTTGGTTCTTACTATGTGCCAGGCACTGTACTAAGCGTTAGGATAGATACAAGTTAATCAGGTTGGATACAGTCCCGGTCCCACCTAGGGTTCACAGTCTTAATCCCCATTTTACAGCTGAGGAAACGGAGGCACAGAAAAGTGATGCGACTTGCCCCAGGTCACACAGTAGACAAGTGGCAGAGCTGGGATTAGACCCCACATCCACTGACTCCTGGACCCGTGCTCTTTCCATTAGGCCACACCATTTCCCCATAGTCTCTTCCAGGTCCCAGCAGCTGCACTTATACTAGTGCTTGAGCAATGATTTCCCAATTTCATCCCTCTCTTCTCCTCATTTCTAGTGATTGTCTGCCCCCAGCGCTCCGCCCAGTCAGTTGCCACAACCTCCCTCCCCTCCAGCTCATCCCCCAGGATCCAGGATGGGCTCAACGGGGCTCACGGCAGAGCAGATGGGACGGAAGGAGGTCAGGCGTTCGATGTGGTAAGCGTTGCTCCCGCTCCAAGCTTCCCAGCATGGGTAATCCCCTCTCTCCAGGACAAACTGCTGCCCGCAGAAGCTTGTGTGTTCAAAACCAATCCAGCTGCAACAATAGGGGCCCAGGGTCAGAACCCAAACAGCTTGGGGAGGAGAGTCCTCAACCCCAGAACTACCATCCCCCCAGAGGGGAAGAGGAGGGCCGGGAAGCCTGAGTGGAGAGTCCAGTCGGTGATGCTGATAACCACCCCCTTAAGCACCTAAAGCAAATACTTATCGTGGCCTAGTGGATAGAGCACAGGACTGATAGCTAGAAAGACCTGGGTTCTAATCCCTGCTCGGCCACTTGTCTTTTGTGTGACCTTGGGCAAGTCACTTCTCTTCTCTGAGCCTCCGTTGCCTCATCTGTAAAATGGGGATTAAGACTGTGAGACCTACGTGGCGTGGGGATCTGTGTCCAACCCACTTAGCTTGTATCTACCTCAGTGCTTAGAACAGCGCTTGACATATAGTAAGTGCATAATAGATACCATCATTATTATTATTAGTAGGAATAGGAGTAGTATGCCCCAGATGAGCAACTGAGGGTACTGATTTCATTCATTATATCACCCGAGGCTTCCAGGAGAAGAGTAGGCTGGTAAATAGTTAGCATTATTTGCAGCAATAGTCTAAGACTGATTGATACTTGTAAACTTTAGTTTCTGGAGGTTTAAGTGCTCTCGGTTTGGTGGAAAAACAAAAGCAGGAAAACTCACTATTCACAGAGTACATTTTACTCTCTAGGGAACAAGCCCCTGATAACTCTCAGTTTTAAAACTCCCCAGCTGCCAGACAAACTAAATCCCCTCTGCCCTGCCATCTTGCTAAGGCACTGGCAGTTTGCTTCTGACCCAGGGCTCCCTATCCAAGCTGCCTAAATAGGGAAGCAGCATGGCCTAGTGGAAAGAGCACAGACCTGGGAATCAGAGGTCCTGGGTTCTAATCCTGTCTCTGCCACTAATCTGCTGTGTGATCTTGGGCAAGTCATTTCTCTGTGCCTCAGTTCCCTCATCTGCAAAATGGGGATTCAATACCTTTTCTCACCTTCATTTACTCTGTGAACTTAATGCAGAACCTAATTATCCTGTACCTACCCCAGGGCTTAGTACGGTGCTTGGCACAGAGTAAGTGCTTAACAGATTCCAGAATTAATTAATCAGCTGCCTCCTGCTTTTCCATCACCCAATATTCTTCAGAATCTGTGACATTATTCTCTCCCTTAATCAAGAGTCTGGCAGACTCTTAGGAAATGGGAAAATGGATCATCTCAGTCCTCCAAATCTAGGCTATTGCGCATCAATCCAGCCTGGCCTGACCATCACCCAGCTTTAATGGGGGAAACTTTCGGGTGCTGGGGATTCTTGGAGATGGACTCAGCCCTAGGGGGCAGCTGAAAGAGGCTGAGCAGAGATAATAATAATAATTGTAGTTTTTGTTAAGAGCTTATTTACTATGTGTCAAGCACTCTACTGAGTTCTGGGGTAGATACAAAATAATCAGGTCCCACATGGGGCTCACAATCTAATTAGGACTGAGAGCAGGTATTGAACCCCTATTTTGCAGATGAGGGAACCGAGGCCCAGTGAAGTGACTAGTCCAAGGTCACACAGCAGACAAGTGGCAGAGCAGGAATTAGTTCACCCCACAGGCGATCAGGGAGGTGGGGAGGGTGCAATGAAGGTGGGGAGGGATCCTTTGCATGATGACCAGGAGTCCATAATAATGACTGATCCTGGTTGGCAGACCTTATGTCCTGGAGAGAAGACGAAGTGTCCCCAACAACACCAGGTAAGTCACTTAACCTCTGACTCCCAGGCCCGGACTCTTTCCCCTAGGTCACGTTAGGACCATTTCCACTGGCCTTTGAACCTTGGACAAATTCAATTCCAGAACATTTCTTCTCCTCTTTTGCCGGTGGTCAGACTAGGAGCAGGACCGTCGGTGAAGAACCCCGGGCAAGAGCATGCCCTTCCCCGCTGCGGTTTTTAATCTTGGAAGCTGGGAGCAGAAGGCAAGAAGAGGAAGGGGAGGGACACGTTGAGCAGAAAAGCTATAGTAGAGTGTCCAAAGAGGGCAATGGAGGACGATTTGGGGGCCAACGTGATTTTAGGGGGGCTGTGCAGGGGTCAGAGGTCAGACCTGCTCTGTCTGATCATAGGAGAGGGAGGACGGGAATGGGTATCAAAATGACAGAGGAGGAGAAGGACCTAGGTGCATGGGCCTGTAAAACTTCACTCTGAGCTTGCAAACAACCCACTCACCAGGCAAGCAGCAGGGAGGGCTGCTTTGACTCATTCCCCATTGTGGGCAGGGAATGTGTGTGCTCATTCTGTTGTACTCTCCCAAGCACTTAGTACAGTGCACAAATAAGCACTCACCAAATACCACTGATTGATTCTCCATAGCCCTTCCCCAGGGGGAAGAGGGGTTGCCAGCCTCTGGATGAGCTGGTCCAGATTGGGGTGAGTGGCAAGGCTTGTTTATGTGAGAAGAGGGAGTTTTCAGAATAAAAAACCAGGCCTGATTTTAACTGAAGCCGGTGTTGTTGGGGACCTCTTTGCCTTCTCTCCAGGACATAAGGTCTGCCAACCAGAATCAGTCATCATTATGGACTCCCAGTTGTCAAGCAAAGGATCCCTCCCCACCTCCATTGCAGTAAGCCCTGATCCCTGATCGCCTGTGGGGTGAACTAAGGGAGGGACCAGACTTGAGATCTGCCAGCAATGAGCTGATTACTCTGCCCCTTATATGGTGTGCCTAGTGCCCTAATCTTGCCAGCCGGGCTACAGAGACCACAGGGTAAATATAGCCTGGCTACTTCCCTCAGACCGGTGGTGGTTACGTAAGCACTACCCTCCAGCAGAGAGGCTTCCCCCTGGGGAGCCCCCAAGGGTCTGAGGAATGCTGGAGGGGCCTCCAAAATCAGCTCTTCAGCAAGAAGCCTTGCTTCTTTAATAATAATAATGATAATGGTATATGTTAAGCACTTATTATGTACCAATTACTGTACTAAGCATTGGGGTAGACACAAGATAATCAGGTCCCACATGAAGTTCACAGTCTGAGTAGGAGGAAGAACAGGTATTGGATCCCCATTCTTCACATGAGGGAACTGAGGCACCGAGAATTTAAGTGACTTACCCAAAGTCACACAACAGGTAAGTGGCAGAACCAGGATCAGAACCCGGATCCTCTGACTTCCAACTCCAGGCTCTTTCCACTAGGCAATGCTGCTTCCAGAGTACAAAACAAAAGCAGGGAAAAATCGGAGCCCCAGGCTCTCCCCTCCATCAGCGGGAGCCAACTGGCTCTTTACTTACGCTCCACATTCCACCTTCAGGGACCTGATGTTGTCAAAGCCGCACTCGGTCACGTTGGGACAGGAGGCCGTGAACTCCATCCTTTTGCCCTGGAAGTTCTCTTGGTCGTAGATGGTGACCTGGAAGAGAACCCAGCGCCTGCTGGGTTGCGCTGCCAGAGATCGGAGGCCGGGACCGAGGGCGGCCTGACCGAGCCCCAGTCTGATTTCACTTACTGTCTGTGCAGCAGAAAGAGCCAGAGTAGAAAGCCCCACAAGGGGCGGAAACAGTTCAGATTTGAGGAGGGTTCTAATCCTCTTGGCTTATAATGGGAAGTGGTGTTTCCAGTGTAGACTGGGAAACGGTGTGAATCGACCTTCTCAGAGTGGGGATCCATGTGACCAGGTTGCTGCAGCTGCTGAACTATGGAGACCCACCTTGGAAGATGGTTCCAAAAATGAGTTCAAACTTACTTCAAGGTGCAAAATAATCTTTCCCATTTGGTAGTCTTAATTATGGTGGAGACAGTAAGGTGACTATTATAACCTCTCACTTCCCTTCCCAACCTACTACGGCTAGTTTTACTGCTGCTGCTGCTGTTAATCCTACTACTTACAGCTACTACTCCTGCTGCTGCTATTACAGCGTGGAAAGAGCCCGGGCTTGGGAGTCAGAGGTCATGGGTTCAAATCCTGGCTCCGCCACTTGTCAGCTGTGTGACTTTGGGTCACTTAACTTCTCTGTGCCTCAGTTACCTCATCTGTAAAATGGGGATTCAGATGGTGAGCCCCCCGGGGGACAACCTGATTACCTTGCATCCCCCCAGCGCATAGAACAGTGCTCAGCACATAGTAAGCGCTTAACAAATACCATCATTATTATTATTACTACTATTGGATGCTGCTCTGCCTCCTCCTCCTCTTCTCCTTGCATACATACACCCCCGCCCCCCGGCTCATTGTGAGTTTGGATCCAGCAGGACAGGTTGTGTATGAACGACTCTCCTTTCCAGTGCTCTGCTCTGAAGCAGGAGGAGAGAGAAGCTCTATCTGCTGTCAGGCTCCTTCTGGGTCTGGAGGCCCCCAGGAGAGGTGGCATCGCTTCGTGTCGGAGGCCTCTGCTGAAAGATCTGTGTTCCAGCCCCTGTTCTGTCATTCCTTAACAAGCTGTGTGAACTTGGGCAAGCCTCATGGCTTTTCTGGGCCTCAGAGCCTCCCCAGGAAAGGGAAAACCGACCCCTATCTCGGGAAAGGCTGTAGGAAAGATAAATGATAAAATGGTGAAAGTGTTTTATGCTCTCATTGGAGGAGAGATGTTATCACTCTCCAAGCTCCCATAATGTAGTTACCAGACCAGAAGAGGAACCATTTCGGAGAAATAAATTAGCTTAGAATGTCTTTGAATCTCAAGGTTCCTGTTAAAATCTGGGTGCCCCTTATGGTCTAGTGAATCTCAGAGGGTCATCAATTCAATCATTTCACTCCCTGCTCCTTCCTTCTCCCCAAACCCAGCCCCTTTTATGATGCGTAAGCCATGCTGTCCCTCCCCATAGAAGTGAGCCCCGGCACCAAGAGCATCATCGCAGGAATGGCCCAGTGCAGGGGCTGGGGTTTCTGGTTTCCCCCTGCCAGCGGCCCTGCCGCCTGCACCTGTCATTCCGGGCATCCACCGCCCCCCCAGGATGAAGCTGGCCCAGCCGGTGGCCCGAGCTGTGGATCCAGCCGGCTCCCGCCCAGTGACACTCTCCACAGGCTTCGTTAACATGACGGCTACCTTCCATGGCCCCAGAGGCCCGGGCAGGGGGTTTGTCTGAGTCATCCTGGCAGGTGAAAGGGTTTCTGGAAAAGAAAGCAAATGTCAGGCACAAAGCCTGGATCTAATTCCACTGCGCCCCCCATCTCTGTCTCTGTTTCTCCCCACTCTCTGTCAATCAATCAATTGTTTTCATTGAGCACTTACTGTGTGTAGAACACTGTATTAAGCACCTGGGAGAGTATAATATAGTAATAGAAAAGACACATTCCCTGCCCACAATGCACTTACAGTCTAGAGGGGGAGACAGACATTTATATAAATAAATTACAGATATGTACATAAGTGCTGTGGTACTGAGAGGGGGACGAATAAATGGAGCAAGTCAGGGTGATGCAGGAAGGAGCAGAAGAAAAGGAAAATAAGGCCTAATCAGGGAAGACCTCTTGGAGGAGATGTGCCTTCAATAAAGCTTGAAGTGAGGGAGAGTAATAAACTGTCACATATGACGAAAGAGGACATTCCAGGCCAGAGGCAGGATGTGGGTGAGAGGTCGGCGGCAAGATAGACAAGATCAAGGTACAGTGAGAGGGTTGGATTTGGAAGACTGAAGTGTGTGGGCTGGGTTGTAGTTGTAATAGGAAAATAGCAAGGTGAGATAGGAGGGGGCAATATGATTGAGGGCTTTAAGGCTGATGATAAGGAGTTTCTGTTTGATGTGGAGGTGGATGGGCAACCACTGGAGGTTCTTGAGGGGTGGGGAAACATGGACTGAATGTTTTTGTAGAAAAATGATCTGGGCAGCAGAATGAAGTATGGACTGAAGTGGGGAGAGGCAAGAGGCAAGGAGGTCAGCAAGGTGGCTGATACAGTAATCAAGTCTGGATAGGACAAATGCTCGAATTAATGTGATAGCAGGGTGGAGAGGAAAGGGCAGATTTTAGCTGTGTGGTGAAGGTTGAACTGTTAGGATTTAGTGATAGATTGAATATGGGAGTTGAATGAAAGGGAGGAGTCAAGGATATGCCACGGTTAAGGGTTTGTGAGACAGGAAGGGTGGTGGTACTGCCTACAGTTATGGCAAAGTCAGGAAGGAAAGGGTTTGGGTGGGAAGATGAGTTCTGTTTTTGACATGTTTAGTTTGAAGTGACAGCAGAACATCCAAATAGAGATGTCTTGAAGACAGGAGGGAAAGTGGGACTTAAAGAGAGGGAGAGTAATCAGGGCTGGAGATGTAGATTTGTATCTGCATAGAGGTGGTAGTTGAAGCGGTATGAGCAAATGAGTTCTCCAAGGGAGTGGATGTAGATGGAGAATAGAAGGGGATCGAGGACTGAATCTTCAGGAATACCCACAGTTAGGGGATAGGAGGCAGAGGAGGAGCCCTCAAAAGAGCCTGGGAATGAGCGAGCAGAAAGATAGGAGAAGAACCTGGAGAGGATAGTGTCAGTGAAGCTAAGGTTGGATAATGTTTCTAAGAGAAGGGGATGGCAGGTAGCGTCGAAGGCAGCTAAGAGGTTGAGAAGAATAAGGATGGAGAAGAGGCCATTCGATTTGGCAAGAAAGAGATCATTTGCAACCCTTGAAAGGGCAGTTTTTGTGGAACAAAGGGGACAGAAGCCAGATTGGAGGGGGTCAAGGAGAGAATTGGAGGAGAGGAACTTGAGACAGTGGGTATAGGCAACTTGCTCAAGGAGTTTGGAGAGGAATGGTAGGAGAAAGATGGGGCAATAACTGGAGGGAGCCATGGAGTCAAGGGAGGGTTTTTTTAGGATAGTAGAAACATGGACATGTTTGAAAGATGTGGGGAAGAAGCCATCTTAGAGTGAGCAGTTGAAGATAGTGGTTAGGGAGGGAAGAAGGGAGGGGGCAAGTGATTTGATAGGAGCAAAGGGTCACACAGGTGGAGAGGGTGGATTTTGAGAGAAGGTAGGAGACCTCTTGAAATACTTCTGGGAAAGTTGAAGAAGGACCAGGAGGAGGGAGGGACTGGGGAGGGGCAGATGAGATTTTAGGGAGATCACACCTGAAAATTTTGATTTTCTCAATAAAGTAGGTGGCCAGGTCATTGCAGCAAGAGATGGAGGAGGCAGGGGGACAGAGAGTTTGAGAAGGAAGTTAAATGCCAGGAACAACTGGCGAGGGCAGTGGGCTTGGGTGTTAATAAGGATGGAGAAATAATTTTGCTAGGAAGAGGAGGAGCAGAGTTAAAGCATGTAAGGATAAACCTGAAGTGGACGAGGTCAGCCTGATAGCTAGATTTCCACCAATGGTGCTCTGTGGCTCATGCACAAGAGCAAAGGAAGCGGAATGTGGGTTAGTGGCATAAGATTGATGAAGGGATAGGGGAGCAAGTGAGTTGAGTTCAGTAGAGAGGGTGGTGTTGATGCAAGCTAATCAGGTTAAACATAGACCATGTCCCACATGGGCTTCACAGTCTTAATCCCCATTTTACAGGTGAGATAAATGAGGTGCAGAGAAGTGATTTGCTCAAGGTCACACAGCAGACAAGTGGCAGAGCTGTGATTAGAACCTAGGTCCTGACTCCCACTTTCCACTAGGTTGTGCTGCTCTCTTTCTGTCTCTATCTCATATCCAGACGTCCACCACTTCTTTCTTCATTCATTCAAGTCTTTATTCCTACCTCTCTCCAATTCACAGCCCCTTCCCAATCTACCTCCGTCCCAGCTCCATCCTGCAGGGACTAGCATTACTCAGCTATAGCCGGGCCGCCCAGAGTCTGCTGCTGTGAGAATTAAGGATCACAACCTTAATTACAAGCCCAGCCCACCCTTGGGTCAAGCGGTTAGCAGGTCTTCCTGTTCAGAGCCCTCATCTGCACCCAACCAGGGATGCAGTTCCGTAGCAACTTCAAACACTTTCCAACTCTCACAGAAACTCATATAACCAAAGCGCAGTTATAGCCTAAACCAACACACCTACTAGATTGGGAACAGAGATTGTGTCTAGCAACTCTGTTGTATTATACTCAACCAGTTGCTTACTACAGTGCTCTGCACACAGTAAACACTCAATAAATGACTCGAGTCACTCCTGAACTTGATGATCTGTGAATCCATTCCACTCATCCTGAGGCTCTTAGTTAGGAGAGGCAGGATGACAGCTGGAGAGGGTTGATCCAATTGATCAATAATAATTATGAAATTTAAGCACTTACTATGTGCCAAGCACTGTTCTAAACATTGGGGTAGATACAAAGGAAGCAGGTTGCCCCATGTGGGGTTCACAGTCTTAATCCCCATTTTACAGATGAGGTAACAGGCACAGAGAATCCAAGTGACTTGCCCAAAGTCATACAGCTGACCAGTGGTGGAGCCGGCATTAGAACCCATGACCTCTGACTCCCAAGCCCAAGCTCCTTCCATTAAGCCATACTTTATTGAGCACTTACTGGGCATACAGCGCTATACTAAGTACTTGGGAGAGTACAGTATACTAAGTATACATGCTCCCTGGTCCCAAGAAGCTTCCAATCTAGCTGCCTTGTGAAAGGAAGAGAAAGGGAAAAGGAGAAGTGGAGGAAGGAGAGAAGAAGGGGAGAGTCTGTAGACGGTAAGCTCCTTGAGGACAGGGAAAGTGTCTACCAACTCTGTTGTATTGTACTCTCCCAAGTTCTTAGTATAGTGCTCTGCACACACTAAGCTCTTAATTAATACCATTGATGATGATGATGATGATGATGATGATGATGAAGATGGGAGAGAGGAAGAAGGGACCAGATAGGCCTGTCACTGGAAAATGGCAAAGTGCAGAGGCGACTCACCCCCATTAAGCCCTGGAGGAGACACACGTAGTGTGATGTGAGAAGCAACATTTGAATGGCAGAAAGAACCACAAACACACATACACATTCACCCATGGGTCTAGACATGTACAGGCACACACTTGTGATCCTACACATTAGCCCACACATTCGTACACACTGCTCCATCACAGTTTCTGGGTCTGGGTCTGGGTCCGCCTCCTGGATCAGAAGGCTGCCCACCCTGCCCTGCTGATCCTCCTGACACCATCAGTCCTTGATGGACATCAGTCCCCCTGTCTTAAACCAACCCCAGCACCCACAGACTCTAATCTCTTAGCTCCCCACCCTGTCTCCCGATTTAGGTTGTGAGTGTAAGTGGTTAGGGTCCCCCAAATCTGACCTAAATCATCTTGTGTTTTACCCAGTGTTTAGGACAATAGGCAACACAGAATGAGTGCTTAATAAATATCATTCTTACTACTATTACTGCTTCTACTATACTCCTCGTCCTCTCTGTTTCACTTTTTCTGTCTCCCTCTTCTGTTCATCTCTGTGGGTCTAGGCTTTTCTGTGCCTCAGTACCTCATCTGTAATATGGGGATTAAGACTGGAAGATCCCTTATGGGACAGAGACTGTGTCAAATCCGATTTGATCGTACTCACCCAGTGCTTAATACGGTGCCTGGCACATAGTAATCGCTTAAAAAATACCATAATTATTATTAGTAGTAAAATGAATTACAGATAAGGGAAACAAAGGAGAACTTAGATCCTTGAACTGAGGAGAGGGCTAAGCTTTTCTCCTCTGTCCCGGGTGGGGGTGGCCCTGAAGGACATGGCAGATAAGGCACACTCACCTAACTCCCTCTGCACAGCCGGGGTCTCCATCGAGTGTCCGCCTGCTCTGGACAACCCTCTTTATATCCCCAGAGCATGAGGCTGCCCCTGGCTGCCGTCAGCACAACCCACTCGGAGGCTTTTGTTTCCTGTTGAGCCCCAGCTTGGCTTGGCTCAGCCCAACTAGCGTCCTTGTCTGGATTTCTTCAAAGAGACAAAATCCCCCCAACCTCTGGACTGACTGGAGCTATGTGCTCGCTTGTAAGAATAATTACTGAGGTATTATTAAGCACTTATTCTATGCCAAACACTGTGCTCAGAGCTGGGGTAGATACAGTTTAAGGAGATTGGACACAGTCCCTGTCCCACAGGGGGCTCCCAGGGTAGGGGGCCGGGTGTTAAATGCCACTGAAGATTTAGTCTTGGTGGGTTAGTTTTTTTTAGTAGTTGTTAAATGCTTACTATGTGTCAAACACTGTTCTAAGTGCTGTATGAGTTAATTAGGTTGGACACAGTGCCTGTTCTACATGGGGATCACAGTTTTAGTAAGACAGAGAACAGGTACTTAATCCCCATTTTACAGTTGAGGAACTGAAGCAAAGAGAAGTTAAGTGACTTACCCAAGGTCACACAGAAAGCAATTGGCAGACCTGGGATTAGAACCCAGGCACTCTGACTCCCACCCCCATGCTCTTTCCACTAGACCATGCTGCTTCTGGGCTGGGGGTTCTGGCCCTTTTCATCCAAGCCAGTCTCTCTCAATCAATCAACCAATCAGTCAATCAGTTGTATTTATTGAGCACTTTCTGTATGCAGGGCACAGTACTAAACACTTGAGAGAGTACAGTACATCAGTCTCTCCCCTTGGTTGGTTCTCTGGCACATCCAGGGGCCAATCGGTCAATCAATAAATCAATGAAACTATCATTCAATTCATTTGCTCCCCCAGCTTCAACAAACATCTCCATCTCCAGTTCTGACCTCTCTCCTTAGAGCACTGTCCTGGGAGTCAGAAGGACTTGGATTCTAATCCCGGCTCTGCCACTTGTCTGCTGTGTGACCTTGGGCAAATCACTTAACTTCTCTGTGCCACAGTTATCTCACCTGTAAAATGGGGATCAAGAGTGTGAGCTCCATGTGGGACAGGGACTGTGTTCAAGCTGATTATTTTGTACCTACCCCACTGCTTAGAACAATGCTCGGCACATGGTAAGCACTTAACATGTACCATTTATTTATTTGTTCTCTGTTCTCCCTCCTTCTTAGACTGCTGTGAGCCCCAGGTGGGACCTGCTTCTCTCTCTTTTTTTTGGTGTTTGTTAAGCACTTACAGTTCCAGGCGCTGTACTAAGCGCTGGGCTAGATACTGGCTAGCCCTCCTCCTTCCTCCCTCCGCCCTCCTTCCTCTTTCGTCCCCCCAGCCCCTGGCTGTTGGGGGAGGGAAGCCTCAACAGTCAGTCAGCAAGGGTCAGCACTTTGCTGGGAGCACAATAGAGTTGGAATGCAGCCTCACTGGGCTCTTTGTTGTGTAGCTACAAAACAAAGTGCCTGCCCAGCGTTTGCCATCCCTCTCCTCCCTCCCCCGCTCCCCACCGTCCACCTGAGCGCTGGCTGGGGTCTTTATCTGCCTCTAGGACTTTCCTGCCTGTCCCCTGCCCCTTCCTCTCCCTAGGAGTGGATTACAGGGGGGAAATCAAGGTAGCTGGTTCGGAGTCAAGAACCCCTTGGGTCCAGGAGCAACAACTAAGAGGTCCTGATTTCCTTCATTTATTCAATCAGTGATATTTATTGAGCCCTTATTGTGTGCAGAACCCTATACTAAGCACTTGGGAAAATACAGTATAATAGAATTGGTACACAAGATTCCTGACCACAAGGAGCATGCAGTCTACAGTGGTAGACAGACATTAAAATAAACTGAAGATGGGGAATAGTAGAGTATAAGGATACGTTTTAAATCCTGTGGGGTCGGGCTGAGTAACAAAGTGTTTAAGGGATACACAACCAAGGGCCTGTTTACTTGTTTTATTGTCTGTCTCCCCCGTTCTAGACTGTGAGCCTGTTGTTGGGTAGGGATTGTCTTTATTTCTTACTGAATTATACTTTCCAAGCGCTTAGTACAGTGCTCTGCACACAGTAAGCACTCAATAAATATGATTGAATGAATAGGAGATGGTGAGGGGAGGGCTGATAGGGGAAATTAGGCTTAGGGAAGGTCTCTTGGAGGAGATGTGATTTTAGGAGGGTTTTGAAGGTGGGGAGAGAGGTGGCCTGTTGTTTATGAAGGAGGAGGGCATTCCAGCCCAGAAGGAGGATGGGATTGAGGTTCAGTCAGTCAATCAAATGTATTGAGTGGTTACTGTGTGCAGAGCATTTTACAAAACACTTGGGAGAGTACAATAGAGCAATCTAACAGCCCTCAGTGCATTTACAGTCTGGAGGTAAGGGGAGTAGGTTGGCGCTGAGGACTGGAGTGTACCACTAGTTTGAGGGTGCCATCTTGCAGGTAGAGGCAGGGAGGTTGGGGAGGAGGAAGAGGGGTTTCTAATCCCTCCCCTCAGAGTTTATGGCAAAGTTGGTTGATGGGATTGGAGGTGGTGGGGTGGGGAGACTGGATCTCTTTCCAGACCATAGGGGAAATCAGAGAAAAAACATTGTGAGAGAGGTCATCGTATCCATCCCTCTGCTCTGCCTCCTCCTTTCCTACCCCACAGGTGGAGGTTTTATTCCCTTGTCCCCTCTCCTAGCAATGTGGCTTAGCAGAGAGAGCACAGGCCTGGGAGTCAGAGGACCTGGATTCAAGTCCTGGCTCTGCCTTTGGCCTACTCTGTAAGGTTGGGCAAAAGGTTGGGCAATTCAGTTAACTTTTCTCTGCCTTGGTTTCCACCTCTATAAAATGGGGAAACCTGTCCTCCCTCCCCTTTAGATTGTGAGTCCCATGTGGGACAGGCACTAGTCTCAACCTGATTGTATTGAATGAAGATGATAAGTGGACACAGTCCCTGTCCCAAGCAGGGCTCACAGTCTCAATCCCCATTTTATAGATGAGGTAGCTGAGGCACAGAGAAGTGAAGTGACTTATCTAAGGTCACACAGCAGTCAAGCTTACCAAGCTTACCAAGTTTACCATGGCACATGGTAAGTGCTTAACAGATACCACAGTTGTTATTATTATTATTATTATCCAAGACTTCCCCTGTCCTTGGAGATGGGGCCATAAGTAGAAGGACTGGTGCTTGGGACCAGGTAGGGGCATTTTGGAGGCAATTGGGGATGAAAGCCTCCCGAACATGGCCTTGGGGCTCTGCTCCCCTCCCTTATCCTTCCCAGTCTGGATTCTCTGAAGCACCCTCAGCCCTGTCTGGCCCTATCAGGGCCAACAGTTGCTCTTTCTTTCGTCCTGCCGGGCCCCTCTGGGGATGCTATGGGATTGTGCCCTGGCAGAATGTTGATTCGGTGGAATCATCGGGCATCGGAGAAAAGTGGGTAACGGAGATTTCATTTCTGGATTTGGGGGCCCAGGACTTTCCAGGCCAGAGAAATCACCACTCAGAGACCCAGGGGGATTAGGAGAAGCAGCATGGCTCAGTGGAAAGAGCCCGGGCTTGGGAGTCAGAGGTCATGGGTTCGAATCCCAGATCTGCCACTTGTCAGCTGTGTGACTGTGGGCAAGTCACTTAACTTCTCTGTGCCTCAGTTACCTCATCTGTAAAATGGGGATTAACTGTGAGCCTCACGTGGGACAACCTGATTAACCTGTATCTTCCCCAGGGCTTAGAACAGTTCTCGGCACATAGTAAGCGCTTAACAAATACCCACATTATTATTATTATAAGGCTGGAGGCAAGGAGGCTGGTGAAGAGATTGTTTCAGCCTCCAACTGGAATGGGGTGAAGGCTCTGCCACTTGCTTGCTGTAAGCCCTTGACTTCTTTGTGCCTCAATTTCCTCACCTGTAATATGGAGATTCAACATCTGCTCTCTTTCTTTTTTTTTTTAAAGTGGTATTTGTTAAGCCACTTAACAAATTTGGTATTTGGTTATTATAATGTTGGTATTTGGTTAACAAATACCAACGTTAAGCAGCGTGGCTCAGTGGAAAGAGCCTGGGCTTGGGAGTCGAAAGTCACGGGTTCGAATCCCGGCTCTGCCACTTGTCAGCTGTGTGACTGTGGGCAAGTCACTTCTCTGTGCCTCAGTTACCTCATCTGTAAAATGGGGGTTAACTGTGAGCCTCCCATGGGACAACCGATCACCCTGTATCTCCCCCAGCTCTTAGAACAGTGTTCTGCACATAGTAAGCGCTTAACAAACACCAACATTATTATTGTTATTATTATTATTAAGCATTTACTACCTGCCTGGCACCGCTCTAAGCACTGGGCACTGTCCTAAGCACTGACTTTGAGCCCCTTGTCAGACAGAGGCTGTATCCGATCTGCATGTCTTGCATTTTCCCAGAGCTTAGCACAATGCGTGGCACGTAGTAAGCGCTTGATAAATGCAATTTTTTCACGATAAAGGGTATTTATTTCCTTTTGGGGACGATGATGTTAGCCCTGGCAGGCAACAGGACGCTATTCAGAACTCTGACCACCAGAGGACGAGCTAACTCCAAACACGGAGGCTCCCGCCTGGCTCCTTGGGATTGTGTGTATTTTCTTGTCTCTGAATCGACCTGTCAATCCCTCAGTGGTATTAATTGAGCCTTACTTGGCGCAGAGCACTGTACTAAGCCCTCGAGAGGGTACAATAGCATCGTGGCTCAGTGGAAAGAGTCTGGGCTTCGGAGTCAGAGGTCATGAGTTTGACTCCTGGCTCTGCCACTTGTCAGCTTGGGTGACTGTGGGCAAGTCACTTCACTTCTCTGTGCCTCAGTTACCTCATCTGTAAAATGGGGATTAACTTTGAGCCTCATGTGGGACAACCTGATTACCCTGTATCTACTCCAGCACTTAGAACAGTGCTCTGCACATAGTAAGCGCTTAACAAATACCAACATTATTATTACAATACAACAAAGTTACTGGTCACATTCCCTGCCCGTAAGGAGCTTGGAGTCTGGAGGGGGAGACCGACACTAAGATAAGTAATTTAGAACATTCATTCATTCAATAGTATTTATTGAGCGCTTATTATGTGCAGAGCCCTGGACTAATACTGGAGTATACAATTCGGCAACAGATAGAGACAATCCCTGCCCAGTGACGGGCTTACAGTCTAATCGGGGAGACAGACGGACAAAAACAAGACAACTTAATAGCAATAAATAGAATCAAGGGGATGTACACCTCATTAACAAAATAAATAGGGTAATAAAAATATATACAAATGAGCACAGTGCTAAGGGGAGGGGAAGGGAGAGGGGGAGGAGCAGAGGGAAAGGGAGGGGAGATAAAAAAATAAATAAATGTGGTATTTATTAAGCATTTACTGTGTGCAAAGCACTGTTCTAATTGCTGGGGGGTACAAGGCAATCAGATTGTCCCAAGTGGGGCTCCCAGTTTTTAATCCCCATTTTACAGATGAGGTAACTGAGGCACAGAGAAGTGAGCAAGCGGCAGAGCCAAGACCTTTGACTCCCAAGCCCGGGCTCTTTCCACTGAGCCAAGCTGCTTCTCGTGTACACATGATGTATAAAGACGCGTACATAAGTACAGATTTGATTACCTAATCAATCAGTGGTATTTTTTAAGTGCTCAACTTGTGCAGAGCCTTGGACTAAGCTCTTGGGAGAGTACGATATGACAGAGTTAGCAGACATGTTCCCTGCCCATTATGAGTTTACAGTCTAGAGGGGGAGACAGATACTAATATGTGAATAACATAATATATAATTTAAAGATATGTACATAAGTGCATATTTGATTACCCAATCAATCCATGGTACTTATTAAGTGCTCACTGTGTGCAGGGCACTGGACCAAGTGCTGGGGAGAGAATATGATGCAATAGAGTGGCTTTCAAAGAGCTTTTAATCCCCTAAAGACTGTAAGCTCGTTGTGGCCAGGGAGCATGTCTGTCAGCTCCATTGTTCTCTCACAAAGGTTTAGTACAGTGCTCTGCACATCATAAGGGCTCAGTAAATACCACTGATGATGACAGTGAAATGGGTGAGGATTAGGAGATGAGGATTTCTGTTTCATGATCACGTGCGCGGAGCTCGGGGGACAGGGCAAGAGATTGTGGATGGCTCAGCCCAGACCATCCCCAGTGCTGCTAAAGCACAGGAAGTGCATTCCTACTGCCTATAGTTTGAACTTTCTCTTTCCCGCAGCTCTGAGTTAAAGCTCCGTGAAACGTAGGCTGTGCCTCTCTGGTCTTCTGTAGAATAGAGCACAGACCTGGGAATCAAAGGACCTGGATTCTAATCCTGACTCAGTCACTTGTCTGCTGTGTGACCTTGGGCAAATCACTTAACTTCTCTGACCCTCAGATTAGAAGTGTGAGCACTATGTGGGATAGAGACTGTGTCCAGCCCGATTAACTTGTATCTACCCCAGTGTTTAGAACAGTGCATAGTAAGCACATAACAAGTACCAAAATTATTATTATTATTATTAAAGTAGCAGCACCAGTGGTCCTACTTAGTAATGCAATGCTCCCCTTGAACGGCCAAGAGTTGAAAACAGTGCCCTATTAGATTTTCATGGGCATAGTAAACGATACCATCAGATCAGACACAGTTCCTGACCCACAAGGAGCTTGCAGCCAAATGGGGAAGGAAAAGACATTTAATCTTACAGATGAGGAAAATGAGGCAGAGATAAATATAAGTGACTTACCCAAGGTCACATAGCAGGCAAGTGGCAGAGCCGGGATTAGAACCCAAGTCACCTGATTCCCAGCCCCAATCTCCTTCCAACAGGCCTCTCAATCACGCGCGCGCACACACACACACACACACACACACACACACGCAATCTTACTGTCAGTAACATCTTCGAAGAGAAAGGACAGATATATAGAGAGAGACATATTTGTCTCTATATAGCCTTAGAACAACTATTACTAATAATATTCATTCACTCATTCAATCGTATTCAATCGTATTTATTGAGTGCTTACTATGTGCTGAGCACTGTACTAAGTGCTTGGAATGTACAATTCGGCAACAGAGACAATCCCTGCCCAACAATGGGCTAGTACATGTTAAGCCCTTACTATATGGGAAGCCCTATAATAAGCTCTGGATAGGTACAAGACAATCATGTAGGACCCAGTCCCTGTCCCATGTGGGCTTCACTGACTAAGCAGGAGGGAGTAGGATTTAATCCCCATTTTAGGAAACTGAGGCACAGAGAAGTTCAGTGAAATGTGTTTCTAAGATTCTATCTCAGTGTGTCTTTGTGCATGAATCTATGTATGTGAGAGTGTGTTTGTGGGTGCCTTTGGATCACAGTGTATCTAGCTTTGTGCCTCTAGGTTTGGGTGTGACTGTGTACGTTCACAGGTTTCAAATGATATATCTGTGTCCTTTTGAGTTTGAAGGATTCTGTTTCTGAAAGAACATCTGTCTTCGGGTGTTGGCATCTGTGTGTGTCTGTTCAGATGTGTGTGCATAAAAGTGTAAATGGCATTGCATAGATCCATATGTGTCCTTTGTATCCAAAGACAATGCTGCTGACGGCAAAATGGATCCATGGCTGCCTGAGCTGAAAAGAAGGATGTGGGTCTCCCACGGCCCTGGCCGCTCTGTGAACACACAAAGACTGTCCCCCTGTTGTGCTGATGGGTTTGTTATTTGCAGCCCCTGGACATATTTACTTTTGTCTTTTAATGTCCCAATTCTTTCAAAGTTTTTGAAGAGTCTGTGTGTAGTATCTGGATCTAAGCGTGTTCATGTGTCTTTTTACAAATGGGAGTCACCCTGTGGGTTCATGTGCATGTGAGTGCATGCCAGTATGTGCGTGTGTGAGTGTGTGTGTGTGTGTGTGAGGCGCAGGTAAAGACACTGATGGATCCAAGGCAGCGGAAATCCAGAATGCCAGGTTACCCAGAAAACAAAGGAGAGCAGCAGGTCTCAGTGGCCTCCAGAATAGAGGCTTTGGCCCTGGTCTAGAGGCTTGCCCTCTCTCCCCCTGCCACTTACTCCCCCAGAGGGCCTGGGCCAGGGTCATGAGGATTGAGGATGGATTTTCTGGGAGGGCTTCTAGCCAGGCCCTTGGCAGAAGCCGGGGGGTGGGGTGACAACCTCAAAGTCGTCAGCATCAATGGGATCTGTTGAGCGCTTACTATGGGCACAGCACTGTACACGTGCTTGGGAGAGTACAGTACAACAGGGTTGGCAGACACATTTCCTGACCATGACAAGCCAACAGACTAGAGGGGGAGACAGGTGTTATTACAAATAAGTCTTTCAAGATCTAGCCTTCAGCCCTCCTGCTGTCAGGACAGTTAGTTCCTGGGCTAGGGTTATGTTTGTTCTTGCTGGGAGAACAAAGGCTGCGGGTAGATACGGGGTTGGGGAGACTCCTAAAGAGGGCTGCAACCCAACCCCTCTGGCCCCTCGCGCTCTGTCCCTAAGGACTGGGCTAGAAATAATCTGAAACTGCCTGGTCGGCTCCCTCCCCCGCATTCTGTTCAGGGATCAGGTTTTCACTCTGCAGGGGGTGGGGGGGGTTCTTTTGTGTGTGTGTGCATTTGTGTGTGTGCATTTGTGTGTGTGCGTGCATGCACACACGTGTATCCCTTAGCTGACAGGGCCAGAAGGAACCTGCAGCCCAGGGCCAGGTACAATAATAAAAATGAATAATTATGGTATTTTTTAAGCACTTACTATGTGCCCAGCACTGTTCTAAGCATGGAGGTAAATGCAAGGTAATCACGTTTTCCCATCTGAGACTCACAGTCTCAATGCCCATTTTACAGATGAGGTAACTGAGGCACAGAGAAGGAAAGTGGCCTGCCCAAGATCACACAGCAGACAAGTGGCAGAGCCAGGTTTAGAACCCATGTCCTCTGACTCCCAAGCCCATGCTCTTTCCACTAAGCCATTCTGCTTCCCTGGTCCTAGGTCCTAGGCACCAGGGAATGTGTCTGTAATATTGTTGTATTGTACTCTCTCAAGCGCTTAGTACAGTGTTCTGCACACAGTAAGCGCTCAATATATAAGATTAACTGACTGGCAGTTGATGCTGAGTCAGTTTAGTTCCCCAGGGTTGCTTGCAGGGCAGGGCAAGGTGGGGCAGGGCTGGTAGAAGCCACGGTAGAGGCCAGTCTAGTCTTCTCCCAGCCTGGTCCAGCCACACCTGACCCTCCCAGAATCTGGAGGAGCTGGGGCAGGAGCAGGGGCAGGAGTGGCTATTAACATGACTGAAAATAAAAACCACTGTGTATTTATTCTGTAAGAACAACTAGTGTGTCTATTTATGCTGCTCCAGACCACATTCGTGAGTCCTTTTGGTTTATGATGAAAAAAGACAACCACTCTCACTTTCGTTGTACCACAGTCATAACTTCTGTCATATAAGGACACACATGAAACACATCTTTGTGGGAATTAGCAGAACCTATTTATTTGCTAGGCATCTAAATGTAAAAATACTGGGCAGAAAGGTGTCTTCTCTGTACCAGCCTGGGGCAAGCCAGCTTTATTTTTACTGGTATTTGTTAAGTGCTTACTAGGTATCAGGAGCTGTGCTAAGTGCTGGGATAGATACAAGCTAATCAGATCTTAATGGGGCTCACGGTCTTAATCCCCTTTTACAGATGAGGTAACTGAGGCCAGAGGAGTTGAGTGGCTTGCCCACGGTCACACAGCAGACAAGTAATGGAACAGGGATTAGATCCCAGGTCCTTCTGACTCCCAAGCCTGTGTTCTATGTTCTAAGCCATGCTAAAACTGGATGCGTGGTCATCCTTTCCAGCCTAAGAACACCCCCAACCCCGGCCTGGCCATCAGGTCCCTGACTCCAACATCCCCTTCCCCACTAAGCTCGTAAAATCCAGGCAGCAGGAAAGGTGGGGTTTGGAGCCTCTTCATTCTACCCTGACCTGCTGGGATGCCCATCGTCTCTAGCCAACTCTATCCCTCCCAAGTACACTTCTGATCCTGGCAGTGCAGCAGGAGAGATTAAGGTTAGACCCAACAAAGAACTTCCCAACAGAAAGGAGCGGGACTGGTGGGGGTGGGGGGTTTGAAGGGGGAGGAATGAAGGGAAGAGCTGGGGGGTTTGGGGGAGATATTGCTCATGGGGGCAGGGAGAGGGCTAGGTTTGAGATCTGGGCTGCAGAGCTTGCTGGGGACTCTCCTCCCTGAGCCAAGTCAGAACTGGGACTACTGAGCAGGGAGTAAAAGGAGGAGCCAATGCAGGGGCCCGGTGGGGGGGTTGGCAGACCACCAGAGGGAGAGAGGAAACCTGGAGGCCTGGGGGAGGCCGTGGGAGACCTCGCTGCAGCCCTGTCTGCGCCTCTGCCTCCCCCTCTCCTACTGCTGTGTGACCTTGGAAAGTCATCTGACCTTTCTGAGCCTTGTATCTCTGTACAACGAGAAGACTAATCTCTGCCCCATCCTCTCTGCCTCCCACATAGCTGTGCAGAAAACCTAGGCAGCCACCCCCGTGGAAGCCACTAGGCGGCAAAGAGATCTACTTTTCCTCCAGCATCTCCTGAGTTTATCACTAGGACCAGATTTATTTTATGGCATTTGTTATAGCGCTTACTAAGTGCCAGGCACAGTACTAAGCGCTGGAGTAGATATAAGCTAATCGAGTTGGACACAGTCCGTGTCCCACATGGGGCTCACAGTCTTAATCCACGTTTTACAGATCCATGTTCTCCGCTTCCTACTGCCTGCCCCCCCTGGAGTTGTTGACCTTTGAATCCCGAGGTCCTATCCATCCTCTACCTGATTCCAGGCAAGGCAGTCCACTCTCAGCCTAGATGGTGGGTGTTTCCCATCTTCTTAAAGTTATACGGTAATCTCCCGAGCTCCAGGCACTGAACTAAGCGCTGGGGTAGCTACAAAATGATCAGGTTGAGCATGGTCCCTCTCCTGTACAGAGCTCACAATCTTCATCCCCATTTTACCGATGGAAGTAAATGAGGCACAGAGAAGTGAAGTGACTTGCCAAAGGTCACACAGCAGACAAATGGCAGAGCTGGGATTAGAACCCAGGTCCTCTGACTCCTAATGCTCTTTCCACTTGGTCACGCTGCTTTTCTAAATGTTTGATAAATACCGTTGATTGATTGATTGATTCTCCAGGGCAGGAGATGGCACCACCCGCTTCAAACCCCCCCATTCGAGTGACTCACTCTGGAAATCCTTCCATAATCTAACCACAATCCCTCCTACTGCCTGTTTCCTTTTGATTAATGATGGCATGCGTAAACTGCTTACGATGCGCTAAGTCTTGGGATAGAGACAAGGCCATCAGATTGGACACAGTTCCTGTTCCATATGGAGTTCACAGTCTATCTTATCCCTGTTTTAGAGAGGAGGAAACAGGCCAGAGAGGTTAAGCAACTTGATCAAGGTCACCCAGCAGGACAATGACAGAGCCAGGACTAAAATCCGGGCCTTCTGATTCCCTGCTCTGTGCTCTTTCCACAACACCACACATTGCTTTCCATGACAGCTCCTTCTCCTCCTCTTCTTCCTCTTCCTCCTTTTCCTTCACTTCCTTCTTCTCCTCCATTTCATTTCTCCACTCCATTTCCTCAGGGCAGGTGTGTGTCCATGGTTCCATCATTAGCGGAGACTCTCACTCCCCTTCCCCCCCACCCCCAGCCTTCATTTACTGTCCCCCTCTTTCTTGCCCCCTTTGCCTCTTCTCTTTCCCCTGCTCTCGCTCTAACAGGATTGTGAGGGGGTCTGCCAACCTCAGGGGGGCTGGGATAATCTCCTTGGATGTTTCTATGGACCTGGATGGAGAAGGGGGGGCAGGGAGCGGAGGGGATTGAGCTCCTTGACCTTTCAGAGAGTTGGCAGAGCCCTCCTACTGACCTCGGCACCTCAGTCTCCTGAGGAGAAACAGTGGAAATCAGCGGTGGAGGCAGCGGCAGCAGAGTTTGGAGGGAAGGCGGTGCTTGGATCAGGCAAAGATGGAGCCAGGGACCATCAGAGAAATGAAAGTGTTTTGATTCCTTCAGGAATCTAACTCTAAAGCAGGCATGAAGGTCGTTTCAGTTAATTTTAGGTTTTGCGCCGGTTTCCTCTGAGATCTGCCTTTTTTTCTCCTTTTCCCAAGTTTGTTCTCTTTCCAACCTTGTCAGCCTGCTGAGTGACAGGTCTGGGCGTCAGGCACAGATGGAGCCGCAGACAGTAACGCTGGTTTTAAATAGTTTTTTTTTCCCCTTTTCTCTCCCACGCGCATGCTCGGTCCCGGTTTCCTTAAGACACATGCTTCCTGGGCTTCCAAAGGACACTGCTCCATTCCGATGATCTGGTATCCATCCCAGCACCTAGCACAGTGCCTGGCACAGAGTAAACACTTAACAAATACCTTTTTTTAAAGCCCTCTGAATTTTTCCATTTGTCTAACCCAAATCTTTTTTTGTGATATAAATCCATTTCCTCTCAGTTCTCTGTGGAAATGGAAAACCGAGGAATTATTTCTTGCTTAGATGCAGTTCTACGAGTATGTAGAGTGAAGTACAGCCTGGAGAGGCTGGAGGTAGAGAGGTCAGCAAAGAGGCCGATGCAGTAGTGGAGATGGGATATGAAAAGCGTTTACAGCCAAGTAGGAAAGGGTAGGGAAGTTTCTTCTTCTTCTGCTGGTACTATTACTAGTTCTGATAGAATGGCCTAAGCTACAGTTTGGCTAAGAAAAATTCCAGTTTCTTAGAGAAGAGCCCCCACAGCACTTATGCATAATTTATTCATATCCATAATTTATTTATATGTCTTTCTCCCCCTCTAAACTGTAAGCTCCTAGTAGACAAGGAATGCATTTACCAACTCTGCTATATTATACTCGCCCTAGCAGTAAGTGCTCAATAAATACGATTGATCGACTGATCACTTCCTGGTTCCATTCTACCTGCCAAACAACGAGCTCACCTGATTTTCTAGCCCAGAGTTTCACCTTCAGCCTGATTACTCCCCAGGCACAAATTGTTGCCAGCCTCAGAGGAGATGGTGAGCTGCTACCTTGACCATCTTTCAGTGGGTTTCATAATCCTTTCTGGAAGCACCAGGATCCTGCTTAGCTGGAATTTATGAGACACAAGGAGGGGTAGGGAATCATTGTGGTAGAGTTTTTATGGGTCTGTGCTTTCTGTAGGCACGCATGCACACAAGTTGTTAACTGTCCCTGGCAGCTCCCCAATGCTTGCCAAGTCTTCATGTTCACCCTAGTTAATGCAGTGGGACCCTGGTGCCCGCCCTGACTAGGGCACTCTCGTTTCTGGTCCTCATTCATTCAATTGTATTTATTGAGTGCTTACTGTTTGCAGAGCACTGTACTAAGCACTTGAGAAAGTACAATACAACAATAAACAGTCATATTCCCTGCCCACAACGAGCTTACAGTCACCCTGGCCAGTAAACCTGACTCTAATAATAATAATAATGTGCCCATCCTGGCCAGGGCAAGGAGGGCTCTGATAAATTAAAAAAAAAATAATGGTACTCGTTAAGTGCTTACTCTGTGTCAAGCACTGTTCTAAACACTGGGGTAGATACAAGTTAATCAGGTTGGGCACAATCCCTGTCCCACATGGGGTTCACACTCTTCACCCCCATTTTACAGATGAGGGAACTGAGTCTCAGAGAAGTGAAGTGACCTCCTCCAGGTCACCCGGCAGACACGTAGCGGCGATGGGATTAGAACCCAGGTCCTTCTGATTCCCCGGCCGGTTCTCTATCTTAGAGAAGCAGTGTGGCTCAGTGGAAAGAGCCCGGGCTTGTGAGTCAGGGGTCAGGGATTCTGATCCCAACTCTGCCACTTGTCAGCTGTGTGACTTTGGGCAAGTCACTTCACTTCTCTGGGCCTCAGTGACCTCATCTGTAAAATGGGGATGAAGACTGTGAGCCCCATGAGGGACAATCTGATCACCTTGTATCCCCCCAGGGCTTAGAACAATGCTTTGCACATAGTAAGCGCATAACAAATACCAACATTATTATTATTATTATCTATCCACTAAGCCGAGCTGCTTCTCTAGTGATGCCTGAAAGTGCAGCCGAGCCCCCAAGCCCTCTTTGGCCAGAGTCCCCAGGGCTCCCGAGGCCTCCCAGGCCGTAGAGAAGCAGCGTGGTTCAGTGGAAAGAGGCCGGGCTTGGGAGTCAGAGATCATGGATTCGACCTCCGGCTCTGCCACTTGTCAGCTGTGTGACTGTGGGCAAGTCACTTCACTTCTCTGTGCCTCAGTGACCTCATCAGGAAAATGGGGATGAGGACTGTGAGCCTCATATGGGACAACCTGATGACCCTGTACTATCCCAGCGCTTAGAACAGTGCTCTGCACATAGTAAGCGCTTAACAAATACCAACATTATTATTAGAAGGTTCGCTGGCTTCTGCCAGCCCCGCGTTGGGGCGGTGCCACCCGGGGCCGCCGCACTGCCAGGGCAGTGCCAGGCCGAGGCCGGGGCCGGTGCCATCCCGGGCGCCGCCAGCAGGGGGCTCCGTCCTCGGGGAGGGGCGGGGGCGGAGCCCGGAGCCCGGAATCCGGAGCGGAGCCCGCAGCTCGGGAGCCGGAGCCCGGAGCCCGGATTCCGGAGCCGGAGTCGCAGCCGGTGGATGCCGCGGGCCTCGTTCGGCTCCCGCCCCGCGGAGGCTCGGCCGGGCAGCGGCGGGCCGGGCTCCCCTCCCCGCCGGAGGAGAGCCCCCTCGACCTCCGGGGACGCCCCCTCGCCGTCCGGAAGAAAGGGTAGGGGGCGAGGCCGAGGGTTTTTCTAGGGGGGCGGGCGTCGGTCCGGCCGCCCCCCGATTTGGGGAGGGTCCCGGAGGAGATCCTCGTCCTGCCCCGGCTGGGCCCGGGGAGAGGGGGCTGGGGTGCAGCCCTGCACCCTCCCAGGGGCTCCCCCGAATCGGGGGGCTGGAGGAGGGCACGCTTAGGGGGGCGGCCGAAGAGGTGGGGGGTGGGGGTCTGCTCTAGGGTCAGGCCTAGGCTCCCTCTGACAGCAGAAGCGGCCGATGCTGCACAGCGGAGTCCTCGGCTCCCCCGGCCCCTCTCTCCCTGCCTGGCATCTGACAGGAGCCCCCCAGGGTCCCCGGAGGGCCGGGCTCCCCGCAAGGGCCGTCCCCGATGGGGGAGATGCAGAGAACTAATTGTGCTAAGCCGAGGGAAGATGCCCAGGCCTCTGGGGGATCGGGGAGCCTAAGCGGCTTCCAGCAGCTGCCAGTCCTGTGACTGCCAGTCCTTTGACTGCCAGTCCTGTGATCGCCAGTCCTTTGACTTGCCGTTTACCGTCTCCCTCTGGGTGGGGGGCGAGGTGGGCCTCATCCGGCCCACCCGACAACCCGCCATGCCAGTCGGGCGACTGGTGCGGCGTGGTCCGTCTGTCCCTTCTCCAGCCCAGTCCGGCCGAGGAGGAGTGGGAAGAGGTAGCCAGGGCCGGACCGCACACTGGGGCATTGTGCCAGGGGGTCTGGGGGGAGCTGGACAAGAGAAGGGAGGTGGGAGGATGTAGCCGGCGTGGAGAGGGTCATGGTGAGGCTGGGGGAGAAGATTCCCCTCCTTATCTCTCTCCCCCCCAGCATCGCCTCAGCCCCCCAGTTCTCAGCCGGCAGGGAAGGCCGGAGCTCTGTCGGCGAGATAGAGCGGCTGTGGAGGAGTGGGTCAGCTCAGTTTCTGCGGCAGGACCTAAAGAGAGAATTAGGGAGAACAAAGCCCAGGAGAAAGGGCAGATGGTTTTGGGTTTTTGTGTTTTTTTTTTCCGAGGAAGGAGGCAGGGGCGGGATGACAGATGGTCAGATCCCAGGTGCTTCTTGCGTCGGGGGGGGGCTTTTCTGGAGGGTCTTTCTGGACGCCACCATCCTCTGCCTTTGAGCTGAGGGTAGCCAGGAGACCGGGGGTTTCCGGGTCTGTCGGGCTTCTGGTCGGGGTTTGGGAGCCAACCGTGCTGCCCACTCAGTGGAGGGTTAAGCCCGCACACACTGGTACCATCTCATTGGGCCCAGGCACCACGGTCCTCTCCCCGGGCAGGAATGGGCCTCTGAGTGAGGCCAGTTGCCATAGCAATGGGCCTTGCCTCTCCTAACCTTTCCTCACCTAGGACACACTCCTCCTTGGGAGACAGTGAAAATAGCCACTGCTTACTGGGATTTGGGGTTTCCTGACAGCCTGCGGTTGGCTCCTTGGCTTCCCTTCAGTCCCTTTGTCCCTCCTGTCCATCTGGGGCTTTCCAGGAAACATTGGTCGTAACTGTTTAGACAGAGCCCCAGGCGGAGGTCTGGCTCACAAAACCTTTTTTCTGCTGGGGGTGGGGGAAGAGTATTTTTTTTAATGGTATTTGTTATAAACTTACTGTGTGCCAGGCACTGTCCTAAGCACCGGGGTTAATACAGCCCCTGTCCTGCTGTGGAGCTCACAGTCACAGTGAGGTAACTTGCCTAAGGTCACGCAGCAGACCAGTGGCCGAGCAGGGATTAGAACCCACATCCTTCTGAGTCTCAGGCCCATGCTCTATCCACTAGGCCATGCTGCTTCTCAGCTGAGGGCAATTTCATCCAGAACCAGTGGTGTTTGCAGCAGGAGACCACCGTGCACTTGCTGCTGGTGTCTCTTCCTGACATAGGCCATTCCGCAAGCCCGGAACCAGGGAGAGAGGATGACAGCCCCAAGGCTGCCCCTTTCCCCCTCCCTCACGATGTGCCAGCTGTGCCCTGGGGCTGGGAGCCCAGGAACCAACAAAGGGATGATGGGAGACTTTGCGCCTCCCCTACCCCCACCAGCCCTCCCTTGGCCTTTCCCGTGTCGGGGGGGGGTCCCTCCGCTTCACCACAGCAGGCGGGGCTACCGACCAGCTGCCCTGCCCGCTTAGCTTCGTGCCCACCCTGGAATTAACCTCCAAACCCTGGGTCGTACCCCCCAGGCCTCGTGTCTAGTCACTCTCACTGGACGGGCTTTCACTAGATGGGTGCAGCCCCGGGGAGAAAGGGATTTCCTAGAGGTGGGGAGGCCGGGAGGTTGGGTGGAGTAGCAGGGAGACTGAGGCCGGAGTCTGGGCGGAAGGAAAATCCTCCTTCCCGAGGGTGGAGCCTCTGTTTGCAGAGACTCAGAAAACCCCTCCTGGCTGTGCCTGGGCGCTGAGAGCAGGGCTCTTTCTCAAAGTAAAGGTCTGTCCACAGCCAGGTAGCTTCCTTCTGGAGCCACCACCGCAGAAAGGAAGCAATTCGTCCACGCGCTGTGCTACTCAGACCGGCTCTGGCTACTGAGCCTGGGGTCTTGGGCAGTGTTGAGCCATCTGCACTGATGGCCCAGCTGGGCAGGGAGCGACTGGGTTGGGGGAGGAAGGTCGAGGGCTTCTCTTTGACTCGGTTATTAACGATGGTACTATTTAATAATAATAATAATGTTGGTATTTGTTAAGCGCTTACTATGTGCAGAGCACTGTTCTAAGCGCTGGAGTAGATACAGGGTAAGCAGGTTGTCCCACATGAGGCTCACAGTTTTAATCCCCATTTTACAGTTGAGGTAACTGAGGCCCAGAGAAGTTAAGTGACTTGCCCACAGTCACACAGCTGCCAAGTGGCAGAACCGGGATTTGAACCCATGACCTCTGACTCCCAAGCCCGTGCTCTTTCCTCTGAGCCACGCTGCTTCTCTATTTGTTAAGTGCTTCCTATGTGCCGAGCACTGTACGAAGCACTGGGGCTCACCATCCCATGCCCCCTCTCTCTTTCTCCTCAGGCCCCCAGAGAGCATCTTGATGTCTCACCTTTGCTCTCTCTCACTTTGGTTGTCGCCCCTCATTTTGGAAACATGGGCCAGGTGAGGCAATTGTTGCTACTTGGAAGGTGAGGGAAAGGGAAAGAGCCTGGTGCTCCTTCACTCCTCCCTCAGCTTCAGTAGGGGTGGATTTCTCTGTCCTTTGTCTAGAGGTGAGTCTTGCGTGGCCTGTCAGCTTCCATTTTCCCTGACTTTCTAAACCCCTCTTATCCGCCTGATCGGCCGTTTGCCTTGTAGTGGTGAACAGGTTCCGGCCCCTTGCTCTCTGCCAGGACTTCACTAGCTTTAAAAAATGATTTTCCGTAGTTATTCCTTCCAGAGTTCTTTGAGGTCTGCGTGATTAATCCTGTTTTGCATAGGAGGCCCAGAGAGGTTAAGAGATTTATCCAAGGTCACCCGGTGAGTTAGAAACAGAGTTGGGATTAGAACTCTCAGCCTGAATCAGAGCCTTAGCCTTACTCTCTGGCCAGCCCAGGTAAAGAGTCACGGCCAGGTCCATGGCCCCAGCCCACTGCCCTGTGCCCCGGGCCAGTGCAGGCGTCTGACTAGGGAGGAGTGTGGCCAACATAGCGAGCGAGCCGGATCCTGTCGGGAGGCGGCCCCCAGATCGGGTAGAGGCACTCGGGCGGGGAAGCTAAACTCAGAGCAACTAGTGGTAAAACAGAGGACTTTGGCCCTGCTGTCGCAGGCCTGGCATATCTCCCCTGGCCTTCGTTCCTCTCGTGCCTGGGCATCTGTGCCCCTCGGGGAAGGGTTGCCGGGTCAGGGATGGGGAGGAGCCATGGGCCACCGGCCTTTGCTCCCTCTTTGTTGCCAGGGGGCACCGGGGAGTTTGCGGGCCATTTGGCTTCCGGCTTCCCGCCGCGGCGGGGAGACGGCCGCCAGCCCCGCTGATGTCATGCGAGAAGCTTGCGTCGGGTTGGAGCGCACCTGGAGCCAGGTAATCTCCGTGTGAGCCAGCTGGGAGGGAGCTGCCAACCTCAGCAGAATGAGCGGCGGGAGGGCCGGAAGGACAGATTCCAGTGCCCAGCTCCTCCAACCCCGGACCCCAACCTGACATAGCCAGGTGATTGGCTGACCCGTCACCTCCAGCTGTCCGGTCTCTTTTCAGTGCCATCCAGGTGGGCCTCCTCAATCCCCATCCCCGGGGCTAAAGGAAGGACTGCCTGGGAGGCCAGGGGAGAAGCAGGGGGAGACCAAGAGAAGCATTTCCTTTGTTTTTATTTATGGATTGGGGGATTGGTTCCCAGTGGATTTTATGAGGGAGCAGGAGGACCCGAGGAAGCATTTCCTACCCAGGTCAGTGTGAATTTCAAACAGCTGACTCCAGTATCACTCAAGCCCCATGTAGAGGTGGGAAGATATTTTCAGACGAGGCTTGAAAACTAAATGAAGCCAGTTAACTATTTGAAAAATGCTCTGGGTTCAGTTCTGCTGTCCATCTTTTGACTGCCACCCCACCCCCACTCCTTTTATTAATCGGATTTTCCTAGGGACCTCTGTTGAAATCTGGCCCTATTTAAAGCCACCAAACCTAGATGTAATTGGGGTCCTTGAAAATGTTTCTAGGGGTTGGGGGTGCCCAGAGCATCGGAGTATCTCTTGAGACAGACACTGAAAGGTCAGTTTTTCAGCTCCCAGAGTGGAGACTGCAGAGGTTTTCTGAAGGGGGTGGTGGGGAGGGGGAAAGAGCAAAGGCTAGAGGAAGCAGGGAGATGTTTGTTTATTTGGGCGATTTTTAAACTCTAGCCTTCCTCTTCTGAAGCCTCAGGGTGCAAAGACCAGAGGGGCTAGTAGCTTCAGGCAGAGTTCAAACAAGAAGGAGAAACTCAAGACCCCTTCCCCCAACCACCAACAGCCCCCCACTGCTCTGCTTTGCTCCTCTTTGAGTCTGAGCCAGCTCCCAAGGAGAGGGCATGGGAGCCTGGAGACATAGGATCTCTAGGGCAAGGGGCCTCTCCTTCCAGTTTTCTGTGGAGGCTTGGTGGGATGTTCAGGGCAGACCCTGTGGAAGTCCCCCGAGGACAGGGATCTTGCGGAAGCCCCCTGAGGACAGGGAACCCGCTGGATGTGTTTTATGTAGAGAGAGACTCACACAAGGACACTTTCATTTATTCAATCGTATTTATTGAGCACTTACTGTGTGCAAAGCAGCACTTAGGAGAGTATACTATAACAATAAGAAACATTCCCTGCCCACAATGAGCATATAATCTAGAGGGGGAGCTTGAAGGACACACGTGTATACACACACAAATTTACACACATGCATGGGCTCAGGATGCGATTTTCAAAAATTACCACTGGCTTTATTTTCCCTGGGTCTCTCCCAGCCTCCTTCAATCCACATGTTCCAGTCCCTGGAGGGTGATGATCTGCTGTTCTCTGTCTCCATCCTGGGAAGGAGTGTGGGCCAGAGGAAAGAGAATGGGCCTGGGGTCAGAGATCCTGGGTTCTAATCCTGGATCCTCCATATACCTGCTCTGTGACCTTGGGCAAGTCACTTAATTTTTCTGTACTTCAGTTCCCTCATATGTAAAATGGGGATTCAATACCTGTTCTCTCACCTGCCTAGACTGTGATTCCTCACATAGGATCTGATTATCTTATATGTACCCCAGTACTTAGTACAGTGCTTGGCACATAGTAAGCGCTTAACAAATACCACACTGAAGGCTGAAGTTGACGGTAGCTGCAGCAGGAGGGATGTAGGTTAGGCAGAAGAGAGGGAGTTAAGTACCTAAGGAGTGACAGGAAGATTGCAGGAGCTCATTAGCAGGGGAGACCCCTCTCACACTCCCCAAACTGTTGAGGCTGGATTAGGGACAGAGTGGCTTGGAGACAAGGGGCTGGAGCTGATGACCTCAGGAGGGCCCAGTCAGCTGAAGGGCTTTGGGTTCCAACACAGGTGGAGTGTCTTCACCCCTGGAGCCTTGACCTTGTACCTATACGAAACAGAGCATGAGGAGGGCAGAAGGTAGAGAGTGAACTTGGAAATTGCCTTGTGTTTTCCTGTTCTGATCTCCCCTGACACACACCCAGCCCATTGCCCCGGCACCCCTCCCTCCTCCGCAGTGTGAGAGGAAGCCAGGGCGGTGGGCGAAGGCAACCATGGGCCCCTAGGGCCACAGGCCAGCCGAGGAGCTAGCAGAGGTGCAGCTGGGGAGGGGAATTGCTGCGGGCGGTGGCCCCAGGTCCCAGCATGCTGTTTTCCCCATTCCGCCATCCTGGCAGGGCACGCTGGGGCCTGTGCCCTCCCCCGCCTTCAGGAGGCGAGCAGCCTAGGCAGCGGCCCGGTCGGCTGCCGTTGGTCCCACTGAGAGTGAGAGTGGCTCAGACTCTATCTACTCATGTTGACCGGGCTTCCTCCTCCCCGTCCTCCCCAGCAGCCTACGGCTCCCACCTCCCTCCACCCTTGCAGTGGGTATGGCACCATGGATTGGGCTCAGGTGCAGAGGAGGCTATGGAAACACTGATGGAGCCCCTTCCTCCCCCCAGCCCCCACCCCCCTGCTCCTCCCGCTGCCATTTTGAGGTAGTGTTGGGGTGGGTGGCAGGCACACCATCCCCAGTGGGGCCAGCAGCATATTAGCAATGTAGATTGGACTCTGCCTCTCCCCTACTCCCACGCTGGTTGGAAGGAGTGGGAGAGTCCAGCCCAGCGCACAAGTTTCATGTGGAGCTGTTTCTCTGGAACATGGCCGAGTGGATAGAGCAAGGGCCTGGGAAGCAGAAGGATCTGGATTCTAATCCTGGCTCCACCACGTCTGCTGCGTGACTTTGGGCAAGTCACTTCACTTCTCTGTGCCTCAGTTAGCTCATCTGTAACAATGGGGGTGGTTAAGGTTGTGAGCCCCGTGCGGGACATGGACTGTGTCCAAACTGATTAGCTCATATTTACTCCCACACTTAGTACGGTGCCTGGCACATAGTAAGCGCTTAACAACAACCACAGAAAACCCTGAATTGTCCCTTCCTCCCTCCTCCCCACACCCACCTGCATCAGTCTTGGGCTCTCTGGCACATAATGGGCTCCTCAGAACCACCCCCTCAGAGAAGTGCCTTTCATGCCCTTAGTGACCGCTCTCAGTGGGCTGGGCAGTGCCAGCTTTTTTGTCCGCCTTGGGCCACCAGGATACCCGCTGGAGAGACCAGTCGAGCTCAAGTGCCTGGCTTGGATGCCCAGGGATGCCCCTGTCACTGATTTCCAGAGGATTCCTTTTCTGGGAAGGGTTAGCATCGTTGATCACCACAGGTCAGAAGAGGAAAGAATTTATCATGTCAGTCAATCGTATTTATTGGGGGTTTACTGTGTGCAGAGCACTGTATGAAGGACTTGGGAGAGCACAATATAACAGATGCATTCCCTGCCCACTATGAGCTTACAATCTAGAGAGGGAGACAGACATTAATATAAATAAATAAAATTACAGGTATAAGTGTTGTGGGGTTGTGGAGGGGTGAATAAAGGGAGAAAATCAATTTAGAGCCATCATCTCTCCTTCCCGGATTTGCCACCTTCCCCCAGGTCAGGAGAGACAGGAGCTGGCTGAGTTCCCAGAAACGGCAGAGTTTGCCCAGAGGAAGTGAGGTGACGGGTATCCCCTGATCACCTAGAGGGTATGGAGGAGCGAGGGCAGAGGGGATCTGGACAGCTTAAGAGCCCTATCAAGGCAGGGTAGCCCAGTGGAAAGAGCATGGGCATAGGTGTCAGGAGACCAGGGTTTTAGTCCCAGCTCCACCATTGGCCTGCTGTTGGACCTTGGGCAAAGTCACTTAATCTCTCAGTGCCCAAGTTTCCTTATTTTTGAAATGGGGAGAAAATGCCTAGGCTGGGCCAGGCCTGGGGCCCGCAGCATCTGTTCATTTCCCCACCACTCCGCCCGGTATCCGGGCTCTGGCACACACATGCCTATGCCAGGCTGCCTGGGGCCGGACTCTCGCCTGCTCCGCCCACAGATTCTGCTTTCCCCAGACTAAATTTAGGTCCTGAGCCTTGGATGAAAAGGATGTGACTTTCCAGGATCCTGTTTATCATTTTTTTTAAAGCATTTACTATGTGCCAGGCACTCTTCTAAGCACTAGAGTAGGTACAAGATAATCAAGTTGGATACAGTCCATGTCCCAAGTGGGACTCACAGTCTTAATCCCCATTTTTTTACAGATGAGAGAACTGAGGCATAGAGAAGTGAAGTGACTTGCTCAAGGTCACACAGCAGATGAGTGGCAGAGCTGGAACTAGAACTCAAATCCTTCTGGCTCCCAGGTGTAGCTTGCTTGGGCTGAGGAATTCTCCCCTCCTTGTACCCCGGCCCCGAACTCTGTACCCCTGCTGAGAATTGGGGAGGGAGTCAGAAGGTCATGGGTTCTAATCCCAGCTCTGCCACTTGTCTGCCGTGTGACCTTGGGCAAGTCACTTCACTTCTCTGCGCCTCAGTTACCTCAATAATAATAATAATGATGGCATTTGTTAAGTGCTTACTATGTGCCAAGCACTGTTCCAAGCACTGAAACACTGTTCTAGCTCATCTGTAAAATGGAGATTGAAACTGTGAGCCCCTCATGGGACAGGGACTGTATCCAACCCAATTGGCTTGTATCCACCCCAGCACTTAGTACAGTGCCTGGCACATAGTAAGCGCTTAATAAATACCGTAATTATTAATGGAGATGGTCAAGGACAGATCGGAGAGGCCTGACCCCCCGGGGGTGAGTGAACAGAGCTGAGCTGTGGTGGGAGGGGGACAGGAGCCAGGGATAGGGGCTCTAGCAGCTCCAGCAGGAGGATGGTGGCCTTCACCAGCCTGACGGTCAGCCCGCCTGCCCTTCCCCCACCAACCCGCCCCGGCCGGAGCACTTCCGCGTGTTGGAAATTGATTTGTTTATTCCACTTGTTCATCCATCCATTCAGCCATTGAGTCATGCTCTGCTCACTGTTGTTGCTACGGGCTACATCTGTTTTGCCTCCCCCTGCCCCCAACTAGATTGCAAACTCCTCAAGGACAGGGATCGGGTCATTCATTCATTCTTTCAATTGTATTTATTGAACGCTTACTGCATACAAAGTGCTGTACTAAGCACTTGGAAAGTACAATTCAGCAATAGAGACAATCTCTGGGTCACTTTCTCTTACTGCATCCTTGCAAATGCCTTGTAGCAGGCTGTGCCCTCAGCGGGTGCCCAATATGGTCTGAGGAGGAGGAGCTGAGACCCAGCAGTACAGTACCCTTTTCCTTCCCATTGTGGTGGGATCCTGGCTTAGCTCCTGGCATGGATTACTCAGGAGACCAGTGGCTCCAAGGCTTCTCCCTGTGTCCGCTGAGGCTAGTGGCACCAGGAGTCCGCGGGCCCTAGGGTGGCCCAGACATTCCAGAACATTTAGGAAGCAACGTGGCCTAGTGGAAAGAGCCTGGACCTGAGACTCAGGGAGCCTTGGTTCTAATTCCGGCTCTGCCACTTGTCTGCTGTGTGACCTTGGGCAAATCACTTGACTTCTCTGGGCCTCAATTTCCTCATCTATTAAATAGGGAATCACGTCCTACTCCCTCCATACCTACATACCTAGACTGTGAGCCCCATGTGGGGCAGGGACTGTGTCCAAACTGATAGCCTTATATATACCCCAGTGCTTAGAACAGTGCTTGGCATAGAGTAAGTGCTTAACAAATACCATAATTGTAACATCTTTGGATAATAATAATAATGATGGTAATTGGAAAGCTTCTACTATGTGCCAGGCACTGTACTAAGCACTGGGGTGGATGCAAGCAAATCTGGTTGGACACAGTCCCTGTCCCACATGGGACTCACAGTTTCGATCCGCATTTTACAGATGAGGTAACTGAGGCACAGAGAAGGCCCAAGTTCACACAGCAGACATGGCGGAGCTGGGATTAGAACCCATGACTGACTCCCGGACGCTTGTTGTATCCACAACCCCAAGATGCTCCCCGACCCTGTGCACTCTGAGTTGGTGTTGGGGTTGACCTCTGGTGCTCCAGAGAGGCGGGGAGCTGGACGAGATGGCCCATCAGGTCTTTCCCAGCTTGGAACCTCTGGGTAGAGTGGTGGGCAGGGTGGGAAGACCTGCTACGGTGACTCCCCAGAGCACTCTGAAGAGCACGGCAAGCCTGGAAAGCGTTGGGTTGCTGCCAGGCCTCTGGCCACAGTCTAACCCTCGGCCTCTGTCCCTTTGTGTCCATAGCACGAGACCGGAAACGGGGTCCCAGCGGCTGTGAGTCCGGGGTCGTGGAGCGGCCCACCGGGGGAGAGCCCCGAGACCTCCCGCCATGTTCCACTTGATAAAGAAAGACAAGGACAAAGACAAGGAGGGCGGGCGGAAGGAACGGAAAGACAAGAGGGAGAAGAAGGAGCGCATGTCAGCGGCGGAGCTGCGCAGCCTGGAGGAGATGCGTCTGCGGCGAGGCTTCTTCAACCTGAACCGCTCATCCAAGCGCGACTCTAAGGCCCGCCTGGAGATCTCCCACCCCATCCCCATCAAGGTGGCCAGCGGGTCGGACCTGCCCCTGACCGACCTCGACTCGGACGGTGGCGCCGCCCTGGACTCAGGTCGGCTGAGCGCGGCCAGCTCCAGCGACGACCTCAAGGCCGAGGAGGGCGGCTTCCGGGGCTCGGTGCTCCAGAGGGCGGCCCGCTTTGGCTCGCTGGCTAAGCAGAACTCCCAGATGATCGCCAAGCGGTTCTCTTTCTCCCAGCGCAGCCGGGATGACAGTGCCTCGGAAGCCTCCACACCCTCAGAGCACTCAGCCGCCCCCTCGCCCCAAGCGGAGGCCCGCTCGCTCGCCGCGCAGCTGGCTCGCCGGGCGGGTGGCCCCCGGGCCCGGGGCCCCGAGCCGGCCGGGGGCGGGCGTTTCGCGGCCGACCTGCGGCTGCCTCCCGTGGCGCCCCCTCCCCCGCCCGCCCCCCGGGAGCTGACGCTGCGGCGGCGCCCCACGGGGGACTTCGGCTTCTCCCTGCGGCGGACCACCACGCTGGACCGCACCCCCGAGGGCCAGGCCTTCCGGCGTGTGGTGCACTTCGCCGAGCCGGGCGCTGGCACCAAGGACCTGGCATTGGGGCTGGTGCCCGGCGACCGACTGGTGGAGATCAATGGGCAGAACGTGGAGAGCAGGTCACGGGACGAGATCGTGGAGATGATCCGTCAGTCCGGAGACAGCCTGAGGCTCAAGGTGCAGCCCATCCCCGAGCTGAGCGAACTGAGCCGCAGCTGGCTGAGAGGCAGTGAGGGCCGGCGAGGGGAGCCCGCCGATGTGAGTACCCACTGGGGGGCTCTGGGACCAGGGGTGCCGGGCGTTGGCGCTGGAAGGGTGCTGATCTCCCGCAGCTTGGGCCAAGTGGCCCCCGGAGGGCTTGTGGTCCAGGTGTCGGTATCCCCTCTTTGAGCGGGTACAGGGTCTCCCACCTCCTTCCCCGCCAAGCTGTGGGCATGCGAGTGATGTCACCTGTCTGGTCTCATGGGATGGAATCCAACCTGATTGTCTTTGTGCAGTACCTGGTGTACAGTAGGATTTTCACAAATCACCCCTCACACACGCGAAATGGGTGTGACATGTGAGGGGAAGCAGAAGTGGATGTCTAGGGAGTTCCAGGAAGTAGACTCATCCTTTCCAAGAGAAGGGGACATGGGGATCCCCTGGTGGGACAGGGATGTGGCAGCGATGGAGCAGCGGCTGATTTGGTTGACGGGGCTGTGGTTCTCCAAAGCTCTCATGATGAGGCCACCTGCGAGAAGTGGAGTGGGCAGAGCTCTCGTGTGTGCAGAGGTCAGCCCTCCTTGGAAGGCCTACACTGCCCGCCGGGGAGCGTCCAGTCGGGAGAGCCGGATGACAGAAACTTGGGGTCCCCCTGGCTGGGGGCCTGATTGGGAAGTGGTGACCAATCTCAGGGAGCTGTCTTGGTGTCCGGGGTCTCAGAAGGCAGGGACTGAGGACAGATTGCTCCATCTGATTGCTCCATCTCTCAATCTGTCAGCTTGGTTTCAAAAAGGCTTGGCTACCACCACGAACCAGAGGGACCTGTGCCTGGTGAGGCTGAGGAGGTTGGTGCTGGAGGTGCTGCTGCCGGGAAAGGGCGGGGGCCTTTGGGGAGAAGGAATGGCATGCCAATGGGAGGAGTTGAGGCGGGCCATGAAGCCGTTCTCCCAGGGGAGGGTCCCGGTGGTTCAGGGAGATCCGGCCCAGCCCAGGTCCTTCCCCAGAGATCTCTGAAGACAACGTTGGTCCCCGCCCGTCCTGGTGAGGTCGAGTCTTGCTTGGAGGCAGGGAGCTGGACGACAAGACCCCTGCCCTCTCTAGGAGCCCAAGATTGCTTGGGATCTGCCCAAAGAGCAGGCCAGTCCAAACGAGCTCCTGCTGAGTGAAAGGCCAGATGTAGCCGGGCCAGCAGAGAGAGGAAATGTAAGGGAAACCGGCAGCATAGCAGCCCCCGCTTCCTCCCACAGAGGAAATGGCCGTGGCCCGACGGCCAAGGCCGCTGTCTGCCCGGGCCAAGCGGCGGGTGGGAGAGCGGGAAGGTGGGGGCAGCCTCCCTCCCACCCCTTATCCCTGCCTTGTTCCTCCTGGAAGAGGCTGGCAGGAGTCCGTGGGGCTCACTTGTGCTAATTCCTCTCTGCCAATCAGAATTCTAGATCTTAAGAGGTCATCTTTGCCAACCCTCTGCCCCCAGGCCGGCCCACACCTTCCCTGCCCCAGACAGACAGGTGTCTCCAGTTCTTGAGGATCTCCAGGAAACCACGGCTTAGTTGGGTGGAATGCGGGGCGCTCCCTCCACTGCCTAGGCTGGGGCTGAGGCGTGGAGCAGGGCTGAGATGAGGGGCGGGGCGGGGGCGGTGCCGTGGCCACAGTCTCTGCCACCCCTTGCTTTCCTTGGCTCTCCCTGGCAGGGTGGGAGAGTGATGGTTCTGGGGTCTGGGACTGGGCAGGGAGGGGACAGGACTGTGTAGAGGTGGGTTTAGGTGGGAACGGGGCTGCGCCCTGGTCTCCTCTGGGGCCCCTCAATTGGGAGATGCAGGCAGCCATCGTGAGAGCCAGCAATCGCACCTCTCTACCCCACCGGCCTGGCCTGGAGCACCCCAGACAGAGCACCCCATTTCTGCCTCCTCCGGGCAGTCCCCTGCTCCCACGCCCTGCTAAGAACAAGTCCCTCAGGCAGGACTCTCCAACAGCGCCGACCGCAGCCTCTTGAGCCCCACAGGTCATCTGTCCGGCACGCCCGAGTGACCCCTGCCCCGGGGAGTTCCACGAGGGGGCCGGCCGGCAGCCAGCTACTCTCTCGCCAGCACGGAGGAGCTGCCTCCGGCTTCCCGACAGAGGTCTGAGGCCGGGTATGTGTATGTGTGGGGGGGGCTGATCCCACCCCACACCCTGCCACCCCATACTTCCTCCTTGGTGGCCAGAAGCCAGCCCGTGGCCATCTGCCGGTTGGCCTCTAAATTGCCATTGGCTCTGGGTGGACAGCGAGAGCAAATCCCGCCTCTGCTACTTGTCAGCTGTGTGACTTCGGGCAAGTCACTTCACTTCTCTGGGCCTTAGTTACCTCATCTGTAAAATGGGGGATGAAGAAAGTGAGCCCTACGTGGAGCAACCCGATTACCCTCATTACCCTATGTGCTGTGCACATAGTAAGCGCTTAACAAATACCAACATTATTATTATTATTATCGGGGCCGGCCCTGGACTTGAGAGAAACCAGGCAGGGTGCCTATGAGAAATCAGGCAGGGGGCCTCATGATTCAATTTCTTCAGTATTCCGGGACTGGAGGGAAATATTAGCGTGTCTCAGAGCGGGCCCCCATTCTGTTTCCTTAGCCTGGCCAGGAGGGCCGTGGAGGGGTCGACCTGGAGTTGGCAAGTGGGAGAATCTCACGGCTTTTGATGGTCTCTTTTCCCTCATCCCCAAACCGCATTTTCCTCAGGGGAGAACAGAGGCCCAGAGAGGCAGGGACAGCCCCGGCCC